>NC_054830.1:69174431-70594431 GCF_018345385.1 Vulpes lagopus
AGCAGAGGCATGTTGGTGATCCTAGCATCAGGGATGCAAAGCAAATTCAGGAGGCCCCTGAACCACAAGTTCTACCGGGATTAATATTTATATAATTCCACACTTAATAATGGAATATTAAAGATGTCTTGTTCATGTAGGTCACTTGAAATACAAAGAGTAATTTCATTAAGTTGTTCTTCTGTTGCTCTTGAGAAAGGAATAAATATTATCCCATGGCTGATAAAAGTTTAATTAATCATGAACAGATTCAGCCAAGCTGGTTCCTTCGACCAACTCAGAATTACATAGAATCATAAAAAAATATGTTCATGTACTGAATTATGATCAAAATAGATGACATATACCGACCTGCTGTGGAAACTTAAATTAGTTCTTAAAAATTAAGTTTCTCTTCGGAAATTATACAATGCATGCAGTCATCACAACCTGCCTGTCACCTGTCATTGTAAGCATTTGAAAATTAATAGGAATTTTTTCCCCTGTTATCACTAGATGCTTGTGTGCTTATTGACTGAGATGATTCTGTGAAAGCTACCCTGAGCTGAGCCTTAGCCATGAACACGAAAACTGTAAAACTGAACTTAGAAGAAATCCTTCTCAAGCATTTGATATACAGAGAGGCCCTACTTTAAGTATGGAAACATTCAAATTGTTACAGAAATATGAATGGCTACTTCCTTTCTTTAAAACCTCTTTGCTCTTTTTAAATAGCTAGCAAATATGGAAAGAGATTTTCGCAGATACACAGATAGATGACGTACTAATCTTTGTGCACTGCTAGTACACTGTTAGAGCTTTTATTCGTGAGCTTTTCCTGCCTCTCTGGGACTATGACTATATTGAAACTTCACATCTATCCTTCAAAGCACAAAACAAAAACTCATGGATTAGTCAGTTGTGTGAATGGTTTGGGCTTTATTCCCCAGCTGGGCTCTCCTAGTCCTCAGCAACACTGATTCAGGTGGTTGCAGTGTATGCCGCTCTCCAGCTGTCCTAGGTGATTGATCATTCACTCATTAAAAAAAAAAAAGAAGAAAAAAAAAGAAAAGTGAGTACCTATCATGTTCACTGTGTTTCAGGCAGTGGGAACAAGGCAAAGCCTCTACCCTCATCAGAGTGTGAATTCTGCTTAGTTGGAACAGATTTTAAGATCAAGTTAATGTATCAGAGGGTGAAAAATTCCATGGAGGGAAGTAAATCAGTCTAAGGGGATAAGGAGTGCCAGATAGAAGCAGGTGAAGTGACCAGGGGTGACTGTTAGGAAGGTGGTGTTTGATCATGGACCTAAAGGCTATGAAAGAGTAAATAATAGTATTTGGGGACACCCAGGTGGCTCAGTTGTTGAGCATCTGCCTTTGGCTCAGGGCATGATCCCGGGGTTCTGGGATTGAGTCCCTCATCCCTGCTTCTTCCTCTGCCTATGTCTCTGCCTCTCTCTCTGCATCTCTCATGAAAAAATAAATAAAATCTTAAAAAAAAAAAGTGAGTATCTGGGGGAGAAGTGTTCCAGGCAGAGGGAACAGCCAACCTAAAAGATCTTGATGTAACATTTTTTTCCCCTTGGTTGTTCAAGGAACATAAAAAAAGAGGCTAGAATGGCAGCACAGGTATGTTTATGCCACACCAACAGCGTGGTTCAAATCTTAGTTACCAAGTTATATTAATTGTTGGTAATTGCATCAAGTGTAGACTTTGCTCCTAGCACTTCATCCCACCAATCAGTACATAAATAAAAGATGCATGTCATCATCAGCGACCAATCACATCCCTTCTCTCAAAGGCTGTCGGAGATTGGATGCCACGAATACCCTCCTGAGGTCATGCCCAGACAACAGGGAGTGCACTTGTGTTTTTTCCTTGTTTTCTGGTAATAAAACCGCACACTCAGTACCATAAAAACCTCATGAAAATACAGGAAAACACACAAATACTCAATCGCATTGGAGGTTAAGGGTATTAATCTTCAACATAGATGGGTGACTTTGGGGAATCGCCTGTCTGGTTCATGTCTAGAAATAGAACAACTCCACCAGCCAGAAAGGAACCAGAAATTTTTCATCTTTTATGTCAGTTAAGCACCTCCGATGTGGAGACAGCCTCAGATTGGAAAATCTCACAGTCCTCCCCAGGTTTGGAGGGAGTGGACTTTGGGGGCAGCTGCAGTTACACCCCATTCCCCACCCTGCTGGCCACTGAGGGGATTCCTGTAGTTGATCAACCCTCCCTCATCTCTGCTACAACCACAATCCTGAAATAAATGTTATTAGCATTTTAAGTTTAGAGAGTTTAGGACCAGACTTAGTAAACCATGGTGTACTTTTATCTTTTCATGCCTTTGTTCATTTTTAGATCTTTAATCCCTTAAAAGAAAACTAATAAGGATATGTTATGAAGGTAAAAGTGTTACTACATTATTTTTCCTTGACATTTTAATGAAAAGTGTTATATAAAAAAAGAAAGAAAAATGTTGTATAAGAAGCTGAAACAATAATATAACATTCTTAGATTCAACAATTGCTAATATATTATTCTGTTTACTCTCTTCCTCGCTCCACAAAATTTTCTATACCATTTGAAAGTACATCATGACACTTTTCATCTCTAAATACTTCAAAACAGACATTGAAAGATACAGACAATTTCCTACATACTCGTAATGCTATTATGGGTCGTAAGAAAATTAGCAATAATTTCATAATATCATCTGATATCCAGTTCAGATTTAAATTTTTCCAGTTGTATCAAGAACATTTTTTTTTTTTTTAGCTTTGGAAACTGTTTTTGGAAACAGAACCCAATCTAGGATCCTCCAGTGCTTGCGGTTGTTATTTCTCTTAGACCCTATTAATCTGGAATAATCACACTCCACACCCCACCTCCCACACTTTTTTTTTTTTTTTAACATTATGGTGAGCCCAGGCTAGCTGTCTTCTAGAATGTACTGCATTCTGAAATTCTCTGTTTTCTTTTTTTAAGATTTTATTTACTTTTTCATGAGAGACACAGAGAGAGAGAGGCAGAGACATAGGAAGAGGGAGAAGCAGGCTCCCTGCAGGGGCCCCTGTGTGGAACTTGATCTTAGGACCCTGGGATCATGCCCCGAGCCAAAGGCAGATGCTCAACCACTGAGCCACCAGGTGCCCCTACTCTGATTATTTTCACTTGATGTCATTAAACTCATTTCTCTATCCCTTTTATTTCCTGTTAAATTGGAAATGATATCTAAAGGCTTAATTAGATCCAGGGCAAACATTTTTGGCAAGAATATCATAGGTAATGTTGTATATTTTATATTGCATCATATCAGGAGGCACAAAATACCAGCTTGTCCTACTATCAGTAGTGCTGATTTTATTTTTATTTTTTTTTAAAGATTTTATTTATTTATTCAAGACACACACACATACACACACACAGAGAGAGAGAGAGAGAGAGAGAGAGAGAGAGGCAGAGACACAGGCAGAGGGGGAAGCAGGCTCCATGCAGGGAGCCTGACATGGGACTCGATCTGGGTCTCCAGGATAACGCCCTGGGCCGAAGGCGGTGCCAAACCGCTGGGCCATCAGGGCTGCCCAGTAGTGCTGATTTTAATTAATTGATTAGGTTGGTCGTTGCCACATCAGATCAAAACTAAAGTTGAAAATATAGTACAAAGAATTCCCATACCTTTCACTTGTATTCCCCAAATGATGGTATTTTTAGATATTTGCTTTATCATTTCATTCTCCTTTTATATCTTATACCTGTATGTATAATATAGAGATACAAATATATATATAACTATATATATGTAATACTATATATATGTATGTATGTATATATGTATATATATAGTATTTTTTCCAAGCCATTTGAGATAAATTAGAGCAGTGCTCCTTTATTGCTATATGCTTCAATGGATATTTCCTAAATTCAAGGGCATTCTTTTATGTAACCACAGGATAATGGTCACAATTAGAAAATTAACTGATACAGTATTATTATCTGGCCTACAAACCTTGTAATTTCACCAATTGTCCAACTAATATCCATTAGAGCAAAAGCATGTATTTTTCTGGTCTAGGATCCAATCTTGAATCATAAACTCAACTTGGTTGTCATGTCCCTTTAGTCTCTTTGAATCTGAAACAGTTCTACAGCATTTATTTTTAAGTATGGCCTTGACATTTCTGAAGAGTACGAGTCAGTTGTTTTGTAGAATGCCCCTCAATTTGGGTTTCCCTAATATTTATTCATTATGAGATTCAGGTTACACATTTTTGATAGCAGTACCACAGAAGATATTTTTGTGCCCTTCTCAAGAAGTGCCTCATATTAGGAGGCATACAATATCTACTCTTACAGTTACTAGAAATGTTGTCTTTCATCCTTTGGTTAATGGAAAAGGGTTCTGTTAGCCTTCTTCAGTGTAAAAATCCTGTGGCCAGGGTACTGCAATGCACTTATCCGCTAAGGCCTACGATACATTCTCTTTCCCAAAAGTGGGTTTTGGTTCAGCAGTTTCCAACTAATTATTTTAAGTTAATAAGCATCTTGTGGGGAAAGTACTGGATACTATAGAAATATCCTGTTTCTCTTCAGATCGTCACCCACTAGTATTAGCATATATTGCATGAACAATTATTACCTCGGTGGTTGCAAAATGCCAATTTTCCAATTAGCTTTTTCCCTTCAAAGTTTTATTTCATCATGCACTTTATGTAAAAAGAAAAAAACCTTTTCTGTAGTTACCATAATGTGAAAATGCCCCAAATGTTATCACTGCTAGAGTGATATCAAAGTTTGTGCTTTACTAACTTATTTTAATATAGTCTCCCTATACTGTGAACTCAGGGAGGGTAGAAATTTTTGTCTTATTCACTGATGGATTCTCAAGAGGTCAAACAAACAGTAGGTGCTCAATAATAAATATTTTGTAAGTGTATACTGTAGTTAAGGAAATGGAGACTTAAGAGGATAAAGTACTGTTAAAAGTGATAGAGTTGGGATTCCAACCAAGCTGGCAACCTTTCATTGACCTCATTACTACAATGAATGGGTGATATTTATTTTGCATGTTTCCTGAGTTTGAAGAAGCTATTACATTGAGTTTTGTTTTATTTATCTATTTGTTTATTTTTAAAGATCTATTTATTTTTATTTGAGAGAGAGGGAGAGAGAGAGAGAGAGAGAGAGAGAAAAGAGAAGAGCAGAGGGAGAGAAGCTCAAGCAGACTCCCTGCTGAGCGGGGAGCTCATCGTGGGGCTTGACCCTAAGGTCATGACCTGAGCTGAAATCAAGAGTCAGATGGTTAACCCACTGAGCCACCCAGGTGGGTCCATTATGTTTTGTTTTAACTGACATTCTGATGCTTACAGACTAACCAGGAATAAAAATTGTGACGGAACCAGTGGTAGAACTATATGGCCAACTATTCAATCATGTCAATAAAAAATGAAAGCAAGACTGTCTTACATAATCCAGTGGTGGATTATCCTCATTGTATTTCATGATGCCCGTAAAAGCAGCTGAGACAGGAGGCTTCTGCATGGTGGGAGGCTTTTGTACTTAATACAGAGATTTCAGAGCCCGGGTGTGCTTTCTGAGCGCTAGATGTGGCTTAATGTAGAAACAAACTCATGAGTGTAATGCATTCCTGATTTCTTTCTCAGCATAGTTGATGCATTGGTGTGATGTGGGGCAAAAGAAACAAGATCCTGGGGGGATCCATAGAGCATGTCTATGGTATTTACCAGGGTGTACACAGGGTTGAAATGGTTTCAGCTGAAATGATGTGACCTCAGAGGAAAGTTCTTGCTTATGTTTGCAAATCTGTGTTGGAAAGGGTCCAGCTCTCTAATGTGTCTTTTCTATATGACTAAGTTCTGGGGCAAGTCACAGTAGCTGGCTGAGGAATGGATCTCAGGTGAATGTGACAGCCTGTCCATTCTCTTGGACATCTTGCTTCTTGACCTCCCATTGGTCTTGAAGGGAGTGAAAATTAAGATTGGGATGCAGGAAGAGTGTTTAAATTTAGAATGCTTAGGCCATAATAAAGTAGTCTGGGAGTGGTAGTGTTCAGAAGCTGGTTAAATTCAGACATTTTTTTAATGCCTCCAGCCATAGAGCAATAGTTGGCCAAATTATAACTTGTTTTTACGGCTTCAAAAAAAAAAAAAAAAGAAAGAAAAGAAAGAAAAAAGAAAAATCAAATCACAGAAGAAATTTTTTGAGAGTCAAATTTTTCAAATCACTATTGTTGTAAATGATAAACCATTTCTCACTTTAAATATTCCTGATGATAATTTTTTCCTAAAAGATGTTATAGTAAATAGTTCAGGGGATACACAGAATAATTTTGACTAATACGAGGACAAACATAGTTTATCAGTCTGTTTGCTTTTTTCTTTTTTTAAACATAACTAAATTTTACTCTTTCAGACCTTGTTAATCAAGATATATACTCTGGAAATACATGGGCTTCAAAGTCAAACTTGTAGTTAGCCTCCTTTCTAAGTATTTGCTTGCTGTGCAAGGCATTTGAGATAGAATTTGGATCTGTGTGGGACACATCAAGCAAAGGCTTTATATCCATTAGGACTTTTTCATTGCAAATGATAGAAAAATTTCATTAAATTGGCCAAAGCAAAAAAATGATTATTATTTTTTTAAGATTTTATTTATTTTTTCATGAGAGACACACAGAGAGAGGCAGAGACACAGGCAGAGAGAGAAGTAGACTCCGTGCAGGGAACCTGATATGGGACTTGACCCCGGGTCTCCAGGATTACACCCTGGGCCGAAGGCAGGCGCTTAACTGCTGAGCCACCCAGGCATCCCCCCCGAAAGGATTTATTTACTCACACAATGGAGAAGACTAAGGGTAAATGTGGCCTTAGACAAGACTAGATATAGGGACTCAAGGATATTAGAAACCAGCCTCTCCTTGTTTCTCCTCTCTTCTTTCCTCTGTGTTGATTTCATTCCCAAGCTCTTCCTCATAGTGACAAAGTGGCTGCCAAGATCTCTCAGCTCCTATCTCTAAAATTTTGAATCTTGAGAAAATGATTTTTTTAAATTTATTTATGATAGTCACAGAGAGAGAGAGAGAGGCAGAGACACAGGCAGAGGGAGAAGCAGGCTCCATGCACCGGGAGCCCGACGTGGGATTCGATCCCGGGTCTCCAGGATCGAGCCCTGGGCCAGAGGCAGGCGCTAAACTGCTGCGCCACCCAGGGATCCGAATCTTGAGAAAATGAATCCTTTTCTACAAACAGTTTGAAGAAAAAGTTCCGGGCCTCATTTTCACCGGCTTGTATTTGGTGACATTTTTATCCTTGAACCAATTCCTGTGTCCAGAGTAATGTAATGCACTGATTGGCTAAGGCCTATGTTACCCTCCCTTTCCTGAAAATGTGTATCAATTCAGCACTTTCCAAATCACATCGTATAAGGATAGGAGAGGAGCCGATTCTCCCCAGCAAAACCAGGTTGACAAAAGAAAGAAGGATAGATGAGGGATGGCCAACGAACATTCACTGTTTATATCAGGTTGAGCCCAAATCTTAACACAAGTAGTTGTGTTTGGTGTAAAACTGTACATTTTTAAAAAACATTTTTATGGACGTTATTTCATTTAACCTTCAAGACAATTTCACAAGGGAAGTAGGAGGGATTGTTAGTCCCATTTTATGGAGAAATGGTTTGCTGGGGAGACGTAAGGGTCTTTTCCTGCCTCTAGCAGCCCAGTTGAGCCATATTAAGGTCTGCTCTGACCAAATCCTT
The DNA here is from genome assembly GCF_018345385.1 of Vulpes lagopus. Taxonomy (NCBI): domain Eukaryota; kingdom Metazoa; phylum Chordata; class Mammalia; order Carnivora; family Canidae; genus Vulpes; species Vulpes lagopus. Next base: position 69,182,199 of record NC_054830.1, read on the forward strand.
CCCTGTCTGCCAAAAGACAGTGAGTGCTGTTTAGAGCAAAGCTTCTGCTTTGGTTCTATTTTGGTAATAGGGCATTTGCAATCTTTGGCCTCCTCACTGAGCCTGAACTTCTGGTTTCAGTTTTTGTAACAACCACAATACCTCAAAGAGCAATTTTTACTGGAATATGGGAAAGGGAAGAACTCCTCATTTGTGTTATGTTTTATTATTCCTGCATGGGTTAAGAGCAACAAAGCTGTCTTTACTAAATTAAGTAAATATGATGAATACCGTAGAGGCACTGAAGGCTGCATTAGGAGGGATGGTTAGAAATCATGTAGCCCTTCCTTTCCCCTTCCCATTTTGCGGATGTGGAGACTGAGGGCCTCAGGAGAGGTCCCGAGGACATAACGGGACAAAGGTGGCCTCATTCTACACATCTAGTTGGAAGTAGAGGGCTAGGACTAAAATTAGATTTTCTGGACTCCTAGCCCTCGTATCTCTCCTATTTGATACTGCTGCTCTTACCAGGTGGGTGTCACGAGGAGAAATTCTAGTCCATTTATAGGACTAAACTGCTAATTCCATTTGGAATGGCATACCCGATAAAAAGAAAAACAAAACAAAAGAATGTGAAATGTTTTACCTCCTGAATTTAGCCCTGTCCTGCGGTCCTCCACAGTATGCTCCACCAACTCTCGACAGACAGACCGAGCTTAGATTCTAGACGTTGATCCCTTGCGTTAGGGTAGGATTGCCAAATTTAGCAACTAAAAATACAGAGGACCCAGTGCAATTTGAACGTCAGATAAGCAACGAGTGATTTTTTTTTTTTTAGTCTGAGTATGTCCCCTGCAATGTTTCGGACATACCCATGCTAAAAACAAATCACTCGTTGTTTACCTGAAACTCAAATGGAACCAGGCATCCTGTCTTTTATCTGGCAAGATACTCTGGGGACTCTCCAGGAGAACTTGACTTTGTTGGGAGAGGAGAGCAGTTGATAAACGTTGGTTGACGATTGTGTTCAATCTCAGGGAAAGAGGAGAGAGGCTGGCTCAGAAAGACTCTCCTCTGGTCTCTCTCAAGCTTAAAGCTTTGAGGAAGAAGAGTCCAAACTCTAGAGGAGTTAAGTCTTGATCTCTCTAAGAAGAAGTGCAAATTAAAAAAAAAAAAAAAAAAAAAAAAAAAAAAGAAGAAGTGCAAATTGCAACCTGAGTGAAGATAAATGGACTTGGGTGATGAGCATTTGCCCAAGTTGGGGGGAAGGAGGAAGGAGGCTGCTGGCTCTCCTTGCCCTGCTGTGATGACTGTCTCCTGTGGTGCAGCTGGGGTCTACACAAGGTTGGTGAGTACACCTGCCCTCTGCGCCCCTGCGAGCTCACCTTGTTTTCTGAAAATCAATAGAGGCACAAGTTATGAATTTATTTCTTTAACAGTTTTCTGATGAAGAAAATCCCTCAGAATTGGGGACTCAGGACAGAGAAGGCAAAGGGTAGGTCACAGATGTGTCGTCTAAGGGATACTGACTGTGCCAGATGGCCGTCCCGCTGCGTGGATGTTAAACCTCTTCTTTCTTTCTTCCTTTACTCCTTGAGCCTCTCACCTCTCTCTCCCTCTCTCCTTTCTTTCCTTCCTTCCTCCACTCTCTTTTTCCTCCCCTTCCACAAGAATCCATCCAAACATTCATTTTGTATATCCTTTTATTTGTCTGTGCTCTTGCAAAATGTTCATTGTATTTTTTTTTTAGAGAGAGAGAGAGTGATGGGGAGGTATAGAGGGAGAGAAAGAGAAAGAATCTTTTTATTTTAAAGATTTATTTATTTATTTATTTATTTATTTATTTATTATTTATTTTATAGGGAGTGGAGGGGCAAAGGGAGAGGGAGAGGAAAACTCAAGTGGGCTCCATGCTGAGCACGGATCCCGGAGCCCAAAGCAGGGCTTGATCTCATATCACAACCTGAGCCAAAACCAAGAGTCAGATGCTCAACTGACTGCACCACCCAGGCGCCCCAGGAGAGAGAGAATCTTAAGCAGACGGACGCTTAGCATGGAGCCCAAAACAGGTCTCCATCTCCCAACCCTGAGATCATGACCTGAGCTGAAACCAGGAGTCAACCGCTTAACCAGCTGACCCACCCAGGTGCCCCATCATCGTACTTGTGTATAGATGCTCTTAAAATTTATATAAATACCATGGTATCATACACCACATTCTTTTTTAATTAGCTCCCTAACGTGTATTTTAAGATCTGTGTATGTTGCTGTGTCTCCATTGGTGAGGCCGGTTGATGGCTTCTAACTACTTGTTTTTTTTTTTTTTCTTTATCTATAGTATGTTCCTTGAAGGCTAAGCCTGTCTTATTAATATTAGAATCTCCAATGCCAAGTTTACAGGCTCACACTTAAAAAGTGCTTAAGCAATTTGTGTTGAGGTTTGGAAATATCTCTAAGAATTACTATTCATATTCATTAAAATTTGTTGAATTGAGAGGAAGGAAATGCTAATGAAGAAAGCAGCCACTTGTTACAGATACTGACGATTCTCTTTTCTACGTTGAGTTTCTACGTTGTCAGAAATCTTTGACAATCATTAGTTAGCATTTCTAAACTTCCAGTTCATACCGATGAGCCGTACTCATCAGTATGATTACCTTGGGACTTCTGAGTATAGTCTAAATGGTTTTAACATAGTCTTTTTTTAAAAAATATATTTATTTTTTATTGGCGTTCAATTTGCCAACATATAGAATAACCCCCAGTGCTCATCCCATCAAGTGCCCTCCTCAGTGCCCGTCACCCAGTCACCCCCACCCCCCGCCCACCTCCCTTTCTACCACCCCTAGTTCGTTTCCCAGAGTTAAGAGTCTTATTTAAAATACAGCTTTAGGAAAACAAAAGCAATACACCCAGCATGTAAATTCCAACTTAACTTGCAACTGGGGTAGATTTAGCCTTTATTGGAAATCAGTGGATAGCATTGCCCAAGCTCTATGGGTTCTCATGAAATGCAGATCCCTGCTTTGAATCAAATGACATGGGGAAAAGTCCACCTTCATCTCCCGCAAAGAGGGTACCTGAATGTTTGTGCAAGAAAACGACCATGACCCCTGCAGTCACCACACAACAGTCAAGGACCTAATTAGTAAAAAAAAAAAAAAAAAAAAAAAAAAAATTTAAGGTGAAAAATACCAACAATATTAGTGGATCAGTATCTTGTTCCTTTGCTTTCAAATGCTGTTTTCTGGGACACCTGGGTGGCTCAGTGGTTGAGTGTCTGCTTTTGGCTTAGGTTGTGATCCCAGGATCAAAGAGCCTGGTTTTCCCTCTGCCTGTGTCTCTCATGAATAAATAAATAAAATCTTTAAAAAAAAAATGCTGTTTTCTGAGGGACGTCCGACATCCATTTGGCTGGGGGGCCATGTAGAGGTATTAGCACTGCTGTGTGAGTTAGGTGCTGTGGAAGGAAAGCAACAATGTGACTGAGGGGGGCTCAGTGGGAGCCCTTGGAAGTGGGGTCCTGGAAGCCAGTTGCTCTCCCACTCCCACTATCCCCTGCCTGAACCTCAGGAAGAGAGGACATACTCAAAGGACCCTTAGCTTCCGTTCTGGGATTCAGAGGCTGGATACGGGTTGTCGAGGGGGACACGCAGGTGAGTTTGAAGGGACCCCAGGGCAACTTCACCTTCCAGTTTCTGTGCTTTCAGAAAGAAGCCGTCTTACAAGAGAAGGATTATTTATAAACTTCTTTTCAACTTTACAGTATGGTGCAATCATTGAAACCATGGCCTATGGAGCCAGACCACCCTGATTTTATAGACCAAATCCACCATGTAGCAGCTAAAAGACCTGGCCAAGTGGCAGAGCCTCGGTGAATCTTCATTTTGTCATCTTTTTGTCGTCCAAACAAGGCTAAGCAGCAGAACTTCTTAGGGTCTTTATTATGGTGATGCTCCCTGTGAACCTCCGAGAGATCCCACTATGTGAGGATGTTTTAGAAATTTAATTCATGACTAAATAATAGTTGTTGATTGATAGATTGGCTGAGAAGTTCCGACAGCTCAGGCACTATTCAGAGTGTTTGGCCTGTATTATATTTATTTTTATATATGACCTATATGGAATAAGTTGTCTTATTATCCCTGTTTTGCAAACGAGAACAGGAGGCACACAGTCACTTAACTAGCCCACAGTCGTGTAACTCCCTCAGCTGTCTGATTTGTTATTCAACCTAGATCTTGAGTCTTTAGTTGCAATGGCCACATTTTTCATTTCTACAAGTTCTGTTTGGTTCCTTTACAGATCCATCTGTTCCTTTTGTCAGTGTTCTGTCTTTTCATTATAATTTCCATTCCTTCTTCAATCTCTTTAATCATTTATTTCTTGGCTTTTTAAAAGAATTATTTATTTGAGGGGGGAGATGGGGGGTGGGGAGAGGGAGAGAATCTCAAGTGGGCTCCCCACTGAGCACAGAACCAGGTGTGGGGCTGGATCCCAGGACCCTGAGATCGTGACCTGAGCCGAAACCAAGAATCAGATGCTTAACCGACTGAGCCACACAGGTGCCCCAATCTCTTTAATAATTTAAGACATTTATTTTGTAGTGCCTGAGTTTACTTTATAATTTCTGGCTCTGGGAGTACAAATTATTCCATTTGCTGCATCTACTATCTATCCCAGTGGCTCATTTCCTTATATAATTTAAACAATTTTTTGCCAGTGAGTTTAACTCCAGGACACATGGTCATTATGCTAATTGCTCTTGTTTATCTCTGGGGCTGCAGGGTTGCTGAATTTAGCAAATCAAAATATACCCGGTTAAATTTGAATTTCAGAAAAATAATGACTATATTTTCAGTGTAAATATGCCCCCAGATTGCACCTTAAAAATTGTTTAACTTAAATTCAACTTTAAGTGGACAAACTGTATTTTATCTGACGACTCACTCTGAAGGAGTCCCCAGTACCCTGCTTTGTGGAAGTCTGTCTATAGAGTGATTGTACAATTGAGTCCACTTGAATCCACAGAAATTCCCAAGGATCAGGCCAGTTTTTGCACATGTGGCTTGGGATTCCTGTAAAATGTAGGTTGTATAATCTGGCTGCTGATTGGTCGTACTTCCAGGTTGGCCTGGAAGGCCTAAGCCAGGGGAGAAGGATTGTCTGAGACACAGGATGTTCAGTGTTAAAACTAGGAAAGGATTAGCAAATGAGGATGAGTTGGTCATTCTAATGCACACCTGTGTGTAGTGTGGACTAGGAGTCTAGATTTCTTACAGAAACTACCCCTCATCTGTCTTTTTCCTTTCCTATTTCTTGGGCCAATAATAAAGTTCTTTGATCTATCTGAGGGTTGTTGCTCAGGATTTTCTAATTCTCTTTTTATGAAAAAGACTGCCTTTCTGAGGGTCCAAAGTTAATGCTGATACCTCTTCAACTGGGCATGTCCCTTGTCCCAATACGGATGTTAAATTCCCATCTCTTGGCCCTAAGGCTGAATTTTGTTTACTGAACTTTACCAGTCAGGTTTTGAGTTTTTCTTTTGTTTCTTGGATTTCCTTTTGGATTTTCTTTTTCTTTCTCTGAAACTTGGCTCTGTGTATTTTTTTAGTTGTTATATTTAACTCAGCATGTTTATGCATTTCTAAAGAGAGACAGTAACTCATTTACTAATCACCATCTTGGCAGGGTGATAAATATCTCCATATTAATTGCATTTTGTATAACATGCATATAAATAAAGAATTAATATTGTGAAGGACGTAATGATACTGAAACTCTCATCTGCTGATGGTAGGAGTGTAAATGGGTGCAGTCTTCTGGGAAGATAACATGAGAATTACCAAGAGCCTTAAAAATGTTTTTATGCCCTGGGGTACCTGACTGGTTCAGGCGGAAGAGCATGTGAGTCTTGATATTAGGATTGTGAGTTTGAGCCCTGCATCGGGTGTAGAGATTACTTAAACAAGTAAAACTAAAAAAAAAAAAAAAAAAAAATTTAAATGTTTAAATGCCTTAACACAAGAATCAATCCAAAGGAAATAATAAAAATGCAGGAAAAGTTTCAAGCAAAAAAAAATATTTTTAAAGATTTTATTTATTTATTCATGAGAAACACAGAGAAAGAGGCAGAGACATAGGCAGAGGAAGAAGCAGGCTCCTCACAAGGAGCCTGATTCAGGACTTAATCCCAGAACCCTGGGATCATGACCTGAACCGAAGGCAGACACTCAACCACTGAGCCACCCAGATGCCCCCAAAATATATTTTTCATGTAATTTATGATAAACAGCAGTTGGAAACAACCTAAACATCCATAAATAGGAGAATGGTATATTATATAGTACTTCATATCCTGGAATCTTATATGAAATTCTGTTTACGAAAATTTTTACTGAAATGCAAAATTTCAGTGCTCCATATTTGTGTGTTGTGGTTTTTTTTTTTTTTAGATTTCTTTTGTTTGTTTGTTTGTTTGTTTATTTAGAGTGCGCATGAGTGGGGTGGGAGTAAGGGGCGAAGCAGAAGGAGAGAAAATCAGAGAGAATCTCAGACTCCCCACTGAGCATGAAGCCCGATTGGGGGGTGGCTTGATCTCATGACCCTGAGATTATGACCTGAGATGAAACCAAGAGTCAGCCCAACTAGCTGAGCCATCCAGATGCCTCTATGTTCCATGTTTGTAGTGAGTATTCTATGTGTCACAAACTGTGCTGAATATTTTATACTAATATAATCTCCATAAGTCCTGACCTAGATGTTATTATCTCCATTTTACAAACTGAGTCTCAGTTTTCTGAGATAATCTCAGGCTGCCTGACTGCAGAGCTTAATCTCAGAACCACCAAACTAGGAATAATTGTATTTAAATTTTGGAGTAAAAATCAAAAGTAAGTAAAGTAAAATATTAATCGTGGTTGACTCTGGGGGGTCAAATTGTAGAAGTTCTCTTTTCTCCTTTATCCTATTTCACAGTTTCAACATTTTCTTCATTAGCATGTTCTTCTATCAGAAAAATAAGTTGTAAATTAAAAAAAAAAAGAAATATGTTGATTTCATTCTTTTTCTATTTTAGAGAAGTTCCAACTAATTACATTGGTTTTCCTTTTATATGTTTGACATGAATTTAAAAACAGACAAACAATATTTAAAAAGATAAGCCCGACCTAAAGAACCTTCATAACTTGAAACCTTGATACGTTTTTTGAAGGTAAGATTCATCTTTTGTTTTTAGGGTACAGTTCTACTAGTGCATATAGTATGTAACCACTGTGTTAATCAAAATGTGACAAGGTTTGGGGCGCCTGGAGGGCTCAGTCAGTTAAGCATCTGACTCTTGGTTTTGGCTCAGGTCATGATCTCAGGGCCCTGTGATCAAGCCCTACGTTGGGCTGCCCACTCAGTGGGAAGGCTGCTTGGGGTTCTCTCTCTTTCTTTCTCTCTGCCTCTCCTCTGCTTATGGGCATTCTGTCTCTCTCTCTCTCTCAAAATAAATGGATAAATCTTTTTTAAAAAATTTGGTAAGGCTTCATCACCGTGCCTAAATTCCCTCATGTCCTTTTGTGGTCGACTCTTCCCCTGACCTCCAGCCCCTGGTTACCACTGGTCTGTTTTGTGTCCCTATAAGTTTTCCTATGTGTCATATGAATGGGATCATAGACAATTTATTGTTTTATTTTTTAAATTGTCTTTTGAGTCTCGTTTCTTTCACTTAGAATAATGCATTCACGATTCATCCATATTGTTGCATGTATCGGTAATTTTTTTTTCTGAGAAATATTCCATTTATGGATGGGCCACAGTTTATTTATCTAGTCATTGGTTTAAGGACTCTAGGATTGTTTATGGTTTTTGAATGATTATAAATAAATCTACCATAAACAATCAGGCTCAGGTTTCTGTGTGAACATAGTTTTCATTTATTATGAAAAAATACCAAGGCTGGGATTACTGGATTGCACAGCAATTGTGTTTTTAACTTTGTAAGAAACTGCTAAATTGTTTTCAAAGTGACTCTTAAAAATTTGCATTCCCACCAGCAAAGCATGAGGATTCCAACCGTTTACATTTGTACCAACACTTCTAGCAGTTGGTATTGTCAGGGTGGGATTTTTATTTTTCCTTCCTCCTTCCCTCCCCTCCTCTCCCCTCTTTCCCTTCCCTTCCCTTCCCTTCCCTTCCCTTCCCTTCCCTTCCCTTCCCTTCCCTTCCCTTCCCTTCCCTTCCCTTCCCTTCTCTTCCCTTCCCTTCCTTTCCTTTCCCTTCCCTTCCTTCTTCCCCTTCTTCTCTCCTTTCTCCTCTTCCTTCTTCATTCTAATAACTGTATAATGGTTATCTCACTGTGATTTTAACTTTTTCTTGCTGACATCGAGTGTCTTTTCATATTTTTGCCATTTGTATTTCTTGTTCAACAAAGTATCTTCACATTTTTGCTTATTTTAAAAAATTGAATGGTCTATTTGTTATTGTTAAAGTTTGAAAGTTCTTTGTATATTCTGGAAAAAAAGCCCTGTGTCAGCTGTGTGTTTCACCTATATTTTATCTCAGTGCATGGTTTGTCGTCTCATTTTCCTTTAATGATGTCTTTTGAAGAACAGAAATTTTGAATTTGATGGGGTCCAATTTATTGATTTTTTTAATGGATTATGTCTTGTTAATGTATATAAGATATCTTTGCCTAACAAAAGGTCACAAAGATTCTGTCCTATGTTTTAGAATTTTTATAGTATCAGGCTTTTTTAAAAAAAAGGATTTTATGGGACACCTGAGTGGCTCAGCAGTTGAGTGCCTGCCTTTGGCTCAGGGCATGATCCTGGATTCCCAGGTTCGAGTCCCGCATCGGTCTCCGTGCATGGAGCCTGCTTCTCCCTCTGCCTCTGTCTCTGTTTCTTTCTCTGTGTCTCTCGTGAATAAATAAATAAAATAGACACAGAGAGAGAAACAGAGACACAGGCAGAGGGAGAAGCAGGCTCCCAGTAGGGAGCCCGCTGCAGGACTCGATCCCACGACCCCGGGATCATGCCCTGAGCCAAAGGCAGATTTTCAACCACTGAGCCACCCAGGGGCCCCATAAAATTAGGCTTTACTTTTAGTTCTATGATTTATTTTGAGTTAACTTTTGTATGTTATGCATAGTGTGTGTTCTGGTTTATGTTTTGTATATGAATGTCCATTTTTTCTTTCTTTCTTTCTTTCTTTTTTTTTTTTTTTAAGAGAGCAAGGTAATGGGGGGAGAGGCAAAGGGAGAGAAAGAAGCCCAAGCAGGATCCATGCTCAGCACAGAGCCAGAAGCAGGACTCCATCTCACAACCCTGAGATTATGACCTGAGCCAAATCAAGGGTCAGACATTTAAACTACTGAACCACCCAGGCACCCCGAATGTCCATTTTTTTTCTATATTATTTATTGAAAAGGTACTTTCATGTTTGCTAAAAATCAAATGTGTGAGTCTACTTTTGGCCTCTTACTTTGATCCACTGATCTGTTTCTATTCTTTTGTTATTTCTACACTGTCATTGTTATTATAATTTTATATGGTAAGTGTACAAATCCAGTGATATGAGTCTCCCAACAGTGTTCTTCTTTTCCACGTTGTTTTGGTTATTCCTGTTCCTTTGTTTTTCTACTGCATTGCATCTATAGATCAGTTTGAGTGGAATTATCATCCTAACTATATAGAGTTTTCTAACACATTTCCATTTATTTAGCTTTTCTTTGATTTTTTTATCTGCATTTTGTTTTATTTATTTATTTATTTATTTATTTATTTATTTATTTATTTATTTATTTTATTCATGAGAGACACATGGAGAGAGAGAGAGAGGCAGAGACACAGGCAGAGGGAGAAGCAGGCTCCGTGCAGGGAGCCCTACGTGGGACTCAGTCCCGGGTCTCCAGGATCACGCCCTGGGCTGAAGGCAGCACTAAACCGCTGAGCCACCCAGGCTGCCCTGCATTTTGTTTTAATATATAAATCTTACACATATTTTGTTAGATTTATTTCTAAATATTTTATGTTTTTGGGTTCTATTTTGAGTACTATTGTTTTTTCAATTTTAATTTATAGTTGTTCATTGCTAGCCAATAAAAATACAATTGATTTTCAATAAATTCAGCTTGCATCCTGTAATCTTACCAAACTCACTTATTAGTGCTAGTAACTTATTAAAAGACTCCTTGGGAGTTTCTATATAGACAGTCTATGAAGAGAGACAGTTTTATTTCTTTTTCTATAATCTGTATCCTTTTATTTCTTTTTCTTTCTTTACTGAACTGGTTGGGACCTTGAATATGACACTGTATAGGAGTGGGGACAGAGAACTATAAAGCATTTATGTAGTTGCAGCAGTTTAAAGCAATCGAAATTAGGATAAAATTCGTATGTGTGTCATATGTCTATGTGTTAGGGTGACTAAATGATTTTTGTCTTTTTTCCAAGACATTCGTAGTTTTATCAATGAAAGTCTGTGTCGTGAGAATCCTGTTGGGGCCAGGCAAATGCTTAGTCATACTAGTGTGTGCGCTGCGTGTTTGTGGCTACGCACATGTGTGGGAGTGCATGTGTGGGGCCAGTTTGAAGGTAAAGACTAGGGAATAAAATGGCTTAATTCTCTTTCTAGACCTACTTTTAAATTACACCGTGGTCACTTGTATTTATTAATACGTTTTTATGATAAGAAATATATATATAAGAAGAAGAGGAAGCTGAGGACAAAAATAAGAGAAGAACTTAACTATCATCCAGGTTTTTTTTTTTTTTGACCCTAAGAAGTAATTATAGTTAAACAGAAATACATTTTATCTATGAGTTTGTGTTCTAAATTGGGCACAGCTTAATTGAGAGTCAGATTAGTACAGAAGATTTAGAAAAAAGGATCTGCATCTTATATTTCAGAAATAAACAAGCTCTGCTTTTCTGGTTAGGTTAAAATGCTTTTTTATCTGTGTTTTCTGAGCAAGTAGTCATAAGAGGAAAATCCATATAGCCACATATGGCTCATGCCAAAAAGAAAAAACAACTAATCCTGTAAACTTTTCCAATTTAGAATTTTGTACAAATCTGTCATATGTCCCAATGGATAAAATGCATAATTATTCACCCTAATATATACTTTAGTATCTAGTCACATGTGAAAAAAAAAAAGTAGTTTTGGCATAATCTTCCATAGTAATCCTTAGGACACTCATGAAAAACATACTCAAAGTATCGTCTGAGTCATTTAGGTTTTGAATATGATTTGTAGAGTGGAATTAAAATAAATCTGAAATGAAGAAGCCTTAGTTATATTGACTACAAATATTATCATAGTAATTCATCCTTTGGGGTTTTTTTTTTTTTTTTTTTTTTTTTTGCCTTTGCATGAATCATAGGCAGCCATGCAAGCATCCAAGGAGCACAGACATAAACTCAACTGAGCAAGAGTAGTTTAATCCACCCAGTTTTTCTGAATCTAAAAAGCAGACTCACATCTATTTTCCAGTTTCCTGGAGCCTCTGTCCTCTTGTTCACACCATTTGGCCAGTTATTTCCTGTCCTTTCCTCCCTATGCCAAAGGCCCACTCGCCACAGTCAACTTTACCATGTTCTTCTGACCCTCATTTTAATGGCATGCCCGTGCTAAATATGTCAGTCAAGTTGTGATTGTTATTTTTTCAAGGACACCCATAGAGCTCACACAGAATCTGTAATTACGATTGGTTTGGAGAGATGGAATTGAGAGTTGTCCAGGTATTCTTGTTCTTTTGAAATATGCAACTTTATACTTTGGCTTCTGGACTATGATTCAGGAATACCTACTGTGAGCCAGAGATTGTTCTTCAAATGATGCCACACTACTCCATAATGTGCAAAAGAACTTTCTTTTCTTCCTTCATATCCCTGTCTCATTCCCTTCCTTGACCTTGCCTGCTCTGAAGTTATCCTTCCCTCCTCCCTCCCGCCCTTCCTTCCTTCCTTCCTTCTATTTAACGTACACAGAGAAAGCCTAATAGCCTACCTCTCTGCCTACTTCTCTGCTTTTTAATGCAAAGCTTAAAGAACAATAAAGTATATTAATTTCATTTTTAAAGTATGACTTCCTCCTTCCTCATTAGCTCTTCCTCATATATTCTCAGTCTCAGTTAGTGACCCAGATAGAAACCACAATACCATCTTTGACGTTCTCATCTTATTTCCTCCTCAATCAACAAGTGATCATTTCCTGTCCATTTTCACTTCATTTCTTCAGTCTGGCCTCTCCTCTCTGTCCATGTATCTTCACTGTACCTAATTCAGGAGACATTTTCTCTCTGAGACTAGAGTAGTAACTATTTGATTAATCTCCCTATGTGTTTCTTTGGGGCACATACTGAAACCAACACAAACTTGGTGGCTTTAAAACAACAGAATTTTTTAATCTCACAGGGTAGGAGCCAGAAATGTGAAGTCAGGTTGTCATCAGAGTTAGGTCTTTCTGGAAACTCTGAGGGAGAATCCATGCCTTTCTCCTAGCTTTTGGCCTTGCCAGCAATTATTGGCATTGCTTGTCTTGTAGATGCATCGCTCTAGTCTCTGTCTTCATCTTCATGTCACCTTGTCCTCTCTGTCCATTCCTGTCTCTAAAAAGGAGTTTCTCATTAGAGTTAGGGACCACCCTGATCTAATATGATCTCATTTCGTCCTGACCTTAATCACATCTGCCAAGACCTTATTTCCAAATAAGGTCACCTTCTGAAGTTGTAGGTGGATATGAATTTTTGGCAGGTACTATTCAACCCGTGTATATACCCTGATCTCATGTCTCTTCACTCCACACTTTTTACTCCACACCACACAGGAGAATTTTTTTAAACACAGATTTTATCCTGCTGTAATCCCTGCTTGAAACTCTTCTTTAATTGCCTACAAGCCAAAGAGCAATCCTTTAACGTGGAAATCAAGGAACTTTATGACCCAGATGCAAACTTCCTTTAAAGTTTTGTTTCTTTCTACCCCCTTCCAACTTGAAGCATCAGATGCTTTTGCCACATGGGGACACTTTCTTTATGTGCCTTGGCTCCTGGTGATCTGTCTGCTTGACTCTCTCCAGAATCCACCTTATCCTTGTGCAGAAGTACCCCAGCCATGTACCAGGCCACCTTCTGGATAAAACCCCCCAAGCCTTCCTTTCTATTCCACATCCTCTCCCATCATTCTATGCATCTCTGCTATAGTATATGTCACACTGGACATTGTAATGAGATTACTAGTTAATTTTACGATGAGGTTTTAGAGGAGAAGGTTGTGTCCTTCTTTATGCTTCTCTGCAGTTCCATTGAGGAAAATCACAGTTGACATGTAGGAGTTGCTCTAGCACAGTGGTTGAGTGCTTGCGCTGGAGACTTAGTTCATCTGGGTCTGAGTTTCTGCCCCACTACTAGCTGTGTGACTTTGACAAGTTGCTTATTTAAGTTTCAGTTTTCTCATCTATAAAATGGGTGGAATCTTAGTGCACGCCTATGGATTGTTGTGAAGATTTAACGAGTTATTCCATCAAAAGTGTCTTGCCCCATCTCCCACATATTCAACAAATGTTATCTCATTATAAGAGATTCCTCAGTTTGTTTTCATTAAGGGAGGGTGAGATGAGTGGAGAGATGGATGGGGGACTGAATAAATGAATGAATGCACACAGACTGATTTCTCCTTTTCTGGCTGTATTTCCATTGCTAGTAAATAGTTCTGTTAGCTTTCTCCATTTTTGCCAGGCTTCAAATCTCAGGCATCTCCTTCCCTCGCCACTCATATTCATCTATGTATGCATGAATGCATCCAAACATGCCTTCATTTATTCATTCTACAAGTATTACTGACTGACTAAAAGTCTTTGGAAACTGCCTCTCAGTTGAAAATTAAAGGAGCAGTTTTCCTTTTTTAATAGACTTTATTTATTTATTCATGAGAGAGAGAGAGAGAGAGGCAGAGGGAGAGAAGCAGGCTCCATGTGGGGAGCCTGACATGGGCCTCGATCCTGAGTCTCCAGGATCAGGCCCTGGGCTGAAGGTGGCGCTAAACCACTGAGCCACCCGGGGTGACCCTAAAGGAGCAGTTCTTATTCAGCTTTTTGGTCTGGTAGACACGTGATCCAAATAGCACGAAAAGGAGACAAGTACAAATAAAGCATGATCTGCATCTGGAGTGGAAGAGAGATGTTTTTTGTGGAACTATCTAGAAGTGGTAGTGGGAAAAGATGGCATCTGAGGCTTATTTCATCATCTCACAAAGCTTAAAATGGGTGTTCCTGGTCAGCAAGTGGCTCTGATGGCAGACCATCTGGGGTTTAGTCTCTTCCATCTCGTGACTCTACCACCTTCCTTGCATGACTCCCCAGGTTGCCATGCTTGTCTGCTTCAAGCAGGCAGAAGGGGATGTTCGTAGAGGATTGACTGCATGTGGGAGATTTTGATGACTCGTATTTGGAAATGGCACCCATCACTTCTACTTATATTGCATTGTCCCAAATGCAGCCTCATGTCCAAGTCTAACTGTAAGAAAGGCTGAGAATGGTGCTTTCACTGTGTGCCCAGAACAAAGAGGAAATGGGTAATGGTGAATAGCTAGCTGGCCTCTGTCTCACTGCATGAAGAATGTGGAATGACCTGTGTGTGCCATTCATATTCCGTGTGACAGTGTGTACATAATAGTTTAAAATAGCCAGCCTCCTGCCAACCAGCAGCTGTGGTCATCAGGAAAATGCTGCTACAGGAGCACCCATGAGGAACAGAAAAAAATGTGGTGTACTCAGAGGCAAGCACCCATGTTAAGGGGATAATTCACTTTGTACGCTAGTTCTGGGCAAGTGTATTTTCAGAAAGAGAGTAAGAACAAGTTCCCTTTTTATTTTCGTGAGGATCTCGTACAGATCTTTCTTCTGAGCAACGAAGTCATTTAACTAATGTCTACTAGATACCATTACTTTAGCATTTCAAAAACATCTCAAACTCATAATAACAAAAATTGAGCTCTTTATTCTTTCCCTTTATTTTTTCTTAGACATAAAAATTCTTCATTTCCTTTTTCAAAATAAAGGTAAGAAAAAAAATCCAGCTATAAAACCCAGCCATAGATTTTAAAGAAAAACAAAACCAACCCCCCCCCCAAAAAAAACCAAACCAAAACAAAACAAAACAAAAAAAAACACCTTTTTGGGGATGCCTGGGTGGCTCAGTGGTTGAGCATCTGCCTTTGGCTCAGGGTGAGATCAAATCCCACCTTGGGCTCCCTGCAGGGAGCCTACTTCTCCCTCTGCCTGTGTCTGCACCTCTCTCTCTCTCTCTCTCTCTCTCTCATGAATAAATAAATAAAATCTTAACAAAAAACAAACAAAACCTTTTTATTGAATCTTAACATACACATGTTATCAGTGCATATAGCTCAATGACTTTTGGCAAACTAAATACACCCATGTAACTAGCACTCAGGTTAAGAAGGAAAACCTGAGAAGGCTTCTGGAAGCCACCCTGGGTCTGACTCCCAGTCTCTTTCTACCACTTCCTCCCCAGTCTCCCACTTACTATCCTTACTTTTTGCAGCTTACTTTTTTAACTTTCAAGATGAGATTGGCTTCTTTTTATACATCAAATAAATGGAATTGTGCAGGATGGGCTCTTTTGCCTTGGATTTATTTTGTTTCACATTATGAATTTGAGATTTGTCCATATTAACTGGGTAACTGCAGATCATCCATTTTATTTCTATGGATACTTGGATAATTTCCTGCTCTTGGCTTTACTACTAATACTGCCATGAATGCTCTAGTACATTCTAGTGCCTTTCGGTGACCACCTATGTGCTTTTCTTTTAGGGATCTCCCTAAGAATAAAATTGCTGGTCATAAAGTCTTAGATAATCTTTTTAATCTTTGGAACTAGATTCAGATAATTTTACGTATCTAGTTTTGTTATCTGCATCACCTGACCTCCTAAAATCTAATGTTCCTGCGTAGAGCAATGCTAAAGAGGATTTGCCCACCCATTGTCTTTCAGTTCTTCTATCCTGCTTATGGATAGAAGAAATTAGTTGCTTCTCGGCCTCCTTGGCTTGGGGTGATAGGCTCTGATATCTCTGGAGTATCTTCTCACTCAGTCAGAAACAAGAATTGGGAAAGAGAAGGTACTTGACTGACTGATGCTAGTGAGGCCCCAGTGAGGAATGGGATGTAATAAACTCTTCCAAAGGTTAAATAGCCTTTCAAAAGCATCCATCCATTGGTTTCCCATTGTTGTGTTATCTACAGAAGTAAAACCCATATGCCTTTCCCTCAAATGCCGTTGGAAGGCACCATTGTGAACTGGTCAAAGAGCAAGATGGCAGGAGCCACAGCAGGACAGGGTGCCACAAAAATGAAAGTGCCACCCTCTCTAGGTGCTCTCCCAGGCACCTGGTAACCCAGGCCAGGAATCTGGGAGTCCGTCTTCTCTTTGCTTTACTTTCTCTAACTAGTCACTAAGTTTCACCTCTCCTGCCACTATTGTCTCTCAGACCCATTCTTTCTCATCCCTCCTGCCATAATTCAGTACCACATCATCTTTCTCCTTCTATCATCATTGTCTTAACTGCCCTTCTTCTTCATTCCTCACCTCCTGTCATAAATCTTGCTTCCATCCATCACTTCTCTTCATCTGCTAGGAAGGGGTGATTCTAAAATAGAAATCTGGGGCACCTGGTGGTTCAATGGTTGAGCATCTGCCTTTGGCTTAGGGTGCGATTCCCGGGTCCTGGGATCGAATCCCCCATCAGGCTCCCTGCAGGGAGCTTGCTTCTCCCTCTGCCTGTGTCTCTGCCTTTCTCTCTGTGTATCTCTCATGAATAAATAAATAAAATCTTTAAAAATAAAATAAATAAAATAGAAATCCAGTTGAGACATTAGTTTGTTCCCCAATAAAAACCCTTCATTGATCCTCATGGCCTTCAGTATAAAGTACAAATTCCTTGTTTGGACATGACTGACAAGGTAAGGACCAAGGTTGAGTACAACTGGATTTCTATTTCTTCATCCCCATCTCTCGCCTCTTATCATTTTTCCATTGAACCCTTTGCTCCAGCTACATTAGCATCTTATAACTCTAGGGAATGTCATACTATCTCTCATTTTGCATACACTTCTCTCTCAAGTGTCCTTCTGTACCCTGCTTTCCTCTGCTATCTCCTTTCTTCTTCAGGCAAAACGTAAGATATCAGGTGACTGCCAGCCATTCTCTGACTCTCTCAAAGTCAGAATGGAGTCCTTCCTCTAGGCTCTAATGGACCTTGTACTTCCTCAATAACAACCCATAACAATCATCTTTCTATATCTTTGCTAGCGATTCTCAACCTTGGTTCTACTTTGGGCTTCACCTCGTGATTATAATTTGATTAGTTAGCATAAGTACTTTTTTCAAGCCCTAGATCATTTTAATGTGCACCCAGGGTTGGGAAACACTCTCATAGACTCCAAGTTCCTCTGATCTTAGAATCCTTTTTAACTAACTGTGCCTCCTCAGGGCCTGCTCGGAGTGGGTTCTCCAGGTCCTCAAATATTTGTTGAACAAATGAGTACAGATGAAAGAGGAAGTTGTTGGGGCACATTGAGAGGTTCAAGAAGGGGACAGGTTATTCTAGTCTCTGCTCAAGACCAAGCATCTTTCCTTGAATACTCATCCCAGCAAAGCCTGGCCAAGCTAAAGATGCTGGAAAAGTGCCAATCCCCTACCGGGAAGATGTTTAATCCTAGGATGTTCCATCTCCATTTGCTACCTTTCAACCTCACCAGTCCATCAATCACAAACTTTCTATGCATGAGTGAATCTGTGGAAAGAGTGGGAGTTTCCTAGCTCTGTAGCTTATGGCGTAATACAATAATTAATAGAATAAACAGAGTTTATTTAAGTGAGAAGGCAGGAGATCGTGGCTGTTAAAATTATTTTTTATGGTTCTTCTCTAATCTTTCAGGTTGCATTTAATAGAAGACATTCTTGTTATTCAAAGAGAAGCTATTAAAGCAGCTTATATCCCCCACCTTATGTACACTACAAATAAGAAAAAAAAAATTAAACTGGTCCTATTAGCTGTCCCTACAGTGAAAGCTTTAGTTCTGAACTCGTATTTGTCTTCATTATGGTTTTAAGACATAGACCCTATCAGCTCATTTTGGCACTTCGTACACAGCAAGTATTTATACTCTTTCTGAATTCAGGGAGAAACAAAGAAGAGGCATATATTTTCAGTGGAGGCCAGCCTGCAGTCTTTTATTTTCCCTTACTTTTTTTTTTCTCTCTCTGCCTTCGTGATGAATGCATCCTATCTTGCAATTTAGAACTGTTTTATTTGTAATGTTTTCATGATGAGAGTAAGAGCCTTCACTAAGTCTGAAAAAGAGCTTGAAGTGAAATGCAGGCCGTCTAATGAAGACAGCCTCGTTTACAGTTCCCATTTCCCTGTTGGTCTGGTGGCCTTCAGTGGCTCGTAGGTCCTAACGCAGAAGGTTAGTGGGACTATATGAAACCAGGAACTACCACAAGACACAGGTTGTTATTTCAGGAAAAGCGGAAGGAGGAAGGAGGATAGAGATTTATACTCTTTTTGACACTAAGTAGATATTTTCTGGTAAATGCCACACAAATAGAAATAGGGTGGTGATGTGATGGGTGGGTTCCTGAGCCTTTGGGGTTCTGTGCTTTCATTCCTAACACAGCTTGCTGAGAATGGGCTCCTGTGCCTGAATATCATGTGTCACAGGTGTGCTTGACTCTTGGTGCCTGTCCTTAATTCTCCATATTGCTTCCAAAGTCATCCTCAAAATGGACAATTTTTCCTCATATCCTTAAGTTTGAAAACCTTTAAGGCTCACTGACTACCCACAGGTTAACTGCTCAACCCCTTCCTCTGGCATTCATGCCCCCAAATGTCAGGCCCCAGGATTCCTCTCCCAGAAGTATAAAGGTGCTCGCTTGATTTTATAGTTGAATTTGAGAGCTGAAAAGTGAGCAGCTTCCTCAGGGTCACGCAAATAGTCATAGAGGTGAGGTTGAGCCATCTGACTCCTGACCAAGCTCTTTCCACCACATTGCATTGTCCTCACATTTAGCCTCTGCTGTTTCATCTGTAAAATGGTGTTAATGACAACAGCTGAACTGAAATGAAGGGTATGCTGATGAGCCTCCACACATTAGCTTCACTTCCTGGTTTTTGTGCTCTATGTAGTCTCTTCCTACACTGGGTAGGACCAGCTTGGGTAAGTCAATAAAATATTATGAAAATGACAGCATGTCAATTTCAAGGCCAGGAAAACTTGCTCTGGGGGAAGTCAGCTTCCATGTGTTGAAGTCACTCAAGCAGCCTTATAGAGAGGCCACATGGCAAAGAACTGAGACCTCCTTCCAACAGCCAGAAAGGAACTTACACATGAGACCCATAGCCATGCAAGTGTGCCATCTTGGATGCAGATCTACCAGCTCGAGGCAAGCTTCAAATGGCTGCTGATTGGATGACATCATAACTACAACTTTCTGAGCTAAAACCACCCAGTTAAGCTGCTTCTGAATAACCAGCCAATAGCAACCATGAGATAGTAAATACTTGTTGTTTTAAGCCACTAAGTGTTGGGGTAATTGGTTATGCAGCAATAGATAACTAATATAGGAGTCAGAAAAACAACCTTTTGAGATCCTTCTTAACCCATTAGAAAAACAACCTTTTGAGATTCTTCTTAACCCATTAGAAAAACAACCTTTTCATATCCTTCTTAACCCTCAGGTCTGAGATTTTATGAGAAAATGATGATTTGCCCTTCTTACACAGATAGGAGTCTGTTCTACAGCCAAATAAAAGGTTGCTCAGTGGCTAATAACTGACTTTTGATTCCAGTGACTATAATTAATTTATCAAATTATCCCCATTTGAGGGCACCTGGGTGGCACAGTCAATTAAGTGTTTGCCTTCAACTCAGGTCATGATCTTAGGATCCTGAGACTGAGTCCTGCATCGTGCTCCCTACTCAACAGGGAGCCTGCTTCTCCCTCTGCCTCTCTTTCTTTCTCTCTCTCATAAATAAATAAATCCTTTTTTTTAAAAAAATCATCCCCATTTGAATATAGAGGTATTTGTAGACAAAAAGAGTCTTTCCAAATTCCTCCTTTCACTTATGCTCCCCCAGTGGTACAGATACCAGTGGATTCTATCCTCTAAATTTCTCTTCTCTGTCTCTTCCCCTCCACCTCACAGCCAGAGCCAGAGCTGAAGCTTTTGTTATTTCCTTTCCTCCTGGCTGAACTATTCCAATGACTTTCAAAGTCCCTTCCACTCATTCATCTTCCATGCTCTTGCTGTGCCCATTCCCAAACCCAATCTGGTGATTTAACTGCCCTATTGGAAAAGACTCTCTATCATCCTTATACCACTCAGCCAGTGGCACAAAGCCCACCATGACTTAACTCTTGCTGGCTTCTCCTTTCTCCCTTCTCTGGCCCTAGGCTTCAGCCTCACTGTATTATTACCTACATTACTCTAGTTCCCATGCACTTCTCTTTGCTCATGCTGTTTCTTCTACCTGGATTGTCCTTTTCTAATGCCTAATGCCTAAATATTCTTCTCTCTTTCCTGCCTGGTAGTAGGTAGGTAGCCACTTCTCATCTTCAAGGGTTAGCCCATGGGGAAATCTCCCTTGGTATGCCACAGAGTTGTTTACTTTCTCTCGTGGGTGTCCAGGCACCTCATGTCCCCTTCTACTGAAGCACTTAACACTAATACACTAGAAGGAATGCTTTGTTCACAGATCTACCTCTCTACAAGAGACTGGGAGTCCCTAAAGGATAGTTGCTATTATTCATCTTAGTGTTCCCTGAACTTTGTTTTGGGCCTGGTGTGGAGAAGATGCAGTGTGAATTTCTTTTGAGTGGAAGGATGGATGAAAGAATTAAAAATACTGTTGTTTCTTCCAGGAATATATCATATCCTTGGTTGTTTAGAGTATATCCGGGCTGTTGAATTATTTTTAAAGTTAATCTGCCTCTTTTATTCTCTGAAGCCTTCAGAACATTTTAAATTTAGCACTGATCTGTGAATGCTACAAAGACCCTAAGTCCTGAAGGTTTATTCTGGAGAAAGGGCAGGTTTTAGGTCTGGCTTGGGTTTGGCCCCAGGTCTGGTTTGGTGAGGGTCTGGGCTGTGCCCTAGTCGGGCCAAGTGGGGGTGAGGCAGGAGCTAGGGATGGTTCCCAAGGATGCCACAGTGGCCAGCAGAATGAGATATGGAAAGAAAAAGGCAAAAATGCAAAGAGAGCTCAGGAGCAGATAGATCCTAGAAACACAGAGGTCCAGATCGGTGGATGGTCAGAGTGATACAGGATGAAAATCTGGATTAAGTGATGTCCGGAAATGCAGCTGGACAGGGAGACCTATTTGAAGGGAGCAAATGTGGCCAAATCATCTAACTTATTTATATCTAGCTTTCTTTATCTATAAACAGGGAAAAATAATAACATTTAGCTGATAGGATTATTGTGAGGATTAAGTGCATAAATAACTCTTAGAACTGGGCCTACGGAGCATTCCCTACGTATTCTTCATTTTCCTATTACTACATATTAGTATTAATGCAAGGTCCTGAGGATGCCAGTTCCTGGGGGGCTAGTCAAGAGGTCTAACAGGCTAAAGTAAAGTAGAAGCCTACCGCCAGGATCCAGTACAGATGTACAGGAGAACACGGAGGCCCCATACTAGACCTGGGGCACAACGTCAAATTTGGGTCTGAGGAATATGGGAGAAGAGATATTCTAATGAATAAAACAAAGCACAACAAGAGAAGAGAACACAAAAGACCTTTTATTGAAGCCTGCTTATGTTTCAGGCTCTACAGACTCCCCTTAAAAAAGTGTTGGTATGGGGTGCCTGCGTGGCTCAGCAGTTGAGCACCTGCCTTCAGCGCAGGCTGTGATCCTGGGGTCCTGGGATTGAATCCCGCATCGGGCTCCCCATGGGAAGTCTGCTTCTCCCTCTGCCTGTGTCTCTGCCTCTCTGTGTCTCTCACGAATAAACAAAATTTTTAAAAAGGGGGGGTTGGTAAAAGCATATAGAATTACTATTTGTATGGATCAATCGTGGTGGGATATTGGGGATTTCGTATAGTTTAACCTCAAACACAGTATATCTGCATAGTTTAGAGTGTGATCTAGCGAGTCCCCTATTTATCGGCTGTGTGATTTGGGGCAAGTCATTTACATTTAGGCCTCAGTTTTCGCATTTGTAAAAACGGGAAAATAATATGTATTATGTCTTCACTGGGTTACTGTGAGGATTAAAGAAAGTCGGAGGAGTACTATGAAATTTCAAACTGTTTAGAAATGTGATCTGTTATAAAATACCTCATTATAGAACAGATAGACATAAAGAAACACTTGGAATTTACTGCCTGGATTGTGGTAATGATAACGTGAGTGTACACATATGCCCAAACTCGCCAAATCATAAACATTAGTTCTGTGCAGCTTCTTCCTTTCTTTTTCCTTTTCTTTTCTTTCCTTTTCTTTCTTTTCTTTTCTTTTCTTTTCTTTTCTTTTCTTTTCTTTCTTTTCTTTTCTTTTCTTTCTTTTCTTTTCTTTTCTTTTCTTTCTTTTCTTTTCTTTTCTTTTTTTTCTTTTCTTTTCTTTTCTTTTCTTCTTTCTTTTCTTTTCTTTTCTTCTTTCTTTCTTTTGCTTTTTTTTTTGTTTTTTGTTTTTTTTAGTCTACCCATTACACTTTAATAAATCTGGAAAAACTAAAAGAAAGAGCTTGTTTAGAAATGTGCCCGGCACATAGTAAGTGTTCAGTATTATTAGTCCAGATCCCAGAAAACAGTGCCCTGTATATGATAGGTAGTCAATAAAAATGCATCAAATGAACAAACGAGTAAATCCATGTAAGGAGCTGTGCACAGGGCCTGGCACATTTTACACCCCGTTAGCTACTATAATTATGTTTTCTCATTAAATGTCACAATGGTTCTATGAGATAGCTATTGTTGTCTTTGTTTTATTGGGTGAGATAAACGAAGTTATAAAGGGATGAGGTAACTCTCCACAGGACATGCGGTAAGAACAGGCAAAACCAGCATGCGAACTGTGTTCATCTGACTAACATCACAATGGGCTCAAACTCAAGGCCTGGAAAGGCCAGAGGATATTTGATGTTTCTTGTTTTCGAGCTGGGAAACCTTCAGTCCCTCTTGCTTCCAATCAGGGTGGACCCCTGATTCCACTTGGTGGGGCCTGAGCCTGTGGATGGGGTCACACGGCCCGGTGGTGCATACAAGAAGTCAAGCTAAGCCTACAGTTCCAAAGCCTTGGAGTTAAATTTGCCATTTATCTTCTAAATTTAACTCTGAGAAAGCATCTTCCTTAAAAGATCATTGTGGGATGCCTGGGTGGCTTAGTGGTTGAGCGTCTGCCTTTGATTCAGAACATGATCCCAGGATACTAGGGTCGAGTCCTACAGGGAGAAGTCCTGCTTCTCCCTTTGCCTATGTCTCTGCCTCTCTGGGTGTGTATCTCTCATGAATAAATAATATATATATATGTATATATACATATTTAAAGATCATTGTAAAGGGAGGTCACTAGGAGACAGTTGCTTCTGGAAGTCCTATACTGCAGCTGAGGAAGGTTGGAAGGTTCAAGAGTATCCCTGTCACTGGCCACCATCTTGTAGGGCCTGGTGTTGGGGCTCAAGCCAGCGTCCAACTGGCTGGGGACTCAAGATATGAGCTGATGTCTCAGGCATTCAGGACCAAGCCTAATTTTACCTCATAAGCTCCTGAGACTGTGCCTAAAGATATTGTGTTCTGCCTATGAGCACCCCTGGATATCCCTTCTCTACCTGAGCCAAGCAAGTACCTCTGAGGTGACCCCCTCTCGCCCTGTGCTGGATCTGTGGGTCCTATCCCTGCACCTGAGTGTAAAGCCTTAACCCACCAAAGGCTACTTTGTTCAGTTATAAAGAATGTTCTTTTTAATCTAAATCTAAACTCTGAACCTGGAGCTGTGTCTGTAGAAGCTTCCACTCATGGAGTGTAGAAGGTACACAGGTACCTGTATGCCAGGTACGAAGCATTTAGGAACAAGAAGACTGAAGTTCAGTTCAGTTCTTCTCAAACTTCCGTGTGGCTATGACTTACCTTGGGATCTTGATAAAATGCAGATTCAGGTTAAGTCGGTCTGGGATAAGGTCTGCGATTCTGCATTTCTAACAAGCTCGCAGGTGAAACTGATGCTGTGGATGGACTGTGAGCAGTGAAGGCCTTGCTCTTGAATCAGAATCTGCATTTTTGTAAGACTCCCCAAATAAGTCACATTTCGAGATTGTTTGCCCCTGACACCAAATATGGGATGTCTTTTCCAGTACTAGTTCTGTATTTCTCCTGACACCAATTGGTTGTCCAATGGTTCAATTCAGTTCTGACATCATCTACCTGGAATTAGCATCAGATCCCATAGATTCAAGGGCTCAGCCCCATAAGATTGCCCTCACTCCAGATGCCGCTGAAAATTTGATGGGTTCCTACTACCCTCTTCAGTTTCCAAGGTTCACTAGAATGAGCCATGGAACCCCAGGAAAGCACTTTACTCACTGTTACTGAATTATTATAAATACTATAACTCAGGCACAGCCAATTGGAAGAGACACTTGGAGCAAGGTATATGGGAAGAGGTGCTGAGATCCCATGTTGTCTCCAGGCATACCCCACTCCCAGCACCTCCATGTGTTCACCAACCCAGAAGTTCTATGAACCTATCTTTTAGGGGGGCTTATAGAAGCTTCATTATGTAGGCATAATTGTTAAGGTCACTGGCCCCTGGTGACTGAACTCAATCTTTTTTTTTTCTAGCTCCCTTTCCCTCCTGGTAGGTGAGGGTAGAGGCTGAAAGTTCCAATCCTCTCATCATGGCTTAGTCTTTCCAGTGACCATCCTCCATCCTGAAGATATCTAGGGGCCTCTAGAGAGTTACCTCATTAGCCTAACCTCAGGTTTTATCTAAAGTAGCTTGTTCTAGACTGGGTGGCTCAGTCTGTTAAGCCTCTGACTCTTGATTTCAGCTCAAGTCATGATCTCAGAGACTTGATATTGAGCTCCATGATGGGCTTCTGACTGTGCATAGGAGCCTGCTTAAGGTTCTCTCCCTCCCTCTGTCCCCTCCCATGGACCATGTGTGCACTCTCTCTCTCTCTCTCCCGACAAAAAAAAAAAAAAAAAAAAAAAAGTAAATAAATAAATAAAAATAAAGTAGCTTGTTATAATAACATAAGACACTCCTATCAATTCAATTCTATATTCAGAAAATTCCTAGTGTTTTAGGAGCTCTGTGTCAGGAAGCAGCAACATAGATCAAATATATATGTATATTTTTTTCCATTATACCACACATGTAAAGGTAAATTGAAGGGTGCTACATAGTAATTAAACTTTCTGCATGTTTCTGTGCTATTGAGAAAGGGCTTTCCCATATTTTATCTTCTTTGCTCTTCACCAAACCTCTTCCAGTGTGTGTGGGGTAGCATTAGCCCCATGGGTGTGTCGGTCACATCCCTCATTCAGATAGCCTGCTAGGTTGCCATAATTGTGGATTTTAAAAAGGGCACCCCAAACATCCAGGGCTCATACGCACCCCATTCATGATAAGGAATGGCATTTCTTTAGAAAGAAAGGAGGGTGGAGAAAAATTAATGATGTGTGAAGTTGACTGGGATTGGCTTAGCCAAATCTTATAATGCTGGTCGGCACCCTTCCCTTGCCTGCGCTGGCGTTGGGAGTGGAAGGGTAGCAGCAGAGCAAAAAGGACCTCAGGAGCTCAGAGAAGTCATATCCTAGACTGATGGGAGGAGAGCTGGCAAAGCTTCTCACCCAGGGCTCGTCCAGAGCTGGTGATAACTGAATTCGGTCAAAAGCCAAAACTATGTTCTTACCTTTATCTCACAAATCTCAATTCTGGGCCTTTATTTTAAGGGAAAACTATAGTTTCTTACTGCAGCCCCCCCCCCTTTATTTTTAAATAACATAGAATTGGAAACAAATCAGGTGTCTAAATTACTAGGGGACTGAGTAAGTTGTGGTATTTGAGGAACTCTGCGGCCAGAAAAATTGCAGATTTTGTACCAAAAAATGAAATAAAAACATAACAATTATATATCAACATGGAAAATATTTGCAATCGAGAGTGAAGCGGAACAGCAGATTAAAAAAATTTATGTGTTCTATGATTGCAATTATGTAAACTAAAGATAGGAATGAGGGATATAGTAAAAATAAATTTTTTTTTGATGAAGTGTTGGGATTAGGGATGATTTTTCTTCTTTAAAATGTCACTTTTCTTCTTTAGCATTGTCACTGCTTTTGCAATAAAAAATGTAAATCATCTTGGGAATCCAAGTTCCCTATATCACTAAGTACAATACTGTGTCCTCACAATTTACAGCGAGGGGAACAAAAGCTATACACAAATTTTATTAGCCTAATATTATCTGTATGAGCAAAATTAATTTGCTAGGTTCTTTTTTCCCTCTAAATGTGTCCTGTGAAAATGACTGAACAAATTGTTGTCAAATTCAAAACTATGTCTGGGGAGATCTGACTCAACATCTAGGCCTTGAGGCATCCATAGGCTTCTCTTGGAGAGGTCCTTGTGTGGCCGCTCAGAGAAGCAAGCTGTCCTAGTCTGGAGTTGCTAAACTGTGGACAGAGAAGACAAATAATTTCAGGTGTGAGCCCTGGTCAATAGTCACTGGACAGAACTTCAAACTATAGGCCTTGATTAGGATGGCACTTCTTGCAGGTACAATTAATTCTATGTGTAAAACTGACAATAATTCAAATGAGTATTTATGAAGTTAATGACAGAAAAAGAGTCGTGCCAGCAACACCTGGGAAGCTAGCTAGTAACCTAATAATTTAAAATACCTTACATACCAAAAAAAACATTTCGATATCCCAACGAAAAATAAAAATCCAAAAAATGCTTCCACACTCCTTATCATTGGACATGCCCTATAGGATGGGCAATTATGAAGAAATAAACTTTTTTTTTGTTACTCATGTAGTTTCTTTCATTTACTGATGTTGCTGTTAGAAGGGGGATCAGCTCATTATTTCTCACCTGCCCTGTCCTACCCACCTGGCTGA
Organism: Vulpes lagopus; assembly: GCF_018345385.1. Taxonomy (NCBI): domain Eukaryota; kingdom Metazoa; phylum Chordata; class Mammalia; order Carnivora; family Canidae; genus Vulpes; species Vulpes lagopus. Next base: position 69,209,324 of record NC_054830.1, read on the forward strand.
GTGTATCGAGTGGTATTTTTACTAAAGGTGCGAGCACAGGTTGGGCAGGATATGTCAGTCTTCTAGAGGCTCCCATCACATGCAGGAGCCTGGCCAGGTCATCAAGCAGGGACTCCAGGACTGGATCCTGCCTGCCAAGGGCCTCCTGGTAGATCTCAATGACCGTCTGCCCAACATTACTCTCCCCTTGGTCCAAACCTACCATGTGACTCCATCCCCAAAGCCTCACCTTCCAACCTGCATTACCATTCCTAACTGTGGACCAGACAATTTGCTGGGCCTGTAAGACCTACGAGCTGACGTTCAGAAAGTGAGATTATGTGTCACCCCAACGAAGCCATTTGCATCCTTTCTTTCTTTCAGCAGTGAGGATAGTGGTTCTGAAAGTGTAGAAAATGAATATGGTTACACTATAGCTCTCTGCAGATATATTATTGATGGAAGAAAGTCTTTGGAAAGGAAGACCCTAGCATTGAACTAGAGATGCCTATGACACAAAAATGGCTATTCCCTTTTAGTTGCTGCATAAGTTAGGGCATCTTGAAACTATTCTTAAAGGATCATTTAACCTCAGAATCAAAATTTAGCACTCAAAAACCTCTAAACAAACAGCTGAGATGAAATTACTGCAACATGTTTACCAGTGAAGGATTTGAGGTCAACTGTGGAGTAGAAATGGATGCATCGCGATGAACAGGAGTGGGGCTCTGGCCGCACCATTTAGAGGTGTTACCGGATGGACAGGACCGACTGACTGTCTTTACACATGCTATCTCATCATCTTTGGGCTCCTCTCTTTCCCCCGTTTTGATGATCTGGCCAACACACCCATTTGGCTTGGAATACTCAGCCTAACTCTGGTTGGAGAAAACTTGAATTCCTGTTTTCTTTCCCGAGAACACACAGCTATGAAGCAACTGGGTGAGCTCTGTCTGATTCCCAAACCCATGATTTTTAAGCTCTGTGCTTTACCCCCGTTTACTTCAACTAAATTCCATGGATTTCTCTGTAACTCCTATCATTTCTGTTCTCTAGGAAATGGTGAACTATTCCAAGCTCCTGTAGGAAGGAGTGATCAGGATCCTCTGTCAGGATGATTCATGTCTCTCTCTGCCACTTCTAATGAAAATGAAAATAGAAGTGGGAAAAATCAGAAAAAACATCACTAAATGTGATGTTGACACAGCTCTCAAACAGTTTCTTAGAACTGTCTCACTGTGGAGTTTTCTCACTGTGCAAGACAGTCACCGGGGTGGTTTCTCAGTTCAAAATCTCTTGGGACTCCTGCCCGACCCCAACTCTTTCTACTCAGATTCCTTCCTGACAGTACCAGAACTATTAGTATTGCTTGATTGAGAAAGTTTGAGGTGGTGCTTAATACTGTTGTCTTTATTTTATTTTTTTAAAGATTTTATTTATTTATTCCTGAAACACAGAGAGAGAGAGAAAGACAGAGAGACAGAGAGAGAGAGAGAGGCAGAGACACAGGCAGAAAGAGAAACAGGTTCCATGCAGGGAGCCTGATGTGGGACTCGATCCCTGGTCTCCAGGATCATGCCCTGGGCCAAAGGCAGGCTCTAAACCACGGAGCCACCCAGGGATCCCAATACAGTTGTCTTTAACACTCTCCAAGACTTAGCTTTGAATTTCTGCTTCCAGGTGTGTTACACAGAATGAGTTATGTAACCTCTCTGAGACTCAGTTTCCTCATCTGTAAAGTGAGGGCACCACCCTTCAAAGGGAATTGAACTTCAGTGAGATAATGTGCCCCAGGAGTTACAGAGAGGTTATACATTTGACTAACTTGACTTAGGCCGCAAAGCCTGTAAGTGGTGGACTGAGCATCCACACCCAAGTGATCTGGCTCTAGAGGCTCCCTTATAACCATCTTGCTATGCAGTGGGATGAGGGATATAATGGGTCAATGTGCAAGCCCAGTGGGAGAACACAGGAAAGACCTTTAGCCCAGGCCAAGAGGGGAGGGGTCAGGGAAACATTTTAGGGCTGATGACATCCGAGCCAGAAGCTGTAGGAGTTAACCAAGGAAAGGGAGGTGGGTTGGTGGTGGGAAGGTGGGATGTAGGACAGTGTGGATGGAACGAAAGATAATGTTTAAACAGAAGGAGCAGTATGTACAAAGGCCAGAAGATAAGAGAGACGATGGCACACTGGATTGCTAATCACAGGTGGGCTAATCAACGTGATAGAAACATTGCCATGCAGGTGCCTTCCACGCCAGGGTTACTGCATGGAACATGTGCATGGCCTGCAGCCCACGTGGCTGCTTGTGTTGCCTTAAATGCTCTTTGTGATTTTGATGTGATTACAAGCTCCCTGAGGGCAAGACCCAGTTCCTTCTCCAGAACAAAGCACATGCCAAGATCTCAAACATACCGGGTAAGATCTGATGGTATCATTTTATCTGTGAATGACTTAGGAAAGCTGCCCTGTTCTTAACAGAAATCATCAATTAGTACATTCTCTAGGGATCCAGAGACATGGTGCGGTGGCCAGAATTTACTTTTATCGTCGGGGAACACCAAAACCACATGGTTTGTGTGGACAGTCAGTATTGGCATGGACTCATGAAGCAGACAACTGACAGGCACTGCCCAGAGTAAATTCAGAGAAGGAGCCTTGCTTTCCAGTGGGACGGGCAGGCGTTGCTATTCTGGGCCAGTGTAAATAATGCCCATGTAAATAAAGCTCTGTCACGAAGCGGATTGTTCAAGCCACCGGGGGAATGGTTATTGTCTATCCTCATTAACGTGGCATGATGTGACCATTTTTTTTTGTGTTCATATCCAGAAATGTAACCTTTAGATTTTTTGCTTTTTTTTTTTTAAGGAAAAATATGTGGGTTAATGATTTCGCTGCATTCGATAGGCATCAATTTTCTCACTGCAAATTTTAGGATAATAGGAAATTTCTTCTCTTTACAAAAGACCATAACAAAATGGGTGAATGGCATCACTCCTAGAAAGGATAGTGTGCCAGCCCCAAATCAAGGCATAAACACCAAGTCGGGAGGCCTTCTAAGGTGACCCTGCTCATTGGTTTCATTACTGAGATTTTGGTTTTGTAGTAAATATGCATGAAGGATGTCATGACTATATTTTTGTAGATGCTCTTCAAAAGTCCTCTTTTGCTTTTGACTGGAGAGTAGCTATAATTTGTGGTGCTGGTGGTAATCATTCGCATAGCTTAAATTTTCTTTTTTTTTTTTTTTTACTTTTTATTTGGGAGAATTTCAAACTTCCAGAAATAGAGCGAAGAACACTGTTACAGCCTATACTCAGGTTCATCTAATGTTAACATTTTGCACTATTTGTTTTATATGTCTATCTATATAAACTATAAATTTTTTATGACCAAGTTAAGAGTAAGTTGCACGTCTTACTCATTTCTTAGGAAGATGGATATTGTCTTCTATGAGCATAGTACAGCTATCAGCCCCAATCAGTTTAACAATGACACAATATGTTTATCCAGTGTATGGTCTATATTTCGATCATCAGTCGATACCAGAACGTCCTTTCCAGCAGCATCTCCTCTGGTACAGGTCCAGCTGGTAATGCATTTTGTTATCATGTCTCTAGTTTTCCTCTCATCGGAAACAGTTCCTCATCCTTTGTTTGTGTTTTACCATGCTGAGATTTTGGGAGAATTCAATTTGTTTGCTCTTTGTAAATTAGAAAATTTTTCATTTGGGATACATTTGATGATTCCTCCCAGTTAGATTCACGTAATTCATCTTCCACTGGATGAGTAACTTTTAAAAGAGACTCTTGTCACATATATAGTCATCTAATGGGTCACCTGGTCCCAAACTGGTTGTCTTTGCAAGCCATGTGCCCCAAGTCTGGAACCTGAGTTATGGATGGACTCAGCTCTGCTGTTGACTCATTGTGCCACCCTGGGCTACTTATCCTTCTGGGCCTCAGTTTCCCCATTTGTAAAAGGAAGAGATGGACTTAGATGACCTATCATAGCCCTCTGGATTAGACAATGTATGATTTTTTTTATGAACCCGTGATAACAAATGGTTGTGTTCAGAGGCAGTTAATACCTTTATTAAATGTGAAAATAATAATAGAAACTTGCTTAGTTGCCTAGAACTTTGGAGAGCTTGGTCTGGATTTGCAAGCAAAGCTGAAACTTTAAACTAGAAAAGTCCATTGTATCTTGATTAGTGAGGGGGAAGATTATGTCTTGGCCTGGGCACAAAATGCTGCTTATCTCATGCAGATAAACTGACACATTAACACTGAGGTTCCAAGATGCTCACATATTTCAAAACATATACCTAGGATCTAAAGCCTTCATTCTGGCTGATAACAAGATTCCTGTAATAACATGCATTTAGGGTATTTTCCAAATACCCAAAGGCACGCATGACTTTAAAGAACACATGTGTATTTCATTGCAGTAACCCACTTTTGTGCTTAATTAAATTCCATTTGGCAGAAGTGGCAATTTGAATTCGATACACTATTATCGCATCACATTACCAATACGCCTTTCAGGCTCCAACCCTGGACACCCCTGATACGGAGCACTCAGCAACAGAAAGAAGGAGTCTGTGAAGCTGCCAAAAGGCAGGCTGAGCATTCCCAAGGGCAGCCCCAAAGACCAAGAAGAGGAACATGAGAGCTCATAGGAGGCGCAGGCTCATGGTGCCTTGGAAGGCTGCTCCTTGCCCCATTGGGGAGCTCTTTATTTAATACTAGCGAATGGCAAAAGACCCTTTCCAACATTTGTGTGTGGGCACTCAGTTGGGCTCTCAGGCATCTGTGTTGGAAGCGATGTTCAGGCAGGGACACGGAGCTGTGGCAGGTTAGAAAGCGTTTCCACGGAAGGCCGCCCTGGAGAAAAGGAAGCAATGGGGAGCCACTTAGGGAGGGGAGACCCTCTGTTCAAAATCTGACTTTAAAAAAAAAAATCTGACTTTAATTCTTCTTACTAACATGACCTTGGGCAACTTACGTTGTCTCTTTGAGCCCCCTTAGTCTGCAAAATGGGCTTTACATTGTCTGCTCTTGCTATGAAGATTAAATAAGATATACAAATGCAAGTTGCCTGCCCGGCACAGAATTGGCACTTAAAATGTACTTCTTTCTCCCCCCCCCCCCAACTTTATTTTGAAGTAGGTAGGCAGGACGAGTCTTGCTACTTCTGTTTTGTAATGGGAGAAATGGAGGCCCATAGAGTTTTAAGGTCATTCAACTGGTGAAGTCCTAGGAGGGATTTGAACTGTGATTTTTCACTAGTCCATTCATGTTTTTCTCCCTTGCAGATCTGTCTGTTGGAAGATGCTTATACCACTGAGCTGGTTTCAAAAGGCTGGTTTTTTCATAAATGTAGTTTAAAAAATAGTTTTACATTTACAGAAAAGTCATGAAAATTTGCAGAGTTTTATATACTCCTCATGCAGTTGGCCTGATGGATGACATCACTATGAATACTCATCGCAACTGAGAAACCAATTCTGTGTTACTATAAACTAAACTCTATGTTTATTTTTCTCTCGCTAGGTTTTCCCTGAATGTCCTCATTCTTTTCTAGATCCCATCCAGGATCCCACATTACGTTGAATTGTCATGACTCTTCTGCTTCCTCTGGTGTGTGATCATTTCTCAGACCTCCCTGTTTTTTCATGACCTTGACAGTTTCGAGGAGTCCTGGTTAGGTAGTATGTCCCTCATTTGTCTGATATTTTCCTCATAGTTAAACTGGGATTTGGGGGAGGAAATGTTTTCTGCCCCCAGAAACATTTTTGTTATTCATTCCTGTAACCCTCAACTGGGATCAATCTTGTGATTTTTATCTTAGCAAGCACAGAACACAACTCTAAGGTAAGAGCCTGTGGCCGGTCCTGGACTACCTAGAGGATTCCCTCATATGCTACTTAATTACATCTTTGGGTTGACTTTCCTTTCGTTTTGCATATATTTCATCACCAGATTGCTCTGGCTGAAATCCTCTGTGATGGTTACCTTTCTTACTGAAATTCCACAAAGTGACTCAGATAAATTTGCTAAATTATTTACAGGGTTTAAACGTAAGTTCCATTTTTCCATTAGGTTCTGGAATTCCCTTTTCTGTGCAGCTTTCCACGGTCCTCCTGTTTGTTTTTTCTCTATATTTTAGACCTTTAACCTCTTTCTTATAGTGTGTATAGGGTCCACACTAGGTTAAAGACTATATGCATATGATAACTACCTGGATAGGTTAGCACTGCTCATTTGGCATGTCTTGTCCCCCAGAAGTACCAAAGCCCATCTCAGATGTTATGTCAAACTTTGATCAGCATGTACATTTAATTTTATTTCAACTACAAGTATATACTGTTTCAGAAAACAGAGGAAAACCAAACAGTATCAAAGCATGATTTTGTGTTGGTTGGAACACACATAGTGCTTTGCCTCATGAGTGTATGAGAGGATAATCAGAATGGTAAAAATTCTCAAAGGATACTGAAGAGCGGTCAAGGAAAGGTATAATTTAATTCCAGCAGGGTGCCACCAAGGTTTGCCATCCAGATATATTTGTACATATAATCTACAAATGAATGTGGGTAGTAGCTATCCTATTGAAGAGCAGGGAGGGGGTGGTTTGATGGTTGCTGTTTTTGTTTTTAAGGATTTATTTATTTATTTATTTTAGAGAGAGAAAGAAATAGAGAAGGAGAGAGAGAGAGACAGACAGAGAGAGAGAGAGCTGAGCAAGGGGCAGGGCAGAGGGAAAGGGAAAGAAAGAAGCAGACTCCCTGCTGAGCAGAGAGCCCATCTTGGGTCTCTGGGCTTGGATCTCATGACCCTGAGATCAGGACCTGAGCTGAAACCAAGAGTCAGATATTTAACTGACTGAGCCACCTAGGTGCCCCCTGAAGAGCAGGTTTCTTAAGGATAGACAGTGAATAACCCATCTTTGCATTCCTTTTTTTTTTTTCATCTTTGTATTCCTTATGGCAGTTAGCCAGTGCTTTGAACATAGTCAATGCCCATTTGATGGACATTTACGCCTACTCTTTTGCAGATACTGTGCTAATTACTGGCATGATGAGTAAATATAAGACATAGTCTCCTGCTTTGAAGAGCTCACAGTCCAATGGGGTAGATGGATAAGTAATCAGATAACTAGGTTTCAGTGGGACCTGGATTCTAATGAAAGAAAGACATGACTAGCTTTACCTGGAAAGATCCTGATGCTTCCAGGGGATGGAACCTCTATACTGGGTCTTGAAGTGTGAGTAGGAGATCTTGAGAAAAAGGCACAGGAGTAATCCTTGTGAAGTAACAGTCTGTCTTGTTGAAAATGAGTCATCAAGTATTGTGGAAAGGATGGTGTCAGATGGAGAACATCAGGCTGGTAGGTTGGGGCCGGGTTTTACCATGTTGATGAGTCAGGTACTTCATCCTGTAACATTCAAGGTTTATAAGCAAGAGGGGGAGTGACATGATGAGATCTGTATTTTAGAAAGATTACTTTGAGATGATCCTTCGGAGGCAGAAAGGAAACAGAGACACTGGTCAAGAGATTCTTCCATCAGTCCACTCGAGAGATGCTGTGGGTGTGAATTCACCATTAACCAGCGTTGGTTGCACCTACTTACTGTCTCGTTTGCTTGGTAAAACACCTAGCTCATGTTCTGCATCATAAATACATCAAATTATATAGTTCTGAATGACAAATATAAGTGAGGACAATAGGGAAGTGTCTACTTGAGATGCAAAGCAGGGGAGGGCCCAGGAAATGAGGTAAACAGTGTGTGATGCCAGCCTCAGGAATCCAGAACATGGCCCTCTAGAGCAGAACTGGTGCCCATCAGAATTTCAACTTCACATTTGCATTTCCCCTTCCTTTGCTTCCCGATCCTCATTCCCCTTGTTGATGCTGCGGTCTGCTACATGCACAGACCCAAAGAGCTCACCTGAGGAATTATCTAATAACGTCGTCATGCTTTTAGCCATCTACATTAACCTTATTTGACAAACCGTCAGGGTACAGAGACAAAGAGAGATCTTTATATTACAGGTTTAAATGTTAAGTCCTGTCATAAACTGTGGGGTTATACTTCACAGAAAGAAAAATACATTTGGTGAACAATGGAGTCAAGTTAAAACAAGAAAAAGATCATGTTCTGTTCTTTGGCAAATGTTTCTCTGCCAAGTATAGGAGTTCCACAGTTTTCAAGTCCACATCCAAGGCTGGAGGCTTAAAGGGCCAAGAGCTGAGTGCAGGGCCACCCTGGTAGACAAACAAAATTCATGGAGTTGGTGGCGGTCAGAAGGGGACGTGGTGGGTAATCACGTGGGTGGAACATGATTCAAAGAAGGCTTAGAATTAGCTCTCTTTGGAGTTGAACCCAGTATGACTGCTGGCTTCTAATCCTGTGTGTGTGGCAGTGATAAGAACAGCAAGATGCATCAAAGCAGAACAGACTGAGGGGGGAGATGTGAGTTCAGGTTCAGCCTCCCACCCTAAACCCTGTGAGACCTGGATAAAGTCACTTCAGCCATCTGGGTGTTATTTTCTCCATTAGATGAGATGGAGATGGTTGGCTTAGATCATCTCTGAGTTCTCTTTCACTCTCACAAAACTTTTACTCCATGGTGTCTAATCTGTGAAACTTTACCAACAGCTTGTGTATAGAAGTGAGGGCTCAGTGTCCTTCTCTATAAAACAGGAATAAGATGACCTACATCACAAACATGGTTTTAGGATGATGTTTCAAATGAGACCGTGAGTTAAAGTCATTGGCACTGAACCTATCAAATAGAAGATTCTCAGTAAATCCAAGTGTCCTTAATCAAGTCTCTCCCATCCATTAAAAATGTGTATTGACCATTTACTATGTGTAAGGCAGTGTTCTAGAAGCTGGATCTGTAATAGTGAATAACATAATTGAATTCACTGCCTCCATGGAGCTTTCAATCAACAGACTAATGAACACCCACCAGCATAGCATTTCTCCCCCTGCTTCCTCCTGGGCTCCCTCTTCCCCACCCCTCTTCACCCCACTTCCCCTCAGCTCCCGTTGCAACTCCTGGATGACTAGAACCTAACCCCTGGAATGATAGCTCAAAGGCTGGAGGATGGGTATTGTGAGACTGAATATTTTTACTCCATGGCCAGGGTTTAGGAAGGGGTGTGGAGAACTGAACACGAATGGTGACAAGAGTAGTAACAGAGATCATCAAAGTAAGTGGATACCAGCTCTGTGCTTCAGGATTCTCCGTATCTAAGAATGTAGACAACACTAAACTGGTTACTTCTTTAGATGAAACACCTGGAAAGTCATACACACAGAAGAGTATACAAATATACAAATAATAATAATTATAATAACAATAATAATAATAAATCTTATGACCCTATAATCAACCAACATTCACTCAACATCATCTGGGGCTGGCCGGGTAAGGCGTTGGCCTCCTAGAGGTGAATAATATTTCATTTCTGCCCTTAAGGAGTTTGTGTTTTCCTCAGGGAGGCGGACATGAATCTCAGTGTACTGTGCCCAATGCTTTTATAGATGTATAAATACAAGAAGCTGTCTGAAGTAGAACAAAATATATTTTCTAAAGATTTTATTTATTTATTCATGAGAGACACAGAGAGAGAGAGAGAGAGAGAGAGAGAGAGAGGCAGAGACACAAGCTCAGGGAGAAGCAGGCTCCCTACAAGGAGCCTGATGTGGGACTCGATCCCAGATCCCAGGATCACACCTTGGGCCAAAGGGAACCACTGAGGCACCCAGGCGTTCCTAGAGCAAAATATTTTTGATTTCATTGTTTTGACATTGCCATTTTAATCCTACTGAGGTAAAACAAAAAGTTCTTCTGCAGTTAAAGAATTTAAAAATATTACTTTTATTTTTACGTAATGAAATCACAGCTAAGTATTGCACATAGAGATGGTCAACATAAAGCAATATTGATAATAGCAAAGATACATGTATTTAAACTTATTGATTAAAATTGATAAAAGATTAAATTACCTTAATGAGGTCATATCTGCGGAATATTCTGAATGTTAAAAAAATGGTGAAATAACCTCAGCAACAGCAACAACAGCAACAGCAACAACAGATTGCAATGGCAGAAGGTATAATTTGTAAAATTTAATACAGGAGGAAAAAAAACTGGATAAATTAAGAAATATCTCTATTGTGATGCATATGGAAAAGACCCTGGGGAAAATGTGTCTAGTGTTGCTGTGCTAGAAGACTACTGATGAAGTAATTCAAAAGGTGGAGTGGTATGTCTCTCGAAAACACGTTTTGGAGGAAAATATATCAATGGCGAAGTCTACTAAAGGTGAACTTTGTGGATCAGAGAAGAGTGGAATAGGTGAATAACAGTTCCGGAGGGGCAGCCGAAAGGACCTAGCACATGCACTATCTCTCTAATAGGTCAATAAAAACTCTGCACTGTGCACACAATTTTATCCAATTTTTTAAAACTTTAATTCCAGTTTAGTTATCATACAGTGTTACATTAGTTTCCGGTGTATAATATAGGGATTCAACAATTCTGTACATGACTCAGTGCTTGCTTATCATGGCAAGTGTCCTCTTAATCCCCTTCACCTATTTCACCCACCCATCTTGACACCCACCTCCCCTCTGGTGACCATCAGTTTATTCTCTGTAGTTAAGTCTGTTTCTTGATTTGTCTCTCTTTTTCCTTCATTTGTTTTGTTTCTTAAATTCCACATTTATGAGTGAAGTCATATAGTATTTGTCTTTTGGTGACGGGTTTATTTTGCTTAGAATTATACTCTCTAGATCCATCAGCCTTGTTGTAAATGGCAAGATTTTGTTCTTTTTATGGTTGAATAATATTCCATTATATATATCTCATATCTCCTTTATCCATTCATCTATCGATGGATGCTTGGGTTGCTTCCATAGTTTGGCTCTTGAAAATAATGTTCCAATAAACAGAGGGGTGAATGCATCCTTTTGAATAAGTGTTTTTGTATTCTTTGGGTAAATACCCAGTAGAATGATTACTGGATCATGTGGGAAATCTATTTTTAATTTTTTAATTTAAATTTAAATTTTATTTTTAATTCTATCTTTAATTTTTCGAGGAACCTCCATACTGTCTTCCACAATGGCTGCACCAGCTTGCATCCCCATCAGTAGTGGACAATGGTTCCTTTTTCTCCACATCCTCGCCAACACTGGTTGTTTCTTGAGTTTTTTATTGTAGACATTCTGACAAGTGTGAGGTGGTATCTCATTGTGGTTTTGCTTTGCATTTCCCTGAGGATAAGTGATGTTGAACATCTTTTCATGTGTCTGTTGGCCATCTGTATGTCTTCTATGGGGAAACGTTTGTCATGTCTTCTGCTTGTTTTTTTTTTTAATTGGATTATTTGGGACATTTTTGGTGTTGAGTTGTATAAGTTCTTTATATATTTTGGATAGTAACCCTCTATTGGATATGTCATTTACAAATATCTACTGCATTCAATAGGCTGTCTTTTCATTTTGTTGGTTATTTCCTTTGCTGAGCAGAAGCTTTTATTTTGATGTAGTCCTAATAATTTATTTTTGCTTGCTTTTGTTTCCCTTGCCTCAGGAGACATATATAATAGGAAGATGCTGCTATGAACAATGTCAGAGAAGCTACTGCTTGTGCTCTCCTCTAGAATTTTTATAGTTTTAGGTCTCACATTGAAGTTCTTAATCCATTTTGTTTATTTTTGTGTATGGTGTAAGAAAGTGGTCCAGTTTCATTGTTTTACATGTTGCTGTCCAGTTTCCCCCACATCATTTGTTGAAGAGACTGTTCAATTCACTTTTGTGGCCCCGAGAATAATGAATAGCACATTGCATACTCTGATTACTTGGTAAAGGCTTGCTGAGTGAATGAAGAATGAATAAACAAATGAGAATAGAAAGGATAATACAGCACTGACCCTCAAAGCGTCACTAATCCACCTTTCGACAATAATCCCTCCTATCACTTTGTACTATAATGATCTGTTTATATGGTTACTGCTCTCATTAGAGAGTGACTTTCTGAAGGGCAGGGACAATGTTTTCCATGCATATGTTTATATCCAGGGCTTGTAACTTAGCAGGCATTCAGAGAATGTTTGCTAAATAAATGAATGACAACATTTCGCATTAAGGATCAGGATTCTTAGTCTAAGAAAACTGAGATGTTTTCTTCTTATTTCATCTTCATCATAATAGAAGTTTAGATGAAAGCCAGGGATATATGGTTTGGGGGCTTCTAACCCATGTGGAATCACAATCTGATTATGAAATATACTTTGCAAAGGGTAACACCTATACCATTTAGAGGAAAATATGCACTAAGATGATGTCTACTGAGGGCTCTCCCCAGAGCTGGATTTCACTCCACTATTTCCCTGGGGACCCCTGGCTCAGTTTGCTCTGTTCCTAGCACAGCTTTTGGCCTCAGCCTTGACAGCAGCTTGGAGGCAGATAGGAACATTATTTCATGAAGTAATTTAGATACGATTAGAAAAAAAAAATCTCATCTTGGCACAAACCCTGCAAGAGCTTGGATTTAACCTGTTATTATGACATTGCAGGGACTAATAAGTAAGCTGCACACTGGAAAACTGCAGAAGCCCGGGAAGAAAGAACTCAAATTGCAATTTGCACACAAGCCACTCAACTGAAAATAAAAGGGCGCTCAAAGGAATAAAGCGTGCTAGTTAGTATAGAGTGCTCATTTCCGCATATAATCACAGAGAAAGCACTTGAAGAATCCCCTCTTTGCTCTAATTTCCAGAAAGGATAGGTACTTGGAACTCCACAGTGATAAAACCTGTAGCCAGGGATGATTGCAAGTGCTTGATGTTAGACCAGAGGTTTGAGTGTCTGGACCTGGTTGATTATTCCAAGGCCCTGTTAGAGCTCCCATGTCTGGTTAGGTCTCCAAGATCCACTTCACTCCCTGGCCCTGGAAGGATGTGGGGATGAGGTGGAGGTGGGCAGGGGGGCAATCTGCTGATCTGACCTTGGAAAAGCTAGAACTTCAAGAGATGGGAGATAGAGAATCCAGTTTTGTGGTATTATAGACATGCAGGTCATTCAACTTCTCTAAGCCTGGTTTCTTCATCTGTAAATGGCGATCGAATGAGGAAACACATGTAGAGCATGTGGGGCACAGGGCCAGGCACCCTGCAGATGCCCCAAGGCTGTAGTTCTGGAGAGCTGAGGCTCAGAGGGGGCAGGTCACCAACTCCAGGTCTCAAACACACTCCTCAGTCTATGTTCTAATCCTATTCCAACATCATTTTTTATGCTTATTTTTAAATAACTTAGTGAGGCGAAATTCACGAAACATAGAATTAACCATGTTAACAGAACAAATCAGTGGCTTTTAGTGCGTTCACAATGTTGTGCAACCACTACCTCTGTCTAGTTTCAAAACCTTTCCATCACTCCCAGGTAAAACCCTGTACCCATTCAGCAGTCTCTCCCATTCTCTTCTTTCCCTAGCCCCTGGCAATGTGAGCCTGCATTGTAGCAAAGGAGTTACCTCTTCTGGGCATTTCATGCACATGTAGTTACTCATGATGGGACTTTGTGTGTCTGGCTTCTTTTACTTAGCATGTCTTAGAGATATCTTTCAAAAAAAATCTAGCCATCTATTTCTTTTTAATTTTTAAAATCGCATATAATAAATGCACTTATTCTAAGTATAAAGAGTTCTAACAAATGTAAATACTTAAGTAATCAAAATGTAGAACATTTCTTTCACCCCCTAAATCTCTCTTTTTAAAATGAGTTTAAGTATTTTATATTTTTGATGCTATTGTAAATTTCTAATTGCTTGTCATCATTATATAGAAATATAATTATTCTTAAATATGAACCTGGTATCCTGCCACCATAGTAAATTTATTTCTTTGTTCTAGTAGTTTATATATATATAGAGAGAGAGAGAGAGAGAAAGTCCTAAAACTTCTCTAGATAAACAATCATGGCTTCTGTTAAATAAAAGAAAATGTGGGATGCCTGGGTGGCTCAGCATTTGGGTGCCTGCCTTTGGCTCAGGTCATGATCCCAGGATCTGGGATCGAGTCCTGCATCGGGCTCCGTGCAAGGAGCCTGCTTCTCCTTCAGCCTATGTCTCTGCCTCTCTCTCTCAGTCTGTGTCTCTCGAAAGAAAGAAAGAAATGTGACTTCTTTTTGCAATCCATAGAACTTTACTTCTTTTTCATGCCATATTGCTCTGGCTAGGACTATCAGTGCATGAGACTGGAAGTATGAGCATGGACAGTCTGCCAAAATAAGTCTGGGAATGAAAACCAAGGTGTTTATCATGCTAGTGGCATAAGAGAAGCAAAAGGAAGCAGGAAAGGAGTGAGGTGGAGGGCAACAGAGTCAGAAATGCCCCCTGATGACTCTCATCAGCATAGACAGAAGACAAACTTGCAAAGACGTATCCTCAAGTCCCTACTCTTGTCTTTCTGGATCTACCCCAGACCAAGGCAGGACCTAGATAAGTGGATTCCTGCAAGGTTTTTTGAGCAGTTGTTAGGTACTTAGTCTCTGCCTCCCACACGTGTTGTTTCTAATTATAAAATCATCATGGCCACAATTTAGGAACATTTGCTGCCCAGGAATTGTGATTTATACCATGTGGTATGTGTTGCAGCTGAGAATCATAAACTGATTTACCAATGTGATAGAACCAAATCTACTCAAAGACTGGCAATTTTTACTGAGCTGGATGTCAGCCAGTTTTTCCACTCATAGGATTTTATTTTCCTCAGGCTTTAAGACATCCTCAAGATGTTGAGAGTTTACCTGGACTTTTCGTGTGTGTAATTCATTTTTGTTCCTCATAGAGACACAACTAAGCAAATCCAATGACATTTATTTGTCTAGCTGAGGAACCTGAGGCTCAGAAAGACAAATGACTACCCAAGATCACACACAGAACAAGTAGCAGTGCTGGGACTGAAACCTAAGTTCACTCTCCAAACCTAGATATTTTCTTCAACCTGCTGTTGCTTCAGAGATGATGCAGAGACCCAGGCCCTACATCCAGCTTCACAAAACACTGGGAGTTGGGGATTGTATAGTGTCCCAAACAAAATATGGGGACTGTTACTCTAATGTGAGATGTGTTGATATCACACAACATAAACCATACTTTTCAACTGACTAGTACGAATAGGTAAGATTTAGTCAAATTTTCACCCCAGCAAAAGAGAAGCTAGAAGGTGTTTATGAATTTTTCTGCTTTGACTATTTCTAAACTATCAAAGAAGAAATTAGGGAAGTATCAAGTCAGAAGAGATAAGACTTGAAGTAATTGGTGATATGAAAAGAGACTTTGAGAAAAGGAATGGCTGATTGGGGGATCCCTGGGTGGCGCAGCGGTTTGGCGCCTGCCTTTGGCCCAGGGCGCGATCCTGGAGACCTGGGATCGAATCCCACGTCGGGCTCCCAGTGCATGGAGCCTGCTTCTCCCTCTGCCTATGTCTCTGCCTCTCTCTCTCTCTCTCTCTGTCTCTATGAATAAATAAATAAAAAGTCTTAAAATAAAAAAAAAAAGGAATGGCTGATTGGGTGATAGGAGTCTGATTATGTCTTCATATATTGAAGTTCTAAGGCATCTTTTGAGGGATGGAAATTATACTTAATAGTCAGCATATGAAAT
The DNA here is from genome assembly GCF_018345385.1 of Vulpes lagopus. Classification (NCBI taxonomy): domain Eukaryota; kingdom Metazoa; phylum Chordata; class Mammalia; order Carnivora; family Canidae; genus Vulpes; species Vulpes lagopus. The sequence goes on from NC_054830.1 coordinate 69,224,992, forward strand.
CATGTGCAGTTACTCAAGTACAACTGCTTTTCTGACCTTACCATTTTTTTCATGTTTTTTTTCTCTCTTCCTAGAATTCTTTTTCTGCTATTAACCAGTGATAAACTCCTACTCATCCATCAAGCCCAAGGTAAGATCATATGCTCAGGGAAGCTCTCAGGGGGCCTCAGAGAGTTCTCTGCTCTTCTGCTCTATAAGCCTTCCCTCTATCTTGTCCATATTCCTAAGAACTGAAGTACAATAATATCCAAGTGTATTTAAACTATTTGTACGTATAAACCACTTAAATCTATAGTTCTTGAGGCAGGAGACTGTGTCTTCTTATTCACTTCTTTACCCCAGGACCTATATAAATCCTAGCACAGAGTAGACTGTCAAATGCTTTTGCAACAAACAGTGAAAAAACTCACAAAGCTGAAAAGTTCTTTTATTAAGCATACCTTATATAGCTCAGGAAAAAGACTCGTACATGTTTGCATCTTGTCTCTAGATCTCCTAAAAGAAATAAATGTCAGCATTTAGTGAGGTTTCTCTGCTTACAGTCATGCTGTGGGAAGAGAACATTGCCACTGCTTGTAGAATTTATTGACATCCAAGATTACATGTTGCTTTTGGAATGCACACCATGAAGTAGAAAAAGAATGGCTAGGAAAATGTGAAAATGTGAACATGTTGGTAAAAAAATATTTAACCTCTAAAATTATATTCGTATATATTTTTATTCAAATTAACTATCATAAATCACGTACCTAAGTTACACATTCATCTAGATGACAGTTTAGATCCAGATATAAAACTTGACTCTAACACCTGTTTCCTCTGAGCTCCTAGCTTTTTTGAGCCTTGTTTGTTAAATGGAGACAATGTATATTTTTAGAAAATGTAAATTATTTATCATTAAAATGTTTTGATGTAAAGAGGCTAATTACCACTAAATCAATCCATAAATTCAACTCAATTCCAGTTGAAATTCCAATTGAATTATTTTCAAGTTCATCTAGAAAAATATCAGGATAGAGGAGTCAAGAACACTTTGGAAAAGACAAATGATGGCATGCCTACTGCAGATATATGAAAGCATGTTTACAAAGGTAGAATAATTTTTGTATACAATGGAATATTACTCAGCCATTAGAAACGACAAATACCCACTATTTGCTTCGACGTGGAGGGACCTGGAGGGTATTGTGCTGAGTGAAATAAGTCAATCGGAAAAGGACAAACATTATATGGTCTCATTCATTTGGGGGATATAAAAATTAGTAAAAGGGAATAAAGGGAAAGGAGAGAAAATGAGTGAAAATATCAGTGAGGGTGACAAAACATGAGAGACTCCTCTAACTCTGGGAAATGAACAAGGGGTAGTGGAAGGGGAAGTGGGCGGGGGGTCGGGGTGACTGCGTGATGGGCACTGAGGGGGACACTTGGTGGGATGAGCACTGGGTGTTATGCTAAATGTTGGCAAATTGAACTCCAATAAAAAATAAATTTATTTAAATAAATAAATAAATAGGTAGAATAATTTAAAAAGTGCTGGTACAGGGATGGGGTCAGATGGACAGTTAGAGATTTTAGTAAGAGAAAAATGAGATTTCAAATTAGGAATAAGAGCAGAGATTATTTAGTAAATGGATTAGCACAATTGGCTAGTCGTTTGGGAAAATGGTAGCTAGTACTATGTATTGGGGATAGGTCTTCGTATTTTATATCAATTAACATTTTAAATTTTCACAGGAATTCCACAAGTAGATACTATTATTCTCACTATTTTACAGAGGAGATGATTGAGACACAGACAAGCTAAGTAATTCATCTAAGATCATACAAAGAGTCTGGAGTAGAGCTGGAATTCAAACCCAGACAGTCTAGACTCTGCGTTCATGCTATGAACTATTATGTTTTACTGTCTCACATGTGGCCTCATGCCTTGTACCCAGATACATTTCAAATGGTTTGAAGTTTAAAAAGTACACTTAAAACCAAAATATGAGAAAAATCTTTCTATAATTTTGGGATGTGTAAGACCTTTTTAAATGACATTAAAATCACAAATTATAAAAAAAAAACAACAAGGATAGGTTTGACTATATAAAACTTAAAAATATTTTAGCAAAACCAAACCACACCAGCAAAACTACAAAATATTAAAAATTAACTAAATCAACCAGACAACAGAAAAAATCCACAGAAAATTAACACCATCATATGACAAACTGGAACATATGTAAGCAATGCGGTCAAGTATTAATAGATCCATGAATACAGAAAGAGTTCAATGGAAGATTGATGAACTAACTCCTGGCACATCCATGCACTAGGGAAAATCACTGTTTTTAAAGACAACAGTGTAGACTGTCACTTATTGGAGTGGAAATATGCCTGTGATACATTAGTTAATGAATAGAAAATTATAAACTTACACTGTGACTATTTTGTGGGGAGAAAAAAGTATGTGGTTGCTTGCGTGTGTGTTAGTGTATGTGTATATAGGAAAAAGCATGAAGTGGTTAAATAAAAAATATCTCTGGGTGGTGTGCTTATAGATTATTTTACCTTCTCCTTTTTCTTTTTTGTTTTAACTTTTATTGATTGTCAGAATCCCTTACAATATGCATGTATTTCTTCAATTCTGAAGCGAACTACAATTTGAATTACCCTTTTCCTTAAAATTAGAAAGGGAATATTCCAAGAACATAATAAATTTACGTATTCCTAGATCACAGTGGTTTCTATGATGTTTTGGTGGAAAGCGTATGGTTTAGAGAGACTAGCTTATAGTGGAAAGCCAGTGAGACTGTATAAGTTACTAATTTCTACATTTAAATTGCAGTGTCCTCTGACAACATGACCCATATAATTTCTACTTTTGGGAATTTTTCTTGGCTTTATTTTTGCAGCTGAATATATGATCTGTATATGCAAACGTTCCATAGGGTCTTGGAATGAAGCAATATTCTGTTTCTTCTCCTGAATTCACTATGTATGTATTCACTTATTAACTTTATTACTCATATTTATTGCCTATATCCCTGGTTGGCTTATATTATCTATTTGAATGGCTGAAGCTGGGGTGGTATTTTAGTCTCTGATAGTTGTGTTTCTGGACATTTTGCCTAGTATTTCTAATATATATATGCATTGTTATTCTTGAAATCTCTGTGTACTGTGCTTTTTGTCAATATGCAGGCATATTCCCTGTCCTATTTAAGGCCACTTGCTGCATATTCTCTTTTGTCTGAAATTTGTATTGTGAGTCCTAATTCCTTTTTTTGTTTGGACTTGCTAAAACATAAATATGCTTTTCCCTGTCTTTGTGTGTTTAATCTTTTAAAATAATTTAATACTTTGGGGTTAGAGGTGTCTCTTCCTGTTAGGTTTTGATTTCTAACCATTTCTATTTATTGTCCCAATTAATATGTTTGGTCTCATTTCTATGATCTTCTTTCTATCATGCTTCCATACTGATTTATTTCATTAGAGTTTTATTCTCCAAAGAGGAACACATATACCCCAGCTGGTGTATAAGAAACTCAAAAGAATATATGATTTTTTTATAAACAAAAAAGATATTAAGCTTTACAAATATTTAATATGCATTGATACCGGTATTTTGCTCAGGTCCACATGTAAGGCAGACCTGCTCTGTATTCATAGTGAGAGAGGTAGAAGAGAGTGATTTCTAGAAGTCAGAGTAAAAAATAAATAAATAAATAAAAATTAAAAAGATAAAAATAAATAAATTAATTACTTTAATTTAATTTAATTAAAAAAAAAGAAGTCAGAGTAAATGATGTTGACACCTTTACATTTTACTTACTTATCTTGACTCACTGGAGTTTAAGTGTACTCAGTTAAGTGGATTTAAAGGTTATTTCTCTTACTTTTATCTAAGGTAATTCACAACATTGGCAAGAACTTTAAATGATTCCTGAAAAAAAAAAAAAAAGCAAGTTAAAAGTAATGTCCATTATACAAACACAAACACAAGAGAACAATAACAATTACTCTCTCCCCTCAATACTCCCTCCTCGTCTCACCCCCCCAATAGGCTAGGTAATACTTTCCCTTTTCCTGGCAGGAATTTACCATCAGCCACATTATGAGGTAATAGAGAGCATTTTAAAACGGATGTTTGGAAATGTTTCCTGGTGTTTCCATTGCTATCTGATACATTGCTGAAATCGATATAAATGTTACATGTATAAAAAATAATCTCTCATATCAACACACTTTAAAAACTTGAAATAGAATTTTTAGCCTGTTTAAAAGTTTTTAGAGAATTTTAAACCCATTTGTTGAAGCATAAAAATGTAACACATACTGATACCTTTTCAAGAACAATTGAAAGTGGAAATTTACTACCACATTTCAACAATAACAATTACATAATTGGTGGAGGGGCTAGAACACAAGTGCTGTGATTATTCAGTGTAGCCAATGACATACTTCTCTTGCCTTCCCTTTGCCTAAATCCTGTGGAGGAACTTATTCTGTTACTAGTCATGCAAACCAAGCTTGAAATAAAAATGGATCCGGAATGACACCTTTGAATTGCTATATTGCAAGATGTGGAACCAAGATTTTCAAACACATTGAAGGCAAATTTAATCATTCTGCTCTCAATAAAAGTTATTATTTTTAGGGAAAGAAAATATATTATTAAGAAATGTAATAAAATTTATTTTAAATTAGTGTTTATTTCAGGTTTGTCTTTTCCTCTCCATGATTCTATTACTGTAGATTCTATAATGCATGCACATATACATGTACATACAATGGTACATGTGTTTATATATAATTTATTAAGAAATCACTGGAGTGGAGATATATATTGCTCAAAGTCTCACTGGTGAAAATTTAAAAATGCAACTTTTTAAATTTAGCCTATATTTTTCCCTTTAATTAAAAAAAGTGATTATGTTTTCTCTAATTATTGATGTTGAGAATTAAGCTGTATTTATTTCCATTGCATAAGAAATTTAACATACTTATGTATATCTTTTCCCTCATATCCTAATTTTTATTGATAATTTTTGACTTTGACCCAGATTATTATCATTTTCATCACGTAGCTTCTCTTCTAAGAATTAATTTTCATGTCTATAAATAGATTTTAAAACCATTTTTATAATTATTTAAACATTTAACTCTGATTTTATTTGTATCACTGAAGCTTTTCTACCACAACTTCCACATTGTTGAATTTTAAAAATTTGGTTTGTATTTTGATTAAATCTTTAAGTGATTTTTATCCATGTATGATTTTCTGGAAGCATAAATGAATGATATGTCTTATATCCCTCAGTATAATTATTTTAGCCTCATATACATAACTCAATTATTTAATTATAGAATTCTTTGTCACAATCTTTTCCCCTCAATATGCTCTCAGTATCACCCTATTGTTTCTGGAAATTTACAATACAAAGATGCCTGTTTTATCTGTATTGTATTTTTTAATGTTATTTTTTTCCACATTCTGTATTCGGTAGTTCTTCTACTGATTTCTCCTGGACTCACTCCCATGGCTATCGTCTTTATCTGCTCATCTGGTGCTAGAGAGTCTAAGAGAGCCTCAGATGGCTTCATGCAGCCTGGGACCTTGGGACTGGCTGTTACAGGGTCTTTGCCCATCCTCTCTTTCTGCAGATCCAGGCTACATTATGCGGTGATGAGGATGTTCCAATAGGTGAGACAAGAGCTCTAGAACTAGGCTTAGGCTCTAGAACTTAGCCCATGTTACTTCTGTCACTTTCTGTTGGTCTAAACAAGTCACAAGACCAACCAGATTCCATCCACCTCTGGATAGAAGGTGTGACATTGTGATTTCTAATAAGAAATGTATATTCGATCCTCATCTATGTTCCAAAACTAAAACCTCTGGAATCTCCAGTGACTTGTCTTTTTGGATGCTAATGAGAAGGTGGGGGGGGGGGCGGGAGGGGGGTGGGCTCCTGAATAGCCTCAGGGTCTGGGCCGGTTACCAGGGGAACCGACCACCTGATTAGGGGGTTGGAACTTTCAGGTCCAACCTCCAATCCCTAGGGAGGGGAGCGGGGCTGGTGGTTGACTTAATCCATCAAGCCTACATAGTGAAGCCTCCATAAAAATTCTAACAGAAGGGGTCTGGACAACTTCAGGTTGCTAAACGCTTAGAGGTACTGAGAAGGTGACGTGCCAGAGAGAGCATGGATAGAAAAGCTCATGTCCCTCCCCATATCTTTCCCTGTGCACCTCTTACACCTGGCTGTTCCTGAGCTGTATCCTGTTATAAAATACTGGTAATCTAGTTAGTGAATTGTTTTCCTGAGTTCTATAAGCCATTCGAACACATTGTTGAACCAAAGGAGGGGGTCATGGACCCTCAATTTATTGCCCGTCAGTCAGACGTACAGGTGACAACCAGAACTTGTGATTGGCATCTGAGGTGGAGGTGGTCCTGTGGGGACTAAGCCCTTCACCTGTGGGATCTGATGTTGGCTTCAGGGGGATGCACTGCCCAGTTGTCCGCAGGGAACTGAAGAATTGCTTGGTGCAGGAGGAAAAAACCCACACATCTGGTATCAGCAGTCAACCATAGGTGTGAGTGCAGTGCAGTGTGGAAAAACCGAGTTTTCCTTTAGTCGGTAAAGAAAACATAGAGAGGAAAGAGTTTCTCCTTTCCCAATGATGTGGGCTGGCTGGGTCCGAGGACTCAGAGGCTTTCCCGCAGGATCCTCCAAGAGGGTCCTTGCCTTTGTGCAGGATAGAAATCAAACACAAGCTGAAAGGAAGTGAGAGCAGAGTTTACTGAAGACACAGAGAGAGTAGGGATTGAGATGGAAGGTCTGGGAGACTCGGAAAGAAAAGAAGTTTGGGGTCTGGGGTTTTTATTGAGAATTGTGGTCTGGTGTTCACGTCTTCGCAGGGATCCAGGAACAAAGCCGAGTGTCTAGATGTCCTGAGTGTTTAGATGTCCTCTGTAAGCCACTTGTGCCCTAGAGCCATTTATGCCCTGGAATCAGTGGAAAATGTACGTAAACAACCCCACCTGGTCACTCATTAGATGTTATCTATTGTGCTGGAAGACTCCAAGCAAACCATTTAACTCCTTGACCATTGCAAGGAGGATATACATTATCTGTGCCCTAAGAAGTATGTAAGGTGGGGGTGCAGGTCCTAGCAAGAATAGAAGCAGGAAAAGGATAAAAAAAACGCCATCCTTCATGGGGTCTCTTTAGTTTCCCTATGTCCTCAAGGCACTCCTAAGTCATGCCTAACAGTGCATGGACCCTAAGAGGAAAGGAATTTGCAGTCATCAAACAATCTTCACCAACAGACTCCAGGGTTCTTCTTAGCAACAGAAGTTCTTCTCCCCTGTGCTCTGCCCCTTGACGATTCAGAGTCCCAGGTTCCTTCCACTCCTGATGACCTTTCTGCCAAGTAGACAGGCTTCCTAGAGAAGGCACACTGGCTTCTCAAAGGCCTCAGTCCAAGAGGGACAGACTATTCACTTTTCCTCCTGTTTCTGTGGTGATCACTGCTCCCAGGGCTTTACGTTAATGTGACATGGAAGACATTTTCCTAGAATGATAATGGAAGGGGGACCATGAATCTTGGTGAACAGTCATCTATATACCACATTCAGTAACTATTTTTTTTTTTCACCTCCCCTGCTGACTCTATTATCAGAGACTCATTCAGAAGCCCTCCGGAATCTTTCTGAGACAGAAATTAGCATATCAGTGTTCTTATTTCTTAACATCAATGTTTTAAAAGTAGTATTTCATGTCAAGGTGACTTTCTTTTTTGGATTTGCAGCTTCTTTTTGGGACTGAGGACCGACCCCCTCTTGGGTACGGCCTCCTACTCAGGGTGGCCTTCTACTTCTGTCACGAACACTTTCTTCTTGACATGGATCCTGGCTTAAGGAGAAAGCCTCACAGCAAGACTAGCATTTTGATTGTTGGGTTTTCCCATCCCAAGATCTCTTTTCACCCTTGCAGATGAGTTGCTCTCATAGGAATTGTTGTGGTCCCTCTACTTCCTCACTATCCCTTCTCTGTCACAGGGACGATCATGAATAGAGCCTAAATGGTGCCTTGGGTTCATCACCACTAGCCTATATGAAATATACATCCCCTAACGTGTTGGGCATATGTATGGCATCCTTCCTATTTTCCAACGCTGATGCTGGTTTTTCCCTAATTTTATATCCATTGGTCATCCCATTTGACTGAGGGTGGAGGACGGAGGGTTGGCCGCCTGCACTTACATCACCATCAGATGCAGAGGGATTACACAGTCTTACGCTGAAAGGCTGGTGGAAATTATATGGCCTGTGATATCAGTTTCTTTAAAACACCTTGTAAACTTTTACTTTTGCAGAACTATCATAAATCTGCTTAATTCAACAGTTTACACTAAGTACTCCAGTACTCCACTTAGAAGGAAAGCATTTTGCTGCTCAATTGGAACTTTGCACTCTTGGAAGTTGTTAGGGAAACCATTTGTCGTTGCAGTCAGATTTCTCCATATCTGATCATCAAAAATCGCAATAGCCCAATGTGTATCCATTTTGTGGGTAGTTCCTGCGGCTGTGCAGTGGTGTCAGGAGTGGCAGGAAGCACTGGGGTGCAGGCATCGAGAGTGGTGCTGCTGACCTCACGCTGCTTGCTCACAGCCGTTGAGGAGCAGATGGTAATTGAACCAGTGGGATGAAGTTTTGGAATATGAACCATCACACTTTCTTTCCTCTACCTTCCCTTGCGCGTGACCATTCCTCAGTGGCTTTCACACTGACTCGGGGGGAAGCAGGACTTTCCTTTTGCTTTTTTTCAACCTTCAGCATGAGCTTTTGAGGCCTAAAGGGCAGGCTTGAGGGAAGCAGGGTGTGAACTTTCACGCCAATGTAGGAAATCCGAGAAGGGTCCTCTGTCTGGCTTGTGGCTGCAGCAGGGTTTGGAAGGAGGAGGACAAGTGACCTTGTGGGGAGTGTGAGGTGGAGGGACAGACCTGGGTGTCCTGGTGGTGGGGTGGCCGGGTCCACACGGTGGTCCTCTACAGCTTCAGCCCACGGCCTTGCTGAGCTGTAAGAAGTGCTCTGTGCCCTCTTTTTCATGGCGTGGGATAATCATTAATCTTCCACAAAAAAAGAAAAAGAGAAAAGAGAAAAAATAGATAGTCAGGGCCATGATATCCCCAAAAGTAGCTAATGATAAGGAAGAGGAAGCCTCTGGATTGGCTTTAAGGCAATAACGGGCAAGGGTAAAACCCACTCCCTAGTCACAGGTAACTACAGTGTGCGATTCTGAAGCAGATCTCAAGGTAGATGGCTGCTGAGCAAAGAGAAAAGAAGATGGTGTTGGAGGGGCCAGCAGGGTCAAGCTGCATGAAGCCGTTTGACACCCAAAACCCATTTCTTTCTGGGTAAGGCCAGCCACAGGGCATCTGATAACACAGGTAGGCTGAAGGTGCTTGTGGGGCTTTAGTGGCATAGATTTTGGGCTCAGGGTGAAGACACTGCACCCTCACAGCTGCGGGGGAGGCTGTGTGATGAGCTTAGTCAGGGAGAGAGGCCTAGTGATGAGCTTAGTCAGGGAGAGTTTTGTCCTCAGAGGAACGTAGCCTTCTTGGGGGCCGCCACCACTGCAGAGACACATGCTCCATCTCCCTGAGGAGAGAAGCAGGTGGCACGGTGCGCTCTAGGAAGGCCTATGTCCCCTAGAGGTGGACAGGGCTTTCCAAGGCCCCTCCAGACTTCCTAAGGAGCTGACTTCTCAAGTCCTCCTGGAGAGGCCAGTGGAAAGCTGCCCTCACGTGACCCTTGGGCCCAGGGTTCAGAACACCATCCAGTAAAACTCCCAAATGTATCTAAATGAGACGTCTTTTGAGGAATATGAACCATATCATGTACAACCACATATTCAATGAAAACCACATTAATTAAGAAAATAATTACATAAAATCATGATCATCCTGGAAAGCCCTAAGCCCCAAGCACAGAGTAGGGAAAGGATTATGAACATCCTAAAATCAAGCATGAAATATCTATTGCATATGCGATATATAAACATATTTATCCTTATAGGAAAATTATCATGGTTTGTGGGATTATGGGAGGGTTTTCCTTCTCATTTTTCAAGTTGCAAATAATGAACGTCTATCTGATAATTAGAAAAATGTGATTATGATTCTTTCAGATATAGGAAAATAAGGATGTGTTCTGATGAACAAAGATTTTTCTATACATTTTTTCTCTCTAAATTATCTTGGTTTATCCATCAAAATAACAATGAATATGAATATCTGAAATTGAGATTGCTTTAAAAATTATTTTGATGTTTTAAGGGGGAGATTGTTTCGGTTTGTCCAACATCTTTTGAAGCTATAACTCTGCCTTAAAAATTTGGCATTTTCGGGACACCTGGGTGGCTCAGAGATTGAGCACCTGCCTTCAGCTCAGGTTGTGATTCCAGGTCTGGGGATTGAGTCCCGCATCGGGTTCCCTGCAAGGAGCCTGCTTCTCCCTCCATGTCTCTGCCTCTCTCTCTGTCTCTGTGTCTCTCATGAATAAATAAATAAAATCTTTTTTAAAAAATTGGCATTTTCATCATAACTAATAATTTCTAAATACTATTGCTTTGCAAGAAGAAAAAAAAAAGTGGTTCTTTGTTCTTGAAACCAAAGACAAAGGATCATATGGCTCTGTTTCCTCTAAGTTACTTCATTCAGTTTGACTTATTTTGACATATACTCCATGTCCTGTTTCCGTAATCTGCTTGACATTGATCTCAACATTTCATTAGGAATTCATGGTAGAAAGAAATTACTCTGAACATTTGTACCTTGTTCTTACAGTAAATGAAGTGTCATTTACATTTTATATCTTTTCCTGCTAACCTGTAACCCCTGGAAGACTTTGGTACTTCTCCATTATTAGCTCAAAGATATTTATTATCATTTTCCCTCTTGATTTATGCTGAGACCTTAGTGACGGAGCCATGATTCTCAGGATCATTATATAAAATTGCCTAAGTGATCCATGAACGAAAAAAAATTTCTTTACATTTCTTGACAACAAACTGAAGAAGGAGTTGGCTTCCTAGCTTTTCCTTTCATAAGAGGGCTGTGTTCTTATAATGACACAGTTTTAGCTACTGTGGCTTGATCTTCTGGGTGTGAAAAGGTACAAATTTACATTCTAGAGGTGACATTTTATTTTATTTTATTTTATTTTATTTATTTATTTTTCAGAGGTGACATTTTATAACAAAAAGAACACTAGCGTCAGAAACAACAGATCTGAGTTCTCATTCAGCACTCCGATAATTACTTGCTGTGCCTTCTTAGACAAGTTACTTCTCTTCTCTGAGGCTCCATTTTCTCATCTTAAAGTGAGATGAAAACAACAACAGCAACAGCAAAAGCAAAAGTTATCCTTCCAGGACTGTTAAGAAGAAACATAGAGGACCTTATATGCAGTAAATGCTCAATACATGATAATGTGTCTGTGTCTTTGCTTTCTGCTCGGTCAGTTTCTATGTTGGTGGAATGGCTGGCACATGCTGGATGAATTACCAGAGTTTTGGAATTTAGAAAGGCATGGTTTGTAACATAGGAGCTCTTATCTGTAGAGTAGCTTTGAAAATTCAATTGAGAGTGTTCAATCCCACATTTGCAGTGATGAAGTCAGACAGCTGCCATCAGTGACATTGGAACTACTTTGAAATACAACCCCAAATCAGATGGTTACCTAATCAGGTTAACTGTGAGACTCATTGTTTTTAGTTAGTTAGTTAGTTAACTTTGTTGAGCACCTACCAAGTACCTGGATACAGAGTAAAAAGGACAGGCAAGTCCCCTCATTGCAAGGAAATGACTTTTGAGTGGGGAGAGAGTTAAGAAAAAAAAAAAAGCAGAGAAGTGAATAAATTAAAATAACTGGAGCTTGTTGGAAATGTTGGGGACTCAGTTGTGTAGTAACAGAAGATGCATTGAGATAGAGGGGTCCTACTCCTGGAAGGCCTCAGGCTAGGGCTGACATTTAAGCTTCAATGAGAAGCAGCAACTTCTGCAGAAAGGGGGGACAAGATTGGTCCAGGAAGCCAGTAAAGCATGTGCAAAGCCCTAAGCCTGGAAACGTGGAACGTCTGATGAATATCCAAGTTGTCTTCAGGGCCACGGCAATTTTTTCTTCCATCATTCGACTCATTGAATAAGAATTGATGAAGTGGGACATGTGATAATTTGAGACCCTTGTTAACCATGTATTAAAATATTCTGGAATAAGATAGTCCAGAAGATTATATATAGGCAGGCATCATTTCTAGTAGGGTAAGTTTACAGATCACTAAATAAAAGCTATCCCATCCTTTTGTTTGTTCTTACAAATAATAATGACAATAATACCACTATTACTGTATTATACACTTGTAGTTCAGAAAGCAAACTAAATATTAGACCATTGCCATTTCTTGCTCTGCAAAAACAATTTTAAGTACTAATATTGATTTCCCACTAGAGTAGCTGAGGATTTACCCCTATCCACATTGCTCATCTCCCCATTCTCTCAGTCTCACAGTGTGACCGTGTGTAGATGACTTGTGTAGCTGGGCGTGCAGTACTGTATGATTCCTTTTCTCACACAATATTTCATTGCCTTTGGAGTTAATCTTGCTTTTGTTCCTTGCTTAGATTTCTGTGCACTCATCAGTTCATCCCTATGTTTATTACCAGTTGCGTAAATTTGAAACATATTAGGTACCTTATTAATTTCATCTCCTTGAAGAACTTTCTTCTGTATTCTTTTTTTTTTAATTATTATTCTTTTAATGTGCTCCAGCCTGGACCAGTATGGTGGACATGGAGGTATGTTGCCCAGAAGCCCCTTCAAGGGGGGATCTTTTCTGCATAAGTTGTTGTCGGCCCCCTCTTCTCCTACCTCACCTGCAGAGAGCTGCCCCTCCCAAGAGTGGCCTGTATCCAATGATTGATAACAGAGGGGATATAAAAGTCACTTCAGCCCACTGGGAGACAACTCCAATGTGCTGTAATGTTGCAGAGCTCCTGGAGGGACTGGCTGAGGTGTCATTTTAGCTGCATCACAATGTAATTTCTCCATCTACTCAATCTTGCCTCTTCCCTCTCCTTTCTTCCAATATTCTGAGAAACACCAAGCTCTAATAAATAATTCTCCCTGCCAAACTCCTCAGAGTCTACTTCTGGAGAACCAGCCTGAAACTAGTTACTCTGTGGGGCTACTGCACAGGAGTTTTCTAGCAGCGTCTCCTCACTACCATCCTGGAGAATCGTGCGGATACATCGTTGTTTATGGTAGATTCTCTATTTTCCAGATCTCCTGGCTTCTTCTCTTTGCTGTGCTTCCTTGTTTTGATGGAGCACATCCACTAGCAGTTTCCCAAGAAGAGATACAAGGAGAAAATATTTTTTTAAACCTCTGTGTCTGAAAATGGCTTTATTCCCATCACATTTAATTAATAGCTTAGTTGGGCATAGTCTTCTGGGTGGGAAATAATACTCCTCGGAATTCTGAAGGCATTGCTCAATTTTGTTTCGGTTCTGAGATTTGTGTTAGGAACTATGATGCCAGTCTCACTTTTAAACTTTTAAATGAAAGCTGTATTTCTTCTCTGCAAATCTGTAGGATCCTCTTTATTCTCATTGTTTTGAAGTTACAGCTTCCTCCAAGTTAGGATTCCGCTCATCTATGACTAGTCATCCAGTTACTTTCCACCTTCCCACAGGTTCTTGCTCTTAGCTCCTCTGTCATCTTTGGCCCTGTGTATTTATGTTTTAAAGCAAACAAACAGGCAGTCAGATGAACAAACAATAATAACACGTTATAGTGCCTCATGGCATTGAAGTAGACTTTTGGGAAAGAGGGGATGTGGGTAAACATGTGTGCTCAGCCTCACCTTTTTAAACAGAGGTTGGATTTGGTTTCTTCAAGAAGTTTATCTGGTGAGGCTGCTATGTCTTCTTCCCTTTTTAATGTGTTTCTTTGATTCTTTCCCACTAGCACTAACCGTATCACTATACCTTGCAAGAACAGAGTTTGAGTTTGTTTTGGTGTCTTTAACTCTACCTATCTGTGGCTTCAATAGAGACAGCTCTGCTACCAGGACTCCAGGCCTGTGCAAACTGTGCGAAGAGCAAACAAACTGCTGTTCCCCATGAGGAGGAGAAGGAGGAGGAGTCATATTTGTGACTGATAGTTAAGTTGGTCACCTGTGGATTTCTTTAGGACTCAACCTCAGGAATGTCTCTTTGCACTAAGTGTATGGAGCCACAGGTTCTTTAGAAAATAGAATTAGTATAATAGATCCTGGGGTATCCTATTGAAAGTTCTTACCCACAATAAGCTTTTTGGTGGGAGTGACCTATGCGGTGCATGAAGAATCAGTCCTGAGACAAGAAAAAGTATGTGGATCCCTATAAATCAGTTCCCCAATTCTTTTTACATCCTTTGGAATTAGATACGATCTAAATCTGAGATACAACTATTTTGCATTATGTGCTAAATAATGTTAACTCATAGAACATAATTCTTATCAGCATTAATTAATTGGGAAAGTGAAATTGGAGGCTCTTAATTTCTAGTTCTGTGTGTTCTAGTGACAAAAGCACTGGTAGAACTGATATGCCAACCCTACTTTTTAAGAAAATATTAACCACTATGCTTCAAAAGCATTTTGATTTGGGGAAGTTACTTTATCTCTCTAAGATTTATGTTCCTTATTTGTAATTTGGAGAAAATTTCTTCATAGCGTTGTTGTTAATGAGTTAATGTATATAAAGTTGTGGGCACACATGATGTTCATCTATGGTAGGTATTCTGTAAGTGGTAGTTGCCTTCCCTTGGGTCATCCAAGTTTGACCGAGAACATGGTAATTTTTGTGTGTGATAAAACTTGGGGAGCATCATACTACTACTCTTTTGAAGAATCTACAAGATAGGGAGGTTTCATCTGTATTAACTGAATGTGAATTCAGATGGGTCTTAATCCCCTCCATACACATTCCATCCTCAAATTAAGGCTAGTGAATTTAAGGTGGCACAAGGGCCTCAGAATCAGGGAAGATTTCATAGCTAGAGTTAACTGCAGCAAAGAAAATTAGGGTCTGTAAATAAGAACTGACAGCTAAAGCAAAGATTAATCTTAATGGCATGCATTAACAATATGCAATTTGAGATTGGCAGTGGAGAATTCTCTCTGAGAACTGGCGTTAGGCAGTATGGGTCTTGACATGGGAATTCACATGGGCAAGCACATTCATTCAATACACCTTTCCTGTCCCAAAGACATTAGCATACCCAGAGACCCACAACATCAGGGAAAGTGGCCTATTTATTCACATCAAATCATTGTATGTACAGGCTGTTTCCATTTAATATAATTGTCATTCGGCAGTAAAGACTCACTTGGTATAACTTAGAAGTGACAAGGAAATTGGATGGAGCTTCATATGGTTGACTCTAGAAAAACAATGAAGTAGTGACTAGAAACCTTGAAATTAAACCCTGATGTCTATGAAGATTTGGGGGGAAGGGTTGGGTCCACACAAAAAGTGGTGGCAGAGAGGAACCCAGTTAGGTTACTGGAGACTTTCATCAGACTTATTTCATAGAACCCTTGTTTTGGGTCAGATCCTGGACTGAAGGATGATACCACTGTGACCTCCAGTCCTCTTCATGATTGTGGATGGTGAAGGGCCAAAGGGCAGAGGAATCATGATGTGCCTGCGTATTGTCTGCTTCAGAGTGTTCTAGCTATCGTTGACTCTGTAGGCCAGTCAAGCAAACATAACTTGTTTTTTTATGCCTCATCTGAGTAGATCCAGTTACAATTGTCTTTGTCTTTCCTGATGAGAATGTTACAAAAATTAGTGGAAGTTGGGATCCCTGGGTGGCTCAGTGGTTTGGCGCCTGCCTTTGGCCCAGGGCGTGATCCTGGAGCCCCGAGATTGAGTCCCACATCCGGCTCCCAGCGTGGAGCCTGCTTCTCCCTCTCCCTGTGTCTCTGCCTCTCTCTCTCTCTCTGTGTGTCTATCATAAATAAATAAATAAATAAATAAATAAATAAATAAATCTTTAAAAACCCCAAAATTATTAAAAAAAATTAGTGGAAGTTAATCTGAAAGTCTTAGAAAAAAGAATATACAAAAACAGTACAGTTTTTACATTTCAAAAGATACATTTAAGTAATAGACTGATAAAAAGCTTATTTTGTTTACTTTCTTAACAACTAAAACATAAATACCTTTTCTAAATTTATAATTTCTAAGAAAATGGATTTTCTCATCTATTAAAAGTGTCCTTTTATTCTTCTATTTTAATAGAAGATAATATATTTTTGTTGTATAGAAAATTATATTTTCTGATACTACATATCCTGTATTTGGCATGTCTTTACAGAAAGTGCAAATATGTGATATGGGTCTTGACTAATCAGGTATTTGCTAGATGGGCATTATCCTGAGAGCCAAAGGGGGGATTATTGTCATGGAAGGCAGGGAAGGTTTACCTGCAGAGTTAGGACAAGATTTGAGAAATGTATACATGTCCCAAGAACTATCTGTAGATTGAACCAATATTACAGATTGCATGTACCCATGGGATATTGGAGTAGCATGCGAACATTTTTACCTTAAAACACCCCCACATTTGGGAACTTTTGTAGCCACTGTATTCTGAATGTTCAAATATGATCTGTCTGCTATCTTGCCTGGCACAGGCTGTCACAACATGCACATGGGACATCTCCATGGTCCAGATCCCACACTCGGAGAGGCTCTGTGATGTGGTCAAGACCATTCGACTGGTTAGAGATAGAATCAGGTTAAAAACCCAAAGTGGTCTGATTTCAAAGCCCAAACTCTTCTTAGTGTACCACGTTGCTCTTCAACTGAGCAGGTTTGCTCTCTCATACCGTACTTTAAAAGATCCAGTTCCCATGAGGACATGGCAAAAATATGTGTGCGCAGGGATGTGAAACTATGGTTCTCTATGTTACTTTGAGCCTCCCTCATCAGCCATTTAGTACAATGCAAGAGAAAGGGTTTAGTGGTGCCCGGCATGGAATAGGAAAAGAGAATGGTCCTGAGCTAGGAAGGAGCCCCAGAAAGGGTGGACATGTTCTGCCTGGGGAGTCAGCAGGTCTCACTTCTCACTGCAGCCCAGCCGTCAACCTCCCGTGTGTCCTGGGTGAAGTCCTGACCCTACTACGCTCTCTGTTCTTTAACTTGTGGAATGAAAAGGAGAAAGATAGCCCTGCAAGCAAACTGGGTATCTGCTCAGGCTTCCTTATCAGACTGAAATTAGGCTAGAGTCTTCATTGTTATCTCCGGCTGTATTTCTTGAGTAAATAATTTAACAATCTATTTCTTTTTTTTTTTTTTAACAATCTATTTCAAACCAATCCATTTCCCACCGAAATTATACTGATGAAGAAATCACAACAAATATTCTTTCATTTACTTTGCCAAGAGGCAAATAGGATTGTAAACCCTATTTTCTGACTCTTTGACATCATATTGATTTTATTGTCCAAAGAGAACAATGGCAATATGTACACAGAAGAATTCCCCAAACTCTCTTCACAAATCAAAAATATTATGAAATAGCCACAGGAGAAACCACGTTAAGTCAAATAGGCCCCAAGGACAGACCATCAGTTGTATATACATCATTCACCATAGAATTCTTAATGAGACTTTAAAGTCAGACTTACTGACGAATGTGCTGTATTTTACAAGCAAAACCAGCTCAGAAGTATCGTATTAAACAAATTGAGACACAACAGCACAGACATCACTAGAACTCATTGGTACCACCACTGAGGGTGGTGCTAGGGAAGTTTCCTTAGGTTTCTGACACTCGGGGGATCTGTAAAGATGGAGGAGCCTGCCCTGGGGCAACCCTCAACTCCCAAGGCCATTGTGATGAAGGGCAGAAGAGTTGGCTGTAAGCAGCCCCACTTTATGGTCCCTCCAGCAATGAGGGCCTCTTAGGGACCCAATACAGCTGTCTTCATTTTGAATGTAGAGGGAAAAGGAATAATGTGTGCAGATATTATTTTTGTCCTAAATTATCTGATAGCAGAAATGCTGCTTGGCACTGACAGAGAGGCACAGAGAATTTTGAATCAGAGCATTTTATAGTTAGATAGAAATTCTAGAGCCATGAAGTTTTACAACCATAGGAAATGGATAAAGCCTGCGTGTGTGTGACTTTCTGACTTCCATAGTGAGGAAAAAGATCAGGGAGGGGAGGGAGGCATAGCAGGGCCAAGTAGATGGTCAATCTCTTGTCATTATAAGGTCTGGGTAAAGAAGTCAGAAAAAACGAAAGCTTCAATGAGGAATGGAGAGCTTGAGAGTGAGCCTGAGACAATCAGCACTACCACCAAGCAAGCAAGCAAGCAAGCAAGCAATCAGAAGAATTATAACAACAAATATAGCAATGATAGTGATGACTCTTTGGATCTTTTTAGACACACAGCATTGCCCTGAGATAGACCAAAAAAGAAAAATAAATAAAATAATAATAATAAGGGTTCAGGAAGATGGTCTTGACTTGTAGCCTATTCCCATTATGCCTGCACACAAAGGGGACCTATCATCTTATAAATAAAATCTAAATTTGATGAAGTTCCTCTGCATGATGAAACTATTGCCCTACAGCACTTTGAGAGAGGAGTCATTTGGATTTAACACTGTGGCAAGCAAACGTGTGGCAGCGAGAACCAGGGCCACGCTGTTCAATCCTGCAGGACATCCTGGGAGAAAATTGGGCAGATTGGGCAGGCGGTCTCCCCCATGGGCTGGGAAAAGCTGTCCCCTTGTCAGAGGCCTCACTTGTCAGATGAGAGGTCATTGGTATTATCTGCTTCATCTGTCCTGAAGGGTTTTTAGGGGTCTGCAGGGGGCCCGAGTGTGCCAGGCAACCCTCGGAACGCCTGCTTTTCAAAACTTGAGCCAAAGAATCAGTTGTGTCGCAACATGATGGAAGCAAGAATTGCTAATCTTGGGCAGTACATTTCAAGAAAACAAGACAAAGAGGTGGAGCTGCATCCCATCTGATAAAACTGGGCCTGATTGAGGCTGACCTGCAGGGAAGATCGATAGGCCACCCTCCCCACCCCCCGACCCCTCACATCCTACCTCGAGCTACGTCCTCCCTTCTTGGAAGCCTACCCTCCAAACAGATGAAGTGTTTGGCCACATATCTGAGTTTCTTCACGTTGTCAGCCTGCCTGGCAGCTCCTTATCCCACATGTAATCCAGAGCCGATGGCTTGGACTGGTTTCTGGGGAACCAGGTGCTTGCTCCAGTGGCCGTTGTCCTGCCCAACAGCCCAGAGGTCTGTTGTTATTGGCCTTTTTGTTTTTTAATCCATTCGTGAGAGACAGAGATTGAAAGGCAGAGACACAGGCAGAGGGAGAAGCAGGCTTCCTGCAGGGACTCAATCCCAGGACCCCAGGATCACAACCTAAGCCGAAGGCAGATGCTCAACCATTGAGCCACCCAGGTGCCGGTCAGTTATTGGCCCTCTGTTGACCAATGTCACCTGGTGGTAGGTCTTCGTAAGCCTGCAAACCACCACACTGCTGCAAAATGAAAATCCTTATCCTTTTGGAGGATGTGGGCTTGAGACAAGGACTCATTAAATTTAGTGGTCAACTCCTCCTGATTGACCCCACAGTAGCAAGGGTGGAGATTTCCTTTTCCAGGTAACCTACCCCAGGGAGGAAGCCTGCTAGTGGGAGCTGTGTGGAGCGCCCAGGGCCACCATCCATCTCCTCTTGTCAGAGGGAGATGTGACAAACATGCCTGGGCTGGTTGGTGATGATGAGATGGCTCCCGTTGGGCCCCCAAGAAGTGCTTCTCCACATCCTGAGGCAAAGCTTTGTGAAGGCCACATGTTTTCTATGCAAGCGCTGTTCATGCAGTTGTGATGTTTTGGGGTCTAAGCTCCTTTTGTGGGTCCGTGTTGAAGTTCCAAACAATGGGTTCCATTGTTTCAAAGTTCCAAACAGCAAAGCTTTTTCAGAGGCCTTGACATCTTCATTGGGAAATCTGCCATCCTTGGCGATTGTGCAGTTGCCTGGGTATTTATCTTTCCCACTATCACTGGTTCATCTAGCTTCCATCAGATTTAAGAAACCATAATCATGAAAGCCCCTGGAGTGGACAAATTAGTGGAAGAAAACCCGTGTGGTGAGGACATCTCGTTTTGGATTCCCAACCAGCACTCAGAAGAGCTTTGCCAAGTCTCTCAGTCCATCGGGCAAGTGCAGGGCAAATGCTTCTGAACCTTCATCTTCTCATGCATACAACGGGAATACAAATAACTTGTGGCCAAGCAGGTGCATACTGGGGCATTCTGAGATTCAAATAAAGTAATGTGTTTAACTTTCTGGCACAGAATCTAATTAATTCCATCTTCTCCTCTTTCCCTTTTGGAATTAGAACCAATCTAGATTCACTACAGTATCTACCTCTATATCCACAATCTTCTCATCCACTCTTCCCTTGGAGAAACAAGAAAAGTCTACACTTTTTCCCCCATAAATGGGAGCTCGTTATGACCTGGTCTGGCCGATCTCTCCAACCTTATGCCCCACCTCACTGTCCCCTCTGACCCGCCACTCCTGCCCCAAACACCACTGCATTAATCACACCTTCCCCTGGGCCACCTCTGACCGCCGCACTCTTATACTGTATGAATCACCCTGTACTGTAATGAGTCATGTCTACTTCCCTCTCAGACGGTCAACTTCTTAGGGAGAGAGACCACTTCTTGTTTATATTTTGATATCTAGTGCCCAGCAGGTAACCAATAAACTTTTAGATAATAAAACATTAAGCCAGACTCGGGTCAGGGGTTGGGGGGCTTTGTAAAGATGGCCTGAATATTTTAGAGGGATCCTTTTGGTTTCTTTGAAGACTTCCCACCAAATAAATACATATGATTTCATTTTAGAAGAAGGATAATTGATTTTTCTCTGTGAACAAGGAAGACACTTCCCTTCCTCCCCCCTTACTGATGTGTGGTGAAGGACCCAAATTATACAGGAAACAGAGACATAAACCTGCTTAATCCAATTATATGTTTCAATCAACAGACAGAGTCCTAAGAGAGGAGAGGATGATGCACAGTATGGAGACCACTGCAGGGGAGCTAGGAAGTTGTGCTCTTCACTTTTTTTTTTTTTTTTTTTGAAAGAGAAGCCAAGAGAGGAAGAAAAGGAGCTATAGCGGCTGCCATAGGAAGTGAGAATCAGTGTTTAGTCTTTGGAATGTTAAACAGCGGATACATAAATGATTTTTTGAAGACAAATGAAAAGAAGCAAAAAAAAAAAAAAAAGGCACACAAACAAAACAAAACAAAGAAACCCAAGTGAGGAATATAAGAACCAGGCTCTTAAAAAGAAAGCCAGTCTAATTACAGCCAACGGAGAAAAAGTCATGTCTGTAGCCTGTGGTGGACGACACACAATTTCTAATTCTCAGGAGTGGAGGCCCAGAGAAGGCCACTGGGGCTGGGGAGACAGAGGGACTGTGGGGACACTGATAGTCAATGAACACAGGACCAAGCACTTGGACTTCACATCCTCCACCTTATTTGGCCCTTCCTACAACAACGCTATCAAGCAAGACTGTTATTTGCATTGGCAAGTAAACTGCTGTTCAAATATTAAGTATTTCCAAGCCAAGATTTTTTTGTTTAACTGGTTCCTGGTACAGCTGAGATTTGAACCCATGTCTGCCTGAGTCACCTTCCATAGCTCGTGTGCTCCACCATGCTCCTTGCACAATGGGACGCAACTCATAGGCTCTAGGCTCTAGGCTACTTGCATGTTGGGTTTGAACTCCAGGGCAGGGCCTCAGAGTTCCCCTTACTGCGTTATTCCTAATTAAACGTCCACCACCTGCACCTGCAGTTAAACCTCTCACCTCCAAACAGCCGTCCCCCTCTTTCCTGCACTGGACCCTTGAGTTCTTACCTGGGATGCAGGCTGGTGGAATGATCATCCCCTGAAACCTTGCCTCTCACCACGGGAGGGGACCGAGCGTGTCCTGGAGAGTCTCACACTAGCAATGAGCTGCTCCAGCCAGAAGTGGAGCCTCTCGTCATTCATTTGGGAGAGCCAGACACACGGAAAGCAGAGCACAGGAACTATTTGGTGAACAGCCTCGGTGACTCCTGGGGTCTTTGCTGTCTTGAACACACGAGATACTTTAAACCTTTACCATGTTCATGATCTGTTCCCCATCAAGAATGGTTGCTCCACAAGGTCTTTATCTGTTTTGTTCGCAGATGTGTCTTCAGTGTTCACAGATGTGTCTTCAGTGCCCAGTACAGGGCTTGCCAAAAGCATTCATCAAGCACCTGAAAGAGTGAGAAATATTGTTATTTCTATCTTCCTTGGCAGAGTGGTCTTGGGCAAGTCTGTTATAGTCTCTGGGCCTCTGAGTTTCCTTTTAGAACTTGAGGAAAAAGGGATAATGTCTCACAGGATGGTGGTGACAATTAATGAGATGAGCAGGCAAAGATTAGTGTAAGGCTTAGCTCATGGAAAGCTCTGGATAAATACTGATTTCTTTTCACCTCCAGTGGCCAAATTCTCCCTCTGACTTTTTTTTTTCTTTTTTTTTTCCCTCTGACTTTTAATGCAATCCTCAAACAAATCTAAATGGAAAGAATAGAGCCACTGCACACTTAACATTCTGGAGCTCTTCTGTGTATTTCCCAGGGTACAGAACAATGCCGATGTTCCTCTTGCAAAGGTTTTTTTTTTTTTTTCTCCCCTGCAATAGTTGGAAAACTCTGTAAGTGGAACAAGCTCTGTAACTTGAGGTGGGAGTGAAGCTGAGTACAGCCACTGGCCAAGCCTTTCAAACAGTGTAACAAATGATGTGTGGGCACAACTGGGGAAAATGCACACATTCTTCATGGGTCTGGCGAAATCATGTTTGGCCCCCAGGTGCACTTGACCTGTTAACAACATTTAGACAGATTTATCAGCTGTAAGCTTTGCACCATGCAGAAAAAAAAAAAAAAAAAAAAAAGGAACACTTTTTTTTTTTTTTTTCTGTTTCTAATCCTGAAGCAGAAAAATTTGTCGGCAACAGAGCAAATCAAACAAATTAAGCAAAGGGCTTGATTCTCTCTGCCCCTCAGTGGCCTGGTTGTGGCACATGGACTCCAGGCGTCACACTCACAGAAACCTGAGGAGTTTCCGGGGGATAGCGTGGGTCTGGGATGAGTACTTCGGTTAAGGCTGACAAGCTCAAGTTATAAGAGCCTGAGCTGAGTACAAAAGGGACAGCGCATCCTTAATTAACACCATAAGAAAGAGGGGAGAAAAGAAAGAAAGCACATACCAAAAATTAAAAAGAAAAAGGAAAAAAAAAAGGCATACACAACTTTCCAGAACGTTTTGTGGTTCTCTTCTCTATGTATTTTTATGAGATCATCTGTTTGGAGATGTATTGTTTGAAAAGCTAGACGGGAATTCGTATTAAAATGCCCCAAATCTGACTGATTGCAACAAGTCGGAATACCATAAGCCTGATGTTGTGAAACATCTCTTGTGATACGGGGGGGGAAAGAGAACGGGATTTGGATTCAAGAAGTGAGTCCACACTCCACAGTCTACGGGTGGTGTGACTCTGGGTAAACTGACTCTCTAAACCTCAGGTTCTCCATTAGTAAGGTGAGGATTATAAAGCCCAAATCTGCGCACCTGTTGTGTGAATTTCATGAGCTAATGTGATTGTGAAATTGTGTTATTAATTTTAAAGTGAGGTTGGTGGTGTTCATAATTTTTCTGGAGGATTATGAACAATTCAAAAAAAAGTTTTCATGTTTGTCCTTGGAGAGGTAAAGACTCATCACCCCATTCTCTCTTAGCCTCCCTCTATTTTCCCATGGGGTAATTAGTGTGTGGGAGTTATGTATCTTAGTGTATGATTAGTATTGCACATACTCTATACTATGTATATACATACTAGCATTAGTATATATCAGTATATGATTAGCATATATTTATATATCTATATACAGAGTATATATAGAGAGAGATATGTATAAACTCCATATATCTATGTTTATATCTATATCTAGAGAACACCTCTTCTTTAGCATTTCTGTGTCATTTATAATCCCTTTCCTAGATGGTCACAAAAGCCAAGTTGGCTGTCTTGTACTCTTTCTAATTGAAACAATTGAAATTAAATTTTACATTTGGTCTTACTTTAGGAACCTCTAAGCCAGCATTAAGTCCAAAATCCTTAGTTTAATCCGCTGGTTCTCAATCAAGAGATTTTGCCTCTTGGGGGACATTTGACAAGGTCAAGAGACATTGTTTGTCATCACAATGTGGAAGGAGAGGTGTCTATGCTACTGGGACTCAGAGGGTAGAGGCCCCTGGATACTGTTAAATATCCTACAGTGCACAGGACAGGACCCACCACAAACAAGCATCCTGCTCAAAAGGGTGGGATGAGGTGGAGAAACCTGAATTCAGCCCCTGGGATTTCCCTGAGATCTTTTCTACTTACATCAAGCTCCAGTTTCATCACGGTCCTCATACCCTGGCCTCTAGCTGAGATGAATTACTCTCATATCTCTGGGTCATTCCAACAGTTCCCAAAGAACGTGACATCGCTGGGCCTTTGTCGGGGCTGGCCTTCCTGCTTTGAACATGCTTCTCTTCCCTTCTTCAGCTGGTGAACTCAGCCTTCTCATTCTTCTGTGACTCCCCCTGAATCTCGGCCATTTAGGAAGCCTCCCACACACTCGTGGCCCCCGTTCTGTGCACCCACAGAAACCCTACCTCCTTCTTTCACTTATCACACTGTAATGAGATGGATCTTGTTCTGCCAGGACATCCGTTTGGATCTGGCTCTCCCACTCATCCATGAGTTTAAGAAAACGGAGTGAAGGAGGGACCATTCCTCCTTCATCTTTGTAGCCTCGGAGCTGAGAGCTGGGTGGGCAAGAAATCTTGATTGACACAGAGAACAAATCCAAATTAGTGGGCATCATATAGTTGAGCTACAGAGTTCTTTTACAATGTTGGGAAGGGAGCCACTTGAGAAAAGATTGTGTTCTGATCCATCCCCTGGCTACTCTGCACTTCAGATTGTCAAGGAGAGCCCCATGTCATTAATGGTAGTTGAAACTCACTGATTCTACTGTGTCCCAAGACTTACAAGGATTCTATATTAAATTCTAATTCTACTGTATCTTTACCCTTACGTGTCTTCTCATTATTCCCATTTTACAGATGTGGAAAGTGAGGCTCACAGTCACCTGAGTGATAGGGTCCAGGTTGAATCCCAGAAACCACCCCGTCCCCCTGTCAAGTGCTGTGTCATATCAGCCCATTGTCAGATCCATGTCCTGACTGCTGGCCCCCTGG
Source organism: Vulpes lagopus (assembly GCF_018345385.1). Taxonomy (NCBI): domain Eukaryota; kingdom Metazoa; phylum Chordata; class Mammalia; order Carnivora; family Canidae; genus Vulpes; species Vulpes lagopus. The sequence continues at coordinate 69,250,425 of NC_054830.1, forward strand.
AAACTGTGTCAGTGGGCCTGCATTTTTGAGATGAAGAAATAGAGCTTGTAGGAGACTGTTACGAGTGATCTATCCATATAACGACCGGGCCAGAAATGGGTTTTGCAGTCTTTCTATTCAACTGTATCTCAAGGATCCAGTGGTACTCTTTCAACCCAACCTATATTTGTCAAAACTTGCCCATCTGCTGTGCAAAGAAGCCTGCATTTGTAGGTCTCGTATGAGAGCAGACCCTAGGAGTCTTAGTATCCACCTTGGGGACCTGCCGCAAATAGATCTTCGGTAATTACTTAAGCCCCTAGAAATCTTTACCAGATCTGGGACAGCTTTGATTCCTGTCTGGGACAAGTTCTACGTCCTGGGAGGTCTTTGTGCTGAATCCCATTTGCTAAAGATTTCTAAAAGCTTCCAGGCTGCTTAACTCTTCCCAAACTTTTTGGTTTCAAAATGCATTCCTAATCAGCGGGTCTGGGTGCATTCTTTGTGCGTAGAGAATGCCATTCTCTTCAACTTTGGAGTAGGCCAGTGCATAGCACAGACCAAAATATGTGACACTCCATTTCCAGACTGAGTGGGCTGAAGGCATAATGTGGGTGGAAGGGGTTCCCACACAGTTCTGAGTAGAAGGTTTTGCTTTTCCAGGGTGGTCTGGTGGTCTTGGCTTGCTGTTGGCCCCATTTGCTGAGATCCTTTGGGAAATCTCACAGAAAATGTATTGCTGAAATTCTCCCTTTCATTTCCTTTCCTTTAAGGGATATCTACTCCAGGGCCTACAACCTCCTTTAAAGGTATGTAGTTATCATTCATCATTCCTGATTTCTTTTCATGTAACCATTCTGCAAGTGCTCACTGAGTGCCCCTTATATGCTAGGCTCCCTGGTAGGTGCTGGGCATTCAGGAGTGCAAATGCAGGCGGTCTCTCCTAGTGCTCACAGTCTAATGGGAAAGAAAAAAATAAGGCCAACTGATGGTAATCAGGCCTATAATAGAAACTTACAGATCCAGGGATGCAGGCAAGATGGATCCTGAATAGCCCCAGGGAATCAGAGATCATTTTCCAAGTGATGGCTAAACTGACTCATGAAGAATAGAAGAGATGAGCATTAAAGGCATTAGAAGATGTGGGAGACCAGAATTCCAGGAAATAGAAAGAGGATATACAAAGTCCCTGGGGCAAGAGGGAGTGCATCACATTTGGGAAGTGCTGGTGGGTACTGGCCGGAAAGTAGAGGACACATGTAGGGGCTGGTTGTGGCAGGTGGAGGTACAGAATGGAGAGAGAAGAAATTAGACAGGTTGCTATAAATTGTGTCCTGTGGGACTTTGCAGGTCATGCTAGGGATCTTGAGGAAAAATGAAGGAGATTTTAATCAAGAGCATGACATAGGGGACGCCTGGGTGGCTCAGTGGTTGAACGTCTGCCTTAGGTTCAGGGCATGATCTCGGGGTCCTTGGATTGAGTCCTGTATTGGGCTCCCTGCATGGAGCCTGCATTTCCCTCTGCCTGTGTCTCTGCCTCTGTGTGTGTGTGTGTCTCTAGTGAATACATGAAAAAAAAAAAAAAAAGAACAGGATATGGTCAGATTTGCCTTCTTTAAGGTCCAGTCAGGAGGGGATTCAGTGGACAGGCCTGGGGCCTATGTCACTGAGGTTTTTTGTTTGTTTTATTATTGTTGTTGTTGTTTTTAATCAGAACAGAAACTTGTTCTTGTCCTTCTCATCTGAGCCAGCTGCAGGGAACGTGGGCAGGTTGATGACGGAGAGTTGAGGCAAAGCCTGGGTAGACCCAGCAGATCCAAGCAGAAGCAAGGAATGGATAGTGTCAAGTCCAGGGCTGCAGGAGGAATGCAAGACCCAGGAAGAGAGAGACGGAAGGGAATGAGAAGAAGTCCTCATGTGTGAGTGGAGATCATAATACCTGCTTCCCGGGACTGTTTTGAGAATTGCTTGCTCAGAGCTTGCCACAATGTCTAGCACATATCGGGACTTTATAATTAAATAATAAATCAATATGGCCATTGTTATTATGAGCACACTCCCCCCCCCCAAAAAAAATCTAGGTGGTGTTCCATCCTAAACAGCTTTTGTAATTGGTGTAAGTGGGGGAGTGTGGTGTTCCTCTCATTCCTCCAAGATGTTTTGGGATAAATCTATGCTCAGAGAGATACTAGCTCATGAACAGACTATATAATTTAGTAACTTTTTCACAAGAGAAGCCTGTAGCATGCTTACTTCACAAGGTGGTGGTAAGGATTAAGACGATCAACCAAACAGTGAAATGCCTTTCTAAGCAGTGCTGTGCATGTTTCAGTTTATGATTTTTATATTTTCAAATTTCTTCTAGAGTAACTGACATTACAATACAGTTCTTACATTTTAAGTGGATACTTTGATGAGTTTTGACAAATGTATACACAAGAGTAACTACCACTTCAGTATGATAGAGAACATTTCCATCACTCCAGAAACTTCTCTCATGGCCCTTTGTGCTTGATTCTCTTCCCTGCAACCCCCCATAATTTTTGCCTCAGGCAAACACTTATCTCATTTCTAGCACTATTAGCTAGTTTTGCATGATCAAGGACTTCATATACTTGGAATCATATTGGATCTACTCTTTCATATTTGGCTTCTTTCACTCAGCGTAACGTTTTAGATTCATTCATGTTGTTGTGTGTATCTGCAGTTGATTCCTTATTATTGTTGAGTAGTATTCCATCATTTGACTATGCAACACTTCAATTATCTACTCATCAGTTGGTGGACGTTTGGATTATTTCCACTTTTGAGCTCTTGTGGATAAAGTTGCTTTGAATATTCACACAAAATCTTTTCGTGAATATACATTTTCATTACTTTTGAGCAAATATCTATGATTGAAGTAATTGAGTACTGTGCCAAGTGTATGATTAACTTTAGAAGAATCCACAAAGTGGTTTACCCAAGCGGTTGCACCATTTTGCCATCCATAACAATGTATGAGTCTCCCACTCCTCATCCTTGTCAATATTTGGTATTGTCGGTCTTTTAATTCTAGTTATTCTTGTATTTGCATGATGAACAAAGATGTTTACTATCTTTTCATGTACTCCTGGGCCAGTTAAAATATCTACTTTTATCATGTATCTATTTAAACTTGTTGTGCATTTTTTTGGTTTATTTTTATTTTTTTCTCTTCTTCTTATTGAGTTGAGAGAGTATTTATATTCTAGTCCCTTGTCATATGTCTGTATTGTGAATAGTTTCTTCTGGTCAGTGGCTTACGTTTTCAGTTTCTTAACCGTCTTTTGAAGAGCAGAATATTTTAGTTTTGATGAAGATAGATTTATCGCTTCCTTTTTCCTTTACAGTGCATGCTTATTGTATCTTATTTAAGAAATCTTTGCCCACACAAAGGCTATAAAGATTCTGTACTATGGGTTTTTGTAGAATTTTTATAATTTAACTTTTTATGTTTATGTCTGTGGCTCATTTTAGATTAGATATGTGTGTGGCATGAAACAGGAGCTGAGATTCTGGTGTTTTGTGTGTGTGTGTGTGTGTGTGTGTGTGTGTGTATGTGTTGGCACCTGAAGGTTCAGCTGTTTCAGAAGCCTATTTCAAAAGGATTCTCCTTTCCCATTAAACTGTGTTGGTGCATTTTTCAAATATCAGTTGGCCAGATATGTGTGGGCTTATATCTTTTGTCCTTATTGATCTATAACTATATTTTTAGCCAAAAGGATGGTGTCTTGCTTAATGAAGTTTGCGGTAAATCTTTGCATTAAATGGTGTACCTCACCCAATCTTTGTTCTTTTATTTTTAATACTGTTTTTGCTATTCCTGGCCTTTTGCATTTACATATAAGTATTAGAATCATCTTGTCTTCTAGAAATTTGGTTGGGATTGCACTAAATCTATGGATTAATTCGTATGAGGTGGGCACATTAACAATATTGAGTTATCTGATCCATAAACATACATTTATTTAATTTTTAATGTAGAGGTCTTGTACATCTTCCATTAATTTATTTCTAAGACTTTTGTGTTTGTGATATTATTGTAAATACTATTTTTAATTGAATTTTCTGACTTTTTGTTCTTAGTTTTAGCTGTATATGAGGAGAACAAGTCTGGTACCAGATATTCTATCATAGGCCAAGAAACATGATTTAGTTTTTAATAATGACCATGAGAAAGTTGAAGTATCTCCTTGTCAGCTGATATTTTTCTTCCTTTTAAAATGTTCCTGGGACTCTATACAAGATAGACAATTTTTGGGTCTCATATTCCAAAGTATGAAACAGATGGGAAGACTTTGTGTGTATGGGTGTGTATATGTGTGTGTACATGTGCACGCTTGTATTTGTGTTTACATGTGCACGCATGTGCTGCTGCTGCTACTTGGATTTCATAAATGTTCTTCTAAAGAAATTTACCACTATCACTTTAAAAAAAAATTGGACTAGTAAACTGAGCTCACTATTTGTGAGCCTAGCAGGTATAATATTATGTTTGGTCCGTTCACAGGCCAGGCCCAGGAAGCATCTCAGGCTTCCCTACGGCCAGTTTTGAGGCGCTGCTAAAATATTAGTTGAATGACGAAGCTGAAATTAGAAAGCACATAAAAGGGTAAATATTGACTTGTTCAACAAAGTTGTTGCGTTTGCATTCAAGGCACTCTGAGAGGCTTGAGGAAGCCAGGTTACAAGAAAAATGAATCAGGCTGAAAATAGCCTATTTACATAAATTCTTAGACAGGAGGATTAAAAGTTATTAATAATGACATATTTTTGCATCCTACTTTCTACTTTTTAAAGCCTTTTCAGATTCCACATTGAACAGATGCAGCCGGGCACATGAACTGGTCCTACTCCCACTACCTAGAGCAGCCCTCCCTTCTGTCTCTGAACTTGGAGTCATTCTTAGTTTGCTCCCAACCTCCCCACCTCCACCTCCATGCTTGCTCAGTACAACCCCCATCACAGAATCCCTTCTGTGAACAGCCTCCCAATGGCCCTGTCACCTACAGCTCCACCCTGCCTCCTGCTGCTCCAAGTCAAGTGTCATTGAGAGCCAGTCAGGCATTCCCAAACACCCAGAGGAGCATTTGAAGACATTTTTCTTCCTTTCTCTGCGTGTAATCCTGTCAGAATTTAGGGATTTGTTTTCTGTATCTTCTTTTACCACATTTAAGGAAGGAGAATCAGCCCTAAATACTTGTGGGCAGAGGTGGCGAGATACGCCTGAGATCACATGGTTTCTGAAACAAAACTGGTTCAGGGGCAGCCCTGGGGTTTGGAGTGGAAGGAGCTCAAGGTCCAACACCCTGTGTCCCACTCCTGACTTTGTCAACAACCAACTCCTTGATCAGCCCAAAGCTTGCCACACAGCAGGTGTTCACTGGTGGGTGAATGAACATGAAGAAGCCACTTCATCTGTCTTGGAGTTTCTCCATCTTAGCCTAAAGGAGCCAGAGTGGATGGTCTCTAATTTCACTTCAGCTTTATAATTCATGAACTTTTATGATCCTTCAGCACCAATATCAATCACTGTAGTAAAACTTACTGTTTAGATTAATTGTGAAAAGGGAATGGAAATGACACGTAGGGAGTACTTGCTATGTATTAGGTACTTCTGCTGTATTTGGAGATGTTTAAGTGTAATAAATCATACTGATCCTATGCTCTCGTGCCTGTAGGTTCATTAGATTTTCATTCATCTTTCTAATTTTTCTAGATCAACGTACAAAGTGAGTACATGGGTTAAGAATCACTCTCTAAAAAAAAAAAAAAAAAAGAATCACTCTCTAGGGTAAGAGAGAAAGGCAGGGAGCTGCTCTGGGAAGAGAGATGAACACCCCAGACTTCAGTACAATCATGCAGATGCGTATTTCTAAGGTTCTTGAAGCCAGCCAATCTAAGTAAATATACCATTTCCTTGAAGTTGATTGATTGATTTCTTCATTAAATCACTTATACTTTGCATAAAGAGAAACTTTAGTCTAATTTTTTTCACAAAATTCAAGTAAGTAGGAAGTTTGAATTAATGAGCTCTTCTTACATATGCCAGGACTATAAGGTATAGACTAAGGATATTTGATAGGACAGACATTTTCTTGGGCAAGATAATCTTGGATATGGGTTGCTCCATGAAATATGACTGAGCTCCATGAAATATGACTCTGTTCCACAGCTGCCAAAATGAAATCCACCTTGCTGCGAGGCCACCATTCTTCCTTCCTGTTGCTTGTGAGATTGATTACCTCGGCTTGTGCTTCTTCCACAGGGAAATTGGTCAGATTTGTTCATGTCAAGTGACATAAAGCACAAAGCTTCTTGCACCCTTTGGGTGCTGAGTTTTATAATCAAGGTCGTGATCCATATTACTTTCTGGATCACCCTATGCATGAGTTTTCTAGGATTACCATACCCAAACACCACAGACTGGGTGGCTTAAACAACAGAAATTGATTTTCTCACAGCTCTGGAGGCTAGAAGTCTAAGATCAAAGTTTGACAAGTTTGGTTTCTCCTGAGGCCTCTCTCCTTGGCTTGCAGGTGGCTGCGTTCTCTCTCTTCCTTGCATGACTTGTTCTCTATGTGTATGCATCCCTGGTGTCTCCCCCTCTTCCTATAGGGACACTGGTCATATTGGATTAAGACCCTACCCTCATGACCTCATTTAACTTTAATTATCTCTTTAAAGACCTTATCTCCAAATATAGTTACATTCTTAGGTCCTGGGGGTTAGGACTTCAACATATGAATTTGGGGTTTCAGGGGGACAATTCAGCATCTTGAGTATCTAAGCTGATCCAATAACACATCGATTCTCTTCTGTCTCCCGTAGCAGAAGAAAGTTTCAGGCAGGTTACGTGTGGTTTATGTTACAGCCAGACCCCTGAGAATAGGAGAGATTCACATCTCTCTTTTTTTTTAAGATTGTATTTATTTATTCATAAGAGACACAGAGAGAGAGAGAGGCAGAGACACAAGCAGAGGGAGAAGCAGGCTCCATGCTGGGAACCTGACCTGGGACTTGATCCTGGGTCCCCAGGATCTCATCCTGGGCTGAAGGCAGTGCTAAACCGCTGAGCCACCTGGGCTGCCCTGATTCACATCTCTTGTAAGCAGAAACACAGAAAAAAAGGCCATTCTGCTGTCTTTAGACCCTCACATGTCATAGAGGTGAAACACAGAGATCCTCCTGAAAGAGTGGTTTGGGAAAAGAAAGCAGACCGGTTACTGTGTTTAGAGACAGCTCTGGAATTTTGAAGGCTGTACAACAACTGTAAGAAAGAACTTCTATGAAAGGAGGTGGTCCTGGGTCCATAGGGAGGGGTGCTATTAATAATTCACACCCATCCTGCTATGTTTGCCAGCACATGCCTGACTTTGTCACAAGTCGGAATCTCTCTTCACTGTCCTGTGGCATGTGTGTGTGCTCAAACATAAAGCCATTATATTTGCACCAGAAAGGCGGTCAGAATCATCCAAAGTCTGCTGCTATTAGACATGGCCCTGGGAGGAGGACCCACTGGAGTGGGATGGGCTGTATGCAGAAAGCTGCAGCCGTGCAACCAGAGGTGTGAGTGTGTGACAAGGTTAATAAAACCTGTATCCCCCGCAGGTGAAGCTTGAGTGACTTTGTTCTGCTCTGATGCCTACCCATCATCAGAGGCAGGACATCTGATGGCTCTGGGAGGCTCCCTGCCCCAGATCAAGCAGCAAGCCCTGGTTTCATGCAGAGTGGGACCAGAGGTGTCCCCAGTGCTAGAAGACCAGAAGCCTGTGTCATGATGATGGCAAGAATGTTGGATAGGGATATGGCTGGGCTCTTGTGACTAGTCGTGACATTTCAAGCAATTTATTTAGCTTCCTGTAGGCCTCAGTTTACTCCTCCATAAAATAGAATTAAAGATCTCAGTGGCACCTTGTAGCTGCAAAATGTACATTGTTCAGGCAGTAGTTCTCCTAAAGCACTGACAAATTTTGGAACAAATGGATTCACCTGGGAGTTACTCAGGACCCCAAAATCATATGAACAAAGTCACATTACTAGATGGGAGTTTGGGTTTCAAGTACACTGATTTTGACAACTATAAAAAAAATTGGTTCTTTGGTTTTTGCATCATATTCAAGTGGTATTATAGGGAAATAAATCATTCCTTTTTTAAAAAGTTAACTTTTTAATAGGGCAAATTATTGTCACTTAATTTCTAATTAGAGTGCTTACTCATATAATGACATGACATTTGGAAATTGTTTATGCATTTCCGAAATGCATTGTTACGCATTTTCTAGACATTCCCAGAGTCTAGAAAGACAAATGAAAGTTAGAAGAATACACACACGTACACAGCAGCTAATAATTTCTGCACCCTTTGAGCTGGTCTGGGACACATGAAGAGCATAAAACCCCTGCCACCTTTAAGGAAAAGATCAACTAAGCTTCCTTCTCTCTCTCTCTCTGTCTCTCTCACTCTCTTTTTAAAAGTAGGCTCCATACCCAGCGTGGAACCCAAACCGGGGCTTGAACTTACAACTGTGTGACCATGACCTGAGCTGAGATGTAGATTCAGATGCTTGACTGACTAATCTGCCCAGCAGCCCAGGCTTCCTTCTTTTTATCATCACTAAAAGCTGATGATTTCATTCAAGTATTTAAAATATAAGTCATGAAAACATTTTAAAAAATTCTACCTGTAAAAAAAAAAATTCTACCTGTAACACTAATAAAAACAAGTTAATGATATAGTTGCTGTGTCTTAGAAACACCATTTTCTTATGAATTTGTCATTAATAAAATAGCAACATGAAAAATTACTGTACATTAATTTAATCAAGGTGATTGCTTCTTGTCAACATAAATGTTCTAAGTGTTTCCTTTGGTCCAACAAACTGATTCATCAATGGGTGAGAATGCCTTTTAAAATAATTTCCCCCTGGGGGTGCCCAGCTGGCTCAGTCAGTAGAGTGGGTGACTCTTGATCTTGGAGTCATGAGTTCAAGCCCCACTCTCAGGGTAGAGTTTACTTAAAAAAAAAAAAAAAAAAAAAGCAAAGCCTCATTCCAAATCTCTGTACTCTGTACTACCCCACAGTGCCTCCACCCAAAAGGGAATAAATCTTTTTGAAAAAAATTTCTCCCGGAGGTATCTCTACCATGAGTTTCAAGCCCACATTTTTCAAATAAGTGCTTTTCTTGTCGTGTCAGTGCAGATCAAGCTCACCTCGGCAGTTTTCTCCTGGTCACTGGGATGGCCACTCAATCACTTGGGCTCATCATTTCCCAGACACCCCTAAGATTTCCCTTTCTTTTTGCCAAATTGTTTTATTTTTTAAAAGGTTTATTTATTTTAGAGAGAGAGAGAGAGAGAGAGAGAGAGAGAGCAACCTCGTGTGAGTCAGGCTGAGAGGCAGGAGAGAACTCCTGAGAAGATTCCCTGCTGAGTGCAGAGCCTGACAAGGGGCTCAGTCTCACAACCCATGAGATCATGACCTGACCTGAAACCAAGTGTTGGGTGCTTAACCGACTGAACCACCCAGGTGCCCCTCTTTTTGCCAGATTAAATTGGCTCTGCTCAAATGTACCTTCTCTTTGCTGTTTGCACTATAGTTGCATGCGTTGGGCTCTCCCTAACATTGCTTGGTTGGATCTCCTGTCATTTACAGGTTGAACTTCCTAAAGAATGAGTCTGGTTACCTTACTGTGCTCAACACCTCTACAACTCTCCAGTACATGGAGTAAAATTCATATTCCTCAATTTGTGAACTCAAGAGGCCTTTGTGCTCTCATTCTCCCTAGACTGCCAATCATATCCTCCAAGATATTCCCCAGTGACTTCCAAGACACGGCTCCATTGCCCTGGTCACTTTTCTCCACTTGGAACCATGGCCATGCTGTCATCTCTACCTAGAAGGGTTTTTGTTTTTGTTTTTTTTTTTTTTTATTTTATTTTATTTTATTTTATTATTTATTTATTTATTTTACTTTGCCTATTGAGAAACTCCTAGCTCTTCAACTCCTTCTGAGTGTCCAATCTATAAGACAGAGACCACAGCTGGTAGTTAAAGGCAAAGTATTTAACCTGGGGAACTAGTTGAAGACCTGTTGGAAGAGCTGAAAAGGCCAACAGAGGATGGTGAGGCAATTAGGAGAAGCTGTTAGCACTGCTATGGCCAGGGCTGGAGGGACAGCAGAAGGAGGGGGTGGTCCCGGAGACCAGGAGCTGGGGCCATCCCGTGGGAGTTGAGGCATCACCGAGATTCAGCTATAGCCAGAGATGTCAACTAAAGCATAGAGAGACACACACACAAATACTTGGCCTCCTGCCTGAACCTCCCACTGAGTGAAGCTAGCTAGTTGGCAAAGGAGCCTGGGAAATGTATTTTTCAGGAATCAGCCCTCCTGTGATAGAGTACAGAGCAGGAACAAGGGCGAAGAATGGAACCCAGAGCCAAGAGGCAAATAAACACCAGGTGCCCCTTGGCGAAATCATTCCTTTCCTATTGGAATCACATTCAGTCTCGATCTTTCCTTGGTGCTGCTTGAACCCCTGGCAGTCTCCAATATTAACCTTCCCTATATGAGATTTACTTCTTTTGCATGTGTTTATCTCTGCCACCAGATTGGAAGTGAGTTGAAGGCAGGGACTCTGATTAATCTTTGCAACCCCAGATAACTCTATGCAGTCTTTGGCAGTTGGTAGAAACTCAGGAATATTCCAGATTGAATTAGGACAGAAAGCATATTAATAGCAAGAAAGACCCAGGGATAATTCCTTAAGGAATATCCTGTGCTCTGAGGAAAGAGAGATGAGAAGAAGCAAGAAGAGTCAGAGAACTCCTAAGAGCGGAGTAGAAATGAGTAGTTAGAGAACTGGCAACCCCTGAAATCTCTTGGCTTGTGAGAATATCAGAGTGGCCTAGAATATCCGTCTCTTTCCATTTCAGTGAAATCCTTCGGTGTAGCATCTACACTGGGGGATTCTGTGCAAGTCTGCAAAATGCCGTGTGTAATTATGCTCTCCAGCTCTCTTCATGACTTGTCGAAGGGAGAAAGCGCTTATTAACTCTTCCTAATTACGAAAGGACAATCTGTAGAGGAGAATCCAAAGCAGAGAAGCCATCGTGTGTCATTTCTATGAGCTTTCATAGGGATGATTCAAGGTGGGCTTCTTATGCCTTTTATATATTAGGGGTAAGCTTCCAAATTCTGAATTGAGAACTTTGTTCTAGCTGTCCCTGGAACCAGTGAATGTTATCCTAGACTAAAAAAAAAAAGGGGGGGGGGCGGGTGTGTGTCAGCAATCCCTCTGCTTTACCTATATGTTTCTTATTTTATGAAATGAAAGAATCAGGGAAAAATATATTTGTTTTTTTTTTAAAGAATCTCTTTTTCTTTTTCTTTTTTTATTTTTAAACCAACTCTCTCTCTCTCTCTCTCTCTCTCTTTATTTTTAAGATTTTATTTATTTATTCATGAGAGACACAGAGAGAGAGAGAGAGGCAGAGACACAGGCAGAGGGAGAAGCAGGCTCCATGCAGGGAAGCCTGACGTGGGACTCGATCCTGGGACTCCAGGATCACACCCTGGGCTGAAGGTGGCGCCAAACCACTGAGCCACCCGGGCTGCCCAGAATCTCTTTTCCTAATTATAAAATTAACGCGTTTATTCATCGTATTTGGAGAATACAGAAAAGTACATTGAGAACATAGAAAAATTCTACCATCAGTGATCATCACTGTAAACAACTTGGAATACATACTTCCAGTCTTATTTTCTTATTTTCTTTTTCTTTTCAAAATGGTGTCATATTCTGTATGTGACATGATAAACTGCTTTTTTTAATTTAAAGTTATGATTTACACATTTTCCTATTTCAATAAAGATGAGTCAACACTTTTTAAAAAGGCTACATTGTATTCTACTATAATTTGGTTGTAGTAGTTGTTGGATACTTTGTCAATGGTTTTGATATGTTGCATGTTGTATTAGTTTCCGTATTGCTGCTGTAACAAATCACCATCAATAGAGTGACTCCTAACAACACACATTTATTCTCTGACAGTTCTGGAGACAATGAGTTCAAAATCAGTTTCATGGGGCTAAAGTCAAGGCATCGATCGGACTGGTTCCTTTCAGAGGATCTAGAGAAGGGTCTGTTTGCTTGGCCTTTCCAGTTTCGAGATGCTGTGTGCATTCCTTGACTTGGGGCCTCTTCTTCCGTCTTCTGGATGCATCTGCCCACTTACTGCTTCCACCACCACATGCCCCTCTCTCCGACCCTGACTCTTCTTGCTTCCCGATGATAAGGACTGTTGTGATTATATCAGGTCCACTTGGATGACTCAGAATAATCTCCCTGACTCAAGATCCTTTTAATTTACCCACATGTGCAAAGACCTCCCCTCCCCTGCTTTTTTTTTTTTTTTTTTTAAATCCAGGATAACATTCACTGGTTCCAGAGACAAGGCCTCTTTGGGGGCCATTGTCCAGACTACCTCACTGCTAGAAATAGTGCTTTAGGAACTTTTCAGACCTCTCCCACCTATGTAATTTTATGGTGAGTCTTTTAGAGGAACAACTGAAATTACTGTGGCCTTGGAAAGATTTATGAGATCAAGGGGAATAGTGAGGGTCAGGATGCTGGGACCTACTACTGACCTGCTATCTGGATCGGAGACCATCTGACCTTTTTTTCTGCTGTGACATCTTCGGCGCCTTCATCTGTGCATTGGGGGAACTGCAGATGCCTTTCAAGCTGCATTTTCCACAATTCTTCGAACAAAAGCACTGCGAATTGTATGAATTAAAAACAACAAAGGTGTGTTAATAAAAAGATCGATGGTGGCAACATATGTGCAGTATCCTCAGGCTAGACATACCCCTTTCATAAAGCATGTAAGCATGTTTTGACGCTTACAAGTGTTGGAGGAAAGCATCACCTCAGCCTCATTTAATTAACCATTTATTTTTTTTTTTAATTAACCATTTATTAAGCACGCACTGGGTACAAGATGTTTTATATACATAGTCAATAAGAAATCTCATAAATGAAGGATACCCTGCATACTTTTCCGACGGTCTAAGTAATCTGTTCAAGGCTCCACAGTGTTAGTAACAGAATAGTCATATCCTTTTGGATCCAAGTGCAGGCTCTTTCTCTTAGATCCTGCTTCCTGTGCGTGCGCACGCTGCCTAGAATTAATTGCATCCGTGGCGTTAAAACATTTACTTGACATTTCTAGAACACTTGGTCCCACCTCACCATTGGGTTTGGGCATTTTTTGATTCAGTTGAAGTGGTTAGTTCTTTGTGAACCTACCCAGCAGGGTGGAAGAGCACTCGATTTCTCTCGAAAGCAACTTTTCCTGCCCTAGCCCGTACAGAGGGACTGGGGGAAATTTCTTCATTCTCTTTGGCTCCTTTTACTGGTGCTCGTTCGTGGTCAGGATGTGCACGTGCTCCGGTTACGTGGCCAGCCATTCGCCAAGTCGCCTTGCCTTATGGAAACCAGATGGAAGCTGGAGTCGAAGTTCTCGGCCACAGAAGTGAGGCTGGGCTGCTCTCTGGATGGAATCTCTGGATTTAGGAGGCATAATCGTCTCTCCTCCCCCCCCTCCCCCTGCCCCACTTCTCCTTCCAAAAACCAAGAGTCAACTTCAGAGATATAGCCTTTCTCTCTGTGTTGCCCAGATACTTTTCTTTTTTTAATTTGTAATTGCAAGTTTGTTTGTAGCAAAGGCTCTGTTTGGTTGTCATAAATTGTAACCAAGAGGAATAATATCCACAAAACAGTCAGTACTAGCATATGCTTTGAATAGCCTAGATTGATAATGTGAGGTCTTGCGCAACTTTGCTAACCTCTACTGGCATTTGGGGGGAATTAAAGCAATGCACAGTAAAACAAACAAACAAGTAAAAACAAAACACAAACAAACAAGCTGGGAGAGTAGCAGGGGTGGGGGGGTAGGGGGGGGGGGAGACTGCAAGAAGTGTTGGTCACCAGTGAAACTCAACAAGATTAATTCTGAGCCTTACTCGGGAGTTTTCAGGGACTCATCCCTTCAGGAGGCGGAGAGGTCTTAAAGCTCTCCCTGTTAACTGCATCTAGCAGTTCCATGTTGGAAAAACCTAGAAAAGCCCCATTGTAGTTTTGTGGTGAAATATGATTGTCATGCGAATTCCCATTTGCTAATTATTAATTCTTATAGTAGAAGAAGGAGTAACGATAATGGTAAAGTAGAGCAATTGGTGGAATGTAAAATATGATGGATTGAGAATTTCACAGTTAAACGGGCACATACCAGTTACAGGCTTTAGGGGCAGTTCAGTGCTGGGGTAAGGACATAGAATGTGGGGCGCCTGGGTGGCTGAGTGGTTGAGCGTCTGCCTTTGGCTTGGGAGTGATCTTGGAGTCCTGGGATCGAGTCCTGCATGGGACTCCCCTCAGGGAGCCTGCTTCTCCCTCTGCCTGTGTTTCTGCCTCTCTCTGAGTGTCTCTCATGAATAAATAAATACAATCTTAGAGAGAAAAAAAAAAGGACATAGAATGTGAGTCAGAAAGACACTGGACTCTGACTTATTGGCTGTGTGGCCTTGGGTAAAGTGTTTAATAACCTTTCTGAGTTTCCATTTTGGCATCAGGAGGAATGTTAGAATGAGTTTAAAATGTGACTGATGTAGCCCAGGGTTGGGAATTGTGAAAAGTACTTTGGGAGTGGGAGCTCCTGTGCATATTGTACTCTTTCTGCATACCTAGGGCCTACCCTGGAGGTAAGCCTGCAGCAGAGGACTATAGGGGAATTGATCTTTGGACCCAACCTAAAGGCCCTGCCCTTTGCCCGAAGGTCATGTACTCTCTGGAGGAGCCTCAGTATATGGAATTTGGAGTCAGAAAGGCTTGAGCACAGCCTCTGAGCCATGTATCTGGAGACAAGTCACTTAAAAGAGGACCAGGCACACCATGGATGCCAAATAACTCTTAGCTGAATAAATGAAGAAGGAAGTGAGTTGCACTTTTCTATCCCTTTCTACCTGGAATTTCTTTATCCTCATTCTTCAAGGCTCCACTTGCATGACTTCTACTGGAGACTCCCCCTCCACCCCCTAAACAGGGACAGACCTGTATTACTGCACTGGCTATAGGCTGTGCACCCCAGTGATGGACACATGAGCTTCTCAATGGCAGGACTGGGGCTTTGCATTCTCTGAATGTAGGGTGGTTCCTGGAAATCGATTGTCAGAGAAATAAAATTAACTGAAAATGAAATGGGTAATGATAAAGCGGGAGGGGGGGAGAATGCAAATTTAAAAAAAATCCTAAAGATAGCATCCCAACATCTCCTCTTCTCCCCTCGCTTCTGGACTTCTGCGCTTCCCACACTCAGGTCCCGGCAAAGACTTAGCTGAGTGCTTCTGACTTCCTGCTCACCTGTACAGTCACAGTCATTTACTGCCAGTTCTTGTGCTTATCTTGTCAGGAAGGTGACCCAGAATATTTCCTGAGTAGAAGCAGAAAGCCATGGCCAAGGTGTGTCTCAGAGCTCTGCGGTATCCGAGACAGATCGGCTGATTAGGCAAACATGATTTTGGCTAAGAATGTTCAAGACGTTGGCCTACTAAGGACCTCTGCGTCACTCGGCGGATTCAGAGCATGATAGACTCCAACCCATGTGATCCTTTCCTCTTGGTTTCCCAATTTCTTTTCAACGAAGCAGCTGGCTTTCAGTCAACTCAAAAGCCTGTCTCTTCTCTCTTCTCTTTCTTCTTTTGCACATGAAATCGGTTACCAGGCTCCATTATTTCTGTTTTGTGAACTGATAAGGGATTTGCAGTCTTGTTCCAGTACTTATTAAGTATTTGATTGGGGGGGAAGTCATTCGTCATCTCTGAGTTTCTTCATAACTAAAATGGGAGGGTGCCCACGTCTGCCTTCTTCCCACGGTTCTTGTCAGAATGAGAGCTGATCACGGAGGGGAAAGAGCTCTGGCTCTTTCCACCACCGTAAACGACTGCCACTGTTAGGTTGTCACTGCTTTTATGATCTGACCCTCGGGGGACCAGCCATCCAAATCTCTCCTGGACTGTCATCCTTTAGCACTGAACGTTCCACATTCTGGGAAAACACTCCGCTCTGTGCAACCCAGAACATTCTCCCCCTTATCTCTGTTTCCGTCACCTCTTTCCTGGTTCAGTTCCTTCCTCCTGTGCATGTGTGCCTTTCCAAGACCAGTCAGGTCTGTCCCCACCCAACCCCACCCACCGGTCACCACTGGCATGATTTCTCTGAGGCACCGTGTAGATGCAGAGTTGCTTCTGTACAGTGAAATAAAAGGGGTTGCCCCATGGGGAGAGAGGGAAGGAGGGAGACAACACAGGTATGATCAAAGCTGCCACTTGGGCAGGAAGAATGGTGGATGTTGTCCCCAGCAGCTGGTGCAGACTCCCAGAGGCACAGCAGCAAGGCTGCCAAGTTCCTATCTGGACCTCTGGTGTGCAGCTGGCTGGAGCCCTCTGACCTCACACTCACCCTCTGCTTCGCAGGATCCCCAACCTTGTGGGACACCATAGGAAACAAAGGCTCTGAGGTCATTCTGGTCTGGATTCCTGGCAGGCCCATTACATAATTGGCAGAGCCCACGGAAAGAGAAAACGTGACGCCAGCTGGGAAAGTCAGTCTCCTCTCCTCATAGGACCATAGACCTGATGGCTGGTGGGCAACCCTGCAGGCATTGCAACCCCTGTGCAGAGACACTATCAGGAACCCAACAGCAGCGAGTAAGGGGTCCCCACTGAGTTGCCTGCTGGATGTGATATGCTGTTGCCAGCCCACGGCAAGAACCGCCACTGCATTGGCCCATGAGGAGATGCTATAGAGTGGGTGCCTGACATTAACCATCCTCATGCCCACAGGCCTACCTGGGGTAGAGGGCAAGAACAGAAGGCAGGCCTTTTTCTGCCAACAAGGCTCAGCCGCTGTCTTGGGTGGAAGGCCCAGTGAGAGGGAAAGGCTGGGCAGCTGAGAGCCAGTGTCAGGGAGTGAGAAGCCTAGAACCCATGCTGGCAGGCAGAGGGATGGTGGGAGAGGAGAGCATACATTGAGTTGGGGCTTGAAGTTCCCAGAATGTGCATCACCATCCTATCAGGCTTGACTTATGAACTCAAATTCAGACATCAAATTATTACAAGATGAGTTATTCATAAAAATGATAATAAAAGAGGATTTTAAATGATCATTTCAAGATGGTGCCAGCTGGAGCCTTTCTGAGCAGCAGGGCCTGTGTGACTACACCCCTGAAGCCAGCTGGGTCCAGGTCTAGGTCACCTACTCTGGTACTTAGAGCAAGTCGCATCTCCTCATCTCTTCACATGGGCAATGGGCTAACCGTCCCCACCTCTCAGGGCTGCCAGGAGAGGGAAAGGGTATTTTACAATGTCGTGCAGGGTAGAAGCCCCATATACACTGGTTTCCTTTCTTTTCCCATTGACATACAGTTTAATAAGAATTTCTAGCTGCCTTTGGTCAGATTAAGTTCTTTGAAAGAGCATTTCTCCTTGGGACAAAGCAAGGTTTAATGCAGCCTCGGGATCCTCAGAGCCAAGCACAACAGTAAATAGTGTGTACACAGAAATGGGCTTAATGAGCGAGCAACTTCTTTTCATGCTTTTGAATATAGATCTTTTCCTTCTTTGCAACTTTCCCTTTTTTTTTTTTTTTTTAGAAAAGCTTACTTCATTTGTAATTTATTACTTTATCTTGTCCTGTTATCACTGAGTTGTAAAAGGGAGTTGAGGAAGCCCTAGCTGAGGGTATTATAATGCAGTATAAATTAAAACAAAGTGTCTAAGTTTTAGATTGGAGGAGGCCTTCCAAGATAAAAAATATTGGAAAATTATAGAGGGAATAACTAGTTTAGTTGCCTCTAAAATGTAGGAAATTTGACTGTATCATTTGTTTGTTACATATGACAATCTATGAGAAGAAAAAAGACCAGGTAGCAGTTCACCAAAACTGCCATGGTATTCATCTCCAGAAATGGGAACTCTGGAATTTGTTTTTCTTTCTTAACACTTACAATATTTTCTAAGTTGTGTGTAGCTGACATGTATGATACAGTTTGGTACATCATTTCCATTATTTTTCCAATATAGAAAGCATCCTTCAGGCCTAGAATAAATGACATTTCTGCTATATGACAATAATACACAATTTTCCAATCTTTGCCAGCTTGATGATGACAAGAATACACTATTTCCAATCTTTGCCAACTTTATGATATGTGCCACAACACTATGAGGTGAATATTCTTATAATCCTCAATTTGTGGGTGAGAATACTGAAGTTAAATGATAGTAAACACTTGAGCAGGGTCACATAGTCAGAAGATGACAAACCTGGTGTTTAAACTTCAGTTTTTCCGTTTTTCAGAGCCAGGGACCTTACGTACTACATTCTCTTCCAAAGTTCTTAGTGACTTGTACCTCATTTAGTACACTCTGCCCTGCTGTTTAGCTATGTGGGTTCTTATCTGTCCCTCCTTTTAGGATGGAAATGATGTGTGTTTAGCAAACCATGCTTTGCCCATCCTTGGATTCTCCACAGAAGCTCAGAGGTAGGACTCCTTAGGCACCACTGCTGGTAGGATGAATGCTTGACAGGGAGTGAAGATAGACTCTACCTAATGCGCCAGTGAACTATGTGGCCAATACCAACTCTGCTGTTTATTGCAGTCACCTCCTGGGAAGACTTGGGTTTTCTGTCTGCAGCCCTGACTGCAGGTGCCAGCTTCTCAAAGCAAAAGCAGTTGTGTATTTTACAAAGTATTTTTTTTAAATACCAAAGCAGCAGATCCTAAACTGGAGACCACGTGCCCAAAAGTCAAGATTGTTCTCCTTTGTCTTGACCCAGTTTGCTCCAAAATAAATTAGCAAGTGCGTTTAATTCTTAAATTCTAGAGGCATTGTGACAGGTCTTCATAATTTCGGTGTTGTTGGACCATGGACGGAAGAGATTTTGTTTTTTATAATAATAATTTAGGGGGGCAGCCCTGGTGGCGCAGTGGTTTAGCACTGCCTGCAGCCTGGGGTGTGATCCTGGAGACCTGGGATCAAGTCCCATGTCAGGCTCCCTGCATGGAGCCTGCTTCTCCCTCTGCCTGTGTCTCTGCCTCTCTCTCTCTCTCTCTCTCTCTCTCTCTCTGTCTCTATGAATAAATAAATAAATAAATAAATAAATAAATAAATAAATAAAATCTTAAAAAATAATAATTTAGGGGTTCAGGTCAATGGCCTTGAAAAGCTCCTATAGCTTTCAGGAGGTGTTTGAGGGCCAGAACCAGAGCTTGTTTGAATCTAGAAATTATGAGTAAGGTTCCAGTACATTCTAACCCAAACAATTCTTTTTATGAGCTTCTGTCAGTTGGTGCTTAGCTGTCCTCATTGGATGAGCCACAATCTTGGCATCTTTGGCCTAAAAACCGAACATAGTGCAGAACAGTGTTTTATCAAATATATTTTAGAAATTTCAGTGCATTGTGTATTTAGGATAAAAGTGTTTCTTTCCTCTTTCCCCTCCCTCATCAATTTCTGTTTGAAAACTTTAAAACTGACTCCCATTGAGTCTTTGTGTCCCTCAAAGACATGTGACTAAGCCAGCCAATCACATTAAATATATCTATTGACTTTAATGATTTATTGGAAAGAAAAGCAACACCGAATAGGGAAATGATTTTTGTTCCTCTTGAGAGCAAATTAGAGATTGCACGTGTTGAGTTTCAGAGTATCGATTTGTAGTTGTGTGAAATAACTGCCACTTATCAGTTGTGGCAGACAGGTCACCACTTGGCCTCATCCGATCAGACCAGGGATAGCTGCCTAATCCAGTCAGATTCTCTGCCCTGAAATTTTTGAATTGTGACTAAGAGATTAATTTCAGTCGGGGATATTTGTTTGCATTGGGATAATGAAATATTAGGAGCTTGAATGAGGTGGTGAAAGGCAGTCAGCAGGAAGAGAAGAATAAAGGAGACGCAAGGAATGAGAGCATGAGAGAGGCTCGAAAATCTTCCAGCCCATCCCAGGGGGTTGGTTGCTCCCAAAATGTGACTCTGAATTTAACACAATATGTTCCCCCTGTCTACGAATTCTCCATCTTTATTAAGCTGCTTCAGATTGGTGTCCATCACTTGCAAACCAAAGAACCTTGTGTATGTGCCTAGCACCACCCTTACCATTTTGTTTTAAACTAGTCCATGGGTCCGTTTCCCCAATTAAGTTGAGATTTTCCAAAATCACAGACCTGTTTCTTCTTATCTCCCACATTTAGCAAATGCCTGAGCAGGAAGAAATGCAGTGACTCTTCAATGAATGGATGAGGGAATAGAGATGGTGCCCCGTCGGCTTCATTCACTGAGGAGAGCTTCATATTAGAACAGTATACCTAGGTGCCAGTAATTTTTAGAAGGAGGATTATGTATATAATCCCCTTTCTAAATATATGTAATATATTTAAATATATATTTTATGTGATATTATATATTTAAATATATAAATATAATAATTTAAAATATATAATTATTCATATATTTTATACATTATTTATAATAATGTATAAATATAATGTATAATATATTTTTATTAATATTTAATTAATAATATTTAATTAATAATGTATAATATTTTTAGTTTTTAAATATTTATAAATTTATAAATATTTATAAATTATTATAATTATATATATACATAATATATATAATCCCCATGATTCTGGGAAACCACTGTGGCAGATAAAAGGAGGAAATCATTTTTCAAATGCAAAGTAGATTTTAGAGAGATAAACTTACGAGATGTATGTCTAGGAGGACTGATGCTTGAAAGGGAATAGAACAGAGAAATTGGCCTGGAGGTAGATAAAAGAGGAATGACCTTAGGCCTACATTGAGAAGACCTTATTTCCCAGAACTAGCTCCAAGAGGACTCCTGTGTCCTCAGCATTTGGTGTGTGACACTATTAAGTCCTCCGACACCGAAGGGGGTGCTCTACGCACAGGGAGAGCTCCTACGTTCATGTGGCTCCCTTGGGAGAGATGGAGGGTAGTCAGGAGCTGATTACCATGCCCAGGCACACTCATGTGAGTCTGCCAAACTTAATAGCTAAAGAGGCCTTGACATGTTTCCATTTCTGATTCTGCCCTTATAAAATGTGTTGCTAATTAAAATAACTGCCAGCTCAGACTCCTGCAAGGAAACCCATCCACGTGCTCAGAGTCTGTTGTTTTCCATGTTTCTAGCTCTGGTTAAATAAATAAAAACTACAAAACCAGCAGCAGAACCCAACTATCTGGGACAGCTTAAGGGGGGCCCTGCCCCATATGTAAGCAATCAGGCAATGCATTAATTCAGACTTCCCTGCTCTAGAGAAGGAAAGGGTTAAGTAGCAGATTATGCTACTTCTACACAGTGCTATAGGCATGTTTGATTTGGCAAGTAGAAAAAGAAGCACAAAAACACATGTCCTGACAAAGTCAAGAATTATCAAATCCAATTCAATACACTTACCAAATTGAATCTGGAGTGTGTGCCTTTCTTCTTTGCTTGAGACATAGTTTGTGCAATCGCTTAAAAATTTCTATCTACTCATTTCACTCCTTGCTGTATGTCTTTCACTGGCTTTCCATTATATTTTGCATCAAGTTTAAGCTCCTCTGTATGGCTAGAAGATCTTTTGTGATTCACACCTCGCTTACCTCCCTAGCTTCTGGTCCCATCGCTCATACTTCAGCCACACTAAGCTACTTGCAATGCCCTGAAAGTGCCATATTATCTGCTTTCTCAATGCCCTTGCATATGCTGTTCCATCTGCCTAGAATGCCCATCCCCCTTATCCTTATTCCTCTGGCCAACTCATGAACAATTCTACAAACTAGGTCAGGAGGCTGCTTATTTAGGAAGTCTCTTCTATTGTGCCTACTTCCCCTACACCAAATTGGGAGAGTTATCACCTTTGGGCTTTCCTGGCCCTTGCTCTATCCTTTACTGAGGCACAACCACCTTGTAGATGACATGCATGAAGGAGGAATGCACTGCTCCAAAGCTAAGTGTAGAGCCCAAATCTCAGGGCACCCAAGACCTTAATGTTGCAGAATCCTGATTGATCAAGGAGGGTTTGAAAAGCTGAAACCCTATGGAGGACTGAGGACCAAAACCACTAACCAGTCTTAGAAAATGATGTGTGACTAGGACTACGAAGTAAGTTCACTCATTCATTCATTCATTCATTCACTCATTTATTTTTTATTAAGCACTTACTTAGTGCTAGATCTACGTGGAGGGCTGGGGGTTCTAGGTGGTTTCTTATAGCTTGGAACTTAACAGCCTGTTAGAAAGCGATATGTACAAACATATACAATTATATGAGCCGTAATTTAATCACAAACTTGATTAGACCTACCAATTAAAAGCAAGGCATTAAATGAGGACTCTAATAGGAGGATCTAACCCAATCTGAGAACCCAAGAAAGCTCCCTTAAGAAAGTGCTATTCGAGGTGAAATAGGACATCTGTGCTATCAAGCAGAGGATAGCAGATGAAAGGAACAGCACACGGAAAGCTCAGAAGCAGGAGAGAGATGGACGCATTCAAGGAAGAAGCAAAGACAAGGAGGAGTCGGAGCAATGTAACAAAAAGGCACAGAAGAAGACGATGGGATACAGATCATGCAGAGCCTTGTCAGGTAAGACAAGACTCTGGAATCTTCTCCTAAGTGTAAACAACCGAGGGGGTTTGAGCCTAATTTTAAACCCAACTTGCAGTGTCAAAATTATTCTGGCAGCAACGTGGTGGATGGGTTGGAAAGGGGTGAGAGTGGAAGAGAATAGACCAATCGGGAGGTTGTTGCAGTATTTGCAGCAGAGATGGTGCCTTGTCCTAACGCTGTTGGGAGTCATGGTGCAGAAGAGCACATGGAATCAAGAGATACTGAGGAGCTAGCGCCTGTGGCCCTTGGGATTGATTAGCTGTCAGGACTGAAGCAGAACGAATTATGAGCACCTGACACAAATAGGTTCATTCACTGGACAAATGGCTATTAACTGCCTATTATGTGCCAGATAAGCTCATTGAGGATGATGCCTTACACAAGTCTCTGACTGCCTTCTCTCAAATATTGTAACACAAATCTGTTTGTAAGAGAGCATTAAAAAGTTTACTCTATTTCTCATGCCTAATTGACTGTAATACAAGCTTTTAAAAGAAGGTCTCCCACTATGCTTTTGTCAGCTGCTATGTTGGGTTGGTCACAACCCATAGACTTGTTCCCACCCACTGCCCTTGAGGACAGTTCTCTTTCCATAAGCGTTTCTTACAGTCTAGCCTCTATGTCCCATTGTATACTTCCAGGGATCCACTTAGGATATTTTGAGAATCTGCCTACCAGCCTCCCCTGCTCCCTCCCCCAACTTGCATTGTCAGGCAACACCTCGAATTCCACCTCAGTCTCTTACTAATATCAGAAAGGGAGACAGAACATAAAGACTCCTAACTCTGGGAAACGAACTAGGGGTGGTGGAAGGGGAGGAGGGTGGGGGGTGGGGGTGAATGGGTGATGGGCACTGACGGGGGGCACTTGACGGGATGAGCACTGGGTGTTATTCTGTATGTTGGCAAATTGAACACCAATAAAAAATAAATGTATTATTAAAAAAAAACTAATCGCATGATGTTAGGCACATTACCAGTCTCCCTAACTTTAGAATTCTCCTCTCTAAATGGGTCGATTTAATTGATATCATTATCATTAATATCCCTTATGATAAATCAGGTAAAATGTGCTTCCTAATGATCTAATATAAAGTAAAGGTACTCACCTATGATGTTTTCCTGCCACAAACTTTTAGCTAGAATATAAGTAAACCTGTAGATGCAACTTCAGCTTACTAGAAACACAAAGAATAGACATCATGAGGAAACAACACAGTAAGAGAATAAGCCCAGAAAGTGGGCATTCAAAGAAAAAAAAAGTGGGCATTCTATATAACAACTGGCCTGGCATCTTCCATGGGCCCAGGGAATGGGGACCATTCTGGATTTTTTAAAAAAGCTAAAGGAAGGGGCATAATAACTAAATGCGATGCATGGTCCTGGATTGGTACAAGCTTGAAGGTGTCTGGGAAAATTTGGAATGCAATGGGGAAAATTCGTACATAAAAAGTTATAGTAGATGTTGTTAGAGAGTTACTGTTGATTTTTTCAGTTGTTAGTTTTATTAAGTATTATTATTTGAAGGAAATTTCTCTTACATTTAGAAATGCGTAACGAAGTATATAAGGGAGAAATATCCTGGTGTCTATGCTTTACTCTGGAAATTGTGTGTGTTTGTGTGTGTGTGTGTGTTTGTGTGTGTGTATGTGTGTACACATGCCCATGTGCATACACATATGAACTAAAATGTGGTGAAATGTTATTGCTATTTAAATTCAGGTAATAGGAGCTCAGTAGGTTAAGTCTCTGCCTTTGGCTCTGGTCATGATCTCAGGGTCCTGACAGTGAGCCCAGCTTCGGGTTCCCTATTCAGTGAGGAGCCTGCTTTTTCCTCTTCCCTTCCTTCTGGTCATGCTTTCTCTCTCTCTCTCTCTCTCTCTCTCTCTCTCTCTCTCAAATAAATAAGTATAAGCTTTAAAAAAATCTTAAAAATCCGGGTGATATACATATAGGTGTTTATTATGGTTTTCTCTTCACTTTTCTATATATGGTAGTAAAAAATGAAATAAACAAAAATCAGTATTTGCAGTATTACAATGCTGTGAAGGTGAGGGATAATGTTCGCCAAAGACCTAATTTGCATTAAATATCATTTAAAAAATGAGTTTTCTCTATTCTCTTTCAGAATAATTTTCTTCCAGTCAGTACATCAAAACCTCACTCGTATCTGGAATCTCATTGCATTCAGCAGCCATGAATCAGCAGAGCTTGTTCAGAAATCTCTGGAACCCCTTGGAAGGTAATAGGGTTGTGAGCTGATAGGCTGGCATCATGCTTGGTGGGATAAGCTTTTAAAATTTCTGGCCTATTCACTAACTATATACAGAAATACTACAATCCTTTTCCCACTTGAAAGTCAAAACTCTGGGACCCCTGGGTGGCTCAGCGGTTTGGTGCCTGCCTTTGGCCCAGGGTGTGGTCCTGGGGTCACAGGATCGAGTCCCATATTGGGCTCCCTGCATGGGGCTTGCTTCTCTCTCTGCCTGTGTCTTTACTTCTCTCTGTGTGTGTGTGTGTGTGTCTCTCATGAATAAATAAATAAAATCTTAAAAAAAAAAAAAGAAAGTCAAAACTCAAACAACACCATCATGTTTGAAAGTGCAGATTTAAAAACAAAAAACAAAAAAAAGAAAGTGCAGATTTGTTTAAAAAAAAAAAAAAAAAGGAAAGATCTTTGCCAAGCTGGCCACATGGTCTTTACATACAAGGTGTGATACTGTCCTCAACATAGTTCTAGAACTTGCATTTATGAAAGAGGTTCACTAGATTCCTAGTCACAAGCCATTTGTCTGATTTCTTCTGTTTCTCCCAGGTCTGCCCTAGATACAAAAGAGGAGTGGTGTGTGCCCAACATGTGGGGGAGCGGGACAGCACCCCTTGGGGACAGAGTCAGGAGGTGTCGGCTTGCCGGGGAATGTAGATGTGCTGCACACAGACATATCCCACTTTGATTTTGCTGCGCCCACAAGTATAGATAACACCTCCGTTCACCATCAAAAGTGTCCTGCTTCAATGATAAGTTATTCAGTCTTCCTAAATATACAGCCTGCGACTCTCCTGAGTTCTGTGAACTGGTCCTGGACTCATTCCTGGTCAGCCCCTGTCCTGCCACCCCTCTCCCCATGCCCCCCCCCAACCCTGCAGTAATCAGGCCGTATCAGTCTATGGAAGGTGCGTCCAGAAGCTGTGCTCTCTCTCTCTCTCACCTCTACAGGTGTGCATTTGCTGACTGTTTGCCAAGGATGCTCTCTGATCCTTCCCCGCCTTTCTCTGCTTGGCTAGCTCATTCCCTTTTCAGAGGCTTGAGTTCAAAGTCATCTGCTCCAGGAAACTGCCTGGACTCCATGGAGAAGTGTTCCATCTTTCTCCTCTGTGTTTTATCCAGGGCCAGGATGAAGGTGCAAATGAGGTGGCTTGGGTGCAAACTTTCAGCAAGCTTCCATTCTCGGGGTGGTACACAGCACTGACTCTGCGTGCCCCAGGACCCGGACAGCAAGTGCCTCCTTCCATGTAGCCTCACTCTATCCTGGCCCTGGTTTCAACATCGCCTGTCATCATGAGAACACTGTAGAATTTATTCATGAATCTGTCTTCCTGGTTGGAATGTGAACTCCTTTTGCTGAGGGACCATGTCTTATTCATTACTATAACCTCAGCTCCTAGCACTGTGCCTGGCACACAGAAGGTGCTTCTAAATAATAATTGCAATACAATGATGAATAAATCAAATGTTGGAAGTGCACGTGGGGTTAGTGACTTAAACTTTCAGGGACCACCAAGTG
This sequence comes from Vulpes lagopus, assembly GCF_018345385.1. Taxonomy (NCBI): domain Eukaryota; kingdom Metazoa; phylum Chordata; class Mammalia; order Carnivora; family Canidae; genus Vulpes; species Vulpes lagopus. The sequence continues at coordinate 69,276,952 of NC_054830.1, forward strand.
GCATCTGCTAGAGAGCTAGAAGAAGATTCAGAGATGGAAAGATTGGATTAAATATAAAATCTGTCGTTTGAAATATTCTTATTAACCAGATATTGGCACGCTGCCTGACAATACTATCTGCCTTCTTGGGAAACCTGAAGCAGGTTGCCTCGGCACAAGATAAAACATCAGCAAAGCTTTGAGTAGGGTACAATTTGATTGTCCACTAAATCCACATTTCCTCCAAAGTGGGGATCTCCCTTAATCCCCTCCATGCTTTGCTCTGTTTACATGATGTGTCCCTGGTATCAGTCCAGAAAGAATGGCATAGTTTGGATTTTAGGAAGCCTCCTTCACGAGGCCATCACTGTGCTAGGCCCCTCACAAAGATTATAGTATTTAATCACCACAACAATCAGTGAAACAAGAGTTCATGTCCCTGGTGTATGGAGGGGGAAAGCCAGAGGTGTTGTGTTAACTTGCCTGAAGCCACACAGCTAGCTAGCAGATGGGTGAAAAAGAATACCTGCAATGTTCAGGGCAATTAAAACTTGGTCATGCTTACTGTAGCCCTATTCCTTACCCCACACAAAAGTTGTCACCGACTAAACATATAAATCGATTAATGAAGTGCTTGCATTTATGCATGCAAATATGTGAGTACCTACCGTGTACTCTACTGCGGGTGTAAAGTCCATGCAGGAAAATTTTGTAGGGGTTGGGGGGGAGGGGAGAAGAGGGAAGACAGATACTGGATGATTCATAGGTGGATCTAGAAGAGCAAACATATTCTCCTAGAAAATGTTCTTCAGGAGAGAATGCATAAAAGTCGAAATACCATCTTTGCAATCATGCCCAAAGCGATAAGACCAAAGACCCCCCCCACCCCCAGACACAGAACTGTCCCCTCAGACTTTGCTGAGGGCAAACAGCTTCTGTGTGTCATGTCTGTAGCTATCCATAGGTTAAGTCTTTAGGTGTGGGTTGGGGCAGAGAATGAGATGATTGTGCAGGAATTTTTAGGAGAAGAAAAGCAATTTAGCAATTGTTTCCTTGGTGCACTTCTTCTTGGTAGGGAGAGGGGCATACTTCGGAGCTAAAATCTCAACTTCGTTTTCATAAGGTGAACAGAGCCTGAGCCTTCCTCTGCAGACCCACTGAGGCATGACTGCAAGCCCCCCATCTGGCCTGTTTATGTGTTTCCTGGACATACTACTGTTGTGTGGGAGCCCTGTGAAAACTCCAGAAAGGTCATTAAGGCTGAAACGTTTCTCACTTCATTTTCAAATGACTCAGTCATCATTTCCAAAAGCCAGTGACAGGAGAGCTCAAGTGGTTTCAGTGAAGTTTTCCCGACTGAAACTCCACTTTCTGTGACAGAGTTACAAATACTTTTTAGCTCCATTTTGCATACATTCTAGAGAACTTCTTGGCAGGATCTGTCAAGTGTGTTTTCATATTCTTTGGATTTCATCTTTGTAGCATGGCCTCATGAAAAAAACATCACATTCCAAGTGTGACTGGGAAGCTTCATTCACCACAGAGCTTGCCAATAACATGTGGGGAGTTTATTGTCCCTTCAGCGAGCTCATCGTATCCAAACAAAATGTGTTCACTTCTATTTCAGCTGATTCATTTCCATAAGATGCAAGTTGATACTATTTACTAGATACCCAAAGACCAATTTAAGAACCTAAACTATGGTGGGATTAAATATACAATCGTTTTTAACTCAATATATATCATTAGAATCTCAGCAGGGGGATCCCTGGGTGGCGCAGCGGTTTAGCGCCTGCCTTTGGCCCAGGGCGTGATCCTGGAGACCCGGGATCGAATCCCACGTCGCGCTCCCAGTGCATGGAGCCTGCTTCTTCCTCTGCCTATGTCTCTGCCTCTCCCTCTCTCTCTCTCTCTGTGACTATCATAAATAAATAAAAAAATTAAAAAAAAAAAAAAAGAATCTCAGCAGGAAACTCATGGCACGCTCAAAAGGGTTTAGTCGAATATAATGTTGCGAAGAGAGTATTTACGAGGCATGGGTACCATTAAGGGAATCCACCATTCATCACTCAACATCAGGAAGCTCTTACTGCCCCAGGTGGAGGGGGTAAGAGGTAGGACTTGGGCTCTGGATCTCTGGGAGAGGGGTGGCCCAACACGCCCCACAGCTGGAGGAATGCAGCATGGCTCAGAAAAGCATGGATGGGTGGAAACAGGAGAACACATGTCCCAACATCTTTCTCCTTGTACTCTCCAGTCCCCTTCTGGGGCTGCCCATTGGCCAAACCCAACCAGATGCCAAAGGGTAAGGAGACCGAGAATACTCATCACTGAGCTGAGTCTGCTGGGGATCAGTGACAGAGGACAGAGACTTATTTGGGAGTAGCCTGTATCAACCCATTTCGGATTAGAGACGGAGTGGCATAACTGAATGAACAGAGGTTTTGAGGTAAGAAAGCTCTAGACTCAAATCCCACCCACCAGTGGTTATATCTAGGGGTCTTTTCTGGAGAAAACCTGTTGGACAGCTTCAGGAGAGTTCTAACTTACCCTCTCTGAGTTTTAGTGTCTCTACCCGGCAAAATGGAAATAATAGCTACCTACTTACCTACCTCATTGAGTTATTGTGAATATTCAACAAGTTGCCCAAGGAAGAGAGCCTGGCACAATGTTTGACACATGGAGCGTGTTCAGTATTTGTTGGTTTCCTCCAATTAGCCCTGCGTTCGTTATCCCTTATATGGTAAGATGCCAACCCTGTGGAGGTGGGGGAACCAGTCTGACCACTTTCTCTTACTGGGAGTCCCCGTTGACTCATAGCTGGAACGGTGGGTGGGACTGTGTTGTTCCTAAAACCTTGTTCATTGGGGTCCCCTTGTCAGTAAAGAACCAACCGTTTCCCTGGTGTCACTTTTTTGAAGAAAACCTGTTAGGACATGTCCAGGAAAACTCCAATTTTCTCCCTCTCCAGGGACACTGGGCTCAGCTTTGCCGTATGAGTCTTCACCATTTCTTTAGCAAGTTTCAATCCGCATCCAGAGGCTGATGCTCAAAGAGCTTGTCCTTCCTCCTGGTGTGCATTAGTGGTGACAAGGCATTGGCTGCTTTTGCAAGAACTTGGTTAACTCAATTCCTGATAGCAGGGCCATTTCCTTCCTACTTGACGTCACTAGGGAGGTTTTTGTTTGCTGTTTGTTGTTGTTTGCTAGTTTTGGAACAGGTGGTGATATTTGGTTCATTGCGAATTCTTGACTGGACCCTAGGGAAGCTTACTGATGACTGAAAAATGAAAAGCCACGGTAGTCATTCATTTACTATTCATTGGTTCAAATTAGGATCTATGTGCTGTGCATAATCCCCAGTTCTCATAACCACCGTGGAAAGGAGTGTCTCCTTTTCAGTTGAGGAAACTGAGGCTCAGATAGAAGAAGTGATGTGTCCAGCTTCTAAGAAGTGGAGCTAGAGGCCACAGCTCTATCCGAATCAAACCACAGAGCTCTGTTTATCTTTCAGAGGGTTACAGAGAGTCAACGGCAATTGTTTCATCCAGCTGTGGCCATTTAAAAATAAAAATCACAGGGCTGTGAGTTTCCTCATGACAAGGCATAAGTCTTATTCACCTCTGTCATCTCACTGCTGACCACTGCCCCCACCATACACTGGGTGCCTGATTAATGTTTGTTGAATGAAAAAATGATTGACGGAATGGATCTTCGATACAAAGATATTTTTGTCTCTGTGTAGCATTTTTCTAATGCATATTTATATTTCATTTGACAGTGTTTGCAAATTGCATAATATTCCCCTTCAGTATAACTTGCAGTGTGGAAATGCTTCCATATGCTGGATGTTTCCCCTCATTTGACTGAGGGAGAAAAAAGGCTAAGAAAAACATCACATAGTGGCTAAGCATCCATACAAACACAAGTTACGGAATATACTGCTCACGAATCGTGTGTTTTGGGAGGGTGATTTTACAGAAAGATTGAAGTAGACGTTCAATTTGGATTGATAAGGGTTATAAAACATTCTCGTGCAGCTAAATATAGTTTTATATTAATTCACTATGTGGTCGGAGGTATAGAGTAGGGGAGGGCAGCCCGGGTCCTGGAGCGAAGGACTGTGTTTAAATCCAGACTCCACTAGTTAATTGCTATGTGACTCGGGCAGCTTATGAAATCTGCGTCTTAGTTTAACTCCTTTGCAAAATGGGGGTAAGAAAACCGTTCCCCTCATGACACGGTTGAGAGAATGAAGGGAGTTAACACAGGGGGAGTTCTTAAATCCGTGCCTGATAAAATGGCAAGACTCAATAAATGTTATTCTCCCTAGCGCCATGGAGTGTGGTTCAGAAAAGTCCTATCTTTTTCATCTTCATCCTCATTATTCCTGCATTCTTTCAGGAGGTCACCAAGTTTTGCCTGACTTACTTTGCTGTCCAGCTCACCCTTCCCATGGTCAGTGGAGTGAAACCTTGAGGACTTCACATTAAACCGGGCCCCTCGCCTTCTTCAAACAATGCCATTATTCCTAATAACCTCAGAACTAAGTACAATCCCCTGGCATTACATTCAAGGTCCTTCCTAAACCCACTCCTTTCTCCTCTTCTGGCTTCATCTCTCGTCACTCCCACATGCATGCTATACTATAAATGCCAACAAATGCCCCAAAGTGGAAAAGTTATACGCTTGATGGGTAACTAATACTTCAGTAAGAGGAGTGAGCAGACAATTTTGCTGATGGGCTCACAGAAGGCCTCAAAGAAAAGAGATTGAAGTTGTAGCTTGAAGAAGAAGTTGATATTGGCCAAGCCAAGTAGGGCAGAAAGGAATTAGGCGGATCCTCTGGATCTAGGGAAGGATTTGTACGCTAAAACAGGAAAACCAGGTGTATTCATGGAATGAAAACTTGTCTCTCATATGCTGAGAGGAATGAACTGGGGGACATTTCAGTGTGGGACTGAGGTGGAGGGGAGCATGAAAAACAGTCCTTAAATCTGGCATGAATGCCTGGATGGGATGGTGATATCGTTGATGGAATGAGGAATATATAGGAGAAATGTGTGGGGTTTGTGTGTGTGTTTTCAATTGGAAATGATAGATGTTTGTTTTGTATACATGTTACAAAAGCCACCTGGGAATATTTAACATTAAGCTCCTGAAATTGTCCCCAGTCCCACCTCCAGGCCTGTTTCCAGGCAAATTCCCCCTTTTTAGCAAATGGCAACTCTTTTGAGTCCTCTGTGATTCCTCTCTCTTAAATCCTCTTTTTTGATCCTTCAGCAAATTCAGTTTACTTTTTCTTCAAAATATGTCCAGCATTCGATCACTTCTTACCATCTTCATTGCTACCACTCTTACCGAAGCCACTATCGACTTTTATGGGGATTATTGAAATGGTCCCCTAAAGTGCCTCCCTGCTTTCCACCTTGCTCTCCCTTAGACTATTCTCAACACCACAGCCAGAGTGGCCCTCTTAAGAAGAAGGCAGGTCATGACTCCACACTTCATAGCTTCCACATTCTTCCCATCTTGTTCAGAGCAAAATCCCAAAGGATTTACAGTGGTGATTTGCAAGCCTCAAGCCTCACAGCTCCTGATCCTATTTCTGCTGAGACTCCCCCTTCTACTCCAGCCCTCTCTGGCACCTCTCTGCCACATTGGATTCCTCAGTTTTCCTCAGACATGCCTGACACGCTTCTGCCTGTTAGAATTTCCAGTGACTGTTCCCCTGCCTGGAATGGCTTTTCCTCAGCTGCCCACCCAATCATCTCCTTCCCCTCCTCAAGTCTTCACTGTAATGTCATCTACTCAGTGATGCCTCCTCTGATTACCTTACTAGAATTAATGGCTCCCTCTTACTTCTGATTTCCCAGTGCATCCCCCTCTTTTCTGCATTTTTTTCTTTAGCACATATCACTACCTGTCTTTATTTTACCATTGGGTTTTATCTATTATTTGTCTCCCCGCCATTCTCTTGCATCTCAAATACATTGAATAATGATGGCACAGATTCCTGTATCGTTGGCCTTTCTGTTCCCTATACCTAGAACAGTGCCTGACCACAAGTTATTCAATAGATATTTGCTGAATGAAAGAATGACTCCAAGTGGGGACCATAGCAGTATGTTGCTACAAAGATCTGATACTCAGGAGGCAGACCTGGGATAAAGATAGATTTGGGAATCCTTAGCAATGAGGTCACATATGTGTAGGAGTAGTTAAGACAGACCAATGAAAAGGTATTTAGTGAGATTTGAAAAAAAAAAAAAAAAAGACAAGCATAAAACTTGGGAACAACAACAAAAAAGATTATGCAGATAAAGTGGCAGACTTGAGACCAAAGGCTCTGGGGTTACCGACCTGAGTTAAAAATCTTTGCTCCACCATTTACCAGCTTTATGACCATGGAGAAGTGACTGGATGATTCTCGGCCTCCATAATTCTCAAGGGTAATTAGAAAAAAGATCTCCACATCAGAGGACTGTTAAGAGAATTAACCAATAAAATGCACAGAAATCAGTTATCAGCCAGTAACAAAGAATATACGTGACAGTTATTGTTGATGCTAACATCACTGTTATCATCAAAAATCAGGAAGGAATCCTAAAAAATAGAAAAAGTAGGGGAGTGTCATGGAAGATAAGTGGAGAGAAGTCTTTAAGAAAGGGGAGCAGTAAGTCTGTAATTGTTGCTCTCTGGTCAGGGCTAATTTTCCTAAGGAGTATATAAGGCCCCTGGGGAGAGCTATTTGAGAAGATAGTTCCATTTGCATCAAAAAGTCATAATCCCATATTTTAAAATGAGCAAATGTTTTGTGGAAAATAACAATAATTGTCCTAGAAAAAAAATCAAATAAAAACAAAACAAAATAAAACAACATTAGGCCCTCAATTGTATCCAGCTGAGAAATGTAGGAACATGGTGACCTAAAAATTTACTTCTCTCTGGTCTTTGGGAGATTTACTTGCTCACCAGTCAGAACTAGTTTGCTGGTTTTATGAGGTTAAGCTATTGTGCAATACTATTCAGCTGGCTCCGTGGGTGTTTATTTACAGATGGCTGCCATCTTGATTTATTGTCTGTCAAATTATAATTATTAACGATGGAGTTAATTGTCATTTCAACCACCTGGTAATTACCCACTGTGCTTTCATGTGGTGACAAATCTGTCCTTTCGATCAAAATTGGTAGGTTCATAAGATATTTCACTTCCACGTTCATCTCCATTCAAGGCTTGTTCAAAATAAATGATTAGGGAAAATTATTGATTCTTTTTAGTGTAATTTGTGGGCCTTCAGGTTAAAGAATTGCCAATTGTTGTGAATTTTTTTGAGTAGTAGGGCTGGTATAACAACAATCCAGTGATGTGAGTTATAATAATTGAAATTAAAATAACAAGGCATGCTCTTTCAAAGACTGATCTAATAAAAAATTTAACAATGCTCTCAGTATATTCTATGGTGCATCGCCTAGCATGATGGTTTATGACCCTCTTTATTTGTTTGCCCCATTGTTTACTGAGCCACTTTATCCTTATGCCCTTCTGAACTTTTAGGATAGAATTCAGTACAGTCAGTGAGGTTACCTTAGTCATATAAGGCCTCAATCGCTTTGACTCAGAACTATGAATGGGATTGTCCGCTTGGTCACTCTTTAAAGAGACATCTAATAGGACCAATAGGATTAAAGAGGAGAGGATGTATATATGTCACAGGAGCTACATCCCTCCTCCCATTTTGGGTGTCTGAAACCCTTGTATACTTTTCCTTTTTCAGCTTTTCCCAGTGGTTACATTTTCAGGGAGACACACATAATTTGCTAAATTAGTCAGCAGAGACTCAAGTGAAAGCTTTCCCACCAAAGCAGAGCCTTGGGAGGCTACTGTGGTCTCACTATCTCTTTCCTCACAGGAAACCCATCAAGCAAATATTCTCTGTCCAGCTTCCTCTAGCTTTTTGACTAGGGACATAGAGGGAAGAAGGCTATGTTCCTGGCTTCTCAATATTTCCTTGAGGAGTTACCTCCTAATTGACAGTGGCCATATTATAGTCCTTGTTGCCCATGGGGTCTCACATTGGCATTTGTTCTGCTGTGAGACTCAGCCTAGGAAGATTTCTGCTAATACCCCTTCCAAATCAGAGAGCTGTGCATCCAACGGATCCAGAGAAAACTTATGAGCAATATCTGCTTTCTTTCACTTAAAGGACTATGAATCGATTAAGAAAGGAAAGCTCAGAAACTAGAGGTAGTTGTCTAGGACCACCCAATGGTATGTTACCAGGCTTGGGCATTTTCTGATCCCTCCTAAGAAATGCTGACCTGTTGGATAGGATTTCCACTTCTTGGGCAATTTATCTATGGTCAAGTACCCTGACAGGGTTTCCCTTGCTTTCCCTTCCTTACTGCTCTCCCTGCCTCACTTCTACTCTCTAAGACCATGGCAAAGAACTCTTCTTCCCTGTAAGATCTTATCTCTAATGCCTTCAGCTTACCCTTCATATTGCTGCCCAATGGAGTTCTCAAAATCCTTCTGGTGCCTCTTCTTAGAGTCTAAAATGTTCACCATGACATTCAGTGGCCTTTATCATTGGTCCTTTACCTATACCTCCAATCTAATGTCCCCTCTGTTGGATGACAGCTCAAGGCCTTCAAGTTGAAGGTTCCAACTGACTGTCATGTCCTTCCTCTTTCTAGGTCATTCATCCTAATTATTCTACAAAACTTACAAATCAGCAGTCAACTTTTCTTTTTTCTTTCTTTTTCTTTTTTATTTTTTTAACTTCTCTTTTTTCTTAAAGATTTTATTTATTCATGAGAGAAACAGAGAGAGAGAGAGAGAGAGAGAGGCAGAGACACAGGCAGAGGGAGAAGCGGGCTCCATGCAGGAAGCCTGATGTGGGACTCGATCTTGGATCTCCAGGATCACACCCTGGGCCGAAGGCAGAGCTAAACCGCTGAGCCTCCTGAGCTGCCCAGCAGTCAACTTCTAAGTGTAATCTTCTATGATCACCCCTACTCCCCTGACAATTCTTTCTCCCTTTGTATTATTTTTGTAACTTACACTCCTACTATTCCTGTGTCACTCACATTAATTTTTTTCTTTATCTGACCATTTCCCTTCTGAGATCCATAAGAGCAGGATCTAGGATGGAAATATGTCTGTCATCATAGAGCAGGAGCTAAATAATAGTTGAATAAATTTTTGCTCAGTGATTTGTACATCTCTAGTTCCCTAGGACCGAGCTGAGTATTCGCTGGATATTAGACACATAGTTGCTGATGGATCTTTATTAAACATAGCTAAAATCTTGGCTATTATCCTTGGTACCAATGTTAGATAAGTGTCTTTATGGAAAAATAAGAACTAGCTCCAGGGAGAAGAGGTTGACCCTTTATCCAAGACATACAAGATAGCTGCTGATTGGAATAAAAGACACTTAATCATATCCAAGTGGAAAGAAAAGAACTCTTAGGTTTTGGTTAAGAGAAAATATTTTTTACTAAAAAGTAAGGAAATGGGATATGCACTTCTTTTTATATGGTCTATGTATATTTTTCTTTTGTATGAGAGATTTCTGTGGAACTCAAAGGTTATCCTTTCTCTCCTCCTCTCTCTTCCTTTCCTTCCCCTCCCTTCCTTTACCATTCCCTTCCCTTGCCTAAAGATAGACAATCTTGGGCAAACACATGGGGCTTCTTGCTTCTATAGAGAGAAAGTGGAAAGTTTGTTCTTACATCAGTGCAATTCTTCTGATGACAGATAAGCCCATCTCATCATTCTCAACTCAAGACTGTAACTGAGGCATAAGTCTCTGTGAAACTCTTTACTTAGTGTCAACCTAAGGATCATTGGCTCCATTGGCGCAGCACGGAGACAGGTTCCATGAATATCTGGGGAATTTTCTTTCTTGGCTGAAACTGAACAACAACTGTATTTTCTAAAATCAAAAAAGCTCCTTGGGACTCTTGAGTAGTTCCAATTCTGCTTTGTTCTATCCTGATATCACAGGGAGCTTTTTGAGGCAATGTAGACAACTAAGTTTTAGCGTGGTTTGAAAATTGTATTAATAGAACAGACGACTCCTCGAGGCCTTGTCATTCTCTAGGAACCATTAATTACCACCATGATGGTTTATGCCATCACTATATCAGAAAAGTGCTGCTCAGTGTGTGTTACACAGTCTTACGGGGGGAGTTGTAGTCTTTACCTCCCATGGAAAGAATGTAGTGAGAAGAGTTTCAATGACAGGTGTAGAGACAGAGCTGTGCTGGTTGGCTTTCGATTCTGTGTTGGTCTCTCTGATATTGAACCATTGTTTTAAGCACAAAACCTCTGTCTTATCCAATTTGCCACTATATTGACACAGAAGTTTAAAAAGGAAGAAATAAACAGAATAGCACATTTAAATTTCTCTGTAGGAAACATACTGTCTCTGTCACATTTCCTTTCCTCAAAGAGATAGGTCCTAAAAGCTTGAGGAAGCAGCATTAGTACATCCAGTAGAAACATTTTACTTTTCATTATGGCCAAGGGGTGGTAGAAAGAAGACTGATCTGAGAGTCAGTGGACCTGGGGCTCAGTCCTCATCTGGCACTGACTAGTCATACCACCTTGGACAACTCATTTATTTCCTACAACCTCAGTTTCCTTCTTGATATGATGAGGCAATTGCTAAAGTTTTTCCCAGATCTAGATTCTCAAAGAAGTTGAAAGCTGCAGGAGAATGGGTGAATCACTTGGTGAACCTCTAAGTCCCATGCACACACCCAGCAGAATGTCTGCCAAGAAGTCTCTTCTTATCACCACTATCAGATCTTACTTTCAGGGCTATCCAATCGTTTGTACCCATTGAATTAGTAATTCTACTCCTGGGAGCTTATTGTAAAGACATAAATGCCTTAAACAGAGAAAAATGACATTAACAAAAAAAAAGTTGTTCATTGCATAATTCAAAATTTGGTGTAAGCTCATGTCCAACACTAAGAGAAAGGATCAGGACAGCTGATAGGCTGTTTCAAAGTCCTGAGAACTACCTGGAGAAATACTTTTGATAACACAAGAAAGCAAAATGTATTTTCCCTGTGGATTGCAAATATGTTTATGAACAAGAGAAAGGTAAGAGGAATGAATGACTATGGTCCATCCTCGATGGGCCAGATGCTGTACTAGGCATTTGGTTAAGTAATCATCTAGCTTACTCTTTTGAACAGCTATGAGGATGGGCACTATTATTACCAACTGACAGGAATCTAAGAGTCAGAGAATCATAGTCACTCAATTGCTGCTTTTAGTGGGTTAGTACTTAAAATTCAAACCCAGGTACACGTGATTTTCGTTATTCATGGTAGCTATAAAGTGTCTGTGAACAAAGAATTGGAGAATACGGAGCCAGTGTTCCTAGGAGAAATGCAGGGTTAGGTTCCTGTGAGCCTCTGGTTGCAACATTTTCATCACCCATCAATACAGAACCTTGTTTTATGTGTGTTTCTGTTTAAGGACACCTTATTTAATACATATTGTTGATTCATCAACATTGAACTCATGGTCAACAGCATTATAACTCATGCCTGGATGACGCTTATCTAAACACGTATTATCTCTATAAGGCACGTCACAGCCTTTTAGCATTGGGGATCATCCGACAGCCCTTCAGCACTATGCCTGAGGCCTTTTTAAACAGTGAAATCACCAACAAGAGATGTGAAAAACATGCCACCAAGTAGACTGCAACACAAAGGAGAGCTGAAACAAGAAGGCAGAGCATCACTTTGCTCAACCTCCACTGGGAACAGGTGCACTGGGCAAATTTTTCACCACTCCGGGCAAGTCTGTGAATGACCATGAAACTGTCATAAATATTGATTTGGGGGTTACAAATAAATTTTAGGGAAAATTCAGAAACATGGAATATGCAAGTAAGGAGGATTGACTGTATATCCGCTCACTGGGCAAGTATTTACAGTGTATCTGTCATGGGCCAGACACTGTTCCAGGCAATGGGGATTCAGAAGTGAGCAAAACAAAACCCCTGTGCTCATGGATCTAAGGTTTGGGAAAGAGTTAAAGGCAGGTAAATACGTCAATCAGACAGCGACACGCTGACAGGCTAAACTGGAAGGGAGAGGAATAAGGAGGGTTGCTATGCACACAATGTTGTCAAAGGGAAGCCTGATGTACCATCGGAACAGACACTCAGGGGAATCAAGTCTCAGGGACACGTGTGGGAAGACAAGTGATCCGGGAAGTGGGGGCAAGAAGTGTCCAGATGCTGAGCAGGAGGCTGGAGCTGCGATGGGAGAGGAGATCAGAAATGTGCTAGCAAACGATGTGCAAGTCTCTAACTTCCAAACCTGGGCCCTTGAAAGGAAGGCGGCTCGAGGATGCAGAGCAGCAACGCTGGGCCGCTTCCTAAGTTGTCATCATGTTGGCAGAAGAAACCCCCCCCACCCCCCTCCGCATCTTCTCTTGCGAAAGGCTCAGGTGAGAGCCAAAGGGAAGATCTCCGCAGAGGGATGGAGGCTTTGCCAAGCTGTCCGGATCTGTGCCACGTCTGAGGCTTGGTGGCCGGGTTTAAGGAAGTGACTGAGAAGCAGCTTGGACTGGGGTGAGCGTCCTTGGGAGAGAACGTGGCCTAGGGCTGCAATATCGGGGCCGACTCGTAGTGCATCTGAGGAGAGCCACAACAAACAAACCATCCCCAGGACAACAGCAGGAGTGGGGGCGAGAAACAAGTCCACACAGTGAGAATTATGGGGTGGAAAATCGTTCCTCCCCCACGGCTGAGCTCTGCTCCGGGCGCCCGTGAGGCTGCTGGTGCCATGGCCCACGCTGGAGCCAGCTGCAAAAGTCATCTGCAGTCAGAGGTCCCCAGCCTCAAGCCCCGTGCTGACAGTGAGGGAAACCGAGGCCCAGGGAGGGACAGGCAGGGGCTTCCCATCAGATACTAAAGGAGTGGCCAAGCCAGGACTGGAATTTAGCCTTGTCACCAAACTGTCATTCTAGACCGTTATTACTAGAATTTAGGAGGAGAGGAAATGTGATGGAATCCCTGAGGTTGCAGAAACGCAGTTGACTGTACCAGCTGCTGGATTGGCGCCGGTGCCCAGAGCAGCAGCCGCCTCCATGGTCCAGGTCGGGGGACCTGTTTTCCCATTCCTCAGCCTGGCCCTTCAGCATCTTGTGGCCACTATGTGGGTGTCAGACAGTCAAGGGGAATTAGAATCCGGTTCCAACTGTAGCTTGTGTGTGGAGGCCTGTGGTTTGCAGGGCGCCCCGGCCACAGTCTCCGCCAGTGCCCCGCGAATCTCTGGATCCCAGCCGGGGTGACTGACCAGCAGGAGTAGCGAGCTGCTGAATCGCTGTCTGGAGGATGGCGAAGCGAAGCCCTGATCTGTTGTGTTTGCCAATAACTGTGGTGTAAATACTGTCACCGCGGCAGCTGTAGAGCTACGATGACTTGGATGACTTCAACACCAGCCGGCCGAGCTGCTGCAAGTCTCACGGTCAGCTCGGGGGAGGCCACGCAGGCTGGGTCATCACACCTCTACTGCTCTGCAAAGAGAGGGGCCCCGAGGTGGCGCCGAGGTCCATCCTGCTTAGTTCCCTGAGGTCAGACCTCACCCCACCGGGTGTCTGGTTTCAAAGCCCGGATTATAAGAGGAACATGGACAAATGGAAAAATTGTTCAGGGGGTGGGGGAGGAAAGAACCGATTAAAACAAAAGCAAGAACAAAAGCCCACTGGGAGGGAGAACTGCAAATGGGATGAGAATCCAGCAGAAAAACCCAGGGCATCCTAGTCCTTGTTTCTGGGTCCCTGTGGGGCTGTGAGTTACTGTTTCCTGATTTCAGCTCAACAATGTACCTTCTGGATAAAGCTGCCTAAAGAAGAGGCCTGGCTGGGTGGTTCAATGGTTTTAGCATCTGCCTTCAGCCCAGGGTGTGATCCTGGAGACCCAGGATCCGGATCGAGTCCCTCATCGGGCTCCCTGCATGGAGCCTGCTTCTCCCTCTGCCTTGTCTCTGCCTCTCTCTCTGTCTCTCTCTTCATCTCTCATGAATAAATAAATAAAATTAAAAAAAAAAAAAAAAAAGAAGGGGCCAGGCTGCCGGGCCCTATAGAGAGCCTTTGGTCAGGACAGGTAGGAAAGATGATGTGGGGGCAACCACTAGGTGGGGCTGTGGGCCTCCGGGGCCCCTTCTAGCCTGCGGGGCAGGGCGGGGGTGAACCCACAGTGGAATCTTCTTCTCCTCCTCTCACTTCCCGGGCTTCATCTCACTTTCTCTTCCTTTTCCCCTTCCTCCTCTCTCCCCCCTGGGCTCACTTTCTCAGGTGCCTTTCGCTGATGCACCTGGTTCAGCTCCCTCCTTGGGCAGTGACCTCCGCCTCCTTCTGAAAAGACACCAGCAAGCCCCTTAGCTCTCTCCAGACTTGACTTGCCGGCCTCCCAGGGGGCCAGCACAAGCCTTCCTCCTTTAGCCATCTTTCTCGGCTTTCTCTCCTCTCTTCCAGGATTTTCAACTCCACATTTGTGACCGAAGAAGGGCAAATAAACAAATTGAAACTGAAACTGAGCGTTGGCCATAAAGTGAGGACATCTGGGAGGCTTGCAAGAAAATTAACGTGCTTGTCGGGTCTCAGGTTACGTATTTTGGGTTGCCTGGTAACTAGCCCCACAGTTTCCTTTCATGCTTTATTCTCCCCCCATCCCTTGTTTATAGTGTAATTACCACTGTGACATCATAATCCCCCATTGAACAGCTGTCAGGGGGGCCCAACTGCTGAGTAAACAGGGCTTTACAATCTCTCCTCCCACAGGCTGGTTTACTAAATAGATCAATATTTGGTTTGTAGGCACAGGGATTAGGAGGTGGAAGTGTCTTTTGAAAAAGTCCTCTCTCTTCCCAGGGGCTCCAGTGCACCTGAGAATGCTGGAAAGAAAAGCCAGGTTCATGGACAAAAAAAAAAAAAAATCACACAAACTGCTTTCACCTGCCAGTGATCGCCCAAGGAGCAGCTGGTCTTTAAGAAGTGAGACCTCTTTGAGAATTAGGAATGTCTTAGGTTCTTAGGTTCTTTATTTTAATGCTTAGAGAATTCCACGTTCTTCTCTCCCTTGCCTCTGCCTTAGCTCCCCTTTCTCTGTCCCCAATCCTGTTTGATTTAATCTTTCTAAATGGATATTATAGCCCCAGGGACTAAAAGAATGAAATACGGATAAACAGGAACTAAGCTCCTAAAGATCTCCCTCCCTCCCCACCCCCCTGCACCCCCCCCCCAGCCTCCCCACCTCACTCTGGGATTAGACGCTGCACAAAGTCAGCAACCTCTGAGAATTCTTTGCCAAAGCAGAGGTTCCTCTGTGATTGGGAAAGGACGATTCAGAGCTTGCCTCTCTCCTGGGTCCAGAGAGCGTGACTCAAACACACAGAGGAGCAGAGATCTTGGAGCTGAGCTCTGGGAGCTGTGAGTTCAATCCTGGTGTTTCCTGTGGTTTGTTATGTGACCTTGGACAAGTCCCTGGTGGCTGCAGCTTGGGCATTGGGTGACAAGGACCTCCAAGGCCTCTCCCAGGGGGACAAATTGGAGCAACAGACCGAGGTAGGCTCAAAAGCTGGTCCTGACTGCAAAACCACAGGTAACTCCTTGGAGTGGAGTTTAACTGTAAAAAAAAAAAAAAAAAAAAAAAAAAAAGGGGGGGGGGCGGACATGCGGTACCTGTGGGTATGACACTTGGTGTCTTTTCTAAAGCTACTATTGTGAAATTCCTATGAAAAGTAAAACCATGGTAAAGAAAAGCTTGGAGGTAAAAATTAAAAGGAAAAAGAAGAGGAATAGCAATAAGCCAACCAACACTTGTATGTCAGTGCCCTTCACGTTGATGATCTCAGGTTGTCTCACAAGGACCCCGGAGAAGGAAAAGGCACCACGTCCGGCGATCTCCTAGAGGGGACCAGTCATTGTCCCCTGCTTTTTGTAAAGAGCATCTCCCTCCATCCTCATAGAAATGGCAGGTTCCTCTTTTCTCGCTTTCTCAGATAACTGGGGTTCAGAGAAGTGAAATGACCTACCCAAGGTCACCCAGCTGGTGCGTGTCGCCCATGTCCGGCTGCCTCTGAAACCCCTTGTGCTTCTCCTGCCCTATGCCACAGAAGTGGCCAGATCACCGAGGAGAGGGAGGCAGCCAAACAACGAATGAGGTGCTAAAAGTTAATGACCTGGGTGAAGGAAAAGAGTATTTACACAACATCCAGTGCTGCTTTCACAGTTGTCAAGCAACACCATACACGGTGCCTTGCTGATTCAGTCACTCCACGGGGTAATTACAGTCTGCCTCTAAGCAAGTTAAACACCTCGACTGGCCACTGTCTCCTGGACTTCGTGTCCCTTCCTTTCGACAGGTGATTGCGGGTGGCCCGTACATCTAGAAGTGTCCCCTGAAGGCTGCATGCGCCCAGACCTGAGCGGAAAGTAGGCCATGGCCATGGGGAGGGAGAGGTCAACCTCACATAGGCCACAGAAGCCCAGTTCCCGATATTTCTGTGCGGGGAGGAGCATGGGCATCCTGTACCTCCTCTGCTCTCTCTGGCTGGTGGCTTTCTCTTAAAAGACTGCGGAGTTTCAGTTCAGTTTCGTACAGATCTGTGTGTAGATCTCTAGGGCGATAACATTCCTCCCTGCTAAGTCTGTCCAAGATAACTAACCTGTTTCCAAGATCTAATTTTGTACGTGGGAATCTTGTCTTGTCCTGATTTCCAGACCCATAGGCAGGCTTGGCAGGCTGTGGCCGGACGAGGTCCCAGGTTTGCCCTGGTGCCCTGAGCAAGGCTCCCTCCTCTCCGCTGTTGGGCAAAAGTACCTGTCTTACAACAGGAGGCACTGATTTTGCTGGCAAAGCTCAGTGGCCCTGAAGGGGTAGTGGCTTCAGACTTAAGGCTCCTTGAATATGTCAAACCCCTGTTTACTGGCCAATAAATAAAATGCTATTTTCAAGAGCTTCTTCATTTATCAACCTCTGTGAATTATATAATATACGATATTACATATAATATATTAAAAAAACTGTAGCCCTCTGAGCCTCCCCCCCCAAGCCAGTAGCTCGCCAACCGCAGCCTGCATCAGATCCCCCGGCTGGTCTGTTAAAGCTCAGATGATTGGGCTGCACCCCCAGACTTTCTGATTCAGTAGTCCTAGAGGAGGACCTGCAGATTTGCATTTCTAGCCAGTTCCCAGGTGACGCTGATGCTGCTGGCTGGGGGGCCACACTGGGGGAACCTCTGGTCTAAACCATCCACTCTAGCTGCTTGAGTCCAGGGAGCTGCAGCTGTTTTTTTTTTTTTTTTTTTTTTAAACCATTTTCCACATTCTTTCAGTTGGCCATTGTTCTGATCTTCGCTTCCATCAAAGAATTTGGGGAGCGGCTTTCTCTTCTTAAGCAAGAATGCAAGTCAGGTTGCCCTCGCTGGCATCGTTTTCCATTATCATCTTGCGGCCTACATCACTTTGGCTCTTAGATACGGGGGAGTCCCCGGTCTGCTTTCCCTCCCACGGCCCTCCTCTGTGGATGTGCTGTTAGTTCTTTGGCCTAGAAGACCTCCCTTGCCCTGGTGAATTCTGAGTTGCCCGAGCAGAGAAAGTTCTCCTTATCTTTATTTAATCTTACAGCTGCTAGTAAAAACTTGCACCCTAGCCCTTGGCACACTCGACTATAAGGATCTATTTGCAGGCTTCCCCTGCCCACTAGACAAGGAGGTACTGTAGGCAGAGAGTAGGGATGACTCCACTCAAGGCTCCCTGGAATACCAGGTATCTTTTCTAGGATCTGCTGTGTGCTCAGCCACCCTGGTCCGCAACCACACGCATTGCCCCTTCTCCCACTGAAGACTGCAGTGAGTGAGACAAAAGGATCACTCAGAGCAATGTCAAAACATGCTCCTGGTAAATACCACAAAGGAGAATGCTTGACTCAGGGAAAGGAACACGATTTTGGAGTTTGTAGTTAGGGAGGGTTGCCCAAGTGCTAGAGATCAAGGATGGTTTCGCTGGAAAAGGCCAGGTGCCTGGAGAACGGGAGGACGAGATGTTCACTGAGCAAGGAGGAAAAGGCAAGAGGTGCATCTGAGGCAGAGGGAGCTCTGGGAGGCAGCCAGACCCCGGGCCTCCCGGAGCCACGTCGGCCCCAATCCTCACCTCAGCCTTTCTCTCTTGAGGCAGTAAGCGGACTCCAGAGAAATGTAAGTTGTATGTGTGTATATACACACACGCAAGCACGTACGTACAGACACTAGCACACATTTGCATAAACACACATCACACACATCACACACACAGGGACACACACACACTATTCTTCTGCCCAGATCAGAGTGGGACTCTCTGCCCTGGGCTGTGCCTAGATGTTAATACCCAAGGGCGCCTTTCTCTAGGAGGCTCAGAACAAGTTTTGATTTTTATCCATTTATTTGTTATTTACTTACTTAAAGATTTTATTTATTTATTCATGAAGACACAGAGAGGCAGAGACACAGGCAGAGGGAGAAGCAGGCTCCTTGCAGGGAGCCCGATGTGGGACTCCATCCTTAAACTGGGGTCACGCCCTGAGCCAAAGGCAGACGCTCAACCACTGAGCCACGCAGGCGTCCCCAGAACAGGTTTTTAAGTGAACTATCTCGCCGGCTGTCTGGAGTCTTCTGACAAATGGTGGCACCCTATCCCAGCAGTGTGGGAGAGGTGTGGGGAGCCCAGACAGCCAACAGATGGGAGCTGAGAGTCACAGTGCCCAGAACCGTGGGGTACACTCACCCACACCCTGTCTCAGCCAACCTTTTTCTTTTGTTATTTAGGAAAGACCAGAGGAAGGGTTGGGGTGCCCTGCCACTCTGCTCCAAGCCTCTCTGTTTACAGCTGTGAAGGCTCATGTTACATCACTTTTTCCTTTATTGAAAAACGTATTTTTAAGTGGTGTGTGGGGGGGAACACTTTTGCTTTACATAATACATAGTTGATACCAATTAGCTTGGTCTTTAAACATTGCTACCAATGGGAGCCTGTGGCTCTCCAAAGGCGAAACTGTTCACGCTTGTCCAGCTAAAACACAGTCTCCTAAGCTTCCTACTGTGTGACTGCCTCTCTCTCTTTTGGCAATGTATTCCACGAACACAAAGTGATTCAAGAAGTAAAAGTAGTTAAGGGCTTTGCACATCGTGGTCTTTCAGAAATAACAAAAACATTGATTAAAGTACTAAAAGTTCCAGGAAAATAACCTTGGCTGAAACAAGCCTGCTACGTAGAGCAGACTTCATTAAATGATTACAACAGTTACCGTTTCTTAAACACTTCTTAGGTGTTAGATAAATGTATCATGTGTTTGACTTGTGTTATCTTGGGCCAGTCCCACAAAAACACCTTTTTTTTTTTTTTTAGATTTTATTTATTCATGAGAGACAGAGAGGGAGAGAGAGAGAGAGGCAGAGACACAGGCAGAGGGAGAAGCAGGCTCCATGCGGGGAGCCTGACATGGGACTCAATTCCGGGTCTCCAGGATCAGGCCCCGGGCCGAAGGCGGTGCTAAACAGCTGAGCCACTGGGGCTGCCCCAAGACACCAATTTTATAAAAGAAATCGAAGTTCAGAGAAGTTAAGGAACTAACCCCAGGTCATACAGCTAAAATATGGGATTCAGATCCACCTGATTCTGATGCACATGGTATTTTCCAACATTACCATCACTTGGGTCCTCTGCACCTCTATTTTCTCATCTGTAAAATGGGTAATGTAATATTCATCCCTTTATATGCTTTGCAAGGATGGGGGAATAATAACTGCTATTAGCAATAAAAATACCTTCAGTTTGCGTAGTTCTTCGGTTTCCGATGCACTTTTGTATCCATCATCCCATTTGAACAATACAACAAACTGTGACATAGGTATCATGCCCAATTTCCAGATGAGGAAGCTGAGGCTCAGAGAAATAAGGTGATTTGCCCAAAGTCACAGCTCTGAGAATGCTAGCACCAGAAAATTGATACCAAGCTTAGTGCTTGGTCTACCTAACATCAACTGCCTCTTTGATTAGCAAGATAATTGAGGGAGACCCAAGGTTCCCCATGAAAAGGAAGAACTCAGGGTATAATATCATGTAGGGGCTATTATTTTGGTTGCCATAATTGTTATTAGTTTCCAAAGGACAATTGTCATGTGTTTGGTCCTCATTACCCTCAGCAGATCGCCTCCGATCTCCTGTTAGTTAAACTTTTATCTCCTGGTCCTTGGGACCACAGTCCTCATTTCCAGAATTGCTCATGTGCTTCCATGGCTTTCAGAAATTAGAGTCTGATGTATACAATGGATTATTCCTCAGCCATTAGAAATGACAAATACCCACCATTTGCTTTGACGTGGATGGAACTGGAGGGTATTATGCTGAGTAAATAAGTCAATCGGAGAAGGACAAACGTTATAGTCTCATTCATTTGGGGAATATAAAAAATAGTGAAAGGGAATAAAGGGGAAAGGAGAAAAAATGAGTGGGAAATATCAGAAAGGGAGACAGAACATGAGAGACTCCTAACTCTGGGAAACGAACTAGGGGTGGTGGAAGGGGAGGTGGGCGGGGGGTGGGGGTGACTGGGTGATGGGCACTGAGGGGGGCACTTGATGGGATGAGCACTGGGTGTTATTCTATATGTTGGCAAATTGAACACCAATAAAAAATAAATGTATTAAAAAAAAAAAGAAATTAGAGTCTGAACATGGTCAGGTGCTTAGTGGCTATTCAGGGGCTCTTTTCTCCTCTGAGTGAATTGGAGGAAGTTAAAGTATTCAGCAATTTAATTAACATCTTTGATACTTGAAGGGCAGTTTATTCAGCAATTTATTTAACATCTTTGATACTTGAAGGGCAGCTATACTCTTATGTAAATTGGTATGAGAGCAAGCCCTTGGGAAAACTGGATTACAATTAGGGGTGTTCTTTACCCTTGGGGTTGGCCAAATGGATCGGTGAAGGCCATTGGGGGAAGTACAATGCAGCCTCTCAGAAGAGGGGAATAAACTGTTTACTGAATAAGAAAAAAGTGCTCAGGAGCTCCTGGGTGGCTCAGTCGGCTAAGCTTCTGAGTCTTGGTTTCACTGAGGTCATGATCTCAGGGTCATGGGATCAACCCCCTGCATCAGGCTCTGTGCTCAGCAGGGAGTCTGCTGAAGAGTCTCTCTCTTCTTCTCCCTCTGTCCCTCCCCCTGCTCTCTCTCTCTCTCTCCCTCTAAATCAATCAATCAATTTTTTTTTTTAACAGAATGAAGTACTTGGAGTCCCCATTCGTCCCCATATGTCCCCATAAGTTGTGCATCGGACAGTGTGGAGAAAATTTTCCTATTATTGGAAAATCTAATTCTCATATAGTTGATCTTAGCCATAGCAGTTATTTCTGAGGATCTTCTGACTTAAAAAGTATGGAATTTAGAGAAGATCCAGGGATAAGATGACAAAAATAATCACTGGTTCTGAAAAAGAAAATGTGGAGAAGAACTAGAGAGCCAGTGTGGTGTAAATAAGGATTGGCTTAGAAGGAGGCCATATGCTTGGCCATACTCTGAAGGAATAATTTATGAGGGGCCAGGGATCTACTAAAGCAAGATAAAGGCAGCAGAACAACCAGTAGCCGCCCCCACCCACATCTTCCTCTGGACTGTGACATAGGAACTTCTTCCTACTTAAAAGTATGGCCCGGTTTCCTGCCTCCTATCTCTGATTGGTGAGACCGCAGAAGTCTACTTTGGTGCGGAGAGCTCTTTTGGATGGAATAAAATGATGCTACTCAGGAGTGGCCTTTGTCTCTTGACTTTTCTATATTCATTTAAACAAGTAATGATGCTCCTTGTAGCTGGAAGCTGTCAGGCCTGACTTGCTTCAGGTGTGGGTCTCAAGATCTAGAACTTAGGAAAAAAGAATAGAAGCTCACAGGAACCTCTCAAGTAACATTCTCCAATCCCACTTTCCCAGCAATAACAGTAATATCTAGACTCTTGTTTGACTCCAGTGTTTCTTTCTTAATAGGTTCAGAACTCTTAGGGAGAGGTGTGATCATTGGTTCCCTAAGCAACCCCCCTTTAAAGTTGTAAAGCAACTTTACAAGCAGAATCGTTGTTTCATTTTGGAGAAATCTTTCCTCTCATGATTATGAGATACAGGTACACACAGATCATGCAGCAGCAGCAGGATCTTCTTTTGAGAGAAAAAATTTAAAGAGCCAAAACAAATGAATGCTGCAAGACTTTTTAAATGCTGGACTGAGGCTAGATCCTCCCAAGGCCCCTTAAGATTCTGTTATTTCACAAATAATTAAACTCAAAGAAAGGGCCCTCGGAGAAATTTGTATATGTGTCTTCCTCATGTGATCATAGAAAGATCATGAACGTCCATGCACTTCCAGGTTGAAGGGACCCTCAGTGCTAAAGCAATAGGGAGGAACTCTCGCTGGCCCAAGAATTGCATCTCTTGTCACCAATGTGCAAGTGACAAAAATCACCTGTAGAGAAAGCCATCATAGAGACAGATGGGTAATCAGCTCCTCCGTTCCCATTCTGTCACTCCTCCCCAGAGCTGTAATCCAACCAGATTGGTTATCACACTCTGAGAATGTGTAGCCATTTTGCGTCACACGGGGGGGAAGGAACTGGCATGCCAGATACTTACCTACATTATATTACTTAATCCTTAAGTGGGAGGATCTATTCCTGGCTTACAGAAGGGAACACCAAAGCTGAGGATATGTAAATTGCTCAAGACTAAAGAATTTGTAAGTGGTGAAGATGGGTTCAAATCTAAATCTGACTGATCCTAAATTCTATTTTCAAACACTCTGCCTCTGAAAGTCCGAAAAGAGTCAGATACTTGTCTTCTCTCTGCCTCTGCTTATTCTTTTCTCTTTACATGCAAGGTCATTCCTTCATTTATTCATTCATTCAGTGAACATTTGTAGAGAACTCTTAGGTATGCCTGGGAACTGGCTCAGCTCTGGGAAAAGAGATGGACAAGAACATGCTGCTATCTTCCGGAAGCATAAGATCTAGGGAGAGACAGGTATGGACAAGAAGAAATAAGTGTGTTAAATTTTGTGGGTGAAAAACCAGACAACACTGTTTGAAATCATAGGCCGTGAGGCAATAAACTCCATTAGCTGGTGGGAAGACGGGTGGAAGGAGATGGAGGGGGGTGATAAAAAGCAAATAGAGAGGGCCTTCGTGAGACTGTATACCTGAAAATGTTCACCATGGTATCTGACAAATATAAGACAGTAAAAAAAAAATCCACTTGTTAGCTTTTAAAAACCAATCCAGCAGGTATTTATTGAGAGGACTCCGTATGCCAGGTACTCTTTCAGGCACTGAAGATCAAACAAGAACTGAAACCCTTGGCCTCATGAAGCTTATGTCTTCGGTGGAACAGTCAGATGCAAAATAATGGAAAGCTCTGTAACCCAACTCCAGATAGTGATTAATGTGATAATAAAGAGTAAGGCCAGACACGGAGATGGAGGGAGAACAGCTGCTATGGTAAGTCGTCTGGCCGGGGAAGGTCTTACTGAGGCCTTTGGGATGGGAGGATGGAGCCCTGGGCATCTCGTGAAGAACGGCACAGGCCGAGGAAGGAGCAGGGCTCTGAGGTCAGGTCCTGCTGCTTGATGTTGCGGGAATAGCGAGAAGGCTAGTGTGGCATGAGGAGCAAGAGAAGTCAACACTGATTGTCGATGAGGTTGGGCAGGCACCCAGGGGCTGCCTAGGATCAAGTAGGGCTTTGGAGGCTGTGCGAAGGCTTGGGAAGCCACTGGATTAATTCATTTACTTACCACTTCTTACATGAGCCTATTACTGGGTGTCTTACTCAGAATAACAGGACACCATAGACTGGGAAGCTTATAACCAGCAGAAATTTATTTCTCAGAGCTCTGGAGGCTAGAAGGCTGAGATCAGGGTGCCAGCATGGGCAGGTTCTGGCGGGAGCTCTCTTGCTGATTGCAGATAGGCTCATTTTTTTAATTATATTCTCCCCACAACAGAGAGGGGATGAGACCACTCTGGGGTCTCTTCTCATAAGAGCACGAGTCCCATTCATGAAAATTCTGTCCTCATGATCTAATTACTCCCAAAGGCCTCACCTCCTAATTTGGTCATGATAGGGGTTAGGATTTCAACATATGCCTTTTGGGGGAACACGGCAATTCCCGCCCATAACTCTGGGTTCAAGGCTGTTCAGCAGACCCCTAACATATAATTGGTTTTACATAAAAGTCATTCCAAGCATATATTTTATTGGGCTGGCTCACCCGGTTCTCAATTTCCTCCACACTGATATTCCTAGGCTCTGGTTGATAGTGACTGTCGAGCCCCATAGGCAGGGTGTCTATCTTCTGCACCGTAGGAAAAGTATCTTTCGAAAGAAAATTTAGAGTGAGGGGATCATGCAACAAAAATTTCCGACAAACCAGTGGGGAAGCTACCAGATGGATCAAGACCCAAAAGCACTTCCATCTGGTCATTTTAGTTTGGTTCCTTTTCCGGGTCCACTCAGTAACACCCGTGGCATTTTCACAGCAATCCTGGCCTGGAGGTTGGGTGCAGGAGCCCAGGAGTGAAGGGAGAGCCAAGGACCAGAGGCATCAGAGTCTCCTATCCAAGTTCTCTGAGGCCTGAGTTCTAGGTGAGGCCACCTTCTCTTGTTCCCGAGCGATCACAACAGGGCTTCTTCCCCTGGTGAACACAGACCACGGAGGTGGCTCGGGGGCCACTCTGCAGATCTGGAGAGCCCCAAGCCACAGGTCCCATGAAGAGGGTGGGCCTCTAAGCCTGCCACCCACCGTGAGAATGATGCATTGTTCCCCTACCCTGGCTCTGGTCCCTGGCAATCCTGGAGCCCCGGATGTCAAGGTGATCCTCGACTCCCTGCTGGTACTGGGGACACGGAGCCAAGAGGGAGGAGTGGGAGAGGCTGAGCCAGCCAGTTGAGACCTATTAAAGCAAACCTGCACCGAGGAGGAACCAGGGGGAATGGAGGGCAGTCCCTACCGCCTTCCCACTGAGGAGCGCCAGGTAATGCTGCTGCCCCCAAACTCAGACTTGTGCTGCCAACTGCCCTTCCCCACCTGGGTTTGAGTGAATGTCTCTTCCTGATTTTGGAAGATGGCAAGTTGGGGATCCAGAGGTTTTCCATAAGCCAGGTTCTTCTCTTACTCACAGACCAAACACCCAAACAAAGGAAGGTGGCTTCCCTTGCCCCAACGTTACCCAGCTCAAGGGACCCCTTTAGTTCCCCATCCTCCCTTCCCAGGGGAAGAAACTCTAGAGCAACCACTGAGGAAATGAGCCTCTGGAGGTCGAAAAACAGGTGTTGAGACGTGCCAACTATAAAGGCAGCTTTTGGGAATTGATCTTGCTAGGTTCACTTAATTCTGGATTTTCATTACACTTTTTAGGATAATTCTGGCCATGTAATCTTGGTAAAGATTTTAAATGGCTTCTGACTCATTTTCTTAAAATTTGCAAATACACATGACATGTACACGTGCACACACACACACACACACACACCCTCAGACACTCACACATCTCTCATTCCACATGCTAGATTCAATTTTATTTTTCAGTGCATGGCCTTGCAATTAAGAAGTAAAAAAAAAAATTTTTTTTTGGAAGAGACAGGTGCAGTTATAGGTGGCAGTGAGCAGGAAGCTCCAAGAACATTCCCTGGTATTAATCCGGGGCCATTTGCATTACCACGCGGAAATACTGTGATGTTTCAAAATAATAAAGTGAGAATGTTTATAAAAGTGCCCGGAACACTTTTTGGCTTGAAGCCATAATTATCAAAGAATTGGTATGTCACCAAGGGTTCAGGATGGATCCCCTCCCCGCCGCCTCTCCCTCCACCTCCGAGTTCTAGAATTTTAGGGCATCTGAGCTACAACTCAAAGTGTACAAACTTACTTCATTTAAGTCCCTCACCATATAAATAGAGCAGTCAAGTCCTCAAGAAGGAAAATGACTTGACCAAGGTTGCACAGGGAACTGGATATGGAGTTGGACCAGGGCCCCGTAGACTCCTGAATCTAAGTCTAGACGGTTCCATTACCCAGGCTGCTCTGATCCAACCTGAGGTTAGAGGTAGTTTTTCAAAAAGATGCCTCCTAAACCCAATTAATCTAAATAGGGGAAGGCTAGACAGTGGGACAAGTAGAGGCAAAGCGAGGCATGCCTGGAGGCGAGAGGACTTCGGTCTGTCATACAGGAGCAGTGGCTGAAGGAACAGGTGATGCTTGGAAGATCGGTCTGCCCCTAGAAGGCACAGCCTGGGCTATTTTTATTTTGGTAAATATGGTCTTCAGATTAGTGGCAAGACGAAGGAACTAGCATTTCATGAGCCCCTATTATGCAACTGTTATCCCTATTTTATAAATGAGAAAACTGAGGGTCTGAAAACATTGCACCTCGCAGGGAGTCCCTTTGTTCAGCACCAGTGGGGCTGTGGCCAAACACAGGCCTTAACTGCTCCAGAGCTTCCGTGCCTTCCCTCTTCCTCCCATGTCTGCTCAACCAGGGCCGTGGATGGAAACTGTGAAGGCAGATTTCACTTAGATTAACTCAAGAATGCAAGAACCACCCCAGATGTCTGAAAATCAAGCTGGCTGCATTGAATAAGGGCAAAGGCCTTGTTCTGGAAAATGTGAGAGAAGGCCGGGTACGCCTGTGGTGGAGATGTTACAAAGGACCCAAGCAAAGGAGGAGATGCACAGCCAGTTGGTTAGGGAGCAAGTACTGTGTGTGCATCTCTAGGGCTTCCTTTTGGGCTCAGCATAAGTCAGCTTCCCGTATGGATGGATGAGTTGTGATTGTGTATGTGTCTGCCTGTCTGGGTGTGTGTGTGTGGGGGAGGTGTGGGTGTATGTGGGTGTGTGGGGTGTGTATGGTGTGTGTGGGTGTGTGTGGGTGTGAGATGTGCAGTGGAACTCTCTCTGGCTTCCCTGAACATCTCCATGCCTGTGCCCTTGTTCCTCTGTAGATCATTGCTGACCCAGTGGCCCAGGGAGAATGGTATTTCCGAGCGCTCTCACCCCCTTCCCTTGCTCTATTATTTTCCACAGCATCTATCACTGTCCAGCCAAACTACTAATTTACTCATTATGGTTATTTTTTGTCCATCTCCCCATCCCTCTCCCCCAACAGAACTTAAGCTCCACTGGGAAAGGGATTTTTGTTTGTTTGCTGAAGTAACCAAATACTTAGAACTATGGCTTGGCACATAATAGGCTTTCCCTAAATGTTCACTGGGTAAATGAATGGCCGGGTGCTCCTGTGCTTTTTCATCAGTACATCTGCAGAAAGAGTTTCCTTTTTTTTTTTTTTTTTCTGAATACCTGGCTGATGTCATCCTGTATTGACATCTACTAAGTATGTCTAAGACAGAGAAATGTATTTACAGGTGAGAATTTTGGAACTTGGACTATGGCAACCCAGCAGAAATTTCAAAAAAGGGATGAGATGGAGATTTTTGAGATTCAATTCTGGGGATTTGAACTATTTCACGTAAAGATGGGGCAGTGTTCTAAGGTAAAAGGATGCTGGACTGGGAATAAGAATACCTGAGTCTAAGCCTACAATTCCCTTTTCACATCTGTACACCATCCATCCATCCCCCCCCACCCTCCTATTCATCTACCCAACCACCCATCCCTCCATCTCCTCACCCATCCATCCCCTCATCCATCCTCCACCCACCCACCTATTCACCTGCCCAACCACCCATCCCTCCTTCTCCTCACCCATCCATCCCCTCATCCATCCCCCACCCACCCACCTATTCACCTACCCAACCACCCATCCCTCCATCTCCTCACTCATCCATCCCATCATCCATCCTCCCAGTCATCCATCCTTACATCTCCTCATGCATCCATCCAACAAATATTTTTGTAAGACATTGCTATGCCTCTGGCATTATTTTAAGAGGTAGGACTATGGCAGTAAGGGCCTGCCTTACCCTGATAGTAAGGGTCCAGCTTTCATGGAACTTATAATCTAACAACCGAGATAGAAAAAAGAGTCTGGAAACATTAAAGTTATATACTTTGAATCCATGATAAGTACTCTGAAGAAAATAAAGCACGGAAAGGAAATAGACATTGTCGAGTTGCACAATTTCAAAGTCCTCTTCTTGCTCTGGCATTTGTGGATGCAATACAGTTAATTCCTCCTTCAGAAGAAGCAGCCCATAATCAAGCCATCCAAATAACACCAAATAGAATTCAGGAAATGTTATGCCTCAAAGAGTTTCAAGTACATTTAGAAAGTACTATCTCTCTCTCTCTCTCTCTTTCTCTCTTTTTAAAGATTTTACTTATGAGAGACACACAGAGAGAGGCAAAGACATTGGCAGAGGGAGAAGCAAGCTTCCTACGGGGAGCCCAATGCGGGACTTGATCCCAGGACCCTGGGATCATGACCTGAACGGAACATAGATGCTCAACCACTGAGCTACCCAGGTGTCCCAGAAAGTACTATCTCTTAACTAGGATATAGTAGTTATGCCTTGACATTTTTTTATATTAGTTTCATTGAATTTAAGCAGTAATCTTATGTAATTGTAGGCTTGTAATATAACTGAACTTTAAAAGGTTCTTGTTTTGACCCAGTAAATACTGGTCACCTCCTATGTGGTAGGCACTACGCTAGGTGCCCTTTCTTAGGAGACTGAACATCTTCTGGGTCATGAAAACAAATAGGGACAAGACAGCAAGCCAAAGTGGATAAGGCTTGTTTTTTCTTTTAAGATAATGTTTGCGTGAAGTACTGAGGGAGCGCCCTGGAGAAAGTGACTATCTGTCTGGGGGTGGTGGGAGAAGGTTAGGGAAAGTTGCGAAGAGGATTAGACTTTTAAGCTTTGTCTTAGGGAATGGAAAGCCCTTGTGTGTACCTATCATCCATTTATATTTGAATTAAGCTAGGATGATGCAACGGGGACATTAATCACTCCAGGATGGTTCTTGATATGCGAATAGATTGGCCTGGTTTGCAAAGAACAGCATGGTCACTTTAGCATCAACAAGCTACAACATGAGAGAGAAACTTCAGCAGTTTTGAGAACATATGAGAAATGCGTACAACTTCAGTTGCTTCATAAAAATTTTAAAAAGGAAAGAAAACATGAAATAGAAACAACTCTTGGGGAATACTGGCAAAGTTGATGAACATTTAACAAAAGTCCCGAATGCCTTTCACCTCAGGAAAAACTAAGAGACCTCTGCAAGGCGTGGCCAGCTCGAGTCCTGGCTCCATCTGCTATGGTAACTCCTCCACTGGTTGTTCTAGTGGAAGTGTCAGAGGACATAGAGCAGCCCAGCAGATCTGTAATTGCTAGGGAAGGAATGTGGTCAGTTAGCTCTGAAAGGACACAAGTTCCTTCTAATTGAACAGCATGGCTCACACTGAGAGTAAATAAGATTGTGCCCCTGTTTGCACTAGCATAGAGATTAGGGTCACTTAGTCCTCACAATGCCCTGTGAAGTAAGATCATCGTCTCTTCTATTTGCTTACAGAGAGCTGAGGAAAGGGCAAGTGAATTAACTTGTCCCATTTGTAGAGTCAGAAGGTAGTAAATCAGGTCTTCTGAGGATCAAAAGATTAGTTGAGAATTTTGGAAATTATTAAAAATGAGAGATTTTAAACATCCTTTTATAACCATACGGCAGAAGAGATGTGCAGAGAAGGACTCCTAAAGAGGTAACCTAGAGACTTAAATCGGGTCATTTTGTAAAAGCATGACTGAGCTTGTGGTGAAGGAAGGAAAACACTTAGAGAAAAATATAAGAGAGGGTGATGCCAGAGGTGTAAATGAGTGCTGGTTGCCTGATGGACTCTGCAGATCTTAGCTGGGTCCTTAGTTTTAATAGGTCAGGGAAGCAGACCATAGGAGACAAAGTCCAGGACTTGAGCATTGTGAGAAGTGATTATAGGGTGTGTTGCAAGGAAACAGAAATCCACCAAGTTGTGCTGAATGCGTGATAGAAGTAAGACCAGCTCCACGGAGCAGAGAGCAGTATACTTGACCTTTTTTGGACTCGACTGGAGTAGAGTGGCCTGGCAAGGAGTTGGAGGGATGAGAGTGTATCTTTCTTTTGAGAATATCTAACCACAAAGTATAAATTTAACTTAATGGCCCCTGATTAGTGGTATCCAATATATGTTAAACTGAGGTTCCGGAATGAGATAATAGAGACAGAGCCAAATTTGAAGAGATAATACCTGACAATTTTCCAACATTGGCTGGTGTAGAAAAACCAATGCTCAGATTTAATAATTTCAAGCAAGATCAATAAAAAGATATCTGCCCCTGAAATTTCAGAGCACCAAAGGTAAAGAAAATATCTTAGAAGTAGTTACAAAGAAAAGATCATGGACTAAGAATCCACAGGTTGAGAGCTGATTTCTCAGCGACTTCTTCCTGCTGTTGATCACTATCAATTACTTCCGTAAATGTGGTGGCTTCTTTCCTTGTTTGCTCTTCTCTTGGTATGGGGATCCTAAAGTGACCAGGTGGTAGCCAGGGCTTAAAGTTCAATGGGATTTCCATTGTGTTTCCAAGTGGAAGTATTTACCCTAAGGGAAGCAGGATCTCTAGACCCCTAGAGCTTCAGACTTCAGGGATGGGAAGTATAAATCCTCCAAGTGCATCACAGGGGATCCTGGTAATTGAGCCCTGGCTCAGTTATCACCTTAGACTCCATCCCATGGCTCCCAAATCCACATCTTCTATCTACTGAGGATATGTCACCATAAAAGGATCACTGATCTAGGGTACAACCACCTCCTGGAGGACAGTGCCTCCTCTTAGCAGGGTATCTTTTCCAAGATGGCACCTCAGCAGAACCTTCAAGAGGCTCATCTACCATGTCAGGACAGTGGGTTTTGAGGAGTATGGATTGTGAAAGGAACTGTGGATTCTCATGGATATATGCCCACTGTTGCACCTCTGTTCCTGGAAAAATGGGGCCTTTGATTTGAGACAGTATTGTGTGGAATGCCATGTTAGCGGATCAAGTATTCTGTGATTTCTTAGATAACTGTGCTGACCAAGGCTCTGCAGGCAGGAAGGGCAAACCCATTTCTAGAAAATAGATGGACCTCAGTCAGTATGCATCACTGCTCTTTCCATAGTGAAAGGGGTGGAATTGTAATCACATACAAAGGAATGTAGTCACTTTACCTCCAAGTGGCTGACTGGTTTTCTTTTCTTTTTCTTTTTTTTTTTTAAAGATTTTATTTATTTTTTCATGAGAGAGAGAGAGAGAGAGAGGCAGAGACTTAGGCAGAGGGAGAAGCAGGCTCCATGCAGTGAGCCTGATGTGGGATTTGATCCTGGGTCTCCAGGATCATGCCCTGGGCTGAAGGCAGGCACTTAACCGCTGCGCCACCCAGGAATGCCGCTGACTGGTTTTCTTGAAGGACAGTACCACATTGGGGGCTTATTATTGGCTTCTGTTTCTAGGTATTGGTAATAGTGACAGCAAGATCATCCTTGATGCCTTGGAAGCCATGCTGTTGGGCTCAGCCAGAGCCTCCACCTCTGCTTCTATTGTACTCCTTCCCTTTTCAGCCCTTACTTCGTGTAGAAAATCTGGGGCTAAAAGTTTAACATTCTCTGCAGCCATCCATCGGGTGGTCCATTTCTGATCTCATTTTGGAGTGTGCCTTTTAGGACCACTTCTGGTGTCTACTGTCTTAGATTGGTTTCTTAAAAACAGACTCTGAGATAAGAGTTGATGAGGGCATGCTCTCAGGTGGTATACATGTAATCACACAGTGAGGCAGGCAGGATTGGGAAGAAGGAGGAGCTGCCCTCCCAGTGTGGTTGCCAGTGGCACCTTGGCAGGTCCCAGGGAAGCTCTGGAGCTACGATGGCTCTTCAGAGTTATTCCAAACGGAGGCAAAGGGCTGGGCATTTGTAGCCTTGCATTGCAGCAGATCAGCAGGAGAGGATGTAGCCATACCGGAGGCAGTTTCCCGAAGCTGAGGGCAATCCCCAGTGAGGGGTGTGACTGACATCCCCATCTTCCACAGAATGATGTTTTGGCTCTGAAGAGTGCGGAGCTGGGCGAGAGCACTATGGCATCCACAGCAATGCCCTGTACCTATCCATCCGAACCGATGGCGTGGAGAGGCGACATTCACTCCACGAATTCCATTTTTGAAAAAAATAATAGATCAATTTATTTCCTGCTTATTTTGGTTATGCTGGGATGTATAGCAGTTACACAAGTTCGACTGCCTCTTGGTAGGTGTATCTAGTCCTTTAAGGAGCAAAGATTTTCTCTGTTGTTCCTCACAGCTCTGTTTGGAATTTAGAATGAATCCCCATACCAGTCAGATTTGTGTTAATGCAGTACTGAAACGAATTTGGAGCAGGAATGTTTAATGCTTAGCAAGCCACAGAATCCATGTGACATTTATTTGTAACATTTGTTAGTAGTATATTTAGCACCTCGATTTTGCAAATAGGGAAGTTTTTTTATATGTGTCAGGGTTGGGGGCAACCGCGATGTTCAAGAATATAGGGACTGTGGATCCTTTTTATACAGGAATAGACAAAGCAGAAAGAGATTTACTCTGAAGCTGCGAAAATTTAAGCTTCGAGGCTACTCACTTGCTCAAACCTCTTTCACATGGTCGTGTGATTCTCTGATATTTGCAAAGAAAGATTTTCTATTTTTTTGTGTATGTGATTTCATTTTGCATTCTAAGTTGATCCCCCCCCTTTTATAATGTATGTTGTATTCATGATTCAGTGTTATTTTTCCTGAGGAGTGCCTCTCCAATTGTGGAAAAATAACAATGGAATCTACCCCTAGATAAAAATGAGCAGAAAGTTGCTCCTTGCCTAGTTGTAAATATTTGAGAGATGGACAAGCTGGTGCTTACTGGCCTGAGCCTGCCTCAGCTGAGTTTTTGAATATTAAAATGTTTCCAGGCTCTGGCTGACATTATTATATAATGGCTTGTCCTTTGAATCAAAAGTGTGTTACTAACAACTTACATATGAACAGTATAAATACCTACGTCATTGCAGTTTGAGTCTCTGAATAACTTATAAGTTAGGTATTACAGACGAGGAAACCAAGAATTAGAACACTTCGATAACTTGCCAGATGTCAGGGGTTACAGAACAGCCAGACATAGCTCAAAATCAGCCCTGGATCTCTCATCCACAGGTCTTGCTGCTCTGCTACAGCTTCCTCTCAATGGAACGCATACCTAGATCTCTCTGACAGTGCTTTATTTTCCTATTAAAATATCAGGAAAAAATTTCCCAAACATGTCTCAAGATTTATATATTTTTATCTCAGGACTTAGTATTGGAATTGATATTATGTAGAATCAAGCAGAAAAGGTTCAGACGGTGCAGAGGAAGTGGGTGTGCGGAGGAATAATGGAGGGAGATTTAGCAGGTGGAGTTTGTAGAATTTGGTGGTGGCTTAGATGTGGGGGGGCGGTGAACAAAACTTGAAAGAGGACTGTAGGTTGCTAGTTTGGACAACTTGGTAAAGAGTGTGTCATTGTTGAAAAAGCAAGCATAGATAGTGTGGTAGATAGAATAATGTACCTCCCTCTTCCCTAGGGCATGTTCATGTCCTAATCCCCCAAACCTGTAAATTTTACCTTACATGGCAGAGGGGACTTTGAAGATGTGATTCAATTAAAAACCTCAAGACAGGAAGATTATCCTGGTTTCTCTAGGTAGGCCCAGTGTAATCACAAGTTTCTTTGTAAGAGGGACACAGGAATGTCAGAGTTAGAGGAGATATGACAAGTGTGGAGATCACAGAGAGGGAAGAGAGAGATTTAAGATGATGGACTGCTGGCCTTGAAGTTGGAGGAAGGGGCCAAGAGCCAAGGAATGCAAGCAGTCTCCAGAAGCTGATGAGGCAAGGAAATAGTCTCTCCTAGGCATGTAGTTTGGATAATAGCTGAAGCCATCGAGGAAATGAGATATCATCAGTGAAGAAGGAGTAGAGAAGAGTCTTCTCCTTTGGACTCTAGTGTCCACCAACCCTAAGGAATGAGCAGAGGAAGAAAAATTTGGAAACAGCCCAAGGAATTACTCAAGGGGAAAGGAAAAAAATCTGGGAAAATGGTATCAGCAAAACCCATGATTAAAGTAGTTTCTAGAAAGAACTGACACCAGTGTCAAGGAAAAGCAATTCTGAAATGTGCCTGTGTGCTTGGCAGGCATTGCACATGGAAGCCCCTGTGAGTGCATTGCTGGATGCAGTAGGGGAATAAAAAAATTCAGTCAAATTGAAGAGTGAATGAGATGTCCGTGAATAAGTAGAGATGATGAGTGTAGTTTATTCTTTCATGAAAGTTCACTGTGAATCTCTGGGGACCATGGTGTCCATAAGTGGAAGAGGCTACAGTTTTCTGGGAGCGAGTTGAGACCAAAGAAGGTGACACTTGTAGAGGTGAAGGGCTCATGGGATCTGTCAGGAGGCTCAGGGAAGAGGGAAGCTCATGTTTGGTCACTGTCATGTACTGCAGCTTTGTCACATTGTGTCATTGCCACTTCTCTCCTCATAGTTTGCCACACTAAAGCGATTCAACTTCTCAGACTCCACTTTAATTGAATTCCACCTTTGTCTTCTAGAAAGAAAATCTAGCCTTCTAAGTAGCATGCATCAGCCCTGGCATGAGTGACATGGGACTGAGCAATCTTATACCACCTCTCTGTCCTTCATGTCTTCTCAGCAATCCAGCCTAGTTCTTGGTTCCTTCATTTTGGTCATGTGTGCCCTGCTGTTCTGAGCCTTTTTCATCTCCATTCTTGCAGCCTGGAAACAGTAATTCAGATTCCAAAGGGCAGTTTATCTCTCATCACAAACAGTTTCCCCCTGTTTCCTTCAGAACACAAAGAACTTAATGAGCATGGAACTTGTTTAATTCTGCTCAGGACACCGGACAAGGGTTCAAGGCTGTGATTATTCTCTCTAAATTAGAAAGAGGAAGAAAGGGAGAGAATGTATTCATTTTTGCTGACCTAGCTGAGCAACACATCTTGCTAGCTTTTTGGTTCTGATGGGGCACTATGAGGTCAGGATTTAGTGATGTAAGGCCAGAACAACAGCGGTCCTTGGTCTGTGGTTTCTAAACCCCTAAGGGCTGACCTACAGGTCCTCTACAAACTTCAAAATGACTGCTCAGAATTGTGAGTTTTCCCATAATTAGGAGGGGGAATTTTAGGCTCTGAGTTTTCTGTATGATGTTGGGAAGAGGAAGATAAATTTTTACATATTAGGTTTTATTTCCTTAGTAGACGAAGTCATTCAAAGCATTATCATACACTATGATATGTATCCACTATCATGCAAGTGGAGCCAATACTTGGGAAGGAGGAACCATTGATGGGAGTGGTGGGAGAGAATCACAGACTGGGTAGCAGCAGAGTCTTGCACACGGTAGATAATCAATACATGTTAATTAAGTAGATGGGGTATTTCTCTTGGATCCACATCTATCTCTAAGTACCTAAGTGCTCAGCCATCTCATCCAAGGCACTCATTTTACAGATGGGGAAATAGAGGCCCAGAGAAGAGAAGGGCTGTAACTAGACTCTCCATCGATC
Organism: Vulpes lagopus; assembly: GCF_018345385.1. NCBI lineage: Eukaryota > Metazoa > Chordata > Mammalia > Carnivora > Canidae > Vulpes > Vulpes lagopus. Next base: position 69,312,595 of record NC_054830.1, read on the forward strand.
ACCCACTGTACTATACCCAGGTTTTCTAGGACCATTAAGAACTGTAGCAACATTCCTGTGTAATGAGGAAACAATTGACTCTGGCCATATTTAGAAAAGGATTGTTGGAAAGTGGCTTGTCCTTGAGGGATCAAAGGAGGACATGGGGCAATAGTGAGGTGCCCTGAATGAATTTGGAAAGAATAGAAGCTCCCAGAAAGTTGAACTTTAAATAAACACACAATGCATTAGAGTAGAGTAGGGGTTGGCAAGCATTTTCTGTGAAGGGGCCAGATAGTAAATATTTTAGACTTTGCAAGCCATATGGTCTCTGTTGCCGCTACTCAGCTCTGCCATCGCAGTACAAAAGCAGCCTTCGACAATGCACAAATGAATGGGCACGGCTGTGTTCCAGTGATCATTTATTTATGAACATTGAAATTTGAATTTCATTTAATTTTCGTATGTCATGAAATATTGTTCTCTTAACTTTTTAATCATTTTTAAAAAGCAAAAACCATTCTTACATCATGGACCGTACAAAGCAAACTAACAAAGCTGTAATTTGCTGACCTCTGGAATAGAGGGGAGTTCACCAGAAAGAAATAAAATGTCTCTCGGTCCACAAGACCTTATAGTGATCTAATTGAAGATATCACCGCCATTGAAAAATGAATGTGCCAGTCTGAAGGGAATCTGGTTAACCAGTGAAACCATGGAAGAAAAGACAAAAGAGACTCATGAGGCATTCCAGGGCAGTGCCCATTCCTAATTGACTCAGGAAAGGGTGACCTTGGCCAGTGGAGATCACATGCTGGGACTTAATTTCTTAAAGTTCATTTTGTAATGGGAAAGGATATTTCAAGCCATGTTAGTTGAAGGTCCTTTTTTAATTAAAAAAAAAAAAAAGTACATGTGTGTGGGGTGCCTGGGTGGCGCAGTCAGTTAAGCATTCAACTCTTGAATTTGGCTCAGGTCGTGACCTCAGGGTTGTGAGATAGAGCCCTGCATCAGGCTTCCTGCTCAGCAGGGAGTCTGCTCGGGACTGTCTCTCTCCCTCTCCCTCTGCCCCCCACCACATGCAAGTACTCTCTCTCTCAAAAAATAAATCTTTTTAGAAATGTATATGTATGTGTATACATATGCATATACCTGCATATGTGTATGTATGTGCATATACAACTGTGTATGTACTTGTGAGTATCATTATATGGTTGACTCCTAACCACTTGCTAGCTCTATGGCCTTGGTTCAATTTCTTCACTTTTCTGAGCTTCTCTTCAGCTATAAAATGGAGGAGATGATGGTATCCATATTAATGGGTTATTTTGAGAAGCAAATGAGATAATGTATGTGAAACATCTGGCATATAGGAAGTGTGTACTATAAAAAGTACTACATAACTCTCATTATTTTTAATATTTATATTATATAAAAGTGCACATGCCTATATATATATATATTATATAAATATCATATTTTATGTCTATCCACATAAACCAAGGAACTATATCACGCCAAAGATTATTCTGTATTTGCTGTATATCTTGAAACTTGCATTTTCCACTTAATATGTCATGGCCAGCCAGGTGACCGCATAGAGTAGGGGTGATGAAGAGCTTGACATCTGCCTTTTGACTGCTTGGGCTTGAGTCTTGGTTCCATTATTATAAGAATGTGATTAAGTTACTTGAGTTTTCTAGGTCGTAGTGTCTTTTCTCATTCAGTGATTTTAAGAATCTCCCATGCACAGAGGTGCTAGGATGATTAAATGAGAAAATATATGCAAAATTCACCTGAATCCAAGTAACTAGTTATTAGTACAGAGCTCCGCTTATAGTAAATAACCAAATATAATTTTTAAAAAAGCCCGAAAGTCTGGTATATAAGAAAACATTATCATGCTTTGGAATATTTATTCAGCTTTCTCATAAAATTCTTAGCATGGCAGCAAGGGAGGACACATGGGGAAAATCTGTTTGAGAAGAACTATTAAAATCTCTTCCTGCAGCAAGGACAAGGGAACATCTACAAAAAGGGACTGTCGCTTAATAGTCAGGATAAAGCTTTGCATTTTTGGTGCAGCATCGTAAATATAGAAGTTTTCAGAAGTAGCACCTTTTCAATGACATCCCTAAGCATAAGCCTGAATCATCTCCAGATTACTGTGATAATTAGGTATCTTTTTAAAAGTCAACTCGGGACCTATTTTAGCCACAGAGTATTCACTTTTCAAAAGATCTCTCTGATACGTAGAGCTTTCTTCAAGACAAAATCTTTAACTTTCTCTCGATGTATGAAATCACCCTTGAAGTACAAGATTTGGTGGGTTGACTTATTGAAACTTTCATTTTTACTGGAATTTAATTTGTGATTTGAGCCATATGAGTCAATTTTAGAAAATGTGAGTGTCTAGAGGTGCGACAAAAAGGAAATGTATGAAGGAAAAAGGAAATGGCACTGAGAGAGTTTGTCAAAAAATAAGAATTTCAACCACTGATCATTTTTTATGTGTGTGTCTGCAACATCAGGGAGTTACTGTGACCGGATTTTTGTTGAAATAACTGAATCTGCTAATGCTAGAGACACTGAATCATGACAGGCAGCTCCCTTCAAGTAGGTGTTCAATTAATGTGAGTAGCAACTCATTATACCAGTAACTGAGAGTTTGCATTGTACCAGCAACCTGCTATCTTCTGTCATTTAAATCTGCATGAGCCAAGGGGGTAGCAAAGCCATCATTTTACAAATAAGGACTTTGAAACTCAAAAGCTTCATTCAGAGATCACACAGACTGGAATGCATTGGATGCATTTTGCTCTTTGCTTCATAAGTCATCATTTTTCCATTCTTGTTTTCAGAAAAGATTTTCCTCCCTTCCCCCACCTCTTTTTCTCCTTTCACTTTTCCTTTTCTCTCCTTCCTCCTCCTTCCCTGTCTTTTTTCCTCCTTCCCTTGGCAAATGAACCATGCTATTATGGATAAAACTCAAGGACTTGGTCTTTTAATATTTGCTGATGTGCCTGTGTGCATGCTTCCGTATGGAGGTTATGTGTCCTTTCCAGTGAAAATACCAACCCCGTAACAAAGCTGATGAGTATTAATCTCTATAAAAAGTATTTTTTTTCTTTAATTAACTTTTATTGGTGTTTAATTTACCAACATACAGAAAAACACCCAGTGCTCATCCCGTCAAGTGTCCACCTCAGTGCCCGTCACCCATTCCCCTCCAACACCCGCCCTCCTCCCCTTCCACCACCCCTAGTTCGTTTCCCCGAGTTAGGAGTCTTTATGTTCTGTCTCCCTTCCTGATATTTTGAATTACTTACTCATTTTCTTCAAAGAGAAATGATGAGAGAGAATTACATGTAAACTTCACTGAGTGCTGCATTTCTTAGGTCAAAGACAGTTTTCGAATTGTAATGCTCATTAGAACCTGCCATATATTATAAATTATAAATTCATGCATCTGCCTCCTAAACAAGGATTGGATTTCTTAATGTCAAAACCAAGCTTCAGTCTCTTTTGCCGATTCTAATATTAAGTTGAAATGAAAGAGATTTTTAAAATATGAGGGTTTTGTCGATAATTCACTGGATTCCAGCTCCAAAGAATACACTCTTTTTCAGTTTCTCTGTGGGCACACAGCCTTCTGTGCCTTGCTAAGATCAAAGAGAACATTGATATAATGAGAAGAAAATGGCTCTTCCATGAGAAGGAAGTAGGAACATTTGGAGTAGGGATTGTTGAAGAGGAAGAGGCTCATCCATATGAAATAGGGCAACATTTCATACATATTGAGGCAATAGAAAGCATTGTCCAAAAGTTGGGAAGCTAAGATTTTATCAACTTTGTTGCCGTCTGGTTATGAGACTTGATCAATGCCCAGTGTGATGGTGTGAGAAGTACACCCTACCAACACTTTGATTTCAGACTTCCAGTCTCCAGAACTGTGAGAGGATAAATGTTTGTTGTTTTCAGCCACTCAGTTGTGGTACTTTGTTATGGCAGCCCTAGGAAACTAATGTAGCCCTGATCAGTATGTTCGTGCCTGTAAGCATTGTTTTACTTAACCATGATTTATAACCCTGAAACCTCCTTCATAACACTTATTCAAAGAAATATTTCAATAGAAACTTAATTTTACTTTTTTTCTTCAAAAATCATGCCATGAATCATTTTCCAGATTAGGGAGGTATGTTGCTGTAAAATCAAGCAGTGGGAGGATACTGTGTGTTTCAAAGATTGGGAACCATGATTCATTGTCGTAAAAATTCAAAACTTGACTGTTGGTCCTAGGAGCAGTACATAATCTGATAATATATTAATCTGATAACATCTATTAGCAGTATATTTTAAAATTCTATCTTTTCACTTATTCATAGTTAAAAAATAATTTATTGAGCTTTTATTAGGTTCTTGGCACCTAACGAATTAGAGAAGAGATCCTACTTTGGAAGAACTTGCCTTCTTTTAGGGAAGTTAAGATATTCAGCTAAGAACGATTTTATTTGGGGCCCCTGAATGGCTCAAGGGTTGGGCATCTGCCTTCAGCTCAGGGCTGATCCTGGGTCTGAGGGTCCTGGGATTGAGTCCTGCATTGGGCTTCTTGCAAGGAGCCTTCTTCTCCCTCTGTCTGTGTCTCTGACTCTTTCTCTGTGTCTCTCAGGAATAAATAGATAAATCTTTAAAAAAATAAAAATAAATAAAAACTATTTTATTTGATAAGAAAAAAGGAAGAGGAAGCACACATAAATGATACAGAAATTCAAATGAAAGATCACTGTTAGCAGTGATGAGCATGGAAAACATGACGGGAAAGTAAGCTGGTCCTTAAAGAAGTTGGACACAAGAGGAAACCATCTCTGTGGAAGGTTAGACTTAAACCAAAAGACAGAATTGGTGATCAAAGATATATTTGAAGGACAGCAAGTAGAGCTACTCATAAAATGTTCGCAGCCACTCTCTTCCATTAAAACATCCATTGAAACTGAATAAGAGCAGCGAGTCGGTTGGATAATATGTTATCAGGATCAAGGCCTCCAAAGTTATACAATAGTTGGTAGAATGGATTTAAGTAGAAAATGTGCTATCATGATTCATGATATCATGCTTGGGGGAAGAGTGGGGATGGTATGTGTGTGACGGGGGCTCCTGGCAAGCCTGGACTGAAGAGAACCAAGGAGCACACACTATTGGGTCTTTGCTGGTGGCCAGTACATCCAGCACCATGCATCAGTATATACCTGGAATGGCTTCTAAAGAAGATCATCAATATCTTCAGACTTATACAGCTGGAATAGTTGTTCATTCCTTGAGATCCTTCATTAATAAAATGTTCATATTTCTTTTCAAGATTATTCAAGATAGTCCAGCAGAATAAGCCATCATGTGGTGGAAGAGCTCTGGATTTGGAGTTAGATCTAAATGCTTATTTGTTTGTTTGTTTGTTTACTTCATATCCCATTTTCAGAACAGACTCCAAGCACTTTCTAACTGACAGCTCAGATATAGTAATGCTGAAAATCATGCAGACTCAGATATTGTGAAGAAATGAGACACTGCTCTGCCTCTCTCTCTCTCTCTCTCATGAATAAATAAGTAAAATCTTTAAAAAAAAAGAATTAAGAGTGAGGAAGGTGGGACTTCAGTGAACATTTCTTGATATATTTTTCAGGGTTGTTTGTTTTTTTTTACAATGCGTATATTTTGTTTTTTTTTTTAATACAGAAACAATAAAACTATGTTTGAACATTAAAAAAAAGAAGACACTGCTGTTGGCTAAGATGAAGAAACACAAATGTGTATTTTTTAAAATTACAATTCTGGACTTTCCTAGTCTTCCATTTCCTAGAACAATGGGCACACTTTCTTAAACTCATCATAAAAACAGTCATATTATAGGTATAGGCATGACGTAATTCATTCTTTTTTTTACTATTTTGCATACCACTTAAAGATTTTGCCACCAGGAAAAAAAAAAAGACTTACCAAAACAGCTGAACGGATTTAAAAGAGATGTTCCTTGTTGCTTTGCAGGACTGCAAGAAAGACGGTTAACACAGATTGTAGCCAATACTGTTTCTAAATGAAAAATCATCATTAAGCATCTACCGTTGTTTTCAAACTTAAAATCTGCAGCAAAATTTCAAGACATGCAAATAGCTTGGTGAAAATCAAATATCTTCTTTCACTGAGTTCAACTGCTATTAGCCAGCAGTTTGGGTTTCCTTTCTCTTCTAAGGAAACTTCCAACTCCCAGTGCTCCTCAGCGTGTGAAAACCAGAGGACCAAAGGACCAATGTTCTTTTTCGTCAACTATTTGTGGTTTGGCACTGGGAGTCCTTGCAGTCGTGCCTCAGAGTCCTCCATGGTCTGGCTTCCTCATGCTCACATTCAGCTCTGGTGAGTTCGCTTGTCCCACTTCTCCCCGTGTGCACAGGCGGGGCTGTGCATGTGTATTGGCCGGGGCAGGGGCCAGATGGAAGGTTCCACAGTCCTCCTCTTTGCCTTCTTACATGGCTAATAAAAGAAGCAGAATGTATGCTAGGCCAAGGCCATAATAGTTTTCAATCAAGGAAAAGTGATCCTTACCAATTCAGCTACTCAAATATATTTTATAAGAGAAATGAATGGCTTCTTTACTAAGTCCTATAGCTGAATAAATGACCGGCAGACCAAACTCTCGTAAAGGCATAACCTTTCTTTTTTCTTTTGAAACCAAGGGTATTCAATCCATGCATGGCCTGAGCACCAGCACTGTGCCCAGTAAGACGAGGACTACCAGGCATTAGGAGTGTGGATCACGACACTCTTTCCTCTCCTAGCCTGTGTCCGGTCCCTGACTCTTTTCAGCATGAAGCTCCAGAAATTGAATTAACAACTCATCAATATTATGCCAATTGAAAACAGTTTTCTATCCTCTTACCAAAATTTAAAGCTGGTTGTCTAGTATTTCAATGTGCTTATTCTAGTGAAAAAAATTTTTTTTTTACTCTGTACATGATACATAAGGCCCTTTGTCAGCTGGCGTCCAAGGATTTTGTTTATTTTCCTCTGTTTTTGCTCACACCTCTCATTTTGAAGCTTCCCTTTCAGGACTTTTCAAATTGTTTACAGAAAACCAGATTTGCTGGTACCTGATTTAAACTCCATAGTGCTAAATTTTGCTCCATTCTTTTAATAAATGATTATTGAGCAACTATTACGCAGCAGCTGATTCTCTGTATAGAAAGAAGACAGAGTTCCTGCCTCCAAATACTTTATATTTTAAACTGAGAAAAGAAATTTTAGGGAGCCCATTTCTTCTGTTTTCAGGAGGGCCATTTGGGCTTCAAAATGCTTTTACAAACTTTTTTGGAAAAAGTGACAGTCTCAGATACGAACTCTGTGTGTAGCATTCTTCTGAAACAGCCTAGCTAGTTGGCAGTGTCTGTGATCAACACCAACTGCTCTGAAGCTTTGAAGAAAGGCATGAGCATGTGTGTGCTGTGTACAATACAGGAATGCCACTGAAATCCAACTTAATCCATTAACTCATAAAACAGATTCAATGTTTGTTTAGTGCTTGGCAATACATTTTCTCCAATTTCAAAATTCATTGGGAATCCCACCCACATTTGAACATATTTTTTCCTTCTAGAATTCTTCAAAGGAATCTCTGCAGAAAAGGAACACCAAACAGCTCATGTCATAAGTTGAAATTCCTATTGACATCTGACAACTCTGTAAGCTGGAAAGAACATAGTTGTTATGTCAGAAAGGCCTTCCAGTCTCTTTCATGTGAGCCTTGGCAAGTTAGGTGACGTCTCTGAGCCTTGTTTCTTCATCTCTTGAGTGGGGATAATGATATCTACCTGCCAAGACCATTATAAGGATTAAAGGGATAATTCATATTAAAATCTTGGCACATACTAAGCACTTCATAAAAAATTAGCTATTATTACCATTCTTCTTATTATCAGTAGTCATTCTGTTAAGGGATCTAAGTTAAGCTTGTGCTTATAGCTTATTTATTCATTCAATGAGTGTTTACTACACAGCATCTGCTGTACATAGGGTCCAGTGTTGGGTGCCCTAGGGTGTGGGTGGGAGTAAGAGAAGCACATGAATTTTGCTTTCCATGGTCTTATTTTCTAGTTGGGAAAAGATATGTACATAAATAATTAGAAGAGAAAGTGCCAAAGAGAGGCAGACTAAATAGTGTAGGCTTAGATGCAGAGAAGAGTCCAGTTTTATTAGGAATGGAAGTGGAAGATGATATATGGGAAGGATTCTTAGAGAAAATACACTCTGCCGTCCTTCCCTGCTGGCTAAGAGAGTCTTTACAGGTCAACGAGCTCAAAACAAAACTACCCCCCACCCCTTCCTCTTAAATCTCGGACGTGCTTTGCCATGTTGCTGTTAGTGGCCTTACTTAGTGGTCCCTCATTTTGGCTTAGCAGATCTGAAAGGGACGTTAAAGATCAACTCCTTCATCACCCTGAAGGACCCTATCAATTAAAAAAAAAAGTCTATTTTAAAAAGCAACTGTGGGCTTTCCTTGCAAGCAAAAAGCAACCAAATACCCTTTCTGTTCTGCCCATAGAAATCTTTAGTTTCACGTTGTAATCCCCAAGACCAATGAAGTTCCAGATTTTTCGCATAATTACTTGATCTTTGTTTGGTTTCCTAACAATTATTTTGCTCTCCTTGCATCATCATTTATTTTTTAAAGAGTACACTGAGGTTGTTCTATGATAACTGGCTAAATTTGAGATTATTGGAGATGCAGCTTTACAGAATTAAAGATTTGTCCTTCCATGTTATAAGCAATGAATACAGTATAACTAAAATTATTCCCCCATTTTTGCTCAGAAACTCCCTGACAAATGTAAAATCTAGCTGTAAGAATTACTTTCTTGATGGATATTTAAAAAGCATTTAAGGGGCACCTGGGTAGCTTGGTTGGTTAAAGCCTCTGACTCTTGATTCTGACTCAGGTCATGGTCTCAGGGCCCTGGGATCCAGCCCTTTGTTGGACTCTCTGCTCAGTAGGGAGTCTGCTTGTCCCCCTCTTCCTCTGCCGTTCCCCCACTCATGCACACACATGCTCTCTCTCTGTCAAATAAATCCTAAATCTTTTTTTTAAAAAGGCATTTAGTAGGGGTTCCTGGGTGGCTCAGTTGGTTAAGCATCCAACTCTTGATTGGCTCAGGTCTTGATTTTGGGGTTGTGAGTTCAAGTTCCATATTGGGCTCCATGCTGGGCATGGAGCCTACTTAACAAAAAAAGGCATTTAACAACTTATCCATTGTTCCTTGTTAAAAGTCTAGGAGGGAAAAAAAAAGTCTAGGAGGAACAGAATTAAGGTGCTATTTCCTTCATATAAACATACGTATACATACATATTCACACACACATATGGACATACATTCACACACAATGCCATTTCCTTTAAAGTCAGACACAAGCCAGACATGTCTGTTATCAGCACTATTATTTCACACTGTTTTAGAAAAATAAGCCATGCAAGTAGTTAGAAAATAAAGTAAGAGAAAAACTCAGAAAAAAGTGAAATTTCTTATTTCATAAAAAAACCCATGAAGTCAGCCTAGAAACTTATACGTAAAAAGAGAAACCAGTAATGTAGCTGGTTAAAAAATGAACTTACAAAACTCATAACAAGAAGGGGCAGATAGGAAATACAATGGTGAACATTCTGGTATAAAATACAGCTTAAGACATAAAATATTAAAAAAAAAAAAGACATAAAATATTTAAGAATAAGCTGAAAAATTAAGGATTCAGAGCTTACATGAAAAACTATAAAAGTCCGTCAAATATCATGAAAAGGGGAGAATAAATTAAAAGTTATACTTGGTTCTTGTGGGGATCCTCTAGTAATGCCATTATTCACTGAACAAGCCTGTATGTTTAACAGAATCTTGGTGAAAACAATTTTTTATTAAATTATCTTAAAATTCATCTAAAATAAACATTAGCATAGTAAAAATTTTCTGAAAGGAACTAGCATTGAAGGGGACACTGAGCTGCCAGATGTTCAAATACAGTAAATACAAGATGGCCAATAAACATTTGAATAGATGTCATGCTACACTAACAATCAAAGAAATGCAAATTAAAATAAAAATGGCAGTTTCATCTTTGGTTTTTTGACAAATGTTAAAAATTATAAAAATACCTAGTTTTTGTAACTATAGGGATCAAGCATTCGTATACTGCTAAGGTAAATGAGTATAATTTTCTTGAGAGAAGTTTGAGAATGCATTTCAAATTTTTAAATGTGTATGCTCTGAGGGTCATGTACTTGAGCTTGCAGGTATGAATGATGTGTGATCCATCAGTTGTTTTGTCTGGGAATTTTTCATATGTACATGATTTGAGGAGCGATTCAAGACATGTGAACAAGGATTTTCATTGCAAATTTTTTATAAGCAAAAAGAATATAGATAACTCTAAAGAAGAAAAAGACTAAGATTTCGTTTATGAAGAATTGACTTGATCATATACAATCATCTACTTAACGTAAGAGCAAAAGTCTTTAATGGTTAAGGGGAAAAAAGCAGAAAACAGAAATATGTATCATTAAAAAGAGCACACACATATCTATACACAACACATATATACACAAAAACAATGTAGATAGATAGTGAGCGAGTGAGAGAACGAGCGAGCATTTGGCAGGCTATACACCAAAATGTTAATAATTTTAAACTCCAAGTTGAATGATTATTAATAACATTCATTTCTTTTTTTTTAGTCCTTCTTTTACTGTCTGGATATTAAAAAACTAGCAGATAAGCTAATTTTGGTGTTTTTGACTCTTGCAGTAGTACCCTGGCCCCTTTCCTGTGAGCCCTCAGAAGGTATCTGTTACCTCAGGACAACAGCCGTCTTCCTCTGGCTCTTAGCGGTAGATTTCCATTAAACTCTGGCCTTTCCTGCTGACTGGGAAGCTGCAAGGGGTTGCTTTCCCACTGCAAGGACTGGAATCTTCTTTGAGAATTGTTACCTGGAGTTCCTAAAACTGCCCTTGCCAGTGGGGATGCATTCCCTGGAGTCTGCTGGGTTCCTTTCCTCTGTGAGCACCCAGCAAGTCTACACTTCCCAGGCTCCCTTACAGTGAGATTTGATCATATGACCCCTCTCAAACTAGTGGTTGTGAAAAGTGAGGGGTGTCACTTTCAGGCCTGATTCATTGAACTTCTCATGGGGGATCCTCTCTGCACTTCCCTTCCTAGATGTTAACTAACGCCTGAGATGATGTTGGAAACTATGTGTTGAAGGTGAAAGAGCCTAGATCTTCAAACGACTTGAGACCAGAATCATTCCGCCAGTCTGGACTGCCAACCGTGGGCTGAGTCAGCACGTACTCACGCCATGTGCACACACCCCAAAAACATAAAACCAAAAGCAAGCAAATAAGAAACACTTCTAAGCTTGAGCCATTACACTTTTTTTTGAGTCTATTTTGTTATTTCAGATAATCGACCCTATCTCACCCCCTCCCCAACCATATGATTCTCCTTGCAGGGCTAGGTTGGTGTGCTCTCTCCCCCTCTACTTTACATTTTGTACTAGCTGACACCCCTGTTTCAGAGCCCCTCAGGAGAAGAGCTCCTTCAGCTCTCTCTCTCTGTAGGGCTTTGACAGGAGTTCTTGGGGTCCAGCAGGAAACACTCTGAGATACCTTCACTGTAGCATTTCCCTTGCTCTTGTGCTTTCCTTTTAGACATGTATATCCTGAACCTACAATCTTTTAGTCGATATATTCATGACATCTGACTCGAAGAGAAAACTCTGAACACACCTTTGTCCTGACTTATTGACTGGACTGGGATAGCTTGAAGCTCAACTAAGATCCCTGTCATACCTGCAAGAAACTATTCCATTAAGACACAAAGAGATGGAAAAATATTCCATGCTCATGGATTGGCAGAATTAATATTGTGAAAATGTCAATGTTACCCAGGGCAATTTACACGTTTAATGCAATCCTTATCAAAATACCATGGACTTTCTTCAGAGAGTTAGAACAAATTATTTTAAGATTTGTGTGGAATCAGAAAAGACCCCAAATAGCCAGGGGAATTTTAAAAAAGAAAACCATAGCTGGGGGCATCACAATGCCAGATTTTAGGTTGTACTACAAAGCTGTGGTCATCAAGACAGTGTGGTACTGGCACAAAAACAGACACATAGATCAATGGAACAGAATAGAGAATCCAGAAGTGGACCCTGAACTGTATGGTCAACTAATATTCGATAACGGAGGAAAGACTATCCATTGGAAGAAAGACAGTCTCTTCAATAAAGGGTGCTGGGAAAATTGGACATCCACATGCAGAAGAATGAAACTGGACCACTCTCTTGCACCACACACAAAGATAAACTCAAAATGGATGAGAGATCTAAATGTGAGACAAGATTCCATCAAAATCCTAGAGGAGAACACAGGCAACACCCTTTTTGAACTTGGCCACAGTAACTTCTTGCAAGATACATCCACGAAGGCAAAGGAAACAAAGCAAAAATGAATTATTGGGACTTCATCAAGATAAGGAGCTTTTGCACAGCAAAGGATAAGTCAACAAAACTAAAAGACAACCTACAGAATGGGAGAAGATATTTGCAAACGACATATCAGATAAAGGGCTAGTTTCCAAAATCTATAAAGAACTTATTAAACTCAACACCAAAGAAAGAAACAATCCAATCATGAAATGGGCAAAAGACATGAAGAGAAATCTCACAGAGGAAGACATGGACATGGCCAACATGGACATGAAAAAATGCTCCGCATCACTGGCCATCAGGGAAATACAAATCAAAACCACAATGAGATACCACCTCACACCAGTGAGAATGGGGAAACTTAACAAGGCAGGAAACAACAAATGTTGGAGAGGATGTGGAGAAAATGGAACCCTCTTACACTGTTGGTGGGAATGGGAACTGGTGCAGCCACTCTGAAAAACTGTGTGGAGGTTCCTCAAAGAGTTAAAAATAGACCTGCCCTACGACCCAGCAATTGCACTGTTGGGGATTTACCCCATAGATGCAGATGCAGTGAAACGCCGGGACACCTGCACCCCGATGTTTCTAGCAGCAATGTCCACAATAGCCAAACTATGGAAGGAGCCTCGGTGTCCATCGAAAGATGAATGGATAAAGAAGATGTGGTCTATGTATACAATGGAATATTCCTCAGCCATTAGAAACGACAAATACCCACCATTTGCTTCAACGTGGATGGAACTGGAGGGTATTATGCTGAGTGCAGTAAGTCAATCGGAGAAGGACAAACAGTGTATGTTCTCATTCATTTGGGGAATATAAATAATAGTGAAAGGGAATATAAAGGAAGGGAGAAGAAATGTGTGGGAAATATCAGAAAGGGAGACAGAACATAAAGACTCCTAACTCTGGGAAACGAACTAGGGGTGGTGGAAGGGGAGGAGGGCGGGGGGTGGTGGGCAATGGGTGACGGGCACTGAGGGGGACACCTGACGGGATGAGCACTGGGTGTTATTCTGTATGTTGGTAAATTGAACACCAATAAAAATTAATTTATTAAAAAAAAAAAAGAAACTGTTCCATTTCATAGGATGTCTGTAAGCTGCCAAATCTGAAATAGGTGAATCCAGGGCCGCATGCACCATGGCATTGACAAGAAATTGGGGTGTAGCCTCAGAGGGACCTAGGTTTGAGTCTTCATCCTGCTTATGAGCTATGTTGGCCTCTCTGATTCTCAATATCCTCAACAGCGAACTGGAAAAGAAAGTAATTTCTACATGATCAGAGCCTTCTAGACTGTAGCTGGGGTGATCCTTGTAAATCACTTGGTACTTACATGATGAAAACTAAGAGATAAATTTGAAGATGGAGAATAATGACAGTGATAGAAAAAATTATGTAAAGGATTCATTGAGTTGAACTTCTACAGGATTGTGGGAGAGGGATCGAAAGCAAGAAACTTGACCCTGACCAAATTAAATAGCAACCAATGGCATTTTAATATTCCATGTGACTCACAGTTTATTAAACACAGCTTTAAACTTAGCATGGTGTTAGTATCAACTTGTACTGCCATAGCAGATGCTCATTTTCTCTCCTCCTCCAAATTTCCATTGTTCTCCTTTGCTGTATTTTATGTGAATATAGATATTTTCAGCGGGTTATTATGCTCCATTGAGATATTAGCACCTTCTAGAATACTTTATGATTTCATCTCCTGAGTATGTATTCCCATGGAAACAGCATATAGTATAACACAACTGAGAAGGGGCCCCCATATGCCTTTCCAGTGTATATCTTCAAGAACGACATTAACTAGGGGAATGAGGCTGGGAGTATGGGGTTTATTGTGGATTTTCACAGTGATTCCTTTTGCATCTCCTGAAGAGTTCTGTTTTTAATAAACTTTACTAGAAATCTAACATTACCAAAAAGTATAATCAAGTACATTGTATATGTATGAATCATAATAAATGAGGATTAGATAATGTTTTTGCTTACATAAATAGGCTGTTTCACAGTTGATATTTATTTTTTAGTGGAAAAATTTGTTTGGGTGAAGCAAAGGACTCTGGGTGAAAGGCTTGAAGAAGAGGGTTGACTTATATTCAAGTAAAATTTATGAATACGCATGAAGTTGACCACAACCTTCCTTCTATCGGCTTAGAGTTAACTCTACCCCACACTGTACTCAGGCATGGGCTGAGTTGGTGAGCTGTGTGGGCTCTAAGGATAGCAGTGAATCTGCTGAATCCTGAATCAGTGAATCCTGAATCTCATGAAGGACTATCTTCGTGAGAGTTCTTAAATTTAGGGCCTTGTGCACTTAATGTTGCTTAGTCTTGGTTTTCTCATTTGTAAAGCACAGCTGCTAAAAAGTGGTGAGCCTAGCACGTCTGACACATAAAGACAAATAATGTTGAATACCCCCCTCCTCTGAGCAACAAAATGATCTTCAGTAATAATCATGAAATGCATGAATAATAATAGTGGCAAGAAAAAAATACAGTGTATATATATATATGTGTATATATATATATATATATATATATATATATATATATATGATGCTCAGTCGGTTAAGAACCTTCCTTTGGCTCAGGTCATGATCTCTGGGGATCCTGCGATCTAGCCCTGTGTTGGACTCTGCTCAGTGGAGAGTCTGCTTCTCTCTCTCCTTCTGCCCTTCCCCCTACTCATTCTTGATCTCTCTCTCTCTTGCTCTCTGTCTCTCAAATGAATAAATAAAATCTTTTAAAAATTTTTGAAAAGGGAAAAAACCCTACATTTACATTTACATAATAACAATACAGTTTCTGTTTTTGTTCCTTGTGCAGATATGTCAATAATTTTGTGAAATTTGGTTTCCTTTGTCTATTTATGTTCGATAGACAGTATAGCCAGACTTATCAATCTATGTTCTTTGATAGTTGATCAAAGCGTCTTTGTTTTTATTAATTTTAATTTATTTTTTAATAATAAATTTATTTTTTATTGGTGTTCAATTTGCCAACATACAGAATAACACCCAGTGCTCATCCCGTCAAGTGCCCCCCTCAGTGTCCGCCACCCAGTCACCCCCACCCCCCGCCCTCCTCCCCTTCTACCACCCCTAGTTTGTTTCCCAGAGTTAGGAGTCTTCCATGTTCTGTCTCCCTTTCTGATATTTCCTACCCATTCCTTCTCCCTTCCCCTCTATTCCCTTTCACTATTATTTATATTTCCCAAATGAATGAGACTATATAATGTTTGTCCTTCTCTGATTGACTTATTTCACTCAGCATAATACCCTCCAGTTCCATCCACATCGAAGAAAATGGTGGGTATTTGTCATTTCTAATGGCTGAGGAATATTCCATTGTATACATAGACCACATCTTCTTTATCCATTCATCTTTCGATGGACACCGAGGCTCCTTCCATAGTTTGGCTATTGTGGACATTGCTGCTAGAAACATCGGGGTGCAGGTGTCCCGGCGTTTCATTGCATCTGTATCTTTGGGGTAAATCCCCAGCAGTGCAATTGCTGAGTCATAGGGCAGATCTATTTTTAACTCTTTGAGGAACCTCCACACAGTTGTCCAGAGTGGCTGCACCAGTTCACATTCCCACCAACAGTGCAAGAGGGTTCCCTTTTCTCTGCGTCCTCTCCAAAGATAAACTCAAAATGGATGAAATATCTAAATGTAAGACAAGATTCCATCAAAATCCTAGAGGAGAACACAGGCAATACCCTTTTTGAACTCGGCCACAGTAACTTCTTGCAAGATACATCCACGAAGGCAAAAGAAACAAGAGCAAAAATGAACTACTGGAATTTCATCAAGATAAGAAGCTTTTGCACAGCAAAGGATACAGTCAACAAAACTCAAAGACAACCTACAGAATGGGAGAAGATATTTGCAAATGACCTATCAGATAAAGGGCTAGTTTCCAAGATCTATAAAGAACTTATTAAACTCAAAAGCAAAGAAACAAACAATTCAATCATGAAATGGGCAAAAGACATGAAGAGAAATCTCACAGAGGAAGACATAGGCATGGCCAACACGCACATGAGAAAATGCTCCGCATCACTTGCCATCAGGGAAATACAAATCAAAACCACAATGAGATACCACCTCACACCAGTGAGAATGGGGAAACTTAACAAGGCAGGAAACCACAAATGTTGGAGAGGATGCAGAGAAAAGGGAACCCTATTAATTTTAATTAAAAAAATTATCTTTCATAAGAACCAATAGCTATACAAATAGTTAAGGAAATATTATACATAGAATAAGTTTGGCAGATGCATTAAAAACTCCATTTCACAACACATTCCAGAAAATTGTTACACAGATTATGTGTCTTTGGAATCAATACTACCAATTTCAAAATCTCTGTGAGACTAAAAAAAAAAACAAAAACAAAAACAAACCAAAATCCCACTAAAATAACTTCACCAGAAAGTTTATCAAACACATCTTATGTTTTATAAAATCTGCAAAAATCAGAGATAATGGCTCCATGATAACTAATATTGACATTATCCAATCAGTTGCTGTAGCACAAGTTTCCAGTTTCTTGAGAAAATGAGACAAACATACTTTGTCCTTTAGATTTCTCCTAGCAATGTAAAACTAACATCTTTTATTGCTGCTTCTGCATTTTTCTTTGAAATTTGACTTTTTCTTATGCAAAATATTTATTTCCTTACATCTTGCTATATAGCTAATGACCTTTTCTATAATTGCTTTGTCCTAAACATCAAGGACTAATTTTATTTTATTTTATTTTATTTTATTTTATTTTTTTTTAATTAACTTTTATTGGTGTTTAATTTACCAACATACAGAAAAACACCCAGTGCTCATCCCGTCAAGTGTCCACCTCAGTGCCCGTCACCCATTCCCCTCCAACGCCCGCCCTCCTCCCCTTCCACCACCCCTAGTTCGTTTCCCCGAGTTAGGAGTCTTTATGTTCTGTCTCCCTTCCTGATATTTCCCAACATTTCTTTTCCCTTCCTTTATATAAGGACTAATTTTAAAGGTACATTGATGGGGCTGATTCTGGCTGTTTGAAAGTAGTATTTTTGGTGCCAAATTAGCACCAAAAAATTCACTTCAGAAAATTTCACACTCAGAACAATATTGCATTTATGAGCTAAAATTTGCACTTACTAGCCAATAACATAACATCTTGTACTTTGACTCTGTTTTAAGTTTTAAATGCAAAATAGTTCTCCAGCTGGTCACCCAGAATGTCAGGTTTGCGATGACTTCAGTTTTATTCCCTCATCTATTTTAATCACTATATTGTTGATATTGATTCAAAATCACCCATTGAAGTACAAGGATAGGTAATACCACAAGTGCTAAGGATGTGAATTAGAATGGTTCTAAATTGTCACAAACATAATCCTCACATGAACACATAGCTAGGTCTCTGCCTGTTGGGTGCTACCAGTATAGCTGAGAGTTCTTGGAATTAACTTCTGTATAGAATATATTTATTAAAGGATACATAACAAAAAACCGTTAATTTAAAGCTTACATATATATTATTAAAACTCAATAGTCAACCACAACAATTGTTTAGAATTTAGACTAACAAAAGAATTTTCTCAAGAAGGGGTATTTTATCACAGACATTGTTTAGAATTTCTGACTCATGGTGATAATAAAGAGCAGACCAACTTTTCAGTCTGTTTGTGGCATTGTTTTAAAATTCCTTACAGACAATGGACCCCTTACTGCCTGCACCCAGTGTAGACAGCTCACATCATCTTATCCTCGGTACCATACCGGTTTGGGAAATCCACTGGTTTGGCTTGTGTTAGGTTCTCAACAAATACTAAATTTTCAAGTTTAGTCATGCCCATCCCAAACTTTACTCTGCAATTTATTTGTCTATAAGGGCATATGTATTCATGCTTCACACATTTAGTGAGTATCCACATAATGGCAGACCCTGACCTGGTCCTTGGGAATATAAAACTGAAAGACCTAACAGTCTCTGCTTTTGAGGAATGTGCTAGTCCATTAATGAACAAATTAGTTTTCAAAGTTTTAGCCATCATTGGAAATTTTCTTTATATATCTTTAAAATAAGAGCAGCTGCAAGTAACAATATTAATAGCTTAACCTATAAGGCCATTTGCTGTTGGATTAGCATACTATCCAGAGATGTGAGGATCCAGATGTGGTTGCCAGCTTAACAGTGCCATCAAGGACTCTAATTCCTTTGCTTGTTTGTCTCTACCATCCTCAGTTTGTAAGCAATGTCTCCTCTTGTGGTCATGAGATGTGTGCTGCAGCTCTTAGCATCATGAAGTCCCTATGACTTCTCTTTATATCCCATTGGCTGGAACTGGGTTTTCTGCTCAACTCTGAGTAAATCACTGATGAAAGGACATGGAATTGTGTGATTGGTTCATGCCAATCATGATTGATTATCTGGACCTGTGCACCATTGATTATCTTGACCATGTGAGTCAAATCAGAGTTTTATTAACAAGGAAGAAGTAGGGTCTGACAGTTGAATTAGGTAGTCAACAGTATCTATATATCTGAGTCAAGTGAGCTGTATGCAGACCTTGTGAGGGCACAGGTTTTTTTTTTTTTAAGATTTTATTTATTCACTCATGGGAGACACAGAGAGAGAGAGAGAGAGGCAGAGACATAGGCAGAGAGAGAAGCAGGCTCCCTACTGGGAGCTTGATGCAGGACTCGATCCCAGGACCCCTGGACCATGACCTGAGCCAGAGGCAGCACTCAACCACTGAGGCACCCAGGTGTGTGAGGGCACAATTTATCAAATCGTTGCCTCAGTTACTTTGTAAATATAATAATTATACCTGACCCTACTTAACCTGTACAAATGCTTAAACCACAGGCTCAAACTCTGGGTAAGAGCAGTTCTAAATTCTATCTGTTCTTTATGACCTGAGAGAAGACCCCCTTCAGCCCTTAGTCTCCTTTAATTGGTGGCTTTTAGGATTAGATGAACTTCTAAGTTCCTTCTTGTTCAGATACAGTATAAAATAGTTCACTGGTGCCTGGAATGTATCAATGATAGCAGCCTCTGCTTTCTTATGACCTTGTCATCATTCAGACAGGATTCTCTTATGGCCCTGCTGCATGCCTCATTCAAGAGAAGCATCCAAGCCATTTGTCCCAGCCATTTAATGACTAATGGTGAACCTCCCTGCTCTATAGGCATGCCAGTTAGAGAAGCAATATTACTTGCCTCTGGATTATTTCAGTCTAGCTACTGTCAAAATAGCATAAACATGTGACAAATCTTCCCAACTATGTGAAGAATCAGGGCACTGGATGCAATTCAGACAGCATAAGTCACTGCAGAAGTTCAAGTACTTCCCCTAAGGCACTCCAGCCATATAGATACAATCTAGTCACATAAAACCCTTTGAGAAATGGACAAAACAAAGATCCCCCATGGATCTTTGCCTATTTTCTCAAGAATAAAGTTTGCTACAAATCATTTAAAGGACACATCAAGATACAGCCCTTTAGATGTCTAAGGATACTTCAAGGTACTTGAGAGATGAGTTTCCCTCAGGAGACACGAATGATTCTTAGCATTGATTTATTCTCCCAAAACAATATGGCAGAAAAAAATAGAACCAAACATTCCTGGTTTAAATGCTCTCTTTCATTATTTATTATCTGCATAATCATAGGCGAGGTATTAAATCCTTTCCAGTCCTCTCTTCTGCCATTTTGAAGATAGTAGAGTAGATCTCCCAGACTGAAGGCTTGTACTAGTTCAGGTACCTGTAAGTCAATATGGCAGTTTTTATATAAATGATCATAAGATGAGTCACATATCAAAGAAGAAAGGAACCAGAGAGGGCCAAGCTTCTTTAGCCAGGTTTAGAAACTCTTTAGGAGATAATAACAAAGTCAATGACAACTTGAGGATGACTCCTGGGGATAGCATCAGGGCTCTCAAGAGCATAGATCATCTCCTGACTTTCATATTTTGAAGTGTTCTTTACTCATCACAAAATCCATCCTGAGGTCAGCCACGGGTCTCACTATAATGTAACTGCATGGCAGCAACCTGAAGAGTCAACTTGCTTATCTTCACCATCTTATTTGCCACTTTTTCCTGGTGAAAGCAGGAAGACCAGGGGATTCAGAATGATAGGGGATGGTTTCTAGCTATTGCTCTAAAATAATTAAATTGAATTCTGCTTCGCTACCTTCATCCTGCTTCAACATTCAGCCAATAGAGTGAAAAAGGAAGTCTCCCAAGTGGCAGTTTCTTCTCTACACATTCATGCCTTCATGCTGACTTCATCCTTCACCATTCACCATCTACTCAACTGTCTTCTCTGATTCCCCAGAATGTTCCAAAGAATCTTGCTTCAAATGGCATTCTAACCAATATGGACAGAACTGAGGGTCCTCCTCAAATTTGGACGTTCCCAAATCAGTTTTCATATGGCACATCTGGAAAAATATTTGCTTCCTTATTGACCTATTGAATTCTGTTCTCCCTACATCAAGTCTTGTTATATCTTCCTCATTAGTTTCTATCCCGTCCTCCCTACTTTTATACGTACCTTTATCACAGCCCATCCTAATGATCTGCTCACTTTTCTTCTTCACTTCAACAGACTTTGAGCTCTTTGATGCCAAGAACTGAGTCTGAACACCTGTGCAGCACAATGCATGGCACAAAACATGGCAGAGGGAGAAGACGCTGGGCTCAGTGACTGATGAATGAATGTGTAGTCCGTAAGTCTGATCCCACTTATTGACTGATGGTTAGCCAATCTTCTTGACAGATGAAGAATCCTGCACTTTCCACAGGCTTCAGTTTTGGAACACTGGGGAGGTTTGTGAGGAAGCACTTTCTCCATTAGATAGAAATCCCCATCTGGACCACATTCCATTGCCTCAAATGCCGATAAATAATTCGGAAGCTGATAAGTTGACTGTTTGGACATGAGCTCAAAGTGAGGAATCTAAAAGCACACAGAAGATGAGATAAGCTGTTACATCTCTCTCACACATACATGGACACACACACACGACTGTATCCATCTAAACTCAAACCACACTGAAGCACCAAAAGATGTCTCTCCAGATGGGACAGGAGGCAAAGGAAGACCAAGCAAATTTCATGGGTTTGAGGAAAGTAAAATCCATTCTCATCTTGTGGTTCTAGAGAATCCAAGTAATTCAGCTTTGAATCAGTACAAGAGGTTAGACTTAAGATTAATTAATAAGTTAAGTCCCCAAATAATATTCGCTGAACACCCATTCTGCCTTTACTTCTGAAAATTTTAAGAATTAAAAAGAGCTGAAGAGACAGCTAATTACAGTGTGTGCCAGTACTGCAGTGTTGAGAAGTGCATGGTATGACATGCAGGGCCTAACACAGCCTGGGGAGTTATGGAAGGAAGGGTTACAATATGGTAAGAATTTTGAGGAATGAATAAATGATGGTCAGATGAAGCGGTGGAGTAGGGTGGAAGGTGTTCCATGGAGGAAGAGAGCTTAGCCTGGACAAAGTCCTGGGGGGAAAGTCTAGAAAATGGGGAGAATGGTAAATCATTCCATATGGCAGAGATAGAAGGGCAGAAGGAATAAATGGTAGATGAGGAGACCAATCATGGCAGAAGATAGGGAGGGAATGGTAGGTGAGAGCCAAGTCATAAAATGCATCAGAAGTCATGATGAGAAAATTTCAGTCCTTCCAGGAGGCACCAAGAAGCCATGGGGAGATTCTTTGGATAAATCATTTATCTGGATGGTAGAGACAGAGACATGTTCATTAATTAATGTTGGTACTTTTCCAGTGCAGCTCAGAGAAGGAAAGAGGCAGATGGGCCTTTAGCATTCTAAGGCCAGGATTATAATTTCTTAAGGAATATAATCAAAGCCATGTTAATAGGAGGACCATCCAAGGCTCATGTCAAATAGACAAGGTGGTTTACAGAAGGAATTCAATTCTCACAGCTACATATTATATTTAACATCAAGGAATTCAGAGAAAAAGAGCCACAGGCCAAAATGAAAACATCCCTCACACCCAACCACCATCTTCTATCCATCTGTTGATCCATCAAGAACTGAATGGTCAAAAAAAAAAAAAAAAAAGAACTGAATGGTCAAAGAATTGTGGGGTTTGAAAGACATAAAAAGGAACAATAGGAATTAGGACCAATTCTTCGCATTCTAAGAAAGGGGAGCAGAAAGAAGCAGCTGATAGAGAAGCTCATGAAGGGAAGGATGGAAGTCAGAAAGAAAGCGAGAAGTAGAGAATCTCTGTGGAGCATCCCACCAAGGCCCACTTGGCAGGGACTTGTTCCTTGTGGTATTTGAGGTGAATTTAAATAACTCAAAAGCACAGCCTCTGGCTATCCATTGTGACTCTTTTAATAAATAACTGGTCAAACTTCTCTCAGGATACACTGTGTTCCATGTTAAGATGTGACCAACATTATTTAGAATGGTGAAGGAAACTCCGTAGTTTCTGAGAGTCACAAGCCTATACCCCATATGGAGTACAAAACAGGTAATGACTATTAATAGGTAGAAACTACCAAATAGAGAGCTAGAAGGCTCATTCTACTAATTTTCCATCTTTTGATCATATCTAAAGATATTTCTTGTGGGGCAAAAAGGAAGAGATTAGAGGTGGGACTCTGCCATAGGGATTCATTACCATTAATTGGGAACATTCTATGTGCCAGGGACAGAGCTAAGTGCTTTATATAAATGATCTCATTTAATTCCTACAATAATCCTGTGCTATCAATACTGCCTATCTTTATTCTCATTTTAGGGATGAGGATAAAGAGACTTATAGTTGTAAAGAGTAAACATGATCCCTTCAATATCCTGAAGATCCTTATATTACAAAATCCATGAAACTTCTGGGTAGAATACTGATGAAGGAACGGAGGGAGGGGGAGGAGGAGCAGAGATACTCTTTCAAATTGATGAATTAGAGTTTTGAAGCTGCAGACCTTGTTCCACTGATGTGTAGGAAAGTCAATTTAGTAGGTAGTGGCCAAGCATCTTTAAAATGGAGTAGACTGAAATGGAATAGAATAGAAAAGAAAATATCAGAGTGGACTGTAGATGGTAAGGAAAAGTATCATTGCAAGAATTGTTAAGTTCTGGTGTGTACTGGTTTGCAACATAAATGCACAGCTTTACGTGAGTCCCTCCCAGAATTTGAAATCCACTGTTCAAGCGCATAGCTGAACTTAGACTAGAAAACTAGGGAGATCTTTAGAAACCAAAACAGAGCAGGATCCCCCACTCTATCGAGAGGCATAACATGGAGAATTGGCTGAAAGTTTATGATATTTGAAAGTGAAAATTTAAATCATTGGTAATTCTCAGCATGGGAAGAGAAGAGAAGACAGAAAGCTCACGTAAACTAGACTTTCTGTGGGACGTAAATGGTTGTTAGTGGGTATTGGAACATTTCTTTTAATCCGAATATTCTTTGAAGAGTTACTTTTATGATTAAAATGCTCCCTGAACACACATACGTTTAGGGCATTGGGATAAAATAACTGGTGAGTTATAGAAGAAGCTTTCATTTCAAAGACCGTTTTACAATAGTGTATCATCGGAATGATTCTTGCAAACTGGTGAATAGAAAGATTCAAGCATCATTTTTCCCTCTTGAGACAACTCCCGAAGAGCAGCGTTTTCTCATCTCTAGTTCCACAGAAGGTACAGCTCTCATTTCTGTGATTCCATCGAAAATCTCGAAAGGACACACTGAGGGAACAGGCTCAGTAGTTGGCAGGCAGGCTTAGCATCTCAGAGAGGAAATCGATTACCATTTCAGGACTTCCATGCAGTCGCTGTCCAAACCACAGTGAGCAAGATAAACCATAAGTTAAACTGACCTCCTGCTGATATGCCTGGGACACCATCAGAATCTATTTCCAAATATCATGGAGGGGACCATGTGGAATCCTCTGACTTCTGGAGCATCAGATTGAATGGGGAGCCTGTTTTTTATTATGGCTGGGGGAAAAAAATAATGTTTAACTATTCCATGACTTTAATGGAACACAGATTTGGTTTGTCTTGGAAATGACTGCTCGGCATTATAATTACAATTTGCTTGCAGCATCAGTGAAGGCACACGGTAGAGCTGGCTTCCAAACCACGGAGGCAAAGAAGAGAGAGGACGAGCTCTAAGATACATGTGTGCGTACACACGTACACACATACACATACACATCGTCCGTTGGTTCATTTGCAATTCATGACACTTTGGAACAGGGAAGTTTTTTTTTTTTCCAAAAGGCAACATCCGTTCCCTGACAAACTCATAAATCATTTGATTTTTCTGCTACAAAGCAAAAATCATCTTTAAAACCAGTGCGATCTTTGAGTCTCTGCTCATTTGGCAAATGCATCTCATGCTGAAATAAACCTGCTGTCAACGTTTGACAAGAAGTCTGCATTCCCTGAATGTATGTATTTACAGTGTTCATTCAGAGGCATGCCATTTTGGATGGTGCCCTCACTGAGCCAGAGGGCTGCACTCAGCATCTAGGTTCATCCCTTGGAGCCCTGCCAGTGTGGCCCTTTCACCACTTCTAAGGGCTTTAGAGTTTCACCCAAGGTTAAGTGTGATAGTAGAATATGGGAAGAATCTCAATGGGACAGAAGAAATGAAGCAAATTACAGCTAATCAGATTGTACAAAGCACCATGTGTTAATTCTAAGATTTTGACTGTTTTCTCTTAGAAACTATAATCCTAGACTGAGTGCATGCTGGAGGAAGGACAGGGTCATTGGCTGTAAATTATTCAGTGCCCAGTGTTTCATCAGTCAGACCTTTGTATCTACTGTTCTCTCTCCCCGAAGTGTGCGTTCTCCTAGTCTTTGCATGGCCAGGTCCTTCTCATCCTTTAAAACTCAGCTTTTTGAATTCTATAATCATTCATTGAGTTCAGTGTTATTAGCGCCTCTTAAAAGATAAAGAAGCTGGGGCTCAAAGAGTCCAGGTAGTTTGTCACTGGCTAGTAACTCGTAGAGATAGGATTCCAACCCCAAGGTTCTAGATTCAGATCCTTGAAGATCACATTGTGCTGCTTAGTCCTCTGCTCTAAAAAGGATCTCAGGGGCACTTGACGGGATGAGCACTGGGTGTTATTCTGTATGTTGGTAAATTGAACACCAATAAAAAATAAATTTATTATAAAAAAATAAAAAAATAAAAAGGATCTCAGACTAGTCTTAAAAAAAAATTCATTATTGCTAACTCATTCCAGAATGGAGGTGCTTGTGTGATCTTGAAGGAGCCTAGGAGTTCACTGAAGGGTTCCAAAAAAAAAAAAAAAAAAAAAAAGCAAACAAGTTGGAAGAGTTGAAAAAATTTTGGAGGAGGAAAATATATTCTGTGTAAAGGAATGTCAGGCAAAATGGCACAGCATTGTGAAATAGCAGGAATCACAGTGGAAGCTACTCTAAGGAGATTAGTATTGCTTGAACATTATTGTGAAGAAGGTGGTGGAAGCCAAGGCCGGGGAACCCAGTAGGAATACATAGAGGGTCTAAGATGCCAAGTTATATCACCTCCAACCTTGGAAGGAGTGTAGAGATACGGTAGGCAGCGGAGTGCCATGGTCAGACATGTCGCTATAGTTGTCATGTGGGGACAACATGCAATAGGGCAGGTAAAAGATGCTGTGAGCCTGAAGCAGAACAGTGATGGTAGGCAGGGAGAGGGTGGGTCTGATTGATGAAGATTGACATGATCAGGAAACTCTGGATTTGGGAGATGGGGAGGCTGAAAGGGGAGCTTAGGTATCCTCCCAGGTCTCTGGCTCATGGTTCCTGGGAAGATGATGGTGCTATTCTTGGAGAGAGGGAACCAGGTTTAGTGAAGAGAAGGATAAGCTGCATTGGTTTAGTACATGATGGGACATGGTGGCACATGCATCCAACTTGTCCTTGCACAGGACGTGTCGGAGAGGTGACAAAACTGGGCTGGTGATCGGGAATATGCAAGCACAGGAGAGGTTGCAAAAACCAGCACTTCAAGGTAAGCGTGTGAGGAGAGAATAGAATCCTTAGACCCTTGTGGCACCGTGATGGTGCCAGGGCTGTGAGAGTAAGTCCCAAGAGAAACTTGAACTCTGAATGAGCCAGGGCCCAGCAGACACAGTCATCTAGCCACCTGCAGCTCCCCTGTCTTCTAGAAAGTGGGGTTAACTTCCCTCTGGGGGTAAAAATCAGGAGTCCGAAAGACCTGAGAAAAGGACTGTGAACCCATCATCTGTCGGGGGAGTGCTGAGGTTCGGTGGTCCAACCATGGAGGACATTCAGGTATTCTGAAAAGTGAAACTTGTTCCTGCAGAGGTAGACATTTTTCATGTTTTTCTTAGCAAAACCTAGAGATTTGGATTTTAATTTAAACGACGTGAACGTGGTGAATGCAATAACTATTGTTTATTATTATTATTGGTATTAATAAATCCGGCTGTTTCTGTGGCAGTAACTGTCACAAAGTCCGGGCCCTTAATTGTGACAGTATGCCCAGTGTTAAATAGAAAATAGAATAGGGAGGAAAAAAAACATTTTTATTTTCACCACTAACCATTCAAAGGTTTATTTTCTAATTATGCTTCATTTGTGGCTAGCCATTCCAATTCATATTGAGATTTAACAAACTTTTACTGCGCGCCTGCTATTGCCCAGAGCTAATGCCTGGCACTTTGGTGTTTCTTTTAAATGTTTCCCTGAAACGTCACCACAGGGCCAGAGGGAAGTCAGAATGATTTTGTCCATTTTACAGATAAGGATACTGAGGCTCTCAGGAATGAAGTGATTTGAATTTACTCCGCCAGTTAAAGGAGGCCAAGGATAAGCATGTCCATGTACACACACACGCACACACACACACCCACACACGTGTTAAATTCTAAGTCCAGGGGTGGTTTTTTTTCCCCCTTTTAATACAACTGCTGGTTCTAATTCTAAAATGTGGTTCACATCTTGCTGATTTTTCTAACTATATAAATCTTTTCTCTTCTTTCCTTAACTCCTCAGCATCCCAATCCCATGGAACAAATGCATTAAAAAACAGGGGGATAAGTGAAGTTGTGACCTTTATAAAATAACCATCCCTAGATCGTCTGTGCAAATTCTTTGGGTCTGCATATTTGGTAGTTTTGATTTGGTCTAGGGGAAATAAATCAATGGGTAGCGTACAAAATGCAATGCCAATGATTATCCTCATCGACTTCCTTGACGCTAGCGGGCTGTGGTGATTTATATAAACTTATAGGGCTGTTCAGTGGAGGATTAACTATATGACCTTCTACATCCTTAAATATGTCCACATTATCTTTGAGGTTTAAAAACAAGGTGACTGGGCCCAAGTGCCTCCAGTGAGAGAGTCTTGTGTGGCCATAGAAATGAATCCTGGCTAACAGCAGTCCTATGTGGCTTCAGCACCTGAGTAAACTCACACTAAGCAAAATATATATAATGGCCATCACTGATGTTCACTTCTTTTGTTTTCTTTCATTTCATTTTCATAGGAAACTGAGTAGATCCTGAATCTGTGTATGGGAGGCAAACCCTTGTATTTTTCAGCCGGATTTGCCAGGATATAAGAGAAGACAATAGGGGAAAAAGAAAACACAAAAGCGTAAGTGTTGCATATATCCAGTACAGTAACAAATCGTATGAACTAAAATTTTTGATGGACACACTGCCTTCTAGAAAATCAAACAATGATTGTCTAGGAAGAGCAAAAAAAGCCAGCATGGTTTTTCAGTTCTTTCATTAATTTGGGAAATGTTTGAGTACCTACTCCAAGCAAGGCCCTTTGCCAGACCCTAGGGACATGAAAAGAAACAGGATCTGGGCGCATCTGAGTAGCTCAGTGGTTGAGCATCTGCCTTTGGCTCAGGGTGTGATCCCAGGGGTCCTGGAGGGATTGAGTCCCGCATCAGGCTCCCTGTAGGGAGGCTGCTTCTCCCTCTGCCTATGTCTCTGCCTCTCTCAGTGCCTCTCATGAATAAATTAATAATTTTTTTTTTTTAAAAGAAGCAGGATCTGTATAGTTTCTTCTCTTACTCTCAAAGATATCAAGTAGGTCATTGTGGGTGCCTACTGTGTGTCATGTCCATTTTCTGTGGAGACGTCAGTAGTGGCACCCATGTCATCAGGGAGCCACATACCTGAAGACCAATTCCTCAGATGAATCCCTGTACAGGTTAACATAGATGGAGCCTTTCTCTGTTGTAGGGTGTAACTGTTGGTTATAGCTCTGCTGCAAGATCTGATAAATAGATCCGGGAAAAGAAGTCGAGGTGGAGAACCAACGTATGGATGTTGAGACTTAGCTGATGTTTGTGAGGAGTAGAGAGGGAGTACAGAATAATGAGGATTTCTGAAAAGGCCTTGATCCAGAAGTTGTACTCAGCTGCACACAGGTCCCTGAAACACCATCATGATTCGTAAAAATCATGCTAATTAGGAAAATAACGTAAAACTGGCTAGTATCAATCTAGCTATCCATTATATGTCAGGTCCTGTCTGGGTGAGTCCACAAACATGATCTCATTTAATCCCCAGGAGTCTCCTGTAAGGTGTACATCGTTATCACCATGTCCCTGGGAAGGAAACTGGGCCCAGGATGTAAATTGGCTGGACTTAAGTCACATGACTACTGTGCGCTGCCTGCACTTCTGGTCTTGCTGCCTGCAGTCTGCCCTCGAACTATTTCTCAGGCTCCCCATCATTTACTGCCTGGCATTGTTAAGACATTGTCTTCTGATAACCTTTCACTGTTTTCTCTGCTTTTATATTTCAACTGACAATGAAGCCAAAGACATTACAAATGTTATCTCGTTTAAGCTGCCCCCAAACACTGTGGTATAGGCATCATTCCTATTTTATTCATGTAGATGATGAGTTTCAGAGACTTTTAGTAATTTTCCCAAAGTCCACACGGCTTTTAAAGGGACCATTTAGCTCAGGGAAAGGAGCTTGTGCTTTGAAGTTGGAAAGTTGGCTTCAGACCTCATCTTGGTATCTTACCACCTGTATTAATTATCTATTGCTGCATAACAAATTACTCGCTAACTTAGCAGCTTCAAATAACACACACTTATTAGCTCACAGTTTCTGTGGCTCAGGAATCCTGGCAGGGCTAAGCTGGATCTCCTGGCTCGGAGTGTCCTATAAGACTGCAATCGAGGTGTCGGCCAGGGCCAGTCATCACAGGGTTCAGCTGAGGTGAGATCCATGACCAAGTTCAATCAGAAGATGTTGGCAGACTTAGTTCCTTATGGGATGTTGGCAAGTGGCTGCCCTCTATTCCTCACCACACGGGTTTCTCCAGAGGGTGGCTGACAACAAAGGCAGCTGGCTCCCGCAAAATGAGCAAGCAAAAGAGAGAGTATAAGCAAGGTGGCAGTCAGTCTTTTCTAGTCTAATCTTGGCAGCCCGTCTCACTTGCTGTGTTCTATCCACTAGTAGCAAGTGACTAGATCTAGCCCACGCCAAAGAGGAGGAGATCACACAAGGATGTGAAGCTGCCCGCCACACTACCTGTCTGAGATGCCTTCATTTATGAGCCTCTTGTTGTCTTCATTTCCCCATGTTTAAAGGAAGAAGAATAGCTACGTTGCTCTGTTGATGTGGGAATTCAAAAAAAAAAATAGACTATTTTAATATAAGGCCCCTGGCCCATGATAGTTGCTCAGTAAATTATAACTACATTTCTTATTGCTTTGCTGATATTGTAAGTAGGAGAGCCAGAATTCAAACCCAGGTATGGGTAATTCCTACCCATACTGCCTCACATCACTTCCTACACAGCATTGCTTTTGGTCTGAGGTAATCTGAGATAACCCCTCATTTTCTGAGATAATTTGATTAAAATAGTCCAAGAAGAGCCATTTATCCTAGTGTCATATGCAAAGGGAGAGGCAAGGTGGATTTTTTTTTTCAGTCCTTAACAACTATAAAATATGAGGAAGTCTTTGTAGGAGAGGTTTTCTTTGTTCAAGTCTTTAGCTAGTCTCATAAGACATTTTAATGTTAATAGGGCTCCCAAAGGGATAATATAATTGATACAATACTCTTCCAAAGCTGTTCTAAACATCACAGTCACCCGAGTGTAGTAATATATCTTCCCAATGTCAGAAAATGCAGAGTGGTTACTGAACTCCAATTTGCTGGACTCTGGGACAGTTTCTTTGAAGACGGATCTTAATGGGGAGGCTGACTTTGGAGCCATGGGAGCAAGGCTGATGAATGTGCTGGAAGTGCTGCAGTGGCCTCTCAGATGCCTGAATGTCACTGGGGGAAATAAAAATGCTAAGGAGAATTAATGTGATAAGCAAGTGCTGTCAGTGAGCCATCTAGAATCATGGACTTTGGATTTTAGCAAAACCGCATAACACGGTGGAAAGACCATGGGCTTTGGAGTCAGCTAGACAAAGCTGGGTTTGAGTCCAAGTTCGGCCGCTTTCTAGCTGGGTGGGACCTTGTGCAAATAATTTAACTTCTTCTGACTCCCAGCTACTTATCCTGCAAAGTTGGGTAATAACTATATCATAAGGTTGCATGGGTGTCAAAGGTGCTTACTAAGTTTTAGGCCTGACCTCCCCTTAAATGCTTGCTTTTAATCCAGTCATGGTAAATATTTAATAGCAGGCTCTCCAAAGGGTAGGAGGGGAAGCCCCGATTTGTTGAATTTGCCTATTTCTGTGGTGTAAAAACTTCTGCACTCTGGTTTCTAGCTACCAACCTGAACGTGGAGTTGGGAAGGCAACATGCGTCATTCACTCTTGGCAGTTTCTCTTCCCTTCTGTCTCTGTGCAGCTTTCTTTCTTTTATGCTGATTTATGCCTTCTGCCAGGGTTGAGACCATTTTTGCAAAATTAGCTTTCTCCTTCTCCTCCAACTCCCCTGCCCGCCCCATCCCTCCAATTAAAAATTACGAGGCGTGCAAATAAGCTTCCCTTCTCTGTTCACCTGGTCCCCTGCATCATCGGCCGGAGGGTAAGAGGATATCCATATTTATTTCCAGTCGACTGATAAAGTGTAGTCGGAGGGGAGAAGGAGGAGAGCTGAAGCTATAAGCCTGTTTGCCTGTTCTCTATGTTTGCTTAAATCATTGTTCCAAGGGTCACCTTCCCGCATCTGGTTTCGCATCCGATCTTATTTCTGGTCCAGGTACAAAGTGTGCCGTAGCCCAGTACCAGAGCCTGGTGAGTAGAGGAAAACTCAGTTCCTTTGCTAACTTTCTGGCAAAGTTTCTGTGTCAGAACCATGATAATTACTGTAAAAGTGTCTGAATGCAGAGCTTCCTGTTTATCCTGTGTGTTCTTCTTGCCTTTTTCCACTTGGAAATTTCAGGGGGCTGCCATGGATCTCTTCCGCTTCTTTACTTTCTCAGACATGGGACTGACAACTGCCTCCTCAACTTCCTCTTAACTTTTTGGTTCCGTTTAGCAGAGGTCCCTATAATAGAGGGATTGTTCCCCAGGATGCACAAAGACAGCCTTTTCCTAGTTTTTAAAAAATGACCTTGTGATAATTTCAGTAAGGATGTAGGAAAAGAGAAGTTATATCCTTTTGTCAACTGACCATCTTATATGGATATCTTTGGCTAATATTTGCATTTTGAAGAGGGTGCTAAGTGCTGTAAGAAAATAAAGGCAAAGTAGTGTGCATTTCCACCTACCAGTGAAAAACATTTCGGGAAGGCCAGGAAGACCTTTAGGGCTTTTCAGATTCTCTCTATCCCTAAGTTTAGTACCAACAATAAGTAGAGGAACCCATTTAAATATCAGCACTGTCATAGCTAAATTGTTTTATTCTAGTGGGCACTGAGAAAAAAAAAGGAGTCAGCATAATTATTATAATTACTTTAAGAAGCTTTTATAGTTGCCCCACACTATTCCAGTGGAAAACAAGCCTTGTCCTCTTCTTGTATTACAAGCTCTGCAACAAAGGGGAGAGGAAGGCCTCCCATGTATGGTTGGAATTGGTGTGCAATATAACTCATCCTCCAAGCACCCTTTTGGACCTATAGAACCATCTCCCTATAATAAAGAGGATTTAAGGAGTTTATAGAGCCCAAAATTCCACATGCACAAAATTCTTTGGATGAAAGAGTATTAAACTGAAAAAAAAATTTTTTTTACATAAATCACTATGACTGTCCCAGTGTGCTTGGAGAAAAACCAACTCTGCTCCTGGGCACCGCTGACTGGACAGATCAGCTGGAGGAAGCCAGCTACTTCAGAGATGTCCTGGCGGAAACTTTTACCAATAGAGATGTTCCAAGCTGAATGACAGCAAATTGAGCCAATTCAATTTTCTTTGGGGAGAAGAAAGTTAGAAGCGTAAGTTAATTAGGGAAAGGGTTGTCACTTCGGCTTGGGCTACCGCCCCCAAGAATATTGAGAAAACTTTTCAGTTTCTAAAAACCCCACTGTCTACCCCAAATTCAGAAGTATAAGACCCAGGGTTCTTGTGACTATGGCTCACAACACAGTTTATGTATCTTTTCTTTGCACCATCATTGAGGGGAACATGACTATCAAGTGCAATGTTGTAGTGGCTAAAGAAAGAGAGTTTCACATGCCTTTTAAAAAGCAGAGGGTTGGTCCTGAAAAGAGTGATCTAGTGCTTTATTCTTTCTGGAAAGGACAGCTGAACAAGGGACTCCCCTCCCTTCCTGCCCCCCACATCATTCCTCAAAGAACTCTATGCTCTCTTGTAATGGGAGAAAAATTAGGATCTAATGGTACAAAACCTAGGCAAATACACCCTTTGACTTGTTTTATGGGATTATCCCTCATAGTATCTTGAGAGCTGCCCCAAGTTCAGATGAAGACAGTTTAGAAAGTTGGATGGGTTTTTTGTTGACAGTATTAACTTGGCGCTAGATGCCTTATTACACATCCAAGCATTGGAAGATCATTTTATGACTAACATTTGGGTTAAATCTGTAAACATTGTTTATCTTTGACATTATTTCTTTAAAAAAAAAAAGGCAATAGCTGCAACATTTTTCCTCCTGTCATTTTGGCCTGCACAAGAGGAAGGAGGTTTGGTGGATCGGGGGTGAGGAAGGCAATGATGACAAGATGCTGAGATGCTATCTCTCCTTATATCTCCCAGTTTCGCTGGGGAGAGTGGGGGGGATGTTGACATGGGACAGAAGGTCTTGCCTCAGGGAGTCCCATGAGTGAAAACTGATGGATGTTCACCACCAAATCCCTTTCTTTAAGGGATGTTATCATGTCACATATCTGAAAATACAGAATGCACCCTGGATAATATTTTCACATATGCTGATAAATGCAGCTGCCAAGAAAAGCATGCTTAAAACACACACACATATACACACACACACACCAAAACCCCAAGAGATGTTGAGGGTTATGCATAGAATTTATATTTCCATGGTCTTTCTTGATTCTCTCAGTGATGTTATAAGCTTTGCCTATTCGCCTCACTGCTTATTTCCACCCTAACCTTGCCCAGAAATGGAAGAGTAGAAATAATTAAAGCTTGATTCTTCATTTTCTAATAATGCACATTAATGGAGATAACAAATTGGCCTAGGCTTGAATGAAAAGCACACACACAGCCAAAACCCAAGCAAAATAAAAGACAATTTAAAAAATGCAAAACCAAATCATTTATGATACATCCATAATAAAATATCATACTATTTTGAGTTTTATTTTCTAGTCTTCACTTTATATATTTTACATCAATGCAGTCATTTTAAATTCCACTCTCCAAGTTTCAGTGAGGAAACTGAGCCAATTTGGTAAAGTCATGATTATTGTTTTTTGTCTCCAGAGTAATCAATGGAAAAGGTATTCTATGTTTTAACTAGGAATTTCTCTATTTTTGTGCATCCAGGTTGTTTTCAATTTAGCCAGTCATAGAGTTGCAATTATCCTCTTTATTTCTTAGTCTTTATTTTTCTTTTCATTGAATCACTTTTTAGGAAAAAGATTAAGAATTTCAAATATTGATTGTTAACATTTTTTACCACTTTTGCCAAATTATTTTCCAAAGGTTTTACCAAGGGTGCCATGGGTATTATTCCTTGTATCCTGAATTCCAAATAACAGAGCAGCTTTACATAGGCATTAGGGCTTTTTTTTTAAATAAAAAAATTATTGAATTATAGTTGACACACAATGTTAACAGTAGTTTCAGGAGTACAACATGGTGATTTGATAACTCTGCATTAAGGCATTAGGGCTTCTGTCAAATATTCACAGCAACGTGAACATGTGTGGAATTTCAGGTGGTCAAGTGACAGAAAAAGGAAATAAAGCATCCCTGGTTATTCTGATGCAAAGTCAATGGGTGACTCTTTGAAAAACATTCAATAACCGATTGCTTTTCTCTTTGCATTGTCCCCTATGAGTAAAACATGTAGCCTATCTTTATCAGAGTATAGATTTATATCTTAGTTTTCATGGATTAATCTTGCCTCTGACTTCATTTTATTTTTTATATGCTCTTATTATTCCCTTAATCTCAATTTCTTCCTTTATTTACTTTTGTATCCCTCTTTCTCTGATTATTGCTATGAGATTATCTTTTGAACTAGATCAGAATAACTTTAAAAGACGATTCTACTAGGAAAATACTCTGATTAGCATATGTTCATTGAGTCATCGAATAAATAAATGAATACGATACTTGGAAGGATCTTGAATGTTAAAAGCTTTTTTTTTCATATTCACTTTTTTTTCAAATAAAGCTAGGCAGTATTAATCCTGGTCCTCTGCTTAAGGTTCTTGCTAATTTAAATTATTATTGTCTTGCTCCTCTTACTTTAAAAAGTGATTTCACTTCCATTATCTTATTTGATACAAGAATCCTGTGAGTTAGAAAAGACTGGCGTCATTTTCTCCATTTTATAGAAAAGTGAACAGAAACCCAGAGAGGGAAGATAGGGCTCAGGCCTCACTACAGATTATGCCCATCCCAGGGTCTTTACCTGTATTAAACTGTAGCAGGTATTGTTCTCCTTATTTTACCAAAAACAAATAGAATTCTGGGGGAAATAAGTAGCTTGCCTAGAAACAAAGAGATCACCGGGGTCAACTGGATCCCCAGGCACATGCTATACTTTTTACACTACATACCCATTGATCACTCTGACTACCACTTGGTGACTATGATTACTGTTCTTTTACAAATGAGAGACAAGTTACAAACTATAACTTGCCAAAGTTCAAGCACTTCACAAATACAGCAGCCAAAATGTAGATGATGGTCTTTGTCAAATCAATCAATCAATCATCAGTCTATGCTCTGCTTACTACTTGTGTGGAAATATAGAAATATAGAATCTGAAGTTACCTTCGAGGTCATCTGGCATAACCACAATAGCAAACAAAACAGCTGATATCCTGAGTATGTATTATGTGCCAAGCATCATGCAAAACATGCAGCCACTCCCATACCCACAGCTCTGATAAGGAAGGTATTATTATTAACTCTCCTTTCCCTTTTTACAGATCATAAAACTAAGGTCCAGAAATGTTCAATAACTTGTCCATGGCCACAAAGTTAGGGCAGAACAGCTCTCATACCCTGTATATCAATCACCCCACACAGCTCATAGAACATTCTCTGAGGCCCCATACCTCCAGAGACAAGAGGCCTCCCTATGATGAGGCTTTGCATCCTGTTGGAAAATTCATCTAACATATTCCCTCCTGAGAGTCCACTCATGGGTCTAGGAGTGTGTCTGGCCTGTAATTAGCACAATACAATGTTTGTTAAATAAATGCATCTATTTCTTTTAAAATCTTGCTATGAGATCTATCTGCTGTTCCCCACCAGGGCCTTTCTGAAACCAGGGTGCTGAGATCATGTTTCTGTTACCTCTCTTTCAGAACACATGTCCTTATCTCACTTTTCCCAAACATTTTCTACCTATTAAGTTTTTTAATATCTTCATTTATTCTTCTAGAACCTTGGATAGAGCAAGTACTAGAAGGCCAATGTTATCTTCTATTGTATGACAGAAAACCATCCTAATTCTAAAAAAATATATGTTCTCAGTTAAGTAAGAAATATGTGTACATCTACCATTTTATGATTTCCCATTCCCAGTTTGAACCCCTGGAATAAGGGGCTAAGAAAATATTCACAGTAAAGGAAATCCACTGTTTTCTTGGTAAAATAAGCATAGTGACATTCTGATGTCTTTGTGTTCGTGTTTGTGTGTGTGTGTGTGTGTGTGTGTGTGATAAATCCCCCAAATTAGCTTGAATCATCTGTCCATTAGAACTTCTTAGTGTATTTACCCACATTAAAATCAAATGCTTTTTATTAGTAAAGATACTATGATATTTGTTGTATTAAAACATTTTCCCATATCTATCAAAGTTGAAGATACGAATAATCATTTCTCCAGAAATCTCTACCCTAAGCAGATACCATAAATGTGTACACATATGTACTAGGAAATTCCAACACAGATATTTATATTAGCATTGATCCAAACAGCCAAAAATTGGAAGCAATGTAAATAGTCGTCAACTAGTAGAATGGATCAAAATGTCACAGAGTAGTTACATGATGGGTATTCTATAGCAATAAAAAAGAATCTACAGATACATACAACACCATGGATGAATCTGAAAAACAATGTAGGATAAAAGAAATCGTACTCAAAATACACACAATAAGAAGTCTGTTTATATGAAGTTTTAACGCAGATGAAGAGTATATTGTTTCAGGAGGGATAGAAAAATGGTTAAACAGTGAAGATAAACAAAATTATTACCCTGAGGATTAGGAGGCTGGGGACCATGGCAGATGGGAGGAGTTGGGCATCAGGATTAGGAAGGGCATCTTCTCGGGTGCTGGTGACCATCTCCACACGTGGGTGGTGGTAAATGGGTTTTCAACAACATTTTGTAAACTCAATGTCTATAGGTTTAAGCTCCTCTGTGTACATACGTCATATTTCACAGTTAAAAATACCTTGGAAGAATAGTGGTTAGGAGAGAGAATAAATTGTCACATGCTAAGTGCTCAAAGACACCACAGAACACACCTCAGGGTACGTCCTTGTAGACAAGAAGATATACTTCTAGCTTCCCATCTGTTTCACTTACGGCTTCCATTAAAGCACAACAGAATGGGTGAGGAGGAGGAGAATGAGGATCTTCTTTGTTTGGTTGCCTTTTAGACTCCCCTCCCCCTGTCTGTGAGTGACCCACATTGAATAAACAATGAATTGATGGAGAAATATGTGTCTAATTAAGCTGTTTCTTCTCTGATGCATTTCAGGTCCCTAACATTTACCAAGTTAAAGATAATGAAATATTATTAGATTGGCCACGTACTGCTCTTCTCTGGTGAGACCTCCCTTTGTGAGGTAGCGAACAAACTGCCAGGCTGTGGATTTTATTAGAAGCAGTAAGTAGTGGCAGGAACGATAAGTAGTGCCAAAGTGATCCATACTCATGCCTGTCAGCCTTGCAGTTCTCCTCTGCGAGGAAGCCCAGGGCCTCATTTCCACTGTGTTATATAAGCCCAGACACGGAACTGTGATGCTCTGATGGGCTGCACACAGTTCTCAGCAGCCTTCCTGCCAAATCCTCCAAGACATCTAGCTTCTCCCTTCAACAATTCCCTAGGCGGGCATTTGGTATGCATTCTATATGCTCCTTCAGTGACCCACACATACATCACAAAACATTTTTGTTTTATTTGGCTTGCAACATTGCCTAAATATTTGTCCTTATTTTTCTAAGATGCATGGAAACTGGATGAGGCACAATATGAAGCAAACCAGGCCTGTCTAATTCATCCAGGCCACTCATTAACGTCCTCCCATTCACTCAGATCTGGGGCTCATTTTGGGTCCTTCCCATGGTGACTAAGAGTGGAGCTCAACACATCAAGAGCTGCTAGGTCATACATCTCCACAAGGCCATTACAGCAAGGCAGAGCCATTCCACTATTTGGGGTGATTAACAGGCTGGCATGACACGTCTGTCCTCCAGACTAACAGAAGTGCTCTTTTGAATGAGACAATGACTTCAATAGAGCAGAGCAGATATATCTGTGCCTGGTTAGATTTATTCAGGACCACACTAGCTGAGCATCCACTGCATACCAGGCCCTGGGCAATGTGCTGGAGCTCAGAGGGAAATTAAATTTCACAGCTGTCATGGAACCGAATGCATCTCAATCAAGTGAGAGAAATGCAATGTCAGCATGCTTATGGGGGCACTGAAGAGGAAATTGCTAATAATTAATACTGAGAAGGGCAAGGGCAGAGAAAGCTTTTCCAGAGTCTGATATTTACATGAAGGATGGAAGATTCGTTATCGCCCTGACAAAGCAATTTGGAAAAAATAAAACTAAATCATCTCTGGGAATAAGTGAGGGACCTCATTATGAAATGCCCCAAAGAACACCCCTAGTTAAGAAATTAAGAGCTGTAGACAGTTAGGAGCTCAAGTCCATTAGCCATTCGAGGTGATGGAAACAAAACAAAACCAAACAATAATGAAAAACCTCCAAGATTCTTCAAAATGGAAAAACTGCATAGTTAATATTACTCTATGACTTACTCAGCTTTGTATCCTCAGTAACCCAGTATGTCTCAGTAAATGCATATTGAGGGAATAAATGAATGAATGATTTATTATACAACCTGAAAGTACATGTATACACATATGTAGAATGTGTGGGGAGGCAGGTGGCATGTGTAGAGCTGTGTAAAAAAACAGATCTGCCTTCAGAGAGGGCTGGCTCTAATTGGTGCAGCTGTTGGAGGCAGGGCGCTAATACCAGTTTGGTTTCAGCACTGGAAAGCAAGTATAACCTGGAGGACATACTCAAAGCACCCTAGCCACCTGCAGAAGAGTTTCTTTTACCACTGCTTCGAAAGGAGATTGGGTGAGAGAAAAGAGACACATAGATGGTTTCTGTTTCTTTTCTTCTGTGAGGTCTGCTGCATTAAGAACAGTGTCCTGGCTCATAGGAAACAACAAATGTTGGCGAGGATGGAGAAAGAGGAACCCTTATATCCTGTTGGTGGGAATGCAAGCTGATGCAGCCACTGTGCAAACAGGATGGAGGTTCCTCAAAAGATTAAAAATAGGACTATCTGGGACATCTGGGTGGCTCAGTCAGTTAAGTGGCCAGCCAGCTCTTGATTTCGGCTTAGGTTATGATCTCAGGGTCCTGAGATCCAGTCGGGCATCGGGTTCTGTGCTCAGCTGGGAGTCTGCTTGAGGATTCTTTCTCTCCCTTTCTCTCTGCCCCCTTCCCCTGTTCATGTGCTCACTCTCTCTCTCAAATAAATAAATCTTTAAAAAAAATAGAACTATCCCACGATCCATAATTGCACTACTGAGTATTTACCCAAAGAATACAAAAACACTAATTTGAAAGGATATATGCACCCCTATGTTTATTGCAGCTTTATCTACAATAGCCAAACTATGGAAGCAACCCAAGCATCCATGGATAGGTGAATGGATAAAGAAGTGATATAAAAAAACAGGATTTTATATATATATAAAACAGGATTTTATGTGTGTGTGTGTATATATATATATATATTCATATATATCATATATATGAGTGATATAGTAGTATAAAAACAGGATTTTATATATATAAAACAGGGTTTCATGTATACATATATTTCATATA
The DNA here is from genome assembly GCF_018345385.1 of Vulpes lagopus. Taxonomy (NCBI): domain Eukaryota; kingdom Metazoa; phylum Chordata; class Mammalia; order Carnivora; family Canidae; genus Vulpes; species Vulpes lagopus. The sequence continues at coordinate 69,352,782 of NC_054830.1, forward strand.
TATCATATATATCATACATATCATATATATGATATATATCATACATATATATCATATACATATATATCATTTCATATATATAATATATATCATATATATATTATACACACACACACACACACAATGGGATATTACTCAGCCATAAGAATGAAGTCTTGACATTTGGAACAACAGGCAGGTATCTGAAGAGTATAATGGTAAGCGAAGTAAGTCATTCAGGGAAAGACAAATGCCATGTGACCTCACTCATATATGGAATTTAAGAAACAAAACAAATGAGCAAAGGAAAAGAGAGAGAGAGAGAGAGAGAGAGACAAACCAAGAACAGACTCTTAGCTATAGAGAACAAACTGATGGTCACCTGAGGGGAGGCGGGTGGAGGGATGGATGAAATAGATGAAGGAGATGAAGAGAACACTTTTCACAATGAACAGAGTCATGTAGAGAATTGCTGAATCACTATATTGGGCACCTGACTAACATAAGATGGTATGTTAGTTGGAATTAAAATTTAAAAAGATAACTTTTTTTAATTAAACAGAAAGTGTGCCACCTAACAGAGAAACACTCAAAGAGCAAACTAAAGCCAGAAGTTCCATTTCTGAGCCATCCTTTCATTGCCCACTCTTCCATCTTTCTCTGGCCATCCTGTTCAGCCATCACTGCTTCTCCAGAAGAAGCTGGCTAAATGCAGTCTACACAGTAACTCCAGGAGCTCTCCCCATCATGCTGTATCTGAGTACGATGTGCTCGCTCCTTCTCTGGAGTGGCATTTGGTCATAAATCTCCGGTCTGTCAGGTGGGCTAATTCCCAGGATGGATCCAAGCATGAAGAACGATAGCAACAAAGAGGAGGCACCGCCTAGCCTGTGGTAGAAAGTAAAGGTGAAGGGGAGCATGTAGATCTTCTAGATCAGAAATCGTCTCGAGTGAACCTTTAGCAACGAGGAGGTATCAGCCAGGCTAAGAAATGGAGAGTGGAATCGAATGGAGGTGGAGGGAACAGGATGTTCCTAACACGGAGGAAAGGCCAAGCTGGCTTGATTGGCATCTACAAGGGTTTTGGTTTCAGAGGATTGAAAGACACGTGGAGAGAGAGAGAGGTCCAGAAGTGAAGCGACGGAGCTCAGCTTGACCAAAACTTGAGCTGCCTTGTATGGATGCTAATGAGTTCATACTATTCTGGAGGCCGTGAGTAGAGGACAGAGCACTCACTTCCTTGCAGAGAAGGAACTGGAAGGGAAGCAGAAGCCTTTGGGACGCTCTCATTATAATCAAAGGGTGAGGAGGGAAAGGGTCTAGAACCTCTTCACTCCCATGATAGCGCTTGTCTCAGATTGCCCTGTTTTCTTTTCTTTTTTTTTTTTTTTTTTTTTTTTTTTGTTTGTTTGTTTGTTTTGTCAGATTGCCCTGTTTTCTATTTAATTCTACAAATCAATGATCTTTCAGGCAGAGGTCGTGTATTTTTTTTTTCTTCTTCTCTCAGCTCAAAGTTAATTTATTTGTATCACAATCTATGTGAATACTTAGGATATAATGAGCGGACTCGATTCCTCTAGGTCCTCTTCCAGTGGCAGGTGGTTGGTAATCTAAGAAGGAAGGTCTTTCCTCTCCCTGCTTTATGTCTGCCTTTGGCCTATTGGAAATGCTAAGACCTTCATCAGAAGGCAAGGAAGTGATAATGTTTAAATCAAATTATTAATTCTTATGCTCTGAAAATTAAGACTAAAAATGATGGAAATGATCTTTTAATGCATTATTAAAATGCAACCACCACGTAGTCGCTGTATACTTATAGGAAATGTCTTAGAAAAACGAGATCTTTGTGGACCTACCCTTGGGGAAACATTTTCCATACTCAGAGGTCCTTCTTTAGCTCAGAAAATCTTCATTTACTTTTTTATTTGCAAGAAATGTTCTATTTTTATGTACCATTATCAAAAGTGTCGGGAATATACACTGGCTATCAATAATTATGCAGACTACCCATGGGGCACCTGGGTGGCTCAGTGGTTAAGCATCTGCTTTGGGCTCAGGTCATGATCCCAGGGTCCGTGATTGAGTCCTGCATCGGGCTCCTCACAGGGAGCCTTCTTCTTCCTCTGCTTGTGTCTCTGCCTCTCTCTCTCTGTCTCTTATGAATAAATAAATAAAATATTTTAAAATAATAATAATAATAATACAGAATATCCTAAGACAGCTGGGGGAGAAAAGAAAATGGCTTACAAATGGTCATGTCTTAGTTTTTTTATTCGACAAATGTCACTGAACAGGTACACTGGATTAGAAACCATCCTAAGCCCTGGGATACTGCTGTGAACAAGTCAAACTGGATCCATATTCACATGGAGATATTTATTCAGAGGGGCTGGGGAGAGGAGGCAAACAATCAAAGATAGACAAAGAAGCAAGCTAAGTTCAGTGAGAGGGAGGTGTCATGAAGAAAATAAAACAGAGTTACGTAGTAGAAGGAAGGAAAGAAGGAAAGCTCTCTCAGAGGAAGTGGTTCTGGCTGAGGGCTGCATGATGAAGTGTCAGCTATGCAAAGGTCTGGGGAGAGAGCATTCTAGGGACAAGGAACAGTGATTGCAAAATTGCTCGGATGAGAACTGAACCCACTTGGGTGATCAAGGTGGAGAAAAGAGAACTGCCCAGCTCAGTTGAGGCACAGAGATTTTGGGGACAGTGGTGTATCAGAAGGGGACAGTGACTGGGTCATGTGGGGCTTTGTTGTCCACATAAGGAGTTTGGAGTTTATTCTAAGTAATTTGGGGAGTCATTGGAAGGCATTAGACGAGTTTGATAATATGGCTTAAATTTCACAAAGGTTGCTTGGCCGCTGTGCAGAAAATGGATTGAAAGATGATGAGTTGAGGGACGCCTGGGTGGCTCAGTGGTTGAGTGTCTGCCTTTGGCTCAGGGTGTGATCCCAGGGTCCTGGGATTGAGCCCCAACATCAGGCTCCCCACAGGGAGCCTGCTTCTCCCTCTGCCTATGTCTCTGGCTCTCTCTCTGTGTCTCTTACGAATAAATGAATAATATTTTAAAAGAAGAAAGAAAGACAGGTTAAATTATGGCACCAGCAAATTTGCTACTTTTTTTTTTAATAGTAAGATGTATACAATTCAGTATAATAAATGTTTTCCGATTGTTTTGGAAGAAAAAAAAAAGAAGAAGAAAGAAAGAAAGATGATGAGCTGAAATAGGAGATGTTGAAGTCCACTGGGCATTGGCCAGAGCTGGAGCGGTGGGATGGAGAGAAAGTAAGAGATTGTGTTCTGTTTTGGACTTGCCAATGAAGTGTGTGTGTGTGTGTGTGTGTGTGTGTGTGTGTGTGTGTGTGAGAGAGAGAGAGAGAGAGAGAGAGAAAATGTCCAGTGGGAGAAATCAAGGGGATTGTGGTCACCTCAAGACTTGGCACGTAAGCAGCCCTAAATAAATGTTTGATGCATTGAAAACATGTTTCTCTTTATTTAAAAATTATCATCCCTCTGAATAATGATTTAATAACTGCACAGCCTATGCATCATGTGAGCTTAATGAAAGTGCTCTGAGAGGTTTTTCAACAAAATTGCATTTAGAAGTAAATATTTACTTGAGCACAACTCATTTGTGAAATTAAGTCATTTTTATGAGGCATACTCAATTATTTTTGTAACTAGTGAGCAGCATAGCATCTATGGAATTATACAATGTGAAGCCTTTCTAACTAATTATCTTACTTGAGAAACATAAACACAGATTTTTTTTTCATCAGAGCGCTAAGTTACAGACAAAACAAGTTTCTTAGTACCTCAAAAACATCTAGCAAGTATATGCGTAGTGCCTCACTGTGTACAATTAGAAATGTTGGAAAAACAGGAAGCCATGAGTTCTTCTGTGTCTATTCCCAGCTACAAAGCAAATTCAAGACCCTGAAGAATTCCATCCTGCACATCTATCATGTCTTCATGTAGCACTTTCCAGACCTGCTAGGGACTTTGACAGGATTGAGAATGGGTCTCTGCCTTAGGGGAGTTCCTAGGTTAGTGGAGAGAGAGAGGGAAAGAAAGAGAGACCAACCAACCACCAGTAGCTGGTTGTGATGAGTGCAAAATGTAGCCTCAAACTCAGGATGCTGCTGTGGGAACCCATAAGGGCGGCCAACCCATGGCAGAGCGGAGAAGGGGTTGGTAAGCATTCCAAGGTGGGCTTCTTGGGGGTGGGAGACAGGACTAGAATCCTCTCGGATAAGCAGGAGCTATGCAGAGGAAGAGAGGGGAAAGGGAGAGAAGTCTGGGCAAGGGTAAGGAGGTGAGAGGGAGCTCAGTGGAGGAATTGTGATGGAAGTGAAGAGAGTCACAGCCACAGGTGAGGTGGGAGCCCCCAAGTCACAGAGTAGTCTTGCCCACTATGTTGAGGACTTCCTTCTGAGGGACAAGGAACAGTGTGACTGTTATAAGTGTGGAGGGTGGGCTGAAAGGCAGCATATGAGACAGAGAGAATGGGTGGGAAGCTTCTGAGTCCTGGACAGACACTCCCAGGTTCTGGGGTTGAAGAGAGAACCAGGGAGCAGAGTAAGCCTCAGGAATATGGAAGGAGGCTGAAGAAGGAAACAAGGCTGGATTAAATTTAGGCTAAACGCAGATTACTTTATATTTTAGCAAAAAAAAAAAAAAAAAAAAAAAAAAGCAAGCAAAGAGGTCACCAAAGCAAAGGCTCTCAACCTTAAATAGCCACAAAGGGCAACAACTTCACATCTCCAGGCCAAGACATTATTTTTTTTTTCTAATTTAACTCCTTTCATCGATGAGTTCTAGGACTTATGAATGTCATTTTATATTTATTTGTGTTGTTTGATGCGAGCTTGTGTTTTTAAATCTATTTTTAAAAAGTGATATTTGTGTTGCCTCCCAAGCATTTTGCCTTATCAAGGCATTGAACAAGAATCATGAGTGAAATAAGTCAATCGGAGAAGGACAAACATTATATGGTCTCATTCATTTGGGGAATATAAAAATAGTGAAAGGGAATAAAGGGGAAAGGAGAAAAAATGAGTGGGAAATATCAGAAAGGGAGACAGAACATGAAAGACTCCTAACTCCGGGAAATGAACTAGGGGTGGTGGAAGGGGAGGTGGAAGGGGGGTGGGGGTGACTGGGTGACAGGCACTGAGGTGAGCACTTGACGGGATGAGCACTGGGTGTTATTCTATATGTTGGCAAATTGAACACCAATAAAAAATAAATTTACAAAATTTAAAAAAAAAGATAAGAAAAAGAATCATGAAACCTGAGTCTTCAGTGTGGGCAGAGAGGCATGGTGAAGGAGCTTGGCACCAGAAACATCTAGGCGTTAGGCTCATGGCTGAGGCAGATGAGCCACTTTTCCCTCCCTGGGCCACCTCTTCCTTCTCTGTAAACTGGGGTGGTGAAAATTATTTTGAGACCCTTTGAGTTACAAAATGGTATTGATTTATTTATTCGAGTTGTTCGTTTGAACTTATTTTTATACATTTTAACTTACTTTAGTCCTCAGACACTCCTACGAGGTGGATGGTCTACTATTAGTCCTCTTTTCCAGATGAGAAAATTAAAACACAAAGAGTTTCAGTAACTTGCCTGTGATCACACTGCAAATAAGTAGAAAATGGGAGATGTGAACCGGACAGTCTGGCTCCAGGGTCTTTACCCTCGACCACTGAACCCTATAGCTGCCTTCCTTGCCTTGCTTTAATTTTCCATTTGGCCCTAGATAGGTACTTAAGTTGTTTTTGTTTGGTTTTTGCAAATGCAAACACTGCTTCAATGAACAGGCTTCCATGGAACTCCTTGTTTTCACACACAAGTGTCTTCCACAGACAATTGCTGAATTAATTAAATAAGGAGGCCTTTAGACTGAGGCTGTTTCAAAGCATTGGTAGCCTACTTAAGAAAACCACAGCCGAGCCTGTAAATTGACTCGAGTTTAAGAAATCAAAACCAAAGGACAACCAATCACCATCAGCCAACTCCACTTTTCCAAATATGGCAAACCCTTAAGCTCCAGCCAATCAGACGATTGCCTGGCTTTGCCTCTGTATCTTCTCCATCGAAGTCTTTCTCCAGCTCCTGTCTGTAGAGCGCTCCTCACCCCTTAAGGTTTGGTGTTGCCTGACTCAAACAGATTGTCACTCAAATATATATTTTTAGCTTGACTCAGTTTATCTTCTAACACAACGAGTGGCACCGCTGGGTCCCAGGGTACCCATTCACTCTCTAGACCACTGCATGCTGGCTTCTGTCCCCATCACTGAACTCTACAAGTCATGCTCCTCTACAAGTGCTGCTCCTCTACAAGTCGTGGGAAGCCTCCATGCTGCTGTGCTCAGTGGACTGTGTGAGCCTTCCATCCGATTTGCCAGCCCAGCGGCATTCCATGACTACTCTCATCGTTGCCCTGTCCCCAAACACTTTGTCCTTTGTCTGCAGTTGCACTGCATCCTTATAGGATTTTCCCCCTGCCTCCTTTCTTAGTCCTTCAGTCAGCATCTCTCAATCTTTCTACCCCTTAACTTTTGGAGATACTCAGGACTCAGGATCTGCTGCCCTCTTCTCATTCTTTTTTGGATCCCTACACAATCTCATTCAGGTACTTGTCTCTTTGAAGGTCATTTACCCACTGACAACTCTGAAATTTCATCTCCAGCCCAGACCTCTTTGGAGCTCTGGAATTGTACATTAAATTGCCTCTCTGGCAGCTCAGCTTGGATGTCTCATCCCTAACGGATTCAAAACCATGCCAGCCCTGCTTCTGTTCCCATTTTCTTGACCTCAGTATATGGTACCTCCATTCATCCAGATGATTATCCGGGAAATACCAGTCTTGGAAATCACAGCTTGAAGAGCCCTACAAATATGCTGCCCACTGATTCTGTTTCCCCGTATATCTGATTCCTTCTGTTCTTCTCCACCTCCACTGCTCACACCCCAGACCCAGCCTCCACCTATCTTACCTGACCTATTGAAAGTCTGCTCAGTCATCTCCCTACTTCGGAGCTCCATACAGCATCCAAGTGATCACCTAAAAATGCACCTCTGATGTTGCCCTGCTTCCTGCTTAACAATGTTCAAAGCCCATCCATTAGGAGGCAAGTGAAACACCTCATCCTGTTCCAGAAAGTTCATCCTGTTCTAAGAGGCCCAGGGGTTCTTGGCCTTAGATGTACATTAGAATCACCTGGGGAGCTATTTAAAAATTCTTTCGTCCAGAGCTCACTTCAGACCAGCCATCATGATCTCTGTTGTGTGATGTGGGTACTGGTACTTGTTCACACCTTCCCCAGTGACTCTTAGAAGAAGCCTGGGTTAAGGACCACTGAGCTACCCTCATTTAACTCTGCAAGTAATTTCATGTTCCTCCCTCATTGAAAAAAGACATGTTCAAAGAAAGAAAGAAAGCATTTGGACCATAATAAGATCCTTGCAGTTTTATGCTTTAGAGCTTTCAAATATGCTCTTCTCTCTGCCTGGAATGCCTCATTCTGGGTCTGGCTCAATTCTGCTCATACTTCAAATCTCAGCTCATAATTTCCTTCAGCAGAAAGGCCTTCTCCTGCATTCTTTCCCTTTCAGTTATATCTCCTCTGTTTTACTCTCCAGGAGACTTCATGATTTTATTTCATGGTCTCCTTTAGCATGCTGTGTAATTACATACTTAGTTGCATGCTTGTTTATGTAATGTCTTTCTTCTCTAGTACACAGTTGGCTCCATGAAGACAGGGACCAGATTTGTTTGTCTGATGTCACTCTCTCAGCCCAGACCACGAGACCTACCCTGCAGCAGGTGCTTTCTGGATCCCAGGGTCACAGAGAAGAGGAATTAGTCCCATAATAGCCATGCCTTTTACTGGCCTGTGGATAATGGGAAAATCATGGATCTCCTGGCATCTCAGTATGAAACATGGACTGCAATCACTCTCTTGCCCACTTTAGAGTCATTTGAGATTCAAGTAGGGTGATAGGTCAGAATGTACCAGGCGTCCCATAGGCATTACGTAAATATTAGTAAAATGGCCAATGTTCTTTAGTAATTATCAGCTCAACCCATCTGTAAATAGAGGCTCCTCTTTTTCATGTCAGGAAAATGGTTCAGGGAGCTTAAAGCATTTGCTTCAGCCCCCACATACACCAGCCTCCAGGCAGACAGTAGCCAGATTGCTAGCACAGCCTATCTCTTCTCCACTGTACACCTTTCCTTCCTTCCCGCCCTCCCCCCACCCCTCCCATTGTCTCAGCCCCCAACTCTGTCTTGAAACATAATTGCTTTTTAACACCAATAATCCTCATTTGACCTCCTTCTCAAAACTTTTATGCACCAAGGGACCATTTCCTACAAACTGCTGCCCCAGCAAATTATTTAATAGTGCCCAGGGTGCTGCTGAGAACCAAAGCAACTCCCTAAAATGACGACAGAAACCAGGGACCCAGGGGCCCCTTCAGAGCTGCAAATCATTCAATTATCCTCTTCTCAAACTGGAAGAGCAAGGAGTGATAAAGCAGCAGAGGACTCAATTCACATATGGGTTTTGCTTTAAGATCCTGACGTGTTTTAGAAGGGAAGAGCGAGGAAATACAAAACCAAGATTCATTCAGCAGATACTGAGTGAGCATTCACTCCGGTAAGAGCTAGCATTCAGACCAGCACTCTCGATCAAGTTGTAGGCCTCTTTTTCTCATCTGTTTTGAACAACAGCTCTGTGGAACCCACTTGATAAAGAAAACAGCTCAGAAGCGCTCTGTTAGCATGTCCAGGTCACACAGTTGGGAAGTGGTGGTGTTGTGACTGTAAATTCTTTTTTTTTTTTTTAAGATTTTATTTATTTATTCATGAGAGACACAGAGAGAGAGGCAGAGAGACACAGGCAGAGGGAGAACAGACTCCCTACAGGAAGTCCAATGCGGGACTCAATCCCAGACCCCAGGATCACCACCTGAGCCCAAGGCAGACGCTCAACCACTGAGCCACCCAGGTGCCCTGTGGCTGGAAATTCTTAAGTCAAATCTTGAATTATTTTTTTTCCATGGGAGAGAGCTACCAGACACTGAAAAAGGTAGCATAGGGTACAAAAAGTTCAGGTGTTGTTGAACTGATTTTTTTTTTTTTTCTGACTGGGATGCCTCCACCATCACTACTCTAACCTGTTGACCACCCCTTCTTGGAAGAGCTCTGCTTCTTCTGAGCTCTGTCCCTTCTCTGGAAGCCCTTCCCCCCAAGTCCCTCTGGCTGCCTCCTTCATGCTCCTGTTGCTACATTGGCCAATCTTTCAGTGTCCCTTCCTCCCTCTGGAGGGTTTTTGTGACTATGGATCTTCCAGCTGGTTGGAACCTATGGATTCTGGTTGTGCATCACCCAGACCTCTCCCTTGTCTTCCTCCTGCCCTGGCTCCTTAGACCACTTCTCTGAATTTCACATAATCAACTGGAAATCAGTCAATGGGTGGGTGCTGCTCACCCTCAACCTGCCCCTTCCCAAAGCTCTGACTTCTCAGGGATCCATCCCAACCACAGATGCCAAGTAAAACACAGGAGACCCAACTAAACATGTTTTATATATATATAATTTTTTTGGTAAAAGTGTGTCCCAAATATTGCTTGTAAATTACATGTACGAAGACATATTTGTGTTTATTTGAAATCCAAATTGAACTGGGTACCCTATTTTGGTTTTTGCTAACTCTGGCAGCCCTAATCCCAGCTCGTCCCTTTCCCCAGGGCCCTGGCAGTAGGAAGAAGCAGGGAGGAGAGGTTGTGTGGGCTTGGACCACAGGAGGCCACTCCAATCCTAGCTCTTCTCCCTACTCATGATTGAAGCTCTGTGGAGGCCTTGTCCCTCTCAGTGACTCGGTTTCCCCATGTTCACAATGGGGGGGGGTCAAATCAGATGGTCTCTGGGGATGTCACTGGCTCTCATCCTCTGGCATAGGAGAGAAGTTCTATATTTTCTCTGCTCCCACCACCTTGTTCAGATGGTAGGAGGGATGGTTATTTAATTATCAAGCATGTTCCCTCTAGAACTTTCTGATGTCAAAGATTGTTTTTTATTCACAGGCAGTATGGTACTGCAGGGGAAAAAAACAAAACGTAACTAGACTTTGACATCCTGAGCTGAAGACTTGACAACAGCATTGACAAGTTACTTAGCCTGTGTGGGCCTCAGTTTCTGCATCTTACTACAATTGGAGGACTGAGGGAAGCTCCTAGAACCTTCTCTCGCACAGAACAAGCACTTAATAAGAAGTAGCTATTATCACTGAGTTTGGATTTCCAGAGCCAGGCAAGAGTTATAACTCAAGATTGGCACTCTGATTATTAGATAAAGATTCCATATATATAGAATTATTATTAATATTAATAATTATTAGATAAAGATTCCATAGATATAGATATAGATATATAGATAAAGATTCCATACACACACACACACACACACACACACACACACACACACACACATAATCTATTTGGAGAGCTAAACTTCAAAGATTAGCTGGCCATTAGCACCAAGGGAAGGGAAACCTGGAACCTTCCTCCTTGTACAGAGGATTCCGGGGGACCTGTATCTACTCAGCTTCATGAGAGGGCAGTTGCCTTAGAGCCTAGCTCTTAGGCTCGTAGGGCAAGTTCACAGTCAGCTTGTAAGGAGGGTATAGCCTGGAGCCTTTTTTCAGGCTTGGCAAATTAGCTCAGGCTAATGGATCTTCCAGCCGATTTCTTGCAACTGTCAGAGGCTGGCTCTAATGCACAAACTCCAGGCTCAGGATGTCTGGCCAGCTCCCAGGCGGTTGGAAGCATCCAGTGCATTCTTGGCCACAGAGCATAATATGTAGATGAGGAAGTGGGAAGCATAATTTATTCTTTGGGCAAACTAGGGGCTGATGAATGGGTATGTTGACCCAACTTTCTCATCGGAGTGCCAACTGCAGAAGATAGATTGAGTCCTGAATCCAGAGGGGCTGAGAGTGAGAGTCCAGGAAGTCCAAGAAGGGTGGAGGAAGTTGAGAAAGATGGGGAAAACTGGCATCCCAAGGAGCAAGTGCCCAGGGACACAAGGGGTGTCTGTGCTGCCTAAAGGGACAGCAGAGAGGCAGCTTGGCAGGGGCTGAGAGGTTGGGAGGGGCACTCTTGTCTTTTGGTGGAATTAGTTTACTCAGACTAGAGTTCAGGCTCCTAGGAGGCACCATGTCACTATTAGTGGCAATAGTCACAGCTAACATTTATTGAGCACTTACTGCATGCCAGGCATTGTACTAAGAACTAATCATGATGAATCCTCTCTGTGGTACTTACTAATAGCAGGGCTCATATTTAGCTATTACGGCTGGGTGTTAAAATATTAAAGTAGTTCAAAGCCAGTTAGTAAACAGCGGCTGCCCTGATCTCCCTGAGTGGCTCTCCACCCTCTGGATGCCTCTGCCCCTCGCGTGAGGCAGGAAAGCAGAGGCCCATTTTGAGAGGCTTGTGCCACATTACACTGCTTAATATATATTTTTAATATTGTGGGGTACGCTGAGTAATGTCTCCTAAAGATATCTAAGTCCTCACCCTTAGAATCTATGAATGTTACCTTATACAGACAGCAAAGGAGACTTTGCAGATGTGATTAAATTAAGGATCTCAGAGGGGAGATCATCCTGGTGGGCCCCGAGTGCAACCAGAAGTGTCCTTGTGAGTGGGAGGCAAAGGGGGATTTGACACAGAAGCATGAAGATGAGGTAATGATGAAAGCTGAGGGAGATCTGGAGATGCCATGCCACTGATTTTGAAGATGGACAGAGTAGCCACAACCCATGGAATGGACTCTTGAGGCTGAAAAGGAACTGGAAATGGGTTCTTCCCTGGAGCCCTGGAGGGAGTGCAGTCCTGCTGACACCTTGGTTTTGGGACAGTGAGACCGACTTCAGATTTCTGGCCTCTAGAACTATAAGCAAAGAGATACACGTTCTTGAAGCCAGTGAGTTTGTGATCATTTGTTAGAGCAGCCATAGGAAACCAGTACGGTTGTCCTAGTAACAGCCCCCATGGAAGAGATTAAAACTTGATAGGGTAAGTGATGTGTTTCATGTTGACAGTTTGCTTTTGAATATGGGCATTTAGCCTGGCTTACTTTAGAACCCATGTTCGTAGCCACTAAGCTGCCTTCCAGTAATGCTGCAAAGAGATTATCATTAAACCCATCTCAACATGAGATGAATCACAGACTTACATGACCTTGTCTGAAGCCAGAGCTTTACCGAAAGGACAGAACTGGGATTCAGAACACAGAGGCATCCCATTCTGATGATTTCTATATTACAAAGTCCTCCTGCCCTGTAGCCTGGGCTAGACAATGCTATAACTTGGACATTTGTAGGTATCTAGGATTCAACCCAGGTCACTAGTTGGCCTCTTAAGGAATAGCAAGCCTCTCTCCAGTACTGGAGGCAAGACTACAGGTATTCGTCTTGGCCACGTGGGGTGGCTAAGGAATGTAGGTGGAGAAGCAGCCTGGACTTGCCAGTTGGGCTGCTACAGGGAGCTGTGAATACCAGGGTGGGGAAAGGAAGTGGGCCTGAGTCAGCCAAGCCACATGCTGCTCTTGAAGAGCCCGCTTTCTGGATTCAGCAATATCCAGAGAAAGCAGTAGGGGGATGTTCACTGGTTGGCAGGCAGGCTGAGGCACACACCACAGAGGGACCCATGGGGCATCTGTCAGCCAGGGATTTCCTGGCCAGCTGTGGGGAATTTGGGCCAGTGCCTCCATTCAACCCTGGATTCTGTGAGAGGCTTCCTTGGGCCAGGTCACCATGCAGAATTTTGGGTCAAGCCAAAGAATAAATGCAAAAACTCTACAGTCAATGAAAGGCTATGTAAGCTTGAAGTAGTATCTTGGGCTCAACTTAATGTTTTATTCTCCCTGCATAGCCCATTTCTCTTGGTCACTTTCTCCAAATTACAGAGCACATTCCCTCCACACCTATAAGGCAGCATAAGATGAGCACCAGAAGACAGAGACTGGTTCCTGGGAGGCCAGAGAAAGGAAAGGCCCTATCTGGTTCGGGCATCAGGGAATTTTCTCCAAAGATATTAGACTGAGTCTCAGAAAATGCATCGAACCTGTGGTGGGTTAAATTGTGTCTTCCAAAAAGAGACACTCACCATAGGTACCTAGGAATGTGACTGTATTTGGAAATAGGATCTTTGAAGTTGTAATCAAGTTAAGATGAGGTCTTTAGGGCGAGCCCGTAATACAGCATGACACAAAGAGAAGGATGCCCTCTGACAGCGCAGAGACACACAGACATAAAGGAAAGATGCCATGTGACAACAGAGGCAGAGATTCAGTGATAGCGCTGTGAGCTCAAGGACACCGAGGATTGCCAGCCACCACCAGAAGCTAGGAAGAAGCAAGAAAGGATTTACCTCTTAGAGAAAGCGTGGCCCTGCTGATGCCTTGATTTCAAACTTCGGTTTCCAGAACTGTGAGAGGATAAATTCCAAGTCACCCAGTCTGCTGTACTTTGTTCTGGCGGTCCTAGGAAACGCATACAGGACCAGAGGGTTCATGCCTTGAGATACCTCATTCTTCTTCATGTCTCCCACAGACCTGGTTCACAGACGCTCAGACTCAGGCTGGAAGTGTAGCTGTGGGAAGACCCAAGTGAGCAAAGGCCTAGTGGCTGAAAGGTTTGGATCATGTCTGAGGGAAAAAAAGAATTTGGCTGCAGAGCAACCAGCCATGGTGAATGAGGCTCGATAGGCAGGCCGAGGCCAGATTGCGACAGGCCTCGTTCCCAAGCCAAATACAATATTTTCAGCTTTGGACTTCCTCTTTCTCAGAGGGGTAAAGCATGTGAGCTTCACATAAATTACCACAAAGACAAAATATTGGAGACAACCTCCCCCTTCTCCACACCTTACACAGATACCCTGTAGGTTTTGTTTTGAAAATTCCTGCTTCTCCGAAGTTCTGAGACGTGGACAACGTCTCTAATTTTCAGCTACAGTTGGAACAAATTGAAAGACAGATGCAAGAGTCAGCATGACGGATACCAGGAGATGACTTTCAATATGGTAAAACCTTGTGGTGGCACGGGGTTCTGTGTTAGAGCCAAGCATGCCTGACTTTGGGATAGTTAAGCCGTGAGAATGTTGGAGTCTGCAGAGCAGACCTACTAAGCCACAATCACTGCCTCCGAACCACTGGGTTCGAGGGGAGCATCCTCCAGGCTCAAGATTTTTGATGAAGGTACCCATAGGGAGCCACACAGCAAGCCTGTCCCTCCAACTGAGGGACTCATTGCATCTCTGAAGAAAAAGTCAGGCCGGGGCAGGAGGCCAAAGTACTCAAGAAAATTCAGAGGCGTGGAGAATAAGCTTTCCACCCCCTTGAAACCTAAATATTATGCCTGCACGTGTCTGTGTGACACCTTCCTGGGCTGGGGGTTGGGGGTGAAGGGCTTGAGTGGAAGATGTGGGAAGGAGAGTGGAACACCCTTCAAATCCACATCCAGGCAGTGAAGGCCTGTGGAACACTGGAGAAAACAGGCTGAAGGGAACACTGGGATCTGAGTCAGAAGACATGGGATAGGGACACCTGGGTGGCTCAGTGGTTGAGCACCCGCCTTCGGCTCAGGGTGTGACCCCTGGGTCCTGGGATCGAGTCCTGCATCGGGCTTTCCAGAGGGAGCCTGCTCCTCCCTCTGCCTGTGTCTCGGTCTCTCTCTGTTTGTGTCTCTCATGAATAAATAAATAAAATCTTAAAAATAAAAAGACATGGGCTATTTTTGGCTTTGCCATTAACTTGGTGACCTTCTTGCAAGTTTCTTCGCCTTTTTGGGTATCAGTTTGTCAGTTGGACCAAAACAGAGTACATACGTGTTTGTGTATATACATATTTACACACGCTGTATATCGTACACACATTCGTACATCTATATGTGCTTATGTTGTATTTCTATATGGTCCCTCTAAGCCCAGAGCTAAGTTATGATCCTGGGGAGAGAGGCCTGACTGAAATGGCTCTGGAAGACAATATCTAGACAGTTCCTTAAGTGAACATTGAGAGAATGAATGGCCACCAGTATTCCTTTGCCTGGATGAACAGAGAGAAACCTAGTTCATCACTGCAAGCTTCCAAGCAGCTCACAGAGCCATCTCTTTTCATCCTGGCATTTGGCATCACTTTGGCATGGCTTGGGAGCAACGTGTGAGGTGATAAATAGAAAATGATTAGACTCCCACAGGCCTCTCAGTGTGGAAATGATGGTGTTCCTAGAGCTGGGGGGCAGGGCTCCCTCAAGCCCCAAACCCCACTGTGTCCTGGTGGGCAAGGCTAGAGGAAGCCGAGCACCAGCTTCTGGGTAGAAGGTAGCCTTCCCCAAGGCTCTGGGTTCTTCACGCCTCTGTCTGCCCCCAACTGAGCTCTGAGATGTTCCCAGAGCTCCCTTCTCAGTCCACGACTCTTCTCTGGGTGTACATTCTCCCCTACTGCTTTCACCACCTCCTCGGGTATGCTGAGACCCCTAGATCTGTGTCTCCACGCTGCCCCCGGCTTGGTTTTCCTGTTGCCTAGAGCACCACTCCACCTAGATGTTCCAGAGGAGCCTCAAGCTCAACAAGTTGAAAGCCAAAGTCAGTATCTCTTTTCCTTTCTCAATGAATGATGCAACCTCTAGCTGGTCACCCAAGAGAGAGTTCAGTCATCTGAACACCCTTTCTTTCTCTTGATGATTCTACTCCCTCAGTATCTCCTGATCTGTTCCCTCCTTTCCATCCTTACTCTGCTGGTTCCTGGCAGGCTCCCAGCTAGTCTCCTTGCCTCTGATCTCACTGTATCTTCCCTCTTCCTCTAGACCGGAGGTTAGCAATTCTTTTTTCTGTAAGAGGATTGGGGGTACGTATTTTTGGCTTTGTGAGCTCAGTGGTCTCTATTGCAATTAGTCAACACTGCCATTGCAGGGCAAAGCAGCCCTAGACAATACACAAATGAATGAACATGGCTGTGTTACAACAGAAGATTGTTTACAAAAACAGGTGGATGGCCAGATTTGTCCCACAGGCCAGAGTTGGCTGCCCCTGCTCTATACTGGGGTCAGTGGGATGACTCCAAAAGGCAAGCAGAATCATATTTGCTGTTTCGCTTAAAGACCTTCAGTGCCTCCCCATCGCCTCCAAGCCCTTCCCAAAGCCCAGTGGATTTGGCTTCTTGCTACCTGTTACATTGGAGATTGCATTGTGCCCTCTGCATTGTTTGTAGCTCTGTCTTGTTTGCAGTTTCCAGAACACATGGTTCTATTTGTCAATTCCAAACCTTCGCCTGCCTGTCCCCTTATCCTAGAAGGCTGTTTATTGTCCTACCACCAAGCCTCCAGGGATGCTGCTTATCTTTGTAAACTCCAACCCATATACTGTCTTTTCTTGATGTCATTCCTTCATTTGTGTATTCATTTAGCATCTAATTATAAGCCACTTGGTGATCAGTATTTATGTGTCCAGAAGGGCCTATACTGAGCATGGTGAAATGAGGGGTTGGGACCTAGGGACTGCTTCGCATGGGCCTCATCAGAATAGGCTGGGGCTTGAGGCATTTTCTCAAAATGAGGTGATCTATAGGATGAAGAGAAGCCGTTTACCATGCAATTTAAAATTTGTGCCCCATTGCAGGAACACATTATTTAAGGCACATTATTATTAAATTTTTTTAAATACTTGAATTATTCTGTGACCAAGAGCAAAACATTGCTTTCTGTTATTAAAACATTCCTTCATTACATGCAAACATTTTAAAAGCAGCATAAGTTTTGTAATTTCTTTCTGGAATGCTTCAGTTTGAATTGCATTAGAAGTCGAAAACCAATGAATATGCACCCCCCCATACACACCCCCTTGGAGTTCTAACAGGCTATGGGACAGTGGTTATCACAAGGGGGCAGCTAGGAGAGAGGTGTCTTCAGTTACTTTTCCGGAATCCCTAACAGCCTCCCTACTAAAGCCATGCCAAGTATACTTGTGATCACAAGCAAGTAATAAAAGGGCTTGCTCAAAAGTGGAGCTTTAGCCTGACTCCCATTCCATGTAGGTTGCTTCTGGGCAGAAACTCTGTAGGTGTCACTGTGCAGAGCTAAGCACTCTTCTAGATGCTGGACATGCAGTGGTGACCGAGAGAGACATGGCGTCCCCAATGCCAGAGCCCACGTCACCATGTAAATCACAAGCAAATACACAAGGTGGCATGAGCTACTAAGAAGGCGGTTACACCAGGGATATGACACAGAGGGACAGATGGAGGTGGGAGAGGAAGCTCAGGCAGGGCCACCAGGCTTTTCCACTTGAGATGGTAGGGCCACAAGAAGATTTCCTGAGTTGTCCGACCCCTGGTGGTGTTCTCATTGTCCTTGGCCAGCTTTGTAACTAACCCCTGTCACACTCCAGGTATTCATTTGTTTCCTCCTCTGTCTCTCCCCGTGGACTGTGAGCCCATCAGCAGCAGAAACCTCACCCAGTGCTCCCTGTCTCTTGTGCCTGGGCCCCAAGAGCTGCTTCCTTAGAATTTGCTGAATGAGTACATCGAGTTGCACCCTCCAAATGCTGCCTGCCTTTCTGCCGCCAACCACAGGAAGTAATTTAGGGGAGACCAAGGCAGCGTTGTTGGGGTAAACCTTGAAGTTCAGCTCAGTGGCAAGCCCACTTCAAGGGCGGATGACAGAAGAGAGACGGCAATACATGTGCCTCAAATTTACCTTAGAAAATAAGAGCCAATGTCTTCCAGACAAGCGCCGCTGGGTTTCCCCAATCATGGAGATGTCTGAAAACCAGCCCAACACATTGGACACACACAAAATGTGGCTGGGTTGAGCTGATTGTGGTGGTGCCTCTGGATAAAAATAGCCACTCCGTGGTTTGATCCTATAGCAAAGGCAAAGCCGCAGAGAGCATCAGTTTTTAAATCCTGTTTTTCAAACAAAATTTTAGGGCCTATTTTTTATTTGCCAGCCATGAGAAGAATGCCCGCTTACTACAGAACCCTTGGGAAGTACAGACCATGGCACAGCCCCTCATGGAATGCTCTGGCACGTTTCCTGCCAGCCTCTGCTCGACACGACTCGTATGCCAACAGCAGTTACAAATCGAATAAGAGGGAAAATACCATTTATCTCTCTCTTTTTATTGTGGCAAAACATACAGAACACAAAATTTACCATTTGAACTCTTTTCAAGTATATAATTTAGTGGCATTGAGTACATTCGTCATGGCAGCCATGGACAATATCGGTTTCCAGTTTCCATCATCGTCCCAAACTGGAACGCTGGACCCATTAGACAATAACTACCTGTTCCCTCTTCGCCCCAACCCCCGAGAACCTCTATTCCACTTTCTATCTCTACGAATTTGCCTACTCTAGATGCCTCATGGAAATGGAATCATACAGTCTTTGTCCTTCTGTGTCTGGCTGGTTTCACTTAGCATAATGTTTTCAAAGTTTAGCCATTTTGGGCTGTGTGTCAGAATGTTCTTCCTTTCTAAAGGTGTTAAATTCATTAAATAAGGAACTCATTAGACTGAGGTGGCCCTAATGCCTTAGCAGCCTGTAAATGCCTCAAGGTTAAGAAATCAAAACCTAGTCACAACCAATCACAAAGTGCCAGCTAGACTTTCTCAAATAAAGCAAACCCTTAAGCTAGAGCCATTCGAATGATTCACTTGCTTTTCTTCCTCACTTTCTCTAGAAATCTTTGCCCTACCTTGGGTTTGTGGAACACTCCTAACCATTTCCTGTTTGGTCTGTCTCATTCACATAGGTTTTTTGCTCAAACTCTCAAGGTTTGTAATATGTCTCAGTTTATTTTTTAACAACATTCCATTGTATGTATACACCATATTTTGGTTATCCGTTCAACCATTGATGGATACTAGGGTTTTTTCCATCTTTGGGGTATTGTGAATAATGCTACTTTGAATATGGGTGTGCAAGTACCTGTTTGAGATCCTGTTTTCAATTCTTTGGGGGTATATACCTAGGAGTAGAATTGCTGGATCATATGAAAATTCTATGTATAACTGTTTAAGGAACTGTCAAAATGTTTTCCATGCCTGCGGTACCATTTTACACTCCAGCCAGCCATGCACAAGGGTTCCAATTTCTCCTCACCCTAATCAACACATTATTTTCCTTTTCTTTATTGTAGCAACCTAATGGATGCGAATTGGTATCTCCTTATGGTTTTGATTTGCATTTTTCTAATGTTTGTCTCTTGAGAGGAGGAAACTAAGCCGTAGCAAAACTAAGTAACTTCTCCAGATCAGACTGCTGCTAAATAGTAGACATAGGATTCAAGTCTGATTTCCTCTGACTCTGGCATGCTTTTTTATTTATTTATTTATTTATTTTTGTTCTAGCATGCTTTTAATTGCCTCACTGGTTTGCCTCCCTTCAGATCAGAAATGCTTGAAGTGGCCAGTGGTATAGGTCAGAAATGGTTTTCAGCCAGAAGCTGTCCCTTAAGTGGTAGATTACTGAGTTACCCAGACCTACATCAAAGCACTCATTTGATAGACACTGAACGATGGTCCTTTTGAAGATCTCTCAAACTTTGGGACAGTGCTTTTCAAACTTGAGACAAAGAATCCATCTCATTTCTTTAATTTCCAACCCATTACATACTGATATTTTGGGAAAGCACATGAAAAACGAATTACGAAAAATAAAACGAGGAAAAGATACACACAATACATCCCTAAATACCTTGTAATTGGATTTGCTGCAAATAAAATGACTCTGTTATGTAGCTATAAATATTTACTTACTTTAGGTTTCTGTTGTTTGTCTCATCATGGATCAGTGAGAGTGCTCAGACAGCATGGTCCACAAGTGACATATTGAGGAAGAAGCACAGTCCTCAAGGAGAAGGGACACGTCGAATTTAGAAGAACACATGTAAACTGGACATTTAACAATGGAATGTGGAATTCCATTGGGTCTCCATTGTTTTGATCTCTTTTCTTGAGGCCCAGAATCCAGAGCACATGGCAAATTCCAGGGACATTAAAAGTTGGCTCCAAGGACTGGTGTGTACGATTAAAATAGACTCTTGAGTCAGGCACATCTGGGGTTAAGTCCTAGCAGCTTTGTGTCCCACAGCTGGGTGACCTTGAGCAAGTCAGTTTTCCTCTCTGAATCTTATTTTCATCCTCCTAAAAAATGGGGCAGGAGCGTCCTATCCTACAAGAATGCTCTTAGGATGAAAAGTCACTACGTATGTAAATCACTTAGCACAGCGCCTTGTCTGTCATAGCTACTCAACCAATAGATGGTAGTCCCATCCCTTTTTTCTTGGCAGAGCTCTGACAGCTTTCAAAAGCTGCCAGCAAAGTACCAGACCACAGCAGTCTAAAAATGCATCCTCTCTTAATTACCGTTTGGTTTGGAAGGAGACTGACTCATCTGTAGCCTCAGCAGCAGCAGGTTCTGGTCAGGAAAGAGGCGATGCTGGGTCACTGGACATGCCTTGGAACTCTGCCTTTTCCCAGCATGCTCTGGGAAGCTGCCACATTGGGGCCATTCAGACTCAGGAAAGCAAAAATGCTGTTAGCGTGCCATTTTATTTGAAAAAGCTGGACCTTGGAAGAGTCAAACAAGGGGATTCTAACAAAGCAAATTCAGTGTTTCCCATTACCCTGGCTTTACTTCAAAAGGACCACATACTCTATCGAAGACTCTAGCAGCATCTTTGAAAATCTGTGAATTTTGATATCCTGGGACCTTGGCAAATAAGTCATGTTCTCCATCTCCACCCCTCTTTCCTTTTGGCAGGAACAGTCCTTTAAAAAAAAAAAAAAAAGGCATGGTAGATATTCGGTTTGGGGATCTGTGTTTAAATTCTAAATCCATGATGCCAGCTGTGTGATCTTGGAAGAATCATGTATAAAATGGGTTTATAATGATCATTAAAAGGCTACAATTTCCGTTTTAGAAAGGGACGGGTAGGATGTTGAATGTGAGACTGACCCACAATTCCTTCCCCTTCTCCATTTCCTCTCCCTAAGTGGTAAAGGGCAACTGAGTATTAGGTACAACCAAATGTTTTGAGGCTCCCAACCCAGAGAACAGACCATCAGGGATGTTCTTCTTCCCATCTAGAATACCAGGGGTACCTCTGGGCCCATGGAATATAAACTTTTACTGGTTAGAGGGCATACATCAAAGCCTCTTCTGACTGCCTGCACACCTTATAAGTATGCAATGTGAGCACAGCTGCTGAGTTTTGTGTAGCTGAACAAGGAAATAATTTGTTCGTCATTTTTTAAAGGATCTCTGAACTTAAACCAATAACAAGGAGGCTGTGTTTATCTGAAATCTTTCTCTAAAAAATTTATAGCTCTGCACAGGCCTGGAAAAGAGAGACAAGAAGTGATGGGGACCACACGGCCCTAAGCATGCAGCTAACTTCATGCTTACCACATGTAAGGTGTGTTTTCCCTACTTTCTGAGTGGAAAGTGGGACTGGCCTTCTCATAGACCTTCAGGGAAGGCCATGTGCCAGCCTGGATCCTAGAGGGTAGGCACCCACGAAGAATGCGTTCACTAGTACCAGCATTATACCAGTGCCCTGTGAAGCTCAGCAATATGCATTTACCCTGGCACCTTCCTCGTCAGCAGCTCTTATCTCACACCCATCTATGATTTCACTACATGCTCTGCTGTCCTGATGCCCAAAGAGCTTTTGGTTTCCTGGGGAAAAACCTGATAACCTGGCCAAGCTGCTCCAGGCTGACTTGTGTAACATCCTTCTTACTTTGACCTTGGCTGTAGGATCCTCTCCACTCTAGAGTCTTCCTTATAAGCAGCTCTCCAACTCAGATTACCCATGTCCAGCCTAACCTGTTCAGATTGAATATAAATTGAATTGATGGAACTGGAGGTAGAACATTTCTCTTGGAATTCAATCAGTGGATATATTTGGAAGCCTGAGTGTGGTTGTGAGAGGATATATATGGAAAGGAACATTCCCTTCTGTTTTTAAATTAACCATAGGACTAACCGTAGACATGTCTTGATTCTCTATTTGTGTTATTGACTGATCTTTAGCTTTTTAAGGAAATGGGCCCCTGAAAATATATTCTCTTAAAATAATAAAGAGAGAGCTTATCTTTCATTTCCTGTGCTAAAGAAGGAACACAGACATGGGTAATCCAGGAGGCCATATAGACCCCAAGTCCTTGATATTTATATTTTGAATTTATTATGCTCATGACACAACTAGTAGAACATGTACCTCTGGAAAATGCAAAATAGTCTATGTGGGATGAAGGGCTTTCATAACCATTGTTAAGGATCTGTAGGCAAATTTACTCCCATAATTCATGCAATATTTTTTATCACCTTGGAACCTGGGAAAACTGAACAAACAACCAACATTAAAATCCTTCCATACAGAAGTAGGCTTTCACTTCAGATCCAGCTGTGCAACTACGGTGGCCCTAGCACAGAGCACCCCAAGATCCCCATCAAACTCCAGCCATCCTGCCAGGGCAGCCCCAGTACAGAGTGCCCTAAAACCCTCTGTTGGGAACTTACTCTAGCTCTAGCCAACCTGCCAAAGTTAACCCTGTTCAGTATGTCCTGGGACCCATCCCCCCAGCCTACACCCACTCCAGCTCCAGCTGGCCAGCTGCCAGGCACATGCTGTCTATGCAGGAGATGGTCCTACATAAGGTCACTCCTTCAAGACTGGCAGAAGTAGCTGTTCCACCTCACTCCTAGAAACAAACACAAATAATCCAACAAAATGAGGACAGAGGAATATGTTTCAAACAGAAGAGCAAGGGGCACCTCGGGTGGCTCAGTTGGTTAAGTATCTGCCTTCAGGTCAGGTCATGATTCCAGAGTCCTGGGATTGAGCCCCACATTGGGCTCCCTGCTCAGCAGGGGATGTCTGTCTCTCCCTCTCCATCTAACTCTCCTCCCGCTCTCTCTCTCTCTCAAATAAATAAATAAAATCTTAAAAAACAAACAAACATTCCTCAAAAGAACAAGATAAAACTTCAGGAAAAAAAAATCCTAGTGAAATGGACATAAGCAGTTTACCCGACAAAGAGTTCAAAGTAATGGTCATAAAGATGCTCACTGAACTCAAAAGAAGAATGGATGAACTCAATGAGAACTTCAACAAGAAGTTATAAACTGTAAGAAAGAACACAGAGGTGAAGAATGTAGTGATTGGAATGAAAAATACACTAGAGGGAATCAACAGCAGGTAGCGGATACAGAGAACAGATGAGTAATCTGGAAGACAGAATAGTAAAATTGCCCAATCAGAAGAGCAAAAAGAAAAAAATAATTTTTAAAAAAATGAGGGTAGTGTAAGGGATCTACCACATCAAGCATATGAACATTCACAAAATAGGGGTCCCAAAAGGACAAGAGAGAAAAAGGGGCAGAAAACCTATTTGAATAAATAATGACTGAAAACTTTTCCTAAGCTGGGGAAGGAAACAGACATGCAGGTCCAGGAAGCCTAGAGAGTTCCAAACAAAATGAACCCAAAGAAATCCATACCAATATATATAATTAAAATGGCAAAAGTTAGGACACCTGGGTAGCTCCGAGTTTAAGTGGCTGCCTGTGGCTCAGGTCGTGATCCTTCAGTCCCTGGATCAAGTCCTCCATAGGGTTCCCCGCAGGGAGCCTGCTTCTCCTTCTGCTTATGTCTCTGCCTTTCTCTCTCTGTGTCTCATGAATGAATAAACAAAATCTTAAAAAAAGTAAAATGGCAAAAGTTAAAGAGAAATCTGAAAGGCACCGAGAGAAAATAGTCACAAGTAAAGGAAGTTTCATAACACTATCAACTGATTTTTCAGCGGAAACTCTACAGGCTGAAAGGAAGTGACAGATATATTTAAAGCACTGGGAGGGAAAAACTTACAATCAAGAATACTCTATATGGCAAGGTTATTGTTCAGAATCAAAGGAGGTAAGGAGTTTGCCAGACAAGGAAAAACTAAAGGAGTTCATCACCATTAAACTGGACCTACAAGAAAAGATAAAGGGACAGAAGTAGAAAAGGCCATGCCTGGAAATAAGAAAATATCTAAAAGAAGAAATATGGCTGCTAAAGGCAAATATATAGTAAAGGCAGTGGATCAGCCACTTAAAAGATAGTATGAAGGTTATGGGGCGCCTGGCTGGCTCAACTGGTAGAGTATGTGACTCTTGATCTCAGGGTTGTGAGTTCAAGTCCTGTGTTGAGTATAGGGATGACTTTAAAAAAATCTTAAAAAGAAAAAAAAGATAGTTTGGAGATTAAAACAGTAAAATCAAATATAGCTACAATAAGTTGTTAAGGGATACACAAAATAAAAGATATAAAATATCATGTCAAAAACATGGTAAGAGGGTGTAAAGATGTAGTCCTTTTAGAATATGTTTGAACTTAAATGACTATCAGCTTAAAATAGACTGCTATATATGTAGGTTGATATATATGAACCTCATGGTAACCACAAACCAAAAACCTACAATAGATACACAAAAAATAGAGAGAGGAACCCAAACATGACAATAAAGAAAACCATCAAACCACAGAGGAAGAGACCAAGAGAAGAAGAAAGGAATAGGGGAGAGCTACAAAGACAACTAGGAAACAATGAAAAAAAGGCAATAATTACGTACTTATCAATAGTTACTTTATTTTTTAAATTTTTAAATTTTTATTTTTATTTTTAGAGAGAGAGGAGAGCACAAGCAGGGAGAGGGCTGAGAGGAGAAAGAGTACCTTAAGCAGGCTTCACGCCCAGCGCAGAGCCCAATGCTCCATCTCGCACTCTTGAGATCGTGACCTGAGCTGAAATCAAGAGTTGGATGCTTAACTGACTAAGCCACCCAGGCTCCTCTATCAATAATTATCTTAAATGTAAATAGACTATATGCTCCAATCAAACGATATAGGGTGACTAAGTGGATAATGAAAAAGGACCCATCTATATGCTGCCTATATGAGACTCACTTCAGATCTAAAGAGACTGAAAGCAAAGGGACGGAAAAAGATACTCCATGCAAATAGAAGTGAAAAGAAGACCAGTGTAACAATACTCATATTAGACAAAATAAACTTTAAAACAAAGAATGTAACAAAAGACAAAGAAGGGCATTACATAATGATAATGGGTCGACCCAAAATATAGATATAACATTTGTAGATATTGGGCAGCCTGGGTGGCTCAGCTGTTTAGCGCCGCCTTCAGCCCAGGGCCTGATCCTGGAGAACCGGGATCGAGTCCCACGTCAGGCTCCTTGCATGGAGCCTACTTCTCTCTCTTCCTGTGTCTCTGCCTCTCTTTCTCTCTGTGTGTCTCATAAATAAATAAATAAATAAAATCTTTTTAAAAAATTTGTAGATATCTACACATCCAACATAGAAGCACCT
Source organism: Vulpes lagopus (assembly GCF_018345385.1). Taxonomy (NCBI): domain Eukaryota; kingdom Metazoa; phylum Chordata; class Mammalia; order Carnivora; family Canidae; genus Vulpes; species Vulpes lagopus. The sequence goes on from NC_054830.1 coordinate 69,378,203, forward strand.
AAATATATAAAGTGAATATTAATAGAAATGAGAGAAATTGACAGTAATACTGTAATAGCAGGGGACTTTAATATCCTACTTACATCAAAGGATAGATAATCAGGACAGAAAATCAGTAAGAAAACATTGACCTTCAATGACACAGTAGACCAAATGGACTTAATAGATAGATACAGAGCATTTCATCCAAAAACCACAGAATACACATTCTTTTCAAGTGCACAGGGAACATTCTTCAGGATAGATCACATGTTAGACTGCAAAACAAGCCTCAATAAATTCAAGAAGACTGAAAAGTGACCTCAATGCTTAGAGGGCTGCACAGTTCAGGGGGAAGAGAATAGATTTGGACTTCACCTTTTTTACAGGAAGCAGGACAAAAGGGAAAGAAGTTCATTTTTAAAGAACTGTATCTATTTATATATTTTAGCAGATTTCATCATCTTTGGAGGAATATTGATGTTTTGTTATAAAAAATATTTTGACAAGGCCACAGGTTATTCAAATATAAAACCTGGGGACCTAGAATGGAGGGGAGATGCTAAGAGACAAAGGGAAGACCAATTTCTCTGCATGTAAAGTAATCTCTTTGAGAGGAGAGATTGAGCGTTAACTATGTTTTGTAGCCTCTGGAGGTGGAGAATCTAGAGATGTAGAGCCTGGGGCTTTAAAGGACAGAGTGAAGAGGAGACTCAGAGGGACCCGGGTGTCATAGGGGTGGGTCTGGCAACATGGTGGCCGGTAGGTGATGGGAGATGCAGGGGAGGTGCAGAAGCATGGTGGAGGCTCAGTTATGGCTCCACCCCCATGCTAGGCAGCTCCCCACCACTTCCCTATCTTTACCCCAACTTAGACTATGCTGGGAAAGGAAGGGGGGGAGGAGAAAACCTTAGCATGACCAAGTTTTTATCTTGAATTGGCCACATTTAGATAAAGAAGCTACTAACTTTGCTATGATTCTAATTAAATTTCATTCAGACAAAGTTATAGCTTTGTCCCTCTTCGAGTGAAATTACTATGAAATTTACACCCATATTTGTGATGTCTGCTGAGTTTTCATCTAAATTTTGTGATTTCTGTGGTTCTTCTGTTCTTGGCAGTCAGTAACATTAGAAAGGCTTTCTGCCTCCATATCTCCTAGTTTTTCCTCATCAAGATCCCTTTCCCAGGTCTGTTTATCTGTTTACTTTCCTCTTCTTCAGCTCCAGGAGGTGTATCTTCCTTTCTTAGCAGAGTACTTAGTCCATAGTGAGTGCTAAATAATTTTCTTTTGAATGAATGCCTAAAAGAAGGAGTAGGGAGTGGCCAGGACAGGAGAAACAGTCAGAATGGTTGCAAAAGAAGGGATAGTTGGGAGGTCCTGACTGGGTCATTACAACTGGGTACCCAGGAAGATGGCAGCATGGCTGTAGGATATGAAGACAAGAATGTTCAGGGTGGGATGGAGAGGATTCAAAGGAAATCCTACCATTCCATGTCAAGTGTTTAGTGAGCTGGCGAGTTGCTGATTCCCTCTCATTGATTACCAGCCTGGTGAAAGGTGGTGGGGTGGGGAGGGGAGAGAGCAGACTAGTGTTGGTTCAAGATGTTCAAAATCTTTTAAATGTTCACTGGCGAACAGGTGTGATGCCAACTGTGATTCTATATGGACAGTGCTATTCTCCTGAGCAGCTGCGATTGTGCTCTTATACTTTATAGCTCTTGTCTAGAATGTTCTACCATCATGTGAAGCCAGAAATTCAGGGGGAAACCCTCTGCCACAAATCCTAGAACACCACCTGGATTATGTTGTTCCCTATTCCAACACCTTCAATGGCTTCCTCTTACCTTCAAGATTTATTTTAAGATGTTGTGAGGAATATTTGATGCCCTTCCAACAGAATAAACCTCCTTGAATGGGAAGGCTGAGATTCCCCCTTCATTGCAGATTCTGTTAGGGAAGAGGAATGAGCTTAAGAATAGAAGCACTGGAAACAAAATCCTTGGTGGACGGGAAACAATGGGATACCATTACTGGGCAGAGACATGAGTAGGCTATGTGGTAGTGAAGGCAAGCAGTGAAAGCTGACACTTCTCTTGACAGCAGCCTTCCTCCTCTTTCTATCCTCCTCTTTCTGGTCAGCCCCTCCGGCTGGAGTGTCTCTGTTACTGTCTATCCCTTAATGAGTTAATACATATGAAAATCCCTAGAGCAGTGGCCAGCTCAGAGTTAGCACTGAATAAATGTTTGCTACCTTTTGCACTTATTCTATTCTTTGTGTTTCTTGCTGCTCATGTTTCTGCTACCCCTAATCAAGGTTTGAGTCAGCATATGCCAGAGTGAATGCGGATGGGGGTGGTATCCGGGGGGTGTGGTCAGGAGACTAATCTCTGTATGAGTCTGGAGGGAGGGGAGTGCAGAGTAGCTGATGGAAGGGTCCCATATGAAGCTCCGATGAAAATGCCTCACTTCTGCTGCAGGACTTGGGTCAGGAAGTGTCAGGTAAGTGACGATTAAACATTTGCTGGACAAAATGCATGGTGGTATTTGACTAGGCTTTGAAGTGTGGGTGGAATTATCTGCCAATCAGAGAAAGAGATGTTCAAGGTGATAGTTTCTTTGTTGCAAAAGTAAAAGAAGCTGCAGAAAGAAGTAATCCTATGACTCTAATAATAAGAGAATGTGAACCAAATGGGGGGGGAGAGCAAAAGTATGAGTGAAAGCATGGGAGAATTTTGCCTTCCAGATTTCTGAATAAGCTTTCTTCGTGCCATGGGGCTTAGAAAAATCCCCATGGAAGTCAGATGTCTGTGTAGTGACACCAGGCGGGTGGTCTTCCTGCCCAGAGACATCATGCCCACCCACTAGCAGGAGAAGAGGGCTGAGCATGGCTCTGGGAACACTTGTGCTGAGTCATCGCTGTTTGCTAGGAAGCTACATTCCTAAAAATAACGTTGGTGGGTTGGGGTGCCTCCTTGCCCTATTGCCTACAAGATAAGTCCAGGTCCTTTAGCTTAGCAAGGTATGGCCCTGGTGATTTCTTCAGCTTCAACCCTTGCACAGCTCATTCACCCCCATGCATTCATAAACCCATGTCACAGGGATTCTGGTGGGCACTAGAACACACCATCTTTTTTCCCATCTCCACATCTGTGTGCATATTATTTCTCTTATCTGGAATTCTTTTCTCCCTATACATTTGTCAAACTCCTGTTTGTCCTTCAAAACCCAGATCAAATGGTTTTTCCTTTCAATAATTTTCTCTGAAACATCACAATACTTTGAATACAATCCTATGGTAGCAGCACAATAATACATACTAATATGTTCTCTTTTAAATGTGTCTTTCAAGAACATTCTTTCATTCAGAAAATAATTATTGAATACCTACTATGTGCTGGGGACTCAAGACACAGGGACTATATATTGCTCATCTATATTGTTTATTGCAATCTCAGTATTTCAAGAAGCTAGCACAAGGAGGTGCTCCAGAAGTATTGGAAAAATGAATGAATGAATGAATGAATGAGTGAATGATGAATGAAATGAATCATTTCTCCTAGGTTCTTCAAGCTTCCACTATAGACCTTGTTTGATATGTATGAAAATTCGAGTATTCTAAAACCCAGGGAAGATGCTGGCACTCTTCTCTGAGTACCACAGGCAGCTCTGGCTGTCTGTAATTTCATACAGGCCAAAGAGTTCTCTGAAGAGCTCTGGAAAACTCTCTCTGGTGGTCTTTTCTATTCTGAATCCATGCATCTCTGTGGTTCTGGAGGTTGAAATAAAGCATTGACATCATGACACCATCTTTCTAGCAGGCCATGGATGAGCTGCTGGGCTGTATATACTCCACCAGGGGGAATGCTGACCTCCTAACTCTTGCCTTGCTGCCTATTTCTGTTCTGTTGTCAACCATGAACCAAGGCTGGAGCAATTTGGGGTTTTTCTAAAAGGCTTCTGCACCAATTTCAAAGACAATTTTGAAAATGGGGTATGAGGAATAAATAGGCAGCCATATAACCACATTCTCTCTCTCTCCCTCTCTTTTTGGAGAAATACAGTAAATTCCCATTTTGATTTGATGACAAGTTGGTTGGCCCATGCATTTCTAGGCTCTTAGCTATCATTAGAACATTTCTATTAAGAGTGACTATAGGGGCAGCCCTGGTGGTACAGCGGTTTAGTGCTGCCTGCAGCCCAGGGTGTGATCCTGGAGACCTGGGATCGAGTCCCGAGTCAGGCTCCCTGCATGGAGCCTGCTTCTCCCTCTGCCTGTGTCTCTGCCTCTCTCTCTGTGTCTCTCATGAACAAATACATAACATGTAAAAAAAAAAAAAAAAAGGCAGTGACTATAGAGTATAGACAATAGGATTGGTTTTTCTCTAACCTGCAAATCTGAAAGTAGATATCAAAATGATAGCCAGCCCCTTTGAGATGGTCTCCTCTGGACATAGTGTACTAGAAAGAGCCAGAAGTACTAGGCATCAATTTTCAGCTATACTATTTACCAAATGGTGACTTTGGGCAAATCATCCATCTCATCCTTTGTAAAAAATGGAGATAATGCTTATTTTGCAGGGATATTTAAGGTTTAAATGAGGCAAGGTAGGTACAGATCCTGACACATAGAAGATAGTTAACATATATGAATTTCTTATGTTTCTTTGGAAATCATGTTCTAATGTTGCCTTTGGAGTCTGTCCCTGGAAATGACTAACAGAGTCATATGTAAGTGACAATATTGCAGCTACCATTTATTGATGATCTTGGCACTTCTATCAGTCCCTGGGATTTGCTGGAAACCACTGGTAATTCATTCTCTCCTGTTCTGTCATGGCGTTCTTAGAGCCTACATCTTTAAGGAGCAGAAGGCATTTGTCTGGCCACAGACCTCCTTCCCGCTGGTCTACATAGAGATGGAAATAGAGACAATCTAAAAATTTTAAGATAAGTTGAGAGAATCAGCTCCACTAATTGAAAATAATGGCTGTGGCCTACCAACAAGGTAATTTTCCCCACCTCCATTAGATGGAGGGAAAGAAAGATGGAGCAAGGACCAAGAGGGGATGTGGCCACTCTTGAATGTGGTTCACATCCAAGATGATACAAACTGTGGCACATGAGCACTGTAGCTATACTGGGATTGTTGGCTTTCCCCTCACCCCCAGCCTCCACTGCCCCAGTCAGGATCCTGTTACTTTAACCTTCACAGCCAACCCACACCCTTGCACAGAAAGGCAATGAGCACTCTGAAGCTGCTTATTCTGTTCTGATGTTATTTCTGTTTTTTTCTTGTACCTGGTTCCCTTCTATCTGCTCAGCTGTGTTGGTGCTTTGGTTTGGCTCTTGATGGAGCTTTTGAATCATCCTTGGGTTTACACTTTTGCAGATGAGCCATTCCCAGTCCACCCCTTTTCCCAGTCAAGAACTCTAGCCCCACATGCCAGTGAAGAAGAGATCAGTGACTGGTGATGGCTGGTTGAATTCTCACTGAGACTATGAAGAACTGGAATAACAATAGAGACTTTCAGAGTCCTCTGGCCTCATGCAGTGCCTGTGTAATGACCTGGCTCAGAGGGAAAGAGAAACCCCTTCCCAAACTGCAAAGTCAATGCTATGTTCTGTCCTCTTCCAGGGAGCTTCTCTGAAGACTGCCCTTGGATAGATGACTTCTGTCTCTGTTTGAAAAGGAAGAGAAAAGGTCATAAGTCCCTGGGGTGACTAAAAGCTGTGCAAAGTAATTTCTTCAGTTATTCAAAATTGTTATTTTCCAGGAAGAGAAGTCAGCAATTAGAAAGACAAAATTGGCAATTTATACAGTGATTTAAAAACAAACCCCTGCATTTTATATTATTGAAGTGCTAACCTATGAAGATATTCCTTACGTTTTCTCTGACCTCTACTTTAAGCAGGTAGCAAGTTTTAATCAATTTCACATTTCATAGAATTTTGCAATATAGCAAATAGCCTTTCGTTGAAGCCTTAACTGAGAGCATTATGCTTAGTGTCCTTGAGGAAAGAGATGGAAAATATGAACAGAATGCATCTCAGAGATGAAGAAAGGCTCTGAGTACAATGATAAGCTCAGGCTCATGCCCTGCCCTGTTTTGTTCTCTAGAAAGTTGATCAAACCTGACCATGTTTGGCTTCTTGGTGTATCTAGAGGGCAGGATTCTGGCACTGGAGTGGCTGAGTCCCACACACCTGACATGGAAGCAGCTAGACTTCAAGGAGCTGCTTCAGGCTGAGTGAAGATGTTCATGATGACCATGATAGACTGGGAATTAGAGAGCCTTCCTCTTTTGGAGGCACCAAAGAAGACTTTTTTTTTAAGATTTTATTTATTTATTCATGAGAGACAGAGAGAGAGAGAGAGAGAGAGAGAGAGAGAGAGAGATTGGTAGAGACACAGACAGAGGGAGAAACAGGCTCCATGGAAGAAGCCCGACATGGGACTTGATCCTGGGACTCCAGGATTACACCCTGGGCTGAAGGCAGCGCTAAACCATTGAGCCACCCGGGCTGCCCGACTCTTAGATTTTTGACATGGCCTTGGGGAGGAAAGGGGCTACCCTTCATTACTGAGATTGACTTCTTGCTGCCCTGGTAAAATGACCACTCAGAGTCATATTCAGTTTGATTTAAAGAGAAAACAGAAGGGTGCTATTTCTTGTACACCTGGAGATGCAAATTGAGATCCACACTTCCACACAAAATAAGTTGGGTCTTTAATGTTAAGTACTTGCAGCAGGATCCTCCAAAAAAGTGTTGTAAATTGGTAGTTTTACCCTTAAAAAATAAAAGGTTGAGTTTTATTTTGTTTTAGCTGAAATGCCCTTTCTTCAGAAGAACTCTTAGTAACATATAAGTATACAATTCAGGGAATCTGGAAGTGTCCTGATTGGAGTTGGTGGGACCAAAAGCCCTTCCACTTGACCTATTGCTCACACTGACTGACCCACAAGTGATTCTGTAAAGTCCTAGAGCTCTGAGGGTCAATTTGAAGTCTTGCTACAGGTTGCACACTTGTTTTGATAAGTAGGTGGCCGAGATAACAGGTAGTGAGTAACTTTCAGGTCATGTCAACATTCCTTAGCCCTTTATTTAAGGTCCTTCATAATGTCCTCCTTCCCAGTCCCAACCTTTGCCACTTGCATCCATCTTTGTATTCTGAGGCATGGTCCACTTCAGTGCCTGGTATAGACAAGCACTAAACAAATGTCAATTAAACAATGTAATAAATGTTCTTTGAGGGATGTCATCTTGCAGCCCAAATGATGCAAGGCAATAGGATAACACTTTTGGCATCACAGAGAAAGAGAGAACAAATGAAAGTTTATTTATTTTCTCTCTCTTAGTTTGGAATGACGCCCATGAAGTTCTACTTGCACTTACCTCTTCCAACTTCACCGGGCATGTGCACACACACACAAGCATGCACACACACGCATACATAGGGTGTTTGAAGCCAGCTGAGAGAGAAGTCAGAACGATGGAGACAAAAATAACTATTTTCGCTAGTAATGCTGGAGGAGAGAATGTGGTTTGGGCAATCTTCCTCCTCCTTGTCCTCAAATCTCGACCTTGGAATGCATTCAGTATGCTTACTTAAACAGCCAACTTAGCCTCGAGGAACATGACCACTGCACACCTGAAAGGCCTCAAAATAAGAACAGAGATTTGAGTCTCCAGACATGCCTCTGGGCTCTGAATCAGGTATACTTCCACTTGGAAGCACATATAAAGCACAACACACACACACACACACACACACACACACACACACAGCAAAAAAGGAGAGAAGAAAGCTGAGACTACCCAGAGAAATCTTTCCTATTTCCTAGGGTAATGGGTAGGAGTGGAAGATATGTAATTAAGAGGAGCTAATGTGGAATTATTAGGAGCCTAATATTTACAAATGAATGGTAGGTCCCAGTTTATAGAACAGGGTAGACAATTTAGATAGTGCCCTCAAGAGTCATTTTTCACTGCATTAAAACCAGTTGCATTCATGAAAGACTCCACTTGGATCATCATGTCAATCAGACTTTTTGAACTGTGGTTTTTATGTTTATTGACTAGGGCAAGCCCTACGTTCATTTCTGGCAGGGTGACCATATTTGGTGGATGGCTGAAAACTCCATGGCTGTATTCTGCACAAATGAAACAAACCCAACCCCAACATTATGAGAACTGTGTTTACAAATGTATAACAAAATTGTACATTAAGTACCCTAAAAGAATTCAACTCTAGCCTTGGTATACACAGTTAAACCCTCGTATACACCAAACATGATGTGCATAGTAGAAATTAAGGACTACAAGCAGATGAGCCGAAACAGGACACAACAGCGCAAGTGAAGAGACATAGGGCCAAGCAGCCCACTAGGTCTACGAAAAACACAAACACAATCAAAGATCAACATTAAAATCAATGATCCTGTTCAACACCCACACCCTACATCCCAGGCAAGGTCCTTGTCACCCATAGTTTTCAAGAGGAAGGGCCAATGGAGACTGAAATCAGAGCCATGGCTGGAGATGTTCTATAAAGAATCTGGGTTGGACAGGATCCGCAGAGAATGAAGACACAGCTGTAAGAGGTGGTTTGGGGGCAGGGGGAGAAATGGTGTACCAGTCAGACTTCTTGATAACAGACAATAGCACCCAACTCCCTTGGGATAAAAGAGAATTTGTGTCATTCACGGAAGCTTGATGAGGTAGGGTTGGCAAACAGATGAGATTCAGAGAGTGTCTGGGGGCCGGGGAGCAATAGCAGTCTGACCGGGGCCACACAGCACTGCCGTTAGACAATGCTTTGGACAACAGGTCATCACTGCCACTGCTGACACTGACCTTGGGCACCATGGCTGCTGCATGACACCGCCATCGCTTCCAACTTTGCTGCTTTTTGGCATTTCTCAGTTCTGATTCTATTCTCCTAGTGGGAATGTATCTCTGCCTCAGCGTAGGATGTGCCTGTGCCCTGGCTGCCAATGGGAGAGGGGAGATGGTCTTTCATTTTACCATCCAGGAAACATGCGATGGGAACTCCTCCTCTTATCGTCCAGGGGAAGGAGAGCTGAATAATGGGCCGCCTAAATGTATACACATACAAAAGTGATGGATGCATCCAGGATGCCTCTTGAGATGTAACATTCAAATACCCAAATTAAATGGGCCTTCGAAAGTATTAAGTGTCACAAAACCAACAAAAACGTTTTGTCATCACAAAGTGGGTATTTACTTGGTCCTATGATCGTTTAAAAAAATATTAAGATCAAGTTACATGCCTTCTTGGTGATAAACTGCAAATTGCCTAGACCACACCTCCCCCTCTTATTATTTCTTGTCCTCCTCTTCTACCTATTTGCGCTTGTGACTTCCAACATTTGTACGTTGTATGAAGAACAAGGCACTGCCAAGTGAGAGTCACTAGGGGGACAAAAAAAAAAAAGAAATATCAAAACGAAGCAATGGGGGATCCCTGGGTGGCTCAGCGGTTTGGTGCCTGCCTTTGGCCCAAGGCGTGATCCTGGAGCCCTGGGATCAAGTCCCACATCGGGCTTCCGGCATGGAGCCTGCTTCTCCTTCCGCCTGTGTCTCTGCCCCCCTCTATCTCTTTCTATGTCTATCATGAATAAATAAATAAAATCTTTAAAAAAAAAATGAAGCAATGACACAGTGTCCTTTTTTTTTTTTTAATCACATGGGTTGGCTCACATACTAACTGGTAGATTGCACCAGTTATTCTTGCTAAATGAAATACCTAAGATAATAATAAGAGATAGCACTTACTGAGTGTTTACTGTGTGTCAGATGCTTTGCATGCGTTATCTTGTTTAATCATCATGGCAACGTGGTTGAAATGATCCCCATTTCACAAAAGAAGAGACTAAGGCCCAGAGAACGACTTTGGGGAAGGCTGTACAGCCAAGCAGCGGACAGAACCGAGATCTTCACTCCCTGTCTGTGTAACCTAGAAAGTTCTGCCACCAGTGCCACACCTTCTCTGAGTATTAGCACGTTGGAATAGACCTGAGTCAATGTTACTCGGACGGGTGTTGGCTGCCTGCACAGGTACATTCCTTCAAAGATAAAAGCATCGCTCCCACAGGTTTCTTGGCAGAGAGAATGGGAATCTCAGCTCTGAAATGAAACCGTGGATTTGTTTCAGGAAGTGGGGATTGGCAGGAAAGGGAAAAAGAGGGTCTTTAATTGCAAGGGCTGAACAAGGCTGCCTGGAAAAGCAGTGCCCTGTGAGGATGGCTTGGCCAGTGAAATCGCTTTTGGCCAGAGTTGCCTTCTTCATAGCAGATGGAAAGTAATGGTCAGCCCGGGATAATGCGACACAATTTGCTTTCATTTGATGGTTCCTTCTGCCTGTGTGATGTTTCCCAGGCTGCTTTTTTATACAAGCATTGGCTTTAGCAGTGAAAAAGAAAGAAGTTGTTAGACATTTTGTAAACCATGACCCTTTTGCCTTGGCTGTGGATTTTTAAAGTATTCAAACTGCATTGCAGCTAGACTGCAGTGTATTTACAAATAAATTCACGAAAGTCAACATGAATTCTTTTCCAAAAACACCAAATGCATAGAAAAATCATAGGTCTATACTACTTTCCATATGGTACTAAAATTTTCTTCCTCCCTAGAGAAAGAAAAAAATACGTAAGTCTTGAATAAGGTAGAAAAAAAGAGCAAATGGGATACGTAAAAGTAGAATGGTATGACTCTTCTTGGATGTTTTCTAACTTATGAAGATGTAGTTCTGGAATATTCAGTCCTATAACCATGTCAGCAATCAACAGATGAATAAATGAAAAAAAAAGATTATTTCACCATTTTAGTGAATCAAGCACATTAATTGTTCCTTTTTCATATGGAGTCATGTTATATCTGGCTCTCTTCCCCTAACCCTATGTCATAGACACTTCCTGTGAACATGTCTTATTTTAAAGGATAATGTTACTTGCCACATCAAATTCAGTTGAGGGGATGTAGCACAATTTATTTAACCAGTGTCTTCTTTGGGGGCTTTAAAGTTGTTTCTAATTTTTCACTGTTATGGAAGTCACCGCAATACATTTCGTTTTGTATTTAGTTTCTTCCACCCCTACCCTTTTAGAAAACTAGTTCCTTAAAATAAATTTCCTGGAGTTGAGTCACGCAGTCTAACGAAATGAACTACTTTGCTGTTCTTGGTAGATATTGTAAAATTGCTTTCCAGAAAAGTTTTTATCAATTTACACTACCACCAGCAGTGTTTTCATAAGCCATTTCCCACTACAAACTTAGCACTGTAGGTTGTCTTATGTCTTTTAAATTGAATTTGTTAAGGGAAGGTTTCTCCCAGTTGAAGTGTGGCTAAAAACTTGCCACTCAGCTATTGTGTGAATTCTTAGAGACTGACTATGAAATCATAGCAATAAACATTGGAGATGTCAGAGGCCTTTTTAGTTTGATCTGTCCCTCTGTGGCAGGTGTTGGATTGTTACCCACATGCCAGTGCTTTGGGGACACAAATGAGTGGAATATGTTTGTCAAACATGTCAGCTAGAGTTCCCATAAGACTCGGCCACAAAATGTGGGCAAAGCTGGAATACAAAGGCCTGGCTCTTTGCCTGCCATCCCCTGCAAGGCTTGGGAGCCCATGAAAGGCAGGGCATCTCCTGGGTATGCTACAGAGCCTTTCTGGGTTCCAGAACTTTGCTTGGACACCTGGAATTCAAATTTCCACCACTGCTGAACCGGAATAAACAAATGTACCCCAGGGCCGCCTTCTACGATTTCATCCTCTGAATGTGTCGTTTGTGATGTGGAAATGTATTCTGCTAGAATGTCATTGGACGTGCAAGTCGCCAGGGCATTGGAAACCATCTAGTCCAACCCCCTCATTCAAAGTGGAGGAAGCTGAGGCCCAGTGAGTGGAAGGTTCTAAAGCCTGGTTTCTTCATTCCCAGCATGGTGGTGGCACCCACTGCCTCCACACATTATTTCTCCTCCATGAAATACCTTTTATAAAAGCTCGTTCAGGACTGGTCTTGCTAAATTTAACTTTCGGTGGGATCTTCCTTGTTACTGATTGTTCCTGGTGTATCAGGCATTGACGGCAAAGCATGCACTAAGAAGTTGTAGGCATTAATCTAGGAATTTTTATGTAGTTAAATTGCAATGACAATGACCAAGTAACTTTCATGCATGAACTCACTCACTCCAACACTTTCCCTAAAATATATTTTTCATCATCCTTATTTTACAGAGAGATAAACTGAGAGTGGTTTTTAAAAATATTAAACAGCATAGCCTAAATTGTACTGCAGTGACAAACAACCGCAAGTCTCACTGACTCACAACAGGAAAGCTTTATTTCCCTCTCATGTTGTGCATGTGCTGTAACTTAATGTTAGTTCTTTTTTAGAGGGAACCACGTTGAAAAGAGCAGCCCTTATCTGCAACCTAGCTGTGTCCTAGCAGATGGAATATCGCAAAGGTACAACACGCAATGGCTCTTAAAGCTACAGACTGAGAAGGGACACAAGGCTACTTCTTCTCGACTCCATTCATGAAACGGATGACATGGCCAAGCCTGCCACTGATGAGGCAGATAGTAAGCTACTCCAGCAGGGAAGGCCCAGTGCATAATATATTGAACAAATAACAGTCCCATTGATAGTATCTTACTCAAGTTCCTACATCAAGTAAATTCTGGAAGCAGGAGTTGAACTCAGTGTGATTCCAAAGCGAAGGCAACCAACTTATCTGTTTTACACTCTCTCAATGATCAGATGCTAGGAAATGTCCTTGGAACCCAGATTGGAACTTATGATCTATTCTTTTGCCACCATGAAAAATGCCATTGTGAGCATTAAGCATGTACTCATACTTTTCCAGCCAACACAACATTTCACAATATTCACTGAATGCTTCCTCCACTGGCGCATTACTAGTTTGCATGCTATTTCTTTCTGGGTGAAGGAGATCTGTGCTTCTACACACAAGGATTACTTTAGAGACCCCATAGACTCTTAGGGCCACAAGGCCAGCTCCCGGCCAAGGATGGTCTCCTTGATACAGAATCCTACCAGGAAGCCAGGCAGCCTCTCACATGCAACTCTGTCTAACACCTCCCACCCAAGGAAGGCCAGGCCATTTATGCACAGTTCAAACTGTGGAAGTGTCTCTACACTGAGTTGGGTCTCTCTTGCAGAGCTTTCATTCTTGGGGCTACAGTTTAAGATAAAGGTAATCATATATATATATATGAATATGTAATCCTATAATGTATGTATACATTTATATATAGGACTAAAATCCTTTTTTTAAAAGATTTTATTTATTTATTCATGAGAGACAACACAGAGAGAGGCAGAGGGAGAAGCAGGCTCCCTGCAGGGAGCCAGATACAGGGACTCAATCCCAAGACTCCAGGATCATGGCCTGAGCCAAAGGCAGACACTCAACCACTAAGCCATCCAGGAGCCCCTACGATTACAATCCTGAAATATATTTATATATATGAAATATATAAACAATGTATCTTTTATAATGTTATAGTCCATTTATATACTATTTGTGACTATATATTTCTAGATATTTTTATGTTACATATTATATATCATATATAATACTATATATAAAACATCAAACTCTCTATATCTATTTATCCATTCATCTATCTATCCCAGATTTTTATTTTCATGCAGAGATTATGGTCCCCAGTTCTTATCTTTTGTAGCTTCAAATGACTCAATTTGTTCTTAATATGTTTGCTCTTTGCATCTCAAAACATCTCAGTTGCCATTTGTGAAGGTGCTCTAGTCTATGTGCAATAAAAAATAGAGTTTGTATAATATTATTCACCCCTCTCCTTGTTTTATACTACTGAACTTATAACTCTCCAAATGGGGATATATTTTAGATTTAACATAACAGCATGATCTTTTCTATGGTAAATTAAATTTGTTTAGCAATTTCTATCAATACACACCAACTTTGATATTTAGAATACTCAGAAATGTGGAGAGGTGAGGTAAGAATATCCCCAAATCCTTTAATACATACTTTAAAAATTTTTATAGGATAAGGAATACTTTAGTCTTTCAATACCTAAGATAGTTCTGCTTCCATACTTATTTACTTTAAACAATTGGTTTATATTGAAATATAGAATATATATATGAAATGTATATATATACTATTATATATATACAATTTGTATATATATATATGCTATATATATACACAAATGTGTGTATTTATTTATATATATATATATATGTACACAATTGATCCTTGAACAACACAGGTTTGAGCTGCACGGGCCCACTTATACATGGATTTTTTTTTTTTTGATCAATACAGTAGAGTACTGCAAATATATTTTCTCTTCCTTATGATTTTCTTAGTAACATTTTCTCTAGCTTAGTTTATTGTAAATATACAGTATATAATGCATATAACATAAAATATGTGTTAATCGACTATTCGTTACCAATAAGGTTTTCTGTCAACAGTAGGCTATTTTAGTTAAGTTCTTTGGGAGGAGTCAAAAGTTGTATGCAAATTTTTGACTGCCTGTGGGTGGGGTTCAGTGCCCCTAATCCCCCACATTGTTCAAGGGTCAGCTGTAGTTTATTTCTCTTTAGTAAATGTTTGACAAATTATCTTTTTAAATTGGCTTTTAAATTGGGGAAACTTTTTTTTTTTTGATATGTAGACAAAAACCACATTCAGAGACTGGGATATTTTATACTCTTTAAAATTATATTCCTTTTGCTTTATGGAAGCTCTGTGCAGGGGGAAGGACCATGTCTTTCTCATTCTTCACGCACCCCTAAGTGGCTGCTATTGAGTTAAAAAGTAAAAACAATGGGGAAATAGGTCAATGGACATACATATGATGCTTTGCTTTTGCCCAAAGCAGTTGGTCATGCTCAAAATAGCACAAATTACCATAATTGATCTAAAGGTATTAGTGGTAGAGTGGAAGAAAAGAGATTTGATATTTTTTTTTCTTAAAAAGTACAGACCAGCAAGATTTAGTGAATGATTAGAAGGTGCAAAACATTAGGGGAAAAGGAGGAGTCTAGAATAACTTAGGAATTTCCAGTTTGAATGACTATGAGTGGGTGGCTCATAGACTGTTCCAAAACAGACTACTCCTTGTTGGTTTTTTTTTCAATAAAGTTTTATTGGAATCCAGCCAAACGCATTCCTTTACACATTGTCTATGGATGCTTTCACACTACAATGGTTGAGTCAGGGAGTTGTGGCAAAGACTATATGGCCTACAAAAGTTAACTACCTGGCACTTTACAGAAAAATGTTGGCTGAATCTTGCTCTATAGAAAATAGATATTTGTTATTATTGGGGGGAGGATATTGGGGCAAATAGCTTCCGTCTGTTAATATACTGAGTTTGTGGTGATTGTAGAACATTCCAGTGAAGACATTCAACAGGAAGTTGTAGTTATAAGCCTGGAACTCAGGCACGAAATTATGACTAAACATATAGATTGAGTAGGTTGTGGTTAAGTTGTGGCTTTGGCGGCCATGTTTAAGCAACATGGTGGCTAAAAATCTAAAATGAAGATACCATTTGTGATGTACAGTACTCTCTGAGATCTAGCTTAGGATGTATAGTGTTTGGAAGTCAGTAGTGTTTGATTTCATCTTATAGAAACATAAGAAGAAGGACAGGGGTATGTAGGGTGCATTAACTTCATCTTCTAGTATGTGGGGCAGGGGTCCCACTGAGCACAAAGACCCAGGGTCCTCCAGCCACAGTCTCCCCTTTGCTTCAGAGTGACTGATGCTGCTGCTCAAGTCCTCACAGTAGGCCCCAAGCTGAAATCAAAAGCACCCCTTTCAGCTTTACCAGGCAGTTTGGCCAGTGCAACCACAGAACATCTCATATTGGTTGATGAAGGGGAGGAAAAGCTAAATGTTGGTTATAGTTCTAAAATGATGCCAGTCCTGGAGTTGTGAAGTTCTGCTGCGGCCATCAGGGTTAAACCTAACAAGGCAACTCATGTACTTTCCAGGCCATTTTCCAGCTGGTAAGTGAATATTTCTGTCCTGCACGTGGTACAGAGAGCTCAGCCCAGTGCAAGAACGGTCTGTTCCAACAGAGTTTCTAGGCCAGTTCCAGCATGCCTTTGAATCCTCTTACTTCCAGAGTGATTCACTTCCATTTCCTCTTTTGCCAAGTAGGGAAATAGCAACTCCTCTTTCTCATCTTTGGTAAATGTGGTAAGGACAAGTATTTTGAATGAGCTTGGGAGTGTGCAACCCTATGGGTAGTGAGCTCCTGGAGGGAAGAACTGCAGCCTCCATAGTAGAGGCCAACAGAGTAGACACCCAGGGTATCGAATAAGTAGGTCCTCAAAAGTCAATTTACTCCAAATGTAATTGTATAGAATTTCTAAAGTAGTAACCCGTACAATAGACACCGGCTGTCTTAAGCAAGATTATTGGCAACTGTGCCAAGATCTTCCCGCTTTTACCTATCTCATCAGCCAGTGGAGAGAATGAACTCCATGGATGAATTTGATTTTTTTTAATAAATTTATTTTTTATTGGTGTTCAATTTGCCAACATACATAATAACACCCAGTGCTCATCCCGTCAAGTGCCCACCTCTGTGCCCGCCACCCAGTCACCCCCACCCCCTGCCCACCTCCCTTTCCATCACCCCTAGTTTGTTTCCCAGAGTTAGGAGTCTTTCGTGTTCTGTCACCCTTTCTGATAGTTCCCACTCATTCATTTGGGGGAATATAAAAAATAGTGAAAGGGAATAAAGGGGAAAGGAGAAAAAATAAGAATTTGATTTTTTAAAATTTTTTGATGAATTTACCTATTAGGTGGGAAACCCTGCTAGTACCCCCGAACCTACTCCAATACACATTCTGAGTTGTATTTCTGGAAATGTAGTGTCAGAGCCTAAGTGTTTGAATTTTTCCAGTTTCATCAGAGGCCATTTATGCTAAATACCGCGAAGTACATTGAAAAATGGGTGGAACCAAAGATGGGGGTAGCCACTTAAAACTATGATCAGATTTTTCCTGAGATCGTATGTATGTATGTATGTATGTATGTATGTATGTATGTATTTTTACCTTGGTAGGAAATTGCTGGATTTTATTTTTAACATTGAATTTCCACACTCCCTTTTGAATGTCTTGCTAGCATGTGCCCACACGTACATGCATGCTCGTCTGTCAGAATGGGTGTGTGTGTGTGTCTGTGCACCCTCACCCAGCTGGGATAAACTTGTGGGCCCGTGTGCGGGTGCGTATGTGTGCGGACAAGTGTGGGTGTATTTTTCTTGTGAGTGTGCTGGTCTGACGGAAGGAGCTCTTAGATCCCACAAGAGCCACATGTCTATCAGGAGGGATCTTTGTTGCGTTTTTCAGCACATGCATTTGCAGAATTAAAGAGCGGAGGCACCAGGATAACCACAGAACCCTCTGTGAACTATTCTGGGTCTCCCCAAAGACCTTTAATTTACTATTGTATTTAAAGACGACGCATGGCCTTGCAGAGCTGGATCTGCAAATGCTCAGCGGCTCAGCGGCCTTGGAAGACAGACCATCGCCCAGTGGGGATCACCTCAAAGGTTGAACCGGTATCTCCCGAACCTTAGTTGAATAATACATTTTGCTCGAGAGTTTTTGTTTGTCTGTTTGTTTTCCTCCTGGCTCACTCTTGGCCCGGACTCAAGATAAACTTTGCTGCCTCTCTGCCTGCTGTGCTTAATTTTCTGTGGTCCCTAAAATGCTGGATTTGTAGCCTTTTTCGTTTGGCTGCGGTTTGGCATCTCCTTTCCAATTCAACGTTCAAGTTTCCTCTGTGTGCAGGACTCAGAAATGTTTCACTTGAGAGTTTAAGTTTCATGATTTTAATTATTCACATCGTCTAAACTTGGCTTTGAAATCAACCATATCAGGCATGACAATTCACCCAAGAGTCTGAAATGGAATAAAGAAAGCAAAGAGGAGGAGACATCTGGTGCCAAACCACCCCAGTGAGGTGCCCGTGTGTTTATGAAGGGGGCAGGGGGAGGAGGAGAGGCCTCTGGGAGAAAAGAGCACTCACTTTCCTGGAGCACCTACAATGGGATAAGCACTGGGCCCAAGACACCTTCTGCCCTTGGCCATCCCAAGAATCCTTTGGGAGGCAAGGATGTCCCAAATTCTCTTTCAGCTCCTGCGTGCCTGCCTAGACGTTTGTGCTGTAAGGTGGATGCTGTGTGGCAGGGTTGGGGGTGGGGGGACGGTGGGAATAGAACATGTTACTGGAACATGCTGCCTTAACTTAGGAGAATCTCCCTCTTTGTCCCTCTCAGTTACCCAGAAGGCCTCGTGTCTCTTGGTGTTTTCTGCATCCCATTAACAAAATGCCACCCTGGTTTTTAGGAACTGGAGCTAAAAACTGCCGGCTCATGTTTTTGGCTGCCAGAGTTGTATTGTTCAATTGTTTCCTGCCCACCGTGTGTGGGTTCTTTCTGGAAGGAAAAGCCAGTCCAGTTGCAAGGGTGCTACAGAGTCAGGTACCGAAAGTTCCTGTAGACACATGGACCTGAACCTGTGATACTTGGGAATGAAGAAGCTCGCCCAGTCCCTCGGTGGCCAAGACCTTTTCATCTTTGGAAGTCTCCTTTAATAAAGTCTGGTGCTATGCAGGCACCGAGAGTCAGATGTTTGGCCCAGGAGGGTGGATGCGTGTAAGAATTTTTTGTCTAATTATAAAGGTGGCAAGATATTAGGAGGAGGGGACAATGAAAAAATAAAACTCAAGCATCACCTAATCAAGGCAAAAGGACTCTGCTAACATTTTGGTAGGAGTCTTTTTCCTTTCCTTTCCTTTCCTTCTTTCCTTTCCTTTCCTTCCTCTTTTCTTTCTGTGTGTTTTTTTTTTTTTTTAAAATGGACTGTAACCAATATCTTGGACAGAATACATCTTGAGACAACAATCACGAAACAAAAGTATTTCATCTCTTCCTCTATCTCTTTAAAATTAATTAGAAGCAATCCTTCTTCCCTTGCCCGACAGTGAAAACCCTGGGCAGCCTCACGACTCTTCTGATCACGGCCAAGTGGCAAGAGAACGGATGGCCTTTTTTTCACCACGGTCACAATTCAGAAATTGCGATTCCTTGGCCTTGACAGAAATCGAAACTTTGGTTTGAGATGGTCCTCTGCCCTTCCCCAGCCAGGCTGGCTGCCAACACCGGAAGAAGGCCCAAAGGGTGCGGTCAGTTTCCACTCTCAGTTTTTGCCCTCCACCCTAACTTTGGTCCATTTCTGACCCCTCCAGGTCTGGAGTCAGGGGAGGAGCTAGAAGTTTCTTATGTGACTGGCACGGTCCACAGCAGGCTTCCCACTCCCTGGAGCAGGCAGGTGTCTAAGGTCAGAGCTCCCATCGGCCTGTAATGTATTCTTCAAGACACTCTTGCCTCCACAGCACACCTCCCGAGAGCTTTTACCTGCGGTTCTCTGGATGTTGGTGATACACTTCGTGTACAGCTCACGTCCACTCTTTTCTCAGCCCCGACTTAATTTAGCACAACTTCAGCTCTTCTGCAGTGGGGCCTCTCTACCCTCCAGGGGTCCTAATGGATAGACTTGTGAGGATAAGACATGTATCGCTCTCTACCCCAGTTCCTGGCCTAGAGCTCCTAAAACCTTTGTAATTTCTATTTATTTATTTATTTATTTATTTATGATAGTCACAGAGAGAGAGAGAGAGAGAGGCAGAGACATAGGCAGAAGGAGAAGCAGGCTCCATGCACCGGGAGCCTGACTGGGATTCGATCCCAGGTCTCCAGGATCACGCCCTGGGCCAAAGGCAGGTGCCAAACCGCTGCGCCACCCAGGGATCCGCAAACCTTTGTAATTTCTAAGTGAGAAGAGCACCAGGAACGTCCCTTATTCTAATAATTGGTCTTGGAGTCCAACCCCGACATAGGGCTCCTGAAATGCTTGTAAATTCCTAAGTGGTAAGAGAACTAGGAGCAGGGGATCCCTGGCTGGCTCAGCGTTTTAGCGCCTGCCTATGGTCCAGGGCGTGGTCCTGGAGTCCCAGGATCGAGTCCCACATCGGGCTCCCGGCATGGAGCCTGCTTCTCCCTCTGCCTGTGTCTCTGCCTCTCTCTCTCTAGCTCTCTCTCTGTCTTTCATTAATAAATTAATAAAATCTTTTAAAAAGAGAAGGGAGAGAACTAGGAGCATCTTTTGCTATAAGGAGGCAACTCTGAATGAGCTACCAGATGGCTCCTGGATGGTGGCTGGTCGCTAGAGAGACCAAGACGTGATTACAAGCTTGGAATTTTCAGCTTACCTCTCATCCTCTAGAGAGGGGAGAAGAGCTGGGAAAGAAATTAATAATTGATCACGTCTACATGAGGAAACCTCCATAAAATCCTAATCGGGTGGGGTTCAGAGACCTGTCTGGTCAGCAGCACATGCTGCTCACCTATGGGGAGGGTAATATACCCCAAATCCACAGGGACAGAAGCTACTTCGTTCGAGACCCACTTTAACTGTTCATCTATGTCTTTTATCATATCCTTTAATAAACTGGTAAATGTAAGTAAGCATTTCTCTGAGTTCTGTGAGCTGCTCTAGCAAATTAATCAAACCTGGGGTGGAGTCGTGGGAACCTCTGATTTATAACAGATTGCTCAGAAGCACAGGGGGCAACCTGGCCTTTGGACTGGCATCTGGGGTGGGTGGAGAGGCTGTCTGATGGGACCGAGCCCTTACACTGTGGGATGTGACATTATCTCCAGGTAGATGGTGTCAGAATTGAGTTAAATTGTAGGACACCCAGCTGGCATTGCAGGATTGCTTGGTGTGGGCAAAACTCACACACACCCGGTGTCAGAAGTGTTGTGAGTGGGGCAGTGGTGTGAGAGTGCAGGAAAGACACAGAAGAAGGAAAGAGTTAGGTTTTCCTCCTCAGGACAAAGCCCCGTGGGGGTCCTCTCTCATTCCCTCTTGATGTTTGCTCCTGCGGGAGCCCCTGCCATCCACCCCAACCACTCCCCCTCACCGCCCCCACCAGTAGGGCTAGCCAAGCTGGCTCTCTTCATTGAGATGTTCCACTCCACGACTCCCAAATACAGAAGCATTGATTAAGTTTCTGGGCAGTCTTGTTGAATCTCTTCTCAGTTGGTTCTAGATGAATTTCAGGGACTCTCCTCCACCCCCAAAATATATACACACACTTTCTTCTTTTTCTTCTTCCTTCTCCTCCTCCTCCTCCTCTTCTTCTTCCTCATCTTCCTCTTCTTCTTCCTCATCTTCCTCTTCTTCTTCCTCCTCTTCTTCTTCTTCTTCTTCTTCTTCTTCTTCTTCTTCTTCTTCTTCTTCTTTTGATTTTATTTATTTCAGAGAGAGAGAGAGAGAGTGCCCAAGACCCTGAGGTCATGACCTGAGCTGAAGGCAGACACTTAACTGACTGAGCTACCCAGGCACCCCCATATACACATGCTTACACACTTCGCGTAGACACGTGGTGGGTACTTGCACCTCCATGACAGATCTCTTCAAAACTTTCCCCCTGATTCCTCTTTCTTTAGTTCCAAAATGGGATCTTTTTCATACCCTGGATGTGGATGAGAAATTAAAGAGTCATGTAGCCTTTTTATATCCATTTCCTTTAGAAAGTTGCATCTTGCACTTCCCTCTGAAATGTTGTATTTGTTGAATCTTGGTGATAGTTGGAACTTTTGAGTTAACATTTATATAAGCTTGTCTAATCTTTGTTTTCAAATAATATTCATCCTGATAATTATCCCTATATCATCACTGACTTTTGAAAATTTGATTTTAATGATATTTCAGTACTAAAAGTAGTTTCCTATTGCCGCTATTACAAGTGACCACAAACTTCGTGGCTTAAAACAACACAAATTTATTGTCTTGTAGTTCTGGATGTCAGAGGTTCTACATCAGTCTTAGTGGGCTGAAATCAAAGCATTGGCAGGGCTGTGGTTCTCCTGAGAGCTTTGGGGACAATCTGTTTCTTTGCCTTTTCCAGCTGCCTGCATTCTTTGGCTTATGGCCCTACATGACTCTGACCTCTATTTCCATCATAATATTGTTTCCCCTCCCTCTGCTTCCATCCTCACAGTGCCTGCTCCGATTCTGACCCTTTGGCCTCCCTCTTATAAGGACCCTTGTGATTACATTGTACCCAACTTCATAATCCAGGATAATCTCTCCATCTTGACATCCTCAATTTAATCACTTCCACAAATTCCATTTGCCAGGTTAGGTACCTATTCACCAGTTCAGAGGATTAGGACCTGGATGAGGGGTTATTTTTGGGTGGGGGTGGGTGGGTAGCAAGGGCATTATGTAGCCTACTGCACCCATTTTTTTGATGTTTCACAATTTAACTAATTTTACTTTCAATTCTTTATTTTAAATATTGTAAACAGTGGTGTAATGAGTTTCCTTTCAAATGAAAACATTTTTATGAGTTTCTCTGATGGGGTTCTCAGTATGAATTCCTAGAAGTGGAGTTATTGGGTAAGAACATGTTGAGGATTTTTTATTTATCTTGCCAAATTCCCTTCCAGAAAGGTTTCATAAAATTTTGCCTCCACAAGCACTAAGGAGTCTATCCTTACCAACACTGAGTAATTCTGCATATTATTTCTCATTTGGGGGTCAATTTAATAGCTAAAAAATAGTATCCCCTACATGTTTTTGATTACTAGCAGACTGAATATTTATCGTACATTTATTGGTCAAATGTATTTCTTCCTCTCTGAAATAGGTGTTCATTGACTTTGGCCACTTTTATGCAGTCCAGTAGAGAATTGAGATCTTTACAGACAAATGGATCTGGTTTTGATTTTTCCCCCCAACTTAGCTATGTGACTTTGTGCACATAACGTAACCACCCTTTGTCTCAATACTCTCACTTTGTACATCCAAATAAAAACCCTGGGTTTTTTTTTTTTTTAGGAAAAAAAAATTGAGGTTTTATTTCCACAAAGCACACAATTTTAGTAAATCTCTCTATGAGTATATTTTAATGTGAATATAATCAATCTTTATCTACTATGTTTTCTGTGAGGTTTGGATGATGGATACAGAGCACCTAGATGAATGTTTGTATTTGGTGACAATGGACCTTGGGGCACCTGGGTGGCTCAGACAGCTGAGTGTCTCTGACTCTTGGTTTCAGATCAGGTCATGATCTCATGGGTGGTGTGATGGAGCCCTGGGTGGGGGCTCTGCACTCTGCTTCTCTCTCTCTTTCTCCCTCTGCCCCTCCCACTGTGTGTTCACATACTCTATAACTAAAATAAATACATAAATCTTTATTTTTTTTTACATAAATCTTTAAAAAAATAAAAATAAAAGGCACAGCACAGGGAATATAGTCAATACTACATTGTGTGGTGAGAGATGGTAGCTACACTTGTGAGCAGAGCATTTGGTACAGACTTGTCAAATCACTGTGTTGTACACCTGAAACTACACTAATGCAACACCGTGTGTCAACTATGCTTCCACTTTTTAAAGAGGGCATAAAGGAGACAAAACTCTTGTTCATAATTGTTGAAATTGCTCTCCCAGTTTCTTATTTCTCATCTATTTTTGTATTTATATCGTAGGAAAAATGTCTAATATCCTGTGATCAGTACATTGTCATTTGTGATTTCTTTCATTTATATTTAGAAGTTACGACCCATTTTCAAGACAATTGAAATATTTACTGTTATTTTCATTTTTTAACAATGGTTTTCTTCATTTTCACTTAGATCTATAAAACAGATGGAATTTGAATTGTTGGCTATGTGAGGTGAGGTTAAGGTAAAAGTTTATTTCCCCCCCATTTTTTAGCCACACTCCCCAATATCATTTGGTGAATATTATACCTTTTCTTCACTGAGTTTTGCTGTTTCCATTGCTATCATATGTTAAGTTCCATAGTGTTTTAAATTGTTCTAGAACTTTCTGTCGTGTTCTACTGATATAGCTGTCTAGTCTCTTGACAACATAATTCTGTTTTAATGATAGTAGTATTTATAATGTTTTGGTGGACAAACTCCCTCTCATTTCTCTTATTTCAAGCTTGTTCTTAGCAGGTGCTCTCATCCCTTCATCCTCTTCTGCATAACTTTGTAACCATTTTCTTAATGTAAGAACCCCACTATTGCCATGATTACCTTGTTTATGAATTTTGGAACATCTGGCATCCTCATTCATTTATTTAATCTGGGGACTTGAAATCTCTCTTGATTTTGTAAAATTTCTTCTGAGTTCCTATAAAATTTTGAGGTTTTTATTTCCACAAAGCACATAATTTTAGTAAATCTCTCTATGAGTATATTTAATGTGACTTAATCAATCTTTATCTACTATGTTTTTTAAATGGAGGTTGTTTCTATAAAGAAAAGTTATTGATCTTACTCTCAATCTTATTTGGTTAAGTTACCAAGTTCTATTATTAGTGTTGATAGCCTTGTCAGTTTTTTTGTTTAGTTTTGCAAATATAATCAATTCTAAAAAAAAAAAAATTTAACAATTTTACATCCTTTCGCTGGGACTTTTTGCTTCATTTTTCTGATTCTTGCTTTAACATATTGGTAAGATATCATATTGGTAAGATGATGATTGGTAAACCATATCATCAATAAGTTTTAATGTCACCAGTGGCTCCCAGTATCTTTTTCTTTCTATTAATTGTGATGCTTCTGGTATCTCACCAAAAAGTAGGGCAAAGTAGACTTTCTCCTCATGGAGAAATTGTTCTCATTACCTCCTCTGAATATCTTCATTAGAATTATTAGGAAAAAACGCATACCAAATAACTCAGAAATAGAACAGACACCTCTAATGCCATTCACGTGGCACAACGAAAAGAACACTTACTTTCTGGAGTCACGGGGGCTCAGGTTTGAATGCTTATTCCAGCACTTCCTGGGTAAACAATTTGCACAAACGCCTCCAGTTTTCATTTCTTTCTCTCTAACATGTAGGCACTAATATTCCTTTGTAAGACTATATTATATATTCAATAAGATATGGGGGAAAATACCTAGGGGGTTTGTAGGCACCAGTCGTGAAAGGCATGCTATCCCCACTAGTTTTGTTCTGCGAAGTGTGAATTGAAAACCCTGCAGAGAGACACCTGGGTGGCTCAGTTGTTGAGCATTTGCCTTGGGCTCAGGGGGTGATCCTGGGGTCCTGGGATCAAGTCCCACATTGGGCTCCCCCATGGAGCCCGCCTCTCCCTCTGCCTGTGTCTCTCTGCCTCTCTCTCTGTATCTCTCATGAATAAATAAATAAAATCTCAAAAGAAAAAAAGAAAGAAAACACTGCAAATTAATTTTAATAAAAAATGCTAGACCTTACTGATAACCCCTGTGGGCTTCAATCTCTTCCTCTGTTTAGATGCATTTACTAAATGGTTACTGCCATCTCTCCTAATCGGGAGCATCCTGAAAATTCAATGCCTCTAATCCACAGCCGCACGAGCACCCATTTCTCAGACTCTGTTGCAGAGTGGGTGTCCAGGCAGCCGTGGGCCCCACAGGCCGGCTGCTCAGGGAAGAGGAGCGGGCCCTGGGAGCCTGGGCGCCCAGCTGTGCCTTCCTCTGGGCCCCTGGCTGCTGCGTGTTGTTGCAGTTGTACTGTACTGTTCTACCGCATGGATTCATAGTTAACATTTTTCTTCCAGGCACATTTAAAACATTTGGCTCCCATCCTTCTCGAGCTGTTTTATAAGGGCAGGAACCGAGGCCAGGGTGTGCTCTTGTCAGCAGGCAAAGCACGCAGCAGAGGCTGCCAAAGAGTTTCCTGCTCGGGGGCCACCCATCCTTGGCCGCAGGACGCACGGCTTGGAGCTCATGGCAACTTGCACAGAGCGAGCGCTGGGACTTTCTGTTCTCTGGGCTCATGGTTTGGATTCCATCCTTCCGTCCTGCCGCATTGATCAGGGGAGGCTGTTGTGTTTGCGCTTGTTTGGGACTCGTTCAGAACACATGTCACAGCAGCAGTTCAAGGCCTAGCTCTAAGGCTTGGAGCTGCGAGAACGTTCTTTAAAGCCTAGCAAGCTGCTCTTGCCTCCTGTTAACGCAGACACAGAGTTCCCACGAATCAGCTGCAGGGGAGGCAGGCATTCCCTTCATCCCACTCTCTGTGAATTAACTTCTGGAATGGGCAGGCGACCCACACGCCAAATGGAGGGTTCCAACATTGTTACCCCACCCTCTTTGAAGTCCACCTTGGCATGAGCTGATGTCTTTTCATGTATTATTTATTGCCAAGGACTATGACGGGGAGAATGCACAGAGGATCCCTGAAGCTGTTTTTTCAGGATTTCCTTTGATTGGGAGCTGTTGGCTGTGCCTTCTGCAGCTGGCTCTTTCACAGAGCAGAGGGCTCGGTGTGTGTCTCCCAAGCGACAGCTGCCACGCGGGCACAAAAGAGGCCCTGGCTGTGAAAGCGCCTGGCCACTCCGGAGAACTCCACGGCCCCGGATGGGCTATTGTTGCCTCTTCACTCACCAGGAGGGAGGCGGAGTGATGTTAGGAGTGGAAAGAACACAGGCTCAGGCCCACAGGCTCCAGGTGGGAGCATCAGCTCTCGTAGGGACTCACAGTGGGATCCTGACCTCGGTCTTCTCACCTGCAAAATGGCAATGAGAAGACTCACCCCCAAATGTGTGATGGAGAATCAGTGAGAACATGCAGAATGTTCAGCTTCTTTCTTCCAAATTCCAAATCTAGTCTGGAAATCTTAAAGCAATCTGGACAATCACAAAAGACTCTTTTTATCTTCTTCATTGATTCATCATTCATTCAGTCTGCATTTAATAATAATAAAAAAATTTTTTAAACACCCCAAAACATTTTAGTGACTAATATTTTAGGTAATATGCCAGGTGCTAGGAACGAAGAAATACGTGCTCAAGACTTGATGACATCCCTCGTCTGTCTCAGAGATTAAAAACATTAAATGACAAAATGTGCAAGGTCTTAAGGTAGTGGGTGGAAGGTTCAGGAAGTGAGGGGTACAACCATGTAGGATACTTACTACACCAGTTTATGAAACTACAAAAGTTCCTCCAGAAGAAGGAGCATTTATCCAAGGGGTGATATCAGAGTATAGAAGGCATAAAATGTTCCCAGAACTTAGAGATAGTGACCCTTTGAAATATGACCAGAGTGGTTTTCCCTGAGAGGTGGATGGTCCAGCAGCCCATGGAACAAGAGTGGACAATGTTAAGTCTTGTGAAAGAAGGCAGCTTGTGATAGTCTGAATTCAACTTGGTCCTACTCAACACAACTGCAGTTAATAGGAGCCAAGAACCAGATAGGCCCCGTCAGTCAGGGATTCCCTGGAAGCCAGGATTGGGACTGGAACATGGAAGGATAGACTTCTGCTGCCTTCTTCTCCTTCTGTCAGAAGTACCTCCTACTTCTGATTCTCCTCAGCTATTTTTTTACTGCTTCCATCTAACCTTTAGGTTGAGAGAAGGGTTCCAGGAGAAAGACTTTGCAGCATATTATGTATTTATTGTATTGCATGGGAAGAAATCTCTTGGAAAATGAGTTTCACTGCTGAAGACAAAGTATATTGTGATCTAAAATGTCCTTCTTTTATGCCTTCCTCCCCATTATGTGAAGATGCGTGTTCTCCCAAGAGACCATGGGCTTCTTTGAGAGTAGGAACGTTGGCCAGTCATCATTTTACCCTGAACACTTCATGGAATACGAGGCAGACTGTTGCTACTCAGGTTTTTCTCTCTAATGGCACTCAATGCCACTCTCTAATGCCAATTTTGATGTGTAAACCTGAACATCCGACTTGCCCATTGCTACTCGGTATTAAGTTATTAAGGGTCAAGCACTGAGGGTGGAGAGAAGAAAGAATATCAAACACAACCTAAGAGAAATAAGACAAGACATTTCCTTTCCTTATGATGCAATTCGCAGTTTAATCCCAAAGGAATTTACCAGATAGGCAGACTGTGGCAAGAATGTGCCAAGAAGAGGAATGATGAGTGATGGGCAACAAATTTAACTAGATAACAGACATGGGCTTCTCTTGCTTCTGCTATCCTGCTCCTAGACCTTACAGATTCCCATCACAGATCTCCTGAAAAATATTCTGCAAGGATAAAGAGGTTTGGGTATTAGTCCTTCCTTATAGTAAATAATTAAAGCACTCTACCAGGGTCAGGACAATACTAGAATATCCACTTTAATAACACCCTTTACTAGGAAACACTCTCAGGAACCCAGAATAGACCAGAATGACCAAACCAGATAGATACGTGAAATTGTCAAGGCCACATTTTATGGGTGGGGAAACAAACTCAAACTGAGGAAATGAGGTGACTAAATTCTCACAGAGGTTAATGTCTGGGACCTGGGCCCAGACTCTCAGACTCCTTGCTCAGGGCCTTTTGTACTCAGAGCATGTGTGAAAAGGGGTGTTTTGTCTGATTCAAAGCTGAGAAGATGTGTTGAGGCTAATTTCATCTTTAATTAGGGAAGAGAAAATAACACGTGTTGAACTCCTACCTACCATAGGCCAGCACCGTACAAAACATTGGGCACGTATCCTCACTGGTCATCGCGGCGTCATAGTAAACAGAATTTTTACCCAGTTTACAAATGAGGTACTTGAGACTTGTGGACAGTAAGGCCCTCTATCTTTAAGGTCACTTGGGATCTACTCATTCCAGGTTTTCCCCTTGACTCAGTGTCTCCTAGTTGTTCCTTGAGCAGTAAGATAGGGGATAACGGGACAATCCGCATCTCACTGACATTTCTTCATGGCATCTCATGAAGTAACCTCTCTCTCCATGGTGTACAGATTGTGCAGGGGGGTCAGTCATAGCAGTGGGCATTTAGTCCTCTGGCTGATAGAGCCCTGAAATTACATTGGGAAAAATGCAACTCAATCTCTTCTTGGGTAGATAGTCCTCTTAATATATAATTCCTCTAGATTTAAATATATGGAAGTATTATCCATGTCTATTGGTCTTAATTATTTGAAATTAAGTTAAATTGTTTGGATTGAATTTTTCAATTATTCCCTTTATGACTTACAATACATGCAATTTTTTTTTTAATTTTTATTTATTTATGATAGTCACAGAGAGATAGAGAGAGAGGCAGAGACACAGGCAGAGGGAGAAGCAGGCTCCATGCACCGGGAGCCCGACGTGGGACTCGATCCCGGGTCTCCAGGATCACGCCCTGGGCCAAAGGCAGGCGCCAAACCGCTGCGCCACCCAGGGATCCCCCAATACATGCAATTTTGATGAATTATTACTTCACTGATCCACCTAATGAGAAAATCATGTATAAATTTACATTGTGTGTGTGTATATGTGTGTACAGTTTGATCAATATCATCCAACACATTAAACTCTTAGTCTTGGAAGCCATCATGTATACCACAGGAAGTGATTTTGAGAATTAATTTTTTGCTTGATTATTGTTTATCATTGGGTGGATTTGTTCACATGAATGCCCTATCTTATAAATAATAAATCTAGGCAAAGCTGGATGAATATTGAGGAAATGGGATAGCCTGATTATTCCCAGTATCTGTGGGTATGAGGTGCTGGAGAGCGAGAGGGTAAATATGTACAAGACCATGTTTATGAAAAAAAAGTAGCAAGTCAAATAAAAGGAAAAAATTCTTTTGTGCTGGGTGGCCAAGGTGAGGTCAATATCAATATTGGCATTTGCACTGCCAAGTCCATGTTTTGCATGACGATAATTCAATCATGATATGTTGGTGACAGAAGGCTTATCAAACATAGAATGTTTTATTACAGGTTGGTTTGTTTGACAAAAGTGACACCCATATTCTTTCACAAAGCTACTGCAAAATTCATATCCGGCCTTGCAAAATGTTATGTTGACAGCAAAGACTACGGGGTACAAATTTATTGAACATTTGACACACTTATTATTCATTTTTTTCAAAAGGTGTTTCTTTTCTCAGGGAACAGGGATGTTTATTTTTAACCCCCCCCACCCCGGAAGCAAAACAGGTAACACAAATTTTATGTATAACCTGGATGCTCAAATATGCACCTGTTGAATCTGACAGTATTTTTATACACTAAGAAAAGTACCGATATTGTTGTCTTATTTTACTAAGAGGAAAAACTAAGACATGATACATCTGAAGCAATTATCAAACTTTTCTATTCCTTTAGGCAACTGTAATAGACAACACTCGGGTAAAAGCCATCCAACAGTAGAGTTCTGAGAGACCAGCTCAGTCATACTTTTTATATGTAAATTTACCCTTTCAATATTTATTTGATTTATTTATTCATTCAGTTTCTACCAGATTTACAATAGGAGTTTGCTGCCTTTTGTAGCCTTTGGAAAAGAGGTGGGGAATGAATACTTTTAACAAAATTCTATTCACAGGCAATTTCTACAGGCAAGGATCAAATTGAACTGAATCTTTCATTAGCCAAGGCATTAAAAGAAAAAAAAAAAGGAAACAGAATGTAGCTTTATTGTCATGATCAGCCTAAGAGGAAGTGTATGAGTTTCATAGGTAGAGACAGGATTTTCCCAAGCAGTAAACTAAAAGGAAATTCATCCACTGTTTTCTGTGTACACACACACACACACACACACACACACACACACACACACACATTCATGACACTTATATAACAGTCATTGTTGTTAACAGAACCATCAAAACCACCTGTGATACAAATGAGAAGAGCAATGAAGTTCCTTTCATGTGCTATTCACAGAGCTTTCAAGGGTAGGGACTGGCTATCGGGAAATGGAGGTCATTTGTAGTTCATCCTGGGCCTTGTCAATGGAGAAATCTCCAGATTAAAAGAGATCAAACTTCCTAAATGAATTTCCCTTCTGTGAAGATGGCCTCCTTATGAGCAAGTTTCCAAGTCTATCTGGGTATGGCCGATCAAATGCAAAGTGTCCTTCCAACCATATTATTCAACACTCTGGCTGTGTATATCACGCCTCCCCAGCCACTAGCATCCTGATTTGCTGAACTCTTCGTGATGGAGAAGGTCTGTTTTTGCAGAGCCATAGCTGCTTCCTTGCAGATTCCACTCATTGTCAATCAGTTGATTCCATTTCTTCCTTCAAACCATAGCCCTTCGGCTGTTTGATGAGGGCTGTTGTAAGAGGCAGCTCCAGACTTCCTGTGCAGGAGGAGCTGAGAGGTGGCATTCTGGCTGCCTCAGGGCTGGAGGGCTGGTTTTAATGCTACCTCTCTGTATCGAGCATGCTGTCCTGACATCTTTTTGGCATTTATTTGTGTTGATTTAGAGGAAGAGGTGTTAGGGAGATTGTGTAACTGATCCTCAGCCATTCCCAACCCTCAGCCATTCCCAACCCCAGCCATGCTATCACTGTTTATCAAGAGGGCTTAGAAATATACAGGCTGTGCCCACTGGTCTATAGGCCCATTGGTCTGTAAGCAACCAAATTATGATAACTCTAGTCTCAACTCCCCATCACTCAGCCACCTGAAGGGAATACCTAGAAAGACACCTCTGCCTGATGCCCTCTGTGAGGACAACACCCCTGTAAATTCATGTTGTATCCCAAGAAAAATCGCTCAAGGATTCAAGGGCCCCAGGTCTTAAACCAGCTCTTAAAGATTGATTAGGCAAAAGAAATGGATAGACTGGCAAAGAAGGTCTTCGTGGCTCACACGTGCCTCTCAGAGACATCTTACGTGGTGGCGCATCATCATAAAACCCACTGTTGAGTATAATGCAGTCTTTTCATTCTGCTGGGGATGGAAGGAAGCGCTAATCTGATCTTCGGTGTGATGGCTCTGGAGCTTTGACAGCTCTTGAGCCTCCTGTTCATTACAAGGCTCATTAAATAACTTGTTGTAGTCTCTGAAATGGATGGCCTGATATCAGTTAGAGTCCCTCTGATCTCCGAATATCTTCCCTGATGGAAATACCAAAATTCATGATCCTAATACGGATAATAACAATGACAATAGCAATCATTCACATTTGTCATGCTGGGCAGTGTATGAGGGACCTTGACACTGCTCCTCACAGCATCCCTGGCAGGGTGGGGGTTCAGAGCTCTGTTTTACAGCGAATGAAACTGTGGGTCAAACAGGTGGTATGATTTGTTTTCAGTTGTAGAGCTAGTAAGCTGCTGTAGCCCTGGGAAAGCTGAAATCCCCCGCTACTTAGCTACTTAAAAGGGGATCCTTTATAATAGGTAAAGTTCCAAGGTAGTATTTGGTTACAGCTCTTGAGAGGACTGTCTCTGGAAAGGAGTAAAGAGATTTAAGTTTGAAGCCAGAGGTGGGGAGGCAGGCAGAGAGTGGTTGCTGTTCTGGAAGGGATCCTGCCATCTGTCTTGGCTCACTTTGACTTTCTCATTCTTTCTCTTACTGCCCACTCCAATCTTCTTTAACAAAAACTTGGAAGTTCTCGTTGTCATTGTCCCCCTTTAAGAAGATCTGGGCCACTAGACCAAGATCAGCTCTGCTTTAGCCTTTCCAGAAAAGCTCTCTGCATTCGCACCTGGCAGATTTCCTTTCCCGGACCGGCTTTTCCTCTGCATAAGGGTGGTAAGGTGCAGGGAACTAGGGTGCTGGTTTAGGCAGGGATCTGCTGGTGAAAGTTTAACCACAAAAGGAAAAAAAAAGAGAGAAAAGAAAAGAAAAAGAAGTCCTTAGTTGTA
This sequence comes from Vulpes lagopus, assembly GCF_018345385.1. Taxonomy (NCBI): domain Eukaryota; kingdom Metazoa; phylum Chordata; class Mammalia; order Carnivora; family Canidae; genus Vulpes; species Vulpes lagopus. Next base: position 69,410,896 of record NC_054830.1, read on the forward strand.
GCATTTGCCATATTCTGTGGTGTAAATAATCCCACCCTGGCCCGTGTTAAGCAACCAACTTGACATCACTGGCTTGCACAATTCCTGAAAATTTAGCTATCAGCTCTCACAAGCCTGTATAAGCTTCTCCAGCCCAACAAAACTGGTTAGAAAAATGGCCAGAGGAGAACAGACGATGAGCTTTGTCTCTAGTAGAGCAATGGGCAGTAGGTATGTTCCACACCCCTCAGCCTAGCTCACCAAGGGACCCTGTAGATATGTAGAACAAAGCCACACAGTTACAAAGACAGAACATGGACTGGGCTTTATCCTTGGTACCTTTTTTCCCCCTTAGAAACTACTAGGGGACCCAGGAGTGATAGATCAAACTAGGATGTCAGAAGCCTCTAGTACTCTTCTATTTCTCTCTCTCCCTCTCTCTCAATGAACACACATGCGTATGCACACGCATATAAAAATATAAAAACTCCCCACTGTATGAACAGCATTTGTAAGTCCCCATCTAAAGAGTGTAAATGTTAGAAGATTGGGCTTTGTAGTGAAAGAGACATAAATTTGATTCCCGGCCCTTTCCCTGAGACTAGGGAATGCCTAGACTCTGAAGTGTCGGTTTCCTTATTTGTAAATCAGGAATACTAACCCGTACCTGATAGGGTTGGTCGAAGGATTAAATAAAATACTCGTGGTTTAAAACTTGTGAACAACCAATAAATAGTGTTGCAGCTTTTATTTTCCCTCTACACACCTCAGTGAATTCTCAATGCTATCACACCTTTCCTCCCGTCCTCTGTAGACATTTGGGGAATATGCTGCAAAGTACATGATGGCAGAGTGACATTTATTTGGTTCCTGTTTGAACTGAGTGATAGGGGTGTTGATAATCCCGTGCGTTTTCTATTTAAATAATTTTCCCACATGTTCAAATAATATACTTGTCACCCCTTACAGGCCTGGGAACAGATCTTATCTGCTTTGCCACAAAATGGTACCTGCCTGAGTAAACACGAATACAGAAAGGAGAGGCAAAGCCTTTGCTCAGCATTTGTAACCTAATTCACTAAGGCAAACAGACAATGTGGCCACCAGGCTTCGCCTTCCACAGCAACTTTAATCACAAAAGCAATGATTTATAAGTCCCTAAGATGCATTAAAACGTTGTTAAATTGTCCCAAAGGTTATCTTAAATCCTTAAAGAAAGAGCAAGAGTGTTGGTAAATGCAAATATTTAGAAATTAAAACGTCCCTGAGAACCAAGGGTAGAGGTTAAAGTCTTACCTTTTTCCACAATTTGATATATTCATTCAAAAGAAAGGGAGTTGGCATTGTCATCAATGTGAGTCACACATAAAGTATCAAACAATTCCACTTGCAATTACGCTCACTCATTCTTTTAGCTAATTTTTGTCATATATCTGCCTCCATATTCTCCGGGTAACGTACTTATAGTGATACTTCTTAATTTCTGTATTAGTTTAGGAATTATAAATGAACTGCTCATTTTGGGAAATGAGGATTTAGCTCTCTTTCACCTTTTGTTCCACTTAATCCAGGCACATTTTGATTCCCCATTTAGCCCAACACAACCACACTTTAATTGTGGTTTGATCAATTTTCAGTATTTATGTCATATGATTTACAGAAATGCCATTCACAGTCGATCCATGTTGTACGTTTCTTTTCCTGCACAATCTTTTAGTTTCCTACAGATTTTTCTTTTTGCTTAGTTTCTCACATACACATCACTAATGTATCCCCAAATCCTTTCCAGGTTATGACATATCTCTTAGGACATTCAAATATAGTAGGTAATACTGATTTCATATTGAAGAAATCCTTCAGAGTCCTCTGAACTTCTCTTATGGAGACACATCGCCCTCCTACGTGATTGACGCCTTGGGCATTTTTCCTTGCCTGTCTCTTCTGTTGGAGCAGCTGTTTACTGATTCTGCTTCTTTCTTGTTTGTCTCTTGCTGCTGTCCATTCTTCAATGGCTCCGTCGGTGAGGGTATATCATCAGTCACTTTTTGAGGCCTTTCAAGTTTGTTTGGGTTTTTTTTTGTTTTTTTTTTTAATTTTTATTTATTTATGATAGTCACAGAGAGAGAGAGAGAGGCAGAGACACAGGCGGAGGAAGAAGCAGGCTCCATGCACCGGGAGCCCGATGTGGGATTCGATCCCGGGTCTCCAGGATCGCGCCCTGGGCCAAAGGCAGGTGCCAAACCGCTGCGCCACCCAGGGATCCCGCCTTTCAAGTTTGGAAATATTTTTTTTTAGATTTTTATTTATTTACTTATTTATTTATTTATTTACGAGAGAATAACACAGAGAGGCAGAAACATAGGCAGAGAGAGAAGCAGGCTCCCTGTGGGGAGCCTGATGCAGGACTTGATTCCAGGACTCTGGGATCATGACCTGAGCCAAAGGCAGACGCTCAACAGCTGAGCCACCCAGGTGCCCCAAGTTTGGAAATATCTTTATTTTATTATCTCACTTAATGGATGGTTTGGCCAGCTATAACATTCTGAATCAAAAAATCAGTTCTGAATACATTCCTCAGTTTTCTTCTAGGTTTTGGATATGTGTGGAAAAGTCTGTTATCTTTCTGATTCTTCACTTTTTGTGTGAAAACATTTTCTTTCTCTTCCTGAAGAATTTATTCTCTTTGTTCTCAATGACCTAAAATTTTGTGATGATATTTTTCTGCCGTGGGTTTATTTTCATCCATCGTGCTGGACCCACTCATCTCGACAATTTCACCCTTCAATTCTGCAATGTTTTTCTTGAGTTATTTCTGTAATGATATCTAATCTTCTGTTTTGTATCTTCTTTTTTTTTTTCTCTCTGAGTCCTGTTTTTTCAGACGTTACCCCTTCTAGAATGATTTATTTTCCTTTTCTATTTTCCATCTCTTTTCTTTATATTTTTTTCTGGATGATTTCCTCGGGTTACCTTGAAACACTTTCATTTAATATTTTTGTTTATGCTCTCATTTAAAATTTGTTCCCTGTGTGTTTTATGTTCTCATTTCTTACATATTGTTCTTGTTCCACTGATGCAAATTCTTCTTTCATCTCTTAGAGAATATTAATGAGAGTTTTCTAAAATTTTCATGTCCTTTAGGCCATATCTCTTTTTTGCTTATTTATTTTGGTCTCTGTATTTCATGTTAAGTGCTTTCTTCAAATGTTCCACATTTAAGCGTAGGACACTAAGAAGCTGTATGTACTTGGAGACATGTGCTGTGGGCTTCAATATAGGGTTATCTGGTCAGGTCGTTTCACACCCCATTGTTAGTGTTTATAGGTTCTTGTCTTTCACAGTGATCATATTCCCCCAAAAAAGTCCCCTCCTGCATCCTGTCTGGCGGGTGTAAGTATAAATCACTGTATCCTGGAAGCTGTGTGAGGGGAGAGTCTGAATAACATGTAATATGTACTTTTATTCAGTAACTTATTTTCAGTATGACACCCACTTTTCGACTCTGTTCAATGTTCTCCAATCTTGAGATGTGCTGTTTGACCCTCTTAAAAGAAAAAAAGCCCTCCAATATTCTTGCCAGGAGGTGATAGTAGCAGTTATTTAGCTATATAGGGAAAGAAAGGCAGGGGGTCTCACTAATTTTTAGATATACTTTCAATCAGTCCTCTTATTTCAAACCCCCTTTATAGAGATACTTTATGCTACCAAGTCTGGGGATTTTGCAGCTTTCTCCATTGCTGGCTAAAATTCAGCTTTACAGGGTCTGTTAATTCAGTTTCCATCTGCTTTCCATCCTCAAAAAAACTGTTTTTGTTTTCTTTTGTATTCTTTATCCTTCTGGGTTTTCTTCTTTATTTTTTAGTCCCAAAGTATTGTTCCAATGGAGTTTTGAGACCAAAGTAGAGGGAAATGCATGTGTATAATTAACAATCTTTACTAAAAGTCTGTGCTTGCTTTTCAAAGTAAATTTTTTCAGGTGTATTCACTGAATTTCTTACTGCTTTATTTTAATCATCTCTGTCCACCATATCTTGCCTTAAAATCTGATTCAATATGATATATGAAAGAGCTACTAGGAGTCAGGGGCCATACTGAACAAATAAAAAAATAAAATTCCCCTTGAGGAATCTTGGTGATAATAATAAGAAAGTCATAAAGTGGGCAGCCCGGGTGGCTCAGAGGTTTAGCTCTGCCTTTGGCCCAGGGCATGATCCTGGAGACCCAGGATTGAGTCCCATGATGGGCTCCCGCATAGAACCTGCTTCTCCCTCTGCCTGTGTCTCTGCCTTTCTCTCTGTGTCTTTCATGAATAAATAAAAATCTTAAAAAAAAAAAAAAGAAAGTCATAAAGTTACTTTTAAGCATACGTTCTGCTGAACTTAAATGTATCCTGCTTCTTGCCAATTTTCCTATCTCCCTTTTGGTTAATCTAAAACTGCCAAAGTAAAAAAATAAAAATAAAAAAAAAAAATAATAAAACTGCCAAAGTGTTTATAATTTTACTCTGTCTTCCAGTGTCAACAACATGAAGATAAGTCCTTTTACTTTTATATTCTATATATTTTTGTATTTTACTTCCAATATTTATCAGCCTCTCTGCCATGTTTTATGTGTCTTTCCTTTATCCCTACCATGCACTACACTTAATGCATCTTCTTGCTGCTTTTTTTGCACATGACACACACCTACCATGTGTATACAGCATACATACAACGTTTAAGAAAAATCTATTTACAACATTTAAGAAATGCATACATTTAAGAAAAGTCTATTCTTTTCATCTTTCTATCTGTAGTCCCTTTGACGTAAACAGAGATTTTGAAAAGAGATAGTCCTTATGTGATGGAAGTACTTGCTTTAGTAGAGAGATGGATATATAACCAAAAATTTCAAGATAGCCCAGCATGTACACTAACAAATACAATTAGAAATAATTACTCATTCTTCCAAAGAAGGAAAATTCCATGGAGATGATGGCAGCTGAGATATTTTGAAGGATGATTAGGGGTTGACCAGGTGCTTTCTTTTTTTTTTTTCCCCCAAAGATTTTATTTATTTATTCGAGAGAGAGTGAGAGCCAGAGAGATCACAGAGGGAAAGAGAGAGAAAGGGAGAAGTAGACTCGCTATAGAGCAGATAGCAGATAGCCCAATGCAGGGCTCAATCCCAGGCCTGGGATCCCATGATCCTGGAACCATGACCTGACCTGAAGGCAAATGATTAATCAACTGAGCCACCCAGGTGCCCCTAGGTGCTTTCTATAATACGTAATCTGGTTGTAAGTTGCTTCCTCACTATGTTGTAAGCATATTAATGCAGGACCAGTCCTGAGAGCAGTGCCTGGCACATAGTAGAATTTCAATGAATGCTGAAGGATGCAAAGACGTAGAGGGAGCAGAAATTTAAGCTACATCTATATTGCTCTCAGAAATTCCCCTGAATTCAACAGATAAGTAAATACGACCTCTAACCTGACTTTCCTATAACAATTTCAGTTAACTAGCTTTTACTATTTACTGCTTTATTCTTTTCTAAGGAAACAACATATATTTTAAAACCGTATTTACTTTCCAAAACTACCTGGCACGTGTTCACTAACTTGATTGGAAGTTACTGTATTTGATAAAACCTTGTAAGATATTCAGCTATTTCTCCTCCTCCACAATAATTCAATTATAGTGGCACAAAGAACAATGTAACACTTTAACCCAAGACTCAGAATTGACCTTAGTGAGAAGGCACAAAAATAACTCTAGAAGTCCCCATTCTCTGAGTTTCTTTTGGGTGACTAAGAAAGAGCCTGAGTCGGAAACCCTTGTTTCTCAGTTAACATGAGACATAGAGACAGAAAAAGTCTGCTGAGGTTACTCATGTGTAAAGGGAATTGATGAGGGGCACCTGAGTAGCTCAGTGGTTGAGCATCTGCCTTTGGCTCAGGGTATGATCCCGGGTCCTGGGATCGAGTCCCACATCAGGTTCCTCACAGGGAGCCTGCTTCTCCCTCTGCCTGTGTCTCTGCATCTCTCTCTGTGTCTCTCATGAATAAATAAATAAAACCTTAAAATAAAAAAAATTAAAATAAAAGGAATTGTTGATTTGCAATGAGGCTCATTTGTATCCATATTTGTACCCCATATTTTATGAAGACAACAGAAGGATCAATTGAAGATTACTGAATTTACAAGTGGGACTCAGAATTGATGTATGCCACCATCTTATTAATTTAAATATAAATGTCTAGAACAAGTGATCATTATCAGTCAATGCAGTTCTGATGCCAACTTCCAATTCCTACTAGGAATTTTTGAAGTTCTCTATTAAGTGTGCTTAAGAAAAATAGGTCTATTCAAGCTTTGTCAGGATTTCTCTGTTTTGTACCATCAGGCTCTGATGAGCCTCTTTGAAAAACGTCAAAAGACTGAATAGGGCTCATAGGACGCCCCCCCCCCTCCCCTGAGGATGAGACATGCAGTTTCAACTTCATCCCACTGCTCCCCCATTGCTACTCAGTCCCCCAAAAGCATTTCACTTTCTTATCCCTTATCGGTGTGTAATTTGCCTTTTATCTCCATGCGATCCTCAAGATATCCAATAATGGCACAACTTTTAAAAGTAAATGTGTTTAACGTCAAAGTGAGTCAATTGGTCCACCACATGTAGCCCAGCCTAGCACGCACTGCATAGCAGAGCATCATGGGCTCTGGGTTTGAGCTTAGCTTCACACATTCCTATTGAGGTTTTAGGACACAGTAGCTCTGAGCTCGCCTTTGTCATCAAAGTTAGCAATATGAACAGTGTGCACCTAATTTGTTAGTTCTGAACACAGAATGAGATGATCCATGGAAGGACCTAGCACATCAGTGGTTAGGTATTCGTTTCTTTTCCCTCTTTTTCCTCTCCATGCTGTTATCGTCGTCATCATCATCATCATCATCATCATCATATTGTTTTGTAGATGTCTTGTCCTAGGTACAGGGGTTAAAAACAAAACAAAACAAAACTGAACAAGACAAGATTATTGACCTTGGAGAACTCACACTCCAGTTGTGAAGAGTTTCAAGGAGGATAACAAGCACAAGAGATGCATTTCCAGAAGAGCAGACTTACAGGAAAAGAGGGAGGAAACAGGGTGGGGGGAGCTTCGAAGGAGCCCCCACCTAGATAATATCCCAGAGCTGGCGTTCTTGCTTTGGCAAAACGAGTAGGGCATCTGTGCTGGTGTTGCTATCATGGTTTAGAGATGTGCTTAATCTAGTTTCTCTGTGAGCTCACTCTCGTATTTGCACTTCTTTAGTAATTCTTTATCTCAACATTTAAAAGGGAATACGTGATATGAATTTTAGGCAAAGATCTGGAAGTAAAAAGGGGAGAAAAACAAAATCACGTTTCTAATTCTTATGCTTTTAGTGCATTTCTTTTCCATTCTTTTCCCCGCACGTGCTGTTTTAGGGTTTGGTTGAGTCCATACTTTATGGAGGATCTGCTTCATTAGCCACCACTTCAGATCAGGGCTGGTGATCAGAGAACGACTTCTCCCCTCGTGCAGTGTCCGAGTTACCAGTGACTGGGAAGAGGTGTTTTGGTGAAATATTAACAGTGCCCCACTCCTACTTTTTGCCCAAGATGCCCGTAGCCAGACCGAGAACGCTTATGGCACATCGATAGACAGTGAGTAGAGATGAACGGGACCCCGAGTGTTGGCAAGTGCTTTCCCCCTAGTGTCAAGGGTTTGCTTCCAGCTGTAGGGGCCCACGCACTACCCTGCCTCCCACCTCTGTTGGCCTTGGAGCTCAGGCCTAGAGTGATTTAAGAGGGAGAGAGAGAGAAGGAAAAGAAAGAGTATTTTGATAGTGATGTGACCAACCTGAAAACATATACTAATTCCTCCCTCTGTAATTTCAAAACCATTTTGGAAAGAACTTGTTTTCTTTTCTTTCTTTTTTTCTATTTTGTATATTTTTTTTATTGGAGTTCGATTTGCCAACATATAACATAACACCCAGTGCTCATCCCGTCAAGTGTCCCCTTCAGTGCCCATCACCCAGTCACCCTGTTCCCCCTCCCACCTCCCCTTCCACTTCCCCTTGTTTGTTTCCCAGAGTTAGGAGTCTCTCATAAAGAACTTGTTTTCTTACTTGGTATATTAATGACCTCAAAGACACAGGGACAATGGAAGAGATTACTTACTGAGCCATCTTGTGCTGGCACATCCACACTTGGCCTCCTGGAATCCTCACAGCACCCTGAAAGGCAGAGCCCTGGGTCACAGATGGCGAAAGAGAGGCCCCAGAAGTTCAATTCCTTGACAAGGTCATGTAATTAGAAAGTGGTGGGACTGTGATTCACGCCACCCCCTCCCACCCCCACCTCACCCCCGCCCAGAAGAGATCAAATTTCCCTAATAAATGAACACTCTTATAGCTGTGCATAGTTCCACTTATCCCACTTGGGATGCTAAGTGCCATCTCACTGTCATGAATTCAGTTTGACTAATCTCTGCCTTCCCTACTGGAAGAACAGTTCCCAGATGTCTGAAACTCTGATTTGAGCTGATTGTTGTATCCCCAGCACAGGTCACGGGGTTTGACAAAAAGTTAAAGATCAATAAGCATTTGCTCAGTAGATGAACTAATGAGTGAATGAATGAGCGCCAGTTCTCTCTCTAATTTCTGAATTAGATCAGAGTGGTTTCCTAATTCCGCTAGACTGGACTTCTTTAATTCCTCAGAAACTGGGTTTAAGCTGACCAGGGGCACAGTGTTGCTCCGATGCAAAGGAATATTCACCCTCAAGCAATTTACCTTCCCGCATCACTGAAGCTAAGAAACTGGAACATTTCCCCCACTGAAGTTATAGGACATAGAATTGGTGACAAAAGTGGAGGGTTGGGATCCCTGGGTGGCGCAGTGGTTTGGCGCCTGCCTTTGGCCCAGGGCGCGATCCTGGAGACCCGGGATCGAATCCCACATCGGGCTCCCGGTGCATGGAGCCTGCTTCTCCCTCTGCCTGTGTCTCTGCCTCTCTCTCTCTCTGTGTGACTATCATAAATAAATAAAAATTTTAAAAAAAAAAAAAGTGGAGGGTTTAATAGAAGAGTCAAGGCAACCCTTGACTATTTTCCCCTAAATGTTAAAATGTGAATCTGAAAGGAACGTCCACATTTATCATTTACAGTTTTAATAGTCTTTACTTCTGCTACAGAGCAGAGAGAGAGGAACTAAAGATGGATACTGGATGGACAAGCCCCAGCCTAGGAGCCCCGAAGATTGGTGGGAATATTTAGAAACGTCTTACTTTGGGGGCACTTGGGTGGCTCGGTGGTTGAGAGTCTGCCTTTGGCTCAGGTTGCGATCCTGGGGTCCCAGGATCGAGTCCTGCATCGGGCTCTCCATGAGGAGCCTGCTGTCCCCTCTGCCTGTGTCTCTGACTCTCTCTCTGTGTGTCTCTCATGAATAAATAAATAAAATCTTGAAAAAGAAAAAGAAAAATGTCTTACTTTGACAAAGGCAGTGCCATGTGCAGGGAGCTCTTCTAAAAGAACCTTATATTTCAACGGAAGGCAAAGGAGCCTTCACCCTGAGAGTTCTCATTGAACCCCCCCCCCCCCAGCAGACAGCCAATGATGGTCTGGAGTGAGGTGCAGTTGCAGATGTGAAGGCACCATTTTTCACCTCACTGTGGTTTAAAGTGCTATGATCCCTCCTTGCACCAGAGAAATGCCCAGAAAGGAAATGACCACAGGCCTCCGTGGGCTGGTTGCGCGGCGGCAGGGCTCCCAGAGGATTTCTCTCCCCCATTTCTCCTTCTCTCCCTCTGCACCAAAACTCTATGTCAACAAGTAGGGCGATGGTCTTGTCCTCGGCCTTTCATTCACATTATTTGCTGTGAACTTTCCTTTTTAATTGCTATTGAATGCATTATTTTTTTTAATATTTTATTTATTTATTCATGAGAGAGAGAGAGAGGGAGAGACACAGGCAGAAGGAGAAGCAGGCTCCATGCCGGGAGCTTGATGTGGGACTCGATCCCGGGACTCCAGGATCACGCCCTGGGCCCAAGGCAGGTGCCAAACCGCTGAGTCACCCGGGGATCCCTTGAACGCATTCTTTAGCCAGATTCTGTGCTAAGGACCTCGTCTGGATGGTCACTAACCTTCATAGTCACCCAGTGAGGTAGGTCCACTGTATTATCTCCATTTTAGAGAAGAGGAAACTGACGTTTACAGAAGTGATTTTAAACGAGTTAGAAGCTAAAATCATCCCCAGAGAGTGTGACACAGGGCCCCACATCTTAAAACCATGTACTATAGTCTGTCTCAGGGACTATTTCTCATCCGGACAATTGCAACATCCTTCTGGCTGGCCTTCTTGACTCGGCTCCAGTTCCAAATATTCCATCCTCCGTAGCAATCTCTGGATGAGCTTTTACAAAACTTAACTCTGTGCTCTTTAAATATGTGCAAGCATAAAAGTAGTTATAAACTCCCTCCATTTGTAGCTTGTTTAAAACTACCAAGCTTAAAAAATATATATTTATAGATAGATGAATAAATAAAACTATCAAGCTTAAACTATGGAAACAATACAATTCAAACCAACAAGGTAAGGAGATATAAGGAGCGTGTTGAATAATTAAGTTGACTTTTCCCAGAAAATTTCAGAGAAGTAGATTTCTCTCTCTGTGGGGTTGGCTATTTTGATGTCGAACTTGACAAACCAGAGTGATTGCTTTCATCTCAGATGGGGCCACCCTCCTCCTTATCTGGACTCTGGACTCCCGCTTCAGCCCATGCCCTTCCTGCTTCAGCCCTATGCCCGGGCCCCTGCCCGCTTCTTTGCACTTGGTACTCCGATCGCCGCACATGTAGCCATGTGGCCAGTTCCCACAACGTGCCTTTGGGTATAAATTGTTGCTTATGCCTTTAGTGCTCATCCATCACGTGCACTCGAAGAACTGCAGAAACACTCTGCTCGAGTGTCACCTCCTCTGGGGAGCCCTCCCTGGGACTCTTAGAAACTCTCATCCCTTAGACTCGTTGTGTACTTTGTGCACATTTCTGGAATCCTACTCATATTGCGATTGATTTGGGGCACGTGTCCTTCCAACAAACTGTGAACCTCTAAAGGGCAGAGCCACGCGAGAAGCAGGCTGATTTTTCCGCCACTCTCACAGATTCAGAGACTGAAGCAATTTGCCCAAAGGCACACAGCTGGGTCTCCAGGTGTGGTAAGGGGTCCAGAGGCACAATTACTATCTCAAGACCCAACGTAACTGTTTGCTTTTCTGAAACTGGGGTTGCAGATGGTGACTTATTTCTTCCACCAGCTGTTTCCTCTGGTGGATCAGCACTTGAGGGGAGAGTTTTAAAAGGCCCAGGTCCTTGCCATGCTCCTGATGACTGTCCATGAGACCGTCCCCATCTCTCCTCTCTGGACCTCGGTTTTCTCATCTGTCAGTGAAGGTGTTAGGCCAGGTGGCATCGAGCTCCCTTTGATTTGGTCCAGCGTGTAGAGGTGGCTCACAAGGCCTGGGCGGCCTTGTCACGTCAACAAGCCAAACTTTGCCAAATGGGCAGAGCCAGACTATGGATATGGCTGAGAGCAGAGTGGCTCCGTCACATGGGCGTTTGTGCGGGGCTGGGGTTATTGCTGGAGGAAATTGGCTCAAGGAGACAGCGCCTCAGTATCAGAGAAAGCCAGGCTGTTGGTGGGCAGCCCCACGATTCCAGCGCCTCTTGCCAAGGGTGCCACCGGCTGAGCAGACCTTCAGCAGAGGCAGGGCCAGGCCACTGTGGGTGAGTACAGACTGGCTCAGGCCCTGGTGATGCTGAGAGCTCAGAGAGGCGTGGGTGGCTTCCTGCAGGCCCCCACCATGGCCAGTGACCCAGGCCCCCAGCTCTGCTACTGCTTTCAGTTACCCTGCCAGAGAAGGGCAATATCCCCCCGCCCCAAGAAAAACTCAGCTATACCTCCCATGTCTGGTTGTCTGGTCTGGTTCTCTCTCCTGTGCGGACCTTACCTGGACCCCGGTTCTTGCTCCCGGATGCTCCACTGCTGAGCCAGGGGACACCCAATGGGCACTCCATTCCATCTTCCATTTCCCAGAATCAGGGAGCATTGGACAGAAGGCGTGGAAGCACCTTTAGCCCATCATCAGGTGCTATATCAAATTTCCCCAGGTCTTTCGGTCACCTTTGCTGGGCCAGCTTCATCTTAGGCTTCAAACTTTAGCTCAGGGATCACCTCCTCCAGGAAGCCTTCCCTGACTTCCCATGGTCTGGCTTGGACACTGGACCTGGTGCTTCCTTCTGCCTTGACATTATCACCGTTTATCTCCTGGGTTCTGAGAACCTCGAGAACAGAAATTATTTTTTCCCCTTTCGCCCATCCATGTGACAATTAAGCAAACATTCTTTGGGCTTATTCCCCAAGAGATGCAAGATATTGAAGAAAACAACCCCAGAAATGGTCCCCCGTGTTACGGGTCCAGTACCAGAAATGCATGGCCTGATCCTTGAGAAACTAGGACTTCCAGGTGCTAGGAATGACAACTGCACAATTTCTGGGCACACTGGATGGAGGGAGAATTTGTTACAGTCCGGGGGGGCAGGGGAAGCCGCCCTGGAGGAGTGCTGGCATTGCTGAGGAGGAGCCGCCGGTGCAGGGAAGGGGTCGAGGAGGATCACCCGTGTCTCGTTGTTCCTTGTGTCCCCGAGATATCCCAGGGCCTACACCCTGTTACTCAGTAAACGTTTGTAAATACTGAGGCTGCATTTTCTGCAAAGTCGACTCGGAGGCTGAGGTAGCCCCCGCCTTGGTCCATTCATCCAGTAACTGTTTCAGCAAATATTTTTATTTCTCTGTCATTCTGGGAAGTACCCCTGCCTTGCCCATACTACTTCCCCTTGCCATCCGCAGTCTTTGATCTAACCCTGGCCTGGAGACTGTGGCCAGACCCAGACCATCTGCTGCAGCCTTTCTCGTGGCCTCTCCTTGTGGGGTCTCCAAAAAATCACCGGCCCCCACCCCCCCTGCTCTCCGTCCCCAGAAAACCCTTGTGGATCTCTACCTCTCCTGGTCTTTGCTGCCCGTGCAGACAGTTTCCCTGAGCCAGCCCACCTTCTCCGCCACCACCCGTTCAGCGCTTGCGACCTTAAGCTTGCCACTTGGGGCTCATCTGAGCCTGCTTTCCTAATTCTCTCCGTGCCTCCCGGACTCCAGGGAACAGGATTAGCTCTGGGACCCTGACAGCCTTGATTCTTGCGGCAGACCAGCCATGCCCAACACACTCCTGAGATGCTACCCAAACTTTCTGAATACTGGGTTCATCACAGCCAAAAACACGTTTGGTTAATCACCCCTTTTTCCCGAAGCTGGAGCCACTCTGATCAAGATTGAAAATGTGCCCCCATTGTAAGTGGCTACTGTTTCCAATTACATATGCTTCTCCCAGCCACCATGCAATCTGTTCACTTCATGCTGGTTTGCAAGAGCTGTTCACACCAAACCATTGACAGCCACTATCTAAACTGAAACCATCTGCTTAGCCATTTGCCATGCACGGCTGGGTCTTGCAGGCTTACCCAGTTGAGGCCCCGTGGAGCAGTCCATAAAACAAGCATGAATGAATGCAGCCTGTTTTTATTAAATGTCTTGCCACTGATGGGAAGATGGACAAGCCTGTCTGGCAAGGATAATGGCCAATCTTCAGAGAATCTAAAGTCTTGGAAGCGCTCCAATAGCACCCTGCATCTCAAGACCATCAAGTGTTTCAGGACTGTGGTCGTGCTCAGAAGCCCTTTGTCTATAAAAGCTTTTTAAAGATTTTATGGTTTCTCCTCTTTCTTGTGAAATAGTTTATTGGTGAGCTCTTGGGCCAAATCTTCTACTCCTTCTGTTCTCCTGGATAATGCTCAGATGGAAACTTAGAAACAAAATGACAGTGAACAGGAGCTCTTGCGGAGCACAGCACGGATGTCCTGGATGGCTGTTACCAACTCCAGAAGTTTGGGGCCCGACAGGTTTTCTCTTACTCGTATGGAAGTCTGACACGACAGGCCGTCTGGCTTATTTGGTGACCCAGGGTAATCTCCGTGCACTTTGTCCAAAAATGTTGGCCGAAGAAGTGAGGCTCCAAGGGAGAGGGTATTGTGACCCACTCACCCCAGCCGCACCTTGTGGCCAGAAGTTTTCTAGTGTTGGAGAGGAACCTCAGCAGTCAAACCCAAAGGGCTGTGCCAAGAATGTAGAAAATTCAGCAAACTCCACCTACTTGGGTTCCAGGGTCATTAAGTGATTTTCTGATATTTTGACTACCCAGGTAGGAGAACCATCTGTAAAGAGATTGGGCTCTTGAACAAACCTAAGCATCCATCCCACACGACACTGTATTTCACACTATAAAGTAGTACAGTGGCTTCATAGTGTGGCATTCAAGGTTCTATCGTGCAATTTTTTTTTTTTTAATGTAGGAAATGAATTCAAGAAGCATTGTTCAAGCCCAGAGTGGTGTGCCCCTTCCCCTCTGCAGCAGAATAATCAGAATATTTAATAACCGTCCATCGCTCCCAGTGGCCTCTGGCTGAAAGCAAGAAGCTCTGCTGTTCTGGCAGGTTCGGGCTGAATATTGGTACTGCCTCTCGTATATTCTATATGTTATTCCTTCAAAATTAGATGAATGGAAGTCTGTAGACTTGGGTCACATCCCTTCCCTTCCTCAATTTGCTCTTTAAGATCTGCTACTGCGATTTTGCAAATATTAGTACCAGCCTTCTTTGTCTGAGGTTTGCTTTTTTTAAAAAAAGCTTTATTTTTTTTAAAGATTTTATTTATTTTTTCATAAGAGACACAGAGAGAGAGGCAGAGGCACAGGCAGAGGGAGAAGCAGGCTCCATGCAGGGAGCTCCATGCAGGGAGCCCAGGATCCCGGGATCAGGCCCTGAGCCAAAGGCAGGCACTCAACCACTGAGCCCCCCAGGTGCCCCTGAGATTTGCTTTTGTATTGACGGGAACACTACAGTGGGGAGTGTGTGGCCTAGCAATCATCTGTTGAGCTTCTCCTCGAGCCACCTACCCCTCTGGGCTCCAGGAATCTAAAGATGAGAGGGAATGTGGCCCTTTCCCCAAAAGCTCACACTGCAAGGGCGTGAAGCCGGTCTTTCTGCTCATCAGTGGTTCCTTACCTGAGGTCCTAAACAAGGTGTTTCTTTGAAAATGCAACTCCAGGGGGAAAAAGGAAAAGAAAGACCCCTCCAAAAAAACAGAACAATAACAACCCCCAAAACAAACTTTTATATTCTTTAAGCAACGTTCACACTTTTTGCTGCCCAGATTAAAAGAGCTATAGGATTTGCTATCTCTGTATCCCCCACTGCTGGGAGCCCCAGAGCACCCCGCTGCGATGCTTCACCAGGTCACAGTGAATTATGTCAGCCCTTAACATTCCCAAACTTTCCTTTTCCCTCAGGTCTTCGGTTCGGCTTCACTGTTTACTTTTTAGAGAGTTTCCGTATGTCTGGCCCTTATTGTAAACGGACTTAAATCCTTATTGTCTAGAGCCCAAAATTATATAGATGTATTTTTTAAGACTTAATTTTTTTTAGAGCAGTTTTAGGTTCACAGCAAAACTGATAGGAAGAAGCAGAGAGGTGCCGTGTGTGCCCTGCCTCTACACAAGCTAGGCGCCCCATCGCCAGCCTCCTCCGCCGAGTGGTACATTTATCCCAGTGGATGAACCTATACTGATATCATAAGCACCCAAAGTCCATTGTTTGCATTAGGGCTCACCCTCGGTGCTGTACATTCTGTGAGTTTAGAAAATGTATAATGATACGTATCCAGCATTAAGGGATCATGGAGAGTATTTTCACTGCCCTAAAAATCCTCTGTACTCCATCTCTTCATCTCTCCCCCCTTACCCCCTATGACCTTTATTCTTTTTAAATAATAATATATGGTTTATTGTCATGGCTTTCGTTTGGCCCCAGAAAAAGAAATTCCAGTTTTCACATCTTTGAGAACTGGATCTTTCCTGGTTCATTTCTGCCTTCTTCTCTGACCTCCTCCTTTTTCCCTTTCCACATTGCTTTGTGAGCCAATGAGTTTGATGACTAGAGACTACTAATTTGTTTGAAGGGTCACCTGGCCTGTTTTTAGGACCCCCCAAAAATAGGGCTTATGGTCATGGTTTATTAGACCTATCATACAAAGAGACAAATGTTTATTTCATTTCAGAAATAAATAAGAACTGGGAGGGCCTTCAGAATAATGAGGAGGTTTTTACTTTCTTTTATTCATTTCAGGATGCTGAGTAAGCACTTAGTAAAATGAGGCTGAATAATTGCACAAATGAATAATCAGGTAACTCAGCTCCTACTCTGACAGTCATATTTTGTCTTCAGTTCTGGCTCTTGCTGGATAATACTCGGTGACTACATGCTGCAAAGCACATAGTTGAAAAATGAAGACAGATCAACCATGACAGGCATTTTTATATTCTGGTGCATGTCTGTGGATAGATGAACACATATGTCTACATGTGAATATATAATATGCAATTGCTTGGGGTTTTTTTTCTCCCTGGGTTTAGCTGGGCTGCTTCCTATGCAGATACTGCCAGAGAAAATACAAAGCCACCTTAAATAGACTTTTGTTTTTTAATTATTAACCTCACATGTACCTTACTCCTGAGGCACCATCCTCCTGGACATGTTTAATGCAGAAGCAGCTCAGTGTGGAAGAAAGAGAACAGCTGGAGATTCAGCATGAGTCCTGGCTTTGCTTTGTACTCACAGTGACCTTGATAGTCTCTTAAAGCTTGAGGCTCCTTATTTGCAAAAGATGAACCATGCAGGGCAGACTAAGAAGGGGCAGAAGTGCAAATGGTTCAATAATAATAATAATATAGAAGTGCAAATGGTTCATGAGCTAGGTGAATATTAACCAGTTGGTCTGACTCTTCCACCACATTTACCTGGATGCCTAAGGCACCTGGTGGATCTGTGGCCACTCATGCTTAGTCTCTGCTTCCCCATCATGTGCACAAGCCAGTTCTTCTTTTTTTTTTTTTTAAGATTTTATTTATTCATGAGAGACACACAGAGAGAGGCAGAGACCTAGGCAGAGGGAGAAGCAGGCTCCCTGGGAGGAGCCTGATGCAGGATTCAATCCCAGGACCTCAGGACCACAACGTAAGCCAAAGTCAGGCACTCAACCACTGAGCCACCCAGGTGCCCCAGCCCTACAGTTCCTATCTTTCCTTTCTTTTGCACAAGCTGTCAAAGATCAAGGTGGCTGGAATTCCCTTTGGTAGAGTCCCTACTGGGTGCCAGGCTCTGTGCAAACACGTTCATACATATACTATTCGGTCTGTACACAACCTCCAGATAGTATTATTCCTTTTTTTGCAGAAAAGAGAAAGAGCCTCAATGAGATTAAACACAGTTCTTAGAGAAGAGGGATGCTTTTTAACCCTTCAAAACCAGTGCTACTCTAATGTACCATGAAGAGTTAAGCCATGGATAGGCCCATTACCAGCAAACCTCAAATAGACCTAAAGACAGTGGGAGAAAGCAATCCTGGAAGAAAACCCAGAGAGTAACGGGGGCATGGCAAGAAATTCCTTTTTATGGCAATCAGGTGGACCTTCGAGTGCTTGTTCCTTTGAAAATGGCATAAAAAGCAGTAAGGCCTTGGTCTGGGCTCCTCAGACATGGCCCGTTTTTCACTCTGCACCATCTGAGGGGAACTGAGAACTTGGAAATATCTTTACAAAGATATTGTAAGAGGTTCCCAGAAGCAGGCTTACTCCCTGGTGTACTTGAGATCTGAGCGTTCCTTGTTACTTGGTTGTGGTAAAAGTACACTTGGCCAAATCTGAATTTTAATTTTTGGCCCCCTTCAGACCTGAAATTTCTCTCTTTAGGCTGGCTCAGTTCACATACTTTGTCCTCAGGTTCATTATTCTCTGAGAAGTAACAAATGTGCAGGCCTGTAGAATCTAATTTAACCAGCACTAACTGTAGGCCAAGCACTGGGTTAAATGTATTTTATATTTGGTATTTCTCCTAGCTCTCCCATATGGTAGGGACTCTTATTATTCTAATTTAAGAACATTTAAGTTTGTTGCCCCCCCCCCCTTTTTTTTTAATTTTTAGTGTTCTGTTTGGGTGTTGCCATCATAGGTAAAGCTGACATAATCAATTTTGCCCACATTGCAGATAATGACCTTAGGGTGACTTGAGGCAATCAGACCAGTTAGTCAATTCTTTTGAGCAGTTTTAAGGTCCCTGCTATGGATGACAAAAGTGCTTTCTAGAAGGTTGACACCAGTGTACCTTCAGGACTGTAGGGCATGTGCCTGCTGCTGTCTCAAAGCCTTGCTAATACAGTGATGCACAGCAAGCAGAGTACCAGAAGCTCATCTTTTCAATGAACCTGAAAACAAGCCGGAAAGACCCTGGACTGAGATTAGAAACCTGGTCCCTGCTCGGCCAATGGCACCATGTGACATTGGGGCAATGCTTGGCTCTCTCTGGGTCTCAGATTTCTCAAGTGTGAAATGTCGGGGCAGCACAGATGATCGTGTAGGCTTTTCCCACTCTAGTTTTCCCTGACACTTTGGGAAAGTATAGAACCTCTTCAGGCAATAGGTGGCCCAGAACCTAAATTGGATAAGCTTCCACGTGGTTACTCCAGGTGTATATAAAAGGCAGATGGGAAATTATGTTTTAAAGATTAACTTGGGTGTTGATCTATCTTTACCATTTACGGTACGGGAGATCATGCAAAATCATTTCTCCTTTCTGAGCTCTGGTTTCCTCTTCTGTGGAAGGTAGATATTGACATTACAGGGTTTTTTTAAAAGGTCAAATGAGGTAATGTCTATTAAACATGGCACGAAGTAGGAGCTCAATAAGCAGTAGTTCTCTTTATAGAGGAAAATGTAATGGCTTCCCTTCTTCTTACCTATTTTTTTAGTACATGATCATATACATATACATATATATATATCCATATAGCTATAGTTTTTGAGATATAATTGAAATACAAAAAAAAAAATGGCACATATTCCATGTATACATCTTAATGAGTTTGAATGTAGATATACCCAGGACATCATCACCACCGTAGTCCAGGTACTAAACATATCCATCCATCACCTCCCAAATTTCTTTGTGTTCTTCTTATGTCTGTAATAAGAGAATTTAACAAGATCGATCCTTCTAACATATTTTAAAGTACACAATACCATCTTGTTAACTATACGTATTGTGCTATACAGCAGGTCCTCTTCTCATTCTTTAGTAAAGGATAATGAGTTCTTTTTTCTGTTTGTTTGTGACGTTCCACATATAAAGTGAGATCATGTAATATTTATCTTTCTGTGTCTGGCTTATTAAATAAAGGCAGTCTAAGTAACTGTTCAAAGATCCTGAATACCAAGAGGCCTCAGGATTCTGGTTTCTTATCCTAGGCATCTGCAGTTTCCAGCATCTTCTAGCCCTGAGCTTAATCTCCTAGCCCTGAGCACCATCCATCCAAGCTCAAGTGTTTTCAGATTTAAAGTGGAGGCACCATTTCACGGATACAAATCTGTCCCTGACATCACAGGTTGGCCTCAGTAGCTTTGATGTACCAAGGGTTTACTAATGTCTCTGTCAGTTCAGGGCACTCTTTGAGCTAAACACTGATTGATTAAATGATGAATTCATTCTGCAGGTTTGCATCTGTTCACCACACATTTACCATCATAGACTTCCCTGGGCAATAGGTTTACTGAGATGAAGAAGAGTTAGTCTCTGCTCTCTGGAGTTCCCAGACTAGTGGATGAGAGGCCCCAGTAAACAAATAATTACAATAGAGTGTTCTAAGTGCTGTAATAGAAGCAGATGTGGTGAGCTTTGGAGCACCAGGGAGGGAGGGCCTCATTATGTCTGGGAAGAGAAGTGGAGACAGGCTTCCCAGAGGATGTGGCATTTAATTTAGGTCTTGAAATCTGAATTAAGTAGGTGTTGAGGGAAGGGATACTGGAATAGAGGGAATAGCTAGGCATAAAATAAAGAATCTTGCTTATTCGTGGGGGGAAATCAGATAGGAATTGTGGTAAAAAATGGGACAGGTAATGTTGATCGGGGCTAGATCCCTGAAGACTTTCAATGCCAGGCTAAGGAGCTTGAACACCATCCTGAAGATTGACAATGTTTATTATGGCAGTCACTAGACATACGTGTCTCTGTAAAAAAAGTTAGTGAAGATTAAACAAAATAAAAAATGCAGTTTCTCAAACATACTAATACTAATATACTATTATATATATATTAAATTTGAGTATCATTGATGCACAATGTTATATTAGTTTTAGGTGCACAAGATAGTGATTCGACAAATTTATACATTCTGCTACGTTCACCAGAGTGGAGCTGCCACCTGTCCCATTACATCACTACTAGAATATCATTGACTATATTCCTTATACTGTGCCTTTTATTCCCGTGGCTTACCCATTCCATAACTGAAGGCCCGTATCTCCCATTCCCCTTCACCCATTTTGTACAACTCCCCATTTCCCTCCCCTCTGGCACCCATCAGTTTGTTCTGTGTTTATAGGTCTGATTCTGCTTTTTTTTATTCTTTCTTCTTCTTCTTTTTTTTCTTTTTAGATTTCACTTATGAGTGAAATCATATGGCAGTTGTCTTTCACAGTCTTATTTCACTTAGTGTCATACCTTTTAGGTCCATTCATGTTGTCTCAAATGGCATGATCTCACCCTTTTTCTGACTGCATAATATTCCATCCAACTAACTATATTTCTATGTTTAATCAGTTCATGTGGCTGGTGGCTGCCACACTGGACAGCTAGATACAAAGCATTTTCATTATCATAGAAATTCTATGGATAGTGCTATTATATACTATGGATAGTACTACGGAGAGTGAGTGATGGATTTCAAAGAGATGGTCATGAGTAGATTTGCTTGTAGTGTGCAGAATAGATTTCAGGTGAGTAATACAGAGGCAGGGAAACCTGTGAGGAGGTGACTATGATATTCTAGAAAGGGATGATGAGAACCAGAATCGGAGCATGGATAGTCACTATGCGAGAGGGAACCAAGTCATACTTGGCAGTTCATGGAGTGTTGAAAGACCGAAGATCATGGTCGTCAATGCAGTTTGTCAGTTGGGATCTGATGGGAATCGGGGAGAAATCAATCTCACCTCCAGTTATGAGTCCTGTTTGGCTTAAAACCTCAACCCTCAAGCTTCTCTCCTGGCTCTGAGGGTGTGGGCAAACCCTCAAGTACATGTGAGCTCTCGGCAGTCTCGCTGCCCCTACTTGCCTCTGTGCTGTTGTTCCATTAGGTCTTAACCAGATGTGTATCTCATTTGGCCCCTTCCCACACATGGTGACCGGAGTATAGAACAGGAGGATTATATGGCCAGCCCATGCATCTGTTTTGCTCTAGTGTCTGGGTTCCATGGTTGTAACACGGTTATAGATACCGCAGAAAGGCAGTGGCAGATTGGATGATAAGATGTGGTTCCTTGTCTCCTCCCTGCCTGATAGCATCTCTGCTAACCATAAACAAATTACTTCCATTCACAGTTGACAGGAGGAAGAGCTGTACTCTGCAGGGGGAGTTGCTGAGTACACTGCGGTGAGGAATGTAGACTATTTCTTTGCATTCTTACTCTCAAAGAGAGTCGTAGTGCAATGGGAAGTTTGCTCACAGCCCAGAATTCAGGGCTTCAGTATGGACTCTTCCCAGCCACGTCACCCTGGATTTGTTCCTAACATCATAAACAGTTCTTGCGGTGACCATGTCTGTCCATCCTTTCCCTTTCCGATGAGAAATGCTGAAGAGCAATTAGGAAAAATGCAATTCCTAGAGAAAGAAAGAAATTCCCTCTGACAGTAAAAGGCCAATTTTCTGATCCTCTGCATTCTTCAAGGCCCACCTCAAGCACTAACTCCTATGTGAAACCTTCAGATACCTAATCCTGCTAACATGGATTCTTCACACAAACCTGTTCGGCACCCACCAATGATAGTTGGATGGTTGTGCTCCTACCCACCTCCCTACATAAGGAACATTTCTGACGAGGATTTGGCCTCGGTCTAGGTTTGCACCTGAAGGACCCACCCAGGGTTCCATTCTGTAAAGGTTCATAAATTGTACGAATCATGATTCATAGTCTCCAGTGTATCTGGGGTAAAGCAGATCTTAAAAGGCCTGGGAGAGACTTCAAGTAAGAATCTAAGGAAGAAAGTATCCATTTATTTTAGGTGTTTTTGTCTTTTCATTTCTTTATGTGTGCATTTACTCACACATTCATTCCATCACTGCACATTTACGGAGTCCCTACCAATGGCCGAGCAAGGTTGAAGATGTAAAGAGATTAGCAAAATTGAGAGTTTAGAAACTGGTGGGGCAGTCGGGGCTTTAAGTAGAAAATGACAGTCCATTGTGGGAACCACTCTGCTGGAGGGCTGCGCCAAGGGCAGGCGAGGGACATTAGGGAGAACACTTACTTGCTCTGGTACAGGAGGAGCACGGTCTCCAGAGTTCCCCGGGCTCCATAATCACTAGCTGGTGGGCCCTGAGCAATTTGTCTCTCTGAGCCTCAATGTCTTCATCCCTAAAGATGACAGAGGGTTTTTTTTTTGGGGGGGGGGTAGGGGTGGGGGTGGAGGATGGGCAGAAAGTGATAATATTTAGAAGAGTGTTGGTGTCACGTCTGGGATCGAGTAAGTGCTCCATGGATGGCATTTTTCGGGCCTTCTAATTTGTCAGCCTGAATGATCAGGACCACCTCCAACTCGTCTTTGTCAGGGGTGAATGTAACTATGTCAAAATGGCTCAGCCACAGCAGGTGCACAAATGTCTGATAACATATTTTAGATGATGCAGCCATTGACCAGAGGCCAGTCTCCTAGATTTGGCTTCCGGAAGATCAAACAAGACGAGTCTGTCTCTCCCTTTCCTGTAAGACAAAAATACATGAGTCGTCAGAGAACTGTAACTGTTTGGGGCTGGAACTAGTGAGTCATTTTTCACAAGCTTTCATTGTAAACATGTTCACTGAGACACACAATTCTAAAGGGGCCAAAGAAATGTCTTGAAAATAGCATGTTGATACTCTCCATGGAAAACACATGTCTCCCCAGATCACGGTTATGATTACTGGTGTCATCATAAGCCGGGAGAGAGTTAGTATTGTCCTGACTAAAGAAGGTGGTTACTGATGTTTACAGAGTGTTGGTCAAAACAGGGAAGAGATGCTGCTGCCACAATGAACCTGCATTTTCAGAGAGACAGACAAAATGCAGAGATACTGACCAGTTAAGCAATACTGTTATCTTTTCTGCTGTGGAGTCGAGAAAGGACTGGTGGGTTTATAAACTCACTCACTGCTCCCTTCACTCAGAATAAAAACCCAAGGAGAGGCCAATCAGGTGTTGATACATGTGTCAAAAAGGCAGGACGGGCTAGCTGGTGGCAGGGCACAGCGGAAGTTCCTCACTGGCTCCCCTTCTGCCTGTAGCTCTTCTTGCTTCTTGTTGATTGAGAACAAACATCCAGGACAATCAGTAATGTCTCTGTCAAGAAAGTCTGATTTCTAACCCATTGACCTAGAGCAATCGACCTTTCTCAAACACACTCAGGAGTTGTTAGCCCTCCAAGTAGCTGCTTAAAGGGAAGGGGGGCTCCTGAGGGGCTCAGTCGGTTGAGTTTTGGACTCTTGATTTAGCTCAGGTCATGATCTCAGGATCCTGGGGTCGAGCCCCACGTTGGGCTCCATACTCAGTGGGGAGTCTGCTGGAGTCTCCCTCTGCCCCTCCCCTGACTAGTGTGTGCTCACTTTCTCTCTCTCTCTCAAATAAATAAATAAATCTAGAGGGAAGAGGAAGGGAAACAATATTTAATGGACCTCTCTCTTCAAAACAATGAATTATCTTTATATTTCATTCAAGAAATCAAAAGCTGTTTAAAAATGGTATGTTGGGAGACGCAAAGGTAGGTGCTCTTGTTTGCCCACATTCTCTTGACTCAAAGTCACAGAAATCTAATTCAAGAGAGTTTAAGTCAAAGGAGGTCTTGTCGTGGATGAAACTGGAGGGTATGCTGAGTGAAATAAGTCAATTGGAGAAAGATAATTATAATATGGTTTCACTCATAAGTGAAATATAATAGTGAAAGGGACCATAAGGGAAAGGAAGGAAACTGAGTGGGGAAAAATTAGGAAGACAAAGCTTGAGATATTCCTAACTCAGGAAACAAACAAAAAGTTGCAGAAGGGGAGGTAGGTGAGGGGGTGGGGGTGACTGGGTGACTGGCACTAAAGAGGGCACTTGATGGGATGAGCCCCGGGTGTTATACTATATGTTGGCAAATTGAATTTAAATAAAATATTTTTCTTAAAAAAAGAAAGACCATCTTGGCTTATATAATTGTGAGGAAGAGATGGCTCAGAATGACTTCAAAGCATGGAATAGATTTTATTTTTCTATTTATCCCTAGTGTCTTCCATAGTGTGTTGAGCTGAACTGGGCTCATAGAGCAGGATATTCTTGAAACTCTATGAATGAGTCTGTATTTGTAGAGCAACCAGATAAAGTTGGTTTATGTTTCCATCAGCTCCTGGGATGTTTTCAATCACACATCTCTAGACAACGAGTCCACCTGCCCTGACTGCTGGTTGAGTCTCTCAGTCTCTTCACCCGAGGTTCCCACCCCTGTGCCTGAGCGCTTGCTTTGTCAGAAAACCCCATGCCCTTACAAGGCAGCTAAATTTATTTCCTATTTGTCAGAGCCCCTTCATTCCCTAGCCCAATCAGTCCCCTGTCCTCAACAGATACACTTTTCTGGAACACCTGGATGGCTCAGCAGTTGAGCGTCTGCCTTCAGCTCCAGTCGTGATCCCAGGATTCGGGGAGGGAGTCCCTCATCAGGCTCCCCACAGGGAGCCTGCTTCTCCCTCTGCCTATGTCTCTGCCTCTCTCTCTCTGTGTCTCTCATGAATAAATAAATAAAATCTCAAAAAAAAAAAAAAAGATACACTTTTTTTCAGTAGTATTCTCATGAATCATTCAGATCATTCAGACTAGGCCTTTCATTCTGATTTGGTTTGATTTGATTCAACCAAAATTTGCTGAGCAACTCCTGAGTATGTGGAACACAGCCGGCTTCTGGGGACACAGAAGTGAGTATAGTATATAGTCAAGGCTCTTGAGATTTTGTGCCATAGGTTGTGGCAAGGGAGTCATTTTTTAAGAATTATATGTGCTCTCGAATAAAACCGGAATGCATATGAAGTATAAGGAAGGATGTGGTCAGGTGTTATTCTAGGTCCTGGAAACACAGGAATAAATAAAATATCGCTGTTCTCAGGGACCTTCAGGACTCGAAGGGAACGTAAAATTATTATTCATCACAATAAAATAATAATGATATTATTATTACTCTATTCATCATGATAATATTAATAATATATTATTCAATAAAATGTTATAACATCAAAATAAAATTTTATAATACAATTATTGATGAGAATCAATCAATACAATTATTGATTGAGAATATAACTATACTATATATTATTCATATTGATATATTTATTATATAAGTATTTTTTATCTCTATAAAATACTCGTATATATTTACATATATAGACGATGTAAGGGAGGGTTTGATCAGTTCCATCATGGTGAATGGGAAAGGGGGTTTCACAAAGTCCTGCAAAGCCCGTCATTTCTCCTTTCAGACATTGTGCCACCCTTATTCCTGCCATCAGCTCAAATTCCTCCCCACATTCTGTGCCTTGCTTCCATCAGCTAACTCCTGCTCTTTGCTTAGGAGAAAGGAAGAAGCAAAAACGTGAGGCTGAGCTGGGAAGCCTGTGTTGTGATATTACCTGGGTGCCAGATATAAACGTGTGCACCCCCCTGAGTCGCTTCTCCAGGAGTAAAGTACATGCAGAGGGCAGCCTCTCCCCTGGCCGGAGGGAGTGCAGCCCAGGCCCAAGCCTCTCCGACAGGAGCAGGAATCTCTGAGGCTGCCCCTGCATGAGCCAGAGGGGTGGGTCTTCTGTGTCCGGACCATTTGGCCTGGATTTTACATTCCCCGGGAGTTGAGTATCACAGGACTGGGCAGGGTTGAGAAAGGCCATGGGGACAACATTCTCCTGTTTTCTTTTATTACCTCAGAGGCAAAGGATCTACAACTTTCTTCAAAACATTTTCTAGCCTCTCAACATTTAGAGCCGGCCGTCCTCCCTAAGTGGCGCAGGTGGCACTGGGGTGGAGACACTTTCTTGTCCTAATGGACTCTGCTTTGATTTAGCGTATTTATCCATCTTGGTCCCTGCCGCTCTGGTGAGTAGAGCCCCCACCAGGCATTAAGAATGACCAGGAATGCCAGACACTTTTCAAAACACCCACCCCCAGGGGAGTATTTCCATCCCCAGTTGAGAGCCATTGGATATAACCAGTTCAGTTTTCACTGAGTCTCAAATCCTACTGTGCGCCTATATTTGCCACATGCTATCAAGGCGACAGACAGGAGTAGGCCACTTGCTGAGATCTTATTCCAAGTACAAAGAAAAGATGAGCTCTGTTACCGTCCATTCCCTTGAGAACATGTTTACCCTGCTTACCCTACATGGGAGCCTCTGCCTCTCCATGCATACAAGACAAAGTGGAGTGCAGGGACCCTGTGAGCACAGAGGGGAAAGGGCATCCTTCCTCTTGGGGATCTGGAAGTTTCCTGGAAATAATGTTTCAGGTGATATTTGGAGGAATAGGAGTAGCCAGGGATTGGTGATCATGACCCACGGTAAAACATCCCAGGTGGAGAAAGTGAGATGACAGGTGACCCAGACATGGAAGTGAGGTGACAGGTGACCCACCTTGACTGGGGCGACAGGGGAAAACATAGGAGTGTGGGATGCTGACCATCTTCTAGTTCTGTACTGCCCCAGGGCCTTTGTGCCTTCTTTTCCCTGTTTTCAGAATGTGACTCCTAGCCTCACCCCCACCCCCGCCACTCAACCCTTCCCCTGACGTCCCTTCACTAAATCACCCCCTACTATTCTTCTAGATTTGAGCTCAATGATCATTTTCTCAGAAAGCCAGGCTTCTCTGATTTGTATGGGTCAATTCTTGCATCGTTGGTTTCATTGCACCAGTATCTGCTCCTTGCCATTTAGTTTTTTTGGGAGGGATGCCTTTCTGTTAGGTGTAACTGCTCCAATAAATGGTAAGCTCAAGAAAGCAAGAATCTGTGTTTGGTTTTGCATTGTCTCTGCTCCTACATCCAGCATCCAGCTGTGCCAGGGGCCTAGTGGCTATTGATTGCTAAATATAGGCATGAATGAGTAGGGTGGCTTCATGCGGTGTGCTGCCCCACATATCAGGCCACGCCACTTACCTGATCTCTAGCTACAGTGATTGATGAATGACAAAATATTGAGTACACCAGCATTTTAGCTCCAACCTATCCTTAGCCTAGAAAGTTCTGGTCAAGAAAAAAAAGAAGTAACAATATATTTTTTTAGGCTGGAAATTAATAATGGAGGTTTTGAAGGAATCTTGTTTTTCTTCAATGTTGAGATTTATTGCCTTCATGGGACCTTGCACACAGACTTGGCTCCCAAAGGATGCTATCACTGACTCATCCAGGACAGACTTAAAAATGTGGTTTCTAATCAAATCATCTGTGGAGCTATCAGGTGCTTCCCATGAATTTTGTAGTAATTAAGATTCTTCCATGAGATATTAGTCATTAGTAGCTTTTCTCATAATCCTGTCAGTTCTCCTGGAAATCCAAAGTCTCTTAAGCCATCATTCAGCCACACTGATTTATTAAAATCTAATGACCTGGGGCCACAATTAGGATTCCATACTGATGAAATGCTTTCTGGTAACTCCTTTTCTCTGGAGGCCAGAGGATGAATTTACAATTATTAAGAATGGGTCTTAGTTGTACATACTTCCAAACTTGAAAGCAAACTGCAATATTAGCCAAAAAACGAGCAGCCCTTACCCTCTACACTGAGGGTCCACCTCCCTGTACAATCCCTTGAAGTTTCTGAGCCAGAGGAAGAAGCGAAAAATTTAGGGAGCCAGGGTCCAGTTCTCACAAAGGCTGCTGAGCCAACTCTTACTGACCATCCCCGTTCTGCAAGGAGCAGAAGAGGCTGGACTGGAGTTGTGGCCTTCCACGAAGAACGGAGGATTCTGGCCAGAAGGATGGCACATTACTCAGTGACTCCCCTGCTGTCTGCAGAGCAGCAGGAAGAGGCCCCAGGGAAATGCCCAACAGAACAGATAAGCGGACCGATGAAGCGCAGCTCCTCTTCATGGCACAAAGACCCAGGAGAACACCCGTATCTCTCCTGACCATCTGCTGCCCCGGGGCCCCTCCTGTCCTTTGCCTCCCAGCAGTTTCCTCCTGGACATCTTGTCTTCTTCCTGATTAAGGCCCACAGACTTGTCTGTATACATTCTCCAATATTCACTAGGATCAAACATCCTGGGCATTCCTTCCCGCACCCCCATTGCCTCCCCCAATCCCCGCGTGCACACTCCAGGCAAAGAATCCTCCTCATTATATTCAATTTCTAGACACATTCCTCAGCCATAACAGGTGGCTGGCCAAGGGATGGGAGACATCCGTGGTGCTATAACAGATTGAAGGGACTGGCCCTTCCAGGCTGATGCTATAGAATGCTCCCTCTAAGCCAACCTCAGGATAGTCAGAGTGATCTTTCTGAAATACGGCTCCTACTTTGTCCCCCCATCCCTCCTGTTTTAACAACTTTAGATGTCACCACAACGTATACATAACAAAACCTAAACTCTTGGAGCCAACATTCACTGACCTTTGTGCTTTGTTCCCAGTGTCACCTTCTGTCATTCTCCCCAACGCTCTTCCCAACCTATACTCCCACACATCAGTTGTCTTTTCTACACCCCTCCATGCTTTGCCAATGCTGTTCCTTCTGCCCTAGGGAAACCCACACTTACACATCTCCACCCAGAAAATACGTCTGCCTTCCTCTCTTCCCCACCCTCTTCATTCCCAGATGTAAAAATTACTTTTCTATGCTCTCTTAGCTTCTGTTTCCATCTCTATTTAGTTTCTAAATTCCCATTAGTGACAAGGAGACCCTGGAGTATCAGATACAAGTAGGGGGTCCAAAAGCTGAAATTATCAAGATAGGAAGAGGAGACACACCCAAGTGTGTGGTTGCACCAGCCCCTGAGATGGATGAAACGGAGATGTGAAGGACAGTATCCAGACTCAAAGTCCTATTTCAGGTAAGGGTGAAAGGCTCAATCCAAGGGGGCCACATAGACAGGTAGAAACCCCAGATACTCTGGAACCAGATGGGAATCTAGGTGAGAAGGAAACAATCCTATTTGTGGGAGTTGGTCAAGGTCAACTTTCACTGAAGTTATGAGACTTGAACTGAATTTTGACGAATGTGCACTTGTCAGTCTCTAAAGGAAAGCAGGGTATCCCCAAGCCCCTGTCATCATTGTCCAGCAGCCAGGGAGATAAATGATCACACCAGAGAGTGAAGGAGGAGCCACCTCGTTCATTTTCTGTAGAAATGTTATCACTGCACTTTGCAATTTGTCAGCAAATTATATGGAAATAATGATAATATTATCTAGGGCTTTTCTTCAAGCTGATTCATACTCATGCATACTTAAGCTCACAGATTCAGGGAAATTTATAAACTCTGATTCCAAAATCATAATGAGGAACCTACTGGATCATTCTGTTACAATGATAGCATCTACTATTTATACAGAGATTTAGTTTGTTATAAGAATAACAGCTGGCACTTTCAGTATATTTGGTAAGTGTTCCCCTTACATTATCTTATTAAATCCTCCTACAAAGTCTATAGCTAAATCCAACTATTACCCATATTTTACAGATAATGAAACTGAGGCATGGAGAAAATACATAATTCATCCAAGGTCATCTGGCACAAGCATTTGAAATTGGGCAAGTTGACACTAAGAGCCCAAGCTGTGGTTTGTCTCAATCTCCCCAACCACTTCTGAAAACGAGTGGATGGATTTTGTTAAGAGAATTCTTTGGCGAGCACTGTCCAATGCTAAGATATGGGCAAAGGGTTCAATCCAAGGAGACCATGTAGCCAGGCAGAAACCAGATACCCTGGAGCTAGACAAAAGAAGGGACCTTTCACTCAAGATAAGAGATAGGACTGCAGTAGGACCACTAGGAGAGCCTTGAAATGTGTTACCTGTGATTGGTTGATGCAGAAATCCATGTCCCTGCTGCCTGGGAAATCTAGGGAGAAGAGCAACTAAGAAGAACTTTCAGACCAAAGTCAGGAGAGCATGTTTGCTTTGACATCAGTTGGAGCAAGGGATCTGTGGGTATCTTCCATGGATTGTTGTGAGCCACGTAGGAGAGAAAATTCTGTGAGTATGTATGTATAGGAGCAGGGGGAGGGGGGTGGCATGTATCTTCCCATCTATTCATTGGTGTCATTTTGAGTTGGGGATGGAACAGGTGATGGTGGTTGGGAGACCGGGATCACTAGAATCCTAGGGCTGAGGAAAGAACTGAAAGGGACCAGTTAGAAGAGTTACAATATTCATTCTTATCTAGAAATGGCAAAAGAGAAGGGCACAAGAAGGACCCCCCAAAACTTTATGAAAAGTTAGACATTTGCCTGGTTCAGAGAGCCCAGAGACAGCTTAGAATGGTATCTGTAAATAACAACTTACCTGTCCCTTTATCTCTCCTTCCTCTCCCCCCTCAACCTGGGACCTTGGTGGAAACCAAGGAGAAACCAGTAAGGGGAGCAGTGGATGGCAAGAGTAGGGATGGGGGACAGTTGGAGAAGTCTTTAGGCAGAGAAACCCAGAAGCTGACATGCTCTTCTTTCTACTGCAGGCTTCAGACCCAAAACAGCTCAACATGGGGCAGGGAGAAGGTTTGACACTGAAATTGAGCACTGAGACCCATTTCTGAAAATGGACCCATTAGGATTTTGAAATTGAGAGTGTGATTTCAAAATAAGCACTCACCGCACTCTGATCTATAAGGAAGTGAACGTTGAGGACTTGCTGGGCTCTTCATGCTGGGGCAGATGATGATCATCCCAGCATTACCTCTTAAGTCTAGGGTAGGGAGCAAAAATGAAGGAGCACAATCTCTGCAGCAGCCTCAGGAGTTCTATGACACAAAACCTCATTTTGGAAACACTTCTGGTATAAGTTCTCACATATGGACAGAAAATAAAATCAGGAGGAAAATTCAAGAGGTATGGAATGGAAGAATAATCAAGTTACCTAATGAAGTTGTTGTTGAAAAAGAAAAAGAATTTAGAATGACAATTTTAGACAATTACAACTGAGATGAGGGTGAGAGTAAGGGGCAGAGACTAAATTAATGTAAGAATATGCTAGACAATCTTTCCCATTCATGAAAGACATAAATATTAATTCATTGAAAATACGGTGTAATAAAGCACTGATAATAACTTAGTATAAACTGGAAAACAGAAAAGAAAAAAGGAACCAAGTTATTTGTCTATTGGATAAATCAAACTTTATAGACTGATTTATGAGTTTTAGTTATACAGTACCCTAAAAGCAATTTTCATAATCGAAAGCACAATAAAATGTCCAGGAAGTACTAACATAAACGTATAGTAGGTATAAATGGTTAAACTCACCAACTAGAAGAGTCTCGGTTTAGATTTTTAAAAATATGAGCTGTGTTGTCAACATACACACTTAGATAACAAGATGCAAGAAAGTTTCAAAACCTCATGATGGAGAAAGATATATCAGGCGAATATAAACCAAGTGAAATCTGGAAAAGGAATCTTAAAAAACTACTGCAAATGTCACATTCGATGGAGAAACTTTAGATACATTATCTCAAAAGTGAACTAAAAATCCAGAATGTTTATTCTTCGCTGTAGCTGTTTCAGATGGAACAGAACTTCAGAACAGAGGTGGGGCCTTCTTGGACATGGTCTGCTGATTTTCAGAAAGTGGTTTTTTTTTTTTTTTCTTCATGTTTTTTTCTACTTCCCTATTTCTCAAACTGCTATTATTCAAACACCAGCAAGTCCATTTCCAATTTCTAGACCCCTTAGCTTTCCTTTTATGGTTCTTCACCTTCCCCTGGTGACTTCTTTTATCTTACAGTATTTACTTTTTTCCAAATTTTTATTTAAATTCCAGTTGGTCGACATACAGTGTGATACTGGCTCCAAAAGTAGAATTTAAAAAAAAAAAAAAGTAGAATTTAGTGATTCATCACTTATGTATAACTCCCAGTGCTCATCATCACAAGTGCCCTCCGTAATGCCCATCCCCCATCTAGCCCATCCCCCACCCACCTCCCTCCATCAACCTTCAGTTTGTTTTTTACTGTTGAGTCTCTTATGGTTTGCTTCCCCTTATCTCTGTCTCTCTTCACCCCCCCCCCCACATGTTCATCTGTTTTGTTTCCTAAATTCCACATGAGTAAAATCATATGGTATTTGTCTTTCTCTGACTGGCTTATTTTGCTGAGCATAATACAATCCAGTCCATCCACATCACTGCAAATGGCAAGATTTCATACTTTCTTTCTTTTTTTTTTTTTTTTGATTTCATACTTTCTGATGGCTGAGTAATATTCCATTGTACATATGCAATGACTTATTTTATAAGGAATCTAATCCTCACACCCTCTAAATCATTCTTCTCGTATATTCATTCTGGTATTTTTCCCCAAAAGACTTGTCCCATATCTTATTTCATTTATTTTAACTATTGTATTTTTTATTCCTAAAATTATTACTTGGAATTTTATAACTTGTTCACATTTTGTGTTGTCAATATTTTTTTTTCTTTTAGGATATTTTAATGCGTATTTAAATTCTTGTCCTTTCTGCAATTCTACTTTATATATAATGAAGTACTTTATATATAATTTCGTACTGCCAATACCCATCTAGTTATTTTGGCCATGAGTTCATGTTCCCCTAGATAATCATTACTCAGTCTGACATGGTGATTTGAGGGGATGGTTGAACCGTACATCCAAATGGGTGTACCTCCCGGTGAGTTTAAGAAGGGAGTGGTTGATCTCCAGGGCAGATGGTCCCTGCTTGTTCAAAGCACCTCCTTCGATCAAGGACTCTTCTTTGAAAAAAAGGAGCAGTAGGAGGAGACTACTTCTTTAAGTTGTAGTACATGGGCCCTGAGGACAGAAGAGATGGGGAGGAAGGATTGCCCAAGGACAGCTTCTTAGCAGGGGACTATTTCAACCTCCTACCTCCCCAAGACTCCTCCTCCACGTCATCACGGTGGCTTTGCCATATTCCTTTAAGAAATGGCAGGCCTCTTCCAGCTACTGTGAGTGAGTTATAAGCCTCAGATGATGCTCTAACTTATGAAAGAAAGGAAAGGCTAAGAACATCTAACCCAGGGTGCAGAGAAAGGGCTTTGCATAATAATCCTTGACAAAGGAAGTACAGAGACTCAGGAATGAGTTCCAACCAAGAGATCAGGTTCTTATGTGCAAATGGTTAAAAAATTCATTAATAGCTTAGAATTCATTACTCTGTGGTTACTATTAGCTGTTAGGCTTCGGCCAAGTCGCTTGTGTCTCTGAACTACAGTCTCCTCATCTGTCAGACAGGGATAAGAACAGCCCTTTCCAGGCTACCATACAGGTTAACAGGTGAGGCCGCAGTGAACCTGGGTGAGAAGGTGTTCAGAAAGTGGCCAGCACAAAACAGGAAGCACTTCCAGTCCCTTGGCCTGGTATGATCCTGTGCCTTCCTGCTCTTGCTTCCTTGATGCTTCACTTGGCAGGTTGAATGGTGGGTCTGCCCCTATAGCAGCACCAAAGCTGTCATCATGACCTATGAATGCAGCAAGTCCAAGTCCCTGGAATAGGTGCCACACCCACAGATCTGCATCTTGTCCTTACCTGCTCTCAGGACTCCAAGGCTCCGTCTGGGTTCTTTGCTGGCTGGAGGCCCGTGCCGCTTACACACACAGACCTCATCCACCACACCACGTCTCAGCAGGCCCTTGACAGAAAGCATTTGCCTATTATTAATTACTGGGAATCTGCGGGCTGAGAGATTTTATCCATGTGCCCTCTTCTCCCCGGGTTTGTATGTGTGATAGACAGTGAGGGGAAATGTGGAGAGCTGGTTCAAGCAAAATGCACCAGCCTCCACCTGTGGTGTTGTGAAATGAAAACAACTCCCTAAGGCAATCACATCAACACACCTCAGGGATCTCTATGCTAACCTGGTCGTGCTCTGGGAGATGCGTGGCCACTTAACAACAACCATCACATGCAAGAGAATCCTGAGGAAACTGCTCTGTGCTTATATAGAAGTTACTCTAAAGGGTAAAAATAACATTGTCTCATTCTTTTTTCTTTTCTTTTCTTTTTTTTTAATAGTATGAGTTACTTGCTACTGGTGCAGCATAAGATAATTAAAAGAGAATAGACTTTGTGGTCAGAAGTCCTGGGTTTGAATCTTGACTTTATCACTGAGTAGCTGTGTTCCCTTAGACAAATCATGCCCTTACTTGGAACACGTGGCAATAAGAACTAATATGCCACAGAGTTATTGAGATAAATGAAATATAGGATGACATAAAATGAAAAATGGATGATAAATGTAAATAAATGTTAGAGACTATAAGGAGACTTGCAGGTAGATGTTGACTGTCCCCAGTATCACAGAGCTTAGTCCTCAGTAGAATAGGAGCTTTAGTAAATAGGTTTGTTTGATGCTAACTGTTTTGGGGTGGTTGTTAAGGTGCTAAACTCGGGGTGGCTGAATGTATTCTTCAGGTTCCAGAATTTATACACTCTTCCTTTGAATACACAAAATAGAACTAATAGAACTAATGCTTTTTGAGAGACAACCAGGCACATGAAACCCTCCACAACAACTATGTATGAGAAGTATTGTACTCAGCCTCCAAGATGGCCCACAAGGAGCCTGTCTCTTGCTATTCCCATCCTTTCATAGCCCACCCCAAATTGTGCCAGCATTGATCTGTGCGACCAACAGAATACAGCAGAAGTGATGGTACATTGCTTCCAAATTGGATTATAAAAGACCCTGCGGTTCCCTTCTTGGGTGTTCTCTCTTTCTCCCTCTCAGATCTTGCGCTTTGGGAGGAACCAGCTGCCATGCTATGAGCGGCTCACATAGAGGAACTGAGACTCCTTCCAACAACCATGTGAGTGAACTTGGAAAGGATCTTCCAGCCCCGGTTAAGCCTTAAGATGACTACAGTCTCGGGAGACAACCTGACTGCAACCTCATGAGAGACCTTGAACTAGAACTACCCAGCTAAACTACTAGAGTCCTGACCCTCATAAACTATGTGAGATAACACATGTTGGTTGTCTTTAGTTACTAAGTCTTGAGATAATTTGTTATGCAACAGTAGATAACAAGTGTAGAAGGAAACTACAAATCAGAGAAGCTATATTTCCCACCCCTCCCCACCCCCTGCCACCCAAGGTCAGACAGTTGAAAATACTGGATTCAAACCAGGTCTTTTTTACTTCAAACCTAGCATGATCTCCCACTAAATATATCACCTTCCCATGATGGAAATGTACTATTTTTTTTTTTCAAGAGGAAGTGATAAACATAAAAATCAGACTTTCCAAGGAAGACACATTTTTTTCATATATAATTTGTAAGATTATTCTAACTGATGCCTCAAAGAATTATTTTGAGTAATGACTACCCTAAACTGAATATAAAACAGATTTAGTTGAGGAGAAGGGAGGAATTTGTTCACAAATATCTTGTAATCTACTGAACACCAGTTTCCCTGGATAAAACTGGTTCCTGGGCCCATGGAGTTCACAATCTTCTGTGGAAGCTAGTTGAATAAGAGATTACAAGTAAGGGTGCCTGGGTGGCTCAGATGGTTAGGTGTATGCCTTTGGCTCAGGTCATAATCCCAGGGTCCTGGGATCAAGCTCCACATTGGGCTTCCTACCCAGTGGGGAGCCTGCTTCTCCTTCTCCCTCTGCCCCTCACATCATGCTTGTTCTTTCTCTCTCTAGTGTTCTCTCTCTCAAATAAATAAATAAATGTAATATTTTTTTAATAAAGAAATTACAACTCATTAGACAGTCTAGAATAAAAATGGAAGACTCTGGAATCTGACTGAATTTGGTAAAAATCTACTACTTATCATGTGCGTGATCTCAGGCAAATAACCAATTGCTTCCTATGCAATAAATTGTGCTAAAAACTCTTCAAAATTCATCTTCTCTTCCAGCGCTAAGCTCTTTATATGCATCATCTCGTTTAATCCTCAGAACAATCCTTTAAGTAAGTAGTATTACCCCAATTTTATGGATTAGCACCTAACTCTTGAGTTGCTAAAAGAATTAAAACATATAATCCACATAAAGAGCTTGACCCAGCATCCAGCTCATGGTAAGTGCTGACTAAATGGTTATGACTTAGCGTGAGTTACTCCAAAATCGGACCCTGAGACAAGATTACAAGTAGTTTATTTGGGAAAGGATGCAAGAAGCTGTGAGGAGGGAAGTGACATAGTGAAAAGAAGAAGCTAAAAAGGCTAATGAATGAGCAAGTTACTTTCTGTGTGATACCGGTGTTCATTTGCACCAGGGACTCTCTGAAGCACAGTGTAGAGCACACCTCAGGATTTTCCTAATAGAGCTATGAGGATTTATCTGCCAACTCTTATGCCTCATTGATTGAGGTCAGCCTTGCAGAACTTTCAGCCTGCCCCAGGCACGGGTCAGACATGCTCTATAACCAAAGAACATTTTCAAATAGAGGCAAAAGGAGCTCTTAAATAAAGGAAATGTCTGAAAATGACTCAGAGGTAGGCCTAGACAGCTGTTGTAAGTAGGTATTATTAATATTACTATTTATAATGAGTTAATGATATTACAGAATGATTAATACTGTAATAGGGATTTGGTATAGTTTGTCTTATAACACATTTGGACAAAAAAGTTAGGACAGGTTATCAGAAATGTGGGATCAGTGGGAGATGAATAAAGATTTGGGAGGAAAAAACAGATAAGTAATCCAGGCAGAAAGAAGTTTGTGTGAGAGGTACAACCAAGGGTCATGAAAAAGGAAGGGTTATTCTATTTTAAAAAGAGGGAAAAAAGGAGGATAGGAAGGAAGGAAGGAGAAGAAAGAAGGAAAGAAAAAGAAAGAACGAAAAGGAAGGAAGGAAGGAAGGAAGGAAGGAAGGAAGGAAGGAAGAAGAAGAAGAAGAAGAAGAAGAAGAAGAAAGAAAAGAAGAAAGAAAGAAAGAAAGAAAGAAAGAAAGAAAGAAAGAAAGAAAGAAAGAAAGGAAGGAAGGAAGGAAGGAATCTGGCTGTTTGAGTTTTGAGTTGAATGCAAAGAACACCGAGAAATAAGTCTAGAAGGGTCAGACTATGTAAGTCTTAGGCCGTATTGAGGAGGAGTTTGGACCCTATCCTGAGGGCAATGGGAAATCTTTAAAGGAATTTCACAAGATTCACATTTTGACATTTTACTCATGTCCCTGTAAGGAAAGTGAAATTGGGAAAAGACGTATACCTGAAAGCAAAGTGGCACCCTAGAGAAGCAGCTAATATAGTTTGGGTAAGAATTAACACGGGCAGGGTGAAAGTAGAGAGAATGAAGCCTTGATAATGAACATCCACATCTCACATAGTTCTTCTGAGTCAAGAATTCAGGAACAGCCTATCTGAAGGTTCTGGCTCAAGGTTTCTCATGAGGCTGTCATAGAAAGTTGACAAGGACTGGTGTCATCTGAAAGCTTGACTGGGGCTGCAGGTTCTTCTGCCAGCATGGCTCACTCACAAGGCTGTTGGCCAGAGGTCTCAGTTTCCTGCCATGTGGAGCTCTCCATAGGCTATTGATGCCCTCATAATATGGCGTCTGGCTTCCTCCAGAGTGAATGATCCAAGAGAGAGAGGGGGGGAGAGAGAACAAGACACAAGATGCTATATATTTTATAACTTAGCCTCAAAAGCCACACTCCATCTTTTCTGAAATATCCTATTGGTCATATACATAGTCCTATCCGATGTGAGAGGAGATTAGACTCTACAACAAAATAAATACCAAAAGGCTAGGATCCTTGAAGGCTACCTTAGAGGCTGGCAATGACAGACTGACCTCAGCCCCCAATAGTTCACATTCTTTGCACATGAAAAATACTCACCACTCTCTAAGGCTCCCCCAAATCTCATTCTATTACAACATCAGATTGAAGTCCAGAATTTAATCATCCAAATCTGTTTTAGATGCAGAAAAAACTTTGCAGTATATTTCCTTAAAGGATAGTTCCGCGAGTGCAGGTCCTCTTGATCTGAAACCCTGTGAACTAAAGAGACAAATTATCTGCCCCCATACACAGTGGTGGCATGGGCTTAGGGTACCTGCTATACACATTCTTGTTCAAAAAAGTCTCCAGAGCAATTCCGAATTCTAACCAGTTAAATGTTGGAATTTCCTTTATTAGTATTAGTCTTATTCATGCCAAGGAATGGTTCTTAACTTCCACAGTTCTTGGATCTGCCCTACTGCTTTACATTGAGCATGTAACCCAAACAAAAAATAAGTGTATGCCACTGGATTTTAAGGGTTGCTTTTTGGTGCAGTGTAACCTAGCCCTTCCTGACTCGTAAAGGTATCAGACAGGGGAAAGGCATTTAAAGGGAAGGCGGAGAAGCCTGCAATGGAAACCAAGTAGCCAGGAAAATAGAAGGAAGACTAACAAACTTCAG
This sequence comes from Vulpes lagopus, assembly GCF_018345385.1. Taxonomy (NCBI): domain Eukaryota; kingdom Metazoa; phylum Chordata; class Mammalia; order Carnivora; family Canidae; genus Vulpes; species Vulpes lagopus. The sequence continues at coordinate 69,449,688 of NC_054830.1, forward strand.
GATTAAGGAAGAGAGTCTTCCAAGAAGTAAGGAGTAATCCATAGTGAAAAATACCTTTGAGAGGTCATATTATGGTAGTGATTCGGTTTTTAGGTTTAGGAGAAAGACGGTACGGGGAAATCATGAGGAGTCATTTCAGTAGACTGGAAAGGTCAGAAGCAGATTATAAGGGATGGAGGCCTACATAGGAGGTAGAGAATTATAGGCAGGAAGTAATGGCTGTGAAGAGTGGCAGCTGGAGGGATGCACGGGTATTGGGAGGTGCTGTTAAAATGAGAGAGAGTGTGGGCAGCCCGGGTGGCTCAGCGGTTTAGGGCTGCCTTTAGCCCAGGGAGTGATCCTGGAGTCCCAGGATCGAGTCCCACGTCGGGCTCCCTGCATGGAGGGAGCATGGAGCCTGCTTCTCCCTCTGCCTGTGTCTCTGCCTCTCTTTGTGTGTGTGTCTCTCATGAATAAATAAATAAAATCTTTAAAAAAATAAAATGAGAGAGTGTGAGCGTTTTTTGACTTACAGAAAGGAACAAGTGATAAAGGAAGAAACCAGAGACAAGAAGGGGTGTCTAAGAAAGCCAACGGGGGATGGGATCCAATGCCAGAGAGAAGGAGGAGCTCTTCTACCATAGTTAACAACAGAGGAGGAAAGGATGGGCATTTCTTCCAGAAGTATCTGGTGTAGAACACAGGAAGGCCGGGCAGGACGAGGTATACTCAGGTGATAGCGAGAGGTTCTCACGGCTGGTGGACTGGCTGGCCCATAGGCTCACGGGAAGAAATGAGGGAAGAGAATGAAAGAGGAGGGAAGTTGGGGAGAGGCTCGCACTTGAAGGGCCTGGAATGACGTGTTTGGGCCATGTCTTGTGTGTCATGGAGATCCGTCCAGGGATTTCAAGAAGCATGTTGCGACTTCTCTTTCAGACTGAATTGGCAACCGATTGCCCATGAGAGCTGAGGGAAGAGAATGGCACTGGCAATCTAGTAGCTTGGAAGGCTTGGGGTGTTGATGCCACTGACCCACACGGGGACTCCATGGGGAGAAACAAGATGCGACATTTATTTTGGCAACCCCGAAAGATATTCTGATCTACCACCGAGCTGAAGAACCGGGCTCCGTATCACTGAAGTGAGGGGGCCCAGCAGCTCTGGGTTTCAGAGCCAAGGGCCCGTCAGAGCCCCCAAGGCCAGATTTAACATTGAGCAAAACGTTGATGCTGAAAATGGCTTTCTCCATCCATGAGATTCGAGACGAGCTTGAAGGGGAACTTTTTCTGAGTCTAACTGGTGTCCACCAGAACCAAGGGAGAAATGAAATCCAGGCAACATTGTCAGTTTAGACACACAGGATCACCGGATATCAGAATCAGAAGTCATCTCATAGACTGTTCTAGCCCTGGTGGTGGCAGTGGGAAGGCGGGTCCAGGTATAGGATCTTGAGTACCTCACTTGCTACCTGAGCGGCAAATTCCTCAGGTAAAGTGGCGATGGGAATGGGCCTGTTTTAACAGGTTGCTGTGAAGACTAGTGATTCTTTTGTTTTCATTATTTACATGTGTTTACAAAACTGCAGACCCTTTTCTAACCATTTTACAAACGTTAACTAATTCAACCCTTATAAGCCCAAGTGTAGGGTAGGACTATTAACTATCTAGGGTTTCAAATTGGGACAGTAAGGCCCCAAGGAGGGAAGGGAAGGGATTTGGCCAAAGCCACCTAGGCCTTCAAAAGTCAAGCCAGGATGAGCACCCAGGCCTCCTGACTCACCACCTGTGTTTTCCATGCTTCCAACTGAATAAACACAGGCATGTTCCAGCTGCATCTTCATGTACCCGTACATGCCGTACACGGCCTGTTTCCAGGACGTTGCTGGTGCCTGAGGAAATGCTGGGAACACCGTGACATTTCTGTTAAGGTTTCAGGAGCATCTTCTCCCCAGGCCCTTGGCCTGGTGTGTGTGTGTGCTAATGTTTTTAGCTTCACTCGAGGGGGAATAAGACGCCCCCAGAATCCGGTTGGCTCTGCAATAGCTGGGTCAGGAGGATTGGCTGAGATTGTGGGATGCCATATTCAGGGAGAACTACCACCTGGAGTCGTAGTCTTTCTGACTTTGTTCTTCTTAAAATGATCCACATTGCCTGTCCATTCCCTTCATTCATTCATTCATTCATTCATTCATTCATTTCAGAGAAGGTCCCCGGCTTCAGGGAATCTGGACAGAATTTGAAGCAATCAATATTCTCCTGTTTATGAATTAGATGGTAGATACGAGAATGTGGACTCTACCTTGGTCTTGTGTAGAAATGAAAACAAAAAAGGTTAGTGACCTTAGCTTTTAAGTATAAACGTGAAGAACCCTAGAACCATGGGTCAGAAAAACTCTGTGTCCCAGAGTCATTATAATCAACTAAACACATGCTGCCTGGGTTGTTAGGACCCTTAAGCCCCATGTGGTCCAAGTGTTCATTGGATGCTTGGAGCTCCTCTACCCCGGTGCGGAATGTCCTTGAACAGGCAATGTCCTTGATGCCTCCAGAGACATGCCCTTAGGTGTTGTTGGTCAAATCCCCTTCCAGAAATTTCCGAATGCTAAAGAAGCCCTTCATCACTCTGAATCCAGAGATTTCTTTCCATGCTTTCTACCTATTAGGCCTCCTCCCCAGTTGGTAAAAGAGTGAGTCTAGTATCCTGGACAATGGAGTCTGAGCTATTACCTTCTTAGAGAAATCTCTCCTGCTGTTTCCTTGTTTAAAATGGAAATAGCTGTCTTTCCCTTCACCATCAAAGTCCTTTTTTCCCCAACTTCAAATAAAGTACTTTCATGATTTCAAAGCTTTTCATATTCTAAATGACCTAATTGTTTTATCGAAAGAGAAAAGAATGGAGCCACCCAAACCCTTCCACATGCAGATATTTGGGGAACACCTGGTACCTGGGAAGTATTAAACCAGGTCCTGGTCACAGGAGGAAATGATTTGGATAATCACGTCTGGTGCTGGACACCATCATTCTGCTATTCTGTGTGGACCCAGGAACCAGCCCGTGTCTCAGATCAAAGGAGCGATCCGGGCCGCAGGGGAGCTGGTGGGGAATCGCTTGAAGGGCGGCAGCCAGAGAGTGACAGGGAATGGGCAGGAAAGCGGGTTTCCCAAGAACGACTGGCTACATAATTTGCAGGGCCCGGTGCAAAAGGAAAATGTGAGCCGCTTGTTAAATTATTAAGAATTTTAGGATGGCGCCAGCAGGGCGTTATACCACATGCGGGCCCTGGGCCACCCCAAGAGCCACACCGAACCCCTGGCCGGTGTGGCCGGTCCCGTCTGGTCTGTTCTGCTCAGGGAACCCCAAGCTGTGCAGGGCAGGGGGTGCAGAGACAGACCTATCCTCATGCCCCCGGGGGAGCGCTAATGCGACCGGGTGTCCTGGCTTTCCCTTTAGTGCCTTTCTTACTCCATTTACATCATTTTCTCATTTAAAGGCAAGAAGGCATTTGCTGACACAGGTTAGATGAAAACACACATTCCTTTCCCAGTGTCTGAAGGGAGGTGATAGACACGGTTGGGGAAGGAGGACATCTGTCATCCGGCCCGGGCCCACCACTCATGAGCCACCTCCTAGGAGGTCACCGGATATCTCAGAGCCCCGTTGTCCTCATCCCTAGAGCGGGAATAAGAGAGTGGGGCTGTCTTCACCCTCCCAGGCAGCATTGGATGAACACAAGGCCCAGAAGGGTTTAGCACCCCAGCAGAGTAGGGTCGTCAGTGCTTCCTTGGGAAGCCACCATGGGAGAGGGGTGTGAGGAAGGTGAGGAAGGCAGGAAGGGAATGCAGCAGAGGCCAGAACACTCTTCTCCCCTTCTCCCTGGGGTGGCTTGCCCTCCAGGTCTCAGCTCCAGTGCCATTTCCTTGGGGGGAAGTAGCTCTCTTCTGAAACCACTTGTCCCCTTCCTCTGGGCTTCCCTCTGTCGGGGACCTCAGTGTGGGGAGTGGTGAGCACCTGCTTCCTTTTCTGCCTCTAGACCCAGTGCTCCTGGTGGACACTCTCCGTGCCATCCCCACCTCCGTGTCCCCAGGGACTAGCCCCATGCTGCAACAGGGGAAGTGCCCTGTTCACAATGAAAGAAGGACTGAAGGAGATGGGAGAAGGAGAGAAAAGGAGATTGGTGATTGCATTTGGGGAAGACCTGCTATACGCTGAGTCTAGCAGGCCAGGGGTCCACTGTGGCGTTGCCTCTTACTGTGAGGTCAGCTTTTTAACACCTCAAATCACTCAGGCCCATCTAGCATCCTCACTGTCTCCCCACAAGCCTCAACCCATAGCCCCAACTGACCACAAAGTCTTCCTTCCTTGGAAAGGTGTGAAAAGAAGAACATGGAGAACAAGGTCGGGGGAGAAAGTGAAAGGGAGGACTGTGGAGATGCCACCCTCTTCCTGCCCAGTGCCTCCCCACCATCCACCAAACCCCAACCCTGGAACCAGTAGAGTGGGAGGCTCAGGGTGTCCCTGGACAAGGCAGTAGGACAAGAGGGAGAGGCAGAGTGAGGGGAGAACTCTGAAGGAACAGAGGTGGGTGCGGGCTCTCAAGGGGTTTGGGCAAATGACCTGTGGTTGAAGGGGAGGAGTTGAAGCTGAGGTCTGAGGTTGGAGTCCTGGGCTGGAGAGCAACTCCCCCTGGACACTTAAGAAAACATGGAGAAGACTGGGGAAGGTGAGGCCGGAGCGGTGGGTTGGTTGGAACACCTGCTGTAGTCCTGGCAGTGGATGACCAGCCCAGGCTTTCTGGAACATGCAAACTGAGATTCTCAGTAGCCACCAGAAATGGCCCACCGGGCCTGGAGGGAGCTTACACGCTTATGACCCTGTGGCTCCAGACTTGATCCCCCTCATCTCCACAGCACCCTTTCCACTGCTTCCCCAGACTTGCACCTGCTCCGGGAGCCCTCATCTCAACTTAGGGACCACCTCTGTGTCATCCGAGCCAGAAAGGTCAGGCTTGTCCTTCCCTCCGACCTGCCTCACCCTCCCATGGACAGGTCTCTCTTCTCGGCTCTCCTTGCCCGTTCCCCGGGCACTGCTCCGTTCAGGCTGCCATCATCTTGAACTTGGAGTATCGCCGCAGCCTCCCTCCCTCTGTCCTTCGCCTGGCCTCCCCTCATCAGCCTCCTGGCCTTTAGCAAGTGACTCACCTACAGACTGTCCTGACCGTGCTCCTTCTCAGCGAAAGCTGGCCATGCCTCCTTTGGTGTTTACAGCAATGACTCCTTGGCCTGACTTCCAAGGCCCCCTGTGATCTGTCCCCGGCCTCCCTCTCGGGCCTCCTCCCTTTCCCAGTCTCCCCAAATAGCATCAGCCACATGTCAAATATCCCTCCCTTTTACGCCTCCATGTCTTCATCCAAGCTGTGTCCTCTGCCGGGAATGCCGTCCTGCTCCACGTCTACCGAACCACTTCCTTCTTGTCCCATTTGAAAAGCCCGGCTAACGTGTCCCATCCACACCCACACTTCAAATGGAGTCCTCACAGCCGGCTCCCCAGGATTGGTTTGGAGCCCTGATCACCTTCCGTGCTCATTAGTGGTCTGTGCCTGTCATGTCCCCTCCGTGGAGGCAGAGCGTCCCCCTCAAAGCGAAGGCCGCCTCGTTCATCTCAGGCATCAGTGGAGGGTGGCTGATCTGAACTGCTTTGCAATACGTCGGGCACCTGGTGCTGGCTGTGACTGGGGTGCCACTGCCTAATGAAAACATGCTAGAGACGCTCTCTCTCATCGCATCTGCCCTGGCAGGTCCTCCAGGGGCAGAGAAAATCTTAGCGTGGGCAAGCATATTACTGTAAGTGGCACATCAGAGACTTGTAATTAGGAGATAAACATCTGGAGCCCATGCATTGCAGCCGTTCTCGTCTATACCGGGAGCCCACCGACAGTCGCGGGGGACGGGCTTCAGGTCACAGGGCTGTCCGTCACTGCAGCTGTACGAGATCTGCACACCTGTCCGCGGGAGTGTGGACAAGCCGGCAGCGAGCTCGTGTGTCACCTTCTCTCGGCATGAGCCCCAGACATGCGAGTTCCAGAAAGCTGGAGCTGCTGACTTAGGAGGAGGTCAAGGTGGCCAACTTAGCAAAGGGCCGTCCAACCAGGTAGGACACTGGGGAAATAATCTCAGCACAGGGGTTCCTTTTTCCCTCGGGTTCGTGTGCCTCCACTGTGTGGCCATAAAACCCACTCGGTTTCAGGCAACACTTAACAACACTCTCCTCCACACGAGGGCCCGTTAAAAGGAGATGTGGGGAGCGGTGTGGCCAGTTAGTCAGCAAATCAGCGGTGAGAGGCACAGATAGGATCCACGGCCAGACTAGTATGTATCTACGGCCTCTTGTTGAATTGGTTTGAAATGGGTGCAATAGTGATCACCTCCCAAAATTCCTTCCACCCTGAATGCTGGATTGTAACTTTTTGGGGTTGTTTTTGGCATAAGGATCTTTACAGATGCAATTAAGATAAGGATCTCAAAATGAGATGATCCTGGATGTGGGTGGGCCTTCAACCCAGTGACAAGTGTCTTTATAAGAGACAGAAAAGGCAAAGACACACAGTGAAGATGGAAGCAGAGCCTGGAAGTGGAGTGTGGACAAGCCAAGGAAAAACATTGAAGAGTGCCAAGCAGGCGCCAGAAATTAGGACAGGCACAAAAAAGCATTCTCAGAGCTTCCAGAAAGAACCAAATCCTGAAATATCTTGATTTTGGATTTCTGGCCTCCTGAACTGTGAACGAGTCCCCTGCTTTAGGACACCTAGTTTGTGGCGATTTCGGCCGACAGCCCTACAAAACTAGCGCACTAGACCCTGCTGCCAGTCGTGCGTGGCCGTCGAAAGCCCCTAACACCCGCAAACTATTAAAAATTGCTTTTCATTCCATGTCATTTTTGCAAGGGAATCAAATCCCCTGAATGCCCTTTCCAGACCACCATCAAGGAGGCTAGGGTCTAACAGAGAAGGTGGGTGAAGAACGTTCGGGTGGCCCGGGTGCCATCGGGAGAAAGCGCCGCGTCATCACGCTTAACCACTGAACAGTTGAGCAGGATCCGTAGCATTTCAACCCCGTGTTATAAATGAATCAAGCAAGACTCCAGAGCAGCTGATCTAGGACTGGAATCACGTGGGCCAAAGGCAAACGCTATGTCCTGTGGGACTGAGTTGATGCACTTTGACTCGGCTCCAAGGGTGTCCGGGCCAAGGGTCCACAGTCACCCCTGCACACAGAAGCCTAGACCCCGGCTTCTCAGAGGGCCTCAGCCTTGCTCACACTGCCCCTCACTCCTCTCCCTGACTCTCTTCCCGTTCTCCTATAGTGGTTGCCTGGGTCATGGGCAAACCTCCCCTCTGCAGCATGAGTGCGGTGGAGACCCCAGGCTCCCTCCAAGAGTCTGAGGAGTCCAGTAACCTGGCACCGTTCAGTCCAGAGACAGGGTTTGACTTAGGGCTTCACACATGTTCGGCCCCATGCAAGGAAATGGCCGAGCCAGGCTTCCTGCAGAGCGAGGCCTAGATCTCACTTAGCCCCTCCGGGCCTCAATTTCCCCTTGTGTCAAATGGGGATGAAATAACAGTCCTTAATTTGGACCGGGCTCAAATTTTGCTTCTGCCGCTTACCACTTAAGTCACTTTCCATCTCCGAGTCTCCCACACTCTGCATGGGGTCCGAGCACCAGGGAGAGACCATTCATTGACAGAGCAGATGAAAGCCACACGCAGGGAGCTGTGCAGAGGTTAGTGGCTATTCTCAACAAATCGAGTTATATTTGATTTGGACTATTTCTTCAGCTGCCACAATATTTTTGACAGCCCAGCATAGCACTTAAAAGTGTGGCTCTGGAGCCAGACCACCTGGGGTGAATTCCAGCTCTGCTATTTACTAGCAGTGTGGTCTTGGGCGAGTAACCTAATCTCCGCGTTCCTTAGTTTCCTCATCCATAAAGCTGGAAAGTGCTAGTGTGGATCTTCCTTGACTTACGATGGGGTTACATCCCGATAGACCCATTGCGAGTTGAAAATACTGTGGGTCAAAAATGCATTTAATACACCTAATCTGCCCAGCCTACTTTAAATGTGCTCAATACATGTCAGCCTGCAGTTGGGCAAAATCATTTCACACTCAGCCTATTTTACAATACAGTATTGACTATCTCACATAATTGATTGAATATTGTCTTGAAAGTAATAAACAGAGTGGTTGTGTGGGCACAGAATGGTGGTTGAGTTTATCGGTTGTTTGCCCCTGTGATCTCATGGCTGGCAGGGAGCTGTGGCCGCCACTGCCAAGCCTCAGGAGAGAGGATCACACTATATGTCATTAGCGTGGGGGAAATCAAAAATTCAAAGTATGGTTTCTACCGAATGTGTATCATTTTTGCATCATTGTATAGTCAAAACCCCGTAAATCAAACCATCCTAAGTCGGGAACCATCTATACACACTTCATGGGGCTATCGTGAGGAATGAATGAGTTAATACAAATAAAGTGCTTGTTACAGGACCTGGTACTAGGGAACACTTAATGAATATTGGCTTTTTCACACTTAACATTTTTCAAAAAAAAATATTCTTGTATTCCAACTACTTTGCGGTTATAGGAAATGACCCGGACCTCGCCATTCTGTTCTTCGGCTTATATCACTTCACATTTAGACTGGAACTAAGGACGGGATTCTATAAACTGCAGGTTGGAAACAAGAAGCCAAGGGATTCTCTGCATGAGAAGTGAGAATGGAAACCAGACAGGTGGCTTGGTATAGTGAAGTCTTTACCTTGAGCCAAAACTCTGACACAGCAGGCTGTGTGCTTTGGGGCCAGTCACTTCTTTTTTGTGAGATTCTGATTACTAATCCGTAAAATGCGCACCCAGGTATGTGGTGTGCGTGCGTGAACTGGTGGGTGACAGGAGAGGTGGGGAGATACTGAGGTTGGACCACTCAGCTTATGATTCCTGCTGCCAGTGTGCCGTCTCCATACGTAGCCTTGAACCTGTGTCAGAGACAACAACAGAGACTGTCCATTTTGAGGCAACATTAAGTCAAGGACCAAGCAGCAGGCTCTGGAGTCAAGCCAGATAAGGCAGGGACAGATCCGCTCAGGTCTGCAGAGTCAAGAAAGCGATGGACACAGCCAGGGCTTCTCAGGATCCATTGTGGAAGGCAGCAAGAGACAGGGAGTGGGGACACTACCCAAGCCATGCTCTTGTCAAGAGCAAAGGAGGACTCAGGGCAAACCATGAAGGTCACCAGTGTTAGAAGCTCAGAACCATACCAGGCCTGCTGCTTGTTGTGACAGTCATACAAACCCAACACTTTTCTGTAGGTCTAGGCTCTCTCAACCTTTCAAACAACCATCATTTAACCCTTAAACCCCATGAGGGCCAATCTATGCAGGTACTGCTCGTTTCATTCCCCGGGTCCCCCAAACACGGCATGAAGAAGTGTCACAACCACACGACCAACTTGCAACATTGGAGTTGAAGAGTGTGGGTCATTTCAACTCCTGCTTTCTGTGTCCTCACGTGTCAAACCAGGAGGAGGAATCAATCAATCGCTAAGCATCTTCCAGCACTGGGACTCTACAATTTTAGTTTTTCACATGAAACCTCAGTTTTCATGCCAGGAGTCCCAGCTCACACAAAATAAAACATTTTCCTATAGTTTTCTCTATAATTCTAAAGGGTAAGTAAGCTTTCAGGGGGTGCCCTTGACCTGAAACCCTGTACATTCACTTGGCTGCTTTGTTCATGAGGAAAGTGGCAAACACTTGTTTTACCTGAGGAAAACATGTTCCGGAATCAGAGGCTTGGCCTTGGGAAGTCTCCTGACCCTGCTCAAGATTCTGTCTGTCTTCAAACTTTTCACACCCCTTTGTGTCCCCACCACCAAACACTCAAGAGCCAGTGTGGACATCAGTCTCTTAAGCATTTCCTAACACCGTGCTCCCGATGCGATCTTGACTTGGGTCTTCCCAAGCTTTCTGGTTTCTGACACCTGCTTCAAGTCCTCGTTGTTCCAAGGATCCTTTTGGACAGGCCTCCTGGGGTACCAGTCTTAACTTTTCAGACTTGGCTCAACCCCCAGCCCCCACCACACCCCCCAACTACCCTAATTCCAGCAGCACCGGCCATTCTGCGGAAGACCTACTCACCCAAGGAACCCTCCCGCCCTCTCCCCTTCCCACCTCCCTGCTTCCCTCTCGGGGAAGGACTTTGGTAGTAACCTGGTGTCAGTCGGGCACGATACTACATTACCTGGCAAACGTACACAAGGGGGCTTCGTGAATGGAGAATAGCCACCTAAGCTTTCTGGGTTTGAGCACTGGCTCAGCACGGTGCAGAAGGTTGCCGGTGGGGCTGGATTCCACCGTTGGGCCATTGGGAACCTGGAAGAAAGCAGTCTCCCTCCACCCTGCCGTCCTGGCCTGTGGAAAAAGCAGATTTCAGAATCTGCCAGCTCTTTGCCTCAGAGGGGTCACGATGCGGTTCCTCTTAATACAATGGGGAATTCAAAACATACAGTGCGGCATGAAATATCAATCCAGCCCAGACTCTGAGCGCTGTTGCATGTTGGGGAGGAAAGAGGGAAGTGGTGGGGGGTGTAATTTGTGTGGAGGAATGACAGATGTGGTTGATCCACTTTGGATTTATCTGCCCATCTGGACTTTCAAAAGAAAAGAAAGTGGTGTGGTAACAATTTCATAGCAAAGGCCACAGGCTGGTTAATCTTCAGGGATTTTTTTTTTTTTTTTTTGAGCTAACTTCTGAAAACGTCGATTTGGCCTATTGATTTCATATTAATTGGCTCTGACTGGCTGGAGCATCGCCAGAGAAATCCGGGTGCGTCGCAGGCCGCAGTTGTCAACCTCACCCTCTCTGGCGCTCTCCGGGCCGCGGGTGGCTGGGTGGCTTCTTCACGGCACGTGGGCACTCTCCGAGGAAGCCCTCCTGGCTGGCCTCAGGGATCCCCAAGTGGAAGGAGAGTGGATGAGGAGGGAGAAAAATTAACCTTTAACGTGCATTATCAGCTCTCCCAGAAACTAAGCCCATTTCATGCAGGACGTGGGCCAAGTTGCTGAGCTCCAGGAAGAGAGGGGGTCAGCAGCAGGACAGGGGACGGGGTGGGGGGGTAGAGAGACAAAGAAGACAGAGGCAGAGGGGGACTGGGAGGAAGAACAGGAAAAGGAAGAGAGAAAGAGAAAGGAAACACCAAGAGGTACGGGGAGATGGTGAGAGATGGAGACAGAAACTTAGAGACAGAAAGGGAATGTTAGAGACACACAGAGTCAGAAATAGAAAGGAGCTGAGGGAGACCCAAGTAGAGACACAGCATGGGGAGCAAATAGGGAGGGCAGTAGCTCACACTCCCAGGACCGCAGACCAAGAGAGATACCAGACGGGGACACACAGTCACAGGGACAGAGACGGTGAGGGACGGGGGCTTGACCTGTGCAGAGACTGAGAGAGAGAGAGCATGGAAGCTCTGGGAGGTGGCCAGAGCACAGAGGTGAGGGGACGAGAGTAAAGGGAACTCCAACAGGGTCAGCTCAGCCCCAGAGAACCCCAGGAGCCCCGGAATTGGAGCCCCTGCAGCCCCCTGGCCCACTCTGTGCTCTGCGGGGCAGTCGGGGTGGGGATGCTCACAGAACAGGTTCGTGTGCTGCGGGATGGAATGATGATTGAGTGCTGAAAAACTGAAAACAACACAGGCGAAAAAGTAGGGAGGAAGAAACCCCCAGGAATATTTGGGAATTCTGATTTCTTATGTGCAGTTGCTTCGTGGTTTCCTGCTGTGTGCACTGCTTGCGGCCTTGGGAAGCACGGGGACTATGAGAAAAGCAGGTGTCAGGGAGGTTCTGCTGTGTGGTCTCTGAGTACTCTGGAGCGGAGGGGCCTTTCTTCTTGGGGGGCCAGGAGAAATGCAAGTGTCCTGAAAACAATAAAAAGGGATTGACTTCTGAGCCTTCATAGCCCAATTCTCTTCCAATCACCCACCAGAGAGGGGGAAAGGTGGCCCGTCCATATCTCAGGGCCACGTTGTCACCTAAGTCAGGAAACGGGGTCATGCAGGCTTCTCCCCCCAGGTTACTCAGTAGGTCACTGGAGCCCCTCCTGCCTCCATGGCATGCTGCAGCCCTGACTCTTCTGTGCCGGGACATCACTCCCCCGGAATCTCTGTGGCTCAAGCCTGGGCTGTTTTCCTCAGACACAATTCTGACCACGTCACCTGAGGGCAAGAGTGCGTGCTATCCATCCCTCCAGCCCAGTTCCTAGCACAGAGAAGGTCCTCAGTTTGTAGTTAATAAATAAAAGAAAACATCAGTGGTGACATCATAGATTATTTTCAGGGTCTGTGCATCTGGCCCAGTTCCATCGGATCACAGCTGAATGAGCTTAGAAACAAATTGGGGCAAGATATCTAAGTTCCCAGTTTGTGCTCATTCACTGTGAGAAAAAGTCTTGGGCATTTACGACCAAAGATTTACAGTGTTTTCAGATTCGTTCTCAACCCCGCACACCACTTCCTCTGGTTTGTTGTAGCTCAATGGGGATATGTCATTGCTCGGTGTGTTCAGACCTGCCAGAGATGCCAGAGGTCTGTGCCTAGAGCCCCACCACCACCACCACCTTGGCAGGTAAGATATTCATTTATCTGGGACTTTACCAATTAGACTAGAACAATAGATCAACAGGCTGACTTGAGAAAACCAAACCAAAAAAGAATTTATTGGAAAAGTGTGAGTTCGCAGGAAGGATCGATAGTACAGATAAACCAGGATCCAGGGCAGCCCTGCGGATCAAGGCTTCAGGAACCTGTGGATGGGCGCCTCACAGCTCAGCCCCTGGGGTGAGCTAGCACTCATCGGTTCCCCTTGTGGAACTGTGTTCAGAAATCCTGCCAGAGAGTCTGAGTGATGGAGATGGGCCGGGGGTCCCTCCTTGGCCAAGAGAGGGGAGGAGCGCTTGATTAAAGTTTCTACCAAGGCTGACTCTCAGTCCCATAAATACAACATGACAAGAAGGAGCAGAAGTTTCCTAATGAGCAATTTGAATGACGTTCAGAAAAAGGAGGGACGGGGTCCTGGGGAGACAGCGACACCTGCTCTGGGAGTTCTGTGACCCTGCCCCATCGCCCTGGAGGGTGAGATCAAACCTTGTTGGGAGGTCATTCCTATGCAGCAGCAAGTGGGCAAGGATCACCCAGGCCCCAAGGCAGAAGGACAAAGAAGAATACGTGATAGGGGGCCTGGCTTTTTCTTTGCTTTGATTGTCTGGAAACCCTCATTCCATATAGACCAACATGCTTCCCTGCATCAAACTTACATGACTGGGTGATGGGCCCTGAGGGGGGCACTTGGTGGGATGAGCACTGAGTGTTTATGCTAAATGTTGGCAAATTGAACTCCAATAAAAAAATTTAAAAAATTAAAAAATAAACTACAGAAGGAGGGTATTTTTTAAAAAGTGGGTCCCAGCCATTCAACCAAGTGAGCTTACCCTTTGGTAACAGTGACGATGTTCCCAGGGCTGAGATGGATCAGGATGGGCAGGTTCGAGTCCCTTAAAGTCTCAGTGAACACCCTCTGCTCCCGGCTCCCTACTAACTTGTCCCCAGCTCTTTCTCATAATGGAATATGCAGTGAATGGCCTGGCGATTCCACTGTGCTTCCCATTTACAATATTCCAAAGGCTTAGTTGAAGAAAGCAAAACTTTCTGCCTAGAAACCCAGATACCACTCCCAGTTATAAGCATCCAGTTTGAAACTTGGCCGATCTTTAGGCAGCACACCTGGGCCATTCTGGCTGCTGCCAGTGGCTCAAGGAATGTGCGTCTATTTTAGTACAGCCCACACAATAATTAAAAGGACGATTTGCTTCTACATAAAGAATCACAGAATGCAGCCCCAAACCACATAAAAGCTGTTTCTGCTCTCACTGCTGTTTGGCTGTCCCTGGCCACAGTCTGTCCTAGGAATAGTGGCTGCTTTGTCTGGTGGCTTCAGGAGGCAGCAAAGTGGTGGGAAAATCCCTGGGTCCTCTCCCTTACCTTGCCCCATCCTTCCCGTGGATCTACTCGGAACCATCGGTTTCCCACCTGCAGACTGGAAATAAGAGAATGAGCCCTGCCTTCCTCGGGGTTGTGGGAGAGATCAAAATGAACAACGGTGTGTGCAATCACTTCAAACAAGGTAAACGCTTTGTACAAATCAACAACCGATGGCTTTGACTTCTGTAAACCTAACACTAGGGTTTCTCCAGAAGTACACACAAAGAGTGGGGGGTGGGGGGGGCGGAATTCAAAAGCCACCTTGGGAGGAGGAGAAAAAAATATAATTCCGAAAGCACCTGTGAGTTCCACAAAGTGTGAGTTCCACACTTGAACGCAACCTCAGGTGAGGGGCGTGTTGGTAAATATTGAACGACCAGCTCTCTCTGGAAGCAAAGGAAAGGTCTCGGTTGGAGCAGTGACCAATTTTCACGGGGTCAATACCACCGGCCACAGCCAAAGTCAAGATACCAACATGGGAATTTGGCAATTCTCTCTGTCTCTGTCTCTCTTTGTCTTTGTCTCTTCCCCCCACCCCCCACCCCTACTTTGGGCTGGCTCCGGCATACCACTATCTTAAGTCAATACCAAGGTTGTCAGCCAACCCAGCAGCCTTTCCTATCTCTAGCCCTGCTCACCTGCTGCATTTCCAACAGGGCCCCCAGATTGACTAAAGCACAACAGGATACCCCCGGGGAGTAATCCTCCTCCGTCCTGGAGTGTGAGGGAGGCAGGAACAAGCCCCTTTCCCACAGTGGTATTGACACCCAAGGGCCTTCCTGGGTGAAGGACTGCTGGGTCTCCAGGGACCAAGGCCCATGAGAACAAGGCTCCCAGGCCCAAGCTCAAGCTGACCCACTTGACCCCCTGCACCAGGAAGCAGGAGGATCACTCCATGTTTGCATGTGTTCTTGGCTCATTGCTTCCATCTGTCTTTACCAAGCACGTTGAGCACCCACCCTTCGCTGGCATTGTGGCTCGAGGAGCCCGTAGGTTATCATGCTTTCCCTCAAGGGGGAACACAGCACTCCAGAATAGATTCACCCCGCTGGGGAGATCACTGAAGACATTCCATTTTGGGCAGGGAAGGAAGAGCACCCCTACTGCGAATGAACAGCATGCGTAGAGCGTGGTGGAGCCCATTGCCCCGGAGGGAGCCAGTCGGTCACCTCCTGGATGCACACAACAGCCCGGGGAAGCACAGGCAGCGAGGACTCTCTCACTGTCCCTCTACCGTCCTTGTCCCCACAGGCTGGAGGCCGGGCACCCCACAACCTGGAGTGAGAGAAGAGAAAACAAGAACTTGCCTCGCATGGTGGATGCTTCACCGACTGATGGTAAAACCATCGAGGGTTCGATTGGAACTTTTGTATCTGCTCTGGCTTCTTCCTGAAATGAAAAAACGTGTTTCAGGTCCATTCCTAATTGGCAAGGGGCAGCTTCCAGGTGTCTCTGGAGGATGCCTCTAGCTGCGGCGTTGGGGCCCACTTAGAAATAGCCATAAGCTGGGCCTTCTTTCACAATTTCGACAATCGAGAAGAGATTTTCTAAATGTGCTAGCACACTTTTCACCAAGGGGGCTAAGCTGGAGGCAATTCCAAGTTCCAGCCTTCAGTGGGCTTTGGAGCTCGAAGTATGAGATGAGTTTTGTTCTGCTTAGTTTTGACTTCCCTGTTGGTGGTATTTGAGAAGTGGGGATCCTGTGCAGCCTTCGGAGAGCGCGGTGACGTCGCTGAGGCCAGGCCAAGGCCTGAGAAGCCACCTGCACCTGCCCAGTGAGAGCCAGACCCCCCTCCCGCCCCCCGCCGAGCTACTCCTTCTCCCACGCCTAGCTCTTCTGCACTAGTTGTCATCGTTTATTGGTGACTGTGGAGTTGGGGCACTAGGACATCTGTCTTCCTTATCGGTGTCCACCCAGCAAATCTCTCCTTGAGGATCTCCTCAGAGGCACTGGAGTGTTGTTGATTCCCACCACCACCACGCCCCTGCCCCCCAGACCTGGCTTTCTAGGTGGGCCGTGACATCAGACACAGGACAGCTGAGGGTCTCTCAGATCCAAATGGTGCCTCTGAAGGATCTGCTGACTGTCAGCAAACAACTCATCAGGCAGCTATTCGGGACTCCCCACAGGGATGGATTTCCTCTGTCTCTGTCTCTCTCTTTTGGCTTATGCATCACCCAGAGATGCAGCCCAAATCCTCCAGTAGTTAGAACTGGAAAAAGACGTATTTTCCAGGGCCCCAGGAATTCCTGCTCATTGGTCTTACTGCAAAGAAGTCTGTGGTTTCAGGCATGAAAAGCTGGGGCTTAGCGAAGGAGCCCCGATCCAGTCCACCATGCCAGAGATATATCCCAGGAAAGCCACTGGGCAGCTCCAAATGGGAGGGGATTTTAGCCCCAGATTCCAGCCAGGGCAGGAGTTACTGCACAGGAGAAACTCTTCCTGTCATGCAAATAAAGAGTGGCAGGGTCTATCAGTTTTCTGGAACTTTTGTCAACAAATAGATCTGGAACAGCTTGGTTGCTAACTATGGATTTGGGTAGAATAGAAACGGACAGTCATTCCTCACTTGCCTTCTGGTTGTATCAATCCAGATTTTGGTGCTTTTCAACTTTTAAGAGGAATAATGACACATGCCCACTGAGCTATGGTTCCTCTCTCAACTGTGTTATTTGAGAGTTCAAGTCCCCCAGGAGGCCTGTATGTAAATGAAACGCACAACTCCTGGCTTGAAGCATGTAAAGTATCTTTGTCTGATTTTGTGCTTGGTTTGGTGAGAGGAGATAGCTTTGAAGTCCAATTCTGAACCTCAGTTTTCCATGGTGAAATGGGGATGTGCTAACAATCTTTTTCCTGTTATCCCAATAGCAGTTGAGGGAAGATTAAAAGGAATTAAGACAGTGAAGGTGTCTGTAAAGTGTTGTACACGTTAAGGGCACATTAGCCTGGGAATCGAGCTCTCAGGACCAATGTGACATTTGTGAGTCAATGGAAAAGAGGTAGTGGTTTTGCTTTTTCTCCTCCAATAGGATAGGAGCACTGTCCAGGGACAGTGACGCCGTGAAGGACAAACTCCTGAGTGCATCTATAACATTGTGATTTATAATAAATATATACTTAGCCTTCATTTGCCCCTCTGGCATAGAACTCCTAAAACCTTGGCAATTTCCTAATTGTTGAAAGCAATCAAGGTGTCTTTTATTATGCTAATTAAGTGACTTCTGGACCTGCCCTAAGGATGGAAACTGATCACCAGAGGAACCCACTATGTGATTAGAGGGTTGGAACTTTGAGTCCCACTTTCCCTGGACCTCTGGGGAGCGAGGGACTGGAGATTGGGTCCAATCACCTGTCACCTGTAGATGGTGATTTAATGAATCATGCCTACACACGAGCTTTCAGAAGAACCCCAAAGGAGGGGGTTCGGAGAGCATCCTGGTTGGTGAACACATGAAGGTGGGGAGAGACTGGTGTGCTCAGAGAGGCCGTGGAAGCTCCGTGCCCCTTCCCACACACCTTATCCTACACATCTCTTCATCTGACTGTTCCTGAGTTATTTCCTTTTGTAATAAAACGTAATCTAGTAAGTAAGATGTTTCTCTGAGTTCGTCCAGCCGCTTTAGCAAATAATTTGAATTCAAGGAGGGGGATCTTGGAACCTCTGATCTGTAGCCAGTCGGTCAGAAGTACAGGTAACAATCTGGACTTCCAGTTGGTGTTTGAGTGGCGAGGAGCATTCTTGTAGGACCGAGCCCCTCACCTGGGGTGATGCTATCTCCTGGTAGACGGTGTCAGAATTGAGTTGAACTACAGGACATCCATCGGGTGTCAGATTTTGCTTAGTATGGGGAGAAAGCCACACACCGGAATTGGGAGTAGAAGTGTAGCATCTCAGGGTGATTTTACATATAAGGTATATGGCCGGATACCAGAGGCTTGATGCCCACAGGAGATTGGAATGGCAAGAGCTATTGAACAGTTGTGCCCCAGAACTCATCCTTGTGGCAGAGATATTCAAACACTGGTCTCTGGCAAGCTCCCCGCGAGATGGTGTTGAGTAAAGCATTCTGGCAAATGCCAGGCAGGATCGCCTGTTACGGGCTGGAACTCAAAGGCAGAAGGGTCAGCAGGCTGCATGAATGCCCGGTGCAAAGGTGATCTGGGCTGGGGCACAGCTAAAAATACTGCAGGATTACGTTCTGAAAGAAAGACCGCTCCAGCGAGCCCCTCTGTTACAGAGCAAGAGGGGGTGTGCTCTTACAAGTCTACGGCCATTTGCAATGACTTGGATGGAGCTAGGAGGTATTATACTGAGCAAAATAAGTCAGTCAGAAAAAGACAAGTATCAGGTGACTTCATGCATGGGTGGAATTTAAGAAACAAAACAGATGAACATAGGAGAAGGGAAGGAAAAATAAAATAAGACGAAATCAGAGAGGGAGATAAACCACAAGAGACTCTTAACTCTAGGAAACAAGCTGAGGGTTACTGAAGGGGAGGAGGGTGGGGGGACAAGGTAACTGGGTGATGGGCATTAAGGAGGGCACTTGATGGAATGAGCACTGAGTGTGATATGCAACTGATGAATCACTATATTCTACCCCCGAAACTAATAACAACAGTATATGCTAACTAAATTGAATTTAGATAAAAAATTTAGAAAAAAAAAGTCATAGATACAAAAAAGGGTAGGGACAGTGTGTCCAAGTCTGGGCATCAGCTGCTCAGGAAAGGTGTAGGGCAGTGCTGGGAAGCTCCCTTGGGGACGTGATGAGTAACAGAGTTTGCGCACAGGTCTGGCTGGAGGGAGGCACTGGGATCATCAGAGGACAGCAGGCTTGTTTCCCCACAGATGTCCTACCTGGATTTCTGGGGAAGGAAATATGGGAAAACCAGATAAGAATTCCAATGTCCTGAGCACCTACTATGTGTCAGGCTGTGCCAGTGGCTTCCCATATTTGATGTCATTTAATTCCTCCTAAAGCTCTGTGGGAGACGTATTAAATCACAATTTAGAGATGAAGTTCCGAAGCTCAGAAAGACTGAACAACTTCCTCAAATTACTGAAGGAAGGAGAACAAACTAGTCTGTGCTCCTGACTCCAAAGGCATGATTTTTCTCCGTGAAGGTGAGAGAGTTCTCACAAGCTTAGAGGGTGCTTTCCTAATCAGTCCTAATCGCTGGAATCACCCAGGGAGCAGGACATTTGAAAAATAACCATAACCAGCCCCACCCCTAACCGGTCTGTTCTCATGGATCTGGGATGGGCCCTGGGCACCGAAATACCTTAAAATCTCTAGATGAGTCGAGGATGGATCCTGTTTATTTTGTTGTTGTTGTGTTACAGCATTCCCATAGAGCTCCTAGTTCATCTGCAGCTAGCATAAAGTCTGCTTCTAGAGGGATCCATTCATTCATTTATCCACTTACTCACTGGGGAGAGCACTGAGCAGATGAGGGTGAGAAGCAAGTAGAGGACGCTTGACCTGCGGTAGTCTGTCCGCACATGTGGTGTGACGGCCGTCCAGATGGGATCTCTACTGGGGCCCAGCAGAAGACAATAATTCTGCTTCTTTCAAAACGATCTAACAACGTTGCAATATATATCTGCAAACATTTTGGTCTTTAAGAGTTAAGTGCACAGCGGCGTGCACGCACACACATGCCAACTGACTGAATGACAGGAAGTGTGGACAAAGGAAGAAGTTCCTGATTCTTGTCAAAAAGCAGGAAGGACAGAGGTGCTGGGAGTTGTGAAATAAGGAGCGCAGATTTCACTGGAAATATGTGCAGGAGATTTGCCCACCCTTGAGAAATCTCTCTCTGGCCCGGGTTCACTTTCCTCAACTGCCTTCTTTCCCCTTAGCCTTTTCTAGTTTCCGCTCTGTTCCCGTGTTGCTGAGTCTCCACCATGAGCCATAAGTGCCCAGACAGAGTGCGGACACACAACGGAAGCCGAGTTCTGTTTCTGGCCCCTGTGTTCCCAAAGCCTGACTTCTGGTGCTCTCCCACCCGTCTACACTCCACGGGGCCTCCACCCCTGCCCTTCAGTGTGTTGAGTTTGGGGTGGCAGTGGGAGCCTGGATTTGAATCCTTTGGCCCTGGGGTGTTGTGTTGGCCCGAGTGAGTCATTTGCCTTCTCTAGGATTTGGTTTCAGAGAGATCATGATAGTCACTCTCTTGTAGGATGGTTTCAAAGTTTAGAGCTAACACATGTAGGGCCCTGAGACGTGAACCTGGCTCACATTAGGTGTCCAGCCATAGTGACCGTGACCGTAATCGTGCTGTGGCTGCTGTTTGTCACCACAGGTGCTGTCACCCAGCGCCTGCTTCCCTCCAGGCCTCCTCCCATCTTTCCCCTCACATACAATTGGCATTCCAGCACGTGGACCTACTTGCAGTTACTGGAAGTTACCAGTAACTCCATACTCTCGTAGGCCTTGGGCAATCGCTCAGGCTCCCATTTTTGGTAAACCTCCTCCACCATTTTGTAGGTTTCCTGCGATTGTAACAAATTACCACAAGCTTGGTGGGTGGAAAAAACACACATTTATTACCTTACAGGTTTGGAGGTCAGAAGTCCAACACAGAGCTGTGTTCCTTTCCGGGGCTCTCGGGTACAATCCCTTTCCTCACCTTTCCTAGGTGGTCTTCATCCCTTGGCTCGTGGCCCCTTCCTCCATCTTCAAAGGCAGCATCAGTGGCTCTGTGTTCTCCCACCACATCCCTCTCACCATATGTCTGTCTCTGCATCTCCCCCGGACCTTAGCAAGGAAAGGAAGGTTCTCTATTTTTAAGGACTCCTGTGACGAAATGGGGCTCACCTGGATAATCCAGGGCACTCTCCCCACCTGAAGGCCTTAATCTTAGTCACATGTGCAAAGTCTCTTTTCTTCTGCATGAGGCTAAGGTTGAGGACATGGACATCTTTTGGGGAGGAGCACATTATTCTGCTTCCTACACCTATTAAATTCTTGCCTTTTCAAAACTCATCTTAGACATCACTTCTCTGAGCATTTTCCGATTCCTCAGGCAGAATAAGGCATTTGTTTGTGCTCCCAGGACTTTGAAAATATGCTTCTTTTGTATGCTTGACCACAATATTTTGCAGTAATTGGCTTAGATAATTGCTGATCCCACAAAATTTTAAGAGCTGAGACTGGATTTTGTTCACATTTTTCTGTTCCCAGTGCCTGATATGAGCCTCAGCACTGCTTGTTAAATAAATGAAACTTCCATCTTAAGACCTAGTGCCTCTGCCAATAGAAATACCACCCAAAACTCGAGGAAAAGATCTGGTTTCATATTTAATGATAATAACTAATAAGCTTTCTGCATCCGAGTTTTCATAGTCATCTCTGTTGTTTTCATTTTTATTACAACCCTACAACGAAGGCAAATAGGTCGTCACTTAGTAATTGAGAAGAATAAAACTCAGAGAGGTTAAATACCTTGTCCAAAGTAATTCACAGAGTTATTCATTGGCAACGTGGAGAATATTCAGAGCTGAATTATAAACCACATCAATTTATTTATTTATTTTTAGCCAGAAAAGCAGTATGATGATGATGAAGGGTTCATCCTGGGAAAAACTTTCAAATTGGAGCCTTTAATGGCTAAAGAGTCATTAATTTGGAGCAGATGGTGGGGGAGAAAAAAAAATTTACCTGACAGGGACACCTCGGGGACTCAGTTAAGTGTCTGACTCTTGGTTTCAGCTCAGGTCATGATTTCAGGGTCCTGAGATGGAGACCTGCATCGGGCTCTGTGCCCAGTGCAGAGTCTGCTTGAGAGTCTCTCCCTCTCCCCCACCCCCTCCCCCCATCTAAATAAATAAATAAATAAACAAACAAACAAATAAATAAATAATATTTTTAAAAGTTAGCTGAAAGAGTACAAACTTACAATAATCACAAAAATAATGGGTCTATTTCATAGAGCTCTATGAATAAAAATATTTATTTCACAATGCTATATAATTATATTACAGAATAATGTGGAGTTCTAGCACAGGCAATCCAGACATACGTCCTACTCTAGTAGAAGTCATAGGAGACTCCTAACTCTGGGACACGAACAAGGGGTGGTGGAAAAGGAGGTGGGCGGGGGGTGGGGGTGACTGGGTGACGGGCAATGAGGGGGGCACTTGATGGGATGAGCACTGGGTGTTATGCTATATGTGGGCAAATTGAACTCCAATAAAAAAAAAAAAAAGAAAAAAAAGTCATAGGAGAAATGAGAAGCTCAAATGCTCCCAAGTGTCCCAGCACGAGGTAGTGTGACATGCCATCAAGAGGCATGATGTGGGTCTGTGGGGGCTGAAATGAGTATGCAAGTCTAGCTGCCGGAACTAGAACACATGTTATAAAGAGTCTTTCATGTAGCAGCTTAATGGATGGTTAAGAATCGAAAGCGAGTACATTTCCTCTTGTATAATTGTTTGGAAATAGTTCCTTTGGCCATTCAGAAAACTTCTTCCCCCAATCAGGTAAAAGATCAACCAAAGGGGGGACCCCCAGGTGGTTCAGCGGTTTAGCGCTGCCTTCAGCCCAGGACATGATCCTGGAGACCTGGGATCGAGTACCCTGTCGGGCTCCCTGCATGGAGCCTGCTTTCTCCCTCTGCCTGTGTCTCTGCCTCTCTCTGCATAAATAAATAAAATCTTAAAAAAAAAAAATCAACCGAATAATTGTGCTTGCTATCACGTATTTGCTGATTGATAATTCTTTCTCATAAAGCAAAATGCAATCTTCAGTCACTGTCTGCAATATGAAATTCCAAATCAATGGCTCTCAAGGGAATGCAGCATCACAAGCATTGTTGCCTTCATGGTCTGAAAGCTCTTTCCCAAACAGGTAGAAGTTCAGTGATCACCTCCGTGTTCTTAATGGAAAACCATAACTGGGCCTGGAGATGACTATTCTGAAAACTCATGTTGCAGTGTATATGGAGGATGTTCGTTGAAAGACTAAACATTTCCAACCCATCAAATATATCGACGCTGGCAAGTGACGATGGGCTCTTATGTAAGAAAGGAATGAAGCCCTGGAGCAATCCCGTTTCTCAACCATGCTGACCATAACGATGGCAAACTCAATAAAGAGTAGAGCAGGGACACCTGGGTGGCTCGGCGGCTCGGCGGTTGAGCGTTTGCCTTTGGCTCAGGACGTGATCCTGGAGTCCTGGGATCGAGTCCCCTATTGGGCTCCTTGCATGGAGCCTGCTTCTCTCTCTGCCTCTCTTTCTGTGTCTCTCGTGAATAAATAAATAAAATATTTTAAAAATAAAAATAAAGAGTAGAGTAGGGGAAGCGATCATATGTGCCGATAAAGCCCCCTGACTCCCTCTCTCTTTGCAGCACACACAGGGCCAAACTAGTCCTCTGAGCTCATTCACTTTCATGGATCTTATCCTTCTCCATGCCCATCAAGACCCTTCTCAAATGTCACATCCTCCATGAAGCTTTCTTGGTATCCTCTGAGAATGAAATGACTTTCCTTTTGTGTTCTCATAGCCCTGAGTTCCTTTCAATCCATCGTTAGCTCTTTTTCCCCACTAGACCAATTTTCTCAAAGGCCAAATGCCCTTTTCATTTTTCGTATCTGCTGCTGGTAGCAGTAGGTCATGAGATATAAAAGGTGTTTAATAAATGCTCACTCAACTAAATCATATTATAGTTCTACATCATCATTCTAAAGGCCTACCCAGAAACCCCACTTACCTTTGATGACTGTCTGCATAAATCCAAATACACACGTACATCGCCTACTATCAGGAATTTCTGAAACTGGAAAGTTATAATTAATGAGACCCAGATACACAATATATGAAACATGAAGGATGGACAATCTTGAAGTCAAGGAGGTACCACCACACCCCTCTCCACTTTATTGAGATGAAGCTGCTCCTTGTGGCCACATTTGGGTCATATCTATAATTTTTACCAGTGTACTTTATATTTTATGATTCAGTTATCTTCGTAATAAAAGAGTTTGCAATTACACAGTGACTCCTGCCTCACTAAATCAGAATTGGGCTGGATGCCAGGAATTCATTTTTTGGTTGCTTTCTTGAAACTCAAACCATTTTCCCAAAGAGACTTTTTAAACGTGTAGCTTCCCAAACTTTCCTGTGAACATCTATTTAACTCCTTTATCCTCACCAATGCTTTTAGGAATATAAGTTCAGTGTTACTGAGTGGCTGATGGAAATATGCTTGCTAATGTAGAAATAGTAGCTGGATAGAGAATGAAGCAGGGATGGAGTGGGTTTATTCTTTGACTCAATTCAAATGTCAATTCCTCTAAGAAGTATTTCCTCATATTCCCATACCCAGGATGGGTTATGGATCTTATTGGTTGATTCCTTTAGCGTCTTGGGCTTGTTTTTCTCATAAGCCTAGGATCCTCGGGTGCTGTATCCCTAGGGCCAAGAACAGAAGGTTCTGAATGAATGAATGACCAATTCTGGGCACCAGTGACTTGTAAATCCTCTTGTTTAGTTAATCTTTGGTAAGATGCTATAGGAACCAGCTGAGGCCAGTCTAAGTCAAACATGGAATTTACTATAATGAGGGAATTGCTCAGATCTCCAATTGGATGTGCTCTTGAGAGACTCCAGGCAACAGGCTAGATCCCTAAACAGCCTCGTAAGTCAGTAACTTTTGGGTGACTCTTAATCATTTTATTTAGTCCTTGTGTGACTCTGCTTAAGTTTCAAATATTAGGATTGGCTTCAAGGGGTTTAGGAGAGGTTGGGGGCATGATGAAGGAAAAGTAGTTCCCCAAATAAAAAAAGGGAGATCGGGAAAGGATTGCTAGGTAGGAAAAAACAAAGCAGGATTTTGCACCAGCTTATTTTCCTGAGAAAGTATATCCCACTGTTCTATTTTTAGGGACTTTGGATCCTGGAGGTCACCTGCAAGGTCATGCTTCAGTTTTTCATACAGTATCTCCAACCAAGATAAGAGTTCTCAGGTAACAGGGATTGCCTTTCTTAAGCCAATCAGTCCAGCTTAATTTTTCCTCCAGAATCCTTTGGCTGTTGAGAAAAAATTATCTATCTGTCTATCTATCTATCCAGCTATCCACCCATCTATCCTTCATCTATCTGTTCCTTTTTTTGAGTTGAAATCTGCCTCCTGGAAGCCTCTGCCCATTTCAACCCCTCTCGCCATCCCAGGACAAATTAGCTACTTCTTCCAGAGGGCAGTCTCTGAGCCTTGACTTGGTGCCTTTAAAACTACGTGACCCATATATCCCACCACATGGCACTACTGGTATATTGCCCCTCACTATGCAGGGCTCACATTACTGCGTACACGTACCCCTCCACTTTTGGCCTTTTGGTGCTTTCTAAGGTTTGTACCTGGTTCTGCCCACCCTTGAATGGTTCATGTACTTCAGCCCACCTCTCTGAGCTCCTGCTTCCAGAGCACCCTCCTCACCAAGTGTTCTCATTCTCTCTTGCATCAAGGGTGTCAGCTTTGCCATTAGGCAGATCTTGTTCCAATCTGGCTCCAAGGTTTACTCTTCATATTTCCAGAGAGCAAATGCTTCAACTCTCTTGATCTGTAATATGACATAATACATACATTTAGCAGGCTGCTTATGAATTGTATGGGATAATGGGTTTAAGAAAATTGTTATAATACTTTGAAAGTAGGTGATTAACAGATAGTAGCTGTTACAACGGTCTTTTTAAATATTGATTTTATCATTTACAAAATTATCGAAGTTATACTTTATCCGGTTATATATGTGTATGTAAACTCCTGAAAGATTCTCTCCTAGAATGGTATTGGTAGGCCAAGGAGTTCACACATTTTCCATTTTAGTAAATCTTAATAAATTACTATTATTGAAAATAAGCATTATCAATTATAATCATGTTCATAGTATATAAGACTTGCTACTTCTCCATACCCTTATTTTTTTTAAGATTTTATTTATTTATTCATGAGAGACACAGAGAGAGAGAGAGACAGAGGCAGAGACACAGGCAGAGGGAGAAGCAGGCTCCATGCTGGGATCCTGACGTGGGACTCGATCCCAGGTCTCCAGGATCATGCCCTGGGTTGAAGGCGGTGCTAAACCACTGAGCCACCCGGGCTGCCCTCCATACCCTTAGGATAACTTAATGTTATTAGTCTTTTTTGTGTGTTTTATAAACTGCATGAGCTTCAAAAGAGATGTGATAGATGACTTTCTGTTTTGCTGATTACTAATAAGGATCACTATATTTTCCTGTGTTCAATAGCTATTTGTATCTTCTAGTCTATGAACTGCCTCCATATGTCATTTACCTATTATGTTGATTAGAACATTTTAATTTATTGAACTGTTGAAGCTCTTTACATATTACCCATACTAACCCTTTGTGTCCTACATAACAAATACTTCTTCCCAGTATGTTTTCTTTTATTCTTGTTCAGGTTCTTTTTCCAATGAAAAATGTTTTAATTTAAATAGATATATTTACTGCTTTTTGTTCTTTTTTCCTTTTGTTTTTTTGGTGCTTATTGAAGGCTAATCTATCCCAAGAATATATTTTCTTAAATAGTATTATAGTGGTTTTTAAATACTCGGGTTTTTAATCCATCTGAATTTATTTTTTAAGTGATATAAAGTGCTGTACATATTTAACGAACAGTCAGTTGCTGACTTAACATGTCCCTTTTATGATATACTAAATTCACACTAAATTATATCCTTGAGTTAATTTCTGGGTTCTCTATTCTCTTCCCCTGAGTTAAATAGATGTTCTTGCATCAATACTAAAAACTATTTTAATTACTATAGCACATGTGATACGTTGTATAACAATGTTACATATTATATATTTCACATGTAATCCACATACATGCACACAGATTCAAATTTGAGGGTACTGAGAGAAGGCTATGTGATTTCAGAGGTAAAATAATTAATTTGTAATTCGGGAAATCAGAGAACAATTTGATGAGGAGGTGGCCTTTGAGCTGTACTTGAGGTAGGGTTGATCGTGACTGACAAATCAAAGTGCATTCCAAGAAAAAGGAATTGCTTTAGCCAAATGACAGAGGCAAGAAAATACAGGTTATGACCCATCCATCACCAACCCGTAAGAATAAGTATTGTAGTTTGGTCAGAATATAAAAAATAGGGATCCCTGGGTGGCGCAGCGGTTTGGCGCCTGTCTTTGGCCCAGGGCGCGATCCTGGAGACCCGGGATCGAATCCCACGTCGGGCTCCCGGTGCATGGAGCCTGCTTCTCCCTCTGCCTGTGTCTCTGCCTCTCTCTCTCTCTCTCTCTCTCTGTGTGTGTGTGGTGACTGTCATAAGTAAATAAAAAAATTTTTTTTAAAAAGAATATAAAAAAATGTTTGGAAAGGAGAGATGTTGGAAATAAAGTTGAGAGAGGTGGTTTGGGGCAACACAGAGACGCCCCAAAGGTCAGGCTAGACAGGATGGACCATCTTGATTCTGGGTATAGGAAGGAGCCCTGGAAGGCATGACCTGACCTGCTTTTAGAAAGATGATGGGTGGGGATTTGATTCCAAGAAGCCAGACAGGGAGACAGGGAGAGCAATCAAGTCACTATTGCAGAGATTTGAGCTTTTCTGCAGAAGATGACAGGCCTAAAGGAGTGGTAGTCAAAGAAACATTTCAGGATTATTTTAGTCAGCATTTTCTATTTCATTCCTAATACATTATATTCCAAGGAATTTATTGGGGATTGCAGGGCCAAATGTCGTATATTTAAGCAACAAACAAAGAACAAAAGGCAACTTTCCCACTTTTTTCTCCCCTGAGAAACCTCCAAGGTACCTCAAGTACTACATTTTGTGCAATCTGAGTGTTTTTGTAAGAGACTGTCTTTTAGAAGAGCACTTCTGGCCACAGCCTCTATCTTATTCAGATTTCTCAACCTTGGCACAATTGACATATGGGGCCAGATAGTTTGTTGTTGAGACTGTTGTATGCATTGACGTTCAGTAGCATCCCTGTCCTCTATCCACTAGATGCCAGTAGCATCCCCAAGCCACTTGTGACATCAAAAAAACATCTTCAGATATTACTAAATGTCCCCTGAGAATCCCTTATCTAGTGGGCCCTTGAGCCAAGTTCTCTCTGGGTGGACTGGTGGCAGGCCCAAGACATTAGTGATGCTGAGATGGTTGGCAACACTCGGGCTTTAGTGTTGGGCACCAACCCAACCCTGCTACTTAGTAGCTTTAGATCCTTGGACAAATCACATGCAAGCTCACTGAGTTTCAGTCTCCTTGCCAAGAAAATGAAGGTAATACTAACTACTTCACAGGATTGTTTTGGAGATTAGATGAGATGACGTGTGCGTAAAGAGACAAATGCAGTGCTTGGCACGCTACAGCTGTTCAATAAATATGTGCTGACTCAGATGCAATTATCCTCATCGCTCCAATGTAGTTTTTCTCCATACAAAGGGAGACTTTTATCTTTGTTGGAAAATGCTTTAAAATGCCCATGCTTTGGCTCAACCTAAATTCTGGGTTTTAGCATCTCACTCTTCCTTTATACAAGGCACCTGAAGAATGTTAAGCGATAGCCAATAACCTAGGGTACAAGCCCATCACCAGTCCACTTGAGAGAGCTGCCGCCATGTCAACATCTGAAACAATATTGTTCTGAGAACTGTCACAGCAACCCAGCATAAACCCTTGCCCTGGTTGGGTTGCTGTGGCAGTTCCATCACAATTAGAGCCTCTAGAGTATTGAGGATAAGAGTGTGAAGAGCTGAAAACAGGGGGCCTTCCTTCATTCTATCCATGAAGATTCCAGATGGCAATTTCCTGTGAAGTGCTATGTCTGTAACTCTTTTTCCATCATTTTCTCTTCCTTCTACCTCTTTTTTCTTTCCTTACTAAGGGTTGATTCTCTCTGCTTAACCTTTACTCTCTTCCTCTCACCCTCTACAGGAAATTTGGCATTTTTATGATGAGTTCCATTCCCTGCTTTCCTTTCACCTCCGCTGCGCATCAATGTCTTCTTCTCCACCTCTCAGCACCTCCCTCTTAACTTCTGATTACATATCTAGCATCCATTTATTTTTCTTTAAACATTACGCTCCCTATTCATAATTTTCAAAGCGGAGGACTCGAACATTAAATTAAACTGCTTTTTTTTAAATTTTACTCACATTTTAATTATATGTAAATTTAAAAATCTTCCTGACCCCTGGGGAGAAAGGTTTCCAGCACTTCAACACAATTCTCCAACTTCATGTTTTCCCCTCATCAGTGCTCTCACGCAAATCTGTTGGGATTGTGCTAAGTTTTTCTTAGCAGCTGGTTTAGGCAGAGCTGGGGGGATTCATGTGCAAGTATGGGAAAAACACTGGGTATTTAGATAGCGCTGTTGTTTCAAGGATCTCTGGAGAAACTGGTTACGCTTAACAAGACCAGAAATGGAATCATTAACACTCACCTCAGCAGGATTCCTGCTAAAAGAGAAACAGTCACCACGACCACCCCCAACACAGCCAGCCTTCCCTTCTACTTCCTCATTCCTTGTGCTCCCTCTCCAAACATGGCAGGACCCTTTGTCTCCTTGACAATTGTCCTGCAGCTCCTGACGGATGGGGTGCTGGAAACTGAGGGCTGATAATTATCTTGGACAGGAGCCCAGGAAAACCACCTTTTGCACATAGTAGGCACTCATTATGGAATTGAATGGAGGCCATAGTTGCCCCATACCTGGGGGTGGAATTTGTATCTTAAAACAACTCCCCATGATTTAATCTTTAGTACCTTGTATAACATGTATACACACCAAATAAACACAACACAGAAGGATTTCAAAGAGGCACTGACTGGTGTTTGCTTTCTCGTAGGTTGATCAAACAAGGGTGGAAAATAAGCCAGGGCAATGGTTTAGTAAAGCTTTCTCTGGAAAGTGCCCACCAGTTTCTTGGGAAACTACTGGTCTGGGCCAGGGTCAAGATTTGGGTGTTTTCATGAAGACACCCTCAAACCTTATAGGAGAAGAAACCCAAAACACAACCAACTGAACGGGCACACACAGGTGAGCTCTTGCTCTGTTTTTGGAATCCAGGCTACATATCACACTGTCTGTGAGCCCTTCTTCATTGCTCAGAGAAGGCCTCTTTACTTCCTCCTCTTTGATGTCACAGCATTTCCTATGCACCTTGTTTATTTCTCTTAGTATCCTGCATTGTAACGATCCCTTTTCTTATCTCTCTCCATTCCTTGAAGGCAAAGACAAAACGTTTATTCTTCTCTGTATCTATACAGAGTCTAGCATAGCATGAAGTCCAGCCCAGACAAAGGCTGATAAAAAAAAAAAAAAAGTCCCTATGGAGGGTCAAATCCTATCCACTCTTTTTGTAAATAAAGTTTTATTGATAGACAACCATGCTCACTTGTTTACATTTATCTATGGCTGCTTTCCTGCTACACTGGCCAAACTGAGTAGTTACAATAGAGAACATATGACCCCCAAGACCTAAACTACTCGCTCTCTGGCCCTTGACAGAAAATGTTTGCCAGTCCCTGTGCTAGGACACCCCGCAAGTTTAACAAAGTCAGCCAAAATGATGCCATGAGAATGTTAACTAGAATTAGCAAGCCCAGGCTATCACTGAAATGAGAGAGTCCACTCTGTCTTCTCTCATAAAGACCTTATCTTTTGCTTCAAAAACCTGGAACTCAGATGAGTCCTTTTTCCACATTTGGTTTTTATTCTCATTCACTCCTCCAGGGTGTTTCTCTAATATTTTTTTCTTTCATTCCAGTAATGGAATATGATTTATCCACTAACTATGCTTTTTTGAAGCATGTTTTATATCATAGTAAATAATACTAATAACACCAAGTGAAAAAAGCAAAATACGCAAATTCACATACAGTCTAATTCCAGCTAATGCTTTCAAAAAAGCAACATTCAGGGACAGAAAGGAAAAAATACATTGCAGTGTCACACGTGATCGCTTCTAGATAACTAATTTGGGTAATTTTCACTCTTTTCTTTATCCTCTGGTATATTTACGATAGCAATGAATCTCTCCTCTCTGCCAAGTATCTGTGATTTAAGCAGTTGTGATTTCAGTGCTTCTGTTATTACATAGACACTGTCTCTAATAGGCCCTCCCACACTGCTACATGTTGCACTCACTCATAAATCCTACCTATGATTCATCTACACCATATTTGTGAAACTGCTTTGGATAAAAGTCATTGTGTGTATGGAAAATATGGTTAGCTCTGTTGTTTGCAATCTTGCAAAGAAAAAAAAAATTCAGGTCATCGCAAAAAGCCTAATTTGTGACATTAATTCTACTCATCAGGTCTGTTCATGAAGACAGATTCCACTTTTTCAGTTGCTTCCTTTAAGTAAGTCCTTTCCAATCCAGACTTCTAGCTTCTGCCAGAGGCTAAAAGGGAAAGTGGCATCTATGGTCTTGGTAAAGTGGAAAGGTACTGGGCATCGTGCCTTCAGAGGGGGCCTCCCCTCCCCTGCTTTGTTGTCTCCTAACCGTGTGATGGTGGGGAAGTCACTCCAGCTCAGAGACTCAGTTTTCTCCTCTGCAAAATGGGGTTGGTTACGAATAACTCCCTGAGTTCCTAGGAGGATCTTCATCCAAGCATCTAGAGCAGTCCAGTATTCAGTAGATGCTTGACAAGTGGTCAACTATTTTAAAAAGAAATGTTTTTAAGACCAGTGAAAGTGCTTATTATGGAAGGAAATGCAAGGTGCTTTCAGTGGAAGAGCCCCAAGAGGAAATGGTACTTCCTGTGTCTCTGACTCAGCCAGAAGCAGGAAGAACGTGCATCCACATGGTCTACTGGCTACATTCTGTAACCTATTTGTAAGATGAGTCAGGGGACCCGGGCCTGCCTTTGCCTCTAATGTGCTAGGCAATTTAAATGTGCCCCTGTTTGCTCTTCTGTGACATGAAGGTTTTAGAGGAGAATCATTGTGAGGTTTTACATTTCTGATACAAAGATAATGTGTATTCATAATATTGCAAAAGTGTGTCATATTGTCCAAACAGTAAGTACAGCACTTTATAGTTTACCGCATACCTTCGCATTCACGATCCTCAGGATAGTCCTGGGAGATGAGGAAGGCAAGTATCATGATCTCATATAACAGAGAAAGAAAACGGGCCCATGGCCACATAGCAAGCAAGTGATTGAACCTGCACGTGGCCCCAGGTCTTCTTAATATCAACTTTTGCTAACTTTCTGCTCCACCCAGAAGAATACATTTCGATACTCTGGTTGCTGACCTTGAAGACTTGAAGTTTCCAGTGAATCTTTAATTAAATTACCCACATATTTTCTGTTTGATGGGTCTTTCCTTGTTCTGCTCTAGGATTTCCCAGCATGGAAAATTCATTTGTGCAGGGTCATCTTAGCCATGTCCCCAGTCTAGATTTTATTGAAGGGGAAGAGAGAGGCTCTCTTACAGAGTGCAGCCGGTGACGTCAGCAACAGCAAGCTGAGCGAAAGCTCTCCTCCATCCCATGACCTCAGCAGGGAGGTGGAGAAGAGTCACTTCACAAACAGAACTCCCACTGGGTCCAAGCATGGGTGAAGCACCTGCTTTGGAGGAAAGTAGCCTGGACTGGAGGTGAAGTTTAAGCTGAGTATCTTGGGGCAAGCCACCTTGGAAGCTCATCCTTGGAGACTCAGTGTCCTCCCAGACACATCTGTAAAGTAACGCCCGACAAGCTTACCTTGACTTTCACCAGTCGGTGCATAGATCTTCTCTTCTAAGAAATCCTCCCTGCCTCTTCCAAACAGGATGGTGGACCTTGCTCTCTATCCCTACATCATAGACTTTGTGGACTATACTATCTGCTTATTTATTATTATTATTATTATTATTATTATTATTATATGTGTAATTATCTATCTTTCCACCAAGAAGTCCACTGGACTTCTTGAAGGTAGGGACTATATGATTTTTTTTTTCTGTCTCTATATGTTCTTCTGTCCGAGATATTCAGGTTCCCTAGGCATTCAGATTTAGCGTTGGCAACATTGTGACCTCACAGGGTCTTCACAATGGCCTCAGAGACCTGGCGGGCTCTCCTCTACCACTTACCTGTCTGAATCTCCATCCTCTCTCCACGTCCCTTGTTCCACTGTAGCCCCATGGGCTTCCCCACCCTTCTGGCACACATAGGGCATAACTGGCCTGACCCTTTGAGAGAACTCTTCTCTTTCTGGAGCGCTCCTCCTGCTGACACCTGTAGGCTACCTTCACCACTTTTTTCAGGTCTTTGCTCTGATCTCACTATCTTAAAGGCTCCAGATTGACCACCTGCTTAATTCTGCAGCCTCTTTCCAAACCCTCTCGATATTCCTCCCCACGCTCACCACTTCTTCTATCCCACAGTGCTATCGACTTAGAGCATACTACTTCTGACTGTGATTTTCATTTATTGTCTGTCTCCTTCTCTAGAATAGAAGCTGCACAAGAGAAAGGTTCTATGGTCTGATCACTGGTATATCTCACGTCCCTAGAAAAGTGTCAGGCGCATAGGAAATACTCACATACCATTGTTGAATTTAATCTACCTACTTTTTTGTTTGTTTGTTTGTTTTGTTTTCTGCTGCTTGAGCTGTTTAAGTCCTCAGGACAGTCAGGCTGAGCTCTTCCAATACTTTGCACCTCAACATTCCAGCTGATCTCTTTGACTGTCCTCTGGCCTTTGTGTAGACATGACCCTAGTGACATAGAGTCCCGTGGCATAGCTCTGCTCACAGGAAGTGACGGGTCCTTTAATAATACAGATCTCATCTAGCTATTCGACAGCAATGGCTTTTGCCTTTTAAAAACAACCTGGCTTCTTCTTATACGATAGTTTCAAAACTGAAATTTCAAAATGGGTGGAGGCCCCTGAAAGGTGAGATGAGCTCCCCTTACTTGGTGAGTATGGGGCTGGAGCAGAAACCCCTTTCTGTGGGCTCACCTTCCCACTTGCATTGTCTTTCCGCCTCTACGAGTCATTAACTGTGCTAATCACAACTAAAACAAAGCTAATAATTGCTTCTTGGAACATTGTGTAATGCCGTGGAATGTTGCCACGGGCCTCTGAGAATCAGCCCCTCACTCTGCTCAGAGTAATTTCTCAGGGATTGTAACTCCGCTCGTCTTTAAGCTGAATGTTTATCATTTTCCATTTTATTGTTGCTGGCCCCTCCCCTGCCTTTGAAGTTTCTGAAATCTTTAAGCACTTGGCTGGTCTCTATACACCACAGGTCTTCTCCCTCAAAGAGGGCACCTGGCCAAGAGAAAGGAATCGGAGCTCCTCTCTTGGCTGTGCCTATAAAACAATCAGATCGCTCTGCAGCTTGCCATTTGAAACGTGAGCTGTGCTAAAAGTACAGATAATGCAGCATGTTCCAAGGAGATTAGAATATCCCAGTGGGATTTTGGGTGAATGGAGAAGGAAAGTACTGAGTCCTCCATGCACAGTGTAACCCTCTCTTATCCAGACCGCATTGTCTACAAGGGAAGGTCAAGGACATGGGCCCACCTATTCTCCTTCTCATAACCACCCTGCTTTGTGAAAAGTTACAGGAGTTCAGAGCTGGGCATTTTCCATGAAACTATTTGCTTGTTCTCTTTGGGACAATTTGGTAACCTCCATCAATAGTTATCCTTTTCTCAACTTGGACAATACTAGCCAAGTAAGGAGACGTTTCTTCCCTGCCCCCACACCTCTCCCAGAATTCTTAGCTCTTCTGACAATTCCCAAGAAAAAGAATGGGCTCCAGTCACTGTGCCATGAGAAGGCCCTGGGTACCTCAGGTCAGAGCCCAGAGCCACCATTCACACTAAAAAGAAAATGTATTACATATATGAAGTTTAATTTTCACGAATAAGATCTGCACCCAAATAGGCTTTATTCTCTCAAAGGCCCAGTCATAAGTGAAGAAGTTTAAAATGTTGAGGTAACTGGGCCACCTCTGTCACCCAGTTGACACTGGAATCCCAGCTACAATGTGCCCATCAGCTGCTCCTCCCATCTCTGTTTGGGTGTTTCCACTAATGGTGAGCCCCCGACTCTCAGAGGCAGCTGAGTCTACAAACACATATAATATTTCCTTGGGCTATTGGTATCATTAGAAACCTGTGACAATATGGTCTGAATGCCTCCAAAATTGGTAGCTATCTCTTGAAAAATATCAGGATCTCATGGTCTCCATTATTTCCTGGAAATTCCCAAGGAAATTTGTATGCTCCACAGATTTGTAAAGGTAGACACTTGTGACGTCTTCCAACTGCCAATGCTTGAAACAGTAGCTGCTCAAGGGGTCTTGGGACACTTTACATCACCCATACTAGTCCAAGCTGCTAGTGCTCTTGTTCTTTCTCTCTCCCTCTTTCTCAATGTCTCTCTCTCTCTTCAGTGTCTCTCTCTCCTGATTCACTGTGAGTCAAAGTACCACCTTCTTCATAGCTGCTAGCAGAGATTGCTCTCACCACCCACAGTCTGTAATCCCAGTCTAGGGATCCCTGCCTCACTCCCAACATAGGGATGGAAAGAATCAACTTTTTCCTTCCTAGGAGAGCTATAAGATCTCCCTACCAAACAGGTCCCTTTTATGCCATGAGAAGAGGCTTAGAATAGTTAAAATTGTATACATAGACACATATACACACAGCATTCCAATATGAAGCATTTGGATTAATTCATTACCTTAAGGCAGTTTCTCTAGAAGCAGATTTTAAGATGACAATTCAAATGCAAGTGATTTATTAGGGAAATGTCCCCAGAAGAGCCTATAGAAAAACAAATGAAGAAAAGGGAGGAAGGCGCACAAGGGTACTATTCCAGGGTAAGTCCAGCTCCCACCTGATCCTACAGGAGGCTCTGAAGTAGAAATGACACCTGAGCACATCCAGATTTAAGGCAGGGGAGTTGAGTATTCGGATTCTTCACTACAGTTCATCATTGGCAAAGGACCACCCAGCGTGTGGTGTAACTCCTGGGTATAGCCAGCTCTTTGAGCTATTGGGCAAAATGGCCCCAGTACCCCAGGAGAGCTGTCTGTTAGAAACAAGGGCACCAGAAGCAGAGAAGGAGTATCTAGAAATGTAAAAGGAATCTGAGGGGATCCGGACAGAGAGAGTATCAACATGTCCATTCATTCATCCATGTCCCCCCGCCCCAAGTGAGTTTGGCCCCTAGGCTTTATGTAGCTTTAATGTGGTATCTCTATAGTAGGAAATGGTCAACAAACTTTTAATGGAGTTCTCAGGGTAGGGTGGGCCTGAGAAAGTTCTGCTTCATCACACACCCTACTGAGTAGATATAATGCAGTTTAGGTCCACACGGGCTGTTTGGCATGCATCCACAGTGTGATGGACACTGTTCAAATAAATCTTTTGAAGCCACTTTATAGAGGCTGTTGCAAAGCCATGTTTGCTGAGCCTCTGTGTCCATATGAGCTTGGTCATGTCCCCTCTTTCACTAGATTTTTCTATCCAGCTGCCCATCAAGACCAGTTGAATCACTTTCTCAAAGACGATAAAGACTTTTATGAGCAAACCAGAGCATGCCTCCCAGTTGTGCAGATGCTGGCATTTCTTGGAAGGCAGCGCCTGTGCATATGCAAAATCACCCACATAAAGCTCCCTGCAAAGCCAAATACAAACTCAAATCAAGCTGCTTTTACTTTCTTTACAGTAAACAAACCCAAGTCTAGAGAACTATCAAATCAGGTCTTTATCTTTGTGGCTATCTTCTTATTTAATTTTCCAATAATAACTACTAGACCCCTGTTGCTCCATCATTTTATACCCAAGAACCTATTAACATGACAAGAAAATCTCAAGGCACCGCCATTTCAGTTTTTACCAGAGTTTTAATGGCCCAACATTAGTTTCTGTTTTCTTTCTCTCTCTCTCTTTTTTTCCTCCCTCAAGTAAATAAAAGCATATGTTCCTTTCCCTTTCTCCCTATATCACCTAAAAAAGCAGGAGAGAGAAAACCCTAAAGAGCAAAGCTCTTAAGTCAAACCAGTCCACACAAGTTAGAGTCTCATATCTTTTAACAGAACTTATCCTGTTTCGTCTGACACCCACTCTAATCCCTGGCACATGGTGGCAGGCATTTAGTAAGGGAGCACTGCTGGTTCCTCCCTCCTTCCCCTCCAGTAACTCTGGCCCTACCAAATTCTGTCCCCCCAGGTTCTGTGACAACCCCTGTGCCTTAAATCAAGAACTTGTTTCACTGTTTATATGGTTGTCCTCTACTCCCAGAGACAAAGACACAAATACCACCACATATCTGAGCACTTAGTATATACCAGGCATTTTCTATCCATCATCTTATTTTAATCCTCACAGCACTTCTTTGAGAAGTAAAATTATTTCCCCCATTTTAGATACAAGGAAACTGAGATACCAAGAAGCTCAGTGACTCTTCCAAGATCCTACAGCCAGGACAGGAGTAGAACTTGACAATGAATTCATGCTTGGCTGGAACTAATAATTTCTGTCCTGCCCCAGTTCCTATCCCTTAGCATATGCTTTGGGTCTTCAACTCCCATGTGAACACTGCAGAATGTAAGGATTTCTGAGACCCCACCCACCCTGGTGATCCAACTATGGAAAAACTCTGATTTTGAGCACATAAAAATCCAGAAAAAAAATCAACAGCATGTACCTGGAAAAGAGAGGCGACACCTTCCTTCATTCAGAAATGTCTGTAATAGACCAGGAGCATTGTTCGTCCCCAAGCAGACTGCAAGAACTTTTGCTTATGATTTCCACAGAATGATTTTGTAATACAAGTCTTAAAAAACATTTTTAATGTATTATTCAATCAAATGACCATCCCTATGGCTTGCAACTCAAAATGTCATGGTGGTGAAATACCCATTAGTCACCTGCTATAAGTTCAGTGGAATGTGCTGGAACACAGAGTCTGCAAAAGCAAATATAGTCTTGTTAAGCTGTCAGGTCACATAACATACAGGCTCACGCTATGACACTGTCGTCAGGAGGAAGGCTTAGATGGTGTGTGCTTCACAAACCAAGAAACTGGTTTCTGAGAGGCCAACTTTTCAATGAACGCTCTTTAAAGCCGAGTTAATGTGTTTCCTACTGTTATAACAACGACATGTGAGTCACATATGTGGTTTCAAGATTCCTGAACTGGATCTGCACGGCTGCTGATGTAATCAGAAATAACCTCTGGGTCCTTGAGACCAGAAGACTCAGGAGGAAAACTGCCCAGCTGATGCAGCTGCTGGTACTCATTTAGTGCTCTCGCCAGCATTCCAGCATTCCCAGCATTCAAACCTCCTAGGAAAATTATTCATTAATACTCTACTCTCATTTGAAAAATGTCTTTACTACCAAGGCAAAATAGCTCTAGGAGTCAGCCCACAAACTTATCTCATCTGACGTTCTGGAGATAGTCTGTTACGGGGGGGAAAGAAACTGAGGTTGAGCGTCAGGCGGATTCACATTTGGATTCCAGCTCCGCCACTTAGCAGCTGTGTGACTTCAGATAGGTCGCTGAACCTCTCTGTCCCTCCATTCTCTAATCTGGAGCGCTGGCAAATTATTCTTACCTCACAATGTTGCAAGAATAAAATTGGCCATAGAATAGCATCCGGTAAGGCAATAGGGTTACAATGCAGGCAACCCGGTATTTGGACCTAGGCTTGCCTGCAGGGAGCCTGGCTTGACTCACCTCTGGGTCTTGAGCCCTGTGTGACCAAGACAGGAACCTGCTGAGATGCCTGGGTGGCTCAGTGGTTGAGCATCTGCCTTGGGCTCAAGGCGTGATCCCAGAGTCCCGAGATTGAGTCCCCACATCAGGCTCCCTGAGGAGCCTGCTTCTCCTTCTGCCTGTGTCTCTGCCTCTCTCTCTCTCTGTATCTCTCGTGAATGAATAAATAAATAAAATCTTAAAAAAAAAAAAAAAAGACAGGAACCTGCTCCAGTTCTGGGTCCTCCAGGTTGTGCTCCCCAATCCCATAACCTGGGGATCAAATACCCAAGGCCTTACAGGAAGCAAGAGGAAGGTAAGAAAGGGAGGTGGCCCTGGGGCTTGAGCCAGCTTTTATGAACAGTCTTTCCTGTGGGAATTCCATTCATAAGCCATAAGTTGATAAGATTGCAAGGCAGTGGGAGTGTGTGATTAGGAATTCTGACCTTTAGAATTTCTGTGAGCAGCCTCTTTGCATTAGTATAAGAAGGGAGATGTCAGCTATAAGGCAAAAGATGATGAAAATGCCGCAGTTTCCTTTGGGCAGAGACGAAGGTAGAGAGAGAAATTCTGTTTTCTGGGGACTCTAGAAGATTCAGTGAGCAAGAAAGAGGAGGGTCCTTATGGGGTGTTTTCAACCACCAGGGACCCAGAAGGGGGGCGCATGAGGGATTTGCCCTGAGGACCACATCGTAGTACTCTGTATCAGTCTTCTTCCAGGTAAAAAACTTTTTCATACAGAGAAAGTACTTTGAGCCTCATCCTAATACTATGAATCCAGAATCCCCTTTTGAGAGATGGGAAACTCAAGCTCAGAAGCCTTGTATGACCTGGGAATTCTCTGTGAGATCACACTGGAAAAAGAGCCACATGTTGTCTCAGTGTGATAGGTGTCCCTGGTTTACACTTCTTTCTTCAATGCATCATGAACTTGGATTATGTCCTGAAGACCTGGGGAAGGACAGAGGATGTTGTCTGCTTTATAAAGCCCTTGCGTGTTTTCATGGTTCTGTTTCAAAACAAGAAACATGCAAAAAAAATGGCATGCTGCACTGAAACTCTGTAGTGAACACTCAACAGCATGGGGTGCCTGTGCTTCTTCAGAGTATATTTAAAAAAGAAAAAAGAGAAATCCTTGAGAAACAATAAGCAGCTTTATCTTATCAAAAGCTGATATGCAAATGAAAAATGCTTCTTTTTCTAACAGTAGTAATAATCATAATAAGGCGCTTGTCATATTCCAGGCAGCGTGTTAACTAGTTTACATTAATTATCCCTTCAACCTCCTGCAACAGATATCACTATATCCTTTTTTTTTTTTTTTTTCAGAGATGAAGAAGAGACGGAAAAGTGAAGTAACCGGCCTAAGGACACTCATCTCATAAGCGGCAGAACCAGAATCTGAATACGTGCTGATGCCAGAACATGTGCTCTTACTCTTAACTGCCACCTCCCAGAAACTGTATTGGCAGATCACGCACATTTTTTTCACTGAATTAGGA
This sequence comes from Vulpes lagopus, assembly GCF_018345385.1. Lineage (NCBI taxonomy): Eukaryota > Metazoa > Chordata > Mammalia > Carnivora > Canidae > Vulpes > Vulpes lagopus. Next base: position 69,489,975 of record NC_054830.1, read on the forward strand.
AAAAAAAAAGCCACAGCCTCAAGACGTAGGAATTATTACTGTCAATTTTCAGTAAGGAAATTGAAGCTCAAAACGTTTATGTGACTTCTCCGTGGCCCACCCACTGGTCAGAGGAAGAGCCAGGATTCAGACCCAGGACTTCTGATTCTGTGCCTACGACCATTTCTCCTTTCCTACCTCGCATCCTAATTCTTGATGGGGAAAATGACTGGGGGTTAGTGCCGAATTCATTCCTCCACGAGAAGAAATTGTTAAACTGTACAGAGACTTAGAGCAGGTGGGACCACCCCCACTCCCTGCTGAAAGGCTCATTGACTCAGTTACCAACCAATGTTTATGGCACATCAGGTGTGCCCTGGGCATTGACAAGTACCCTGGAGTTCCGCAGGAGCAGAGTGAAAGATGGGTCTCTATCCTCACGGTGATTCTTGCTGTCTCCCGAATGCCTTCTTTCCCAAGACCCACTCTCCCAGTAGGAGTGAAAAAGAAGTCTGTAAATCTCACTGGTTTCCTACTGCTTTTCCCCTGGAACCTCTCATTGCCTGTGACATAGTATGACTGCATTTTAGGGGTGTTCTGAGCTGTGACCCCAATGAGGCTGACTGTGGTAACTCTTTCACAAATACATTAGACCCCTTCCTTGCTAGCCTCGATGAACAGTTTGTCCTGAATGACTTTCTATACCCAACGCCAAGCAGCAAACCTCAGACCACAGACACGTGCCTTAATGTCATCCCGCGTGCAGATACCTGCACAGCAAGTCTCTCTGGACCTTCCCCGTGATGGCTTGATTTCCCTGGAAGCTCCCCAGAAGATCACCTTCTGGGCCCTGTGGATGGACGGCACACCTGGATCTTTCACATTTCTGCTGCCTGGAAGAGCTGCCAAAGGGAGATTCCTTGGTGTGATGGTGAGAGTGCATCTTGTCGTCTGTCTTCCCTAAATGCAGGGAAGGGTTGGAAAGAAGCAATCAGGTGGGGTGCCTGGCCATGAGCAGTTTCCAGCTGACTTTGCCAGGTCCGAAGAACTATGACCTAACCTCTGCTTCAAGGAGACTACAAACAAATGTAAACAATCAGTTTCCAAGGCCGGTGTCCAACTCCTGGTGGCTTGGTCCCCTCTGCATTGTAATGTATGTCTCAGTGTCCTGGTAACTGCTGAGAGAGGCTCTCAGGCGACATGACCAATACAGGCTGCAAGCCTCAATAGAAAGCGAGGTCCACGTGTGCACATCTTTTTACAGTCAGCAAGGCCTGCTATTTCCAATACCTCACTCAATACTCATAATAGTATGGAGAGGCAAGTTTTGCTCTTCTCATGTCACAAAGGAAGGAAATAAAGTGCAGAGTTAGCAGCAGAACTGGAGCTCAACACTACCAGCATGATTCTCCATCTTTTGCTTTATGATAAGATGAGATGATTAATATAATTGGAAGAACTTCCTTGAAAGTTTCTTGCAGGGAATGGAGATTATATCAGCTAATTAATAAATGCATATATCTATATATCCATTTATATCTATATACCTAGGTACATATATATGGCATTTAACCTTTTGCCTGGCACAAAGTAATCTCTCCCATAAGAAATAGCTTCTCCCTCTTTCTCTTTTTTAAGCAAGGCAACATAGTGTAGTTATTGAACCATGGTTTCTGAACTCAGAACTACTTAAAATGATATCATGACCCGGTACACCTGGGTGATACAATTGGTTGAGGATCAAACTGCTGGTTTCAACTCAGGTCATGATCTTAGGGTTGTAAGATTGAGCCCCCTCTTGGCTCTGCACTCAGCATGGATTCTGCTTGACTTTCTCTCTCCTTCTCCCTCGGTGCCTCCCCCCTGCAGGCTTGCATTCTCTCTCTTTCTCTCTCTCTCTCTCTCAAATGAATAAATAAGTATATTTTTAAAATGATATCATGACCGGGGCAGCCCTGGTGGCTCAGCGGCTTAGCGCCTGCCTTCAGCCCAGGGCATGATCCTGGAGACCCGGGATCGAGTCCCACGTCAGGCTCCCTGCATGGAGCCTGCTTCTCCCTCTGGCTGTGTCTCTGCCTCTCTCTCTCTCTCTCTCTCTCTGTGTGTGTGTGTGTGTGTGTGTGTGTTTCTGTCATGAATAAATAAATAAAATCTTTTTTAAAAATGATATCATGACCTTGTACAAGTTACTTAACCTCTCTGGGCATTAGTTTTTTTATTTGGGAATAATGATTTTTATAACCCCCAAAACTTCCTAAGGTTCAAACGAGAGTTGTATAAATAGAAGACAGAAATTTGCTCCCCAACACTGAGGTGTAAGAAGCAAACCATCACTTTGGTAAGGGGGATCTCAGGGGAAACTCTCATCTTCCTTCTGGACTATGTGCAAATACTGAGTGCCTGAAAAATGGAAGAATGTATTCTGTTCTCAACTCCACAGCTCTTCACTGAGATGATAAAATAAAAATGTTTCCATTCACAAACAAGAAACTCTCTGGCATCATGCTAAGCATGTGCACTCAGCTATGTTGCAAGTGTCCCAAGATGTTGGCTCTTGGTAGTCAATTCTGTGGCATTCATGCACCACTCTGTTGTCAAAGATCCTGACACTTTTCAGGATGCTGCATGAGTTTCTGTCACTTCTGGGACCTGCCGCAGCATGTTCCCCCCACCCCCAGGCTCTGGGATGATAACCTCTGTCTACCTTGTAGGGCCAGTTCTGCCTTCTTCTCCACCCCAAACACTAACTTCCCTCAATAAGTATCTCAAACAAAAGCCTAAGGGTGGGAATAGGTATGAGGGTGTCTTTTAGATGCCTTCTCTCTGCAGTGCTGCAACACAAAAGCTTCTGATAAACTCGCCCAAGGTGAGGGAACATGTACTCTAGACAATTTTCCAATCCCTTGCCAAATAGAAAACACATATTAATATGACAATGTGTTTCCTTGCCAAGAATAAGAATAAGATGGGGAGGAGGAAGAAGAGGAATTGGAAGAGGAGGAAAGGAAGGGGGGGAAGGAGAAGAAGAAGCAGAGGAGAGGGAGGAGGAAGAAATAACATATGTAGCATCAAGTATAGTATGACATGTTGAAAACACTTAATAAATGGCCATATAACTATTGAGCTATTGCATTTTAATGTTACTAAGACTGTCCTGTGATGCTTCAGCACTTTCTTTCTGTCCTTTATTAAAATAGAGGCAGGACCTTGGAGTGAGAAACTGTGCTATAGAACAAGCATTTTTGTCAGATGGGCAATGACCAGGTTATCCAAAATGAATAGAAATCAAATCTCGAAATCTCATCTAGGCTTTCTCTTACTAACCTCCTCCTCACTGACTTCATGTTGTTTGGCTTGGCTCAAGAAAAGGAATTTGGCATAGATTAATGTTGGGCAGTATCATCTCTGCAAGTGTAATAACTAGTGTGTGAGCAGATCCAAACCAGCAGTATCTTAAAAGAATAATACATCTCACCAAGCAATATTCAGTCCAGAAATGCAAGGATGGTTCAATACTGAAAATGTTGATAGCTGCATTACAACATTACATCAGATTAAAGAAAGAAAAAAATGATAATCTTGATGACATTTACTATACTTTCCTGATTAAACTAGAAATAGTACAGAAGGAATAGAAGGATAGTTCTTACATGATAAAGAATGTGAGAAGTTGGGACACCTGGGTGGCTCAGCCAACTCTTGATCTCAGCTCAGGTCTTGATCTCAAGACCATGGGTTCAAGCCCCCATGCTGGGTGTGAAGCCTACTTAAAAATAAATAAATAAATAAATAAATAAATAAATAAATAAATAAATAAATAAAATGAAGATTGTGAGAAGTCAATTTAAAAATCATTAATTAAACACCAGGTGCATTATCATTAAATTCAAGAACAAAGCACAGACATTCACTATCATCTGTTCTCATATAACACTGTTCTGGAAGTCTGTGAAATAAAGCACAAAGAGAGATAGGTATAAGCAAAGATATTTAAAAACCAGTTATTATCTTCTGTTTCTTAACCCCAAAAGAAAAAAGTAAGCACTTAATAGAGTTTGGAAAGTCTACTGGTTGCAAATAAATATATAAAAATCAACAACTTCTGTACATAACTGCTATAGGCCATTGAAATATTAATAGGGAAAATAGAAATTGAAATATTAATAGAAAAAAATCATTTTATAAATCAAATGATGTAAACAATCTAAAAATAAATGTAACAATACCATGTAAAAAAATAACTCAGCATTTGGATATACCTAAATGTAAGAGCTTTAACTATATATCTCTTGAAAGACATTATGGTAATAAATTTTCATTACCGTGGTTTGTGCAAAGTCTTATATATGATGCCAAAGCACAAGTAACAAAAGAAAATACAGATAAATTGGACTTGCTCAAAATGTAAAACTTTCGTACTTCAAAGAACACTATCAAGGAAGTGAAATAATAACCCACAGCTAAGGAGAACATATTTACAATTCATGTTTCTGACAAGGTACTCGTATCCAGACTATATGAAGAATTCTTCCAACTCAATAATAAAGTGACAACCCAATTTAAAAATGGGCAAATGGTCTGAATAGACATTTCTCTGAAGACACTATATAAGTAGCCAATAAGCACATGAAAAAATGCCCAACATCATTAGCCTTTACAGAACATGCAAATCAAAACCACAATGAAATCTCACTTTCCCATACATCAAGACGGTGGTGTATGAGAACTAATTACTCACTCACCACATCAGAATAATAGCAGCCCATCATGTTTAGCGCAGCAGAAGTCTCAAAGTGAAAAGCGGCATAGAAATTTTACTCAGAAATATATTTTTAAAAAAACCATTAAACTAGTTGAAATGTCTGCATATAGCATCAGAACTGATAAATAAGGACAGAGAGAGAAGAGATCAGCAGTCTTTATTAAAAGACTTTTAGTAGTATTTGATTTTTTTAAAATCATATTCCTACAGTATGTGGTGGAAAAAAATAAAAACTGATTTTAAAAAAAGGAAAAGAAAAACATGTATTTCAAGCTTTGTAGAAATTGAGATTCAAAAACATGAGCAATTTTTTTAAGATTTTATTTATTTATTTATTTTTAAAGATTTTTATTTTTTATTTATTCATGATAGACATAGAGAGAGAGAGAGAGGCAGAGACACAGGCAGAGGGAGAAGCAGGCCTGACGCGGGACTCGATCCCGGGACTCCAGGATCACGCCCTGGGCCAAAGACTGGCGCCAAACCGCTGAGCCATCCAGGGATCCCCAAACATGAGCAACTTGAATTTAAGAGATAAGAGATCGATGGAAAAGCAGACTCCTTCCTTTTGGGGTTTAACGATCTGAAATAAGTCATTCAAATCTCTCTGCACCTCGACTTAAATGTAGTAACACCCTCTGGCCTGTATGGCTTTACCAAGATTGTGCCAAAGATCAAGTGAGAACGTGAGCGTGAAGATCCTGCTTGAATTGTGAAGTCCATTACAAATGTTAGCTAATTACAACACAAAAAAAGAGGCTCTAAACATGAACCTGTCTATGCAGGTAAAACCCGCTCCGTTTCCTTGTAATTCTGACCAAGGGTTCTCCACTGCACAGCGCCTGGTGCTTAGTAGGGGTTCCGCTGACACATGCATGAATGCACAGGAATGCCATGCTGCGGAGACATCGAAGATAATAGAACCTCTCAACAGAATCATGAGTGGAGCCACTGTGTCATTGCGGTGACATGCCTACTGCACAGAGAGGTGAGGTACAATGGAAAACTGGTTAGAGCATTCCTAACACCCTCTTTAAATAAAAGGGTCCTGCTCCTCCAACCTTTGACAGAATAAGTATACAACATTTACACAACATTGAAGTGTAATTTCTAAACCAGAGTGGTCCCTGGGCAGCGTGGTTCTGTAGAATAATACACTTCGGATGCACGAGTCCTGGCTCTGACATTCAACAGTGTCCTGGATTTAGATGGACCACGTAACAAGTGTGAGCATCAGCTTCCATTTCACCAAAATAGGGAGACTAACCTCTAGTATGTAGGACTACAGCGTGGATGAGAGAGAACATACAGAAAGAGCCTGGCTCGGACTGCCCGGCCGATGAATGCAGGGATACAGGCCTCCCTGGGAGTCCTCATGCCCTCTGCAGTTGAAATCTGCTGCTTTGTCCACAGTTCTCTTGGGAAAGATAATAGGGGGGTTATCACCACCTTTTCCCGGTGCATTGTGTTATAAATACCTAACCTTTATCTCTGCTTGTCTCTTGCTTTATTTAATGGTGTATTCAGCAAACCCTGTGGCTCCTCTAACCCAAAGGATGCTTGCATCAGCTCAGAGGCATGGCTAAGGTGCAGATCTCCTGCCGCCATGGGGTGCCAGTCAGCCGACTCTGCTGAATTCTCCGCTCTGAACGTGCCCATATTCTCCCCAAGAAGTGGCTTCAGTCAAAGAGTCACACGTTCGGTGTCCAGGACTCCCCCTTTTAGAGTCTGTCTGTTACTGCCTGTCTCCCGAGCATGGGCAGTAGGTGATCAAGGGTGGCTTCCTACCAGATGCCAGCCTTGTAAATGTCCCTCTGGGTCTCAGAAAGAACCAGGCTGAGCACAGCATGGTTCCTGGCAGACAACAGGGGGATGAGTCAAGGCAAAAAAGCAGAACTGAGCCATGGTGAACTTTAGTCACCACAATGGCATTTGCCATTCAACAAACATTTATCAAGCTCGGCTGTAGGGTATTTTCTCACATGTTGTCCCACCAAATCCTCTGTTACCCCGTGAATAGGCATCAGCTCCTCATTTTACAGACAAGAGGCAGACACGGAGATGTTTGGAGATGTTCGGTGGAGTTCTACTAGCCCCCTCCTCCCGGCCCTGCTGCTAGTAACTGCTAAAGGCAGGATTTGAACCAGCATCTCCAGATGAGAAATTGTTTTTTCCATGTCACAGCTGCCTCTGCTTCGAGCATGAAGTGTGTTGATGAATCCTGCCTATGATTATTCGAGAAGGTCTCACATTGAAGAGTTTAATATTTAGAATCTTAGATTTATGCTTTTTCTTAGGACAGCATGTCCCCAGCTCTAAATGATTTATCCATACATTCAGCAGTGATTTACTGAGTACCTTCCATATGCCTGGCACCACGCCGGGCGCTAGAACTACAGAGAAGCCTGGGACATGGTCTTTACCAACACCACAGCTAGAGAAGAGCAGGGAATACATCTCATCAGTGCCTGCACCAAATGGATCAACCCGAGTGCAGCTGTCGGCTCCTGGCCTTCCCAGGCCAACCCAACAACCCAACTCAGCTTACAAGCCCATCCCTACCCCACCTGAGTCCCCTCAGCAGTGCTGTTCATAACTGAGGAGCATGGCACAAGGTTAACTCTAAGAGGGGTCATGCCACTCCTCTCCAAGAGCAATAAATGACCTGCCACTGGTCCTTGCCGACAGTGTCAGGTGAGCCTGGATATAGCCATTGGGCAACTCTGTACCCATGGGCTGCTTAGAGCACCCCTTGTCTAAGAAAAGGGATGCCCACTGATATCCCAGGCATCCCTCTCACTCCCAACATTTATCCCATCTCCTGCTTGGACAAATTTCTGGTCTGACATCATAGGCCAATCAGCTGGGGTCCTGAGGACCTATCTCTTTCAGATTGACTTCTCTGAGTCCTGGGATCTCCCCACCACCCCAGGCCTTCTGTCAATGGGTGGGGCTGTTTCCTAAAGCAGGCAGACCCAGAGTGAACCAGTGCAGGAAGACTGGGGAATGAAGACACCTGGTCCAGGGCTCTCATCTGCAGACCTTCCATGTGGATCTCATTGTAGGTACCCCACAGGCCCGAAACAGAACATGTCGACAGGTATCTTTCAGGTGGAAAATAACAAAAAAGTCAGGTTGCCTGAGACACAGAGGTTTGAGGATACTCAGGGACGTAAGGAAGTCTCAGAAACAGGCAGCTGCTCTACCAGGCTTCAAAGAGAATGGCTCCCATGATGGCCCGTGGCGCGAGAAACAAGAGCAAGCAGCCTGGAATTTTTGTCTTTAGAAGCAGCCATCGGGTTTCCTGTTCTAGTACTCCAACATCCAGCACTTCCTTGTCCATGTGTCTCTCTGTGTCCGATTGTTTGTCCCTCTACCTACAGGTTACTCTGCTATTTCAACTCTTTTTCACTGATTTTCCTCTATATGCCATATTCATAACATTGCTAGAGGGAATCTGATCACGTCCCTTTATCAGCATTTAATATGGATTACACCTGGAGGGCAGATGGTCAAGCGAGGTTCTCAAGGCTGCTGCTCATTACTTGATGTCTAGATTTTAGCCTAAGAGTGAATTTTGGTCTAATCAGTTGTCACCGTGCATGGAGCATGACAGGTTATACCTAAGGCACTTGTCTAATGGGCACTTAGAATTCCTCGAGTTCATCCCTGCCATCCTTCCTCAAGGACTGACTTTATTTCCCCTCTTTGTTAGTTACTCAGCCAACAGATCTCAAAGGATCCCAAAAGATCCCCCAGATCCCAGCATGCCTTGCAGCCCAGCCCAGTGAAATGACCACAATACCATTCATACAAAGAAGTTCCCTATTTGTTGTTGGATGGACCCAATACTAAGAAAAAGAAGAAATCATCTGGCTTTTTTCAGTTACTGCCCTTCTTTCTGGTTCATGAGGATCCCAGTTTCCTGTTTTTTTTCACCATATTTTTCATCCATCTCTTATAAAGAAACAAACCTGATTTCTCATGAACTCATTTAGAGCCTTGGCTGCAATTGCTTTCCCGAGTAACTCACTCCACATGTTTATCCCTCTTGCCTGATTCACTTCTCCTGGAGGATCTGGCTTTATTTGTTCTTTAGCAAATATTACTTAGCTTGATCTGCAAGCCAGGTGCCACAGTGGCTTCTGAGCATGATCAGTCACCTGTCTCATCAATATCATGATCATCGCCCCCACCACTGTGACTTACTTAGCATTTGCCAGGGGCCGACACCTGGACGGGTGCCTTCCCACCCACGCATGATCCATCCATCCTAGCACAAGCACTCTGGGAGGCAGTTGCTATTTGATCTCCATCTATCATTGAGAAAATTGAGACTCCGAGAGGTTGAGTGCAGTTAAGAAATTAAGACCATCTTGAACCCTTTGAAATTTCCAGGTGACCTGCTAAGTGACACAGACTGCTCTTCGGCTTGAGTCGGCCCTGTTGACCTGAATATGCTCTGACTGCTTTTTATGCCAACCTGTATTCGGAAACTACAACATGGTTACTTCTCTAACAATAAACATAGTTACCCTGCAAGGTTTCCTTTGACCCCTGCCACCCAGACAGCAATACGTACGGCCAGACAGCAGAGGCCACGTGGGCACACACGCTAAATCCATGGGCATAATGGTCCATATTTGTCCCACACCTCATACTTTGTGCTGCTCTCACTCACCTCTTGTATCTTTACCACGACAGCTCTGTAAGCTCATGAAAGGCAGGTGTATTAGCCCTATTTGTTGCTTCACTGATCCAGGTATTCCTCTATCACTGCACTAACTTGACAAGGATTTACTGAGTACCTGCCCTGTGCTAATCAACAGAGGAACGTGATATGAAAAAGGCTTGTCTAACTGTCAAGAAGGACGGCCTAGTGGTGGGTACGATTCCCCAAAGAGGCCATGACTTCCAGGACACTGAGTGCTCTCACTGTAGATCTATAACCAAGAAGGCAGGGAACTGTACCCAGAGTGGTCAGGATGGTCTCCACGCGAAGGCAGAACCAGAGGGGCTGGGGTACACATGAGTATGCCCCAAGTCAAAGGTGAGCAGTCCAGACTTTATCCTCAGGGCCGTGAGGCACAGGCAGTGAGCAATTAGAGCAGTTATCTGAAATGCAGGAAGTCTCTAGACCACCCTTCTCCTTTTTTATAAAGGGACAAAGTGATCCAGAGAATCCTCCAGAACGCACTGGCTGGAGGAAGTATGAGAGCAACAGCATGGTTTGGTGAAAAAGACCACACGAGAGGGAGGGAGAAGACAGCACGTTATGGGTACCTGCCGTGTGCTCGTGTGCTTCCCATACGCACATGGTTTTAATCCCATCCTACAGCTGAGAGAAGATCCAGGAAGAAACCTGGTTTCAGGCCTAGGTCTCACTTCCGTCCATGAGACCTTGAGCAAATCGCTTTACCGCTCTGTGGACCAGTTTCACCCTGGATGAAGCAAGGAGAGAAGTGGGGCTTAGGAGAGCAAAATGGCATTGGATAATCTAAAGGCAACGCTTTTCGTTCGTGGGCTTGTTTCGGTAAGGGATGCTGACCCAAAGCCTCGGAATGTCCCTTGGCTCATTTCAGGATGAGAAAGCTGCACAAAAATGGGGTACAGGGGAGGCACAGGGAAGGGCACAGGCGTGAGAACTGGGTCTGGGTGACAGCAGGAATCCCAACACACAGGTAGATCTCTTTGTCATCGTGGCCAGCTTTGCATCTGCAAAAACACAATGTCTTTCCAGCTTCAAGTGTCTGTGAGTCTACGAGACAGGGGAGGGGGAGGAAGCTCTGTAGATGCAAGAGAAAATGCAGCAGGAAAAAAAAAAGTAGCAAGTCCTGTGCAAGCCCCCATACCCCAGCCCCATTTGCTTGATTTTGGAGGGTTTTTTTGTTTGTTTTACTCAGTGAGTTGCTTAGTAGAGGCTTATAGGAAAGCTGGGGACTCGTTTTATCCTCCCCCTGGAAAAGGAAAAAGCCCAGTCCCATTTCAAGAGAACAGATAAACCTCTCCCCCCTTTGCAGTTCCTCCTCCCCCTTTGCGGCTGACACCGGGCCACCACTCCAGTCACTCCCGCGTCCAGACACAGCCCTGGGGTTCGGCCTCCCCATACTCTCCAAAATGATGCCTCTGCTCCCCTCCTACTCTAGGTGATTTGGGTTCCTCCCTCACTAGTGTTCACCTGGTCCGTCATGGCAGTCATGCGCGTGGACTTCCTCCCCGACACACCTCTCTGCACACCTGTGCTGTGGGAGAGGCGCTGCATTCACGCTGCTTGTGACCCGCCTCACACCCTTGCAACCCACCTTGTGCCGCAGCCGTCGCTGCTGGGGTCTGAGGTGCCCTCTTGCAGCTGCACCACCTCCTCACTCGCTTGCCACCCAAGGGCTTCTCAGATGTCATGAGGTAGGTGGGTGTCTGTGGGTACCTGTTCAGTACTTACGCTTGGGCAAACCTGGAAATGCAAGGGAGCTAACACCCCACGGAGCAGCCCTTGGCCAACTAGGGGAGGGAAGCAGGTGGATTAGTGACCCCATTTTCATCCTCAAACAGACGCTCCCTATATGCTACTAGGAGGGCCCCAGCAGACTCCAGCCCCACTGCCCGTAGTGATGACCGGTCCATTAGAGCACCCCTGTATTGGTCTGCTTGCTTCCTCGTGCCCCCTCTCCACTACTATTCCCTGAGATGACATCCAAAAAACAACTACCTGCCCACAAACCCTCATTTCGAGCTCTGCTTTCTCGGGGGGGACCCAGGCTCTGACGGCTCCCAGCTATTCCTCCAACAGAGCAGCCTCACCTCATTCTGTTCTTTATACTGGGCTTCTGTTTAAGATTGCTTTTAAACAAAAGATCCCACAGCTGAAAGGCAAGAGGAGAGAAAGATGGAAAGAAGGAGACATCGGGCAGGCCAGGAGGAAGGAAAGAAGGAAGAGAGGCAGGAAGGGAGGGAGGAAAAGAAAGGAAGAAGGAAGGAAGAAAGGGAGGGAAGGGAAAGGAAGGGAAGGGATGGAGGGAGGGAGAATTGAAAACCACTGGCCTGGGAGACAAAATCTTTATTCCTTACATCGGCATTCAAGGTCCTCGAAACCCATGAAGCGACTCCTTACCTTCCCAGCCATGTCTAGATGCCCTAGAAGGAACGTGGCCTTCATCCCGAGCTGCCACTACTTTCCCAGAACGCCGCACCATCTCACACCTCCTCGCCAGTTGTCTTCCTGCGGATGCCTCGGCCTTCGGGACTCTCATCCCTGCTCATGCCCCGACCCCATGTCACCTTCCCGTGCTGCCTCCAAGAGGCTCCCTCATCCACATCACGTATCCACCCACCGACTGGGCTCCTACAACGGCCCGGGAGCTCTACTAACCACTCTGCATAGACGGTCTTGTTTCATCCGCACAAGCCCTGTGGGACAGAGAGGGTTCTGATACCAGGGTTCTGGTCCAGCTGGGGAAACAGAGGCTCTGGGAGGTCCAGGAGCTTGTGATGCTGGAGACTGCTGCACACTTCACACAGCGTCCTCTTTCTCGCCAGCCCTACAAGATTTTGGGGGGCAGGGATGGGATCTTTACACGTCTCTGGGGTCTCCCCAAGGCAGAGCCTAGCATGGATCCCGGCGCACGGCAGGGAGAGGAAAGTATCTGTTTATGTGATGAGGATACACATGGGCTTAGAGGCACATGATGCCAGTCAGACACCCCCGGCCCCTTCCCACCACACCATCCCACCCCCAGGACAGGACCCTGAGCCTCCTTGCCGCTTCTAACATGCGAAAGTTGTCATAAGAATAATTGTTGACTTTTTTCAAGGACTCGCTACAACTAATTTAATCCTCAAAAGAGCCGATGAGCTTTCGTTGTCATCACAGCGCCATCGTGTTGTGTTGCCTTAGGCAATAGTCCCTCAGCCTCTCCTGTGAGCCCCTGAGGGTCTCCGGGACAGTGTCCTTGCGGGCTCTGCTTGGTCGCCACAGCCACCAGCCGGGAGCCGGGCACCAAGGAGCAGTGCTGTCACAGTGCAAGGGCAGGGCGGTTGGGACAGGCCCATTAGGTGTGGTGGCCTGGTGTTTTCCCCAGCTGGGCCCGGGCCCTGTGGTCCTGTGGTCAGCTCAGGGCTGACCTTCACTTCGCAGACCTGCCTTTGGATCTGGCTTCTCCCAGGAGCCCAGCTTTATAAACAAAAAACAAACAGAGCAAATAAAAACATTATCTCATTGGTGCTTGAGTCAGCTGCTCCAGATGCTTGGGGAGATGGGGAGGGGGAGCCACAGAGCCAGCGGGAAAGGGGGGCTGCAGCAAGGGTGCAGGGGGTGAGGTGGGGGTGGGGAGGACCCCTGGGGTTGGAGAGCGGGGCGGGATCCCCACCCCCACCTGCCCCTACCAGCTGGTCGCCTGAGGCCTGCCGCCCTCTAGACGCGGGGCAGCTGCTCAGTGTGATAAACAGGCCTGACGAATTAGGTACCTAACAACCATGATCTCATTTACTCCCCGGGAACTGTCCGTGAGGTCAGCTGTACCTCCCCACTCCACAGATGGAAAGCTGAAGTCCAGAAAGCCAAAGCACATACCCAGGCAGGAGCAGACAAGTGGACGTACCTGGACTTGCCCCGAGGTCATTGGCCCCCAGCTTCTGAGCCCATCACAGTCACCACCACCACCGCCACCACCACCACCACCAAGGTGTGGCGACATCAGAGCCGAGAGCAGATGCTTCAGCTGGTCTCTCTGCTGGGGACACTTGTAAGAATGGAAGGGGACACCGTGTAAAAAGAAAGTCAGCCTATGTTTCCCGAGCCCACATCCTTCCGTGGAGCTTCGGCAGAAAGAGCACTTGCCTAGGAGCCAAGGAACCTGGCTTCAAGGCCCAGAATCCCTTGCCACTGACCGCTCTGTGCTCTCAGAAAAGTCACCTCCCCTCTCTGGGCTGCGATTCCTCTGATTATAAGCGAGGGTGTTGGAGATGAGCCCTGACTCCAAGCAACCCGTGTGGCTGTAACTTCCTGTCCCCTACTAGGTGTTCCACATTTTAAAGGAATCTTCACCCCTTTTGCCTCTTTTGAACCATCCACAGGCACAAAACCTCAGTCAATACCAGGGGTTCGTGCAGCAGAACCCAGAGCAAGGGGAAGCTCAGCAAAGCAGCATCCTGGCTCTGCCCGGACACATGAATTTCCACCCCCTCCCAACCATGTTCCAGAAGCCTTGAAACTCCGAGAACTGTGCCCCATTCTCCTATTTTTCTCATGTGTTTCAGGACTTGGCTCTCTCTAACATTTCATTCTCCAGACGTGATTCAGAGCAGAAGTTTCATTACATCTTGACATTTTCCACCCAGTCTGAAAGTCCTGCACGCGGGCCTATCCTGAGGCTCTCTTGCTGTTTGTTCAGTAACTAATTAGCGCTGGTACAGGAACAAGTATAGCCTCCAGGTTGTTGCCAAGACCAACGGCATCCAATTCCACTGGAGGTAAGAGGGGGTGGGCCAGAGTCCAAAGTCTGGCAGAGGCCAACAGAGCAAGGACATGTTGCGGCAGGGAGGGGAGAGAAGGTGGCCAGATGTGTGGTGGAGAGGCCAGGGACTGGGAGGACAGGGTGGTTTTCGGGGGAGAAGTCTAGCTAGACTTAGAAGAACATGCAAGAAGATCACATCTGAGAATTTTAGGGGCAGCTGTCACTGTGGATCAGGTCTGATCGATGGAAGACCTCCAGTGCCATAAAAATTCATTTCGATAATTGAATGTACGTTCACTGAATGAGCCCCTCCTCTGGCCAGGACTCGATGCTATAGAGGTGAATGACTCGTGGCCCCAGGGTGTCTCAGAACTGATGGGCCGGGGGAGAGGCAGCTGGGGAAACAGGCAGGGGGTGCTCAGGGTCAGAAGGAAGATGGCCAAGTGTTGTGTAAGCTTTGGTGACATGGATGGGAAGAGACCCAGTTCTGGCTGGGGATGCTGGGAAAGGCTTTCTGGTGGAAGAGATGTTAGAGGTGGGGCTTGAAGACCGAGTGGGGACTGATGGAGAAGGGAAAGCCCTGCATGGCAGTGAGAGTGAGCGGCTTGCTTGTGTTGCACTAGCCCCAGCGCTGTGCGAAAACATGAAGGCACAAAGTAGCTCCCCTGGATCAAGACCCTACAAACAGCTGCAGGGGAAGGACGGGTGGTAAGAACACTCTGGGCTAAATGAGAAGGCAGTGCCCAGGTCAGAAAGGGTCAATCTAAAGACGTGGGGCTTCACCCTCTAGCCCACCTTTAGCTATTAGCCACACGAGGCTATTTAAATAAATTTGTATCAAATAAAATTAAAAATTCAGCTCCTTGGTGGCACAGGTCATAATATTTCAAGTGCTCAATAGTCACCTGTGCCTAGTGGCCATTATATTGGGCAGGGCAGATATAGACCATTTCTATCATCACAGAAAGTTCCATTGGACGGTGCTACCGTAGCCAAGGCGAACCATTGAAGGTTTGTCAGCTTGAGCTGTCTCAAGTGACACAGGAGGGATTGGCTATGGTGGGGAGGGACCACAGACAAGTCATTAGGGAGGCTTTTCGGTTAATCCTGGGGAACCTTGGTGAGGACAGAGAAGAGAAGGCGGTGGGGCATGAGTGTTCTCCTTCTATTACTCCAGTTACGTTGTGATGATGATGGAGAGAGAAGAGAGGGGGGAAGTGGCAGGAGCTTAGCTCTAGCCTTTTTAAGTCCAGGTGAGCCTTGATGGTGATGGAAAAGAGCAGGGAAATGTGGGTAAGTGCTGTCTTCGAGCTAGAGGACCAAGTCCTCCCCAGGGCCGCTTCTCTGGTTCATTAGAGCCCGGAGTCGTCCCATGTCCGCTCTCCCTGGCACTGCAGACTCCTGAGGCTCTGCCACATCAGCAGGGATCCAGATCCAAACAGTCTGGGTTCAAATTCTTCTGGGACACTTGCTGGCTGTATGATTTTGTGAAAGTTTTAAAGCTTCCCTTGGTCTCTGTTCCACGCGTAGAGGGGGACGACAATGGCACCCATGTCATACGGTTTTCGGGTGTCAAATGAGATAATATTTGTAATACACTTAAAACAGAATTTGGCTCATAACAAGCCCCGAAGAAATGTGATCTCATGTCACGACCAAGAAGCAGCAGTGGCTTGAGGCTTGGAACATGAACTCTGGATCATCCTTCCTGTGCTTGAAACCAAGCTTGGTCACTTTCTAGCCAATGGCCTTGGACAACGTATTTGAAATTCTGTGTTTTCATGGCCTCATCTCTGAAACAGGGCCAGTGCTAGTCCTTGCCCCAGAAGGTCGCTGTGAGAGTTCAATGGATCGGGTATGGAATGGACTTAGGCCACCACCTGGCCCTCGTGATACGCCCACAGTATAAGCTCTTCTCATTGCTGTCAATGTTACTATCAGCTGTTCCCAAGATTATCAAGGAAGCAAGGCAATGTTTTGATTCTCTTCTACTGAAATATTCTATCCTTCCCCCCAGTGTTGACTCCCTAAAATGATGGTGGCAGTAAGGATGCTGACTTGGAGATCTTGTTCTTATTTCTACTCCACGAACCCTTCAATGGAATCATTCCTTTTTCCTCTTTGTGTTTCCAGGAATCTATCCCACCTCACCTTCCAAGTTGCTCAGGGTAACACACTCAAAGTGGCTCTTGATAATAAGGGAGCTTTGGGAATTTTGAAGTCGTTTTGGTTCTCTTCGCAACAAAACCTGGCTTCTAAGACTCTTGACTTTACGACAACCAAGGAGAAGATGTCAGAAGTTGGATACAATGTTGTTCTTCTCTTTGCATTATTGCTCAAAAATTATTTAATTCCTTCCCAGGGAAAGGAGTGCCGGAGTTTCAGGTGCAAAGGCTAAACCCAGGATGAGTCTACACAAGCTTTTTACTCTGCTCCTCCAGGTTTGTGATGGGGCATCCCTTTACACAGAGCTTCTTAGTGGCCCACTGAATTTCCCCCGGACCTTTCCCAAAAGGACAGTCTTAAATAGACATCAAGAGCATATCGAATCCCCTAGCAGATAGCCAACATGGCTGGAAAATTGTCAACTGATGGAGGTGACATTCGTGTTTTTTAAAGCCTTTTTCATTCCTGTCACTAATTCTCTCACATTCTTCCCTGCATGTTCATGTATATAAATCAGATATGATTATGCCCTTCACCACTTCTCTGAATCACCCTGACATTGATTCCAGGATACCTCCTCGCCATTTCTGCACCAAGGAGAGCCTAGGGGATCCCTGGAATTCACTTGAAGTTACTGACCTCAGAGTGGTTATGATAAGAGTGGGGGTGGTAGCTGGCTTCTGCTTGCCAGACAGAAGGCCAGACCCTCTGGCACTTTGGATGGACTTTCTCACTTACTTCAGGTCATGGTTCAGTGATATGGGTGTTACAGTGCTCAGTTTGTAGGAAAGGACACCAAAGTTTGGAGATCCACTGGTTAGGCAGCTTGTCAGAGATGGATTTCAAATTCGAATCTACATCTCCTCCCTCCAAGGCTCTTTGCTTTGTTGAATGTCCCATGGCACCTAGTGGGTACTGTGACCTTAGCAAAATGGAATGCCTTGATGGTCTACTTACATCCCTGGCTTCATTCAGAGGTGCTATTCATCCTTCAAATTCAAGGAGAGCATATAATTTACCATCCACACTGGATATTTCTGAAAGGAAAAGGTTGAATTGTCTATTAATAATTACACCTATACAGCAGGTAAAAATTGGGACATATGGCAGCCCTACCAAAGTCAGCCTGGGGATTGAATGATCTGACTTGCCCTAGCAGTTGACAATCTGAAGCTCTCTGTGTAGGTCAAGGGTTGAGAACTAGACATGAGAGTGAGTGTTTATTGGCAGGAGGGGAGTGGGAATCAAGGAGTGGAAAAGGTGGAAATCTGGCAGGGGTGAGCTCTTTTTTAATTATATAATTCCTGGTTACTAAACCTGTTCATTGGGGAAGATATGGGAGACGCAAAGTATAGAGAAAGAAAGAAAAGGAAAAACTCTGATAACCCTGGAAGAGTCGCTTTCAATCTTCTTTCTGTATACCTACGTTTAAATATTGTAATCACAACCATACAGCTTGAATTCTGCTTTTTTCACTTAAAACTTGAAATGAGCATTTTTCAATATCTTTAAGAAATCTCCAATTTCTTTAAAAATATTTTATTGTCTGCCTAATTTTCTATTGTAAAGATGTAACAGCATATGCCTAAGCAGTCCCTTTCTCTTTAGCCATAAAATTTGTTTCCAGTTACTTGATTCCACAGTGGATCATATTATAGGTCAATCTCTGTTAATATTGCTTTTAGCTTGTGGTTAAACACTAGTGTTTCTGATAAAAAGGGTATATGTGGTCTACGCAGTCCTTCCCCCCTTCTCTTTGTCTTGAAAAAAAACATGTGATACCTGGAGCTGTGGCAGCTATTTTTTGACTATGGGGTGCTCAGAATGAATTAAAGGCTGAAGGAATTGTGTGACTTCTGGTCTTGACATTGATGAAGCATTGAACCAATTCCAGAAGCCAGACTTAACAAATGTGAGAAAGTCACCCTCTGAATATTTAAGCCACTATGTTTCAATGTCTCAGTTTCCTGCAGCTGAACACTTTCCTGCCTGATATAAGTGGGAAAACAATTGCCTTTAATAGGATGAAGAAAAGAAAAGAGAATAGGAGGGTGAACACAGATAATTTGCTCCTCTTTCTTGTGGTCCCTAACATCTTTTTTCATCACCTACTATATGTAAAACACTAGCAAATACCTTGACTTCTGCTCTACCAGCTACTTACCTCACTTATCCAGTTTTACTGCTACTTCCTCTTTCATTCGATTTACCATAGATACATTCTGTACATCGAAGTCTAGCGTCCCACAGGTGCTCCAGTCTTACTCATAAGTAATCCTGTGCTATGAGAATTATGTAATGGAGCAACTCGTCTTGGAGGTAAAATTACTAGTCCATTTATTAAATCACATATCTTTTGAAGTGTCTTCAGGCAGTAAAGACGAACTGACACAGAACAAGAATTAAGTGTGCAGGTGGCCTATGCTTGCACCCTACCACGGACCTGAGGTCACATCCGCCAGGCCAGTACCCTTGTCTCAGACAGTTCTCCTTGTTTGTCTGCATAATGGACACTGGAATGCTGGCCTCGATCCACACTAAGGGAATGTAACAAAACAACACCCATTAAGTCTACCCCTCCATTTGTCAAAGGGAGTGGTCATATTGGGGCACTGTGTATGGGATGGAGGCCAAGGGAGGGGAAGCACTGATTGAAAGATTTATTTATTTATTTTGAGAGAGCATGAGAGACTGTGGGCATCAGAGGAGGGGCAGAGGGAGAGAGAGTCTTAAGCAGACCCCATGCTGACCACAGAGCCTGACACGGGGCTCGATCTCATGACCCTGAGATCACGACCTGAGCTGAAACCAGGAGTATGACCCTTAACGGACTATGCCACCCAGGCACCCCAGGGAAGCACTCATTTAAAACCACTATATGCACAGCAATGTGTCAGGCATTTCATTCTCCAGGTTTTTGTTGTTGTTGTTGAGGCTGTTGCTGGTGCTGTTGTTTGATCTCTCTTGTTTGGGTGATTTTTATTTCCAAAGTGATGCATGCCTCACTGACCTCAGTCAAAATTATACTGAGGCTCAGGGAGGGCCCGAGGGTTGCAGTCACCACAACAATTATGAACATAGAACCTGGAGTCGAATCCTTGCCCCATCACCAACAAGTGGTATGATCTTGGATGAATTACTTAATTAGCTTCTTCAATACTAAAACAGGAAAAATATGTGCAACCATGTCACAGGGCAATGGTCTGGAGGAAATGAAATGAACCATGTGAAAATGCATCGCGCACCACCCAGCACATGGTAAGTTGGTTTTCCTTACCGGTGTCTTTCCATCGGTGTTCTCCAAAGAACCTCAGCCCCTTCCCCTCGACACCCCTTCATCCTTGACTCCCCAGCCCTGGAGAGATGATCAGAGGGGGGCAGGTGAGCAGAGTCTGCTGCTGTGTCTATGACCAGAAATAGTATATTAGGAAAGCTCATTTCGTTTGTTTTTAAACAAAAAGAAATCTTGAGAAGGGGAGGGTGAAGAGCTTCAATCACTGGCTGATAGAATGTGCCTGCCTGTCATCTGGAAACTGCCCTCATTTTCCTCAGATTCAACACCTTCCCTTTAATGAGCATGGAGTGTTTTCTGAGGATAGCCCTCCTGGACTCAGTGCCTGCCCCACAACCTCCCAGGATGGGGAGGGAAATGCTTCTTCCTGAAAACCCCTTGTCCACTTCTCTCTATTCTTTGGTTTCTCACTTTGAAGTTAGATTATTGCTTGGAGTTTAGACTTTTAAACAATTATTTGCACTTTTGTTGGTATTATCTCTATCTCTCTAGTCTTACAGGTTTTTCTTCAAGACGCCTCTTGTTCAGTCATTGTCCCCACAGTTTGACTATCACAGTGTCATTGTCTTTCTTCTGTATCCATTTGATCCATTATCAAAAGAAGTTCCCCACCCACTCTTAGCCCCACCAAGCTAGTCACCCTTTGTGTCTCTCCATCATTGTTACTGCTTGAGATTCCTTCTGTGTAATTAGCCCTTACATTTACACTTGAAAAAACTTTGTTTGAAATATGTCCCAAAAAGGAAAGTCCCAAGAAGGTAAACCAATGATTGTTTCAACCTATTTCATCAATTGTCTTTCTTTGTTGTTTCTTTCTCCTTCCTTCCTTCCTTCCTTCCTTCCTTCCTTCCTTCCTTCTTTCTTTCTTTCTTTCTTTCTTTCTTTCTTTCTTTCTTTCTTCCTGTCTTTCAACTAGCACTAGTCTGAAGTCTACATGTGTCAGGCTCACTGCAGGGCACTGTTAGGCTAGTAGAAATGAATCAGACCCCCTCCCCACTCCATCCCCCATCTTAAAACTCACTTCAGCTCTTTTAGTAGCTTTATTTATACCATATTCTTTTCTGCTTCCTCCTCAGCCAGTTCCCTAGTGCATTTGGCATCTTTAGCATTCCCTGGAGCAATAAGATCCCTTAAGATCCACCCCAAATCCCTCAGCTCCCCACCCCCCTTTTATTTTTCAATTTTTGGAAATAGAATATGTCATCCATCTCCCAAAACTGCCTCTTTAGTTGTTACTGATTGGAATATCTGGACTTAGAATGCATTATAGGATATTTAGAATCAATTGGTGTATGTTACAAACAGAAATAAGAGACCAAGATGATTACCATCAAATTGTCAAAATATCAGGATTGAAATCTTGAATCCAGTTTTAGCTTCATAGCCTCAAGTAAGAGACTTAACTTCTTTAAGCTTTCATTTATTCCTCTTTAAAATGAAGACAATCATGTCAAATTTACTGGAAGACACACAGGGAGATGATATAGGAGAGAGATATCTTAAAAAGAATTTATTCTGAACAGTTTCAGATGCCCCTGACTTATCATAGTAGCCCTTGATGTTGTAATTCCACAAACCCTATAAAAGTTAAAGGATCCAACCTGTGTTACCTGATTTCTGCTCATGGTCATGTAGACCAGTGGACCTGCAACCCTGTCACTGGTCCTCATCCAAGCTCTGGAAATAGCCTCAGGGAAAAGCAAGATGTTTTCCTGGTCAGAAGGGAAGATATAAGAGATCTTGGATCATTGCATCTCTTCATCTTTCTTTAGTGTTTTCAATCTTTTTATATACTGTACTATGGGCCCTTTACCTTTTAGTCCTAGTTAACCTAGAGGCTAAGGATTTACTCATGGAGGACAGATGAGGCTCATAAGGGATTAGTTATGTTCCAACACGGCCCCCCAAATGGTGCCAGAGTGCTGTAAAGACAATAGCTCCCCAGTCACGGAAAGCCCATTTCTTAGACTCTGTTCTTACCAATGGAACCTACTGAGTGTCAAAATGATCAAGCATGACTTCGCTTCTTGGAGGCCACTTTTCTCCAATAAAAGAGTTCTGAGTGAAGCCAAAGACATTGCTTCTGGTCCAGCTCTGCCAACATCTCCCTGAATAGCGAGCCTGTGTTTGTTACTACCACTTGCTGGACGTCCAAGTCCCTTAAACGCTGGTATTCTGGGATGTTATATTGCATTTCTTCCCTATAGCCTTAACAACAATCCTAAAATCTTTCTGCCCTCCCACTCCTTTCAACTCTGAGTGTGCTATATACCTGAGCCAGATCACCACAGTTATTGTCTGACATGCCCGCGGTGCTCTACGCAGAGCTGACATGAGTTGGCGACTTTTCCTCGTGGTACTGGGGGCACATGAAGAGATTCATATTGGTACATGGAATAAATTTGCATGCATGTTAAGCTGCTTCCAAAGACAGTATAGATGGTAAATTATTGCTCCCAATCCAGGTTTCTGTTTCACTCTCAGCAAAGCAAGACCGGGACACTTGGAAGGCAATGTTAAGGATTTAGTTGATTAGTACTCTAGGGAAGCAGTATAAAAAGGGCGTTTGGAGTCCAATCTAACTGAATTCATCTCCATTCCTACTAGCTCTATGACCTTAGAAATATAATTTAACCCCTCCGACCGTCAGTTTCCTGTTTAGAGGGTTGGGACAATTAATTAATGGTGGATGTTATCAAGAGCACCACTTAGTAAATCAAAGCATAATTACAGCTTAAGAACGAATTGTAGCTGTTAGTAGTGATTTCCTGCCAGGGTACAGAGTATGGAAAAGGCGGAAAAATAACTTCGCAGTGGAGAACCTGACAGATATGACCTCTGTGAGGTGATCAAGGTCGGTATCAACATCCTAAATCATGTCAGTAGATGCACACTTGTTACACTGTGATGATGTGATGTGGCACTTTACATCTGCGAGAGCTTCCTCTTAAAAACCCGTCATCCCAGTCTAATCACGAGAAATGCATTACGTAACGATAGGGGGATGTTCTATAAAATACCTGCCCGGTACCCTTCCACACTGTCCAGGTCATCGAAAACAAAGAAAGTCTGAAACTGTTACAGCCAAGAGAGGCCTAAGGCAACATGACCACTAAATGCAATGCCAGTATCCTGGATGGGACCTTGGAACAACGACAACAACAACAAAGTAAAAACTAAGGAAATTGGAATAAAACATGGAGCATAGTTAATAATAGTATGTTAATATTGGCTCATTAATTGTAGCGTATGTACCCTACCAATGTTAAGACGTTCATAGTGGGAGAACCGGGGGGTAGGGTATACGGAAACTCTGTTCGATCTTCTTAATTTTTCTGTAAATCTAAACTGCCCTAAAAATAAATAAATAAATAAATAAATAAATAAATAAATAAAATAAATAAAGACTATTTTTAAAAGTGGATTATAGTAGCCATTTTCTGCAAAGAGTCAGTATTTAACTCCCTGGTGTGGAGTACCCTGACAGTGCGAGGCCCTGTGTCGGGTCCTGGGTGACAGACAGGAATGAGGCCTGGTCCTGGCTGCCCAAAGAGCTTGGAACCTACTTGGAAGTCAGCCAACTACTCAGACATCGCATGAGCTCCCTTACGTGCTACAGCAGAGAGGCAACAATGGGCCAGGGGGACAGGAAGTAGGCCGTGCTTCCCTTGGAAGGCTCTGGAGTCGGTCTTGAAGAACTAGTTAGAGTTTGCCAGGTAGACAAGGGGTTAGCGGCATCTGGATGGAGGAAGCTGCGTGTGTAGAGGAACTGAAGAGAGAGGGGGCAGTGGGGAGAGGGATGTGACAGCCATGAAGTGTAGAGGGACACGGGGAGTGACATGAAGCCAGAAAAGTCAGAACTTATTTATTCCACAGGTAGAGCTGCTGGAGCAAATGACCACATATTAGTGGGTTAAAAAGAACAGAAATGTATTCTCCGAGTTCTAGGGCCAGACTTCTGAAGTGCAAGTGTCAGCAGGGCTGTGTTGTCTGAGGGATCCCGGGTGGGGGTGGGGGTGGGTGCTCATTCCTTGCCTCCAACGGCTTCTGGTGGCTGTCACCATTCCTTGGCACAGACCTGCATAACTCCGGTCTCTAACTCCATCTTCACACTGTCTCCTCTCTGCCTGTCTCCACCTTCTCTCTTCTTATAAAGACTAAGGATGCCTGCAATTGGATTTAGGGCCCAAAATACAGGATGATGTCGTCTCAAGATCCTGAACTTGATTGCATCTGCAAAGACCTCCTTTTTCCAAACAGGAAAGTTTTCAGATGTTGGCCCATGAATTTTTTTTTTTTTTCAGAGGTAGGGGGTAATCACTATTCAACCTATTTTAGTGGCCAAGGAAAGACTTTCTGAGCTGGGGACATTTATGTGGAAAACTGACTTGCAAAGAACAGAGGATGAGTGTTTCAGGTAAAGAGAATACCATGCCTATGGGATGAGCACTGGGTGTATACTGTATGTTGGCAAATTGAATTTAAATTTTAAAAATATTTAAAGAGAGAGAGAGAGAGAATATCATGCCAAAAGACCCTGAAGTGGGAAAAAGCTGTGTGTGTCTAACAAGCTAAAAGGACTCAGCGGAGCTGGAAGCAAGGAAAGCGGAGGCCAGAAGACCTCGGAGGGCCTGACTGGGAGGTCCCAAATCACAGCGGGTCAGGCTGGAAGAGGTCTCGTGATAACTTACCCCTGCCTCCAGACCCATTCCAATTCTAGAGCTTTCCTTTTCACCTCCCCGCCGCTCTGGCAGGCTTGCGTGCAGTGCACTACCATAGCTCCCGGACCTTCCTAAGATGACATTCTACACTGCAGGAAGAAGCCCTTTGTTTACACCCATTTTGTGTCATCCAGCTGGAGTGGCAGCAGCTTTAGAGTGCCATCGTGAGCCCGGGTCTCAATGCCAGCTTCCAGTTTCGATGAGACATGCCCCATCAGGCCCTGCTGCAAGCTGCTAGCTGATGTCTTTGAACAAGTCTTGCCTGGTTTTGTTTCAGGCCATTCAGGCAACAGTAGTGTTGAGGCCTGAGGTCCAGGCTGACGTTCCTTACTAGGTACGGAGACTTGAGAGAGTGAGTGAGGCCCTCCAAGCTTCTGTCCCGTTACCTCTAAGAGAGAAGTGAAAAACCCAGTCTTGAAGCAAGGCTGTGAGACTCAGATAAGATGCTGTGTTTGAAAACGTTTTGTGGCTTCTAAGGTGTTTTCCGTAGTGAGGGAAGTGCTATCCATAACATTGAAGCTCCGAGTGTCTAAGCATCCGCCTAGAGGCGGGAGGTGCTCAGGACCCACCACATCCCATCATCTGCTCCTATTCTCTGCACTGACAGCTGCGTGGCATTGTTCGTCACTCCCTGAGGGGTTAACATGGATCACGTCTCATCTAGATATCATCACGGAGCAAGCTCCCGAAATGGAAAGAAACAAAACTCAAATTTGTCTCTCTATAAAAAGCAGCCCGTCTTTGAAATTTGACCCCATTGAAAACCTACTAAATTGAGCATGGAGGAAAAAGGAGAAGAAAAAAAAAATAAAATCTGTGTAATTAATCAGCATTTTGTCCAACCCAATTTGGTTTTAAAGGACATTCATGAAGACCAACATACCTGTCCAGGCCAATCCCAGGAGTCCTGTGAGTGGCCACGTGGACTTGACCTCCCTGTTGTCTGCAGTCCACTCATTTGCAAACTGGTTTCAATGAAGGTAACAGTTTGTGGTAATAGGAACCATATGCGCTGGTGGCTGCTGTCAGTAAAAATAGCCAACATGGCCCGTGTGGCCAGACACAACGTCAAGCTAAGAGCAGGAAGACAAAAGCTGTGTGAAGGAAGGAAAAAGTTGTTTCAGAAGCCTAGACACAGAAGGCTGCCTGACAGGGGGAGGAGGTGTCAGGCACTAGGACATGAAGTCAAGGGACTTGTCAGCGTTTGCATGAAACACCAGCCCTCCCCAGCCTGGTTTTCTACACTCTGATGGCCCAGTTGAGAGGGGACAGAGAAGACTCTGTCTGGGAACAGAGCCAAGGCTCAACACACGTACAGATCACTGTAGGATGTGTGCTGGGGCACAGAATCCTTTCTTATCTAAACGTCCTGATAGATGCCGGACCTGAAGGAATTATGCAAGGAGGTAAGGCCAGAAATTTAAAAAGAAAATTGGTAAGCATAAATTTTAGGGTGCTTTTCAAATGTATCCTGTTTTATAACATAATAGAAAGAGCATGGATTTGCAAACCGTGAGACCTGATTTAATCTGTCCATACACGCTCTTTAAGTAAATTATTCAATCTCTCAGAGCTTCAGTGTTTTAATCTGTAAATGGAAGATGACGTAACCGATGGTTGTTTTCAAGAGTACATGAACTGATGCTCCTTATTCTTATTTATAGGATAGAATATGCTGTTCATTCATTCATTCATTCAACAAATATTTACTAAGTACCTACCAGGGGCCAGGCATGGTTACAGAGGAATAAATCAGTAAATTAAAAAAATAAGATGATCTGCTCTTACAGAGAGCTGTAAGTAGAATATAGAATGTTGGAAGGTCAAAAGTGCTATGGATACAAAAAAATAGGGAAGGGGATTGGGGAGCTGGTATCGGGGTATAGTTTTAAATGGGGTGGTCAGGCAGGTGCGCCTGGGTGGCTCAGTTGATTAAGCATCTGCCTTAGGCTCAGGTCATGGTCTCGGGGTCCTGGGATCAAGCCCTGCATCGGGCTCCTTGCCCAGCTGGGAATCTGCTGCTCCCTCTGCCCTTTCCCTCACTCACTCTTCTCTCTCTCTCTCTCTCTCTCTCATAAATAAATAAATAAAAATCTTTAAAAGTAATATAAGTATTACTTATATTACTTACTTATTTACTTATATATAAGTAAATAAATAATAATTAGAGTAGTCAGGGGAGGCTTTGTTGAGAAAGTGACATTCGAACAAAAGTTGAAGGAAGTGAGAGAGTGAGATATGGAACTATTTGGGAAGCTGGTATTGAAAGCAGAAGAAACCACTGGAGTGAAGGCTGTGAGCAGGAGCGCACCTGGGGTACCGAGGGGCAGCAAAGAGACTAGTGGAGCTGGAGTGGAAGGAGCCAGAAGTCAGAGAGGTATGGGGGCTGTGGGGATTGTGGTAACACTTTGGCTTGACTCTGTAGAAGTGGAGCATCTTGGGGAGGTTTTGAACAGAGGAGTGACAGGATTGGACTTATTATTTTTTTAAGATAGGACGGCGCTAGCTGCTGTGTTGAGAAGAGTTTCTATATGAGCAAGCACAGAAGCAGAGAGTCTGGTCAGGTAGCCGTGGCAAGAATCCAGGCGAAGAAGGCAAATGGTGTGTTGGATCAGAAAGTGCCACCCCTAGAGGTGGTGAGAATGGGCCGGGCTCTGGTACGTATCATGGAAACAGAGAGCCTCTGGGATTTGCTGAGAGCTTGAACGTGGATTTGAGAGAGAGGAGTCAAGAAAGACTCCGAGGGTTTGAGTCTAAGCGAGTAGAAGAAGCTGCCATGTGCGGAGCTGGGGATGATCGTAGGTGAAGCTGGTTGAGTTTGAGAAGCTTGTTAGGCATCCAAGGGGAAGTGCAGAGTATCCAGGTCGATGACAGTCACAGACACGTAGATGGTATTGGAGACCATGAAACACTAGATCACCACGGGAGCGAGTGAGGAGAGAAAAGATAGAGATGTCTCTCCATGGGGCACCAGAGATGTGCGGAGCTTCGGTAGCCTTCCATACAGTGTCTCTAAGTGCCTGAGCTTCAGGAGCAAGTATACTGAGGGCCTGTGTGGATGCGAAACCTTAGGAGAAATAGATAAAAATATTGCTATTTTATATACAAAAAAAAAAAAAAAAAGTAAGAACCAGAGAAGTGAATTCATTGGCTCCTCTCTGTCAAATAGCTGATGAAAAGCAGCACAGGAATTCAAACCCAGGTGTCCTGACCCCAGGGTTCTCCTCACGACAACCGTCCGCCAGTCCTGTACTCACTTCCGAGGTAGACACGCATCTTTCGTCCTCAACGTATTTGTCAAGCTTCTCCAAGTTTGAAGTCGAGACCAGGTCATTCTCGCAGTTAAGCACTTTTGTTTTCCAAGCTGGAGGTCTTACCAGCCTTGAAAAATACAAACATGTCATGAAAAACTGTCTTTGGCAAAGAATAGCAATGAGAGGGAGGGCAATTGACCAAAAAAATCTTGCCTTCCATTTTCCCAAAGGTACTCACTGTGTCCTGGACTCTAAATCATCTTCTCTATCTTTGGAGGAGGTAGATAGAAGGCAGAGACAGTATTCCTTGTCTTCTACGTCAGGCATGAGGGAGGGATAGAAAAATAAAGTGATCTATGCGGGGTCACCAAGAGATTCCTGAATGTGACTTGGAAGAGGTCCTGGTGCCTGCGCACCCCTTCTTTTCCCTCCACAGGAACACAGCCTATCAAACGCTGCTTTATGCCGTGTGTACACAAACCAGTAGAAATCAAATAATATTTGGAAATCCGTGGAGCACTCTTACCCACTATTGATGCAAAACACTTTTTGAGAAGCTACTATGTATGTTGACATTCATCTTAAGGTTGAATAAACATGGCTTGAAAAGATTAAATAATTTGGATAAGGTTACTATACAACAAACCAAAAAAATGTAATTTTTAAAATGTCATTGGGGCTCCTGGGTGGTTCAGTCAGTTAAGCATCTGCCTTCGGCTCAGGTCATGATTTCCAGAGTCCGGGGATCGAGCCCCGCATTGGGTTTCCTGCTCAGGGAAGGGGGAAGTCTGCTTCTCTCTCTCTCTCTCAAATAAATAAATAAGATCTTTTTAAAAATGTTTTTTATAATCCCTGGAAAGTAAATAGAAATCTATCTTTACAAGCACCATCTACAGAACCTACAGCAATTAAGCCCAGTTCTGGCTGGTGTCACTGTTTTCTGCAATGTGGCTCGGAGTCCTGACTTCCTCTGTTTCATGTTTGGTGAACATCACTCCTTCTTGAGAACCATCTAGTGTTGATCCTCTGGAAGAGATGGACTTAATCTTCTCAGTCCAGGCTTCCTGGCTTCCCGGTACAGTGCAGGATACAGCCAATGTTGGCTCGGCTGCACCAGCTGAATTTAGTGAGCTGAAGAGAAGGAGGAAGAGGATTGTAACTGCAGGTTAGGGAGCCTTGAATGCCACGCTAAGCTGTACGCATATCCATCTATAATCAGCGTGTTGCCAGGGCCACTGCCTTAGGTAGCCACCAGGTTCTGCGTGTCCATGGTGGGTTGTCCTGCAGAAAGAAGCTTGCTGGGTAAATAGAGTGGGGGGGGGGGGTGAACATGTCTTCCTCACAAACTTCAGAAAAATCTATCCCAAACACTTCTTACCGGTTTTTTTTTTTTTTTCAGATTCAAAAACCTGACTTTATTTTTTTCCTTCCCACTCACACCTCAGGTCTTTTTGGGGTTGCAGCCAAAGAAAACCGATTCTGACAGGGCCATTTCAGGCTTGTCCTGAGTCCAAAGTGGGGAGATGGCAAGTAGGAGATGACATTTGATGTTTTGAGATTTCCTGCGCAAATTTACAACCCGGCAATTTTGTGTGGGTTGTTTGAGTCAGAGGAGCGAGGGTGAACTCTTCAATTCCATTCAACTGGTCCCATATTTATTAGCCGCCTTCGCCCAGGAGGAAGAGAGAAAGACAGTTCTTGCTCTGGAGCGGCTGTCTGTCCACCCAGTGGGGAGGGAAGAGACAGAAATACACTGATAAGCACACAGTAAAGCAGAGTCTGAGGCCAAGAAGGGACGGCCGAGGGCTCTGTGGACTTAAGAGATCGCGTGCCGTCAGGGGAAGCAAAACAGAGGCTTCCTTTGGCAGTGATATTTGAAATTGGCCTTCAAGAACATGTAAGGTTTTCTTTTTTTTTTTTTTCAAGATTTTATGCATTTATTCATGAGGGACAGAGAGAGAGAGGCAGAGACACAGGCAGAGGGAGAAGCAGGCTCCCTATGGGGAGCCCGATGCGGGACTCAATCCCAGGACCCTGGGATCACCACCTGAGATGAAGGCAGATGCTCAACCACTGAGCCCCCCAGGTGCCCCAAGAACATGTAAGATTTTGACAGATAAAGATGAGATGGGAAGGAGGTCATTCTATCTGGAAGGAGCAGAGGGGTTTAAGTGACGGAGGCAGAAGTTCCCAAAGAAGTAGATTGAGAGAGCAGTTGCTCTTTTTATTTGCCATGAGCTATTTGGGGACCTCTGATGACATTTTCAGGTTTGAGTCAGGGATAGATTATATGGATAAATAAATAAATAAACAAATAAATAACTTTGTACACATATATACACGTGTATATATACTTCTGTAGACGTGTGTGTGTGTGTGTGTGTGTGTGTGTGTGTATAAGAAGGAATTGACTCATGTAATTCCGCTCATAATCATGGAGACTGACAAGTCCCAAGATCAAGCAGGGTGACCCAGCAAGCTGGAGACCCAGGCGGAGCCGATGGTTCGATTCTATTCCGAGCCCAAAGTCCTAAGAAACAGGACAACTGCTGGTTAGCTGTAGCCTGAAGGGTTGGCAGGCTCAAGACCCAGGAAGATCCAATGGCTTAGTCCAAGTTCAAAGTTAGCAAAAAGGCCAATATCCAAGTGTGAAGGTAGTCAGGCGAGAAGAATTCTCTCTTATTCTGGGGAGGGTCCTTTTCGTTCTAGTCCCACGGGCCTTCAACTGATTGAACGAGGCCCACCTGTATCACGTTGGGCAGGCAATCCTCCTTCCTCAGTCCACTGATTTAAATGTTAACGTATCCCAAAACACCCCGCATGATGTTCGACCCAACATCTGGGCACCCTGTGGCACAAGCAAGTTGACACAAAATTAACGCTCTCAACCATGTATTTTATTTAATGATTATAAATCTATCTCCTTCCTTTAGGGATATAATCCATAAATTCTTTTTTAATGTGTTTTTAGGCTTTCATTTTTTTCTTGTATTTTCCTGGACCCGGCCAATGTTTTTTTTAGAGAGGGAAATAATCACAAGGTCATTAACCTTTTATCCTTCCAAGCAATACGATAAAAAAAAACAATTTCAAATAAAAATAAAAACCTCTTCCATCAATTGCTATGTCGTCTCATAAAAGGATGACAGTTTCACACTCTAGCTCCTCAAAAGGGAAAGGGATAATGTCAGAAAGAAAAGCCATCTTTTGCAGAAAAAGAAAGTTGGCAACCTCATAGTGTCATGTCAAAAGGACATTTTTTTTTTTAATTTTAAAATGAGAGCACAGTGTAAAGTTGCATCTAATTATTTATGCTGTGGCTAACACTGTTCTTGACAGAAGCTGTCAATCGAGGCAAGTCTGCATGTGCGATACCGCAATACAAAGTGAGCTGGAGTCTCCAACTCGTTTTTGTCACTTCATTGTTAATACTGTCATCGGAAGTAAAATTTCAAAGAGACTCATCGACACAAATGGCAAGTGTGCACTCTCACTACTTTGCTCAATCTGCAATACCCTGGGCACACGTGGTGAACTGTGTGAGCAGCTCAGCTCACCGTGTCCTCAGCAGCCTCGCCCGCTTCCCCCACAGCGGGGAAGGGCCCTCCGCACAGCGGCCCTGGAGTCTGGCTGTGGGCCTGGCTGGAAAGGACCTGCCTGAATTACTCTTTTTTTTTCTTTTTCCTGCCTGGGTGCTCACAGCCACGGGGGCTTCATCTCCATGGTAGCCTAACGTGGGGCGGCCAGACTGTAGCTGAGGAGGGAGCGGCCTGGAGCTGACCTCGACGCGCACAGCACCTTCCCCAGGGTGCGTCTCTGGGAACCACTCCCCTCATCTCACCCTCTTACTTGTCAGATGAGGAAACTGAGACCCCAGAGGCCCCAAGATCAACTTGAATCAAAGTGGACTGAATTTTGGAGATAGGGCCCAAGACAGCTTTGCCTGCCACCCTCATTCAGGTGCCTTCCCGGACCCGACGAGCTGTGCCCCCCGTGGAGCATCACGGTAGGTGGATGACTGTCTCTGTCACCTGTGTAACACCCCCAGGGATGCCAGAGCTGGGTCCTTCCACAATCTTGAACTCTACTGCACTTCAACACACACGCGCACACACACACACGCAGGCACCCACACGCAGACACACACCTCCAACAGAAAGGCATGATTACACAAGAAAAATCATCCCTTCTGAAACTTACCTGAAGACGGAAGGCCTGATTCTAAACCTAAGTCGAAAGGACCCCTGGGGACCTACGGCCTGTTGATAGATGTCTCTGGATTTGTCTGGATAGTAAATACTTTGTGTTATTATTTTTTAATACCGCCTTCGGGCTAAGCCCTGTGTCTAGCATTCTACATACGTGATCTCATTCGTTACTCACAGGACTCTTTGAAATTGCAATGGATGTATGTGCCCGTTCTAGAAGGATACTGAAGCCTAGCAGGGTTCTGTGACTTTCCCAGCGTCACACAACGGATGAACAGCAGAATGTAAGTGCAAGTCCTTGGGCCAAGGTCCCAGTGCGTCTAGACCAACATTCCGTATTATCCAGGACCAGCCAGGTGGTAGGTGCGGGGGGAGCATCGTTCAGATGGAGAAGTGTGTAAGTAACTTCCTCCTCCATCCGAAGATGCTCCCCCCGACCCCCACCCCAATCAGGCCACCCTCAAAGTTGATTCATGAGCTGTCCCACTGAACGTGAGCCACCGCTTTGACCATGATGTTCACACAGACTTGAGAGCGTGCTGGTTGGTTAGACTTTGAATTTAAACACTTGGTGTAAGTTGGACTTGAGGCCGGGGGAAGTCCCTACATCTCTCCCCTATGGCCGGGGGCCAGGCCGGGCTCCCTCCTATTCTCGCACAATTGATTGTTTGAAGGGAAATGCTGGCCCTCACATGGACCCCTGCTGCACTCCATCTCACTGGATTTGGCTCATCGTTCCAGCCAACTGAGATCATTTAGAAGTTTGATTTTGTCATCAATCATTTTTTCTATCCCTCCCAGCTGCATGTCAGCCACAGATGTGATAAGCGGACTTTATATGTCTTTGTCCAAATCACTGGTACCAAATATTAAACAGGGCTAAGCACATTTCTCTGGGGCCTATCTCTGCCATGATCCCAGGGCATTTGCATGAACCTTTATTCCAGCATTTGTCCCATGACCTTATCACGTTGCTGTTGTTGTTGTTGTTGTTGTTTATGCTATACGCAAGCACCTCTGGAGTTGAGCCTTGATATTCCACGCCTTTTAATCCTCATCGGGCACCATACTGGCCACAGAAACAAAATTCCGTATTTGCTGACCAGGGTAATAAACAGAGCCGTCGATTTGATATCAGAGGACTCGGGTTCAAGTCCAGCAGCCGTATATAACAAGCTAGTTATCCTTCCAGGGCCTCTGCTTCTCTATAAAATAGGGATAAGGATCCCTGCAGACAACCTCGTTCAGGTGTTGTGGAGCTCAGTGAATAATGAACATGAATGTGCTCATTCTCTCACCCCTAGTTGTGCTTTGATGCACACATTTCTTCGATCTTAAATTCATTTATCCTTCTTTATCTGATCAACACCACCCTCACCCTGCTCCCCTCCTTCTGCTTCTCTGGGATTCCTTCCCTGGCCCCCTAAATCAGCCATTACCACATCCTCTGGGCTCCCAGAGTGCTCTGCAGGACTTCACTGGGGCCTTGATCCCATCAAGTCCCCAACTGTCCGGTTACTTATCCATCTTCCTGTCCAGACGATGGTCTTCAAAGTCCAGAGCTACACCTTACATATCTCTGTCCCTGGCCTCGGCACAGGGACCTGGGACACAGAGGACACTCAATATCAGATTTATGGAACAAATATGAATGATTACAAGATGCCAAGTCAGTCCTGTTCTTGTCTTAATTATGGCTGCAGGGAATGGCATGGCTGCAACGGTTTTTGCTTGGACCACTGGCAAGCGTCACCATGAGCACACCTATAATGGGCCTGGATGTTCTAGGATAGGCCTTGGGGAGAAACAAAGGCAGGTCTGATGACTAGGCCAGCTTCAAAGCTCTGTGAGAACAGGTATCATGTCTGTTTTGCTTACCACTGTCACATGGTGGGATCCCCAGCAAGGTGGCATTCCTGGAGATGAAGATGCGCATGCAAGAAGTTTCCTGGGGAAAGTCTTTGGGATCGAGCCCTGTGCAACAGTGGGGAAGGCAGGACTGGACACATGGAGAAGTCGACCTGCAAAGCAGGAGCCACACAGGACTCAGCTGGTCCTACAGAGACTCTGAGCTGAGGACGACCCTTCAGAGTTGTCTTAAATTGAGACCAGACCCTCCCATTGACCTGTCTTGGATAAAGGCTGCCTCAAAGAGGGAGTGAAAGCTGGGGCTAGGCACTCTCTTCAGCTGAGGACATTCCCACAGAGGGACACAGCTGAGAGCCGCCAACACGCAGAGCTGCTGGAAAGCTGACAGCCTCCGTGCTGGAACAGGGAGTGTCTGTTCTATGGCTCCGCCCAACGGCGTCTGGCTCGCTGTGGCCCCTCCGTGAACACACATTGGGTGAATGAAGGAATCTGCAGCCAATGTCAAATGGAATCCTGTAGATTCTCTGTGGGACTTTCAACCCCCATTCAGTCCATTCACCTTGAGAACATGGGACCAGGACCGCACAGGGCTGAGTAAGACACGTTCCCTTCGAGGACACATCAACAACCAATCCTGTCGCCAGGGGAGGACTTTAGGTAGAGTCAAGGCTGGTGCTATCGAGGCCTCTGAAAAGGACAAGGAACAGAGAAGAGGATGAGGAAAGGGAGGACAAGACACAGGCAGATGCTAGGAAAACACGGAGTGTGAGCAAACGACGCTGGCATGGCAGACGGTGGTGTGGATCCCGGGGTGGAGGTAGGCCGGGCCCGGTTCTCAGGGCCTCCTCGTGTGCCAGGCTGCAGAGCCTGCCCCCAGGCAGCAAGGGAGGGTTTATTTGGCTGTGGGCTGACAGCTCAGGCTTGTTTTCTCTAAAGAACATGGGGTTCAGTTCCTTGTCTCATTTTCTTTCCAGGAGTTCAATAGAAACCAGCCACCTAAGCATTTGCCATACCGGTGGCCTCCACCCTGAGCACAGCATGAACTGTCCCTCTGACAGGCTGAGGGAGCCGCTGCCCCTCACCAGGAAGGGTGTCTTCTTGCTTTGACATAGCAAGCCAGCAGCAGCTCCTGACCGTGTGGCCTCAAGGAATGGAAACCCAGTCAACACAGAGAAGTTAGGGGGATTCTCCCCCACACCAACAGGGCGATGGAGCGGTGTCACCCATGGGGGGTCAGCTGGCCAGGGAGTCTGCGTGGGCTGGCTTACATCCAACGTCGCGGCCTACTGGATCGATCCGTGGTATGGGCAAGTCACTCACCCTCAGTTTCCTCATCTAGAAAACAAGAGAAAGAGTTGAACCACACTAGTGATAAGGACACTCCAATTAACCCAATGATGAGATATGGCTTTATGTCTATCAGATTGACAAAGCTTTTTAAAAGATAGTGATCAGTGCTGATGAAGGCCGGTAATAGAAGCTGGCTCATTCACTGCGGGAAGGTGTGGTGGATTGAAATCACTAATTAAATACCAAGTCTTTGAAATTCACGTATCCTTTTCCCCCAGAGATTACACCTCTAGGAATTTGCTGCAAGAAATGAATAAAGACTCCTAACTCTGGGAAACGAACTAGGGGTGGTGGAAGGGGAGGAGGGCGGGGGGTGGGGGTCAATGGGTGACGGGCACTGCGGGGGGCACTTGACGGGATGAGCACTGGGTGTTATTCTGTATGTTGGCAAATTGAACACCAATAAAAAATAAAGTTATTATTAGAAAAAAAGAAATGAATTGAGAAATAAAAGGAGGGCAATGTAGGTTACTGGGTGGCTAGCAAAGCATATTTATGAAAGCAAAAGTTTCCATATATGGAAATGTCCCTCAACACCTTATTAGCAGATACTTGTATTAATAAATTACAGCACACCCGTGTGTTTGAGGACCGTGCAGCAATGCAAAATTAGGCTTGCAGGCTTGATTTATTAGTGTTAAAAAAGATTGCAATCTAATGCTAAGAAAAAAAAAAGGTAAAACTTATTTATATTTCAATCCCAATTTTGTAACCACAATAAAAGCTAGAAAAATACCTTTTGTTGTTATGGTTATAAAATTGGGATTGAAATGTTTGTATTTTTTTCACTTAACATGGCATTCTAAGCAGCCGGTTGACCAACAAATTAACTCATTATCAATCTGGGCTAAGGCAATTCTAACTTCCTACTCCTTTTTTTTTTTTTTTTTTAAGTATTTTAAGCATTCCACAATTATTGTTTCTATATCTTTTTTCATAATCAGATAATCAGATAAATCAGATAAAAAATAATTTTAAAGACTAATAATGTGCCTCTCAGGACTCCTGTAATGACAAGTAAGATAAGGCACAGGGGATGCCTGTGTGCCTCAGTGGTTGAGCATCTTCAGCTCAGGGTGTGATCCCGGGGTCCTGGGATCGAGTCCCCCATTGGGCTCTCCACAGGGGGCCTGCTTCTCCTTCTGCCCATGTCTCTGCTTTTTTCTCTGTGTCTCTCATGAATAAATAAATAAAATCTTAAAAAAAAAAAAGATAAAGCACAGGAAGGAGCCCTATAGACAGTAAACCCCTTATGTCCATGAGAATGCCTTCCTTTCTGAACCCCTGCATTTCTTTTTATGAAAGCATCCCACAGGAAGGAGGATGTCCATTTTGAGGTCCTGGTATCGCGGAAAGGTCTTGGTGGACACCAGGTGATTTATTGACAGTGTCTAAAGAATGCCTCTTTGCTATCTCCTTGATCGTTCCTGTCTCTCCAATCCCACTGTCCTGTCCTGCTTCAGGTCCCCATCACCTTCCACCACATCAACCCCATTTTTTGATCCTTTTGTCGCCCGGATTCCAGTCTCCTTCAGCCCTCATGTTGCACCCGTGGTGGTGACTGTTCCACTGTGTACCTCTGACCGTGTTATTCCCATTGTGTTGCCAAAGGGAAAGTCCAAGCTTCCTGGTGTGGCAATGAGTAATCTAACCACCATGCCGTTCCCCGAGGACGTCTCCTACTTCTCCACCATGCCTGAAACACAATGTTGGGCCCAGTCAAGCTCTATTAGGTTAGCTCCCCAAACACTCCACTCTTTTTAATGCCTCCATCTTCTTGCCATGCTCCTCCCCTGCTTGTTCATCCTGAGGTCTCCTGTTGGGCCCTTCCAGGCACTCTCTCCGAAGTTGCCTTTTCTCCACCCTCCGGGCCATGCCCAAAGATGTCACTTGGGACACATTCATCATTCTAATTAGGCAATTCTCTATACGCCTGTCTCCTCCATTGGACCACAAGCTCCTTAAAGAGGTATTTTATTCACCCTTGAAACATTGCCACCTAGCATGTGCCCGATACAGTCCAGGGATTTGTTAACACTTTCTCGAATGAATTCTGTCAGAATTGTACCCCATGGCATAAAGCACATCATACCTACATTTGCCCTGGCTGTTCTGTAATGCTGACTTCACGAAGTCCCCAGCCACCCAAGCAATCTCTCAGCGTCGTCATCTGGAGGACAGGGGAGCTTTAGGGGAAAAGCAGAGCCCCTCCATTACCAATTCTGACAATCCTCATTTGAGCTTAGGTCTCCCCATACAAACAGACAGTCGACATGTGATTGGAGAAGAAATAGAAGTATGTTTCTATTAAAACCATGTTCCTTAGGTTGTCACTCTGAATTTATATCCCTCTGGCCCTTGCCAAGTTGGCTCTTGGCTATACTCTGTCCTGAAATGAGAGCATTCTTCTTATAGCCCCAGGAGATGCCTACAATGCCTGAAGATTGAAAACAGACCTTGCAACATAGATTTGGGAATTTGTGGAGTCCAAAGCACCACTGTCCTATATAACCTGCCCCAGACAACATAGCATCCCTTCGCACCTCTGATCAGAGTTTTGCCAGGTGGAAGAAGTCACTGCTTGAACGATGTTCCTGCTACCCAACTGGATGGGCAAGAGACAGAGCTGGGGTGGTGAGTCAATCAGCTCAGGGTACAGGGAAATGCCAGGTGCGGTTGGTGGGCTTTGTCCTTTGGATAGGACCAATCATGGTGTATATGTGAATCTAAGTCTTTAAGTCAGTAAAAACAAGCAATATTTGGATACTACTATTTATTGGGTCCCTTGCTGGGTGTGGTGGGGATTGAAGGGTTAAGCAAGAAGGTCACTGCCCCCAGACTGTTCATTTCTACTAAGAGGAGAAGTCTGGATCTAAGTAGCCATGACTTACAGGAGAAGAGGATGAGTATTAGGAGCCATGGAAAGTGCTGTGTGTGTGCCAATGGGTGATATGGAATGGCGAAAAGAGCATAGGCTTAGTAGCCAACTAGATTCAGGCTCAAATGCAAGTTTAGCACATTACTTTTAGGCAAAGTACTGCACCTCTTGGAGCTTCAATTTCTTCCACTGTGAGATGGGCTCCAACCACCTCTTCACAAAGAAGGCGTTACGAGGAGTTCAAATGAGATAGAGCAAGTGAGGACCTGATCCACAAGTAGCCCTGGCTTCTCTTCCTTTCGCTGGAGAGAGCTAAGACCCAGTGACCCCACAGATAACCCTGGGCAAACACAGACCTCCAGGGATGGGGGTAGGGGGCGGCAGGAAGGAAGAGCAGAGTCTGCTGAGGTGAAAGCCTTCACCTCGTTCTTTCTGTTTTTAACAAGAATGTCTTCCCGTTCGGTGACCTTCAGTCTGCAATGTCTTTGGACTTAGCAAATGCTCAGTCAGACAGGTTAAATGCTCTCAGTTCACTTAGATTACAATTTCTGTCACCCTGAGAAACTGAGCTGGGCTCACTCAGACCAGGAACTTAGGAGTTGGGCAAGCAGACCGTCCCCTGCCTGGAGCATTAGATGAATGCCTGTCCCAAAGAGGAGAGTGATGGGGTCACTCCTAAGGACCTTCACATCCAGAAGCAAGATGTCCATGACCTGAAGCCACCCTCCCAAGAGAGCTGCCCCTGGATCTACAAAATAATGAGATCCCTGAGGACAGGGGTGCATCGGATTCAGCTGACGTCCTATTTCTAGGTCAGGGCCTCACATAGGTTGGGTGGGAACCAACCTGCCATGCTTTGGTCAGGAAAAGTCTTCACTGTTAACTCCTAACTGACTCCCAACTTGCCTAAGGAGGCTCCTTTTCGACCATCTCCCCTTGTGGGTGGAAGGATAAATGAATGAATGTAAACACATGTGCTTGCAGGCTTCCTTCTGAGGTCATAGAGGCTCAACAGGGAGTGGCCTGGGATATGTGGCACTATGACTTCTGTCTTTTTAGTAGAGAGGTGTTATGAATTGACCATATCCCCCAAAATTCATATGTTGAAGCCCTAGCCCCAAAGTGATGGAGCTGTGGCCTTTGGGAAGTAATTAGGGCGAGATGAGATCATGCAATCAAGAGGCCCTGGTCTGATGGGATTAGTGCCCTTATAAGAAAAAAAACAGAGAGCTTGTTCTCTCTCTAAGCACACAGGCCATGCGGGCATACAATGAGAAGGCAACCAGGAAGGAAGCTCTCATCATGGTTATGCTGCCACCTTGACCTTGGACTTGCTGCCTCCAGGCCTGTGAACAAAATAAATTACAGTTGCTCCCCCTCCCATTCTAGGGCATTTTGGTAAGGCAGCCTGAGCCAACAAAGACAGGAGGGAAAGACAATTCTCTAACAGCCGACACCATCATTCCCCCACATGTCCCAGCCAGAACCCTGAGAGTCATCCTTGACTCCTCCTACTCCTTCTACCTTTCTCACCTAATCAATCACAAAGTCTTAAAAAAGACATTTCTCCAGCCTGCCTTATTCTCTGCCAGAGTTTCACCAGAGGACTCACCAGGGCCTGCCTCTGCATGCCCTGGATGTGTCACCGGCTCTGACCCTTAACACTTCTCTCTGGGACTGTGGCAGCAGCCCCTTGATGGTCTCCTGCCTTTGGTCTTTCCACTCAAATCCAGCCTCCAAGTGATCAGCAGAGACAGTTTATAAAACCTGACCTGGCACTGCCCTGCATAATGTCCCTCCTGGGTTCCTACTCATCCCAGCCTGGCCCCATTACCCGGACATAACCAGGCTTCAGATAACCCACCTCTGCCTACCTCCTGTGCCGCTCGCACTCTCAGCTGCCCAGAATCCTGGAATCCTGTGTCCAGAGTGGAGTCTTAGGAGGGAAGAAATGCATGATTGGATATACCCGTGCCCTGGGTAGGCTGCCCTTCCTGTGATTATGTAACCACGAATCAGCCGCTCGTGAAGGCACCCTTGGCTCAGCACAATTTCCAAGGCCAGGCAAGACCCAGAGGGGGGATTTCCCTCTAGAATGCAACTAAACTGAGTATGTTTGGGGACAAGAGGTAGGGGTGATGGTGGGTGTTGAGCTCTGGCTTTAGGGCCCCAGAGATCAGGAACATTCCCCGGTAGAAGCCAGGGAAGGGGACAAGCCTGCTCTGTACTCCCCTTCCACCTGCTAGATGCCCACAACCGCCCGGACTTTGAGTGAGGCTCAGGCACCAGAGGGGTTTTCCCTAGGAAGCCAGAATAACCAAGACTTGCAAAGTTAAAAATAAGAGCCTAGATGTGGAAGGCATAGCTCAGCCCTCCAAGGGAGTGATTCATAGCATGGAGGTGGGGTTGGCTCTGACCTTTCCTTTCCAGCTTCCTTCAAGCAGCTCCTAGGGAGATAATCTCTTTTCTGAATTAAAAGCAGGAGAAAAGTATCTAAATCATTTTACCTTGTCGTCCTGTGGTACAACCCCAGTCATAAGACGGAGATCTATTTTATACATGGAAGCTCCTTTTGCTAACAGGAGGGGCTGCTGTCACTTAAATCATGGCCTTTGTGATCATCGGGAGGCACACATATGTCGTGGCTGTGGCACCAACTTTGGTGTTGATGTTTTCCAAATTCAACCCTGACTCCAGGCACTCTGCTGTGTAACACTGGGCAAGGTGCTTTACCTCTCTGAGCTTCAGCTACTTCACCTGTGAGACGGAGGGATGACAGGTGAAGCTAAAATGTGTTACTTTGCAGGTTAAAGAGGGATTTCCATGCAGCCGTGCAGCCTCATTACCAAAATATCCCCCACACGGTACCAGGGTGTCAAGGCAGCTCTCGGCAGCTTTGATGGGTGACCTGGCATTTTTATCTCAGGGCTCTTGTTTGATTTTCACAATTGTCCAGTGTCCCATTTTAAAATGAAGAAATGATGCTCAGGGCGTCTGAGTGGCTTTTTGGAAACGGAAAAGATGAGTCTGAACCCAGGGCGTAACCACAGTGCTAAGTGCCAGGCACGTGTCTCCCAAATGTCTCACTTAATACAGAGAGTAGTGGTTCTCGACCAGGGGCAATTTTCCCCCCAGGGGACATTTGGTAATGTCCAGAGATGGTTTGGTTCTCGCA
This sequence comes from Vulpes lagopus, assembly GCF_018345385.1. Lineage (NCBI taxonomy): Eukaryota > Metazoa > Chordata > Mammalia > Carnivora > Canidae > Vulpes > Vulpes lagopus. Next base: position 69,531,078 of record NC_054830.1, read on the forward strand.
ACCGGGGGAGGGGGCACTATTGCTTCTGGAGTAGAGACTAGGTTGCTCTGAAACATCCTGCAAGGCTCAAGACAGCCCCTACAACAAGGAATTCACCCGTTCCCAAATGTGCCTAATGCCAAAGTTGAGATACTCTGATACAGAGCTAAAGCAGTAAGGCCAATTGTTTTCATGGTACAGCTGGTGAAACTGAGGCTTAGAGATTGGGGGTCACATGGAGAGGACATGGTGAAGGGGGAATAAAAGCCAGTTTGGACCCACACCCAGCTTGGTAACCACTAAGCTGTGCTCTCTCTCCAAGGGAATCTGGATAGACTCCATCTGAGTCATGGAAGATACTGAAGGGACAGACTGCCTTCAAATGCACAAGCTTTTATGCACATGGGAGTTTAGACCATTCCCCCAAACAGACAATTTAACCCTGGTCTAAACCTGAGACTTGAGCGCAGGACCTCTCACCCCCAGAGAATCTTAGCCCTTGATTTCTTTGATACCAAGTAGTATGCTTCTTTGTTTCCAAAGGAATGTGCGGCCTCTCCTCCAAAATGCCTTTATTCTTAGTCTGAGACTCTAAAGTAATGAAAATGAAGAACCCAAAGTGATTATTGGTGAAACCACGGCATAGGGCAGGAGGAAGGTGAGCCCGGCTCCCCAGGGGCATGTGCTTTCAGGCTGAGGCACCTGGGCCTCCCGTACCATTGGGGAGTGTGGGATCTGGCTTGTTAGCTTTGGAAGGAGCTGGGGCGTTATGTGGATCCATCCATCCCTCCGTGTGACCAGAGGGAAGTTCCCCTCTCCCTCTGGATCCCAGTCTTCCTCTCACTTATAAAATGAGGGGCTAGAACCTGACACTCTTACCCCAGCCCCACCTGTCTCCAAAGTCCTGATCTCCACGTCAATGGTTTGCGAGCTTTTCCTACTACCTCCCATAGAGTGATGGAAAGCATTCTCAGGGACGGCCCACTTGCCGGGCATGTCTCACCTTTTATGAAACTCCAGTCCATTTTGCAGATAAAGATACACATAACCAAAGATACTATAATCATTCTGAACCACCATAACTTTCAGTGAGCCACCTTCCACACGAGAGCAAACGGGGCTATGGATTAGGTTTCGTACACAAAAGTCCTGTAACATCAGTGTCTTGTGGGCAGGGACCTATGGGGCTGTTGGAAGGACCCCTGAGGTAGAGGTTCAAGAGGCTTGGGAGATAGTGTAAGATATGGGCCGTTGGTGTAAGGCAGACCTGGGGAGGCCCACTGAGGGGTCCTGTTGGGTGTAATGACAGGTGGCAGCTCCATTCCCTTATCTAGCACCTTTCACATGCACTAGATATCTCTTTTTATTGGTGGCTGATGGGTCCTTTCAGTGGTATATATTAGCTGACCAAGGGCTATCTGCTCGGAGAATGTTTGTCTACTACACAAATTAGAGCTTCATTATTACCCTGAAACCCTTGACATAATGGGGAATTTGGATGTGAAGTCTATTTCATTTTTATAAACAATCGAATATTTATTAATAAGAAAGGAAGAGCGATGAGGTCCCCTAAATGTAATTTCAACTGTAGAAAAGTTTCAATGTTACAAAAATGCTTTATACTTTGAACTACCTCTGTGTAAAAAGCTTCTAGTCTATGGTCAAAAGTTTGAAGTCAGGGCAGCCCGGGTGGCTCAGCAGTTTAGCACCTGCCTTCAGCTCAGGGTGTGATCCTGGAGACCCAGGGTCGAGTCCCACGTTGGGCTCCCTGCATGGAGCCTGCTTCTCCCTCTGCCTGTGTCTCTGCCTCTCTCTGTGTCTCTCATGAATAAATAAATAAAATCTTTAAAAAAAAAAAGTTTGAAGTCAGTTATTAAAATATGGCCAGGGATTGTGAAATCATTTGAAACACAAGGATTGTAATTTTTAAAAGTCATATTAATGGTGTAAGCTCAATTACTCACTGGAAAATTTTAAAATGTTTATTTGGATGTTTTATATAAATTCAATACGTAATATTTCATCATAAATTATTACATAAAGAAAAAAAATCAAGATTTTTTTGAAATTGAACCCCATACAAGCATCACCAGATCCCTTCCAACCTGCCCTTGTGCACCGTACAAATATTGCCATTTTATCTGTGTTCTATGACACAAAAGAGATGGAAAAGCACTATTCTAGAGTATAGACTGGGCCCGTGTCCTGATTCGCTAGCCATGTTTATGTGCCACCACAGCTAGACTGTAAGTTCTCTAGGGTAGGAAGTTGCCATTTATACATCTTCAGATGTCCTATGATACCTCACACAGGGTTTTGAATGGAGTACTTTCCATGTTTATCTCAGACATTTCTTCTCATACAGCCCCATAATTTAAACTTGTAAAAAGTACAATGGTGAGTACCATTTATTGAGCACCTACTGTATTCAGCACCACATCAGATGCTTTATAAACATTATTTATTTTTTATTTTTAAAATTTTTTTCATTATTTATATTTTAAATAAAATACTTGATACACACAGAAAGATATGTGTAATATATCTGTGAGAGAGCTAATAATTTTAAAAACATTTTAAAAAGCATTAATTGTAATACTCACCACAACTCCACTAAAAGATGAATTTATTGTCCCTTCTTGACAAGGCCACACAACAAATGATGCCATTTTAGGCTATTAATATTTGCCTGATGGCTTAGATTGACACGTTTCAAAATCTATAGATGTCAGACCAATGTAATAATCAAAGAACAGAAGAAGACCTGCTACTAATTTAAAAAAAGGAAATATTTATAAAGCTCTGATTGACATCAGGAAAAACTACATTTAAAATCTGGGAAATTATTTCCTACCGTAACTTCTTTAAAAGAAGAAAGGAATAAGAAGAGAGGAAGAGGAGGAGGAAGAGAGCTTGTAGAGGCCTGAGATGAGCTGTAATATAAGCTGAAATTCTGTCCATCACATTCTCAATTCATGATGCAACAAAGTTAGATGAAAATTATAAAGCCACAGAATTCTGATCACATGGGAATTTTTTAAAATCTAAAATCATGCATGTGTCAGTGACACAATCCCAGAATACGAACAGTAGTTTTTATGGCAAAAGGCACAGACCATAATGGCCCCACTTCCTTTTGTCTGACAGCAAGCACCTTGACCTGGTTTTTGGTCATCAGAGACACACAAAGGCCATCATATAGTGGTAGGGCCTTCACTAGGAAGGAAGATGAAATTTCTCCCTCAAAGCCCACTAGCTGTCTGTCCACAGGTCCTCTAGAGTGTAAGGCAGGATGGGTACACCCTTTGCCTGGGAAGCTGTCAGGTTGAGATGGTGGAGGAGGGGGAGTGCGGTGTTAGAGGAAATAAGACTGGATTGAAACTTTGTGTTAAGGGAGGACCACAGACATGTTAGGAAATTTCACATTTTGACCTGATCAGTTCATTACAGTGGGAAGGAAGAGAGATTCTAGGTATCAGACAAAGCTGAGCATATTCTGTTCAAGTACAACCAGTGTCCTGAGTTTACATTAAATCTTCCAAGGAAATTTAAGCATGACCTTGGTGTCATGGAGGCTGGAGTGTGTCCAGCAGTGAGCCCAAGGGTCTAGAAACATGACCAATGAGCAGAGCATGCTCAAATCTATGGGGTGGTTAGAAGTAATATGTCTACATGTCACTAACAACCTAACTCAGAGTGTGTCTGCAAAGAAGTCATTTCCCCTTATAGCTCTCTTATGGAGGGTGGCCAAGACAGTAGTGGAAAGAAAAATTATACTTGAAATATCTTTAATAATGAAAAGCAAAGAAAAATGTGACTTAAATCTATTCCTTAGTGATTTGGAAAAGAAATAATAAGCCAGACGGCATCCGAAATAAAAGTAGAAACAAAGTAAAGAAACATTAACATCAGTAAACTAAATGGAAAACTGATGTACATGCCGTAGAGCTCAGCCTAGTGTCCAAAATCTACAGGGTAGGCCATCAGGCCGGAGACCCAGGGAAGACTTGCAGTTCAAAGTCAAAGGCTGTCTACTGGAAGAATTTATTCTTGCTCTGGGGAGATCAGTGTTTGTTTTATTAAGGACTTCAACTGATTGGATATGGCCCACCCATATTATGGAGGGTAATCTGCTTTGCTCAAAGTCCACTGATTTAAATATGAATATATACCAAAACACACCTTTACAGAAACATCAGAATAATGTCTGACCGAATATCTGAACACCACAGCCCAGCCAATTTGATAGAAAAAGTGAACCATCACAGCTAGTTTATGGAAATAATTGTTGTTTAGTGCTTCGTAGTTCTCGGTGTACATTTATAGCCTTTATTTATTGTCTCCTTTAATCTACTCAATACATTTTTGTGGATTAGCAAACTGAGGCTGAAATGCTGAGTAACTCCCCAAACAAAACTAGAAAGTATCTTGACCAGGTTCTCTGACCCTTTCCCCTGTGCTACCCTCACAGTGGGGCCAAGACAGCCAGACTCTACCTCAGGCTCTGACTCCAGAGCTGTGTCCCTTCCTTGGGGTCAGGCTCCTCTTTGAACATAATGATTCAAAAATAAACACCAACATGAACCTAATCAGACGGAAGAATTTACTGTTGTGGGTGTTGAGGAGGAGGGCATAGGACTAAGGAATGCCTCACATACTCTTTTTCAGTGTTACCTATGAGCAATGGTTTTGCTAATATCTGTATTTTCTTTATTAGAGAAGATCTTGTCTGACCTTGAAACTATTTTCTTTAGAACAGAGGTCCTTTGGGGCACCTGGGTGGCTCAGTCAGTTAAGAATCCGACTCTTAAAAAAAAAAAGAATCCGACTCTTGATTTCACCTCAGGGTCCTGAGTTGGAGTCCCGCTTTGGGCTCTGTGCTGGGCATGGAGCCTGCTTGGGATTCTCTCTCTCTCTGCCCCTCTCCCTCTCTAAAAAAAATAAGAAGTGAAATGGGTGTCCTTTTAAAAAATCAGCTTCATACATGAAGTTTTTACACATTCATCCCAGTGAATATTCCTTCTGTGTACCTCATATGTTAAGGAAGAATGTGAAATCCCAGTAGAGAAGCACTGGAGGACACCTGGGTGGCTCCGTGGTTGAGCGTCTGCCTTAGGCCCAGGGCATGATCCTGGAGTCCCAGGATTGAGTCCCGCATCGGGCTCCCTGTAGGGTGCCTGCTTCTCCCTCTGCCTGTGTCTCTTTCTCTCTCTGTGTGTGTCTCTTACGAATAAATCAATAAAATCTTAAAAAGAAAAAAAAATCTTTTTAAATAAAAATCTTAAAAAGAAAAGAAAAGCACTGAAAACCAGACACAAAATCTGCATGCTATATGATTCCATTTATATGAAGTTCAAGAACAGATAAAACTAAAGTCAGAATGGTGATTACCTTCGGTGGGAACTATTGACAGGCAGGAGACACACAGGAGACTTCTGGGTTCTGGAAATGGTCCATATCTTGATCAGAGTGGTTGTTAACACAGATGTTATGTAAGCAAAAAATCACTGAGCTGTACATCTGAGATCTGTGAACTTTACTGCGTGTATGTTTTGTTTAAATTTTAAAAAGAAACATTATATTAGAAGAAAAACAGAAGAAAAGTGGGGGATAAGGGGACAAAAAAAAGTGTGTTGGGAAGTGCTTATTTCCAGCATTGGACTGGTAAGTGGAACCATGAGCAATATAAGAACACACCTAGTGGATGGATGTTTGATGCAGAGTCAAGCCAGGCAAGACCACAGGATGAGGACTTTCTTCAGTAGATGTCTGCAGAGCCAAGGTCGAAGAGGTTGCTGCCTGTGTTCTCCTCTAGGATTTTGATGGATTCGTGTCTCGCTACTGGGTATTTTCCCCAAAGATACAGATGTTTCTCACCTCAATGTTCATAGCAGCAATGTCCACAATAGCCAAACTATGGAAGGAGCCAAGATGTCCTTTGACAGAAGAATAGATAAAAAAGATGTGCTGTATATACAATGCAATATTACTCAGCATCAGAAAGGACAAATACGGGACACCTGGGTGGCTCAGCCATTTAGCACCTGCCTCTGGTCCAGGGCGTGATCCTGGAGTCCCAGGATCGAGTCCCACATCAGGCTCCCTGCGTGGAGTCTGCTTCTCCCTCTGCCTGTGTCTCTGCCTCTCTCTCTCTCTCTCTATGTCTATCATGAATAGGTAAATTTAAAAATCTTTTAAAAAATAAAATAAAATAAATAAAGTAAAATAAAATAAAATAAGATAAGATAAAATAAAATAAAATAAAATAAAATAATAAAATAAAATAAAATAGAAAGGACAAATACCCACCATTTACATCGACATGGATGGGACTGGAAGGTATTATGCTAAGTAAAATAAGTCAGAAAAAGACAATTATCATATGGTTTCACTCATGTGTGGAATATAAGAAATAGTGCAAAGGACCATAAGGAAAGGGAGGGAAACTGAATGGGAAAAAATCAGAGAATGAGACAAACCATGAGAGATTCTTAACTCTGGGAAACAACCTGTGGGTCCCTGAAGGGGAATGGGTAACTGGGTGATGGGCATTAAGGAGGGCATGTGACGTGATGAGCATTGGGTGTTATATGCAACTGATGAATTACTGAAAACTACATCTGAAACTAATGATGTACTATATGTTGGCTAATTGAATTTAAATTTTAAAAAACTGCATATAAAACAAAAGGCTATGTTCCTAAAAGAAGACGAGGAAGAAAAGAAGGAGGAGGAGGAGGAAGAGGAAGAGGAGGGGGAGAAATTTGCTGTGCAGAGCAAAGCCCAACTCCAGGATGGGATGGAGAGAAGAAAGGAAGTTAGGAAATTCTGCTTAATATAAGGAAATCAAAAATATACTATTTCCTGAACATCTCAGGGAAGGGGTGAATGCAAATCCCCACATTTTCTTAGGAGATTAACGGTCAAAGAATGGAGTGAAACATGACCTATTGTATAACAAGTTTTGGAAAAGCTAAACTGCTTTTTATTCTAAAGCATGATCTCCTAAAATCTGGAGCCATCATGTGTGGATAAGTAGGTGGCATCTCCTGTGGGATCCTTAAGGAAATGATATCTGGTCTGATAGTGGGCCAAAGTAGTTACCTAACATTTTGGTAGAAAGTTCTGGTATGATGAAACCTGGGTGAGCACGTCATGTCCCTGACTCTGAAGCCCTTTCCAGGGTAGATATAAATTTCTATTTACATCCAGGAATCTAAAGGATGACAGTGTTCTCTTCCTGGCCTGTGCTCCCCAGAGATAGTTCTGAAACCAAAAGAAAAAAAAAAAGCTACAGGCAGGGATTTCTGGATGGTTTCTAAGAATTGCTTGGGTTTTGGTGAAATGAGAATTCTCCCAAATAGAATTATCTTGGATTTTCCAATTACATGCTCTAATTGCAGCAGAGACCCGGGGCTCTAAGTCGCTCTACAGGCTGTGTGTTGGGCTTGACTCACTGGAAGCAGAGGGAACTGGCCAAGACCGGCGTGGCCCACAGCCCAGCAATTGCCTTTGATTGGGCTCTCCTGCCAGACCGAGTGTGAAGGGGTCTGGCCATGTCCCCCAGAACTTTCGACTAAGAATGACACACTTGGTTTCTGAAGAGACAGGGTCTGAGCCGTTGTGGCCACCAGCTTGTGGGGCTAGCAGGGATTTCACTGGGCTTCTTATGAGCAACGCTTGTGGGGCTGGATCCCTCCTGGTTGCAGATTCTTGGATGCCAAACCTTCCTGGTGAGGAATATGCCAACCGCCAACCATCCTCCAACCAACATCACAGCCTAGGGACAGTGCCCATGTCTCCAAAATCCAAGACATGATTTCACAAATGAGTGTAGGAGGAACACAGCAATCTGTTGTGCGATGACTCTAGCGGTTATCTTTCGAATGTTCATTCCTCCTCCAGAATGTTCTCTGTCCCTTTACCTTTTAGTCACTCCCTTCCTCCTCCTCCTCTCTTTCTCTCTCTGCTCTGTCTCTGTCTGTCTCCTGATCACAACCCTTACTTCCCTTCTTCCCTAAACTAGCTAAATCTTGACATTTCAGCTGAGGTCTTTCCTTTAAACATGGAAATTGATTTCAAGGAAAAACTAAGGAAGATCCTTGACACTCTAAAACACTGGAACAGGCGAAATGAGCACTCAGGCGGTCACACGATGAGCCACATGACATAACTTCAGTTCAGTTCAAGCCTATCTGCTGCCTCTGCCGGGCACTGTGCTAGATGCTTCGGAAGATTAAGGTGGAAGCGAGGGGATGCAAAAGGGATGCGCAGACAACAGCCAGCACTTAGTGCACATTCTCTCTGCATCACATTTGTGTCGTCAGCTTTTTACATCTATTCACTCATTTAATCCTTGCCACCCTTTATGAGGAGGGCCCTGTTGGCCCCATATCACAGAAGGGAAAACTGTGGCTTAGGAGTTTAAATAACTTGACTGGATTGACCAGCTAGCAGGGAGGCTGTCTAATACCAGGGCTCTAAGCTGTGCCGCAGAGCCCTTCGTTCACATTGTCTTCCTCTAGCATCACAGCTACCTTGCAAAGTAGGCGGCTGCATTATCCCTGTTTCACAGATGATGAAACCAAGTCAGAAAGGTTAAGTAACTCATCTAATGTCACACAGCTAAGCAATGACATAAAAATCTGAACCCAAGCTTGTTTATCTCCAGAGTATATGTTCTTTGTACCAAACCAGATGGCCACAGTCTTCAAAAGGAAGAAGTTCTTCATTTACTGAGAGTGTTAAGACACACAAATAGCTATGGTTAAAAGACAAACAAGGTGTGGAGGAAGAAAGGCCACCTCTGGTTGAGGGCAAAGCAAGGCTTCCTGGGGGGGGAAGCATCAAGAGCGGTTGAGACGGATTGAAAACCATGGCTGGACAACTGCTCCAGATCTCCAAGAGACGATGATTGCCTTAGTTCCCATCAGCATGGCTTGCCATGTGGGGGTCCTAGTTCTCTCTCTCTCTCTCTCTCTCTCTCTCTCTCTCTCTCTCTTGGTTCAACCCTTTCCTCTGCTGGAAATCTTTGGCTGAAGGATATCCAAATAGAAAAAAGTAGAAGGAATTATTATAGAAGAGGTATCATTTTCCAAGAATGTTAAACAATGTTTTTCATACCATCAAAAATCCTACACTTGCTTACTAATAATGTCCACTTTGAGCTCTGATGGCATCTTTCACCCAAACGCCTACCTCTAAATCAAGTCAGCCTCATCATCAATCATGAGGCTGCCTCCCTGTCCTGATTCTTATCTGAAAGTGGGGAAATGCTTCTGGGGCAGTCAAGATGGGTTCTTTAAGTGGGTCACTAAGTCTCATTGAGAAAATGGGAGAAGGACTCCCAGGATCCTCCCTCTCTCCCTGAGCTTGCTCTCCTGACCCCCAGAAACAGCACATCCATGTTGAGTGCTTTTTGGACTCGGAGCTATGCTAAGGCCGGGAAGTGTGATGGCCCTGGTGGAGAGGAAGCAGAGGTGCTGTTGTACCAGCAATCACCTCCCAATCTCGGCTCACAGCGAGGTCCTCCTGCCCATTACACAATGCAAAGTTACATAACTCGCCTTTCAGCAACCAAGAATCTTGCTTCAAATCAAAGGTTTCACAACCGGGTAGTTGATTTCCAGCATCCCATATTGCGCTTGGTCTAATTATCAGAGACTGGAGAAGAAACCAGGTCACCTCCAAGAATTTGAGAAAACAATAATCACTTCTTGAGAACACACTGAATGGGCCAAGTGCTGGGATTTGAAGCCAGATCTGTTAGTGGTGCAGGGAAAGGGTGGGAATCCAAGCTGTCCTCACAGAGGGACCCTTGAATTGGGTTTTGAAGGCTGAACGGGAATGTGCAGGCAGGCAGAGGAGAAATCGTTCCCCTCCCGCAGAGTGAAAACATGTGCAAAGGTACAGGGAACAAAACTGATGGATTCATGAAACCAGGGTAGTTTGGCATCACAGAAGCAGGGATTCCTGCAACGTCACCTAAAAACTCTGGAACATCTGAGATACTTACTCTCCAAGCGCCTGTTGGCATGAGCATTCCACGGCCTCTTGGACAAAAAGGTAAAGTCGACCTTTTAGACTGGTTCATGTCTCCAGGACTACCAGGATTAAAATGCTAGTTTGAGGAGATCATGAAGGTTCCCCAAGCTCTGCAGTGGGTCCTCGGGTGAGCCTGGAACTCATCTTGGATTTTAAAACCCAAAAGAAATAGGCCTTGAACTGGAATGCTGGTTGACTACTGGTGAGGGGTGTTTCTGAGACTGATGCTCACTTGTGTTTCTTAAATGCTGACCCCTCAGTCCCTGAAATGGAGAAGGATCAAGTCAACTGAGGAGACCAAGTGGGAGCCGGAGCCACAGTGAATGCAAAGCACTACCAATGGTGCTCACACGCACTTGGGAAAGACCATTCCGAAGCTTTCTGCTCCATGGTCTATGCAGCTATTACTCAGAAGAAAATCACAGTCCTTGGATCTGCTCCTAATTAGGTCAGGACTTATTTACAAACCCTTCCAGTGATTGGATGTCATTCTAAAGTCTATGAAATGCATTAACGTCACTGCTGTAATACCTCAGTCCAGAACACCAGCCCCAAAGGCACCACATGGGGCATGCTGTCCTAGCTGGTGTTTTCTCATTAATAATAACGAAAAATACACAGTAATAGCTAACATGTGGGTATCCCTCTGCCCTGGAATAAGCCATTTTTATATATAATATTTCCTTTATCACCTGTAACCTAAGCCTCGGGTAGGTATCTCCAACAATAGCTCTAGTTTACAACCGGGGAAATGTGGCTTCAGAGAGATTATACAACTCGTACGACGTCGTACAGCTAGTGAGGGGCAAGGCAAAGATTTCAGGGCCAGCTCTTTGTGGCTCCAAAGCCCATTGCTTTTGCAACGTGTTTGCTACTGACGTCTCCTGAGGCTCCACACACTAACACGCTTCGGTCCTAGGCCTCGCGCTGCTACATGTCCTGTAGTTAGGCTGCCCTGTTACTCAGGTTCAAGTACTCAGTTTGGGGTAGAAGAAAAGTACAATGACACTGTCCTCGGTGACCACATGCCCAGCCACACACACACTGGATATTTCTCGATACTCACAGCAACCTCCCTGAAATGCACCCATCTCCGAGCAGGGCAACCGTGTTTTTCTTGTCCACCCTATATCCCCAGCACAGTGCCTGACACTTGCAAGACATTCAGTTAAATTGAGATGTTCATCTTTATCCCCACTCCTTAAGGAAGGGACCCAAGACTCCGAGGAGCTAGCCCGCACACCTGTGATTCCAGGGCCTGTGAGAAGCAGAGCGGGAGCCCAGGCACAGGCTGCTGGTGGCCACGGAGCCTACTCTGCCTTCTGCCGGGAGCCAAAACGGCCCGCTAGCCTGTCCAGCTACCAACTCTTCCTTTATCTGAACTAAAGAAAGTTAGTGACATTGCCCTTGCGTGGCCCAACTTCGGCCTCAAAAGGGGGTTTGTGTGTTTGCACGCACACGTGCTTGTGCATGCTTGCACGTTTGGGGAGGCAATCCTTCCTAAACCTCACTTGCTTATAGTCAAGAAATCCTACATTTCTAAGAATTCATTTCCGGAGCATTTCTAGGGGCTTGGTGATTTCACCAGGTTTCTAGAGCAATCCTGCACATCCTTCATTCCTGCTGGGATATTTGCCTTGGAGTGAACTAAGACTATCCTTCTTATGTTTCTGAGGTATGGCCCTTCCTACAAACTAGACCATCTTTCAATGCCAGGCGAAGTTAGCATCTTAGTAAATGTAAGACCCAGCTCACTAGGTTTGTCACGTGAAAAACACAGATTTTACCCTAGTGATGGGGCTTTCATCTTTGGGGGTAAGAGTTTGGGGGGGTTGCCTCCTCCATCTCAGAGGCCTCAGACATCTATGATTAACTATACAAAAGTGCCAGTTTGATGATAAAAGCTGTACTTAGCATTGACTCCTCTGCTATGGCAGGAGTCTGGGGGGGTGCAGCTTTTTTTTTTTTAATGGAAGCTTTTGTTAACATCAGATATCTAATTAACTTAGGTTTTAAAACTACTGAGGTGCTGTGTCCTCAAGAAAGATGGTTATCAAAATAGTTTCATCTAACACAATTACCCTACACCTACCATAGAAGAAAGAATTAAAATCTTCCTTTTTTTTTTCTTTTTTTTTAAGAAAGCCAATGTATTGAATAACATGGGAGCATTTGTTGTGGGATCCCTGTCTATGCAGTTGAGGCTAGATCAACTTACTAACCAGCATAATTATCATATCCAGAGTTTGCCTGGGGAAATGCCTTCCAGAATGAAAAAAAAAAAAAAAAAAAAACAGCGTCTGTGCCCACAAGGATGATTTGGCTCCCCCCTAGGATGAAAGGCTCCAGCTGCTCTGCAGTTATAATCAAACTGGCTCTCCCCCAGCCTCCTCCGGCTCATCCATCATGCAGTAATAACAGAGTTGCTAGCTGCTGATCTCCAAAATGGTGTTTAGGACATCAAATGCTTCAACTACCACCTCTGTGCATGATGACTCCCAAGTGTGTGTCTTCAACCCAGGTCTTCCTCTCCCACTCCCCTAGATTCCCAGTCAAGCTCCACGGCTCCTATAGGACATGTCCCTGCCATACTCTCCAAGACAAGATCTCTGAAACCAAGCTCACTATCTTCCCCTCTTTACCTTCCCAACACAAATGGACTTCTTCGCTCAGATTCCCCCTTACCAGCCTCACTATCCTGACAGTCACTCACAACCCTTATTGTGAGGGCTAACATTATTATTTGGGGGTAGACTTTATGTCTTAGAACAGTTTTAGATTTACAGAAAGACTGAGAAGATAGTGTAGAGAGTCCCCATATACTCCACAGTGTCCCTATTGCTAACATCCTTTTTTTTTTTTATGATAGCCACAGAGAGAGAGAGAGAGAGAGAGAGAGAGAGAGGCAGAGACATAGGCAGAGGGAGAAGCAGGCTCCATGCACCGGGACCCCGACATGGGACTCGATCCCGGGTCTCCAGGATCGCGCCCTGGGCCAGAGGCAGGTGCCAAACCGCTGCGCCACCCAGGGATCCCCTATTGTTAACATCCTATAGCAGTATGGTCCACTTGTCACTTTTAGTAAGCCCATATTGGTACATTATCACTAAAGTCCATGCCTTATTTAGATTGCCTTAGATTTTACCTAAAATATCCATTTTCTGTCTGAGGACACCACCACATTCCATTTCATCACTGTGTCTCCTTAGCCTCCTCTTGGCTGTGACTTCCTCAGGCTTTCTTTGTTTTTATTTTATATTTTTATTTTTTTTATTTTATATTTTTAAGGACTTTATTTATTCATGAGAGACACAGAGAGAGGCAGAGACACAGGTAGAGGGAAAAGCAGGCTCCCTGAGGGGACTTTGATACAGGACTCGATCCCAGGACTCCAGGACCATGACCTGAGCTGAAGGCAGACGCTCAACCACAGAGCCACCCAGGCACCCCTCTTTGTTTTTAATTAACTTGATAGTTTAGAGGATTGTTGGTCAGGTATATTCTACAAAATCCTTCTACTGAAATTTGCTGATACTTTGTCATGAGTAAACTGGATTTATAGGCTATTGGGTGGAAGACTGCAGAGGTTAAGTGCCGACATTATTTGTAAAGCATCATTTGGACATTGGAGAGGGTTGTTCAGTACCTTCAGTGACCATATATGATAGAAGAAGGGCTAGTACTAATTCGGATATTGTACTTACCAAACTGAATCATAATTTTTTATTTTCTTCTTCCCTTCTAGTCTGCAAACTCTTTGAGAGTAGAGACTGTGCCTGATTCAGCTCTACATTTTTGGAATCTAGCACTGGGTGTGAGTCCACATCTGTGATTGATACTTGAGAGATGGGCTTGAGAAAAAATTGAAGCCTTGCTTTGTTTCCTCATCTGCAAAGTGGGATAATAGAATATATTTTTAAGGATTTCTTTATAATAAAATTAAAATATTAGAACACTTGACACAAGCACTGCACATAGAACAATGAGTGCTCAAATATGTTAGCTGCCACTACTTTTTGTCACCATCATTAGGATCTATTTGTCATGCAAGATATGCTGGAGCCCCAAAGACTTTACTCCCATCTGCTCCATATCCAAAGTAGTAAATATAGTGATTCAATGGAAATAAGAAGAGCCAAGCTCCGCTTCACACATTATTGAATTCTCTTCTGTAAAATTTATGTTGCATTTAGTTCACTCAGGCAGGACCACTTTGACAAGACTCCTAAACAATGGGGCAGATCCAAAAGAAACATAGGGCATAGCTTCTACTAGCAAGATCTTATGAATTGATTGGCAGATAATAATATAGGCCGGCATTTGATGAGAAGCCAAGCAGAGGCAAGGTGGGTGTGGGAAGTTCTGAGAACGAGCTGTGTCTGTGTGGGCTCTATTGTTGCTAGGACCTGATCAGTGGGCATTGAATGATGGGTCAAATTCACGTAGTTGGAGAGAAATGTTGTAAAGTCATAAACAAGGATCTAGAAAGACTGACTATACAAAAATTCAAGGCCTGACAGGAGTCCAACATGCCTGGCCCCAGGATTTATGCAGACAGGAGTAGGAAATGGCATTGGACAGGACATTAGATAGAGCAAGATAACAGGAAGGGTGTGGCTTGAAAGCTGGCTCGCAGGGTAGAGACACTTCTATTTTTGAGCAAGAAGTAATGGGTAAAGATGGAATTTCAGGAGGTAGTTATGGTTCCAGTGGGCATGACTGACTGGAGAAGGAAAGATTAGTGGTGGAAAGTTTAACATGCTGGGTCATTCACTCATTTATTGATCCATTGATCATATATGCACTTGGCAAATACAGAAGTCCTGTCAGACTCTATTTGGTCCTTGCCCTGAAGGGAGTCCTAGGCTAGAGAGAGATTAGAGATGTCTCTGCTATAATCCAGACTAGATCGCAGTGAAACCAGGGAGCAAAGATGGGAATAATAGGTGGCAGATAGCTAGATCAATAGATAAGTTAGATACATATGTATTATACAAGCAAATGAAACAAGCGATGGTCCAAGAAGTAGGAGGAGAGCCTAAGAGGAGAGAGATTTAGGAAGGGGATAATCAGTGATGTCAAACACAACTGGTACAAGATAGAGAGCCTGCCCAGGGACAAGGACACCTAACAACAACAGTGACAATAAACTACAATGGCAACAACAATAATATCACTTTTTAACAATTACTGTGTTCCAGAAACTGACACCATTCTGCAGCACTCAATATATGCTTTCTCTTATTTCTTTATGCCTAACACAGTGTAAGGTGCATAGTAGCCCTTGGTAAGTGATGCATGTTCTCGGCCAAACATGAGCACTGTTAGGAGTCTGGATGTTTGGATAATATGGCTGGTGCTGGGATGTTAGATATGGGGCTTTTATAGGTTGTTAGAGTAGTAGTTTCTTTCCTTGGGTCACACTGTCGGGGTTAAATCACTGGTTGACTCCTAGATGGTAAAATCCCATCCAATAGGATGCCTTCCCTTTGTCCTGTATGAGAATGCATTTCTTACTTATGTGGAGTTGGGTGGAGCCCAGAATGCTCTTCAATCCAACCACTCTGGCCAATAGGACCACTGAGTAGTAGCCTGAACCTTTGGAGTTTGATTATTCTTTTCCTAAAGGACCGATGTTTCAAAGTACTTTACAAAGGAGAGGGAGAGTCCATCCAGAGCATGGACTGGATTCAGACAGGGAAGTTGGAAGCTGGGTAGGTGAAGATGGACTGTATTTCCAAGAAAAGTGGTTAAGAGCCCTGTTCTCTCCAGAGCATCTCAGAAGCGCTTTATATTCATCCAAAAACTGACCACATTTTAGAAAAACAGGATATTTCTGCTGAGTAACTATTGGTTTGGGGAAATAAGTCCCTCTCAGAATGCAAGGGGGAACATCAGATCAAGAAAGATCGTTATCACTGGTGTGACTCACTAACTTGCTCTGCCCGATGCGTGCAATGGTTTTCCACATCTATATGAGTTGCCCACTCAACAAATGTGCTTACAAAGAGCTTTTCAGACATACAGTAGAGTCCTTATAAAGTTACAGAATACAAATAAGAAAAACAAACACACTTTTATTTAAAACCTAAAATTCTTAAAGGGGGAACAGGAATTCTGGTGCTAAAATAAACCTTAGCAAATTAACTCCTTTAAGCCAGCAAGCCTGCATCCTGCTCATAGGGCCTAGTCGAATTAAAACAACAAACAGCAGCAACAACAAAAACAGGCCTCTAACTCCCTTTGCATCACAGGCAGTTCTAAACTCTTCTCCTTGCCCTGATGTTCACTCCGCTTCTGGAAGGCATAGAACATGACATAGGTATTTATTAGGGTGGAAGATACCATCCGTGGTCACTCATGTAGGGAATCCAGGATTCAAACCTGGTTCTTGTGTTTGCTCCCAAGTTCTTATTGTCCGTATGGTGGGCTTCAAAGGCTGACATTGACCCCATGATCAATGAAAGGTTTCAGGCAAAGTCAAGTTCCTTTAGAGAGCATGAACCAGTCTGGAAGAAAGAAGTAGGGCAGCGATTGTGTGAATAAAGGGCTGGGTCACAGGAATCAACACTAGTGGGTAGCTTGGTTAGGATAAAGGGGAAAAAAAAAAACTAGTCACCAGAGTTGTCTTCTTTGTCCTTTCCAAGACCTTTTTGCTCTTTACCCTGTGTTTCCTGTAAGTACATCCTCTCGTACATGGTATTTTGAAATCATATATCTAGCAAATACACAATTTGTTTTAAGTTTTGCTTTTCAAATATGTATGAGGACATGTGCTATATAGGAAAGCTGGTCAGAGGCCATGCCTGTGGTGGCAGTAAAGCAAGCTTGGTGGGATGTTCTGCTTCAGCTGTTGCAACATTTGACTCTTGTAATCAGTGAAAGATTTCAGTTCTGGAGGAAGGGAGATGTGAAGGGAAATGTGGGGATGGGCTGCTGCACGGGGGAGAGAATGGAAGCCTCTGCGAGCTGGGAGAAGCTGACAGCCCTTGGGGCCCTGCCTCCAGAGCATGAGGGGACCTCTAGGGTTTGGGCACTTGCTCCCAGGGACAATGCATCAGGGATGAGACATGGACCTGGCTTCATTTACTTTTAATTCTGTATTTCCATGAAAATGTCCAGTGAATGGTAGAGTTAGTATGGAATCCCACCAGTAGCAGGTCCTCACAGGTGAGAATCCCAAATGCTTTTAGCCTGTTTGGTAATGCTCTGGGATTTCCATGACTCCCATCACACACACACGCACACACAAACACACACATGTTTTCCCGAACCTTATCCCTCTCTCTAAAGTCCATTGTTCCTAAAATTATAGCAGATTTGTCAACACTTGACTTGGGAAGGATGAGAAGGAAAATAAAGCCATGGTATAGTAACTCAATTTAACAAAACTCAGTGATTTGTTCAATTTAGCTCAAATGTTTGTTTAACACTCCACTAGACTCTGGTGTAGGGAACCTGACAGGGTTTCTGCCCGCAAAGAATTCCAGCCAAATCGGCAATACTCTAAGCTTGCGTTTCTTTCAGGGCTGCACATATGTGACCAGCCTTAGTTTTACCTTCCAAGCTTCTGAAAATGTGATCCTTTGTCCACCTGCTGGCTTACCAAATTACAATATCTGGGGGGATAAGGACCCAGGAATCTGTTTTGAAAAAGCCATCACAGGTGACTCTGACACACTAACTTGGAGATTATCTGCCTTACTTGGGCTCTTAGCTCAAGTAAGTAATAAAATGTGTTTTATTTCTGGACCTCAAACAGAAAAATTTAGTGGTCCACCTGCTGATGGCAAGAGACAATACAAGGGGAAGGTTTTGCACCACACACTTCCTGAGCCTCTAACACGTAGCCTGGGACTCCAGAACAAAGACATCCAACCAAAAGCTCCTCTTGGCCTGCATGTCCCAAGAACAACTGATAGAGAAAAAGATACAATCGTGACTTGAGGAACAGAATGGTGTGGGTGCCCAGTCTTTAAGTTCAGATGTACACACTGTAGACTGGCTCCGTTCTACCGCCCTGTCCCCAGCACTAACCTTGGAAGTGGGTATTTTGATCATCTGCGTTTAACAGAATGAGGATGCCAGTGGAGCAATTTGGAGTGGCCTGCCCATGCTACTGGATTCTAACCTGGATCCCCTAACTGCAAGTCCAAGATTATTAGAAGCTTCTGCCTTGGAAAGAACGTTTCCATGAGGGCCATATCCAAGGGTATAATGTTTCAACAAGAAATGGGGCAGAAGTCGATCAACCACAGCCACTGGGAACAAGCTGCAATGTGTTATATAGGTCATTGGCCTAGGCCTTGGATCACAGGTCTGTCTCTGCTACGTCCTAACTATGTGGCCTTTGAAATGCTACCACCATCCATGCAGTTCCCCAAGCTCGAAGCCCACAGATTGTCCTCAACACCTCTATCTCACCCACACTCTACATATAACCCATTCTTACTGGTTTTGCCTTCTAAATATCTTCAAATTCACACATGTCATTCCCACTGCTATCACCTTAGGCCTGAGCTACTGCAAGAACTCTTAACTGATCACTCCCCTTCTATTTTTGCTGTTCATCCTCCCCCAATCCGTTCTCCCCACGGTAGCCTACGTCACAGCACATCATACATGGCACAGCGCTTGCTTACATAAAATCCTCAGCAGCTCCAATTTCCTTAGCATAAAACTAAATCTCTTGCTACGGTCTACAAGGCTCAGTTTACCCCTGTAGACTCATCCTAAGCCATTTTCTGCCTTGCTCTCTGGGCTCCAGGCATGATGGTACTTCTGACTATCATATATTTTCCGTATTACCTTCTGCTCAGAAACCTTGATATACTTTGGTCCTCCCGAGGGATCACTTTTCACATCCTAATTCACCCACTTAACTCAACTCATTCTTCAGATCTCAGTTCATTATCTTTGCCGTTGGGAGCCTTCCTCATTTCTCCTGGCCCCTCCTCTCTACCACTAAATCAGTTCCTCCTGTTACACACTCTCGTAGCTCCCTGATTTTACCATAGTTTGCAATTATGCATCCTATGGTGATTTCCTGCCTTACGAATAGAGTGTGAGCTTATTCCCCACACCTGATCACAGAACCTGGGATGTAATAAAAGCAGGAGTAATGGTGCTGTTGCTGGTTCTGGTATCGCTGATTCTATTAGCTAATATCATCGTGTGAAGCCTGTGCCAGGCTTGCTCCTCAGTGCTTTCTTTGCATTAGTTCTCTTAAACCTTGGAAACCCTGCAAATTAGTAGGCAGTCCCCCGAGATCTTAATGAATTAATGTACCTCATTCCTCTGGGCCTCATTTTCCTTATAGATAAAATGAAGAAAGAAATACATGAGAAAATCACAACCAACTTTGAAGTGCTTTATATTTTCTTTATTTTTTACAAATGAATGAATTGAATCTTTTTAAAGATTTTATTTGCCAATTTGAGAGAGAGAAGGAGAGAAAGAGCACACATACGAGCAGGGAGAGGAACAGAGCAGGAGAGAGAGGGACAAGCAGACTCCGTGCTGAGCATGGAGCCTGACATGGGGCTCAATCCCAGGACCCTGAGACCATGACCTGAGCTGAAACCAAGAGTTGGACACTCAGCCAATTGAGCCACCCAGGAGCCCCAAAAGAATTGAATATTTTAACATTTTTCTATGAGTTTTAAAAATATGTAAGCCTGTTTATGCATATACCCTTTACTTTATTCTAAAACATCATTTCTCAATCTTTAAAAAGAATTATCATCACCCAATCCCCAACAAAGAGAAAGCATAAATTAAAATGTAAATTATCCCTAATGAGAGAAATTCTTATGATTTCTTTGGGTAGGGTTGAGCTTTGGAGGACCACGGACCATCGTAATAGCTAAGTTTGTTTGTTTTTTTTTTTAAGCAGCATCCTTGGTCCCTGCCCAACAGATGCCAATCAAGGCAACCAAAAATGTCTCCAGACACTGCCAGCTGTTCCTTGGGAGGAAAAAATTGCCCATTTGAGAACCACTGAGAGAAACAAGGACTAATGAGAGACTGACCCAGGATGGCCACAAGGAGAAAGGAGGACAACCACCAGACAACTGATGTTCCAAACTCTACAAATGTCAGGATAAGGCAAACGTGGGTCCCAAGGAAGTCTGCATGTTTCCAGTAGGAATAATTGGGAAAAGAGCAGCAAATCTCATGGAGGAGGAGCATGTTGGGAAGGATATACAAGGAATTTCATTTTTTTAAATGTTTAGTATGCAGTTTCTGGATACACATGGAGATAGAGTTGTCCTGTAAGTTAAAAAATGTAAGTAAAGTTCTTATGAAGAAAGAATAAGTGAATCAGTGGCATCCATGGAAAGGAAAATTGGAAGCTAGCAATCTAGAAAAGTATAGATCTGACTCTTGATTTGGGCTCAGGTCATGATCTCAGCATCATCAGATTGAATCCCGTACCAGGCACCTTGCTCAGCAGGGAGTCTGCTGGAGAGTCTCCCTCTCCTACTGTTCCTCCCCCTGTTTGCACTCCCTCCCTCCCTCCCACCTTTCTCGTTCTCTCTCTCAAATAAATAAATAATGCATAAATAGATAAATAAATAAATAAATCATTTTTTTTTTAAAAAAAAAAAGCACATTTCACTGCAGTTGCAAGTCTCATCTTAAAAATTCGTTTGAGGGACACCTGGGTGGCTCAGTTGGCTAAGCATCTGACTCTTACTCTCAGCTCAGATCTTGATCTTAAAATCATGAGTTCAAGCCCTGTGTTGAGACTCTACATTGGATGTGGAGCCTACTTAACTAAAAAGTTCTTTTGAAATATGTATTTTAGCACCTATTAAGATTTGATTTGGGGGCAGCCCTGGTGGCTCAGCGGTTTAGCGCCTGGAGACCAGGAATCAAGTCCCACGTTGAGCTCCTTGCATGGAGCCTGCTTCTCCCTCTGCCTGTGTCTCTGCCTCTCTCTCTCTCTCTCTCTTTCTCTCTTTGTGTCTCTAATAAATAAATACAATCTTTTAAAAAAATTGATTTGTTTTATCATGAAAATATTTTAAAGTACATACTTTCTCCCCATGATGCTAAAGGAGTATAGATAGCCTAGTAGATTCAACATTATTGGCCAACAGTTTTACCTGCCCTCTCATCCAGGACACTCATACCCAGTTTGAGATATAGGAGTAGAGAAAATGATACAGAATTAAGAGTTTGACAAATCCAAATGCAGTTTCTTATCGGCCACTTATTAGCTGTGTGACCTTAAGCAGGTATCTTGAGCTCCCTGAACCTTGGTTTCTCAACGGTAAAATGAGGCCACTAAAGCTTACTTCCACTGTGAAGGTCAAATGAGGTGAAATATCTAAAGTGAATAACAGATGGTTAATCGGTAGCTCATTTACTATTTGGATGAGGGAGAAAAGTGTGGGATGTATAGAGGCAGAGAAGGGAGGGCTGAGATCCTAGGAAAAGGCAGTTTAATATCCTAAAAGCTTGAGGAAGACGGCATTCCCAGAGTTGAATTATTTTGTAACATTATCAATTGGTTCAGAAAGGGTCGGGGCACCTGAGAAGAAATCTTTGGAACTGCCATCAAGCTTCTTTTCTGTGGCACCTGCTGGTGGTGCAGTGCAATTAAATAGCAAGTAGAAGGTGAGCAGGAGCTAGGAGAAGACCTAGACCCTTCTTCCCACAAATTTGATGAGGAAGGAAAATGCCATGGTATGCGAGGTAGCGAGACTGGGAAGATCATAAAATGAACTTACAACTGACGACCTGAAGCTTTGGAAAATCCACTGGAAAAGAACTAATGGTGATACAACCTGAATGGGACATCCTCACATAGGACAGTGGTCTTGCATTTTGCATTTTTTAGGGAAACATTAGAAAATCATTCATTGTGGGGTGCGTGGGTGGCTCAGTTAGTTAAGCATCCAATTCTTGATTTCGGCTCAGGTCATGATCTCAGGGTCGTGAGATTGAGCCCCACATCAGGGTCCGTGTTGAGCATGGAACCTGCTTAAGATTCTCTCTCCCCCCGTCTCTCTGCCCCTCCCCCGCTGCTCACACACTTTCTCTCTCTAAAAAAAAAATCATTGAAACTTTCTTGCACTAGTACACACACACACACAGATGCACCATGGTTCTATGTTTATTACAAGTGTTACCCTAAGCAGATGCCATGCTTAAAGAAATTTGGACAAAACACAGTTTCTTTTGTTGTATTGTGACTCTCCAAGCCAAAAAAAAAGATACCGTATCTTCTCCAACTTCCTACATAATGGAAATATTGTTTTTTCCTTAAAACATCTCCCACAACTTGTGTTTCGACTTTTTTAAACGTGTTTAAAAGTTCTGCCCTGAACAATTGCAACCACAATGTAATCTATTGCGACAGCCCCTCAGAGCACTGAGATCTCCAGCATCGTGGCTCACAGCCTTCCCTAACGTGGTAAGACCAGTGGAGTCTCCAGGCTGGTAAGAGATGCCCAAGTCTGAAAACATCTGCAGCTACCTGCAAGCACGTGTTGTGGGCCGAATCACAAAATATAGAGAATCACAAAAACAACCAACTTATGAGAGTGAGATTTTGTTAAAATTGCCATATTGGACAGCAACTATATTTTTAGGCATTGGGATCAGGAATCGATTGATGTATTTATTTCAATAAATAAATTTGAAATAAATTTATTTCAATAAAGATATGATCTCGTTTTCCAGGAGATCAATAGAAAAAACCTAGAGGTTTTTTTCCCAAACTATCAAGGTATTTGAGGAGCAAATCACTGTCAGCCGTTCCTCCTCTAAACTAACTCCCAGATAAGTGTAAGTGCGATAGAGACAAGCTTCTTTGAAATGCTCAGGTGATGGGGATCCCTGTGTGGCTCAGGGGTTTAGCGCCCGCCTTTGGCCCAGGGCATGATCCTGGAGACCAGGGATCCAGTCCCACATCTGTGCTCCCTGCATGGAGCCTGCTTCTCCGTGTGTGTGATAAATAAATAAAACCTTTAAAAAAAAAAAAGAAAAGAAATGCTCAGGTGAGGAGGGCAGGCGAAGGTGATGGTAGGGCAACTTCTATTCATAGCAGGACAAGTGATAAGGGAACAGGTGGCTCCAGTCGGGTCTTCACCACAGAAAACAAACTTACACCGGGAAGGTCCGTGGTATTCTTTCTATGTAGGATTTCTTTCTTACCAAGTGGGCCACCTGGGTGGCTCAGTCAGTTATAATCATCTGCCTTGGGACCAGGTGACGAACCCAGGGTCCTGGGATCGAGCCCTGTGTAGGGCTCCCTGCTTAGCTCTCCAGTGTGCTCTCTTGCTCTCAAATAAATAAATACATAAAATCTTTTAAAAAAAATAAAAATAAAAACGAAATAAAATTCATTGTAACTAGTTTAATAGAATAAACTTTAGGGGCAGAAATAGCTCCATTAAAAACAAGATTCAAAACCCCAAACCCTTCTTGCTACTGATTTTGAGTGCTACGGGAGAAATCTGTAGCTACTGCTCTTCCTGAGGGCAAGGGGTGGTCTGCAAGGGTCCGAGGGTACTGACGTTTTCTTCTCTGATCGTTTCCATCTAGCAAGGGTAGAGCAAGATCATGGTAATTCCTGGGCTTTCTTGTCCAAATACCAGCAGAACTCATCCCCTGTAACCAACCAGGGGAACGACAAAATGATAATAATCTAACAAACACGTTAATACATCCAGCGTGACCTCAGCGTGTCTGTAAATCCTGTTGTGAAAGAACAGTGATGGGCAGGCGGGACGAAAATGCATCGACATCACTTCTGGGCCAAGCTGAGGTGCCACCATGACCCAGAAGACAGTGGCCTTTTTCTAGCAGGGCCTGAAGCCACAGCAGAGTCAAGGAGACTCTGTCCCCGGAGCCCCTGCAACGGGTGGCTGGAGCCAGAGGGTGGAGCAGCCGAGCCAGGGGGACTTTGCTGACCTCCCTGGTCGCTGGAGAAATGGCCCACACATGCCTCAGGGGAGCACACTTAGCCTACCCCGAGCCCCTGCCCTCCTGACCTTGCACACATAGCATCGGACGCCCCTCTCTCCCCTGCGGGAGCCGGACAGGCCTCTGCACCTGCTGCCCCGACCGCTGCGACCACTGCCTATTCTCTCTACGTCCTTCCCTGCTTCCCCCGGCCACCCTTTGCACGAACCTGCAGCATTTCTAAGCAAGCCTAGAACGAGTAATTCACTGGCGTGGCCATCTCCACTTGCCCCCCATGGCCGAGGGTGTCAGACTTACACGCCTTCACCTGCAGGAGGAGAACCTCATCCGGCCCCTGCATCTGTCTCCGGTTCCACCTGCCACCCCTCCTGGCTCCTGACCATGCGCCAGCTGCACAGACCCCACACACTTCCGAGACAGTCTGGTCCTTTCATAGCGCAGCGGCTGAGCTCTCCACCTCGAGGTCCCCTGGGGCAGATCTCCCCTCTCATCCTTCCAGATCCAAGCTCACATGTCATCTGCACAGTGAAGCCTTTGCTGCATCTCCCTGGCCACCGAGGGTAGAGGGACACAGGAGCCTTCTGGTCCTCTGTCACCTGCCGCACACCCCATGAGGGGAGCAGTACGGCAGGGTGACCACGAAGATGCCCTCAGTAGCAGATTCCCAGGGTCCAAGGTCCTGCTCCGTACCTGCTGCTTCTCTAGCCTTGAGCAAACCACCTCGCCTCTGCCTTAGTTTCCCCAGCTGGGACACACGGGGAGGAATAGTAAATACCACACAGGCTTGCTGTCGGAAATGAAGGTGTTAAGCCCTTAAAACTTTCAGGAGAGTGCCCATTCATAATAAATGCTCAGTGTGCGCTAGCTATTATTCTGTCCACTAAAATTTGAATGCTGTCATCATCTGCTTAGGTGTCTCCTCGTCTAGAGAAGAGGGTGGGGACTGCGTCTTAGTCATGGCTATCTTCCTGATGCCTGACGGTGCCGCGTAATAGGCTCTCAATAAATGTTTATTGAACAAGTAGATTATTTTCTAGGCAGTAAAATATCCCCATGACTCCAGAGATTCTATCTCGGGGAACTTTATTTATTTATTTATTTTGCTCCATGGGAAGGAAGACATTACGTAAATCCATGACACACTCCGTCCTGAACAGAGACACCTGAAGTCAGTCTCATGAGTCCCTCCGTGACGTGGGAGTCTGGAAGTCTGATCAGAGTCTCGGTCTGACCAGGGGCTGTCACTTTCATTGCTTTGCTAAAGATGTTCCTGTTGAATATCAATTATGTGCCACCGTATGATCCTAGGGACTGGGGAGAAAGCATGGCACATGCCAGGCAAGGTTCCTACTCTTATGGACCTCAAGAGGAGGGAGACAGGGCCTCAAACTATGCATGAGAGAAACCGAAAGAAGAAAAGGTGGATAATTGTAAGTGCTGTGATTGAAATAAAATAAGAAAACATGTGAGGAAGTATCTGAAAAGGCCACACTTAAAAATTGGGTCAAGGAAGGCATTTCTGAAGGCCGGCAATAACAATGAGACTTTGAGGCCTAGGCCATGGGCTGAGGGGCCCATGTGAAACTGAACTTGGAATGCTCCAGGGGTCAGAAGGAAGCCCGTGTGCCTGGAGCTTGGGAAGGGAGGGTGAGAATAATACCACCTGAGGTCATTAAAGAAGGCAGGGGCCCCTTAGGCCCGGGGTAAGAACGTGGATTTTAGACCAAGTGCAGCAGGTGGTCAGGGAAAGGTTTTGAGCAGGAGAGTAACATGGTTTGATTTACACTTTTCGAGTCTAAGAGAGACCTGGATGGTGAGATGAGTGGCGGCAGGAGAATGAGCAATGAGACCAGGTAAGAGGCTATTCCATTAATGTAGGTGAATAGCACAGGTTCAGATGGTGTCTGTGGAGCAGGACTTGATGAACCAGAGTCCTGATGTTGATCAACTGAAGGTAGGCGTTAGAGAAGGAGGCGATCAAGAACGGTTCCTGGGTTTTTAGCCAAAATGTTTGAGGCAATCCTGTTGGCAACACATTCTGCACCGGGGACTACTACTCTGGTTCACGTTCCAGGTGGCACAGAAGGCTGCTGGTCACTGGATGGGGACAGCCAGGCAGGTATAGGCTGGAGGTGGGAGATCCAAGACTCTGTCCTCCAAATGTTAAGTTTGAGATGTCTAGTGGATACCCAAATGGAAAAGACAAGAAGTTGTACGTACAAGTCTTGAGTTCAGCGGCAGAGGTCAGAACTGTAGACGTGCAAGTAGGAGTCACTGGCATTCACACGGCATTGAAAGCTGCAGGAGCACCTGGGAAGAGCCTGCAGTCGAAGAAGGATCCCAGGGCAGAGTCCTAGAAAGGAGAGTAT
This sequence comes from Vulpes lagopus, assembly GCF_018345385.1. NCBI lineage: Eukaryota > Metazoa > Chordata > Mammalia > Carnivora > Canidae > Vulpes > Vulpes lagopus. The sequence continues at coordinate 69,557,408 of NC_054830.1, forward strand.
TTGGAGGTGGCATGTGGGGGCCCAGCAGCAGGTAACAGAGGGCAGCAGCCAGTATCAAAGGGTGAACTCCAGAAGAGTGTGTTCTTGGAAGCCAAGAGAAGAATAGCTTTCCAACAAAGCAGATTGGTAAACGGAGTCGAATGTGGCCAAGAGATGAACTAGGAAGAGAGTTAAATTTGGTAATGTGGAAATCTTCGGTGACCTCGGAGGAATCAGTTTAACTTTTCATCTCCTGGGCCTGGTTTGTCTATCTTTAAAAAACAAGAGAAAAGAAAAGAGAAGGGAATGAAAGAGAGAAAGATAGAGAAAGGAAGAGAGAGAAAGAAGGAAGGATTTTCTAATGTTTTTTAAAGCAGAAGTACTCTTTTTTAATTTTTATTTTTTAAAAGATTTTATTTATTTACTCATGAGAGACACACAGAGAGAGGTAAAGACACAGGCAGAGGGAGAAGCAGGCTCCATGCAGGGAGCCCGATGTGGGACTTGATCCCAGGACCCTGGGATCGCGCCCTGAGCCGAAGGCAGACATTCAACCACTGAGCTCCCCAGGCGTCCTAGAAGTATTCTCTCTCTCTATATATATATATTTTAATCATTAAAAGAATCTCAAGACTTGAAACAGGCTCAGAGCTGCTATTGCTGAAGTTGAGACTTCGAAAACCATCTTGTCCCATCTCCTTGCTCCTACAATTCACCCGAAAGCAACTCTGGGAACCTCTGGGGCTCCTTGAAGAGAAGACCTGAAACTGCTGGCAGGAAGCTCTGTAGAGAGCCTGGGAGGGTCTGGGTGGAAAGGTATGAGTAACTCGCTCTGGTGAGCAACAGGCCGTCCACTGGCTAGGATCCTCTTTCCATGTGTCGGAAAGAATACGGCATCCCAGGATTACCGGCAGGAATGCTTGAGATGGTCTGTAATCATACTTCATTCTGGTTTCTGTACCAGTCCCCTCCAGAGTAGACCATTGGCTGCTTCGGGGCACACCCATTCAACTGGTTTGCCCAGATCCTGCCACTCAGCCACACCTCCCCAAAGCATCCAAAGCCCTTCTTTTGTTGCAAAGTGATTCAGCGCCGTTTCCATAAAACATGGGACCTGAGCATATGTTCACACATGCAGCCTGTGTAGACAGAGCGATTGAAAGGGAGACTTCCTTTAAGGGAACAGCCCCGGCAGGCAGATTCCTGGTTGCCTTAAAGGAACCACCAAGCATAACCCAGCGTGCACCGTCCACAGTCTCTCCAAAATGAGCTGTAGCATGCTCTTGGAGAGAGATCACAAAAGGGATGTTGAAGTGTGTTTATTTTTATTTTTATTTTTTTTAGAAATTTATTTTATTTTTTTTAAGTTTTTTTTTTTTTATGATAGTCACACAGAGATGAAGTGTGTTTAGAGGACTACAGGGTAACGTGGAGGATACTTAGGGGTACCCAATAAACTAACAGAATGAGAGAAAATTCTTAGTTCACAGGGTACCTATCTGGTGTCAGGTGCTCTGCTGGGCCCGGGGAGAGGGTGGGATAGATGCAAAAAGATAAATTCCTCAGAGACATCCCTTTTGCTTGTCTGAAGTGACTCATCTTCCCTCAGCGCAACCAGGCTGTCCATTAGAGTCCAGGGTTTTCCCAAGGAGCCCGCTCGTTCAGACGACAGAAACAGGAGACCAGGAGGGCTCACCTCACGTGGAGCAACAGCCACCCCAACATCTATCTGCACAGACACCTGACGGCTTACAAAACTCTCACCTGCACGCCGAGGGATGGGGGGCATTCCTCACCCTTTTGTTTCCTATCAGGTAGCTTTATGTTTTCCTATCATCTTCTCATGAAACTCTGCTGTTAGACTTTTGGGGCTGCTTTCACTGTTGTGGTCTGTTTCTCAGTCTCAGAAAAGAGGACTGACATGGGAACATATCACTGGGGGCAGGTGCAAGGACGGTATGCCAGGACTCTGCAAACCACCGAGGCCTCCTGGCCACTGGCTGAGTCTGCCCTAAAGGGAACTAAAGCCGCTGGGGAAGCTTGTCACAGGGGTTTCGGTAGATGTGTACACATAATTTGATGTAGATGGTAAAAGGCAAGGAACCTACTTTGGGGAGAGACCCTGAGAGTATTAATGATTTGACCTCCTGACATTACCACTTCACCTCGTTCAGAGGAGTTCAAATCCCAGGCTAGACCCTATTCCCCAGGTTAGCCCATCAGCATGGTCACATCCCCGGTGCAAGTAAAACTGATAGATAAGAGTTTGGAAAGGAGGGAAATGCTGCTGCACCCTCCTGGGAGCTCGAAGAGTGAGGAGAGGCCACGGGGGGCTTGTAAGTGTGGTGTGTTTGCCCTCATCACCGCTGCTCTGAGCTCACAGACAGCTCCCGTCTGTGAGATACCTTCCTTCCAATTTATACTTAATGGTTACGGAAGGATTGTTATAGCACAACCAGCCTGTAAGGAATGTATATATTACTATTCTCATTTTAGAGAGATTAGTTTATGTGAGCCAGGTCATTAGGGCACTTAACAGAACCCAACATTTACGTGATTCTAAATGCTATGGTCCTGATGGCCCCACCATTCATTTGGGTGATATACAAAGCAGGGATGGGGCTGAGGCTCGACCCTAGATCTCCTCTCCTAAAGGATGAAAAGCAGTCAGTCCCCTGACATCATTTTGCCATGTGTTTAGATCTTAGGTTCATGCCTGGAGTCTTGATGTTGGAGTACATGCCCCCCCCCACCCACACACACTTTCTTTCATCTTTTACAGATTTTGTTATGAAGATATTCCTCTTGGAAAGTATCTTGTTTGGCAAGTTCCCATGGCCACTGGGGATTCGGCTTGAAGGGAAACACTAGGAAAATATTTTTGATGACTCTGAAGTAGAGGCAAAGTATACCATTCTGGCTGAATTCCATCCAGAAAACCTCTCCCCAGGTTTCGTGTGAGCTAGGGAAGGGGGCAGGTGGTGCATTTCACCTCCCGGGATGTCTATTTGAGGTTACCTCTGGTCACTCGTAGCCTGGGATTAATGGACCACAGATCCTAATGCAGCAATGATAGAAATCACACCCCGATTTGCATCTTAATCCTTAGAGTTGAGCAAACATCAAAAAGCTCAGCAGGTTGGTTCAGATCATTATGATAATGATTAATAACAGGCTTGTTTACAGAGCTTCCATCTCCATGGCTCGTCATTGCCTTTATGCGGGAGACTCTGCTGTGTGAAGATAGAAACAACAACACTGAGAACTGAATGAGTGTCCCCAGATAAATCAGTTTTTCCATAAGCTTTGACTCCAGCTCTCACGCTGGACACCTCTGTGATGTAATTTCCTCTTACTCCACTGATTCAAAAGCCATTTTGTCCATGTAAAGGGAATATTTCATAGAATAAAAAATCATATACATATCTAAGACAGCATGCACATTATGTCAACAGTATCTGTATCTGCCTCTCCCCCCCTAGATCCAAACCAGAAAACTCAGGAGACAACACCACTTATGATTCACCTTTTTATTTGCAGCACTTAGTACCACGTCCCCCCAAAGTAGAGGTTCAGTAAACGTCTGCTGTATTATTAAACTGAAGCCTTCATAACTATGAGAAGCTTTCTGGCACAACATTTTACCTTATAGAGAAGAAAACTAAATTCTAGAGAGTGGACATGAACAATCCAAGGTCACTGAGCTCCTGACTGGAGCATACCTGAGTCTAGAAACGGTGGCATTTGACGAATCTCCCACTGCTCTTTCCCCACTATATTCCAAAGCCTGGAAACGACAGGCAAATCCAAATCCAGCTTCCCAGGAAGTTGGCTATCAGAAAATCTGAAGAGTATGACCCAGGGTAACCTTGCTGCTAAATCTTCAAGCCTCTCTGAAAACCTCCCAAGGAAGAGCTCAGCATCACTGCTTGATTCCTGGGATGGGATTCTATTAGTCAGGCTTTTAAACTGTTGAACCAGAAGGAGCAAGAACAGAGTCTCTTCGTATTCCAACTCACGTAGAATTGAAACGGGGAAAAATCAAAGGAAACCTCATAGCTTTTTTGTTTGTTTGTTTGTTTTTTAAAAATCATTGCAAGGAATTAAAGTGGTTCCAAACAAGGATAGAGAGATTATGAGCATTACTCATGACCTTAGGAAGTAATGAGCAAAGCACCAGTTAATTATTGCCATTATTCATTCAGTAACAAAAAGAAAGTCTCAAATGGTTAAAAAAAAAAAAAAAAAAAAAAAGGAATTCCGGGCAATTATTTATTCATTCAAACAGATTAAAGAAAAACACTCATCCTTCCAACCTGATCAGGCCAAAAAGATCTCTAGTTATTCCTAACCCAAAGGGGACAAGAGACTACCAAGCCTTACTTTGGAAGTCTCAAGCCTTGAGGGCTGTCTGGATGCTTCATTTCTGTGTCTCAGATCATTAGGCCCTGTGCAGGGGCTGAGATCCTGGTCACTGACCCCACGCTCAGAGTGATTATTCCTATAGATGGATGGATTTGTGTACAACAGGACACTTTCTGTCCAGCCTCTCTTGTAATCCAGCAAGAGAAGAATATGATGAAGCTCATTAGATCAAGAGATCAAGCACGTGAACTTGGCCTCTCTGGCCCCAGAACCTCCCCTGATGAGGATCCACAGCAGGTCTGCTCTCTAAATGTTGCCGTGTATCAGTTAACATGGTGAGCAGCATGGCTCAGGACCAGTGGCAGACATGGTGGCTGGTTCAAACATGTCTCACTTGGGTTCTCACAGAAGGAACGCAATGACACATACCCACTGCTCTGCAATTCTCATGGGCCGTGTCTCAGCCGGGCCCACCTTAGCTTGGACAAAAGAAAAATAATCAATTTAATGAAATATAGAATGATTTACTTACATGATTTATCTGATGAGGGAAAAGATATAATTATCCTCCTTCATTTTTATCAGAAGAGAAAGCAGGGTTTTCTTGCAAGAGGCCAGGGAGAGGGATCGGACTGCCTTAGGTTACCATGCTTAATTCACTACCTGGGTGATTTTGGCTAATTGTTTAAACTCTCTGAGTCTTCATGTCTTCATTTTTTAAAATAGGAATCATAATTTTCATTTTTTAAAATAGGAATCACCAGTGTTTCTCTGATTATTAGAGTTTTAAAAACATTAGGAGCACGGAGCAGCAAGAGTATGTAATGAATGTCTCTTTTCTTCTCCTTCCCTGGGTACCTTTGGTTTCATGTTCTTAAACAACAAAAATCAAAAATCCTGAACTAAATGGATTCAAATGTTCACTGTCTTTCTTTTTAGTGCCTTAGCCAAATTGAAGGATGACTCAATTGTTAATGAAAACAGGTGATTAGAAGCAGCACGCACATTCATCAGCTGGGCACTCTATCAGCTAGTATGATTGATCACTCTGCTCATTTTATGGGAAAACTTTCTTTGCTGCTAATGAACCCCAGATCAGACTTGGTTGTAAGATGAGGGTGTGTCCCCAAGAGCACTCAGGTCATTTTCTGTATGTGTAAAAGGGTACCATCCATTTGGTTGCTGCCACACCCAGCAGGAGCACCTGCGTGCTTTGTGGGGCGAGGCGGTTATGTCTATGTGTGTGGTGTGCGTCAAAGTCTGAGCTTGTGCAGTCTGCTTGATTGCCACCACATTTTTGCATAATTCCCTCAAAATACAGCACTTGAGAGAAGCGCTTAGAATGGCCCTCATATGACCAATAAGACTCATCCTATTACCAGCTCCATCGTCCCTCTTCTGGGTCACTTCTCTGTTCAGGAGCTTGGGGATTTAGGTATGGATGTGGACATATTAATCTTAAAAATCGCAGTGAACTCTTTATAGTTTCTTGAAATATGTAGAGTTCTTTCACTCTATCACACCTCATATGACAGAGGTGGTCCCTCTGCCGGGGACACCCTACAGCCTGTCCTGCCCATGCAGTCTTCTAGAATCAGCTCAGGTGGTAGCTTCCCTCAGGAGCCTCATCTGACTGCATCAAGATAGGCTGGGGCATTCCTTTTTCTCTTCCTCTTGAACATTATTACAGCACTTTCACGTTGTGAGTTAATCACCTGTCTGTGAGCCTAACTTACCCAAGCAACAATGAATTTCTTGAAGACAAAGAGCATGTTTTGTTCATTTCTCTCAGTATCCACAAAGCCTGGCACAGGACCTGGCAGACTGTGAATCTCAATATATATTGAATGAATGAGTGGATGGGTGGATGGATGGATGGATGGATGGATGGATGGATGGTGCTAGGCCCACCGCCAGGTGTAAGTGTGGTTACAGCCAAAAAGCCAAGAGTTTTGTAAGGCAGGGTGGGATCTTGCTTAGTAACTCCCGTAGCATGAGGATTTCATAGAGGAAACAGCTCCCGAGAGCAACTGCTCTGGCTCGTATAATACGCGATCGTTGAATGGCTAATAGATCAAGTAATTTGTCCACTTTCCTGGAGTGAAGTTTTCAGCTTGGGCTCACCTCCACTCCGAAAGCGTAGTGCATGATGCTGCACGCCTCCTTCAGTGGAGTTAAATTAGGCTTAATATCTTATGACTCAAGAGTTTGCACACCAAGGCTTGGCACTTAATATTGTAATTACCCCTTTTGATTAGAACTGCCTTTCATAAGCAAATCGACGCAGTGATTTGAAAAGCTTGAGGAATTGTGTTTGGAGCTCACCCTACGAGTTCCACGGGGAACTATAATCATAGTAATTACTATTGAAGCTAGATTCCAGTTCTCGATGTACCGGGAGGTGAGTGAGTAAGAGTCACACGCTGCATGCTTTCCCATCTTAGAACAGGCGGTGGGACTGAAAACAAGGAGCAAAGGTAGCAGTAAACACAGTACGGTCACCAGTCAACCCACAGGCTGCGGTATTTCTCTTCTGACAGGTCTCAACCTCTGGACGTTCAGGACATTGAAAAGGATTCTCTAGCTCTGTGTGTGTGTGTGTGTGTGTGTTTTCCAAGTCAACACACGCTTGGAGGCACCTACACTTCTGGTCTGTGCTAACTTCTGAGGATATGTAGACAGGCAGACGTGAATCCACACACTATCATTTGAGGGGCTCTCAGACTAATGTTAGGATGAATGTAGAGACTAAAACTAGGTAGAGGCAGGGCTCTACCTAGACCCCCAAAGAGGCTGGGCTCAGAATCATTGGCGTGCCGGTCAATTTAGAGACAAAACTGACCCTGAAGGATCAGTCCAGAGATCTACAGGAGGGATTCAGAGCATTGTGGGCTGGTATTTAAAGGACAAATGCCTCGTCAGGGACAGGAGCTTTATTCCTAACCACAACGGAGTCTCGAAGCCACAAAAGCATTCGGCTTACAAGTGAGCACCACCGGCCTCCTGTTCCATTGCCCCTGTGCTTGCTTCCCTGGAAGGCTGAAACAAGCTCCAAATGCTAAGGAGGACCACTTCCCTATGGGACTCACAAATGGGCTCTGAGAAATGGTGATTTCTTGTCTTTTTCTTCTAGAAATTGTTTATGTTGGGGGCCCCCTACTCTTTGGAAACATGATCTCTTGTGCAGAAACCCCACAATTACGGCTCCCCACTGTCCGTGCTTTATGGATTCCCTCCCCCCAACCCTCTGCTTTTCCCTCCATCATCCACAGCCTGAAATTTATTTAAAAATTAACAGCACAAGAAGGAAAATGCCACAAGACCCAGATTGCTAGCAGATGCTCTGAGGGTGCTGGCAAGAGAAAAGGCAATGGAATAAGGCAGTTTGAGGCCAGGGTTCCCTCCCCTGCCTTTTTAAAAGGCAAGACGGAACCAGGTGATGCAGAACACACCTCCATGCACTAGTCACTCATTCATTCTTTTGATAAATATCCTTTGAGTAATAGAGTGTGCCCAGCCTGCTGCTGGGTTCTGGAACCTCTACAGTAATAATTATCATTTATTGAGTATTCACTACATGCAAGGCACTATTTTAAATATTTCATATTTATTTGTTTAAAGATTTTATTTATTTATTCATGAGAGACACACAGAGAGAGGCAGAGACACAAGCAGAGAGAGACGCAGGCTTCCTGCAGGAAGCCTGATGCGGGATTTGATCCCAGGACCCCAGATCAAGTCCTGAGCCAAAGGCAGACAACTGCTGAGCCACCCAGTTGTCCCAATATTTCATATTTAAGAACATCTAACTCAGTTTTCTTAAAAGCCCTATTTTCAACCCTTGGGTGAAGAAATAAAGACACAGACAGGCTAAGAATTTTGCTCGGTGTCACAAGTCGTAGGCAGCCCTGGCAGTTCGATTCCATGGCCTAAACCAGCCGTCTACACACGTTTTCTGTAAGGGGCCAGGTAGGAAGTATCTGAGGCTTCATGGGCCATCTGTTCCAGGGCAGAGCTGCTCAATTCTGCTGCTATAGCATAAAAACAGCCATAGACAATATGAAAACAAATGAGCATGGCCATGTTCCAATAAAACTATCTTTATGGACACCGAAATTTGAATTTTATAGAATTTGTATGGGTCACAAAATATTTTGTTAATTTCTTTAACCATTTAAAAAATCATAAAACCATTCTGACCTCATAAATGGTATCATACTTTGTTGAACTGTGTCCTATGCTACACTATGCTCTCCCCATTAGTGCATGAGGAGGAATTGTTATCCCGATGGAGGAGACATGCAAATAGGGTACAAGACAGGGAAACCTAAAGCCCTTTCATCATCCTTTCATCAATGCTGCTGCTTGGCCTGGATTACTCGACTTCTCATCCTCCATCCACCGCTGGCCAAGTCCCGTGTGCCCTTCACACTCCAGCTTCACATGCATCTCTTTCAGGAAACTTTCCTTCACATGCTCCCTAGGCCCAGCTCCTCTCCTGTTTTTTTCCCAGCTGTCTGTTCTGTCCTCTGTCATGGCATTCTTATAGTTACCTGGGTACAAGTCGGCTCTGCTGGGAGGGCAGCAGGTCCCACTCATTCCTGCTTCCCTGGATTCTGGTCGGGTCCCTGGCACTGACACATACATACATGGTGCACGTTGTAGAAACAACTTTAGGTACAGGAAGGTGAAGAAGGGTCAGTGGGGAGGGAGCTTTTGAACTTGGGGTTGACTAAAAGAATTCTCTGAGCCACTAAGATAGGGATGGTTATCCTTGGGGGAGTGGGGGGAGAACAAATGACACATAGCAAAAGAAGAGGCAGGGACAAGGAAAACATGGCACGTTCAAGGAATCATTGGCAGAAATGCCAATGGCAAGAGACGAGGCAAACAACATCCATCCTGAAAAAGTCTGATTCCTGCAGGCAGTGGAGGGACAGGTGAAGGACACCGAACGTGGAAGTGACATGCTCAGATTCATGCTTCAGAACTGGGGTCAGAAGAGCAGAGCCTGAGGACCACTTCCAGCCCATAATCATACAGTTACAAAGGGAAGGGGGCTGCAGATGAAACTCAGGGTGGTGTGAACCCACCCTGTGTTTTTCCCTCCACCATGTTGCTTTCCACCATCTGGGAATCCAGACCTGGGCTGGGACCGGCTGAATGCCTTGTGGGCCCTGCCAGCCTAGCCCCAGCACCAGTTCACAGGGATGCTGTTGACCTTGCAGGAGGAGTGAAGGGCAGGCTGTAGGAGCCTCTCCTGGCTTGCCCCTGAATGCACAGGAGGTGGGTTACTCAATGCTCATGGCCTCTTTGCCCACCTCGCCACCAGTCTTTGGACTCACACCTCATCCTCATGGAGCCTTCTGTCCCCATCTATGCAATGAAGAATTGGGCTAGATGCCCTTACCACGAGAGGATTCTAAACATCATCAGGATTCATCAGGATTCCATATACTGAATTAAAATGTTCGTGACTAAGGATTTAAAAGCAGCGAGAGTCCTAGAAATGGAGTGAACAGAAGAGAAACACTCTCATCCTCGAGACACAGAGGTGAGCAACCATCCAAGGCTTGAAGAGGGAATAGGAGGATCCACATCAGATTACCTCTGAGAGGAGGGAGCTTGTTAAGGGGATTTAAAGTCTACCCTCTTAATAACTCTTTGTAGTTCTTTGGCGCCTGGCTTTTCTTGAAGCTCAAAGTGTTTTGCAAACATTAGCTCATTAATCCTGCCAGCAGCCTTGTTAAGTGGGAAGGTGTGAATGTCTATCCTCATTTGGGAGCCTTGGATTTAAGGGGAAAAGGGGCTCTGGCTGGTGACTAGTACAGGGTGGGGGAGAGGCCCTAGGGCTGGACTCAATTGTAGAGTCTTTTTTTTTTTTTTCCTAACCAGAGGAGCAGTGGATGGTGGGAAAAGCATGAGCCTGGAACCAGTCAAATCTGGATCTAGCTTGATTTCTATAGCTATGTGAACGTGGGCAAGTCCCCTAACTTTGATGAAATTTAGTTTTCCCTTCGGAAAGGAGGGCGATGCTACACCTCACCAACTTACAGTCCTGAGTAATGTAAATGTAATATGCATGTCAAAGTCATTTGATTATTGGAAGTTTCAATGAATACATTTAAGGGATATTTTTAAAACTCTCCAGACATTTGGCGCAAAGTTATACAGGTTTTGTGTTCTGGTGAGTGAAGTTGAATGCACTAAACTCAGGTATGGCCCCGTGGGGATGGCGCTCTAAGGTGGGAGAATGGGAACAGGAAAGTGCTGGAAAATGTAATGTCTTGGCTCCTTCAGAGAAGCCAACTAACCAGCCCATGTAGCGTTGTCTTGAGACAAAGCCAAAGAGGGGCTCATTTCCCATTACCTGGAAAAGCAGTTACGTAGATGATGAGAAGTCCATCTCACCTTGAGCCGAGGGCCAACCCGGGGAGGTCTGCAGTGTGGAGACTGCTCTGGCATCAGCATAGAGAGCCAACAAGAGCAGGAGTCTTGGCAGCTGATAGGCAACTGATAGGTGAGGTAATCTACTGGTATGGGGAGAAAATTTATAACATTTCCTTAGCTATTTTCTAAGTCTCCTCCATTAAAAAAATAAATATTTGTGTGTGCTTCACAGGCAGATAACATATTTCTAGTGTATTTATATACTTAATAATTGAAAAATACATATCACCGTAACTATAACACACCATAGAAAGGCTAACACTGCTGCCAACACCAAACAGGAATGCCAAGAAGTTAGCTTGAATGCAACTTCTACGGTCCACATCCCTGATGCTGCCTCTGGCTCAGGGACCCAGCTGAGCAATGACTGACTCACCCAAACACTTAGTATCTCTGTCCCCACTCCTTTGCGCACTTGGGAGGTCTGGGGAGATTCCATTTCTTCAAAATGCTCGCTTCCTATTTGAAGTGCTGCATGGACATATGCAATTGCTGAAGCTGAGAACACCCTGTGTGATGTAGCTGCAAACCTGAGTCCTGATCTCCACTCTGGGGATGGGGAGAATGTCCCTAGGGTGGGGGCCAGTCAACAGACGATGAGGAGAGAGGGATGAATAAGGCAAAGCACAGAGGATGTTTCGGGCAGTGAAACTATTCTTTAGGATACCAGAGTGATGGATATGCGTCATCATGTATTTGTCCAAACCCTCAGAATGTACACCACCAAGAGCGAACCCTAACATACACTAGAGACTTTGAGTGGTTATGATGTTAATATAGATTCATCAACTGTTACAAGTATAGCACCCTGGTGGGGGATGCAGATGATGGGGGAGGCTGTGTATGTGTGGGGGCAGGAGTGCATAGGAAATCTCTGGGCCTTCTGCTCAGTTTTGCTATGAACTTAAAAACTGCTCTAAAAAATAGTCTATTTAAAAAAATATGCTGGGGCCCCTGGGTGGCTCAGTTAAGTGTCTGCCTTTGGCTCAGGTCATGATCCCAGGGTCCTGGGATGGAGCCCTGCATCAGGCTCCCTACTCAGCGGAGAGTCTGCTTCTGCCTCTGCTCCCCACCTCCATTTGTGCTCTCTTTTTGGCTCTCTCTCTCTCTCTCTCTCAAATAAATAAATAAAATCTTTTTAAAAAAACTATGATGGGCAGCCACAAATATAATAAACATCCTCTATTAACATATCTGTATGTAAAAAATAAAATAAAATAAAATATCTGTATGTTAAACTATACTAGAATTACAATTCTAAAATTAGTACCCAAAGGGGAAAAATTGTATTAAAATTAACTCTAAAAATCAAATATGTACATATATATGTGTGTGTGTGTGTATATATATATATATATATATATATATTTCAAAATAAAACTTAATAGAACTTGATTGTCTCAATAGCCCGCCCCCAAGAGGCTATTTTTTAAAATTCTGGAAGTAGAAAGTAGGCACATAGTGTATAAAGGGGGCAGAGCTGTAGGGGGGAATGACCACAGGAGTTGGAGTCCTCCAGACATGGGTTTGAATCCCAGGTCTGTTCCTTTACCAGCTGTTTGATTTCCATCAGTCACTTAATGTCACTGAGCCACACCTGGAAAATGATAACAACAATACCTATTTCATGGGATTTTATTTCTTAGCCTGGGACAATGAGGGCTAAATAAATCTTAGTCTCTGCCAATAAAAAAAGGAAACCAAGTGTTATTGTCTCTATTGATTTTTATTAGATTAGACACGACTGTTATCCTGATTCTCAGGTTTTCATAATTTTTAAAAGTCATGCTGTTACTACATTTTAATCTTGTACAGAACCTGCTCTCTTTAGATGCCTTCTTGTTGCTTATGGAAATGTTATAAACTCAGCTACATGAAAATTGTATCGAAAAAAATGCAAGAAGAAACTATAGCAAAATGTCAACAATGGCTGTCTCTGGAAGGCATAAGAAAAATTTCCTGTCTATTTTTATTTTGATGATTTTCCATTTTGCTTTGTTCTTTTTAAGAAGTGAGGGAGTACTACTTTTAGAAGCAGATAGAAATAAACAATCCAACGTGACAAAGTGAAGATGAAAGCTGCATGGGCCTAGCATGTAAAAGAACCAGCAGGTCTTTTCCGTTAAGTAGCTGCATTACGTGATGTGCAGAGTGAACGCTGACGAGTGCCTTGCGACATCACCTCCTGGCCCACCATCTCCACAGGTGGCAGCAGACATCCCCTGATTACTCATCCTGTCATGGTATTCCACATACCACTTCTGTTTAGAAAATGGGGGAACTCTTCACACATTTTTCCAGAAACCTCTGGGATTCAGTGAACTTCCCCAGGATGTGTCTCTTTTAATGCCTGGGGTCCAACTCCCCCATTACTCTAGGGCTATTTAAACCAGGATAATAACTCTAGGCTCCTGATTCCCTAGCAGGTATCTTTAGTTTTCTCCTGCCCCCTTAAGGAACTCATTTACCACAGGGCATAAATAACCAGTCAATGTGCTAGATCTTTCAGGGGCCCCCAGGGGCCCCACAACTCTCCTGATTGCATATGCTGCTGTATCTTTCTAACACTTAGTACTTTCTTCCATTTCTTTTTTTTTTCTTTCTTCCATTTCTAATGGCCTCATTGGTAAGCCTTCTTATGTTAAATGATGGCCGCTCTGATATTTTATTAATATTTGAGAGTGGCAAGGACCAAGACATGAAAGCCTAAAGCATTAGGAGCCCAAATTATTCAAGTAGTCATAAAGATAGAAACATCGCACCACAATACAATGGGAAAATAATTTGGTATGTCTCTGTCTTGTACACAGTTTCTCAGAAAGACATGCTTGATATATTTGGCAATGTCATTGACTTTCTCGTCTTCTCTCGATTCTCTATTTGCTTTGCTTTAAGCATCCCACTCATGCCAATTAAAGCCTTTTATGTTAGGACTTTACTGATTTCTCTATCTCCTGCTTCCCCTTGGTCTCACTCATGCTGTGATCCAGCCACATCAATCTTTGGGCTTTTTCTAAATTCACACATTCCTTTTTATCTCCTTACCCATGGACACAGCTCCCTCTGCACTAAATTGCTTTTCCTTCTCCTTTATCCTAAGACCCGCTCAACCCCAGCTATTCTGGAAGACTTCCTGACTCCTCCAAGAAAAAAGCAGAGGCCTCTCTCCTATTTGTTATCAAAGCACAGTGGCTGCATTTAATAGTCAATCCACAAACATTTGCTGAAGGTCTGGTATAAACTCTGCCCTGGGCTCCCATAATCCCTTGCACTTACATCTATGACAGTAAGTGTCACTCTGGGTATTGTTATTTGCTCACCTGTCTGGAAGGTGTAGCCTGGCGACAGAGAGCCATGTGGAATGTTTGGTTAAGACAGTGGCACCATTTCCTCTTTTTCCAGACCCACCCAGCTAGAGTGACCTGTGCCCTCTGTCTCTGAGCCCAGCCCAGAACATAGAGAGTCTTGGATCCAGCTTCAGAGAACTCTGGGGAAAGTCATGGACTTCCATGCCCACTGCCTCCTGGTTCTGTGCCTCATCCCTTGTGCACTAGTTCAGTCTGTGTGACTGGGTTTCTGCCTCAGTTTCCCTGCCAAGCATGCTATTTTGCTGTTGCCACAGAGTGTAACCTGCCGTGTGGATCCATTCAATCTACTCAGCTCATGCCAGACTCTTACTCCCAAGGCTAGACTCATTCCAAAGAGCCCCAGTGGTGACTGAGCTTCTGGTTGCCACATGTTAGGGACCAGAAACCTCCCAACGGATATTGTAATTGCCTGTTTCAAGTGCTCTTCCAATTATGCTCCTCATGAAGCATCACACCTGAGCGCGCTTAGCCCTCCTGCCCCACGTACTGAATTGAACTTGCCTCCCAGAGTAGCATGCCTTTGTGGATTGTGAACAATATTTCCTCCAACTAGGAAGGCAGGCCTCTCCTCTATCTTCCCCAAGAAGCCTCTTCCTGCCCCAAGAAGCTTTGCCCAATAAGGACAAAAAGAAAGTTTTGAGCTGAAGATTTGCCATGCCCCAGGGAAAAGCCAAGATAATGGGGAAGAAGGGTGATTAAATTAGCCACAGAGAAAGACCTTCATGGAGTTTCATTAAAAGGATAAGGAGAACGGAAGAAGAAAGAAACCTGTAATTGGATACGAGAAGTCTAAGAGAGCCGAAATATCAAGGTTGTTGCTTGTTTAAATCTAAAATTTTAAAGAGAGAGAGAGAGAGAGAGAGAGAGAGAGAGAGAGAGAGAGAGATTGCCCACTTCAGTAAAGCATTTCATGGGATATAATAATATTAACTAGTATCTATTGAGCATTTGGAGTGTACCAGGAATTCTCCTGTTACACATTCATATTCTTATTTAAGTCTTGCAATAGACTTATCTAACGGGTTCTATTAGTAACCCTCACTTTTTCAAAGATATGGCTTAGAGAACAGAAGTAATTTGCCTTGCAACTAGAAGTTAAGAATACTCGTCAACAGGGAAATGGCTGAGTAAATTATGGTTTCTCTTAGCCATGAACGAATAGTCATTACAAAGAATAAATTCAGATCATACCCAGTGACTTAGGAAGGGATTTTTCTAGAGGTCACGTGAGAGAGAAAAGTCAGGTACAGATCAGTGTCTACAATATGATCCTATGTGTGTTGACCAATGAAACAAACCTCTTAGCTGCATATAGGGGTACACATTTATGTATATACCTGCAGACTAAAAAGCATAGAATGTTTCTACTGCAAGCACAGAATAGAGCCTTATGTAGTAGGTATCTTTATACCTGATGATGTATGAATGAAAAAAGAGAAACTGTTGGAAGGATTCACGTTGGTTTGTTGGCCTTGGCTGTCTGGGCAGGGATGGGGGAAGGCGGGTGGGAAAAGAGAGCTTTTGGGTTCTACATCTGTGCATCACTGGTCTTATTATGACAAGCGTGTTTGGCTCTCAGAATCTGAAACCACCAAATGAAGCAAGTGACTTATAATAAAGAAATATTTTGCCTAAAGTTACACACTCTTCACTTCAGTGCTAAACAGTAAAAAAGGAAAGGATGGTCTGTGAGCCAAAGATCCCCCTGCCTTTCTCGTGCACTGTACTATGGTTGGGATCCATAAAGGTCTTTCTCGGATATTCTCAGTTTCATTGTCATGTAAGGTCAAGTCTGTTTTAATTACAATTTTTCTGGGCACTATAGTCATATGTCTAAGGCCACACAGCAAGCACTCACTGAGAGAGAATCCTAAATGGCAGCCCAGAGTTTCAGACTCCAAATACAGTGCTCTCCTGAGGGTATAAAATTGTATAATTAAAAAAAAAAAAAAAAGCATTTTCAAAAACCAAAATTTAAAACTGTAAGAATCAACCTAGTTAATGCACTGAGAACTTCTGGAACATAAAATATCATTGTTATAATTATCCCTTAGCTTCCTTTTTGCCTCTCATTAGGATCAGATGCCATCAGCTACATGAGTGGTGGGTCCTTGATTATAGCCTCGCACATTCATTCAACAAACATTTATTGAGCACCTAATATGTGCCCAACACTCAGGTGCTGGGTCAGCCTTATAATCTGAACAAACAAGCTTCCCACAGGCATTTGGCCAAGAATGATTAGTACATGCCTCCAACATTTGTCCTTTTAAAATGAAAGAGACTATTTTATTAAACATGAAAGTTCAGTAAACATTAAAGCCTTTTTTATTTCAGTAGGGCTCTGAATCAGAAAATACTTAAAAGAAATAAGCATCATTTAGAGAAATATAGACTATAAATAAGTCCAGCATGAATGAGCATGAGAGATGGTGAATGGAGCTAGCATTTTTGAGTGCACACAATTGCCAGACATTTTATATGTGTCATTATAATAAGTGCTGGCAATAACTTCCACGGAGGGGACTGTTATTGTTCAGTTTGCCAGTGAGGAGACTCTATGGCTCAGAGAGATGTGAAAGAATTTTCCCAAGGTCAGAGAGAAGGGTATGGAGCCAAGGTTTGAGTACAGACTTGTCTTACTCCAGAAATCGTGGCTTTACTTTACCTCCTTGCCCCACATGCACAGGGGACTGCCACCTGGAGAGCGCATCAGGTTTGCCCGGGCGGGGGAAACGGTGGTGGAGGCTCTCCGCCAGCCGGGCCATGCGCCCACGGAGAGGTCTCTTGTTGACACTGGAATAGAAAACATTTACTGATATGCCACCACCTGCCTGGTGGCCGTTCTCGACACTGCGGTGTGCAACTCCCCCGGCTGAGTGGCCTCCTTGCTCACCCACCCATCGCCCCTACAGCCTCCTTCAATGCTGCCGTCAGAAGAGCCTTCTTAAAACTCAAGTCAGGGGCACCTGGGTGGCTCAATGGTTGGGCGTCTGCCTTTGGCTCAGGGAGGGATCCTGGGGTCCCAGGATCGAGTCCCGTATCAGGCTCCCTTCATGGAGCCTGCTTCTCCCTCTGCCTGTGTCTCTGCCCCTCTCTCTGTGTCTCCCAAGAATAAATAGAATAAAATCTTTAAAAAAAAAAAAAAAAAAAAAAACCTCAAGTCAGATCAGTTTTGTCTTCTACTCACAGTACCCTTAGACATCCTGGCCCTACCTCCTTGACCCCACATCTCCCCTCTCTCCCCTGGCTGCCTTGCCTCTGTCTCTCTTACTGCAGAAAGCTGGGTGCCTCCACTGATCTGATTTTTCCCAAAATGAACTTACAAAAAATAAATGTTTTTTCTTTTTGGTTAGATAATTGTACATCCATGGGCATTTGGAAGCCTCCTTGAAGCTTCACAAATTAGGGGCCCCTCCAGAGCCAGGGCTTTGCCCCTGCTATTCCTTCTGCCTGGAATGCCTTTCCGCAGGTATCCAACCAGCTCATCTCCTTACATCCCCCAGGCTTGGCCCCCATGCATGTCAGTGAGCCCTCCTGTCACCGAGCACTTGATCTGATGCTGCGCACCCCTCCTCCCAGCACTAAGCATCCCTGCTGACATACTTTCTGCCAACATCACCCATCACCTTGTTCATTGCCTGTCTCCCTTTTCTAGAATGTAAAAACCATGAAGGCAGAAATTTTTGATTTATTCCCTGATGTATTCCTATCCCGTGGAGCAGCGCCTGGCATGTAGCAGGCAGTCCACAGAGCCCTGTGGAGTTGATGAATAAAGCTTCTCCCCACCCCTGTAAAAATGACTCCTATAATCCCCATTTTAAAGCTTCAGAAACTCAAGATGAGCCTTCTATGCACAGAGCCAACAGCTGGAGAGTGGCAGAGCCCGGATTCAAAACCTCAGTGTTTGCTCAGGAAGGAAGAGAGGGAAAAAGGAGGAGATGGAGGCTGCGTCTCCCATCCTCAACTCTCCCGGTTCCACGGTCCCCAGCAACAACTGCAAGCAGCCTGGCCTCTGTCTTCTATGACATCAGAAAAGTCTGGAAGTGCCCGATGAGGCGTGCTTTGCCATTGTTGTGGGTCCCCGCCAACCATCTCAAAGAGCCCAAGCCACAAGCCACGTTGTGATTCTACTTCTGGGGAAGGAAATAACTGAGATGCTAATCAACACGGAGCATGGGGGTGAGCCCAGGAGCCAGAGGGCTTCAAGTCCCTCCTGTGAAAGGTCCCTTATGCGCACCTGATGCCCAGTATGAAAATTAACGGGTGTGAGAAGATAGCATCGGCTCTGCTGGAAATGTTCCTGTTTGCTCAACACCAAATGCCTACGGTTGGAACCATCTCTTCTCTCTCTCTCTCTCTCTCTCTCTCTCTCTCATACGCATGCAGAGAGCCCCATCTCCCTCTGACATCAAACACTGCCTGGACGGGGAGGACTGAGCGACTGGGCATTCTGAGGTGAAGAGTTCTGGAGGCACTCATCATGTATGCACTCATCTGTTTATTAATTTAGTTCTAAGACACAGCACAGAAGCAGGACACTGCTCCCCAGGCATTGGCATTCCAACGGGGAGACAGGCACCTGGCAATGACAATGATGGCCCTGTGAGCTTGGCTTGAGAGAGACGAGGGCACATGGCTGGTGGACCCCAGCTCTGGAAGGCATCTGGAGCGGGGAACATTAGAGTCAGTAAGATTCCCTTTGTAGCACACGGGTGGGCAAGACTTTAGAGAATTCAGTGAGGCCCTGCAAACGCAGCCTCCAAAGAGGAAGTGGGGAGGTTCTTGTGCCTCCTGTACCCGGAGTGAGTCCCCAAGAAGCCAGTATCTGCTGTGAACCAGGGGCTGGTGATGAGCTAGAGCCAGAAAGTCTGCTCTGTCCTGTCCTAGGCTCAAGGAATTCCTTCCAGCCACACTATCCATCCCCACTGAACTACAGGAGGAGCCCTGTGCTACATCCTTTTCCCTTGTTATATAATTTGGTACCATAACTATTTCACAAATGAAGACACCCAGGCTCACAGAGAGTGCAAGGCTTTATGCAAAGTCTCTCAGCTGGAGGCAGTGGGATAATCCAGGATTCAGGGATGGAGATCCAATGTTCTTTCCACAATATGGGGCCCGGCCTCTCTCCACTTCCTGCCCCTGCTTGTGGCCTAAGCTCTGGAATCAGCATCTTGGAGAAGTTACAGGAACCACCTGCTGCTATGGGGCAAAAAAAAAAAAGAAAGAAAGAAAGAAAGAAAGAAAGAAAAGAAACCAGGAGAAAGACAGATGGAATTTTGTGGATGAGTTCAAATTTCAGCTCTCATGAAGTTCACTCATGACCTCAAAGAGGTTGCTTTACTCTCCCGGAACCTCACATCTTTCTTCTGAAAATGGACATCACCATGTGGCGAGCCTTTGGGGGGAACAAAGGCCACGAGTTTCCAGAACTTAGTGAACAGTCAACACAAGTGAGCAGTGCCTTGCTCCCGAAGAATGCTGCTAAGGGTCCCCGCCAAGATTCCACTTCGGGAGACAAGTGAGACAGACAACGCCTAGACGCCAAGGAATTGCCATCATGTCCCTCTTGAGTTAATTTTTGTTGTTGTTGCAATAAATGGGAAAATTAAGCACTATCTCGGGTCCATTCTTATCGAAAACAAGTTACACACTTATGGTTAGAACATTCTTCACACTTTTCCCAGATGTCTCGCTAATGGTCAGGGGAGGCTGGCAGGGGTGCGGGCCGCTGCCCAATCCTTCCTCCAAATTGAGCTGAGTTCTTTATTTCTGGACAGTTTGTCAGCTATCAATTGCAAACCCTCCACTGCCAAAGGTGTTTGGCCCTGAGTAATTACTAAGGGAATGTGGTGATTTCCGGCACGGGAACTATAGTGTGAGTTCCACTGTAATTACTATGGAACCCAGGAGGTATAATTACCGAACAGGCCGCACAAATGACATCTGCTGGCAGTCAGATCAGTCTGCGTATTTGTTGTCAAGCAGCAGCTGTCAGGCCTTTTTATGGCACCAACTGACGTATCCTAATTGATCTGGAACTTTTCTTCTTTTTTTCTTTTTTAAATGATTCCTAGGAGTTGTAAGAAGCAATACAGAGAGATCTCCAGCCTCCCTTTCACCAGGTTTTCCCCCATTGTAAATCTGGAAAAAACCACACACAGTCCAGTGTCACAACTGGGATGTGGACACAGGCACAGTCAAGACACAGACCACTTGGACCACCAGAAGGATCCTTCCTGCCCCCAGCCACTCCTCAGCCCCTGCCGAGCACTATCTGCTCTCCAGTTCTGTCGTTTTGTTGTTGAGAAAATGTTAGATAAGTGGAATGAAACAGTGCGTGACCTTTGGGAATGGGCTTTCTCGCTCTGTAGGACGCTCTGGAGACTCCTGCCCATTGTTTCACATACCAGGACTCGTTTCTTTTTATTGCTGGGTCGCGTTCCATGGTAGAGAGATCCCACACTTTGTCTAACCACTCACCTGTTGAAGGACAGCTGGGTTGTTTCCAGTTTAGAGCTATTATGAAGAAAGCTGCCATAAACATTCATCTACAGGTTTTTGTGTGAATGTAAGTCTACATTTCTCTGGGAAAATTGCCCAGGAGCGCTGGATTATATGGGATTGGCATATTAGATTTTTTTTAAGAAACTGCCAAATAGTTTTTCGGAGTGTCTGTGCCATTTACATTCCTACCAGGAATTTATTTGCGATTAGCAATCCGTGTAGCCTGTGTGTATGCTTTTTATTCCTCCACCACTACCTTTCCTTTCTTTGTTTCTTTGGGTTTTTGGTTTGGGGGATTTTGTTTTGTTTTGTCTTTGCTCTATGGTGCTGGCTAAAACTTCTAGCAGTATGTATATTTTATAAAACGAACTGGAAAGTGTTCCTTCCTTTTCTGTTTTCTGGAAGATACTGTGTACAACTGGTGTTAATTCTTTAGATGTTTGGTAAAGTTCTTTAATGAAGCCGTTTAGGCCTAGAGGCTTTTTTTTTTTTTCTTTTTTAGTTTTTCAATGACAAATTCAATTTCCTCAATAGTTATAAAGGTGCTAAAATTACTTCCTACTGAGTGAATTGTGGTCCTTAGTATTTTTCAAATAATTGGTCCATTTCATCCAAGTTGTCAGAAGTATGTGTAGAGCTCACAGTTTTCCCTTACTCTTTTCTGGTTATTTTCAAAGTCGGTAATGTTACCACTGTTTTATTCCTAATATTGATCATTCGGATCTTCTCCTTTCTGTCTCTCTTTTTCCGTTTTGCCAATCTTGCTAAAAGTTTGTCAATTTTATTGATCTTTCCAAAGAACTAGCTCTTGGTTTCATTTATTTTCTCTATAATTTTTCTGTTTTCAATTTCACTGATTTATGCAACTTATGTAATTCCTTATGCTTTACTTTGGATTTATTTTGCTTTCCCACTCCCTCTGCCCCTGACTTAGGTTCTTGAGGTGGGAGCTTAGATGATTAATTTGAGTCTTTTCCTATTTTCTAATTTATACTATAAATTTCCATTTCACACTGTTTTAGCCATGCCCCACAAATTTTGATAAGTTGCATTTCCATTCAGTTCAATGTGTATTTTGTTCATTTGGTTTGTTTTTTTCCCCCCCAAATTTCCCTTGAGAGTCCTTTCTTCTTTGACCCATGGATTATCTAGAAGTGTGTGGTTTAGTTTGCCAGTATTTGGAGATTTTTCTCTTATCTGTCTTTAATTTCTACTTTGATTCCATTGTGGTAAAAGCACATATTCCATATGATTTCTATTCTCATTTTTCAGAAGTTTGTTTTATAACCCAGAATATATTCTGTATATGTTTTGTGGGCTCTTGAAAGGAATGTGTATTCTGCTGTTGTTGTGTTGAGTGTGCTCCAAATGTCAACTGTATCGCGTTAGTTGGTGGAGATTTTCACAGGGTGTAGGGCTTTGTGCTGACAGTTCTCTTCTCCTCTCAGAACTCCAATGACATGAATGTTAGATCTTTTGTTATAGACTCACAAGTCCCAGAGCTTCTCCTCATTTTTTTTTTTCCAGTCTATTTTCCCTCTGTTGTTTAGAACAGAGATTATTTTACTTCCTTCTTTCCAATGGATGGCTTTTATTTGTTCTTCTTGCCAACAGCTCTGGCTAAAACTTCCAATACATGAGCTATTAAGAAATAAAAGAATATTCATATGAGGGACTGAATAAAGGTGGATCCTCAGAGAGACTGGTAGAAACCTGGAGACAAGCTTAAGGCTGTAAGGTTTCTAACAGAAATCTACAAAGCTAGGCCCTCAGATGTCTACACCCTCATTGTCATGGTGAGCTAGAAGTTGGCATGGCCACCATTGCCTCCAAGAGGACTGCAAGGAAAGCTATACATCTCACATGTGGGGGACAAGGGGGAGGGGAAATTGGGGAACTCTCCCTTAAGACTTCAAAACTGCAAACTACTCTCCTATGGGTTGTACCCTTACATGGACCAATTTCTACATGGAACGGTATTCAGTAACAGCTTTGAACTCTAAAAGCCTTAAGAATTCATACAGATCTGTACTCTAGGTTTTCTCAAATCAATACATGAAATGGGAAGAATCCAATAAATAAGAACAAAATCCTATTTAGATCTTATTTCCTGTTCTTCATCTTTTTCATTGTCTTCCCTTTATTCCCTACCTGGATATCCCTACCTGAGATACCTGGGTCCCTCAATGCCATGCTCTTTTCACCTTTCACCAGTCCCTTCCCCATTTTGGACCATCTCATCTCGTGTCTTGATCAGTAGTGATCCCCAGAACTTCTTGCACCAAACATAGTCTATGCCGAGCTGATCCAGGATAACTAGAGAATCCCATGGCTCTATGTTCCTGATTCTCTCTCCTTCCATAGGAAGGTAAGAACTCAGAGCCCTCAGTGAAGTGCAATCCTTCTTTATGATCCGTAAATTTTTATTATGAATATAATTTTCACTGTTCTACAGCAAAATCTAAGCTACTGTGTCAACGAAATAACCCCCACGAACCAGATGGAACCACATATGGATGGAACCACACTATCTGTAGACAGAAGTATACTGCCTCCCACATTGAAGACCATTCAGGTACAACCCTGAGCAGTCAGTCAAGGGAACATAGGAGCCATGAAGGAAAGGGACATTTTACCAGGGTTCTCGTGTGGGAGGGAGAAACAACATATCATTGTGAAATGCTTTGCTACATTAAAGTATCCCATGAAATACAAATGTACAAAAGATGTCCCAACCATCGCCACTTTGGGAGAATTCCAGAGTACCAGGAAATGTCATGTCCAGGAATACCTGCAATTATAAGGGCTAGTAATTATCCCTGCAACAGTCACCAGATGTTTCATCCTTAGAATTACAAAAGTTCTTATTGCTGCAATTAATTAGCTTCACAATGACACGGATGCACTCCGTCCTGTGCTTCCTTTCTCTGGGGTCACTGGTACACTGAGATGACCTAACACAAAAGTGTCATTTTGTCACAAAAACATCACACAGAATGTGACCTAAATATCAGATTCCAGTTTGCCCACATGCATGGGGAGGCTACTCATGAACAATCCTCACAATAGCCATATGAATTGGCTGTATGTGATATGTTTTACAGATCTGCGAGTTGATGCTCCAACAAACTAGGACATGGCCCCAAATTAGATATCTGTAGATGTCGGACTCGAGATCTTAAACCCTGTTTCTCTGACTCTAAGTACTGTTCTCTTTGTACTGGCCAACTTGGAAATTCAAGCTGGAGCAGCTAAGTAGGCCTCCCCACAAGTGGGGAAATTTCGCAGTGTCAGTAGAACTACACCACTGCGGTCAAGGTTGTAGACCTGGTTTGGGGCAATTAGCTTTTCTCTGTCGTAGTTTCCTGAACCATCAATCTTGCCAGAGTTCGGCCAAACCGGCCACAAAAGCAAGTGAGTAAGAATTCGTGGATGAGTAACAAAATTAGTAACTTCTCACAGGCATACACTATTTCTGCATTTAAAATTTTCCTTTCCTACTTATTATCCATTTTTCCATCTCTAAGATAGGATAGTATGAGTTTTACCTTCCTTGGTGAAGGAGATTGGAACTGGAACCCAGGGTCTCTGACTCAAAGCTCAGCACTCTTGCTGCCCCAGAACAAACTCAAGTCTCTCCCAAATGCTCAAAAGACTATCTTAAGGCCCTTAGTTTCTGAAGGGGCAGTGGCAGCCAATGGGGAGGAAGCCGTGCATTCACATCCTCCCAGCCGAGTCCATGCTGTCCTCGACCACCCTGGCACTCACTTATCTTCTCACATACTCCTTTCCCTAAAGCAAATGCCAAAGTGTGATGCCAAATGCCTGACCTCCGGGGCCATTTCTTCAGGCATTTACCTGTGTAAGATCATCTGCGGAAAGAGTATGTAGGATCACTTCACCCATGCAGCATATGTGAACATCTGCTGTTGTCTCCAATGCTGGGCATGTACTTGTAGCTCAATAAATGGCAACTCGAGTCAAGACAACCCTAGTTATGATTCTGCACCTGACGAGCCAAGTAATCCACAAAAGTCATTCATCTTCTCTGGGCCTCTGATTCTTCATCTACCTTATTTTCAGACCATTAGTTGGTCTTTAAACCCCCAGTCAACTCCTAGGCTTCGTTATTTTGTGCATGGTCTTTCTACAAACTAGAACGAATTAAACCGGAAACTCAGCACCAGGCCCTGCCACATGTGTTTACAAGCCAGTCCCGGAAGGATAATATCCCAGTATTTGGTACCAGCCTGGGTTCTTGGCTGTGATAGCAAGCAGGGCTCTGAGATGACTAACACTTGGTCACCACTGTGCAGATTCCAAGTAGCAGGTCAGATTTGGGAAGCTGGCTGGATAAATATTAGCCTTTATCGCAACTCAAACAACCCCAACTGCCAAACCAAAGAGTTCTTGAGGAGGAATTGTATTCCCCCTTCCGCTTTGGAGCACGAGAAATCACAATGCAATTTTGTCACACTGCCCAGCAGATAACTGTCTTTTCCAGATAGTAAATAAAAGTGGGCACCACCCTATGTGTTTAAAGATACTGCATACCTATGCTCACTCTCCCTTCAGGTAAAGAGGAGCAGAGTTGGGTCAACAAGAAGCACGGCCAAGAAATTGGAGGTGGGTTTTGCCGCCAGCCAACCTGAGAACTCATCGTGAAAAGGCCAGTCTGGAGAGTCTGAAGGATTACTAAAAAATACTGCAAAAAGTCACATGAGGAAAAAGAAGTTTCCAATGTCATGCTCATGGCAGGATTCCTTTCCAGATTTCAAAAGTTGTGTCAACACCAAGCACAGGAGTTGGAGAGCTGAGATAATCATCTGGGTGTTTGAAGTCAAAATGTCCTCCCCCAAATTACTCAGCTGAGATAAGAGAATTTCCCTTCCAAACTACCTCGACAACCGACAACCGTCTCAACCTTCATAGCTCACATTCGTACAGTTCTTTACGATGTTCAAAGTACAGCCCAGAATGACTCTTTCAGAGGGTAGAACATGATGACCGTCTTCCTAAGTGACAGAGATGAATCCTAATGCCACGCTGGCATCCTGGGCTCCAGAAAGTCTGCAACCTAATAGGAGCTTGTGTCTAGGTTTTATTGAGAGAGAGGGAGAGAGAGAGAGAGAATATGTGCCTGTGTGTGTGACACAAACTTACTTCAGGACCAGAGTGTCTAATAATCCTTTTGGATGGCAGTCAGCTTTGGGCCATAAATCACCAGGGCCATCATCTCTTTAGGGAGATACTTGCAACAAGCCTTGGGTTAGAAACAATATAAATTTTCTGGAGCCCTGAATAAGATGAATAAGCATTTTTTTTCTGGTTATTCATGCAGAGTGCATAGCTCTCTCTCCTGAAATAAAACAGGACTGTCAACCTCACATGCTTCACTTGAGGTTTCTGGAAAGTATAACATGTCAAGGCCCAGGAGATATGCTTCTCTCCGTAGGGCTGGTGACAAGCAGTTATCTGAGAGTGGAGATTGTCAGGCACAGAGGAACAAGTTTGAGCCAAATGAGAAGCCACGTAGGGCTCAGGATGGCAAGAGAAAGAAGCACTCCTAGCCACATGCCATCTCCAGCCAGGGCACCCTGACGCTCAGAGATGAATCAGAAGAGGAGAAGCTTCAGACCAAGATGAGGCCATGCATGCCCTCAAAACAGACACTGGACTAGGGACTCCAGACGGCTCTGCTACTGCTTGCTCTGAGACTTCAGGCCAATTCTCTCTGTGTTCAGAAGTCTTCATATGTAAGATGACAAAGTGGATTCAGCTCAGTGATCCAGGCCACTGGGAAATCTCTATAGTCGATCAATAAATCCATCAATTCAATCCAATGCACCATCAGGGAGCATTCCCGGGTGTTGGGCCATGGGCCGAACTAGAGTTACAGGAGGGGGGTCTTACACACAAGAGCTCCTTCTGAGAGCTCCCACTGAGTGCCTGACACAGTCCAAACAACGACCTACAGTGGAAAGAGATGGCAACAGATGCACAGAAAAGGGAGGAGATGGCAAGAAAGAGTGATGAACTGCCTGTAGAATGGGAGGAGGAGGTCTGGAGAAAACTCTCAGAGGAGGAGGGATATGAACTGCCCTTGAAGGACCAAGAATGGCCAGGATGAATAAAGCCTGTGGGAGAAACGTGTTGAATGCCTGAATGCCCTGCTGTGGCTGGAGCACCCGAGGAGGGTCCCCCGTCACGTCTGTGTCTTGGGCCCCCGTCCCATGTACATTCACAGTGACCCTTCTTGCCATTCAGCTGCACTGACTGCAAGGAAGAGGAGGCCATGGAGCATCCTGCTCTGAGCTTGGGGAAGGGCACGCAGGGCAAAAAGGAGGGAGCAGAGAGCCAGGCCATGGAGCGTCCTGCTCTGAGCTTGGGGAAGGGCACGCAGGGCAAAAAGGAGGGAGCAGAGAGCCAGGCTCCTCATAGCACCACTGCTGTAAAGAAGTGGGGACAGGGGGAGTGGGGTTTTTTCTTTAATTTTCTCCTTTTTATTTTATTTAATTTCATTCCATATATACTCACACATATGCATAAGTTACCCCCTCTTCCTCTCCTCTCCCTCCATCACTTCTTTTTTTTTTTAATTTTATTTTTTTAAGATTTTACTTATTTATTCACGAGAGACACAGAGGCAGAGACACATGTAGAGGGAGAAGCAGGCTCCCCATAAGGAGCCTGATGCGGAACTCAACCCCAAGACCCCGGGATCATGATCTGAGCCCAAGGCAGATGCTCAACCACTGAGCCACACAGGCGCCCCTCCCTCCATCACTTCTGCAGCCCCCCTCAGACATGCCATGTTAACTACCATGTGAGTCGGGGTCCTTGCAGGAAGCAGATGGCACCCTCATACTGAGTATTCAAGGGAATTTTAATAAAGGGGCAATTTTAAAGGTGTGAGCAGGGTTGAGAAGAACCAGAAGAGATGGTGAAGCAAGAACAGAGAGGCTTCTAGGCTTTAAGAGTCAAAGGTAAAAAAATTAGAAGACAAAGAGAATGGTCCTATGGAACATCCCCCCTCCCCAGGGGCTGTGGTCTTCAGTAAAGTGATGGCACCTACCTGCAGCCACCACCACTGGCAGGAACAGAGCCAGGGCACTATACTCTGACCTCAATAGTCCTCCTTTTTTCTCACCCTTTGCTGGTACCTCCGATCTGCCAAATCAGCCAGAAGCCCAAGGGTACCCTGGACCAGAGACACAGCACATACAGGTTAGGCTGTGGGGGTCTGGGAGGTAAGCAGAAAATATCCAGCACAGTCTGCTGTGCACTCTTCCAAAGATTTCTCTGCCGACAGAATTCTCTAGATATCTATCTAGTCATATACATCATACATGAGACTTATCGTTTTACCAAAAAAACCATAGTACATACACTTTGCTTATCTTGCTTTTCTTATTCAATAATAGCTCATGGACAAATCCTCTGTCATCTTGTAGGGCTGTATTCATTTTGTTTTCCTCCTTAAATAGCTGCAAAATATTGCATAAGAATGATGTTTGGTCAGTTACTCAGTAATTCTCTTATTTTCCAGGGTTTTTTTTTTTTTTTTTTTTTTTTTTTTGTCTGTATAAGCCATGCTGCCAAAAAAAAAAAAAAAATCTATATTCATGCCATTATGTATTAGCAGTTTATTTATGCTGTAAATTCCCAGGATGCAGATGGCTTGGTTTAAGAGTATATCTGAGAATGCCTGTACCTTCCTCTGAGTTTTGTTGTAAATCTAAAAACGCCCTAAAATATATTCAATGCTTTTTTTTTTTAAAAAGAGTACAGTTGAGCCTATATGTGTATTTATGATAGACATGGCCAGAATGCAATTATGCCATAACTGCTTCCCTGGTGCTCTAGAAGAACAGGCAAAGAGTGGAACTGAGCCCTGTCTCTCCATTCATGAGTCACCTGCTCCCAGAGGCCATCTCTGACCTCCCCGCTCGGTCCTATGTACTGTCACTGTCCCTAGCCCACCCCTCCTCATCCACACCTCCACCCCATCCCAAAGACCATGAACTTTCGGGGGTTATATGTTATGTCTGAGCCTGCTTTATGGTTCTGTTATCTAGCATGGAGTCTGCAATATGTTAGACTTTCCATGTTTGTTAAATGAATGAATGAATGAATGAATGAATGAACTGAACAAAGGTGACAAGAACCTTCCACTGGCCTCTGTGTCTTCCCAAGGCTGGGAAAGCAACATGGATTCAGGACTGACCCTCTGTATCAGTACAGAGTATGCTGTCAAAAGGGACCTCCTCTAAAAGTCCACTTCCTGGGTCCCGAGCTGGGACGGTGGGATGGGTAAGGTGCCTAAGGGGAAGCGCAGACCTCACACAGGGAAAAACAGGAAGTGACCACAGAGCACAGATTAGACCTTTCCCAGATAGGTGTGTGTCTCACTTACTCCCAAGAAGGAAAACACAAAGGAGACTCGAGCTCACTAAAAAGCTTGGGGAAAATGAGTGAAAATATCAATGAGGGAGATAAAACATGAGAGACACCCAACTCTGGGAAACGAACAATGGGTAGTGGAAGGGGAGGTGGGCAGGGGGTTGGGGTGACTGGGTGACGGGCACTGAAGGGAGTACATGAAGGAATGAGCACTGGGTGTTATGCTAAATGTTGGCAAATTGAACTCCAATAAAAAAATAATAATAATAATAAAAATTAAAAAAAAAAAAGCTTGGGGAAGCTTTCTCAGTAACAAAGCCTAGCTCCAGGTAACAACAGGGTCTCCCAGCACTTCCCTCCTCGCCCTGGGTTGGGGGGTGGTCATCAACTCCCTTCCTCCCCTCAGGCGACTTCCTACGGAGCTGCTGTCTGTGTCCACCAGGGGTGTGGTTGTCTACAGAAATCCTCAGAGTTGATACTTCCAGAAGGAATAAAAGGAAATGACAAAGTAACAATGATGGTTCTGCTCTTCCCCAACAGGAAAAGTTGTTTTGAATGCTTTTGTGTATTTCCTTTTATTTTTTCCTTGTGTTTTAATATGTCTTTCTGGTGTCTCCATGAAGCCTGGCTACACAGTGTTCTTCTGGAAAGTGCATTTGTACTCACGTGAACCTGTCAGCATAGTTTTTAATGGGCTTGAGTTGAGAGTTGGTGTCAGTGGTTCTGAGTTGAGCCCACACGCAGGCTAAATGAAACCAGGGCCTGCTTTGGGTGGGCTGACTCTTGAGCTCTGGCCGACTCCACTGGCACCTTGTGCCCCTCAGCTCCCCAGAGAGATGATGTTTGGGAGACAGGGAAGAGGGTAAGAGGCTGAACGTGCTGCCATCAGTAACAGGTGACACTGGAGATCACTGATGGAAGAGGATGTCTCATGGGGGTGATACATGTGGTTTTGGGTTGGATGTGCTGGTTGGTATGGATGGTCCACTAGAAGTAGCTGGAGGTAGGAAAGTCAGAATCTGGTCATCCAGGGGAACCAAGGGCATATCGAGGGAAGGAAGACCAAGGTTTACCCTGGGGTTTCTCAACCTTAGCACATGTCACATTTTGGACTATAACCTAGTCTCAGATGTGGCGTCCCTTCAGGTTTGCCATATTCTATTTGTTAGAAGTGACTCAATACGTCTGGGGAGGAGTTTATACAGGCATGGATGCCAGCCGGTGAGGATACCGAGGAGCCATTTCAAAAGCTGACTACCCCCAAGGAGTTATCAGACAGAGAGCCTTGATCTTGAGAACCATTCTTACCAAGAAAAAAAAATTTTTTTTCAAAGATTGTATTTATTTATTTATTTATTTGACAGAGAGAGAGAAAACACAAGCAGGGGGAGAGGCAGACAGAGGGAGAGGGAGAAGCAGGCTCCCCATTGAGCGGGGAGCTTGACCCTGGGATCATGATCTGAGCTGAAGGCTGATGCTTTTGCCTGAGCCACCCAGGTGCCCCTGTACCAGGAAAAATCTATTCCTGTGTTATGTGTGGCCCCTGTGGGCAACTAGAGCAGACTGGCTATACGGAGAGGTGTTACCAGGTTGGCCTCAGTCTCCAGGTTTAGCTGTATGTACGCCTTCACTCTCCTGGGCTCATCCCCACATAGCATTGATTTTAATGCTCTGTCTCTCACACTTCAGAGTATCTCCGGGCCTGGGACAGGACTAGTGCTGAGTCTGTTGTAAATGAAACTAAACTTACACTTGCCATCTATTGTTCTAGCAAGGGGACAGGGACACCACTTTCCCCCTGAGATTCAGCTTTCTTTGATGAGAAAGCTCCCCACTGGCTTGGAGTGGTATTAATTCCCCACTGGCTGGGTGTGGGAGGCCCTGGGCCCAGGGTTGGGCTCAGTTGGCTTGGCCTTTCCTGAGAGGAACAAAAAGAACATAAATACCGAGCAGGAGTGCCTTCATTATTGAGATGGCTTCTATTCTCAAAGGAATAAACATTGAATGTCTAAAAGGGTTCGTTTTGCTTCGCTTCGCTTTTTTGGAAGGAAGTTCTTCTATCCTTGGAGTGTCAAGTAGTGCTGGAAGAGGACCTCTTTGAAGAGGTACTCACCCCTTTGTGGTAGATATTTGGATTGACTTTTCAACTTCCATTTTACCGCCCTTATAGTTGAAGAGGTTGGAAAGCCAGTTAGATGCATTCATAGGATTTGAAAGAAAAAAAAAAGGGAAGGGGAGGTCATTTCTCTGCCTTCTGGTTGTCACTCATGCTTAGGAAAGTTGGGATTTTCTTGCAGCAGGTTGCAGTGTGTATTCTCCGGGGTCCTGGCAAGTAGTGCCAAGGAGCGGTGGCAGTGCCAGCTTCTGGATATGACCTGCTGATTCCTGGATTGCAGCTTCGGGCAGTCATTCTCCTGTCCCCCGCTGTGGTGGTGGCTCCCCCTCAAGGTGCACTTAGCTTCAGTGGCACCCCTCGAAGCAGGAGCTCCCCTGTTGGGTCAGTTCTGTGTTGCTTGGAAGTCATCCAAGAGACCTTGCCTAGAACCTGCTCCTTCGGCCTTTACAGCTATTTTGTAAGCACTTGGTTGTTTATATTCAATCCTATCCTGCTTAAAATAACTAGAGTGATTTCCGATTATTGTACTTAAGCTGATTGATCCATATTTTGTCACCCAAGTCCACCGTTTTAAAAGCCTTCCCTTTGGAACTGTAAGCTATTAATTTGCCATTGTCTCCTACAGAAACAAAAATAGGAAGAATCCAGGCAGTACGGAGCTTCAGTACCAGCCTAGCCCAGAGCTCACTTTCTTCCTTGGGACCCACCTTCTGACTTGTGAAACGGTTCCCTTTCTTGTATTTTCTAGCTGTGAACTCTATACTTCTACTAGGCTATCTGTATGTCGAAGGCAGAGCAGAAACTATGATGGATTCTAAACATCAGATGCCTTCTTTCAAGGGTCTACGCCCCTCTCTCCGGGGGCCCATGGGCTTCTCCCTCTGCCCATGGGCAGGACTGCTTGCAGCTCCACTTCCTTTTTCTTTCCTTTTTTTTAAAAAAAATATTTTGTTTATTCATGAGAGAGGCAGAGGCATAGGCAGAGGGAGAAGCAGGCTCTTCGCTGGGAGCCCAATGCAGGATTCGATCCCAGAACCCCGGGATCATGCCCTGAGTCAAAGGCAGATGCTCAACTGCTGAGCCACCCAGGCGCCCCAGTGCAGCTCCACTTTCGGGCATGTGAGGGAATCTGCCTGCCATGCTAAGACAAAACTAGCAAAGCCAATGACAGGAAGCAACTGAATCTCCACGTTTTTACCTGAAAACAAAGCTGTGCCCTAAGTTTCTTGAAACACTTGAAAATACTAAGAACAGACATAGAGGTTTAGTTGTCTCGGGGAGTCAGTGAGTCTCAGAGAAATGGCCAGCTGGACCTGAGTCCCAGCCCAGACTCTGCTGCTTACAAGAAACACAACCTTGCATGCGCCACTCAGCCTCCTTGGGCCTCGGCTCCTCATCTATAGAATGGAGCTACCGCTTTGCAGAGTTAGTGCAAAGATCAAATAAAATTCTCTGACTCCTAATAAATGTTGAATGGTAGCTCCTTTCTCTCGAGTCCATCCTCTAAGAACAGAGCCAATCACGGAATCCGGTTCTGATAGCATGCAAGAGGTGGAAGGGGCCAGCATGGTGACGGGCGGGGAGATGGCAGGCAATAAATGTTTGGTGAACTAATAGATTAATTGTTGAAGAATGTAATTTAATAATTTTACAACCCCCATGAAACTCAAAAGCTTGGGGCACTGTGCCAAAGTCACATAACTAATTGGTGACAGGACCAGGAATCAACATATAAAGCTCACTTCCCAATCAGTCTTCTCTGCCCGGACTCATTTTTTATAAAGCCATATACAGTTCTCAAAATGATTTGTAGGCAAAATAGCACTGATTTATGGAAAGCAAATCGTAAATTATTCTCAAATACTCATTTCTCAGCATCTGAGACTCATTTTACATGAAGCAGGAATTCAGATTTCCTATTGAAAATCACTTCAGGGACCAAGGATTACAGAGCCTATTTCCCCAAAGCAAATGTTCCCCACCTCTCCACATCACACTGGAAATGAGATGCTGAGTGCGAGCAGAGGGAAGCACTAGATGCTGGAATGTTGGAGGGAGGGAGGCCTTTGTGCTGTGTGCTCTAACAATCGTTTGGGAACTTTCTCCTTTCGGGAAGTGAGAGGAGTGAACTTGAGGTCTGGACAAGGACATCCTTAGTGATATAAAAATATTATGAGTCGGCAACCTGAACTACCATGATTCACAGCAGCAAGTCCCATTAAGCAAATAAAGTCACAGAGAGAGAAAGAACAGGGGGCCAAAGATGAGAAGCAACAAACACTCCAAAAGGAGGAATCACGAGGTTCAGAGAACGGGCAACTCTAGAGAAAATTGTCATCGATTGTAAGTGAAAACAGTCCAGAAGTTTAGGAATAATAGGATCATCGGACTGGCTTATTTTTCTCCTCCGTAGCCCACATATCTCTTCTCCCTGCAACTCCCAAGGCAGATTCTTCTTGTGGACGAATTAGGCCGGGTGAAGAGAACAGGAATCTTGCCCGTAATTTTTTCAGCATATCTAGTTGATTTATCTGTGGATACCACTGTGTTATGGCAGTTAAAACACTGCAACATTAGAACAAGCTGGAACAGACTTCAGGCATTCATAAAAGCCATATGAAAACCACATGTAGGAGACGTGGGAGAACCAGTCCAGATAAGAAAGTGGATGCAAACATTTGCAATCCTTTGCTTAAAGCTGAAGTCAAGCGGAGTACTTGGCTGCAGAACTGCGAACAGCGCGGTGGAATTCAGGATTCATCACCTGTAGGATCCTGGAGACGGAGGTGGTTGTGCTTTGGGACAGGTGGACGGCCAGGGCTGGTAGGATCAACACCTTTCTGTTCTCCCACTGGGAGGACCACTACTGCCCAACAGGAAGTTTGTAACACTCCTCATTTCCAAGCCCACCCACCTGGAATCTGTGCCCCTCTAAATCTTTGAGAGAGAAATTAAATCCTTTTAGTCATCCTCTGGCTTTTAGAAAACTAGATTTTTTTTTTTCATTTTTCTAAGGAAAAAAGTAGCCTGGATGGATTTAGTGTCAGACTGGAGGTAAACTCTGTTGGTGCCTAGGTCTGTGGCCTTGGGTACAAATCTAAACCTCTCTTCAGAGTCCCGATCTGCAAAACGATGGTGATGATCGCTCACGCACGTACTCCAAGGAGAGAAAGAAGAAATGTTCCCACAACTGGACCAGGAGGCTGGGCCTCACAGTGCAGAGTACCTGAAGCTCGTGTAACATATAAATGTTTGTACGTGGAGGGGGGAATAAACCTCTTCGTAGAACCCGAAGAAAATGCCCTCAGACATGGGACACACTCTCTCCCCTTTGAGGTCTGCAAACTGAGCAACGCGGGTCTTATTCTATATACTCAAAAGAAATGCTTCCATTTCAAGTGGTCACTAAGATTGGTTAAAGTCATTTGAAATGTGAATGGGTAAAATGAGATGATTTTAAAGATCATCGTCAAGGCAAAAAATGCAGGATGTTTGAAACGGTGTAACCCCGGGCTCCCCAACGATGAAGCACCAGTCCATTCTTGCTTGAGAAACCCTGGCAGGCCAGTTAGGGAGGCAGCAGTCAGATCTGAATCCTGGCTCTGCCATTTACTAGCTGTGTGATTTGGGACAGGGAACATAATCTCTCTAAAGCCTCCATTTCCTCATTTTAGATTACTGGGCCCCAAAGTACTGATTAAAGGTGAGAAAACCTCCTGGAATCCCACTCTACAAACGAAATCGTAAGGGAAAGAAATTCTCGTCGAGGGGTCGTAAAGCAGGGGGTCAGGGCCAGCTGTGCGAGCTCGGGCACACCTCTGACCCTCTCTGGGCCCCAGTGCCCTCCTGGAGGCCAGAGGGCGATAATCTCTACAAGCCTCTCTACCTTGCGGGGCTGCCAGGAGGGCCAGGGCCTTCGTGTGAAGGAGCCTGCTCTGCAAACAGGGAAGCACCACACAGAACAGAACTTGTCCTGGAAACAGAACGCATCCACGTTGCTCAAGGCTTAGAAACCACCATCCGTATCTGGAAAATCGAATCCATCTTGAGGTTAGAGCTCTGGTTTATGATCCTCTGCGTCTCGTGCCAGCAATGAGCTCAGCCGAAAGTGCCATTAACTACCCGCTGCTGGGGTGGGTTCCCTGTCAAGATCCTTTTTATCAGTCAGCTGGCTGTGAAAAGCCAGATAGTGTTTAAATGCAGCCATTACCCAGGGAGCGCAGCGGCCCTGCTTCCTGGGGCTCCGTCACAGCCCGGCCCTCTCAAGACCAGGGTGAAACTCTCACCAGGCCTAGAGCGATGCTGTTTGTCCTCCCAGGCTGCCCTGCAAACCACTGTACCCAGGAGTAAGTGAGAGGCGACGGGTATCCCCAAGGGGGCTTACCTACTCATTCTCCATCCTTGCTCGCCTTCCTGCGGCCTCCTCTGCCCCTACCAGTGAGGCATATCTGATGACAGATGAGGCTCCACAGAGGAGATGTCAGAGCAGTCTCCTTCCAACCTTCTAGAACCAATCTGAGGATAGTCAGCTAATATTTCAGCCCATGTTAATCCAGGTCTCTCTGTGTGCCAGGATCTGGGACACGGGCTTTTATACAACAGTGTTCACATCTTCATCATCATCATCCTTAAATGTTAGAATCCTTATTCTCATTTCACAGCAGGCTGGGAAAAGGAAGAGAAACCAATAGCCTCTGCAGAGGCCCTTCCAATGTCAAGCTGCTATGTCTACAGCATCTGTTGTGACTGTGGTCACTCTGGCTGTGGCTCCTCAGAGAGGGGCCCAGATAGGTGGAGGATGGTGTCTGTCCACACCACCTCAGACAGTGCGGGGATTGCGGGGGTTGGGGGGCTCCCTGTAACCTGGTCTGGGCCACAGCTTCCTCCAGCTTAACTTCTGCCCATGTGGAATGTGCTTGCGGGTTTCACTGAGAGACTATATGTGTATTCCCTATACTTCGTGAGGCCCTGGATACCTGGGAAGATTGTTCTTAAAGTCCTAGAAAACACTCTGAGCCCTTCACTCAGACTCTTAGTCACTTTATAGATGAGGTGGGCATTGCACTGACATCCAGTGAAGAGCTTCTTATGGTGCCCAGTGTATGATTTTGATGTTGGAGGGATCGTATGCACCTGCCCTAATACAGAATAAATGGGGGTCAGGAATTTGGTGGTCCCCCATGATGCACAAACTATGATATAAAGTTCATGTTTCTATCTGTCCACTCTTTCTGGTTGTGTGATTCAGGGCACTAGCTCTTTGAACCTCGGTCTCTCTCTAAAATATAGCTGGTAGTCAATGCCTTACCTTACAGGACTGTTGTAAAGATTAAGTAAGAGAAAGTATGTGAACACATTGGCACGGTGCCCAGGATGTTGGGGGAAGTTCAAAGGGTGTTAACTCCTTCACGTGTTCATCTTGAAAACCTTGGTTAGGTTTACACACATCATGCCACTGCTATTCCCAATGAAGGATCTCACAGGTCCACAGAACAAGAAGGGCTGCACTGCCCGTGTGTAGATCTGTGGGGAAACTTGTGTCAGAAATGCTGAAAAAAAAAAATGTCTATCCCTACAAAAGGTTATTTAAAGATCAGTCACCAGTAGGTATTCTGCATCGGACCCCCAAAAAATAAGAAACCCAAGAGCACTGCCATTTGTAGCCAACTGCTTGCTTGGATAGCAAATGTTGCTATGGTTATTAACCAAGTTTCATTAGGATGGTTAAGCAATGGCACTTTCCAAAGAAAATTTCCTGATTGCCAGGAATTGCTACCTTGATGGAGAACTGAGTTTCACTGTCTAATCCACCTGGCCAGTAGAAGCTGACTGCCAATAGTTGTCTTTTCCAGGTATGGAATAGACATCCAGCCAGGTGAACTTACAGACCTAAGTAAGCGATACAATCCATTAAGTCCAACGAAGAGCTTCCTCTAGGAAGCCATACTTGCTTCTCTGCTCATTGTCTTGTCAATTTCCAAACAAATTGTGACTTTAAAAGGCGGGCAGAATTTTATCCAGGAAGGGAACACAATTTTACTTCCAGATCCTTGGACTTAAGGTTTTGATTGTGATTCCAAGCTCCACATGTTCCTTTAGTACTCTGTATTTGGTTTATTCAAACGTTTGAACAAAAAATAAAAAATAATAAATAATAAAAATAATAAAGTGAAAACAAATGGACTGGAGGATCTTAAGGGAAGGATAAAGCACTATGTAGGAAAACAGATGAAAGAACAAAATACAAGAGATGAGGAAAGAGGAGGCAGCATTTAAGATGCAACTTTGAGAAATGGGTAGAATTTGGAAGTGTAGAAATGGAAAGGAAGTGCATTCTAGGAACCACATAACAAAGACGTGGAAGCAGAGCACTCACGGGATGTTACAGAGTAAAGACTGGACTCTGCAGTGTACTGTATCTACAAACAGTCTTCTTGCTGCACCCTTGTTCACAGAAGACAGCCCATCTATGGTGGGGCTTGGGTGGAGAACCAGAGTACAGCAGAGGCTTCTAATGCTCACCCCCAGTTAGCTTTCTTTCTCTTCTGGACACAGGGAGGATTTGACTTCCCCACCACCCTCATAGTTAGGTGGGGCCATCTGACTAATTCTGACCAATGTGTTGTGTGTAGATGTGGTAAGTGTCACTTCCTGGCCAAAGCAATTGTCAGTGCAATAATGTCTAGCATCACTTCCCCTGTCATATCAACTGAAATGGTTATATTTTCCAAATAGTGTGTGTATAGAACAATGGAGGCTGCTTATATGTGGATCACTGAGCTGTTACACAGCGAGTTAGTGGCTTAGAAAGTCTCTTATTTCTTATGAACTTGTAAAAGGCAAGAAATAAACCCCTAGTGTTAAGCCATTGAGATTTTAGGAATATTTGTTATGGTAGCATAACCTCGTCTATCCTGACTAGTCCAAAGAGTATCTAAAAAGATACTATGAGTCTAATGAACACCACCCTGGAACTAATATGTTTACTTGCTTCTGTGAGGATACCGATCCTAAGCATCCTTATGGCCAGAGAAAGGGATCACTATTGGCATTTGTCTCAGGATTTTGGCAGGAAGAATTTTGGACAGGAAGAATTTTGTTCAAGATAGCAGGACTAACAAGGGCTTTGTGGCTTTATTTTGAAGCAATGGTGAAGGAAGGTATTGTTGACAATTCCTAAAGTTACACTGAGATTTGGATAACTTGAACAATGACCTCATAGTAGATTTGCATAGTAATAATTAAGACCATTTAGTAAATTACTGAGATTCCAACGTGTTAGTGGACACCTTACAGTCTTGGCCAATTTTACCCTTACACTAATCCTGCAACACTTAAATTATTATCCCCAATTTGCAGATAAGAAAATAGGCTCAGAAAAGGGATATGACTTGCTCAAGTTCATCTTAGTCGGTTAGAAGAGAGCTAAGATCCAAACCCAGATTTGTCTGACCCTGAACCCAAGCTCTTTTCATGGGGCTATCTTATCTATTAAAGTTCATAGGAAGAATAGATAAAAAAAAAAAAAAAAGAATCTTACCTAGAATCATTCACCTTTACTCTAATAGGTGAATTTGTGAAGTGTGACAAGTACTCACTAAATATTCATTTTCCTCCTCTACATTTCCCAGC
This sequence comes from Vulpes lagopus, assembly GCF_018345385.1. Taxonomy (NCBI): domain Eukaryota; kingdom Metazoa; phylum Chordata; class Mammalia; order Carnivora; family Canidae; genus Vulpes; species Vulpes lagopus. Next base: position 69,596,231 of record NC_054830.1, read on the forward strand.
ATCCCCTGCAATTAGTCTGGGACTACGTGACGAGTTTTGGCCTATGAACTCTGAGCAGAAGTGACACGTGTTATTTGTAGGCTGAGATAATTAAAGGCCAATGGGTTCTTCCATCTTTCCCTGCCCGTGTTTACCTCGGAGGCCACGTAATCCAGTTGGTATGAGTACAAGATGGAGGAGAGTTTCTAGTCCTTCATGAGATTTTACATACAGGACATATAAAGCCTAGTGTGTAAAGCGAGGGACATTTGCCTTTTAGAGTTGTGTTTTGGACCAAAGGTAAACGGAACTGGATCAATCCTAATTGTTTATGACACATTTTGATCACTGGTCCTTGCATGGCCCACTTTTCTTTAATTCGCTATTTAGTTATTTTAAAGAATGCAGGCATTCGTGAAACCACCTCTCTGAACTTTAAGATTTTGACAATAACCTTCCTCTGACTACATGGTCCTTCTGCTGACTCCTTCCGCTGCCTTCTGTCACACATGGTAACTATCATCCTAAATCCTATATTCATCATACTTTTGCTTTCCTTAATGTATGGTTTGATTGTATCTATGTGTATTCTTAAAACCTGTGTGTTTATGGGTTTGTGTGTGCACATAGTCTCTGTTCTCCCATCTGCGAGACATAGTTGTTATGAAAATTAAATCAGACTATGTAAGTTGGACACTTAGAACAGACCCTGAAGTAAAGTAGGCACTCACTTAAATGCCAGTTTTCCTTTTTATTTCCCTCTTCTCAGTAGTCAGTTTCCTCAAAGACATTTTGTTAAAGGAGAAGTGTCATAGTATGATTTGAAATATCTAAGGAAAATTATACAATTTACCAAAGCAAAATACTTGAGGTGTAAGAAAGGTTTTCACTTTCTAGATGTTTGTTTTAGCAAACACAAAAATCTAACTCCTTGCCTGGTTGGAGAACAGAAGTTCAAGGGATATGTAATACTGCGTCTCTGTCTGGATGTCTGGGGGAGCCAGTCAGTGACAGCAAGGGGACATCAAGACCTTGGGGGAAAGGGGACCTTGCCAGCTTAACCCTTGTGACACTCCAAGAAGAGAATTCAGCTGCAGACTGAAAGGAGACATATTTTTAAATGTGGGAGAGGAAATGTTCCAAGAGAATGTAGCTCAGAAGGGTGGGGAGGTTTCCTCAAGACTTATTTCAGATAATAATAATTAATAAGTTATTCCTAGAAGGAGGATAAATGTTGAGAGCAGCTGAGGAGGATGACTACTGCCCACTGGCTTATCCAATATCTTACTCTTTAAAAGAAGGTAGAAGAGAACTGTTAAATATAAAAGAGTAGATTAGATCAGCAGACCCACACGAAGAATACTTAAGGCTCAGAATTCTAGCCCAGAATCCACACCACCAGTGAGTGGAGTGGCCCAGGTGAGTTTTAATCAATGATTTTGATGAGAGGGAAGAGAAAATTACGTCAGCGGATGGAGGGCTTTCAGTAAGGGAGCAGATCAGGCTAGGGTTGCTCACTGTCCAATATGGAAGCCATCTCTACATTCATCTGGGCACTTTCTTGTTATGGCTTCTGGTGAGAAAAAAACAATTTTAATATTTTGTAATATTATCACTGATAAGATCCACACGACAGAGTACCTATGTATCAGAATTATTCCAGCATGTTTAGTTCCTTCTCTGATGAAAAGAAATGACAACTCAGCCTTGTAAAGAGTTTTTCATAGCAATGCTACCACAGAAGCATATCCACATAGCTGCCAATCCTACCAAATGCCCACTCCCCCTCCAGAGCCACCCACAATATTCCAGCTGTATAATAGTAGAGCTCAAAGGAGCTTGAAAGCTAATCTAGCTTTCAATTCCCAAGAGATAAATCTGGAGATCAGATTTATCAGCCAGTGAGGGCCAGAGCAAGAACCAGATACCATGTTGCCTGAGTCCATTTGAGCTGTTGTAACAAATTACCATAGACTGGGTGGCTTATAAACAGCAGAAATTTATTGCTCATAGTTCTGGAAGCCAGAAGTTCTAGATCAGAGGGCCAGCATGGTTGGATGAGGGCCCTCTTCCAGGTTCAGACTTTTCATGGTATCCTCACATGGCAGAAAGGGTGAAGGAGCTCTCTGGGGCCTCTTTCATAAGGGTACTAATCCCATTAAGGGAGGGTCCATTCTCATGACTTAAGCACCTCCCAGAGGCCCATCTCCTAATACCATCACATTAGGGGGTTAAGATTCCAACATATGGATTTGGTGGAGTGGGGGGAACACAAGGATTTAAACCACAGCACAGGTCTCAACCTCCTATCAATCTTCCATATCATGCCTGATGTTAGAAGAACACAAGTATTTGCATGAAGATTCCTCCATTTCACCCTCAAAATCAGATTAGAATGAAAGCCAAGGTAGGAGATGCCAGAAGACGTAGGGCCTACTGGCCACCAAAGTTAGCATCCTCAGCAGGACTGTCCAAAGGTGGCTTTTTCAGTCCAATTGAACAAGTTTCTGTGGGAGGCCCTCTGTGTGCAAGCCGTTGTGCTAGACAGAGCTGGTGCCTGTGAAGATCGTAAAATCTGGTAAAATAAATAGAAATATACAAATACTTCAGAAAAAGTCTCTCATCCCCTCACTTTATCACATTCCGTTTTGATTCCAAGGATTTGAGTGTTTTGATACTGAGGGCTGGCTGGAATCTAGGAAAACACTTTTCCATTTTGCATTAGTTTTTGACATCAGAGTACACGTTAGTGTGGAGATACCCAGGCAGGGCAGAAAGGACATTCTGGTTCCTGGCATTTATTAGCTACGTAGCCGTGGGTGAGTTGCTTCACTTTCAGGATTGCCAGATTTAACAAATAAGAATATATGGTGTCCAGTTAAATTTGAATTTCAGATAAGCAATGAATAATTTTTAGTATAGGTATGTCCCAAATATTCCATGGAGCAGACTTACACTCAACCTTACTCATTGTTTATCTGAAATACAAGTTCAGCTGGGCATCTTGTAGTTTATCTGATGACTCTGTTCATTGTTTTGAGCCTGTTTCTTCATCCATAAAATGGGGATAAAGAACCCCACCTTGACTGCATAATGAGGATTAAGTTAGGGTATGGGAAGCGTCAGTATACAATAGGTCCTCAGTAAATAATAGCTTTCCTCCACATTCCTACATCCTTGTGAGAGACACCAAATAGCAACTGGGATCCTGCCCAAGCTTTCTGAGACCTAGACTAGACAAATTTGGGAAAGAAAACAGAGATCCTTGGTTCAGCAACTCCACCCATGCCGGATTCCTTAACAGAACGTGTGGTTTAGAAATGAATGTCAAGGCTTACAGTAACAGGTGCTGTGTGTGCCTGCCCATCTGTGAGCCTAGAAGAGTGACTTCTGTGCTAAAAGAAAGAGAACTTAAACGACAGGTGATCAACATGCTGTTGGCTTTTAAAGCCAACTCTCCGGCAACTTCATGACACACACAAAAAATCAGAAATACAAGTGAGCATGGGATGGAGGTCAAAAATGGGAAATGAAAAACTGTAGGTTCTGGAGATTTCTATTTCGACAGAGATGAGCAATGGACCCAGGGATCATGGCCCAAACGCTCTGCTCAGCAAAGCCCATAAAACATTATGATTTTTGCCCATCTTGGGAGGTTGGTGGGTGGGTGGTAGAAGAACTAGAGCTTAGAGGAGAGAGGTCGCCCTCATGCCCCTGAGAGACTCTGATGCTGTGCGCTCATTCCATGAAGTTGGCACATGCACAGGTTGGCACCAGAGCTTATCCTGAGTCACCAGGGAACATAAGTCTGCCCTCCCGTGTTCCAGAAGCACCCCACCACTTAAGGTTGCAGAGGAGGGGCGTTCCTTGTTGTCGGGTCTGTGATGTCACCTTGAGGGTCATGTTGTTGTTACCCATGGGCATGAATTTGTCATTCTCAGGTATCCATGGTTACATATGACTGGAAGCCAGAAGGCTCACTGTAATATGTTCTGAGTTATGCTCACGTAAGCTCTACCTGAAAGACATCAGGCTGGGGATTGCATTTTCTAAAAAATCTATTCTGTAATGGGAAAGCAAGTTAGAGAAATGAAGTGTGAGGAGGAGAAAGGGGAATAGTACTTGTATCCCTTCTAGAAGAAGCTTGAAGTTGTAAGAATCGTGGTTGAAGGCAGCAGTTCCCCAGGTGTGATCTGGAGACCTCTAAGGTGCCTGAGACAATGTCAGGGAGTCCATAAGCTCAATTATTTTCAGAATAACTCGTGGGTGTTACCTACCTTTTGAAATTCTCTCACAGGTACGCAGTGATTTCTAGACGTTCCATGACATGGCTACAGTGATCTAAAAAGGCTATTGAAATCCTTCCCACTTTTCCCACTAAATATCTATGTGAAGCCAGATTTTCTTTATACACTTTAATCAAAACAATAGAAGGCAACATGCTGCATAAAGAAGCAGATGTGAGAACACCACTGTCTTCCACTAAGCTAGATATTACAGAGATTTGGGAAAACAATGTAAGACAAAGCCATTCCTGCCACTAAGCATTTTTGGGACTGCGGTTATTTTTCATAAAAAAAAAAAACTGTGCTTGTGTTCATATACAATGGGCTTATTTTTGTCCTTAGGTGAGTTAAGAACAAAATTTCTTGGTTTTAATTTCTAATACGTAAATTATTGGTCATTATATATCTACATAAAACAAAGTCATTTGGGGCCTTCCATATTTTTACGAGTGTAAAGGTGTTTGATGACTAAAATGTTGGTTTAAGGGAAACAAAACAGATGGAGAATTATGAAAGTACATGCAATTTAGAAAGAAAATTGGATGAATCTTGTTGGAGTTGGAGACTATATTTGTTGGATTTGTTCTGAGAGCACTCAAGGGATACAAATAGGACCCAGAAGTAAAAGCCCAACAAGTGAATTTCAACCCAAGAAGAACTTTTCAGCACTTCGAGCAATGCCGAGACAAAAGGGATAGCCTTGATAAGGAATGAGCTCCCCATATCTGAAGGATATAAACAGAGCCTGGCAAACCATCTAGTAAGGATATCGCAGAGAGGAAGTCAAGTAGCAGAGGAAGCTGGGGTAGAGGTGGGATGTGATATCTAAAGGCCTTTAAAACTGAATGGGAAGCCAGCGGAGAGGGAGACAAACCATGAGAGACTCTTAACCATAGGAAACAAACTGAGGGTGGCTGGAGGAGAGGAGGGGGGTGTGGGGTAACTGGGTGATGGGCATTGAGAAGGGCACATGATGTGATGAGCACTGGGTGTTATACACAACTGATAAATGATTGAAAACTACATCTGAACCTAATGATGTACTATAGGTTGGCCAATTGAATTTAAACTAAAAAAAGAAAAAAGAAAAAGAAAAATTAAAAATAGAGTCCTTTTAAGATCCCCTACAATCTAAGCATCTAAGGAAAGACCTAAAATGATTTTCATAAAAGTCAAACGTACTTTTGGGCCCAACCCCAGCCACGGAGCTGCTTCCTAGTCAACCCGGGGCACTGAAAGAAATGGTTCTCCCAAACTGCCTTGTAATAACCCCTCACATTTGCAACGGGCTTTGTGGTTGACACAACTCTTCACCTGCTTTATTCATGGCGACGCTCTCACCTGGCCCGTGAACCAGATACTTCATAGACAAAGCTCCCAGAGGCACTGTGAGTTGCCCCAAATGACGCAGCTGCTGAGTGGCATCTCCTTCTGGCATCAGGCCCTGTGTTCTTTCCACTGTGTCTCAGCCACCTGCCTGCTGGTCCAAGGATTGGGCGAGCACCCAAAATCAAAAGCCCAGCTCTGACATCTGCTCACCCCCCCTCGTGTGGCTCCTGCGTCATGAAACTATTTACCTGGCCCGGCTCCTGCCAGGGAACCCAGTGCCGTGTTCCTGCTCAAGTAGAGGAGTCTCTTCCCCCTCGTCGCATGCCCTCCCCTGCAAATTCCTTCTTGGGGGAAACTCTTGAGAGGCCTGAGCTGTTCAACTCTCCCGGGCACGCTGATGAGTCGTTTGAAGCTGAGTGCAAGCTTCACGTTCAGGAATCTCAGGAGCCGGGCGGTCACAGCCCAGGCCTGCAGGCGCGGGGTGCCGCCCCGTCTCTGCGCAGCGTGCCCTCTGCTCTGATGTTACCACCTCTTCTCAGTGGCACTTCCACCCGCCTGCAGCCATCCTTCCCTGGGCAGGGATCCCATCAGATTTTACAAGCCAGGCAGGGTCAGGCCCGGGAGAAACGTGAATGGCAATGCCCACAACAACAAAGGCAGCAGGTGGTTTACCTGAGGAGCCCGGGAGCCGAGCCACGTGCTGGCAGTCAGGGGGCACCGCTGTGACAGCAGGGGGCAGGCCAGGAGCCGATCACCTGGCGGCCCACCCACAGCACTCGCCCTGAGCCTGAAGGACGATCTTTGAAGAGAGACTTTGGTTTTGATGGGTTTCAAACAGCTTCATGGCCAAGGTGCAGGCTTGTGAGTTGTGGGGGTGGCCAAACCTTTTCTGTAAAATAGTAAATATTTTAGGCTTTACGGACCCCAGTGGTCTGTGTTGCAACTATGTGACTCCGCGGTTGTAATGGGAAGGCGCCCGGGTGGCTCAGCGCTTGAGCGTCTGCTGTGGGCCCAGGGCGTGATCCCAGTCTTGGGATCGAGTCCCGCATCCGCCTCCCTGTGAGAAGTCTGCTTCTCCCTCTGCTTATGTCTCTGCCTCTCTGTGTGTGTGTGTGTCTCATGAGTAAATAAATAAAATCTTTAAAAAGCAAAAAGGAATTCTAGGTTGAGGGGCACCTGGGTGGCTCAGTGGTTGAACATCTGCCTTCAGCCCAGGGCGTGATCCTGGAGTCCCGGGATCGAGTCCCACATCAGGCTCCCTGCATGGAGCCTGCTTCTTCCTCTGCCTATGTCTCTCCCTCTCTTTTTGTGTCTCTCATGAATAAATGAAATCTAAAAATAAAAAAAAAAAAAAGAATTCCAGGTTGCTCCAAAACCTAACACTTAATATTATTGGTCTTTCTAACTTTATCTGTAGTGGTATCTCAATGAAGTTTTAATTTGCATTTCTCTGATAATTAATGTTGCACATTTGTTTTAAATTGCTACTTTTTGTCTTATTATTGAATCATGAGATATGTGGACGTGTGGATAGATAGATAGATGATAGATCATCTGTTCCAGGTGTACAACATAGTGATTCAACTTCTCTACAAGCTATGCTCTGCTCAAGACAAGCGTAGCTACCATCTGTCATCCTACATCACTAGGACTATATTCCCTATGTTGTATCTTTCCTCCCCATGGTTTACTAGTCTCACTACTGGAAGCCTGTATCTCCCACTCCCTTTCACCTGTTTTGCCCATCTCCCCCATCCCCTCCCCCTCTGGCTTTTGATGAAATATAATTTTTCCATTTTTTCCTTTATGGTTAACACTTTTCTGAATCCTAAGAAATTTTTACCTATGCCAAGTTTGAAAAGGTTTTTTTCTTACTTGTTTTTCTAGAAGATTTAAAGTTTTAGCTCACGTGTAGATCTATGATCCTTTCAAATTAATTTTTTATTTTTGTGTGGATGTAAGAATGAAAGTTCGTTAATGTGGTTATTCAGTAATTCTGGTGCCCTCTATTAAGAAGATTATCCTCTCCCCATTGAATTTCCTTGGCCCCTTTGTTGACAATGAATCAATCAACCACATATTCTGGATTGACTGTTCCATTCCATTAACCTATTTGTCTATCTTTATGCCAATACAAAACTGATTACAGTTTTATATTAAGTACCAGGTAGTATGTGTTCTTCAACTTTGTTCTTTTTAGAAATTGTTTTGGCATTTTTAAACAAATCTTGGAGTTTATAAAGTCTGACATTTTTAATTGTGATTACATTGAATCAATAGATCATTTCTGGGAGAATTGAAATCCTATATCAATTCTTCTAAAATTGTATATCTATCAATTTTCTTTACCTTCTTATTTTCTAACAATAATGTTTGATACTTTTCAACAAAGAAGGTTATATTCACTGCTGTCTTTATAATTAGAGTTATTTATTATGTATTTGTGAAAGACTGCCAGAACAGGTTCCAGCAGTAGTCATAGCCATGCCTGTTCCCAAGCTTAAGCGATAATACAGCTAATCTTTCACCATTGATTATGATGTAAGTGGTAGGTTTTTATACCTGGTCATCATCAGACTGAGGAAGTTACCTTCTATTCCTAATTTGCTGAGAGTTTTTAAAATCATAAATGAGTGCTACATTCTGTCAAATGTTTTTTTTCTGCACCTATTGAGAAAATAATATGCTTTTTCTCATTCTTTATAGGTTAAATGTTGGTTTTTAAATGCCAACCCAATCTTACATTCCTGAAATAAACTCCGCTGGGACATATTATACTACACTTATATTGCTGACTTCAGTACTTGAATACTTTGCTAAGGATTTTTGTGTCTGTATTTACTAGGGATATGAGGTAAGGTACCTGCCACTGAGGGGTTTCCTATGGCATGGCACTTTCAGTGCTAAAACTGGGACAGGCCCAGGAAAACTCAGATGGTTAGTTACCCTAGATATTTGTCTCTGGTTACTAGTCTCTTTTTCACTTAATATCTTGTCTGGTTAATATCTTTGTCTTAATATCAAGACAATGCTGGGTCCATAAAATAAGTAAAATAAAATAAAATAAGAATGTTCTGTCCACCTCTCTTTTATGAAATATTTTGTAAAATTCCTTAATTGTTTGAGGAATTCACTAGAAAAGCCATTTATGCCCAGAATTTTCTCTGTGAACAGGTTTTTAGCCACTAATTCATTTTGGGGGTGGGGAGTGGAGAGGGAAATGTAGGGCTTTTTAAATTCTCTATTTCTTCTTGTCCCAGTTCTTCTTTTCCTTCCATATGTGAATGGTAGGCAGAACAATGGCCTCTCACAGATGTTAACATCAAAATTCTAGTACCTGCGAGCATGTTATGTTACATAGCAGAGGACAATAGAGTAGCAGATGACATTAGGGTTGCTAACAAACTGACCTTGAGATAGCAAAGTAATCTTAATTACCTGGAGGTGCCCAGTGCAATCACAAGAGTCCTTGTAAGTGGAAGAAAGAGGCAGAAAAGAGAGAACCAGAGAGACAGCAGCATGAAAAGGACTCGGTCCAATGTTGCTGGCTTTGAAGATGGAAGAATTGGTCTGGGAGCCAAGGAATGTAGGTGGTCTCTGGAAGCTGGAAAAGACAAATATATGAATTCGCCTCCAGAGACTCCAGAAGGAATGCTAATCCTGCTGATACCTTGATGTTGGCCCAGTGAGACACACTTCAGACATCTTACCTCTAGAATTTCAAGATAACAAATTTGTGTGTTGTTTTAAACCATTAGGTTTGTAATAATTTGTCACAGCAGCAATTAAAAACTAATATGGTATTCTTTTAATTTGTCCATTTTATCTAAGATGTCAAATTTATTTCCATAAAACTGTATGTGGTATAAGCTTATTAGCACTTTAATGTTCATAGGATCTGTACACAAAGACCCTCTTTTATTGCCAATATTGATAATTTCCATCTTCTCTTTTTATCTTGATCACTTACATTTGAAGTTTATTAATTTTACTGACTTTTTTTCTTAAGATTTTATTTATTCGTGGAAGACAGAGAGACAGAAAGGCAGAGACATGGGTAGAGGGAGAAGCAGGCTCCAGACAGGGAGCCTGATGTGGGACTCGATCCCGAGACCAAGGATCACACACCCTGAGCCAGGGGCAGGAGCTCAACCGCTGAGCCACCCAGGCATCCCTACTGACCTTTTCAAAGAACAAGCTTTTAATTTATTTTTTGTTTTTTTTTAATCTGTTTCTATTTCATTTACCTCTATTCTAGCCTTTATTATTTCCTTCCTTACACTTATTTTGGCTTAAATATGCACTTCTTTTTCCATTTAGATAATTTAGATAATTGGTTTAGACCCTATTGAAGACAATTCACCTTGAGTATCTCTGCACATCTTGTAAGCAGAAGCATTGGCTGCCTTGGTTCTGGACCATCTTTCCAAGGTGTTTGTGTGGCAAACAATTATGGAGAATATAGTGTCTCCTGCCAAAGTGGAATGCAGGTGTGTTTGCTGTTCAGTATAATAAATATAATGTCTCCCTCTGGGGCAAAGGTCACATGCGCTTCCATCCATTATAAAGGATCTAGATTTCCTGAGCTTGGGATTCTTTTCCTGTAATTCAACCTGCTGTATATTTGGGTGTCATTTGGCCCTTTCTTCATCACCATGTGAGAATTGGGACTCAGGGAATCATCACAAATGCCGACATTCTGGCTTCCACTATTGCTGTACAAATTGATGTGCTCCTTTTTTTTTTTTAAAAGATTTTATTTATTTATTTATTCCTGAGAGACACAGAGAGAGGAGCAGAGACAGAGACATAGGCAGAGGGAGAAGCAGGCTCCTCGGGGAGCCTGATGCAGGACTGGATCCCAGAACTCCAGGATCATGCCCTGAGCCTAAAGCAGACGCTCAACCACTGAGCCACCCAGGCGTCCCTAAAGTGCTCTGTTTCTGATCCAATAGTGTCATGTCTCCTGCCAGCATTCAGGAAAATGCAGCAACTAATTTGGTAGCTTGCAAGTAGGAAAAATCTTGGGCCAGTCACAGAACTTATGGACTTTCTTCTTTTTTAATATAAACATTTAAAACTATTAATTTTCTTATAAGTACTGTGTTAGCTACATCCCACAAACACCGAATTTTTGAAATTATAATTCAGTTCAATATATTTTCTAGTTTTCCTTGTGATTCTTTTAGTGACCCGTGAGTTATCCAGAAGTACATATACGCATACGTAACATGTGGTACATAATGCAGCCTGTATCTGTGAATGTCTCGTGTGTACCTGAAAGGAATATGTAGTCTCCTATCATTTGGTGTAATGTTCTCGGAATTTCAATTACATAAAATTGATTAGTAGTATTGCTTGGTATTTATAACTGATATGTATACTACCTTTCCATATATCTCACCAATTACTTAAGTAAAAATGTTCAACACTACAGTAAAAACCATAGCTTTGCCTATTTCTTTTTTTAAATCTCTAAGTTTATTTCACGAAGTTCTATAATCCGAGGTATATACATTTGCAAATGTTAGGTCTTCCTGAAAAGTTTACCCTTTTATCATTATGAAACATTCCTTTTTATCTATAATAATAATCTTTGTGTTACTATAGTTAATCCAGACTTTTTATACTTAGAGCTTGCCGGGTATATTTTTTCTATTTTCTTACTGATTACTCTCTTACTTTTTAACTTTATGTGTTATCATGTATTTAAAGTATGCTTCTTGAAGATAGTGTATTATTGCATCTTGCCCTTTTACACAGTGTGACAATCTTTGCTTTTCACTGTGGTGTTAAGACCATTTGCATGCAATATAATTATTGATCTGTTTGGATCTCAATTTATCATCTTGCTATTTGTTTTTTTCGGTTGGTTGGTTGGTTTTATCCCATCTGATCTCTGCTTTTTTTCCCTCTTCCCCTGACTTCTTTTGAGTTAACTTACTATTCTTTAGTACTACATTTTATGTCCTCTATTTGCTTAATTTTTAGTAGTCATTCTAGGATTTAGTCTATATATCTTAATCTTAACCCATCGCAGTCTATATTTGAAAACTTACTGTAAATTTCACGTTTGGTGTAATAACCTTACAATAGCATTTTTCCATTTCTTCATTGATGTCCCTGGTTTTCTGCTACTAAGAAGTGACCTCCTTCGGGTCTCTATCTAATGTCCTGGGTGTTCAATGAAGTCTCTTCACTGTAACTGGCTTAAATGAGAATATCTCCCATATTCATGAGGGCTCTAGGATTGTTCGGTTTATGCTCCCAGAGAGTTTTTCTTTGCCTGGCGCCAGGCAGTTTCACCTTTTCCATATATAGATTAACATTTATTCAAATGTCTGAGGAAATAACCTCCATAGCTCTGGGGTAAAGAAGTTATCACTTGATGACAAAAATTACATCTGCAATGAATTTGAGTGTCTTTTGGATGAAAAATACATCAAACAATAGGCTGCTGTTGGAGCAACTATTTAGGATCTAAGGGGTCTTTTTTGTTAGAATGTGTATTGACTCTCAGGACTCAGAATAGAATGGAAATTCACAAGTCTGTTTTCAGCTGGGACACTCAGGCTTGGCCACCCAAAAATGAATCTAGAAATTAAATCATATCAACCAACAGTCATTGGGCTCATCATTGGTCCATTGGGCTTGTCATTGGTCCATTGATCCATTGCCCAGCCCCTGTACCAAGAGTCATAGGTACTGAGTTGAATAAAGTATCATCTGCCCTGACTAGAGGGAGAAACAGATACCTAAAATGAGTAAACATACCAACGAGATTCTGTGATCATGGCTACGGGATGAGGTGTTAATGAAACCCTAGGAAAGTACAAATATCTGAACCTTCTGTTTTGATTGAACAGGGTGTCAAGGAAATAGGAAGCATCTAAGGAGAGGTTTGGGAAATAAACAAAAGTTCTCAAAGGACAAAGACAAAAGTCATTTCCAAAGGAAGAAATAGCCTGAAAGGGGCCACATAGCACAAAAGTAGGTGAGCTTTTCTGTCTCTACATCCAAACAGAAGTTACAGAGTGGAAGTGTTCTAAGAGATAAGGTGAGAAGTGGGGGCAGGAGCCGGACCAAAGAATCTAAGGGCTTGAACTTCATTGTTGGAGCAATAGAAATGTCTTTCCACAGGAGCATGGCTTAGCTAGGTTAGCATTTTGGAATAATGTTTCTCAAATCTAGGAGGCCTGTGGCAGCAGAAATCCTCAGTGGAAGACACTGTCACTCTGGGTCTGGAAGCACATGCAAAGGCAGTGTAGGAAGGGAGAGGAAGTAGGATGATTAATCCCCAGGAAGAACCTGGGTGCCTAGTACTGATTGTAAAGCACACATGAGGCCCTTCCAACAGAGGCCATACATGCTTAGACCCCAGTCCCAACAAGGGTCAGGAGCAAGCTGGCATGCAGAGATACCCTCTCTACTTAGAGCAACTAGTGTGATGACCACCCCATTTTTTCTGTGACTTTGGAATACAGGTGAGAATATGCCTAATTCTCACACTTTCTTTTTGTAAAAAATTAATAAAACTAAAGAAGCACAACAATTCATACTCTGCTAAGTTAAGATAGAAAGAGCACAGATTTTGCAGACATGTAGACCTGTTCTCAGTCCTCATCCCATATCTATCTCTCAGGAGTATGGTCCAGATGAAATGAGATAGTTTATATGTTCCAGACTTAAGGTCTGCTTATCATGCCTGCCCTCAGCAAAAGCTAGCATCATGTACACGGTTATGAGGTACCCCAGCTCCCCCTATCTGTACACCATCCCCTAATATTGCCTCAGTCTCCTCTTTCTATAGCAGGGGCCGGGCATCAGCATGGTTTATACTATGCCTACCCCAGGAAGAGCCACTGCAGCTGAGGTGCTCAGGATTAACTTGACTTGACCTAGGAAGCCTCTGGCTTCCCCAATGATGGTCTAGACAGGTTAAGCAACATAACCCAAAAATGTGGAGGAGTTAATGCCCTCAGATAGATTTTGTCCATTATTACAGTCAGGACACAGGAAAGAATGGACTAAGTCATAGTGGTTCCGTTAGCCTTTCTGAGATTTCCCATATGGTCAAGCAACCTACTATGCTTTCTTGAGAAGCAGTAGCCAGCTCAATAAAGTGTCATCTTATATACATTTTTTTTCTTCTTTCATTGTCTCATTTCCCTTTTTTCCCTCACTTCTGCTTCCCTGGATTACACTTCTTAATGAAACATCACCATATGAGCTTTGGCTCTGACTCAACATTCTAGGAAACCCAATTTATAATGATATGACCTATGCGGAGTACATAGTAGGTACTCTGTTAACGTCCTCTTTCTTCCCTCTTGGCCATGTATATCCTTCTTGTTCCTCATAGTTTTCAGTCGGGATCAGTTGAGATAATACGTGAAGAAGTACTTTGTGAATTCTTTCTGTGAATAGCAATTTTGCTATACAGTGTAAAGCGTCATCACAAAGTAATTGGCACAGTTGCGCTAACCAGTCAAGTGGCTTTGCTTTCATGTGGTAGACAGACACACTCATTCTTACTCACCATGGAAGAATGATTGATGTCACATCTTTGTTAATAGCTGGGGTACCTTGGCAAAGTGGCTTCTCTTCTCTGAGCCAGGTTTCCTCATCTCTAAAATGGGGATCACAGTATCTAACCTGTCTTTGTTCTGAGGTTTTAATAAAATCATGGGTATTGACTTGATTTATAAGCTCTCAAGTGTTGTTGAAAAGTAGAGGGGGTATTGTTACCACCAGAAAGGTAGCAGCTCAACAATACTTGTCAAGTAAATGGTTGCTTATGAAATGTAGAAAACCAATTCAGATACAAGGTTTGATGTCAGCGAGGTATGCATCCCGGTCCTCGATTTATAAATCTCTCTGAGAATCTGAAGGAAGAGAATGGGAATGATGCCTTATTTTTGGTGAATGCATTAAACATTGCTTCTCTGGATGTTGCAAATGCAGTCCAAAAGTAAGGCAGCAATAACAGTGTTCTGGGGTGGTAAAACAGAGGAGAGCCATTTATTTAGTTGACATAGGAGTAAGCTGGCAACAAACTTCAGGGATTTATACTTATCATACCTTACATATTTTGTTTGTATATTTTCTGTATTACTTAGATCAATAGATTACTTAATCTCTCCAAACATTCTAGGAGGTAGGTATGAATTTCTCCATTTTCAGGTAAAGAAACTAAGATTTGCAGAAGTTTGGCCACTTGCCTCAAATATCAAAGCTAATAGTTCTGTGGGGCCAATATTTGAAACAAGATATGTGTCATTCGAAATCTGTACTTGTTCCTCTATACCAGTCTGAAAGTTTTATCCTCCTTTTTACAACTTTCTTATTCCTTTTTCAAATTGTGCCCTCTAAAATCTATTTGACACTGAAAATGAATTTCTACAACTGCAAGGAGAACTAAGAAACCAAACCAAACCAAACACATTGACTCCCCAACAACGAGTAGCTCTCAAAAACCATAAGATTGTTTTGTAGTGTTTGCCAATTTCCAGGGTGTAAATATTCCCATTGTGGCTGATTTAAGCTACCAACTTGACATCACTGAATGCAAGGTGAGAAGGAGATGTCACCAACTGGCGCACACAGGATCTAGGACCCACCCCCTTCAGCTGGGATCTCAGCATTCCAACAGCAGCACTATGGGATAAGTGACAATGAATATCCCTGTCTTCAAATTTGTTGGCTGTTGTTTGTTTACAGTTTATTTGGAAGATAAAAACACCTTAATTAAGAGGACACTCTGTAATCTCTTTTTACCACTTATGCTAGCACCCAGCTTGGGAAAAGTTAGAGGTGAATAGATTAAAGTAAGTAGCAGTATACACAGGTGCAACCCTTTGGGAAAGCACTAGTGTAAGAAATATCAAGTTGCAAAGATGGCCATAGTTTTGACCAGTAATCCCACTGTCATTTATCTGGGCAGTCAGTCCTGCTGAAGGAAAATCTAAGTGGCAGGAGCGTGCACTGCAGTGTTACCTACAAAAGAAAACAAAGAAATCATAAAACACCTGCAGACCCTCTCGATACCCAGCACCAGGCAATGCGTAGCTTAAGTGCTTGTGGTAAACAGAATAATGGCCACCCCAAAATGCCCACACCCTAATCCCTGGAGTTTATGAATATAGTCCATGACATTAAAAAGGGGACCTACTCTGCAGATATAATTAAAGTTGCAGACCTTAAAATAGATTAACCTGGATTATCTAGATGGACTCAGGACCATTAAATGAGCCTTTAAAGGAAGAGAACTTTCTCTAAGTGGAGCAGATGAGTGTGGCAGAAGGGAAATCAAAGAGATTCCAAGTACAAAAAGGACTTAATGTGCACCGTTGCTGGCTCTGAATGGAGGCGCCTGCAGGCAAGAGCCAGAAGGAAGCTTCTAGGGGTTAAGAGTTGGCCCCAGTTAACCACCAGCAAGGACACGGGGACCTTTGCCCTCTAAGGGCAAGCAACCGAATTCTGCTAATAACCTGAATAAACTTGGGAGTAAATTCTGCCCCAGGGCCTCCAGATAAGAGTCCAAGCCACTGACACTTGATTTTAACCTGTGAGGCCTAGAATTCTGACCGAGAGACCTGTGAAATAATTCATTTAGATTGTTTTAAGCTGTTAAATTTGCAGTAATGTTTGTGGCAGCAGTAGAAACCTAATATAGTACTGTTCATCTCTATGAAGTAATATTACATTCATATTTTAAAGTGATCATCATAAAGATCTTGTAGGAACACAGAGAGCTCTTTGTGGGATGACGTAAGTGTAAAAACAAAGATCCCTGCATGAATTCCTTATGACCTCTCGCATTAAAAATATATGCAAATGAAGGCCAGAACAAAAAGAGAACATGCAAAGAGAGAAATAATTCGGACTTGGAGAGGGACACTTCTTTCTTCAAGGGTCTAAGCATCACTTCTCGGAGAGAACTTGCACAGATCTCTCTTGACCAGGAGGTCCTCACTCTACATAGGACTGGCATTCCTCAGGAGGCCAAGGGACTCGAGCTGCCACTGAGTCACCAACACCTTTTCTCCACCTACAGAAACAATGAAGTCAATGTGGAGAGTCTTCTCTATGCTAAGTCCTGTCATCTTTTCCGTCTTGAACCCATGGCACCTGCTCCCACCTGGCAGACAATCAACGGTGCCAAATCCACGACGTAGAAATAGAAAGAACACGGAATGGAAATCTTGGACAAGGATGATCATGTTGCCTTCAGCAGTTACTTTTTTTTTCCACTCGTGGGTGATTTTGCTGTTGCGTGTTGTTAGTATCGTCACGTCTGGAACTTGTCCTCTGCCTGAATTGGTAGAATGAAGCACTCTTCACCTTGCCAGGAGGAGAGCACGACCCAGCACCTCATCTGCAATCCTGGTAGCCACAGAAAGGCTGGCAACTATCCCCACCCCACCCAGCGGCTTCCAAAAGGGAGAAGGGAATGGTGGGCACAAACTGTGCTGGGACTATTCTGATGTGGGGTGAACAGAATTGAGTCTAACAAAAAGGAAATTTCTATTTAGAAATGGTCCTATAAGAGAGTGGCTGCAAGCTCACACATGCCTCCCCACCTCCAGCCGGGGGCTGGGATAGGGAACGAGGGATGCTGCAGACCCAAGCTGCCTCCAGCTGCTTATCGCTGGAGTAACTCGTCCAAAATGACAGAAGCAATGGTGTTGGCTGCTGGGCTCCAACGTAGGCTTCCTGGAAGTGGCCACTTCCACCTCTAAGTCTTTAAGAGTGATGTGGGCAAACCAGCCACATCCAGAAGAGCATCTCCAGGAAAGCAATGATCACTAACTTCCTATGGGCCCAGCACTGTGCTCAGCACTATGCTTATTAGCTCACTGATGACTCCACAATGCAGACCAAAAGACTGAGCCACAAAAGTAGACAAGTGGCTTGGCTACAGTCACCTGGCTTTCCCCACACAGCTCAATCTCCACCGACCTCTCCATCCCATTATGTTACCTGTCGGATACCAAGAAAGTGAAGGGTCAGGAAATTGAGTTATTTAATATGTGACTCGACACACTGAGGACTTCTACTCTGGGGAAAGGACACCAAAAAGTCACAGAGAGTGGCCTCAGCTTTCAGAAGGGCTGCCACAAGGGAGAAACAAACAGAACTCTTCTGTGTGGCTCTGGAAAACTAATGGGGTTTGGTGGTAGGACTAGGGGAACAGAAATAACAGGATGGAAACGCACATCCAGGTATGACACTCATCGCTCGTGCAGTGGAAGTGATGGCCTGCATCCGGTCAATGGAGGGAGATGGATCCCTGCTCCTGCAGCTCTCCAGGCCCCACGCAGGGGGTGGATTTCTGCATTAGGTGGGAGGATGCCCTTCCCACCTTGAAAATGCCTTGAGCTTATGAATCATGATTCCTTGTCGTGTCTACAGTTAAATGGAAAGGAAACTAGCACTTCTTTTTTTTGTTTAAGATTTTATTTATTTATTTGGGGGGGGGGAGGGGCAGAGGGAGAGGGAGAGAATCCCAAGCAGACTCCACACTGAGCAGGAGCCTGATGTGGGGTTCGATCCCAGGACCCTGAAATCATGACCTGAGCCAAAAGCAGGTGCTTAACCAACTGAGCCACCCAGGCGCCCCAGGAAACTAGCATTTCTGAAGCTCTCGTCCGTACCAGCAAATTTGCCAAGCTTTCCTCACTTCTCTCCACACTTAACCCTCACACCACATCTCACCTCACCAGATGGGCAGGGAGCAGACCCTTCCTATCTACACATCCAGATTCAGGTGCATTGCAACTAACATTTGCCATGCCTGTTTCGGTGACATGTGCCAGACAAGGAGCCCTGGGAATTGAAGTTACTGGCCACCAGCTCTCCTAAATGACCCGTGTCCTGGCTTGTGCTCTGCAAAGGGCCATTCTCACCTCTAGGAGAACATCAGTTGAATGCAGCAGGCAGAAAAAGAGAGGGAGGGGGAGAAGTCAAAATGTGAGGATAGTTTTTCCCAGCCTAGGGGATACAGATGTTGAAACTCTGTTCTTGTCTTCATTTTTAAGATTAGTATTTTATTTGCAAGTATGTGAATTAACTGACTGAGTGCCTGTGATAACAGGGTCTTCCCCAACAGACAGGTCATGCTCCAGCTACAATGGACACAGAGGGATACAGAGGCATGGGATTCCCAAGACAGTTCTTCTCTCCCAGGAGGGCTGGCACCCCCTTCGCCTGGCTCTCATTCCTGTCTTCATTCCTGCCTCTCCCCCAGCAGCCGGCCCCGGGCCAGCCTGGAAATGCAGCCGGATGACCATGGAGAATGGAAAGAAAGTGTCCGTGTGCGTGTGTGCAGGGCCACGAGAAAGCACAGAATGAGGAGACGGGGAAGGAGGAGAGAAGTGAAGGAGAGAAAGCATGAAGGGGAGTGATGCGTGGGAGGTGGCAGGAGAAGAAGGGGGCAGCAGGAGGGGACAACACGGAGCCCAAAAAGAGGGGCCGGTGCACCAGACAGGCTGGGGCATGGAGAATGAGATCAAGGCAAGGGGAGCCTGATCTGGGAGAGAATCAGAGGAGGACACGTTGAGGGGAGCTGGGCCTCTGGGAGACCAAGGGAAGCACTGCAGAAAACTCCGAAGGAAGAGGAGAGAAAATGGAGAAAAACGAGAGCTATCCCATTTCAGCCCCACACAGGGGAGAAAGCAAGGCCCAGAAAGCCAGAGAGGTTAAGCGCCTCGCCCGAAATCACCTAGCACAGCTGGGACACAAACCAGTTGGAACTCTGAGCCCACACGCGTTGCCACTGCACTATGCTGCCCCCCCAAGCAGTCTGCCACGAAGTGGAACCCACAGGAACCTTAGCTCGGGGGAAGGGTCCGTGTCCCAGCCCGCCACCCTGCCCCAGCACAGCAGGCTTCCCTGCTCAGACCAGGTGGGCCTGCGACGAAGGCGGGCGTAAACGGGTCCTCCACGGTTAGGAGCCATGCTCTCATTTCTAATTGTTTTCCACAAAAGCTCACCAGAGTAGCAAGGGTGGCGTCTCCGTTTTAAACCAGACCCTGATGAGGAAGGCATTACAAGGGAGCGGCGGGCTCGGAACACATCTTATAATTTGCACCTGGGCCATCTTCTGATGTTTAGTCAACATGACAAGCACTGCTGGCCACCGAGCTTTGTCCGGAACTCTGTCCAAGCTGGGGAGCAACCTTGCCCATGCAAGGAGGTGAGGTTCTATTCAGGCTCCTCACTTTATTGAGTACCTGCCAAGCGCCTGGCATGGTCTCCTGTAAAGCACACAGAAGTTCCTTATGAGGTTTCCCACTATCACTGTCCACAGTGTCCTTGAGAAATTAAAGCTCAGAGAGTTCAAATGACCTGCCTAGATGGTTTATAGTCCTCCCAAAGGAGCGTTCCCTGCCAGCATCGCCAAGCTGCACCAAGCCATACAGGGACACCGTTTTACTTGTTGAGCAGATTCTGATGGGTACGGCAGCAAACAGTTGTTCTTTCCCACCACTCTCCATTAACAAGGCCTCAGTGAGCACTTCTTTACCTGCCTTCCGAGGTAGGGGTGTGGGGGGATAATCACATGGGTCTCGTAACCTTTCCAGCATTCCTGGATATGAAATCTTCCAGTTACTTTAATTCACAAGAATGTTCTCATTTTAATAATTAAAAAAAAAAAACCTGTCCAGGATAATAACGCTGCAGCTGAATCTAGCTAAAACCTCTCCTCTCTGCCTGCAGTCAAGTAGCCTCTGCTTCTGGGGTGGACACCTACTGTGGGCCATTCTGGTGCCAGGCAAGGGCTTTCAGTAGGGTCATTTCTACGCTGGGTGGAAGTCAAATACCATCCTCTCATTCTAGGGGACACACAGGGAGCCCTCTTAGCATGTCCTTCATGGATGGCACCTGGCTTTACGATCTGGAGGTATCTGGTGCTCATCCAAACACCCAGCATACAGGCTGAAGAGACCTGATTTCACTTCTACTGACGCCCTGACAAGTCCTGGATGCCCTCCAGCCCTGTGGACATGACACTCACACTGTAACACGTAACTCCATCCACTGGGCATGTCTTTGTTCATTCTGCTTAATTTCAATGAGAACTCCTGACCAAAGAAAAGAGCTGGCTTATGCCTTCATAGAGAGATGGGTCACTTGTTAAAAAGCATTGATGCAACACTCAGAGGCTCAAAATAAATTTCTCATTAACTCTGAGTCACAGAAGCAGGCACTCTGCACTAAAAAAAAAGAAAAAGAAAAAAGAAAAAAAAAGGGCATTCTAGCCAGTGGATTTCCAAGGTTGTGGTCCCATGCTTAGGGCCCGCCACACTGGGGTCTGGGTGGGGGAGGGCATCGAGCTCTGTTAGCTGAAGAAGTTACTTTCAAATCACCTGTCCAATCACCCTTACCAACCAGTAGATCCCTGGTTATTGACTTTTTCATCACCTCCTATCAAAACAGCAGTCACCAATGCGGCTGACAGAAAGACCTCGCTACGG
Organism: Vulpes lagopus; assembly: GCF_018345385.1. NCBI lineage: Eukaryota > Metazoa > Chordata > Mammalia > Carnivora > Canidae > Vulpes > Vulpes lagopus. The sequence continues at coordinate 69,617,304 of NC_054830.1, forward strand.
CACAGCAGGGTGTTTCACTCACTGTGTTTCATTCACCGACTCAGATAGGCTGGAATTAGTTTCCCAGAATCTCCTTTGCTGTGTGATTGCAGGAGAAAATGGTCAAAAGAGGAATTCACACGAAATGTGGAAGACCAAGGCAAAGCACTAGCTATTGTTTTCAGAAGCCAATCATGAGCATATGATGACAGGCACGGAGGAGCCCTCTGGGTCCTCACTGTCCCCAACTCTCTTTAGCTCTGTGTGCACCTGTTCCTCTGCACGCTGAGGCTCCAGGGTCACCACAGGTGCCTTGGCTCCAGAACCAAGGAGTTACCTGCTGCGCAGAGGGAGCCACACGTTGATGACAGACACAGTCAGCAGAGGCACGAAATGTCATCAATAGAGTAAAACGTCCAGTTCTAAGGTGTGAAAACACAAAGAAAACCTATTTTAGTAGCATTAAGTAGGTAGTTTTTAGAGTAATTGGAGAAAACCGATTTTAGGAATACTCTTGATAACCGACCCGGTATTTAGAGTAATCTGTGGGCAGATTAGCAGACTTCCAATTTTCAAAATCTAGTAAGGAAGAGCCTGACATAAAAGGAGTGTGGACTCCAGGCAGTAAGAACGAGGAGGTCCTTCGAAGGGTCACCCAACCAACTTTGTATGACAAAGAAGATGAAGTGGCCCAGGACCTGTATAAATTCTAAACACCCGGGTTTACCTAGCTAAGGATTGTTATAAGTCCCTTACTCTGGAGGAATTTGGAAGATAGTATCTAAACTCCATTTTAAAAACCTATTGTGTATACACAGTGGCTACGGATATGAGGAAGCATGATGGATCGCTATCTGCATGGATGCTGGGGCAGTTTTCCCAGGTTCAAATCCTGTCTCTGCTTGCTTACAAATGAGGTGAGCTCCAGCTCCCTGTTCCTCAGTTTCCTCATCTGTAAGATGGGGGTAATAATAGTACATATCTCACAGAGACGTTTTGAAAATTGAAGGAGCAAATATTTGGAAAGCACTTCGAAGAGTTCTTGGCCCATAGCAGATGCTCTACAGGTTATTTGTGGTAGAGGAACATATTTAGTGTTTATTCCATAGTGTGAATTCAGCCTTCCTAGTAAAACCTTTCTGCTGATTTCCTACTTCTAGTTAGAGACCTTCTCTCCACATTCACACCTAAGAATTGCTGTAATTGGTATTATTCTCCTGGCAGTTGCATGTAAGGTCATGGTGTTGAGGGTGAGCAAACCCAGGAGAGCCACCTTCTTAGGAAACTCAGCTTTGCAAAGACCGATCCTTGGCCTTCCTGGTTGGGCTTCAATTCCTAAGTGGAACCACTGAGTCCCTCCAAATAATATCTCTGGATGTTTTGCCAGAACCTGGTTTGAAAAGACCTCTTCTCTTGCCCCTGCCCCGTGGGTTCTGACTCTGGGTTTCGCACAACTGACAAGGAGCTGTAGGCTCATTACTCCCACTTACTATCACATCCCTACTGGCTCTCCTGGGAATCTTAGAAAATCGATCGACTTTCCCTGCCCTGCTGCAGGGCAAAGACTGGCCGTTCCTCTCAGTTTGGGGCTATGTGTTTTCACTTTGTGATCCCTTCCTTGTGGCTTTAACTGTTTTTTCTCAGTCACCATATCATGGCCAGGAGTTGGTCTTCCCAAACAGACCTGGTGCCCACTAACGCCCTTTGTGTGATTGTTCTGCATTAGGTCCTGGGGGAAAGTGCAGAGGCAGTCAGGCAGTAACGAACATGAATTCAGAGAAGGCATCTTGCTCTGGGCCCACCACCTCCTCAGCAAGCCATCGACCATGGGCTTATAGGCCCTGGTGGGCATCTGGAGGGGAATGGGATAGAGGGAGAAATGCAGGCCACCTTGTCACAGAAAAGCAGCTGAAAGCTGTCACTGTTTACAAGTGACAACTTCAATTCCACAAATGTCCTTCAGTTCATACACTGGCATGTACCCATTTGCAAGTGTAAGATCCCTCCCAGTCGTTCTGTCTTCTTTTTAGGGCCCTGATCAGTGGAGATGCTTTGCGTCAGAAGAATTCCCTGAGCACATGCTGGGCCAAGCCTCGAGGAGGCAGAAATCAATCAGACTTGGCAGCTGCCTCGTAGGTGCTCACAGTCACATGAAGATACAGGCAAGTAGGTGAACCACTGGATAGGGGGGTGCATGCTGAAGAGGGATGCCCAGTATGGTGAGAAGTGGAGGAGCCTCCATCTCTGCTGGGGCCCAGAAGAGGCTCCCCCATGGAGGCGAAGGTGCATGAGGGGCTTCCAAGCAGACATTTCCAGGGGGCTGATGGGTATACTAGCCCACTGCTTCACCAGGAGGTCTTGGCTGGAGACAAAGCTGGAGCCCTCTGAACCGTGATAGTGATTGGAATCAGAGCAACTGATGACCTGACCCAGGGCTGGTGGGAATGAGAAGAGGCCTTTGGTCCAAACACAGACGAGTGCTCAAGATATCCAGGGACTGACTACCAGTGCTTGAGAGTGGAGGGGATGTGAACTCACAGAGGAAGCCAAGGCCCTGCAGGGTGTTTTGTCAGGTTCCAGGAGGCCAGCCCTGGGGGCAGGAATGGCCAGTTCTCCCCTCTGCCAGCCCCTTTCCCTGGACAGGGACAACTTTCTTCCAGACTCTCCAGCATTTTACAAATGTGTTATCAAGCACACCAGGAGGCAGGTTTCAGGTTCCCCTGTGGCAGGAACGTGTGTGCCATAGTCCCTGGGCTCCTGGCAGAGCTCAGAGCTCAGCCGTCCCCGGAGCTTCAGGAATGAGAACTACTTCTCCATTCCAAGCAGCCGCCTGAGATCTAATTCCTTGTCACAGGAAAGAGGAAGAACAGGCTCCAGCTCCCTCAGGGTCTGTTCTCCCTCCGGGGCTGCCCTCTCACCCACCCTGCCAGGCTGCGAGCCCAGCAGAATAGGAAGCTTAGCCACTCATCCTCGGAGGCTCGGTGCCTGTGGGCTCTCTGCTCCTGACACAAAGAGGAACAGCAATGATGTGAATTCTGCACCTCAGAGACATGAGGATGTGGGAGTTGAGAATGGTCCCCCCAACTCCCCAGTAGAAAGATTTTTTTTTCTGGGGTGACTTTGGAGATCCAGCATATGCAGTGTGCAAAACTTAAAACAGAACACTCAGAAGGGTAGGAATATAAACACCCACCTGCTTTTCCAAGGACATAAAATAGCTTTTAGAGTGACACAAAGCCTCCTTTTTGTGCATATTTCACTCCATAGGGCACTTCCTAAATGAGTCGATGAATCTGGGTCCAGAAATTCTATCATGTGACTTAACCAGCTTTTTTTTTTTTTTTTTTTTTCCATCCACCCTGATTGAAGCTGAAACATTCCAGGGAAAATCACTTTCCAAAACTTACACTTCTCCGGAGAGGCAGAAAATAACTTTCTTTCAAATCCACTGTAAAGATTTCACTTTAAAAAATAAAATAAAGTAAAATAAAATGGAACCAAACACTCCTGGCATCTAATCTGACTACAAATTGAAAACTATACTAGTGTTTACATGGTTTGGGGTTTTATTAGGAAAAAGCTGCCCAGCATTAATAATATGATGTTTAGCTGGAATGGAATTCCAGCTCTCCCTCTTTCCAGACTCTGGGGAAGTGAGAACACCCTGTCCATGCTCCGGGCCTCCACAGGCTCCTCCAAGAAGGAGATGCTTGGTTTAGGATGCAAATAAGAATCACGGCCACCGTGGATCTGACATCATGGATCTCCACAGTTAAGACCTACATGGTTTCCCACACCCGTGGGACCTGGGTCATCAATTTCACGGTATGAATGAGGAAACTGAGGCTCAGGCAGATTAAGTTCTTTGCCTAAGACCACACAGGCAGTAAGTAGGGGGATGCCAATTTGCATCTGAGTTTCTTTTATCATTTGTCAGATGCCTTGATTCATCCAACTGACTCAGTGGTTCTCAAAAGCGTGTGCGTGCGTGTGTGTGTGTGTGTGTGTGTGTGTGCGCGTATGAGAGAGACAGGCAGACCAACAGACAGACAGATTGACGGATTGCTTTTGCCTCCTCTGGGATATTTGCCCGGGTCTGGAGATATTTTGAATATCACAACCAGGGAGTGCTAATAGCATCCAATGGGATGCGAGTAAATATCTTACCATGCACAGAACAGCTCCCCCACCGCGAAGACTTAGTCTGACCCCAAGTGTCAACAGAACCGAGATTGGAAACTCTGAACTAAGTGCCTGATGAAGACCTGAGCACCTGAAGGTTCCGAAGGAAACACACAGAGATACTTGTTCTCACAGTCATACCAAGACAATGAGGATTTCTTATTAATTGACAAGTTCTGTCATCAGTAGAAAAGAATACTCACATTTTTCATGGATGTTATTTCAAAGAGATGTGGTTTATTTCAACTGATATATTTGGGAGAGAAATAACGGAGTGATTTCCTTTTCCTTTCTCTGAATCTTAATGGAACCTTATCATGCTGGGGCCATTATAGTAGAAGTCATAGAGTCCAGCCCCAAAAGCATGACTCCCCTTTGGAAATTTCCCGAGGAGACCCCTGAGAGGCAGTGGGAAGTCTGGATCACTGGCTCACAGTGTAGCATCGAGACTTTCTGCGATGGGGGGAGGGTTGGGGTTTTGAAGTGCTTCTTCAGGGGGAGTCATCCTTCAGAAGCCCCCAAAGCCAGAGCTTGATGAGTTGGGGTACTTCGTAGGAGTGGGTTTGACAGATTTAAAAAGAAGAAAGGAAGAAGAAGACGACTACGACGAAGAAGAAGGAGGAGGACGAGGAGGAGGAGGACAAGCAGGAGGACGAGGAGGAGGAGGACAAGGACGAGGAGGACGAGGAGGAGGAGGACGAGGAGGAGGAGGACGAGGAGGAGAAAATATGGAATCACTGGAACCACACCCCGGAAGATTCCAGAAAATGGGCAAAGGGGGCAAAGGAGAAGAGGAGAGCTCAGGGGGCCAATAAACCATGGAAGTGGCTAAAAAGGGGGAAATGGAAGAATGTACAGGGGGCTTGTTGTGAACATGGCCAGGGTCTGTCTCAGAGGGCCCTAGCCGCTTCTTTTAGGGGTACCTGGTGAGATAAGGATCCCAATCAACGCAACACAATCCTGCTTCGACTTCGCGGAAGTATCTAGTTCCCCTGCGTGAGGTCCTAGCTTATCCTGTCACCTGAAATTCAGAAAGGACAGCTCTCCAGTTAGAGGCAGGAATCAGGGCACTGCTGCGCTGCCCCGCCGGCCAGGTAAGGCCTTCCTAGGGAGAAAGGCACCCATGTGCTCACACTCAGCCACTGCGAGCCCCCCGGGGACACCTGGGGTCTGAAAAGGCCAGTCTTACAGTCTTATGAGCTTTCTGGGGACACGTGCGGGGACTGCAGCCTGGAAGCAGGACGGAGAAGACGTGATGTGTCTGGGGCCACGTACGCACAAAGCCTCGAGGAGGATGCGTTCCAAGCCATGCGGGGCCCGCAGAGCCTGGGCAGAAGCCGGCCTGTGCCATACTGTACTTAGCCTGTGCTCTCCAATTTCATCATTTCTGGCTCAAAATGGGCCTGCAATTTTCATTTCTTTATGGGCTTAAGTAATCTATTGCAAATGTCACCAGCAGGCTGTAATGCATTCTTGCCGAGGAAACTGTTCTTTCTCTTCAGTAACTTTCTGGTTGAAGATTTGCCGGGCCGGGTGACTGTTTTACATTAGCTATAATGGTGTTTACATTGGATGCACCGCTGTTTAAATCACTGGACATATTTGTTATGAGTAGGGAGGCAGTGGCATTGTTCAGCCCGAGTATCTGGGTTTCGGGGGGGGAGGGGGGGAGGCCTGGTGCTTCTATTAGTATTGATAATATTTTACAAGAGACCTTGCAGAGATGTTTATAATAATAGCAATGCTGTTTATCTTACCAGGATTATGTTGAAGCAACTTTAATTGTATTCATATTAAACATATCAATGTTAGAACTGATGTAATATGTTTAGCATTAATATGAAGGTTGCTAAGTTGGGGGCTTTTGAGATAGAATTAAAGAGCTCGGAAGACAATGGGACATATGGAAAGCATTTGGGGGGTTTCTGTTCTTGTCTAACAAGAAGGATTAGTGCGTTCGCCGAAATACAGTGTAAGATGTACAGTGGGTTGTACCGCCGGCATCTGTCTCCCTTACGATGGAGTCCTCTTGGCTTGTGTGTGCACACGATTGCTCTCCAGTCCTTATGTTTCCCAGGCTCCACCAAAGCCCAAATGTCAGGGATACTTCAGATGCTTTGCAGCTGGCTGTCGCACCCAGAGATGTTTCAAAATGGATTTTGTAATGGCGTATAAAAGTCCCACATTGTGCACGGGCGGTTATTGAGTGTGATATAGTGTGCACAAGAATGTTCCAAATTCCCTCCGCGCTGTATCCATCAATCTGGCTCTATTAGGGTTGGCAGGATAATGGCTGGAGTGCGGCTCTGGACTTTATCTCCAGCTGAAAGAAGCGTCCTAATTATCCACTCATCAGAGCTACCCCACTCCTGGCTCAGGGAGACCACTGCCAGCTCAGGCCCAGAAATTCCAAATCCTCACAGTCACTGGCCAGGCCCTCAGAGGCCAGGACGCAAGACTGTGTCCAGCCCCCGGCTGGGGAATCATGGTCCCAATAAATCCTGGCAACCTGTCTGACTCCCCAGCTGGACGCACAGTCCGTTTAAACCATCAAGGTCCAGTTTCCTGCTCCTCTTTCCTCCCGTGCTGCTCAGTTCCCTGGGCCCAGGCCACTTCCTGAGGTGGACTCTGGGACGCAGCTCAGGGCAGAGCTCTAGCAGGGCAACTGAGCACATCATGCACTTGTTATTGGCGTACCTAAAAAGACGTAGTGGAGCATCAGGGCTTTGTAGGAAATGAATGGTTTGCTTGACGGAGACATGTCTGTTTTCTAGCAGAATACTCAAAGACTAGCTCTAAAATAATTTCTTCTCTACATGATACTGCTCACAAGTATTATCTCATAAGCTTGTGTTATCATCATCATCCTTTTCATGCCCATTTTACTGATGAGGAAACTAAGGCTCAGAGAGATGAGAGGAGTTGCCCATTTGCTCACTGGTTATTTTTAGAACTCCTATGTGCTGGCCACTCAGACAATAGAGGTAAGAGTCCCTTTACCACTGCAGTTGATGAGTGACTGAGAACAGAGTAAACACATGGGTTCGCCAGCTCCATGTATCTTTCCCTTCCTGAGCCACCATGCTGCCTGCCTTCCAGAAAATTCCCAGGAGATGTGCAAATGTGGGAGGGGATCAGGGTGGAGCACATGCATAAATAGCTATAATGTAAGGTACAAAGAACTTCAGAGCCACGAGAGCTGGTGTGGTAGGATTTGAGAAAAGGAATAGACGGGGATTGGCAAGACACAGAAGCCTCACGGAGGAGGTGAGATTTGAGCTATGCTTGGGAAATCAATAGGATTGAAACACGCAAAGGAAGAGTAGGACACTCGAGGCAAAGGTATGGGGCAGGAAAGCAGGAGGCACCTGTGGAGACGGGCAGGTAGTTTCCTTTGGATTCCAGTGATGGGTAAAGGGATGGAGTGGTCCCACTGAGTGCTATGATCAGGGCCAGCGGAGGAGCTAGGCTTTTCCTTTAAGAAATGGGGAGCCATAGAAGGGTTAGAGCAGCAACATGACCTACGTGACCAGAGCTATGTTTTCAGAGGATTAACCTGGAAGCTTTGGATGAAGTGGGTGGGAGGGAGAGGGACTGGATGATCAATGGCACAGTAATCCAGGCAAGGGCAGTGGGGCAGGAGACCGTGATAATGGTAGAAAGAGGCAGAGAATGTGCATGCCAGAAGTAGAAAGTAACCACCTATGACTGTTTCCTCCCTTTGCCCCCTAGAGGGGTGATGACAGCAGCTCGAATGTGCCAGCAAGATTCAGCCAGGTCGTATATCCCAAGCACTGGTGGGTGGGTGGTGTCTCTGCACCTCACCTTGAATATATACTTGGAAGGATGCACGCGATGGCTGGGGCTGCCATAACAAGCACCACAGTCTTCGTGGAGTAAGCAACAGAAATTTATTTTCTCACAGTTCTGGAGTCTCAAAGTCCAAGATCAAGGCATCAACAGGGTTTGTTTCTTCTGAGGTCTCAGCCCTTGGGTTGTGGATGGCTGTCTTCATGTGGTCTTCCCTCTGTACCTGCCCGTGTCCAAATTTCCTCTTCTTATAGGCACACCAGCCATAGTGGATTAGAACCCGGGCTGATGGCCTCCTTTTAACTTAACTTTACCTTTTATAAAGACCATCTCCAAATATAGTCACATTCTGAGATGCTGGGGATTATGACCTCAACGTATAAACAGGGCAGGAGGATACAATTCAGCTCATACTCAGAGACAGAAATGTACAGTTTCCCCCACATGCTTAGTGTCATGCAAACCCACCCCATGGCATAAGACAATCTCTCAGGTTCTGCTCAATGGCTCCAAGAAGGGCTCACCTCCCACAGCAGCAGAGAGAAGCAGGAGTGGGTAAGGAGGGGGTGGGCTCTAGCCAGCCTGTCCAATGCAAATCACGTCTCTGCCACTCACTAGCTCCAGGACCCTGCAAAGATTACTTATTCTCTCTGTGCCTGAATTCTCTCCTCTATAAAGTGGAGATAATAGCAATCTCCACCTGAAAGCCTTGTGGTGGAGGTTAACTAGGTGAATACACGTAAAGATCATACATGGTTACTTTGGTACCTAATAAGTGCCCAACACATGTTAATTTTTATGACACTCATTCTGGGTCCTGGCTGGGATGGAGGAGTTAAGCAGTTGAAGGCAATAGGTCAAGAAGGGCTTTACGGGGGCACCTGGGTGGCTCAGTGGGTGAGTGTCTGCCTTTGGCTTGGGTTCTGATCCCGGGTTCCTGGGATTGAGTCCCGCATCAGGCTCCCTGCTCAACAAAGAGCCTGCTTCTCCCTCTGCCTATGTCTCTGCCTCTCTCTGTGTCTCTCATGAACAAACAAAATCTTTTAAAAGGGTGGGGGACTTTACCAAGGAGAAATCAGGTCTAGAGTCTTTTATTAGCATTTAACAAGCCCACAGGCATGTGTCTATTTTTTTCTCCAAAAGGCTACACAGGCTTGCCTTGAGGTCATTCTTCAACCTGAGTGCCAAGAAGTAGGCAGGAGGACAAGGCTGGGCACGGACCAGGGATGGGGAGCCTGGGGGAGCACAGAGGGCCTGCAGACTGACCCTGCAGTTTACCAACACAAATTCACACTGGCCTAGGGACGGGGGTACAGCGAGGGGGACACAGGCAGTGAGTGGCTATTGCATATCAAGTCAAATCCTCATAGGGGTGTCCCCTCAGGGCCAAGACACAGGTAAGACAAGTGGAACACCTGCCTGAGGCACCAAATTTGGAGGGGGGGCAAAACTCAGTAATAAAGAGAAAAATAACATCTTAACAAAGTCCCTTTAAAAATCAAAGTTAAGGGGCATCAGGGTGGCTCAGTCAGTTGAGGGTCTGACTCTTGATTTTGGCTCAGGTCATGATCTCAGGGTCATGAGATTGAGCCCCACACTGGGCTCTGCGCTGGGCATGAAACCTGCTTGAGATTTTCTCTCCTTCTGCCCCTCCCTCTCTCTCTCTCATAATAAATAAATTAATTAGTAAGAAAGTATTAATTAACATTAATGGCAAAAAAATAAATAAAATCCACGAACAAAATATCAAAATTTTAAATGAAGACAGGATCTGACCCTGCACTTTGCCTGTAGGCCTTGCTCACCCTAATCCTATACCTAGACCTCCAGATTCCTTCCTGAGGCCAGCCATACACTCTGTAACCTGATCTGGGGGGAGAACTCATCTCGCTGTCTCTGAGCTATGGGACTTGGGGCCTATACAGAATGGGACTGGCATCATCGACACCACAAGTGATTGTGAGGCCGAAGATAAAAGAGCCTCAATATGCTGGGGCATCTAGTTCAGTGCCCAGAGCAGAGTCAGCACTCAAGAAATGTTTATAGGAGCTAGAGAAATCATTTGAGGTCACTTCTTTTTTTTTTTTAAAGATATTATTTATTCATGAGAGACACAGATAGAGAAGCAGAGACACAGGCAGAGGGAAAACAGGCTCCCCACAGGACCCCAGGATCACACCCTGAGCCAAAGGCAGACGCTCAACCACTGAGCCACCCAGGTGCCCCTGAGGTCACCTCTAATGATGCTCTCACGTCACTGTGCATGGACACCGAGTGGGGAAACTGATGTCCACTTTCAGTAGAACATCCTCATGAATGGTGCAGCGTAACTGAAACGTAGGCATTAAACTATGACCTTAAGAGGAGAACAGATATGTGTCTAAAACAGGACTAAATGGCTCCTCCAGAGCCAACAAACCTCTGTAAAATTGGAACACTATTTTATGAAGCAGACAGATGAAGATCTGAGATGCCCTGTACCCTGACCGATGTTGCATCCTGAGAATATCAAGCGGAGCCAGGGACGGTGGCCAAAGCAGAAGCCTGGGCATGCATTGTACCAGAACATCAGGGCCATGCCTAGGTCTGTGCAGGAGTCACATGGTGCTCCGTACAGGGTTGGTGCTGATTCTAGGTGCTGGAAGAGGGTGGAGCATGGTCTATACAGGGGAGCCTCAGAGGGACAGCACCCCAGGTGGGGTCTGGCCCCAGGTTGTAGAGAGCCGATGCTACCAACTGAGCTGCAACCTGTTCATAGTATGGCTAGCGTGGCCCTGCTTCCTGGGTGCCCAGGAGAGTCCCAGCGTATGCCTGGTGGTCTGCCATAACCATCAGGAGCTCACACTTCTACTATCAAACATATCCTGGTCTGGGTATAAACCTAAAGAACCCCCCTAAATATAGCACCTTTTAAGTGGAAGACATTGACCTGTGGATTTTTCTCCTGCACCAGTTAAGTCCTTCCCACCTGAGAAAGCTTCCCAAGGGCCAGGCCTATGTTCCCGTGGCTGGCCCTTGGCCCACCTCAGAGCAGGTACACTGGAAAGATTTGCTAAGTGGAACTAAATTGAGCAAGCCAGGCAAGTCCTTTTCCCCGCTGCAGGGTCTTGCTGTGGGGTCTGCCTTCCCTGTGCTCCCCATTAAAGGCCTTTGTTCCCGGGCTTGGAGTCCTCGGAGGCAGGGATGACGGTCTCAGAGCCACTGTGCTGGGCGTGAGATAGAGAGGAAAGCAGAAGTGAAAGCCAGCCAGCAAGCAAAGAGGCCCTCCCTGGCTTCCACGTGGCATGGAACAAGTGCACAAGGCACATCCTGTGGAATAGGGACAGGGACTCTGCTCTTGCCACCACAAGGGGAAACCCCAGCTCCGTTTCCCAAACCTCTGCAGCAAGCAGCCCGGAACCCCTCCACCGAGGAGAGACAAGATGCCTTATTGCATCACACCCCTCATTGGCCATTTAGCCAAGGACACTGCCCTGAGTGTGAAGAATGTGGGACCCAGAGGCACGGACAGGTCCCCAGATTGGGAAGAGGACCTGTTTGGCCTTGCTCTGTGCCTCCATCTGACCTTTCTGGGTCTTGCCCTTGTTTTTCTCACTTGCTCCCCTAGTGCATGAAGTCCCTCCTTAGCTAATGTCCATCCTAGTTGCAGCCTTTGCCCCTTCCCCCCAGGCTCTGAGATCATTCTCTTGGGCCACCATGACATGGCTTTCATCCTCAGGACCTCTTGAAGGCTCCCTCTCCTGGGATCTGTGGTTCTCAGACTTCAGCACATCAGAATCCCTGGGGGGGGTGACGATACAGATCTCTGGGCCTCCCCATCCCGAGTTTTGGCTTCAGTAGGTCTGGAGGAGAGCCCAGGAATCTGCATCCCTAAAGAGTTCCCAGGTGACACTGGAACGTTGCTGGCCTGGGGAACACACTTTGAGAACCACTGTTCAGAATCCTCTCTGGGAAAAGGACTGTTCCCAGCAGCTGGATCCTCCTCTAAAGCAGCAATCCTCCGTCTGACTGCACAATATAATCCACAGGGATGCTTGTGAAAGGTCCCACACTTCGGCCCACGCCCTGGACCAATTACATTCAGATCTGGCGGTGGGACCCGGGCCATGAGCAGTTTTGAAGTTCGCTCAGGTGATCCCAGAGTGGAATCAAGGTTAAGAAACACACCTCTCAAGGCAATTTTCCACAAACCTGATTTTCCTTGGCCCTCCTTCCAATCATAGCTGCCCTTCCAGTGTGAATGGAGCTGGTCCCCTTTTCCCTCCATGTATTCTTGGCATGGTTTTCTCCACCTTGTTGCAAAGGCCTCTCAGATTTAATCCATCTTCCCAGGGTGGTGGGTGGGGGCCTGGCAGAATCATGATTTGTGACGGTTGAAAACAATATTCTTCAAAGACACTTGTTTCATGGGGATGGCAAGAAATTTATTTTCTCTCAATACAAATTATATTCAGAAGTCAGTTCTCCTGATAATTTACCCCCATGGCCAAAAGGCTTTTCCCAGTTCTCTGTGGTTCTGGAACTCCCTTCAGTTGTCTTTTGTGATTTTTCTGAATCAAACCAACTTCTCGGGAGGACAAATAAAGGTTTAAATTTAGATGGTAAGTGAATCACTAACAAAGAACCCCACACCAACAGACTCTTGGGTCTCAGGGTCTGGGCTGAGGCTCCTGCCTGAGCAGGGCCACAGGAGACGCAGCCCAACTGGGCAATTGCCGGCAAGACTTTTTTTTTTTTTAAGTTCCACTCAAAGGCGTTTTGTACGTGGGTGAGAGAGGGACCAATTTACATTTTGCCAATTATGTAAAGTGTTACACGGAGTTTCTAAATAAACTGGCACCGGATTCCAATTCATTCCCAGGAAAGTTGGCCAGCAAAGGATCAGTGCCCTGGAGACGGTCCAGCTGGCCTGCCCTTCCATCCACTTTGGCTTCCAAGTTATTCTTTCCATTACAAGCATGCATGGAGGTGGGAACGATAACCATTCTGCTCACCAGCAGCGCTGGCTCTAACCAAAAAAATCAAGGCAGAGACCTTTTCAGGCTGGGAGACATTACCACCAATGCCCAACGGCAACCGAGAGGCCGAGTAAGGTGAGGCTCACAGGCAAGAAGAGGGGAGCATCCGTTGGTGTGAAGAGTGAATGTCAACGTGAGAGAGTGGAAACCGCGGGTTTGGAAAGCTTTTTTGAGAGTCTGGCTTAGGAGAGGAAGAAGGAAATGAGAGAGAACGCTGGGAAGCAAGCAGGGCCAAAGAAGGATTTTGTTTGTTTGTTTGTTTGTTGCTGAAGATGACGGAGATGTGAAGTCATACATACAGGCTGCAAGAGGCCTGGCACAGGCTAAGAGCTGAATATAAAGAGGGTACCCGTGGCACATGGGGTTTGTCCCGAGAGGGGCAGAGGCCGGAGGTGCTGGGGAACGGACTTGCTGTTTGGTTCCTGCCTGTTTTGGTCCCACCAAGCAAGGAATACTTTGTCTCTCACAAACTCTCCCAGAAGGTACACATCACTGGGTGACAGGAGGGTCTGTCCCAGGAAAGGGATTTCTTGGAAGCACACTGGGTCATAATGGTGAATATTACAACCAGATTTCTCAAATTCTATTTAGAGTGGCTTTTCAACATTCTGTTAGTTTCTTTTTTGTTTTACTTTTTTATTAAGGTTGAGCATTCAGTAAGTATACTAATGTCACTGTAGAGCCTGGTGAACCTTTACATATGTCTACACCCACATAACTACCATGAGATCAAGATACAGAACACTCCCAGGCCCCCTCCAATGTTCTCTTGGGTTCTCTCCTAGCCGGTACCCCCACCCCCATAACCACTGCTCAGACTTTAATGTTGCAAATTAAGTCTCTTGTCCTTGGGCTTCATTTTCTTCAATCTCTTAAATGAAATTACATAAAAATGGTTTCTTTTGCTCAACGTCATGTCTGTGGGATTCACCCATGTGCTGATATCACTATTTTGTTCCCTTTTTTACTGCTGTGAGGTATTCTATTATATGAAAATATTGCAATTTATGTGGGCATTCTTCTATTGCTAGACATTTGATTGCTTCTAGTTTGAGGTTCTGCTGACTAAAGGTGCTATGAACATTCTAGAACTTGTCTTTGGTGGACACGTGCACTTTTTTCTCTTGGTAGTAGATCTGAGAAGTCCTAGGTTGCTATATGTTCAGCTGCAGAAGTAAGAGCAGATGTGTTTTAAGGTTTGGGGGCTTCCCAGGACCTACAGGATAAGGCCAGAGCTTTCTAACACCTGAGCACCTTCCATTCTATGGCCTTGTCTGCCTCTCTGAGCTTCTCTCTCACCACGGCCCTCGGACAAGGCCGGGAGCCATCTGAACACCGCACACTTCCCCCCAGTGTTCTTCATTGTCTGGTGCCTCCACTGGGTCTCTGACACCTGTGACACCTTCTTCCCCTGTCTCTACTGGAGAGTTCCTACCACCCCTGAAGACTCTAGGCAGAAATGATCTCACCCCTGAATCTTTCCCCCACTTCTTTGGCTTCTCACCCTTCTAGAATATTCTTGTCTGCACACTCCAAGCCTTCTGCATGTACCTGCGTTAGTTCCAACCAATCACTGTGTTGAGATTATAAGGTTATGGGGCCGTGGCCTCCTGCAAGGCCTGCATCCTGTTGGCCCTCTGTCTTCCAAGTCATGAGCAGGAGCTCAAACTATGAAGGGTCTTTGATAATGCTCTTTCAGTTTGAATAAATGGACTGAATTTTAAATAAACAGGAAAGACGTCCTTTTCTTTTTCTCCCCAGAGATGTAAGTCTAGCAGGTGAACCATCCAGTTCCATAACATTCTAAGTGTACTTGCTTGTCAGATCTGTCGCAAACAGTGAAGATGAAAGTGGACAGGAGGCAGCAGTGGGACTTCCAGGTGACAACTCCTTCTCTTCTCAAAGGAATGTGGATTTCAAACTCTAAAACACACACTAAGGATTCAGACTTTGTCTCTGTACTATATAATACCAAACACTCAGAAATAAAGCTTTTTAGGTTTTGTGGGAGGTTTTTTTGTTGTTGGTGGTGGTGGTTTTTTTGTTTTTTTTTTGGCAAACTGTCCAGATGTTTTCAAATATCCAGATGTTCTCCTTGATATAACCCAAATGTCTCTGTGTCTTTGTCACATTTTATTAAGATATTTGGTATCATGGAAACTGAGCACGGATAGAGTTGAAAATTCAGTAAAGACAGAGCCAAGGGCAGAGATTTTGGTCTACTCACTGTACTCTAGGGAGTGCCTACAAGATGGGACCCAGAGATGAATCCAGAAACTGTATCTGAGATGAGCAAGGTTGTCCAAAACCAACCATTCCAAAGAGTTCCCTGGTCCATGTGTTCCATTGGTCTCATACAGTTGTGTGAAGGAGCATCCTACCTCCCTGTCCCAATCCTTCTTGGCCATTCTGGATAACCACTGCCTTTTCTCGAACCAAGCACTGTAAACCTCTAACCTGCGCTTATGGTCACTCCTTTGTCTGAAATGACTCTTTCCCAGTTCCTACACAGCACAAGCTTTCCACCCCGGGCCCAGTGCCCCCAGCCAGAAGCAGTCTTCTGTCTTCTCACAATTTCCTCAGTCAAAATACTTCAAGAGTCGGCTCAAATGCCTGCTCCCTACAGAAAGTGATCTCATGTTACCCACATACAAGTCTTCCCAACATTCTCCACTCCCTCTTTGGGGCCACTTGGCATGTTCTACATTCTAGCATGACTTTCTCTGTATATGTCTCTGTATATGTCACTGCCTCTCACAAATCTTAAGTGCTTTAAGGGCATGGTCTGTAACTTCTATATATTTGTGTCCCCCAAAGAAAATGACAGTTAATTCGAAATATTGATTGATCATGACAATTTAAGTTTATGACTGGGACCATAACCTGGATGTCCTAAAATCTAAGAGACAGTGGAAAGAGCTCTAGAGTAGGAGTCAGGCTGACCTGAATCCCACACTGGATCTGCCACCACCAGTTCCACGTCTTCAGACAAGTTGCCTCACCCTTCTGGGCCTTAGCTTTCCCCTCTGTAAGGTAGCAGTGTCTCCAAAACTGGTGTAACGGGGGAGCTGATAAGTCAGAGTTAAAGGGGAATGCCCAGTCAAGTCAACATTTCTCTTTCCTGCCTGGGGTTAAAGATGTGTGATTATTTTGGGATATGCCTTCTTTGTTCAGAGAAAGACACCTTTGGTATACAGATTCCACACAGACAAGGCTGTAGCACACCTGATGGTGCCTTTGTGTGGATGACTGGTATTCAGGCCGGCTTATTTCTGTACCCTGGCACCCTTCCTGGCCTGGCATGTGAAGGCCTTATGTCATTGTTTAGTGAATGAATGAGGGTTTAGCCAGCTGAGACTCAAAA
Source organism: Vulpes lagopus (assembly GCF_018345385.1). Lineage (NCBI taxonomy): Eukaryota > Metazoa > Chordata > Mammalia > Carnivora > Canidae > Vulpes > Vulpes lagopus. The sequence continues at coordinate 69,633,657 of NC_054830.1, forward strand.
AGGCAAGGACATTGTTCCCCGAATTGGGGACAGGGAAGGAGGCTGGCCTTTGAGAACTGAAGACTTTGATCAGAGAATGTCTATCAGCCAGATTAAAAGGCTGAGCCTCTGCAAAAGGAAGTAGCCTTGGGCTTCTTCACTCATGCTTTGGCTCCAATTAGGATTTTTTTTCCCTGAGCCTGAGGTTGGGCTGAGCCTTTCCCTGGGAGTCAAGTGGCTCTACCAGGAGGAAAGGAGGATGGTGCCATTCTAGAGCCTGACGGCACCTGACTGGGTCCCTCTCAAGGGCAAGGCACCTACACATTTCCTGGGAGCCCTTTGGCTCTCAACCCTCCCTTGATCTCTGCCTGTCCACTGAGTGTAATGTCCTGACCCCTCCTCACTCATCCTTTCTCTCTCCCTTCTTTCTCTTCTACCTCCTTGATCTTACAATGGTGGGGTATACAAAAGCCGCAAATTCCAAGCTATATGTAGCAGAGAGCGGCTGTTTGTCCCAAAATACCACGTCGCTGACTACAGCAAACACAAATTACAAGCTTTATCTAATCACAGTTATGTGACCAGTCATTTTTGGTTTCCAAAAACGGCGGTGAGTGGTGTGCTCCTGCAGCTGGTGGTGGCACCGGCTCAGGTTTCAGATCCCAAGTGCACACAGATGCACATGGAGACGAGCATCCCAAGTGACCCATTCAGAAAGGGAAATAGGAGAGGGAGAGAGAGGAAGTACAACTCACCAGATAAACAAATTCTGCTGGTGTGGACCTCAGAAATAAATTATTTAAAATCAAGTGGCATCACCCATTGCACCAAAGGCTATCAGCATTCATCTCCCTGGCACACAGTTTGACACCAAAGTGATCATCCAATGGCTGCACCAGGGACTGGAGAAAATGAAGCTTGCTTGGAAATCATTTCATTTTGGGCTTGGGTTCCTTTGTCCTCTTATCTTTTCAAGAAGAATAGATGGCTGTGGTATCAAGGCAAGAGCACCAGGCTTGGGGTCTGGAACCTGATCTGGCTATGGCCGTGCAACTTTGAGAACATCAGCCCCCTTCTCTGCATGGCCTTATGAATAAGGTGAGGCTGGTAACACCACCCATTCAGCCCTGACTGACAGGAGGGTACAATGGGGGTGCATGTGGAAGTGCCAGCCACACATTTGGCACTGGTCAGCCAGGGAATGTCACTGCCTGCTGGGGGCTGGATGCTCTTTCTGCATCATTTCATCATAAGCAGTTTGACTGCTCCTTACTCCCCGGCCTGTGGGCTTCGGCTTGCTAGGAACAGGCAGGAGTGGGGCCCAGCCTCTCTCTCGTCATATCTTACAGCTTCTGTCTCCTACATGATGAATTTGGCCTGCGATTCAGTGTCAAATACTGCCACTCAAAATATACCGGTGCTCCACTGAGGTTCCCGGGCACGTGTGTGCACTCAGGAGGCGCTCCTCTAAAGCTTTAAATAGCCCTAGGGATGTGCCTGCGTGATACTCTCTGCTAAAGCATGAAACTATGTAGGAAAGCACAGCCCTATAAATATCTACATTCTCCACACCAGCGAGAAATTGCACAAGGCCGCCGTTGACAGAGGATGTGAGCTCTAACAATGAGCCTCCTGGGCAGCATGGGCCTGACTTTCCAGGGCCAGCAGAGCAGAGGATGGGCAATTGAACCAGCTGCTGAAAGTAATGACAATGAACTGAACGGTCCGAACTTGGGCAGACTCTCACTTCCCCAAACTATAAATAAAGTGGCATTACTTTTTCTTTACTTATTTTCCATGTTGGCCCTTCTCATGAATAGGTCCTTTAAGAGAAAGAACTAGAAATTAGAGGATCAAGGTCTAGCTGGGTAATGCTGGGAAGTTCAACCCTGCCCTCCACTCTTCTCAGAAGAGAGGGTGTCAGGTAAGCCACCCGGCGGCTCCTGGGAGCTCTGGTGGCCTATTCTGGTGAGGCCGCCAAGCCTTGGGGAATGGGTTGGAGCAAGGATCTCTGCTCCAGGGCCTGTCGGCCTGGTAACACGCATTCACAAAGATGCAAAGTCCACAGGAGGGCAAAGAGAGACTCCCAATCTGAAACCATCGCAGGCTGCTTGAGTCCTGGCTGAGGATGAGGTGAGAGATACAGAGCTGGAATTCAGATCTGGAATCTTCCTACAGAAGAACTTAGCTCCTTCAGTTGAGAGTATCAGAGAGTGGAGACCCAGGAATGAAGTCCTTGGAGGAGCAAAGCAAGAATAGCTCCTGACTATTGGCAAAGATAACCTGGACATGCTTCAAAGAACTGAAGCATTCTGACATCTCATTAGGAACACCGCTAGGGCTTTCAGAAGCTAGAATCCGAAGGGAGCACTGTGTCTACCTGGAAAAGCCACAAGAACCTGAAAAGAACCATCCACAGTGATACAAGAGCCACACAAAGAGGTGGTGTATGTGATCAAAGGGCAGTAATCTATAGCATACTTGCATATTGGCAAGAAATAGTTGTGAAAGTATAAAGGGAAAAAGGAATCTATTTATGATACATAAAAACTGGGAGTGAGTTTGAGAAGGTCAAATGAAGCTCCACATTGTGATTGGGGGAGAACAAACAGGAAAGGAAAGTGAAGTGCCCACATCTTGGCGGGTATTGTGCTTGGCCTTTCACATCCCTTCTCTCCTTTAATTAGAATGACACCCCGCTGAGATAGGCCTTATTACCTCTCTGTTGGTAAGAGGGGAATAAGGCTCAGTGTGGCTAGTAACCGGGTGACAGGCCAGGACTCATATTCAGGGACGGTCCAGTTGGAAAACCCAGCTCTTTCCACCCAGAAATGACAAGTTTTGCCTATGCTGACCTACCAAATAATGGATGTATATCTTAAGTGCACACTAAGCCAAATGTCAAATGATCTTCTTTTAAAACTAAACAATAAATCTAAAGCTTATAGAAAATATAACTGTATGGGACACATACAAAAAAGAAAATGCGGGCAGCCCTGGTGGCCCAGTGGTTTAGCACCGCCTTCAGCCCAGGGGTGTGATCCTGGAGACCTGGGATCGAGTCCCACGTCGGGCTCCCTGCATGGAGCCTGCTTCTCCCTCTGCCTGTGTCTCTGCCTCTCTCTCTCTCTCTCTCTGTGTGTCTGTCATGAATAAATAAATAAAATCTTAAAAAAAAAGAAAATGCCGGAAAAATAAGCAGTAAGAGGAGTAGGGCTACTACGAGTTAAGCCAAATCACAAAGCAGCAATCATAAACATTTATAATACTCAAAAAATAAATAACATGAATTTTTATAACAGAAAAAAGTATGTAAGATTATTTGGTACATAAATAGTCATCAAAACTAATCATTAAAACTTCTTAACCAGTTATTTTATGTAACTAGATTATAATTTATAGATAATTTGTATTACACCTTATGTGATATGAAAAATAAACACCAAGTGTATAAAAAAGTAAACTATTAAAAAGAGCCATAGAAATAATAGAAGTAAAACAGAATATTTAATCACAATTTTGGAAGAGCATTTATTTGATAAATAGCAAATAATAGCATAACTTCCCAAAAAATGAAAAACTTCAATTCCACAACAACTTCTCTTCAGTGAAATGTTGCTCTCTTCAATAAAAACACATGCTATTAGTATGTCTTCTTTGGAAAAATGTCTATTCAGGTCCTCTGCCCATTGTTTAATTGAATAATCCAGATGGCCAACAGACACGTGAAAATATGCTCAGCATCACTCATCATCAGGAAAATGCAAATCAAGACCACAATGAGATACCACTTCACACCTGTCAGAATGGCTAGTCTCAAAAAGACAGGAAAGAAAAGTGCTGGTGAGGATGTGGGGGAAAAGGAACTCTTGTGCACTGTTGGCAGGAATGTAAATTGGTGCAGCCACTCTGGAAAACAGCATGGAGGCTCCACAAAAAACTAAAAATAGAAGTACCATACAATCCAGTAATTCTACATCTGGGTATTTACCCAAAGAAAATGAAAGCACAATATACACCCCCCTGTTTACTGCAAAATTATTTACAATGGCCAAATTATGGAAGGAAGCAATGTTGGTGCACATTGATAGATGAACAGATGTGATGTGTATATGTGCATAGTGGAATATTACTCAGCCATAAAAAAGAATGAAATCTTGCCATTTGGGGCAACATGAATGAACATAGAGGGTATTGTGCTAAGTGAAATAAGTCAGAGAAAGACAAATATCATATGATTTCACTGACACGTGGAATCTAAAAAACTGAACAAATAACAACAAAAAAAGAGAGAAATGGACTCATAAATATGGAGAACTAACTAGCAGTTACCAGAAACAAGGGAGTGTGGGACAGAAAAATAGGCAAATGGGATAAAGACATACAAACTTCCAGTTATAAACTAGATAAGTCACAAGGATGAAAAGTACAGTATAGGGAATATAGCCAATAATATTATAATAACTCTGTTTTGCAACAGATGGTGACTGCGTTATCAGGGAGAGCATTTCATAATGTATAGGAGTGTTGAATCACTATGTTGTACACCTGAAACTAAAATAATATTATATGTCGGCTACACTTCAAGTAGAAAATAATAATTAATGAATGAATTTTAAAAACACAAATGCCATTAGAGTAAAAGGAAAGCCATTTTCAAAAATATAGCCGAAGCAGTTTAATATCTATTATGCAAGGATAACCAGTACAATTATAGCAGCAATGTCCACAATAGCCAAACTGTGGAAGGAGCCTCGGTGTCCTTCGAAAGATGAATGGATAAAGAAGATGTGGTCTATGTATACAATGGAATATTCCTCAGCCATTAGAAACGACAAATACCCACCATTTGCTTCGACATGATGGAACTGGAGGGTATTATGCTGAGTGAAATAAGTCAATTGGAGAAGGACAAACATTATATGGCCTCATTCATTTGGGGAATATAAAAAATAGTGAAAGGGTATAAAGGGGAAAGGAGAAAAAAAATAAGTGGGAAATATCAGAAAGGGAGACAGAACATGAGAGACTCCTAACTCTGGGAAACGAACTAGGGGTGGTGGAAGGGGAGGTGGGCGGGGGGTGGGGGTGACTGGGTGGCGGGCACTGAGGTGGGCACTTGACAGGATGAGCATTGGGTGTTATTCTATATGTTGGCAAACTGAACACCAATAAAAAATAAATTTATTAAAAAAATAAAAAAAAATAAAGACCCAGTACAGTAATGGGTAAATACCAATTTGCACGAGGACAATCCTACAGAGGAAATAAATGCATCCTCAACCTCAGAAAGTGAAAATGTAATGAACCACCATTTGGCACATATTTTCTTATGGCACTGCGTTTTGATTTTGTTTTTCTAGAAAATGGTATAATAACATATAAGAAAATCCTTAAGCCTATTTGTACTCTTTGAGCCAGTAGATCTATCCTAGAAATTTTTTGAGATAATTCAAAAGAATCAAAACTTATAAACACAATTCTTTTCACTGTATCTGTGGGAGAAGGCCGAGGTCAGCTGAACCTATTGTGGTGATCACTGCAAGACATATGCAAACCAAGCTATCCTGCTGTACACTTTCAACTTATACAGTGTTGTCAGTCAATTGTTTCTCCATGAAACTGGGAAAAAATCATAAAGATGTTCTTCGCAATGGTATCTAAATGAATAAGAAAGAAAAAAATCACTGAAATTAATGACCAGCAAAAGTGAAATGGTGAAATGATTGTGGTATAACGACCGGATGAAGGATCAGGCCGGCATTATCATATGATGTAACAGCAATGCTGGGGTGCAGACAAAGGGCCAATCACAAGGATGCACATGGCCTGAGGTTGTGAGCAGATACCCACGACTGCAAATGGCAGAGTGCTGGCAGGGACCGTGGAAAATGGAAAGTTTTATGAAGGAGGAACATGATGAATATTTTCCATATTTTGAATTCCCCTCAGTCCTTTCTAATGAAGTCTTCACCATAACTCAGTCTGGTTCAAACAAGGCATTCTCAAGCACCCACAGGACACCTAGCGACATGCTAGCAGATACTTCAGAATGCCTCTTTCAAGAAGGCCACTGGCCTTTCCTGCCCAGGACATGCAGTCCACCTCTCACACAGGCAAGAGCATCGCTCTCAGGGCAGGAAGATTGGATGGGAGGATGGGGAGAGTCTGAGTCTTCAGCATCATGTCTATTACATTGGGTCTTGGATGGAGTGCCATAGCTACTGGATGGAGTGACCATGAAACTGCTGTGACTATCATAAAAAAAAAAAAAAAAAACTGGATGGCTTTACCAATGGAAATTTATTCTCTGACAGTACTGGAGGCTAGAAAGCTAAAATCTGGGTGTCAGCAGGACCAGGACCCTCTGGACTCTGGGAAGAATCCTTCCTTGCTTCTTCCCAGCTTCTGGTGGCAGCCTGAAATCCTTGGGGGTCCTTGGCTTACATCTTCCTTGCTCTGATCCCTGCCTCTGTCATCACATGGCATTCTCTCTTTGCATCTTCACATCATCTTCTTGTAAGGACATCAGTCATACTAGATTAAGGGTCCACTCTAATCCAGTAGGACTTCATCTTAACTTGACTAACTGCATCCACAATGAACCTATTTCCAAATAAGGTCACATTCTGTAAGGTACTGGTAGTAAGGACTTCAACACATTTTGGGAACACAGTTCAACAGTGTCTAAGCCCATCAACTTTCAAATCTGACTTGCCAGTCTCCAAAAAATTCCAAGTGCTTGTGAGCCTTATTCCTGCAATTCTCTCCATTCTCCAATCAATAAGATAGGTAGAAAGTAGGGCTATAAAGATTCAATTCCCTGGTAGCCATTTGGAGGTCACCATTTTGCATCCAATCATAGACACTTCTTGCTGGAATTTCCTTGGAGAGGAGATCAGAGGACTGACTTAAGTAATGACCTCAAAGAAGGTTTTCAAAGGAGCTCTCTGACTCCATCAGGGGTTGAGAGCCATTGAGTTCTGTGGGGGCTCTGTTAGATCCTCCCAGAGCTCTGGTCTCAGCAATGTTTAAATAAAATGAGCATGGGATTGACCTAAGATTTATGACTACTGTGACTGGTTTCTATAACCCTTAGCTCTGGGGACTTTGGAGGCCTCAGTGTGGGGCAATCACAATGTGGCCTAGCATCAGCAGAGGCAGAAACAAAGTGTGAGGCACACCTAGCTTTGGAAAGCCTAGAAGTATTCAGGAGAAATACAGAATTGTTCCTGCATGATCTAAATAAATATGAGAGGCAATTCAAAATGTTCTAGATAAGATTTACAAGGCTTCTAAGAGATTCTTTAGCTCTGATGGAAATAAAGTTCTTGCACCATAATCCATATAGTTACCCTTCACTGATAAGATCAGATGCAAACACTAGTGTGCCCTCCTGCCTCATATTTTACTCAAATCAAGTGCTGGTTTATTTTCTAAACAGCCCTTATGACTTAGCACATGCATCATTCTCTGCTTGTGCTCCTTTCTATGGGGCTGCCTTTCTGGCTTCTATGCCAGGAGCAGGGAGCTACTGGAACCCAGAGGCTCAACAACCAACCCCAGCTCACATGCCAATCTAAGAGCCCCTCACTGCACCTGACTTTGATCATTTTCTATGTTTTAGCCATTCATTAACTTCATTCAGCATTCAGTTTGCATGGATTACTTCTTTTTGTTTTATTGAGCCAGGCCCCCTCTGAAAGCTCTAGGGAAGAAATCTTCCTGCATCTCCCTGGGTTGGTAGCTGTAGGCAATGCTGGGCATTCTTTGGCCTGAAGCTGGGTCACTCCAATCTGTGCCTCTGTCTTCTCCCCTTTCTGTATGTCTCCATTTCTCTGTGTCTCTGTGTTTAGTCTCCCTCTCCCTTTTCTTATTAACATATCAGTCACTGTGTTAGGGGTCACCCTCATTCGATATGATTTCATCTTAGCTTTTTTTTTAACTGAGTTGTAACTGACATACAATTGAATATTTACCAACAATGTGCCAGGAACTGTGTGTAACATGCAAGGGATGGATGGATGGATGGATGGATGGATGGATGGATGGACGGACGGATGATGCTGTGAGCTCTCAGGCAGGAGATGACCTTGGGCTTGTGGATTAAGAGTTGGAGGTTGTGGAACTGGAGAGCTCTGTGGAATTGAAATGAGGGGTGATTACAGACACAATGGCCACTCCACGACAAAGGGTACCTGGCAGGCTTGTGTCATGATGGCAGTATGGTTCTCTGTTCCCAGCTCAGCCTTACCCCTCCATGTGGAATGCCATAGCCTGGATATAAGAGGTACCTTTTGCAATGGGAGTTCTCACACCCCAATGGAGAGTCTGGGAACAGAAGGCATTCATGGCCCAGCCTGTCCCCATCTGTTGCAGGAGCCAAACCAGGTGGCCTGAAGAGGAACACAAAACCTCTGAGAGCAGCCTCCCCCTCCTCCCATGGGAAGTCCCGAATATCCCTTCCTGAGGGATACAGAAGCACCCAGGGCTTTGGCTTTGACACCTAGCAAGTGGCCCTTCTGGACTAAGGGGGCAGGGTCCCATTTCCTGAGCCCAGTCCCAGTTCTACACAGGAGAAATACCCCAGCTTCAGAAGCACCAGGGAAGTTACTCATCCTTGGTCCCTGTCAGGCCACTCTGGTGCTTCTGTTAGATTAGAACTTTTATTTCCTCCTCGCTCCTCTATTTTTGATAGCATACACTTCCTCTATTTGCTGTCCCAATGGTCCGAGCCACCCCCTACATATCACTTCCATAAGAGAAATAAGCAGAGGTAAATGAACCACTTCTTCCTTGGTTCTCCCTCAGGGCACTGCCCTTCCCTCCACCACTGCAAAAGTTACAGCTTCTGGGGCCTTGTGGTCTCCCTGGCTCTCTAACCCCTTGGACTGCGAGCTTCCCAATGTAGGAGCACTGCTGGCCTCAGCTCTATCCCCTAAGCAGAGCCTGGAGCTTGGTACACCTAAGTACTTCCTGTATGGACAGAATAAAATAAAGTCGGTTATGCCTACATGTTTGCATACTTAGCTCCAATTCTCATTTAAGTTTCTCTGGGTGAATACAAATGGGAAAAGTACATCCCATCATCTGCTCTTGTTGTCCCCAATATGCAGAATTTGCTATTTCCAGTCCTGTGTTTAGATGTGCAGTTAATGAACTCTTGAGTGAATACATGAATGAATCACAAAAAGGCAAGACTGGAATGTCTCTCAGAGATCAGCCCAATCAACCCTCAGGGACCAGAAGGACCCTGAGACCCAGACCTGAGTCTGCCAGTGAATCAAGAAAAAATTCCAAGTCCCAAGAAGACTCGAGAAGAAAATGCAAGTCTCCAGATTCTCAGGTGCAGCGCCTCCTCCTACATACCACACACCTTTTCATTCAAATCCCTGTGCACAGACGTCCAACATATAGAGGATCAGGGTGGAGGGGCCATTCTCCAGCCAGACACTCAGCTAGTTCCTCCCTGACTTCCTACCTATGAGCCTGGCCATGGTAGGTGTGCCATCGAGTCTAGCCAGAATGCATGCAATTTCCTGATGGGACCACGTAGTGTTCACAAAGGGTTCCTTGAAAAATGGTCAGAGAACGGAGCAGGGAGTGGGGAGCAGGGAGTTGTCTTGCCAGCTTCTGCTTCCCTAGCCCAGGGCCACCCCAAGTTGGTGCTTCCTCCTGCCCAAGGAGGCAGAAAGAAACCTGAAGTTCCTGTGGGGAGTTGGACCACAGTGCAGGGGGAGCACTTTCCTCACTGATATTTCAGGACTATTTCACAATCACCAAACCACCAGCTACATGCAATCACTGGCTGAAAAGCAAAAAGTGCACGTTTGGATTGTGTGTGTGTGTGTGTGTGTGTGTGTGAGAGAGAGAGAGAGAGAGAGAGAGAGAGAGAGAGAGAAGGAATTAAAACACAAATACTAAGTATGAAGGAAACTCAGGCAGCCAGCAGAATTCCTTATCATGGCAGTGGGGGTCTTGGCCAAAAGAACATGTTTGAGACAAGGAGAAGGTAGGCTTGTTCAAGTCAAGTGCCATTTATTAGATCACTAGATACAGGGGAAAACAAACAAACAAACAAAAAAACATTTCTCAAGGCAATCACAAAATGTGATATAAGGATGCAGAATTGTGTTTCTTAAGCACAACAGAGCAGATAAATGCTAAAAGAAAAACTGGAAATATTATTTTTAACTTCTGCATTTAATATTTTGAGTCCTGTGATGTCACAGATGAAAGATCAGATAGCAAGGTTTTATCAAGATAACAAGACCAAAAATTAACAAACAAGTTTCTTGTTTGTTCATTTACTTTTTTTTTTCCAATTATTTATTAAAGGGATAAAGAGAACAATAGACCTTCAAGGTAGGCTTGCCAAAAATGAAGGAAATTCAGATACTTTTGAATTTCAGATATACAATAATTTTTTTAATATAATCATGTCTGGAATATGGGATATACTTATACTAAGAAAGTATTTGTTGTATATCTGAAAGTTTAATTTAACTGGATGTCCTATATCTCTACTTGCTAAATCTGGCAACCTTACTGCCAGGCCTCCAGCCAGAAAGCATGGGTGCTCTATTTTGGAAAATTGCAACAGTCACCATTCCTCCCTCAACCTTTTCCACAATGTCAGGCCTAGAAGCTGATCTAGTCCAACGTCCTCATTTTACAGATAAGGAAACTGAGGTCAGAGAGAAGTGACTTGCCCAAGGTCACAAAAAGATTCTGTGGTACAACTGGGACACAAACCCAGTCTCACTGCCCCAGGTTGGTTTGCCACAAATGACAGGCTCATTCATGTTACCATAGAGGCATCTATGAGAGTTAACCCAAAGCCCCAAGCACTCAAGGATCAAGTGGATATGAAAAATAATCTATCTAAGGTCCTTGGGCCTATTCATTTGGAAATGTTGGGTCAAAAGATGAAGAATCATGAATTTTAGGACTTCTTAAATGTCCAGAACCTTTAGGTCAGATGAAATTGCATATAAAATCTAGTGTTTAAAATAAATTAAGATCAAAACTGCCATGATTAAACCAAGGTCAGGATGGCGTACCTCAGGGCTCTGCCTTTCTCTACCAAAGCGTCCCAAAATTATATTGGTGGATTCTCTTGACTTGCAGCAAATGCCATGAATGACCACCAATGTGATGGCACACGCATCAGCTTTGGATTCAGAACATCCACCACCGCCATCCTTGGGCCCAACACCAACTTCTCAGAGTCTCAAACAAAGAAAATAACAATTGTTAATAGCAAGATGGCATTGTACACACTAGTATGTATGGAAACACACTGGATGCCGTAGGGTGCTGTATCAACACCACTTCATCCAGCTGTGTACTCTTATGTAAATGCAAGAAGAATGAGTAGAATACTAGGTGGACTCTGTTAGCTCTATCTTTGCTCTACTTAGCAACTTGTTCTTTTGTTATCTGTCATTATTACTCCTCTTGAGATCATAGGGATAAATTCTTTTTTTATTTTATTTTATTTTATTTATTTATTTTATTTTATTTATTTATTTTATTTATTTTATTTTATTTTATTTTATATTTGAGGATAGGTGACTTACATGAGTTTCAGGTGTAGGTATGGATTCTTGTAGGTCTGTTGTGGCTCTTGATGATAGATTCTAAAGTGCTCAGTAGTCAGATTATGACCACAATGTCTGCAAAGGCTGGTCAGGGAAATAAAAGCCATGGTAAATCTTTGGACTTCCAAGGCAACCACATTCCCTGACTGGAAATCTCAGTGACTATAATCCCTTGGCCCTCCAGGATCCCAACTGAGTTTCTGAGAAGTCCAAAGCTCTTGATTTCTGGCAAGGCACTGGATGCCCTAAGATCATCTAGTATGTACATAATACAAAGGCTGGGTCCATATAAAAGACCACCCTCTGACCAGTCTGTCAAGGGTTGATTTGCCCACAGCCATGCCCAATGGTGCTATGCTTGATGCATTACATTCCCTCCCTTGAGCACTTTTTACACTGTTTCTTGTTGAGATCTCCTTGATCTCATCCTTCTCCATTTCAATTTGACATCTGTCATCTAGGACCTTGCTTCCTAGGAACACAACCCAAGGCCTTAGGGAAATCCTAAGGAGCAAGAATCCAGGTGAGTTGGCTTGGACTACAGTAGTAAGCTATCTGTGTATCCTCAGGCAAGACAAGGCTTCTCCTTGTGCTTTGGCTTCTAAAAAACGAGCACAGACTTGCCTGGCTCACCAGGAGACTGAGAGAACTTAAAAATGATGGGCACATGCAGAATGATCCATAATAACTTAGTGGTCATGTTCTTCTAAATGAAAGGTTTCCTTGGTCAGAGTTCCTTTGGTGGTGCTGGTTTTCTAGTACAGGTAAGAAACACATGAAGGACTATACTTCATTTGGCAGCAGAAGTGATGGAATAAGACCATGATAGCTCCGTTCCAGGGAGGAGATATAAATGTGCATGAATTTGTTTCTCCTCAACAGATCAATCAGCCAGGACTTCATCAGGCTGAGGCTGGAAATAGGGAAATCTAGAAGCCTCTACTGAAAATCCACCCCCCTAGCCCCTGATATCTTAAATCTTTTATAAAGCCATCTCTTACAAATGAGGAATCCTTTTCCCAGAAGAACATTTACATTTGAGGAGAAGTATAAATAGGACAACAATGGCATTCAGAATTCCCCAGTACACCAAAGGACCCAAAGGTCTGCTCTTCATAAACATAAAGACCTGTGGGATGGGCAGCCTGGGTGGCTCAGCGGTTTAGCGCAGCCTTCCTTTAGAGGGCCAGGGCATGATCCTGGAGACCTGGGATTGAGTCCTGCATCAGGCTCCCTGCATGGAGCCTGCTTCTCCCTCTGCCTGTGTCTCTGCTCTCTCTCTCTCTCTCTCTCTCTCTCTCTCTCTCTGTGTGTGTGTGTGTGTGTGTGTCTCATGAATAAATAAATAAGATCTTAAGAAAAAAAAAGACCTGTGGGATGAAAGAGTTCATGAAGAAACTGAGGCAGGGGCCACATGAGATGACTATTTGCAAATTCCTCAAATTTGGAGATTGAAGAACTGGCCTCACAGAAATATCACTCCTTGAGCCTAGAGTAATGGGGCCTGTGTGAGAACGAGTTGTGAAAGGCAGAGAGAAATAAAGAACATGGAGAAACCCTGGTCTTGTGAAAGTATTTCTATCTCCCATTCTTGGACTGTGCTAATGGGGTCTGTATCCCAGGACCTAGTTCCACCCCACAATCCTGTCTGTCACCCCATTCTCTCCAGAGAACAAAAGGACAAATGGACACCAGCTCCTAGAGCTGAAAGCCCATGCAGGACTGTGAGGGGCCATTTGCCTCCCTGCCTTTGAGCTTAAGAACCTGGAAACACTTCTCCCACCTGTGGTCTCATTTGCTCCCCTCCGTCATCCTCGGAATAAACACGTTGTCATACCCATATCCCAGATAAGGAGGACAGCCGCAGCCTGGCTGCACAAGAAGGGAAAAGCCTATTTGCAGTTATGAAATAATATTTAAACTACTTAGGGATAAACGGAATGAAGAAATTTCCTGTCACATTTATGCTTTTGGAAAACAGCATTTCCAGAGAGTAAGCAGAACCAAAACTAAGTATTAATTGCCTAATAACCACAGTTTTAACTGGATGGAATTTTATGAGATGCCCAAATTGGGCGCGCTGTGTGTCTAGGCAACAGGACTTGAAAATTGTCATTTTGATTTCTCTCAATAGGTTCTAGCCCTTTCATTAATCTTTATTAATGGGATGGGTAGAAATGGAAAGCAAAGCCAAAGGATGCAGAAATTCCTCAGAATTAGAGTAATGTGACATGTATATAAAACCTCTCCCCCACCCACCCACCCCAATCCCTATGAATGTCTGTCTTGCTTAGGGAATAAAGTCATTTTTCTCCATTAGGCCAGCTCTATCGAAAATGTCAGCATGGAATTGGAGCCACTGTGGGCAAGACTGCATTGTAAGTGCCTGCAAATAAATTGCTTTGACCTGAGGCATTTCTATTTCGAACAGAATGGAGAGGCTGAGCTGGTTGCTTGGCACTACATAGGAGGCACACTGATGGCACAGACCTCCCTAGAACTCTGCAGTAAGTGAAGCGCCTCTCCACCCCCTAGTTCTGCAGGTGAGGAGATGAGGTAGAGCTGGTGAAGGCCTGAACCAGCCATGGGAGCTCGGGGGCTGGGATCAGGGGCTGCATTTCCATCCCAGACTGCATCCTGCCGAAGGAGGGCGGGTAGTGTACGCTGAGGTGAGATCTTCTGGGAGGTGAAACTCAGCAGGGTCTCAAATGTAAGCAGCAGTTACAAGGGCAGGGCAGAGTGAAGGATGATAGATTCAGGGAAAGTGGGGCTGTCCAGGTGTTGCAGGGATTGTGGGAAGTCGGTGTTGTCTGTGGAAGTGGGTGGAGGTTGAAAGGTAGGAGGGTGTCCCATTCCTTCTAATCGCCTCTACCTGCTTTGGGCCAGCAGCTGGTTCCCAGAGGTGGGCGCAGGCCTACCAGCTGTCTGCCCTCGCAGTGGGGACCTCACCTGCTCGCTGTGCACCAATACCCCTCCGATCTCTATTTCCAACCAAACTGGAGCTCCCCCACCCCCGAGGTCCCCACCTCTCTGCATCTGCTCTTCCACAGGAGTAGAAAGATAATGCTGCTACCACGCGTCTAGGGAAGAGGGGGATGGAGGCTTTGGGAGGATGGTCAGTAAGAGAAGAAAGGCTGCACGTTCTCAGCCCTTAAGAGAGTCACACACTGGGAACCCCTTGTTCCCTTCAAGGTTTTATTCACAGTCCCAAAGGGTGGGAGCCAAGGGGACCACTCAGCTTCAGGCCTGCCATGACCGACTTACGGAGCAAGGTTGAAGTTTCAAGGGCTTGTCTCCTACTACTCCCCAGCCCTGCAATACTGTCCTTCACCCTAATCCCAACACAAGCAGGATGATCCTGCCACACCGAGGCCTCAGTATTTGGTGCCTGTGCCATTGGGGTTGGGTTACTGGTGAAAAATGCAAGCAGTTCCCGGGAGCTGATGACTGGCCACTACTTGGGAATGGTACCCCTTTATAGAAGTGGTGTTCAGAAATAGGCCCACCCTTCTGGCTTGGGGGACGGCAGCACCATTTGATTATTTGAAAATTCTGAGGGCATTTGATTTCTTTGGGGAAAACAAAGCATTACAGAAACCCTGTAATAGCACTGGCTTCATCCATTGCTGGAGCTGGCTAGTAACCGGCCCACAAGAGCAGAATGTGCACCTCCCTTCTTGACCCCATGGCCAATGATCAGTTTGGTGGCTCAAAGACAGCCATGGTTGGAATATTTACACCACAGGTAGTGGCAAATAATCACTGATTTTATCTCATTCCTGTGAAGAACTGCACAAAGCACCTCCCAGAGCAGAAAATGGACTTCCTGGTATAGATGCAGTGCCAAATTCCAGCACGTGGGAATGTCCTGAAAAGCACATAGAAAGAACCATCACACCTTTCACAAGCACTCTCTTGATCTTGGAACAGACATCGCTTTTTTTTTTTTTTCCTCCAAAACAGGGATTCTCTTCAGAGCACAATAACAAGAAACCTCGATGTGGAATCAGCAGGCATGGGTTTTAGTTCTCAACATTGACTGGATACATGTGCTCCTGGGTTGGTTGGTCTTCCAGCCTCAGTTTCTAGAATTCTGTGATGAGGCTGTCAAACTACTTCCCACCCTGATCATGAGGACTGAACAAAAGAATAGCCATCAGCAATAGAGTTCTGGGCAAACAGCAGACAGTAAGATGAGTAACAGTTGATCGAGAAAATGTGGGAACCATCTTGCCAGCCAAATGGAGAGTTCTCCTCTTCCTTCAAGAATTCCATCCCCCCGGGTGACTACCATTGCTTCAGTGTTAGGTTGGCACCTCCATCTATCCAGGCTATTGCAATCTGTACCCGCTCAGAAGAGCTGCGAGGAGGAAGGTCCTCTTCAGGCCCTCTCTGCTGGGGGTGCTGGGGGTGACTCCCTTGGGAGCTGCCACAGCCAGATGCCAGCAAGCATGATAGCTCTAGAAACATTTCCAACTGTAACATCTTTGATCATGGGGAATTCTCTAGACTCATGAAGAAACAAATCTTAACTGTGTTATAAGCATGCTTTCTTCCTCTAAGATCTCTGGAGAAAGAATTGTCTATTGCTGGGAGTCTTAACAAGACAAGTCCTAGCAGAAGGTCTGAGGGCGGGGCTCTGCTTATTGTTGCTGCAGAACAAATCACTCCAACACTTAGTGGCTTAAAATAACCGTGTTAGTATACTCACAGATTTTGTGGGTTGGGGATTTGGAGAAAGGACAGGCTTGACCCTGTTCCCCAATGTCTGAAGACTGAAATGGGAAAATTCAAAGGCTGGGGGTGACTCAGCAGCGAGGAACCGGAATCATCTGGAAGCATCTTCACTCACATGTCTGGCTGTCGGCAAGGACCTCAGCTGGTGTTATCAGCCAGAGAGCCTGCACATGTCCTGTCCCTGTGGCCTGGGCTTCCCCACAGCATGGTAGCCGCACGTCTCTTCAATGTCGGCTAAGGACTCCAAAAGCAAATGTCCCAGCTCCAAAGACAGAAGCCCATCTCCCTCTCCAGCCCCAACCGTTCATGACCTGGCCTCAGAAGTCACTCAGCCTTGCTTCTGCAGCATTCCGTTCTTTCTGAGCAAGTTCGGTGCCCTGCCCAAGATTCAAGGAGAGGGGAATTAGAGTCTACATCTTGATAGGAAAGTGGTAAGGTTCTAGAATAGCAAGGGAATGGGAAGTATTACTACTCCATTCTTAGAAAATACGTCACAGGTATTTCTCACATGGGCCCTTTACCTTCCCATCTGTATAATGTGGAGAGCTACAGATTGTGATGTCCTTGGCCTTCTCGTCTTCAAGCCCAAGGCTGGGTCAGCTCCATCGTTCCTTCATGATGTCCCCATTAAAATGATTTTGCAAGCAGCTTGGGAGCCAAAGCCATGACTTGTTCATCTGGAATCTCCCATCCACATGCTGCTCCTGGCACAGAGCAGAGCCCAGAAGTGGCTATTGAACTGGGATTATTCTAGAACATAATAATAATTTTAATAAACACTTAATAGGGCTTCTAAGGTGCCAGGTACTGCTTCTAAAAGTGCTAAGTGCTTTAGAGATATTAACTCACTTAATTCTTCAGGGTATTTTTAGGAGGTAGGGACGAGTGTGTAGCCCCCATTTTGCAGACAAGAAAGCTGAGGCACAGGCTTTGCCCACAATCGCTCAGCTAACAAGCAGCAAAGCCAAGATTTGAAATCGACAGCCTGATTCCTAGAGTTTGTACTCTTAAGCACTATGCCACACTGCCTCCCAAGGGGTGGGAAGCCCTTGTCAACCAGACAGGCTGTTAAAGCTTCCATGTCAATCTGCCACCTCCTTGCACATATGCAAGTGCTTGCCCTTTCCAGGTGTCCATGCGATCATCAGGTAATGCAAAGGGACTAGATTTCTACGGACCTTCCAGGCCTGCTACACATGCTGTGTCTCCACAAGTGGATGAAGCCAAAGCCCAACCTTTTATGATACAAGCTTTTATGGTCCTCCAGAAAGAGCTTAATGGGGCCTTTACAAAGGTTATTGAGGACCCAAAGTCCCCCGATAAAAATCTTGTAAGCCAGAATACAGCACTCATTTCAGGGCATTCATCCTAGGAATGTATGCTGAGCACCAACTCGTGCCAGATGCCATGTTAGCCCGCGGATATCACAGGGAATCAAGATACGCAGGCCCTCCCTCAAGCAGCTAATGGTGCTCGGGGGGCTAGGGGAGTGACCTGACCAGAACACAGAACCAGAAATTACAAGGGAATAGGGAGATGAGTGTGATACCGGGGGTGCCATGAGCGAGCCTAGCCACGGGACCCGCCTTTGAGAGGAAGATAAAATATTGCATGATTCTCATTTTGTGATCCTGGCCAGCTGAGACTCTTTTCTGGGACTGCTCAGAGCTCTGCAGGAGAGGCAATCTGCTGAGACACGATGTTCTAGTCCACACTGTCTTTTCTTGACATCAAATGCTTGCCTGACCTACACTCATTGCTCCAGTGGGCTTTTGGAACTCCTACTAGGCCAGCAAAAGGAATGAGGGCACATGACCACAGGACCCCAGAGTGCCATTTTGACCCCCTTTTAATGTTGATAGCGCAAAAAACCAGCATGACGAGGAAGAGCCTGGCAGACGGATGGCAGCGTGTCTCCACCCAGACAGGCCATTGCCAGATGCCTTTCCACTTAGAAAGGGACTGAAGGAGGAGCAAGGCCTGACAAGGTGGGCCGGCATTGGGGAAGCAACAGGCCAGGAAGAGACTACAAATTGGATCCCTCCGGCCCGGGCTGCCTGCAGCCGGTTCTGACGCCTGAACTGACTGCCCCATCAACAGCCAGCACAGGGGAGAGCTGGTGAAAGGTAAATGCCTTCCATTTGTTCCGCTCAGCAGTGCTATTAGTAGCACACGGAAAGAATTTGGGTGTCAGATTTTTATCCCGAAAGCCTCACTTAGATAGCAGGGTATTTTGCTTACATAGCAATCTGCTTCTGATAGGATTTCCCTCCCGTTTGTTCAAACTCCCCTGCTCCATGCCTCCCAAGAGCAAAGCTTTGATTTCTTTTTTCTGCACCCCTTCTCTCTTCCACCTTTACAAGGATGACCGACCGCGACCATTTTCTGACTCCTACTGGGTAGAGGCAACTCCTACTAGGTTGAGGCGCCTCCTCCACCCTTGGGATTTCTTGTCAACCCTCCTGAGACCAGGATCATCACCATCTCCCCTCACGGGCAAGGCCGTGGGGCTCAGAGAAGCAAAGTCACTGATGCAGGTTCTCACAGGAGGGACCAACCCCACTCCACTGCCCCAACCCCCCGGAAGTGCTGCAGAGACCCTGAGTCACTGGGACCTGGTGGCACCTGAGTGGCTCCAGTTTATCATTCTTACTCACTACAGATGTGTCAGCATAGGCTTGGAGACGTTTTCAAGCAGTTTTGTAGCTTTCATAAAACATGCTGCATTTTCTCTGAGAAGGTGATTTTTCCAAGTTTAACACAGAGTCAGAGTTTTATTGTTATTTAATAAGTAGCAGGGGTTTTAGTTATCCTCTTGTCTTATTCGGCATCACGGAGAACTTGCTACATCTACTTCAAGGGAATAAAATGATACCAGAATAGATTTATGGAAAATGAAAACAGGAACTGGCAAACTCAATGCTATTTCACAATTATTTGCTAAAGGAGTTTGCAACACTTGGATTTAGTTGCTTTTCTCTCTCTCTCTTTTTTCTGTGCTGTTTCAAATGAACTAATCTGAATATAAAACATTTTGAACTTGCTGGAATGCCACATGCCTAGCCTGGAGGTGGAGGAGGAGAACCCTCCGAAAAATCCAAATATTGATTTGCATTTCATATGAGACCTGCTCCGCTCCCATTTCCCCTAAATTGGGAAGCTGATTTCTCTGTAACCTCAAATGAGCTTGAGCTGCCTCTTTAGAGAACAGAAAGAACAATATCCCCTTTAAAAAGAAGCTGCTCCCGCTGTGGTGTAGGGGCCACCGATGTGCTCTCTGGTCCAACGACAAAGGCTGGTGAGCCTTTGAAACATCTCTGAACCTCAGCCATAGCTGTGTCTGAATCCTCACGCCTTTACCAGAAAGGCTGCAGAGAGGCTGATCTCTCCCATGTAAGTGAGACAAGTTCGTGAAAGAGTTTTAAGTTTTGCACAATCTAGTGAATGGAGTGATCCCTGGAGCCATCCCCACAATCATGATCCAGAATATAACTTAATGTACAGGCATGAGCCTAACTGCACCTGCCATGCTTACATGAAATACTTTCCACAGAGCTACCTCTGATCTGGTTCCGACAAATGTATAATCTATGGTTAAGACTACATGTTTATGAGTGATTCCAGGAGTTTGTGATGATTCAGTCAAGGGCTTGGCTTAAACTGACCTTTGGTACTAAAGGCGGAAAAAAAAAAAAAAGACTTGCTTTGTCATTCATTCATTCATTCATTCAACAAACCTTGAGTGCCTTTTACAAGGAAGCTCAAACAGAAGCCTTCTGATAAGGAAGAATTTAAGCCTTTTAGAAGCACAATTTACACAGGCTTTCCATATGTTAAATATTCATTTACCAAAGATGGGTGGGAAATTGCCCTGCAACCTGCTAAGGTCATAGAAAGGTGAGCCACTCACTTAGAAATCATTTGACCTTACTTAAAGTAGGTCCCAGAGATTCCCCTCATTCCTTGTGGGACCATCTGATACAGTTTAAAATGGTCAAGCTTATTTTAAATTTGTGCCCTACCTTCATCTAGGACTCATCCCTTTCCAGGTAGATTTTCTCCAGTCTTTTGGAAGCAGGAAGACTGTACGATTACAGCCGGGAGTGGAAGGCAGGACCTCAAACACACACACAGGCTTTTTCTGGTGAGGGTTCCCAGGAGTCTATGACCCACCTCCTTTGCAATGGCCTGAGATCCCTGGAGAGTCTCAGCTGGTCCTTTGGGGCTTGAATCTTCTTAAAAGATTAGTTTCTACCAGCCTGCCACCCTGACTCTTTCCACCACAGCCTGTATAAGCCAGGCCTTTTTAGGGGTATTTGATGGATCTCTGGGGCCACAAGAGGCTTCCTTTCATCACCTGGGCTTCTCCCCTCTCCTCTCTGCTTCCAGAGTGCAGGTGGAGATTCACAGGAGGGACTGCCCGGCAAGCAAGTGCTGAGGTGTCCTGTTCCTTAGACACAGGTTTCCTAAGGTCTGGGGCAGGGGAAGCTCTTCCCTGAAAGGACACTGAGAGCTGGGATAACCAGGACATAAAGAGGGTGCACCATATTCTAAGCTTTAGCAGGAGATGGTGGGGTACAGAAGAAAAAGCACAGACTCTTTGGGGTTGTACTGAGGTGCTTGTACAAGCTTGTCATTTCAGCACAAGCTACTTAGCCTCTGTCCTCTCATCTGCAGGAGGGGCATGACAGTAATAACCCTTAAAGATTTACTAGGAAGACTAAATGAAGAAACTATTGTCTGCAAAGTAACGAGCACTACAACTGTGCAGAATAGCAGGCCTAGAAATCTCAGTTAACACCATGGCCCTAAAGGGGCAGAACATTTCTCCTTATACCCTTCTACATTGTTCGGGCTGGTCCAATAATCAAATTGACATAAGACAGATTAACAAGACACAAACAAATTTCATCCATACAAAAGCCCCATAAAGACATGAGTCCCCAAAGAGCAACCAAGTAACTGAGGCTTATAGAACATCCTAAGGCAAGAAAGGGGTACTGGGGCTGGAGTCAAAGGGGAGGAAGGCCGTTCACAAGAAGGGAGAGATGTTTGGAAAACACAGTCACCCTGTCATGCAGGTAAATTTCATAGTGAAAGAGGTATCTATGGTAATGACTCTCTTCCTGACACACGCTCCCTTTCCAACGTGAATTTAGGCAGTCAATGGGAAGGAAAAGAGCTTTCCCTGAATCTGCTGGGTTTTAATTGCCTTTAGCTCAAATAATATTTATATCAAACATATTTTGGGATAGCAAAATCAGCTCCCTTTTATCCTATTACAGCCTCATAAATACAAATGCTAGGTTGAGGCAGCATGAGCTGCTAGTATCTTCCAAAGCAATGGTGACAATGGGGGGTGAGCCCACTGCCCCACAAACGTCCGGCTCTGGCCTTTTCCTGTACCCTCTGTCTGTTTTCTCCAACCCCAAAGCTTGTTCTAGGCACCATCTACCTCCCCCATCAAGAATCCCCTCCTTATCTTCATTCTGGCATCCCTACCAAGTCCATGTTCAAAGGTTATAGGACAAGATCCTCCACTGCTGTCCTCAATGAGTCATCCTCATTTCTCCCTGTGGGTGCCCAAGCCCAGGGCCATGTTGTCTCCCTACTGTGCTACAATACTGCCCCTTCTCTGGCCTCCCTGCCTCTGATCCTTCTCCCTCCCGCATCCCCCACCTCCACACCCCCCAGACCTGAACAAGCCTCCTATGTGTAACCTCTGGAATGAGGTGCACAAGCTGTGGGTGTTCAAGCCTATCCACTGAATACAGAAAGACAAATGTTGGCACCTTCTGTTCTATCTCATTCGTTTTCATTTCTATTTTTGAGTATTTTCTACTTCAGGCTAACATTTACCGAGCACTCACTCTGCAGAGCCCCATTGTATTTACTCTACACCCTCATCACAGCCGCCCTGGGCCATCATCATATTTTAGAGACAGGGAAACTGAGGCACAGCTATGCACAGTAACTCGCCTGTGGTTGTACAGCCAATAAGTGACGGAACTTGTGCTTGTAGAAGTAGTCATATACGATAACACATGTGGTTATTTTATAAATAAATAGAGATGTACAAATAGGGCAGAATGCTTGAAAAAAATTTTTTATTTTTGCTATGATTGTACAATTTTTAAAGTTTTAGATTAATCTATACTCTTTACCTTGACCTTCCAGTTGTATTGTATCTGACTACTGCCTACCTGCACTCTTCTTTCTAGGGACTTCCCTCCCAATACAGAAGCACAAGGCTTCCAGTGTCCAGGTGTTCGCAAATGCTCTCATCTCTGACCACAACACCCTTTCCTCGGGACCTGTTAGCACAGGTGAGGTTTGAACAGCATGCTTTAATGGGAAACTCAGTATTGTCTAGAAGACACCTTTCAGGTGATCTGACTCTGATTCTATGGGAGCTATTTTACAACTTTTGGAAATTGTAGATGAATGATAGCAATGTGAAATAATTCTTGTTTATAGATATGTAAATCATGTCCTATCCACAGAGGTTCCACTGGCTTTTCTCTTCACTGTGAAAGAAGCTGGTTTTACCTCTATTTGCACATTCATTTTAATATTCCTTACCTAGACATGTACCAGTTTCTTTGGATTCTCCCAGTTTTAACACCTGCCTGGTTCTCTCAGTGATTAATGAGTGAAATGAAATTTTGAGCACATGTCTATTTTTTACCTGTATGGGCTTCATGATACTATCCTTGTTTAAATGATCATTAGCAAAAGTGAGTTTTGACCCAGAGCCCATGCTCTTTGGTCTCATCCTGTTCATACAACCAACTGTCACTTAATATCTACCTAATACCAGGCCCTGTGTTGGGAGCTAGGGATCAGCAATAAGTGAAATATGGTTCCTACCACCTAGTGACTCCAGGTCAGAGTAATGGGAGAGGAAAAACAAACCCAGAAACTGTGGTATCAAAGTGAGGAGTCCCTACCCTCAGTTGGGAATATGGAGAAAGTTTCCTGAGAATTCAGGTAATAATTAATGATAAGATAATCCCATTACAACATATACTAAAATTCTACCCAAAAAGCACTGGATTAAATAAAATTTTATGGTGACTCTTACTTAAATGAAGTGAGTAAACCTTGGCCACATTTGGTTTCTCATGAGATACGTTAGCAATGATATTTGGCCTACGCTGCATTTTAAATAATAATGTACTGCTTTTGAAAGAATATAGTTCAATATTTCCAAATCCCATGTACAGAACTAATTGGAGTTATTCAAACAATAATCATCAAACAGCCATCTCCATGAAAAGAAAAACACAAAGCTACACAACAATGGGACATATAGCTTTCTTGACACCAGGCCAAAAGAATGCAAGCATGTGTGGATTTGAAATTAGAACTAAGACATATATATATCCAGCTGCACTTTGGGTTGCTTATCTGCATACAAACTCGTCTCTCCACCAAGTCAACTAATTTTATTCATCTTCATTCCAAGTGCCATACCCAATCACTTATTTGTTCATTCATCCATCATCCATTAATCCATGATTCATCCTAAAATCTGAATGCTGTTTGGGTCTACAGAAGCTTGAGGGGGTAGATGATGAAAAAAACCTCAGTTCTTGTCTTCAAAAGACTCATAGTCTTATGAACAGGGATGGAGGCAGGGCCCACATATAAATACCCATAATGCAAAGTAATTGTGTTATCATATAGATTATATTGAGAGGGACATGAGAGTATATGGGACAGTGATAACTTTGGTATGGGCAAGCAGAAAAACGTCTACCACAGGACAGACACAAGGCAAGGCTGGACCAGATACATCTGACACGTAAACTTATTCCCACTTTCAGGAGCATGTGCATCAAGAACATGTTAAAGTTCAATTTTCAGGGGCTCCTGGGTGGCTCAGTCAATTGAGCAGCTGCCTTCGGATCAGGTCGTGATCCTGGGGTCTTGGGATCAAGCCCTGCATTGTCTCCCTGCTCAGCGAGGGGTCTACTTCCAGCCCCCCACCCCCACTAGTGCTTTCTCTCTCTCTCTCAAATAAAAAAATATATTTAAAAAGTACAATTTTCAAAAAGCTAAAAGCATTACTTTCCTGCAAATATAAAACAGTGTCAAAGATTTCATTCAACTCCTTAATTAATAAGACATTAAAATCAGTTCAAATGAGAATTTAACAAATGTAAGAATAAGACTCCAGATTGGATACAAACCTGGATAATGTCTCGCAGGGCAAAACACAATAACCTTCAGTTTATTGAAAGAGAATCTTGACCACACTGCACTTATCTCTAGGTTCAGCAAGCTGGGCTTCAGACTCCACTAAACATCTGCCTGCCTCAAGGTGTGTGGACTCCTCCAGTTGAGCCTGAGATGATCCTGGCAGGGAAACTGAGTGGATGACAAATGGTCTTAACCATTCTTGTTCTTTGGGTTCTTTCTTCCAAGGTTCTACTTGAAGGATATAATAAAAGTTTACAGGAAAGAAATATTCAGGCATTTGGTATTTATAAAGGGGAACACATCATATTTTAAGGCCCACAGGGTCAAATATTAACTATAACTTGGAAATAGGCATTACATATTGGATGTTCTTCTAGTGCAGTTCTGGGCTCTCAGCTTCAGTTGGCTTTCCATTGACTGGGCTATTGTAAATTCTATAGGGGTTGAAGTTAACTTGCAAGATTTTCTTTTTTCTTTTCTTTCTTTCTCTCTTCCTTTCTTTTTTCTTTTCCTTTTTCTTTTTGTTGAGTAGAGATGCAAAATTTCTGACTATGACTATATTGAGCTTGTGTGATTTATGCTACAATGACCTCAATGGGATTCATTTCAATGGCAGTGAGTTTACCTGGTTTGGGGTTTTTCCATGTCAATTGTAGCAGCAGTGGTGGGACCAACAGAATGAGTTGATTTGCCAAATCATACTCCCCCTCCCCAGAGCTTTGAGAAGATTCAACCAGCATGGAATAAGAAAGAGCCTGGTGTTTAAAAAAAAAAAAAAAAACAAAGAGAAGTTTGTTATAATAGACAAGTAGTTTAGGGCATGGGAACGATGGGGCAAAGTAGTATGAAGAAGTTGTGGGTTGTGTTCAGAAGCATGCAGATTCTGAATCCTGGGCCTGAATGAAAGGCAAGGGATCAAGAGTGAGACATGGTCTATCATTCACATTAGCAGGACTGCTCTGAAAGATTGGAGTCAGGACACTCGACAAGGGCATGAGGATTATTCTCAGCTAGATTATGAGGGCTTAGGTATTTTAGAGAAATATTGAAGGAGGAGAACTCATAGAGTCAATAACAATTCACTTGAGAAAAGATGAGAATCTCTCAGTTTCTAAATCTGAGTGTCTGAGAGGAAGGTGGTGCCATATTTTTTTCAAAAAATAAAAGCAAGTTTAGGAAAATGGGTTAAAGATGAAAAATGTGGTCCCAGATATAGTGAGCACTGGTAAGGTACTGAGAAATCCCAGGAAACTACAGAGACTCAGAAGGCCCATGAGTCTTTGTTGTCCATGATGGGCTTGTCTTGGAATAACATGTGCTCTAGAAAGTATTTATAGAAGAAACACAATCCAAGGCTCATGTCACAATCCTGGCAGAATGTGAAGCTTCCACTGTCCTTTTGGTCAATTATTTATGAGGATTTGAGTACCTGCCCTGTGTCAAGCTTGGGCTGGGATGCAGAGGCTACTCATTCTCCCTGTCCTGTGAGAGTTCATAGTATCTGAGAAATGAGTAATAGCAGATAACACTGAGAGGCAGGGAGGGGACTAGAGCGACACAAAGAGAAGCCCACCCTTCTCCTGACCATAGGCATCCACTCTCCAGGGGCACAAGGTCAGATGGCCACAGGGTTTATGTGCTGCCTTCCTCTGATATGAGAAGTCACTCACAGGAGGAAGGGGAGAAAGTAACTAAAAATAAAGTGGTTTCTGATTTGAGTACATTGCGACATTCTTTGGGTCATTTTAAGGAACAAGTCCCTGTGTTCTTGCAGGAAGAACTTGGAAATCAGCAGCCATAGATGATTTGAGTTACAAAATGTTTAAGGCCTGAACCGGGCTTCTAGAAATCCTTCAGACATTGCTTCTCCCTAAAGGGGAGAGAAAACTTAATTTCCCTTTTCTCTTCTCTTTCTCCCGCCATCTCCCTCCCTTTTCTCTCTCATCACCCCTGCACCCTACCTCTCTCCCCCTCCCTTCCACCCAACCCATACCTCTTTCTTTCTGGAACACAGGTGGTAGGAAATAAACTGATTTGATCCCTTTACTCCTGAGAGCATAATATCACCAAAAGTACAGTTTCAGGTACAAGGTCTCAAGACTTTTAAAAGCTGCATATCTTTTCCAGAAGTCCTTATTGGAGGGAGGTGAGGCTTTCCAATTATCCTTCTCAATCTCCCAAAGACTACCTTGTCTGTGAAGCCTCCCAATTAGACATGGTCCTCCATCCTTAAAGCTCATCTAGCACTTGACCTGCATCTCTCTCTCTTTTCTGTTTCTTATAATAACAACCTACACAGACAGTGAGTTTCATCATGGCAGCCCTAATACCTAGCACAGTTCCAGAAACACAGCAACTGCTCCATAGTCTTTGATAGATGAGGGAATTTATCATTGACTCCTCAGCACTTGTCACAGTGCTGACCACCTAGTAGGCTCCCAATGGCTCCCAAATGAAATCATAAACATGAACTCAGCTCGTCTAACAGGTATTAGGGATTCAATGACTGCTTACTGTATGGTTTCCTTTTCTTCCCCACTCTACCTCCAACCCGAGCCTAGTCTCGCATTTTGTTCCCAGTTAGTCCTGGCCATGGATTGAAAACCATTATTTTAATGAGAAACTCTCTGTACTTTGCAACTTTCATATAAACCTAAAATTATTCCACAATATGAATTAATTTTAAAATTAAATTTGTTCTTCCTTTGGAAATTTTCTTCTCCCAGCTAACCACCAGAACACTTGGGAAGTTTTTTTTTATAGCTCTTTTCATTGAGAACTCTGCTTTTTATTTAACAATTTACATGTACATGTGAAAAGCCATTTATATAGCATTCATCCTGTGCCAAGAACCATTCTGGGTTCTTAATAAATATAACTCGTTGAATTCTCAGAACAACCCTGTAGTAGTAGTATTCTCTTCTTACAAAAGAAAAATGGAAGCATGGAGAGGTTAGGTAAGAGGCATCAGGAGGGACCAGGCAGCATAAAGTATGGTCATCTTAGGATGTTATTCTTTTCCCGGGACTTCTTTCCTCATGAGCTGAGACATGATCTCAGTCCATTCAACCTGAATAATGCAGTATAGGAGGTTCCATCATGGGAGATGGGCAAAAGCCATATCACACAGCTCAGAAAGAAAGGCTACCATGTATGCTCTCCCTGCACATTTCGTGGAAGAAAGAATGATCTCTCTTTCCATCAGTCTGCACCCAAAGCCAACTTCATGTCCATTCTCAGCTGCTGAGTTGAGCCAAAGACTAGCCCAGCTGACAGTCAAGTCACTGCTTTATTCTTGTTGGGATGAGCATGAGCCTAATGCATCTTCACACTACATATATTGTGTTTTGTGCTTTTCTAATCCATTCCCAAATGTTTTAAATATTCCCTTTATGCTGACCACTGTCCCCAGTTTCTGCCTGCAGACTCCTCTTCGGAGATCTGGCCCTGTGTGCTCCTGCCTTGCTCTGCAGCTGAGATTGCCATCCCTTGGGTCACCCAACCTGCCTTTCTGGCCTTATCTTCCACTTCCTGTGCTGACCCAATTTCCTACTACATCCTCCCACCAGTAAGGTTCAGATTCTTCTAACTCTTTTCGGTCCACAGCCTGGTTCTTTCTTTCCCTCTTCCTGAAAAAAAAAAAAAAAAAAACGAAAACAAAAAACACCTGGTTTATACTAATCCATGGTCCATCTGGTAGATTCCTATCTATATTTTATAACTCATCCCAAATATCTCCCCTTCTTAGAAACTTCGCTTGACATTACTAGATTGCAGAGAAATTACTTCTGGGGCCACACACTGACCATCAAGGCCATGAATGCCACAGGCCTCCAAGTCTGGCCTAACATGAATCTACACAACTTTCCTCAGGATTTTATTTTTTTAAATTAACAAACACAAATTGAACTGCACAGATCTTAAGTGTATAATTAGAGGAGTCTTAATAAATACAGACACTCACAGAATAAACACATCAATTAAGAATTAGAACATTACCAGCAGCCTGGAATATTCCCTCATGTGTACCAGTCAGTCTACATCTCTAGGTCCCATAGATAACCATTATCCCATATCTTTTACCAAAGATTCAACTTATGACCTTCAATCTCATATCAATGGAATCTGACAGTATCTCTTTTTGTCCAGCTTCTTTCACTCAATGTGTTTTTAAGATTAATCCTTGCTGTTTCATACATCAGTAGCTTATTTTTTTTATTACTGAGTACTATTACATTGTATGAAGATACCATAGTTTGTCCATTCCCCTGCTGATGGACATTTGAGTTGTGTCCAGTCCTGTGCCACCGTGAATAAAGCCATCGAAAACATTTATTTTCAAGCCTTTTTGTGAACATATATTTTTACTTTTCTTAGGTAAATAGCCTTTAAAAGTGTCTGATCTTGCTACTACCAACTTATCAAACTCATTTTCCATCTCAAATATTTTCAACGTGTTTCCTTGGCTTAAAGACCCAGTCCAAGATTTTAAGGACCACTCCCATAATAAATCTATGAAAGAGCCATAATTAACCCCAAAACTCAGAGGAGCCAAGGGGCTTGCCCAAGGTGTTGCCCAAGGAACAACACAGAACTGGAAGA
This sequence comes from Vulpes lagopus, assembly GCF_018345385.1. Taxonomy (NCBI): domain Eukaryota; kingdom Metazoa; phylum Chordata; class Mammalia; order Carnivora; family Canidae; genus Vulpes; species Vulpes lagopus. Next base: position 69,662,783 of record NC_054830.1, read on the forward strand.
TAGTTTCCAATCACAAGGCCCCACCTCATTGCTTTTCGAGAATAATGCCCCCAATGGTATGTGTATTTGGTATGCTCCCAAACACACATACCATCCCCCCCTTGCTTAAAGGTCCCTGAAATCAGCCCCCTTTTCCTCCAGCCAGTGTTTTAGGGCCTTCAAAAGTCAAGGATCCATAAAGGGCTAGTACCTCCAGTATCCATTTTTCAAATTGATTCCCTAGCTACCCCTGGCAAATGAATATCAACCAGCCAACTACGGATATTCCAATATTTCTGATAACCCTGTTATGGAGGAGACGGTATAGATCACTGAGCCATCAAAATATAATTCATCTAGTGCCAAATTCAACTGAATGAAAACCTTTGAGTGTTTATTTTATACCAGATGCAGGGGACACAAAGATGACTAAGGGCCAGTGTTGAGTTTCAGGGAACTCACAGCCTAATGAGGGCAGATAGATTATTAAATATTGCAGGCACCTGGCTGGTTCGGTGGTTGAACATCTGCCTTTGACTCAGGCCATGATCCTGGGGTCCTGGGATTGAGTCTTGCATCAGGCTCACCACAGGGATCCTGCTTTTCCCTCTGCCTATGTCTCTGCCTCCTTCTCTGTGTCTCTCATAAATAAATAAATAAAATCTTTAAAAAAAAGAAGAGTATTAAATACTGCAAACAACAGAGGTCTTAGCTTCAGTTGTAAATGGTGGGGGAAGACTTCCTTTCTGGAGAAGCTGTGACTGGAAGTTTTCTTAGAGGTAATGGCACTTGTGATAATCCTTGTAAATTGATTTGTTAGATTTCTACACTTGGAATACTGTCAGCCAAGTCCCAGTGCTGGAAGGCACTTAAGATAATGAGGGCAGTGACCAGGACAGTATGGCTGGGGTTCCCACTCATGGAAATGGTTTAAACACAGGATAGTGAGATTGGCTGGCTGGGACCCCAGTGCCATTCTCCATAGGTTTTGACTTCCTCTGATGGGAATCAGAAAGCAGGTGCATGTTTAGGAAGATGCTGGAAAGCTGAGGAGATGGACTATGGAGGAAGAAGAGAAGAACAGCAAGGAGCCCAAAAGTGGCATTGGACAAAAGAAGACAGAGGCCTTGAAGGAGAGCAAGGACAGTTGATGGGAAAGGAACAAAAGTAAGAAACTCAGAAGAGAAGTGAGGTCTTCAAGGACAAACTATAGCAGAGCAGAAGAAAAAGGCCCTAAAGGCCAGACCTTGTAGACGGCAGCCCCAAGGACAGAAGAGGGCATCATGGAAAGTGGTGGCATGGGACAAGCTTGAGATGAGCAGTGATGGAGATGGGGCGAGGCTTTGCTTTGGGGAACGGGGCCCCAAAGCAAGTGAGCCTGACAAGGTCATTGTTTGTTCTTCTATTGGTTTGGGTTTGGTTTCGTTTTTTAGGTTTGGGTTGAGCAAATGCTGCTGTAGACTCCTGGGAGCAAAAAATTCAGGGAATGGTTCTCAAGAATTAACAAAGCACTGAACAGAAATTAAAGTTGAGAGGACTTGCTCCTCTCTTCTTCAGCCACCCTTAACTATGAGACCTTGAGGAATTCACTTCCCACCTAGCCTGTCATCCTCAGCTTCCTTCACTGCCATAGTTCACACCTTAACCATCCTTGCAGGCATGTTATGAAGATCAAAGAATAATGCGAATAAACAAAGTTCCAGAAAGCATCAAGTGCCATTCTAATAAAGCTAGTCTTGCTGACTCATTACTGCGGCTACTGAATGCTGCCAGTCAGGAAGGGAGACTTAATGATGGGACCAGCCCCATACGCCAGCACCTAGAGAAGGTAAAACCATCACTGGCAAGCTCTCCTTTGGCCCAAGAAAATTTAAATGTTTAGTGTCTGTTGACTCAAAAGCATGACACATTTTATAGTATGTTTCTAAGTAGCAATTTTCCATGAAAAAGAACAATGTCCCTTGGCTTGAGGGTTTTTAGCAAGACTTGCTTATTTTTCCCCCTCAAAGAACTTCTAAAGATTTCTGGAAATACCAAATCACCCTTGAATCCTTTAATTTCCTACCAACTACCCACAAAAGGACTTCTGACTAATGTAATAGAGTCTAACATTCTGAAGGACACCAGGCATCCATTCGGACAAACTGTAGGACCTAGACAGAGCAGGGAAGGTGAAGCAAGAGGGGATTCACAGGCTCCCCATCTTGCCCTCATGTAGGGACTCCTACCTAAGGAGACATTCTGATGGAAAGGGGATTTTCTACAAAAGGGGCAAATTCTCATGGACAAAGAAGACCATACTCTGTGCTAGGGGTGGAAAGTTCTGGCTGTGTCTGTCACACACACCTGTTGAGCACATACACTACCCACCATCAGCAAACCTCTGAGAAGACGCTGTGGTCCATTCACATGGGAACTAAACAAGGTTCCTACATTCTAGTAATTTTCAGTTTTTCGGGTCATTGCAAAGCAAGCTGCTGACCATTTATCTCTCTTCGAAAGGGCTTTAGCTGCGCTGCCTGTTCAATTTCATTTTCAATCAACAAAAGTGTGATTTCATTACTTCAATGTCAATGCAATAAGGTCAGTCTGCCACTTTGTGCCAGATACATTTTCCTAGGCCCAGGGTTAGGCTGCCTCTGCCTCTTGCTGCTTACAACCCAGGGTATTAAACTGATTGGGGTCAGACCAAGATGCGATCATTAAGAATCCTTTCTTTTTGCAAATGTCACACTTCTTGAATGCCGCAATCTAATGTTTGTTTGTTTGTTTGTTTGTTTGTTTGTTTGTTTGTTTTGGAAACTCATGGTTAGTATTCTGACAACCCAGAATGAAATGAAGAATTGTGAAAGAGTCAGGTTCACTTGGCCTGGGTAGACAGAGAAGCTGGACATTTAGAACTCCCCAAATCTGCATGGAAGCCAGGATGCTCTATCTGTTGAGCTGCCTATAGTGGTCAAAATAACCTAAACCCATTAGAAATCTAACTGTCCTTAGCCAGCTCAGCAAAGGCTTCAGGTTGCAACATAGGGGAAGGCAGGGCTAAGAATAATACTATGATAAAAAAAAAAAAAAAGGTAGAGAGAGAGGAGGAAAGAAAACATTCTGAGGATTGGGCAAAGTCTTGCAAACCAATGTGAAGGATACACAGGGGAATCCTTCTCAAGGTTGAATTGGTGACTAGACCAATTTACCCTCCCTTAAAAACACTGGCATTGATTAGCGAGTGTGACTTTATGGGCTATTTGCAGCTTTAGTTTTCATTCCAAGAAACTGGCAGCGTCTCTCACCACTGATCTCCCCAAATTGATGGATGGTAGCAATTATATAGAGTTATTTATGTAATGTGTTGTAATAGCAGCGCAAGTTGGCTGTCACTTTGACCCAGACACCCCCTTGCCCAATTATAAGAAACCCCATCACAGAGCTGCCTTCAACCAGGGGCTAGGGAAAGAAAAAACAAAACAAAACAAAACTCTTCACCCCACCTCTTAAGGAAATAGGAACTTTGAAGGCTTTAAGAGAAAACCATGCCTCTTTGGTAGAAATACTTAATAGTATTGCTCAATATTAACTTGTCTTTATGATTTATCAGTCCATCCCAGCACTTATTCTTGCCTGTTCTGGTAACAAAGATTATTAATTTAAAGATTAAATTCTATTTTTTCACTAAGGAAATGCTTAATGACTCTGCATTAAGTACAAAGCATTGGTCTTGTCTCTAGAGGAAAACAAAGGTGAGCCACGGCTCCTGTGCTCAGGAAGCAAGGTGACTGGCAGCTGTACGATGAGAACAGAGATAATAACCATCATAACCACATCTCATTTACTGAGCACCTGCTGTGTACTTTGACATACAGTCCCTTACAACTCTTCTCTCCTGCCCTCTGGCCTTTAGCCATTGACTTGTCTACTTTTCTATTACCATGGGGTATGGTCCTGACTCAAGGTCTTGCACTGTTACCTCTACCTGGACTCTTCTTTGCCCAAATGTCCATGTCTCATTCCCTTACCTCATTCAGGTTTCTGCTCAAATATCCCTGTATCTGGCAGGCATGTCCTAACCACTCCAGGTAGACCAGCAGCACCCTTACCCTACCTCACCCACTTGTTTGTCTTCAGAACATTTGTCACTCCTGACAAATTATATAGCCATTTGAAATTGCCTGGGAATCAGACAGTTACAACAGCTGTACAGTATCATGATGTACTAAAAACCAAGAGTAAATTTTAAAATATGTGAATTATGTCCCAATATAGCTGTTCAATAAACTAATAGAATGAAAATAATTTATTGTCTCTTTTTCCCCCTCTAGGAGGCAAGCTGGACTTAGTTCCCTTTTCGGGCATACCCTTGGGGCCTAGAGAAGCACAGAGCATGGAGAAGCAATTCAATAAATATTTGCTGAATGAAGGATGAGCTTCCTTGCATGAGAAGGAAACTTAAAAACTAAAAAAGCATTGATCAGCCATAGGATACTGGTGTTATTTCTGTTGGTGATAATCAGTTTCTCCTAGAAGACGAATAGAATAACCCCTGGCACAATTTGCTTGTCAAAGAATTCACTGCAATCTTTTTTCTTTTCTTCTTGTTCTTTTTTTTTTTTTCTTTTTCCAGTCAACTACAATGTCATCAAACTACAAAGTAAGATTAGAATACTTAACAAGGACACCTGGGTGGCTCAGCAGTTGAGCATCTGCCTTTGGTTCAGGGCATGATCCTGGAGTCCTGGGATCAAGTCCCACACTAGGCTCCCTGCACGGAGCCTGCTTCTCCCTCTGTCTATGCCTCTGCCATTCTCTCTGTGTTTCTCATGACTAAATCAATAAAATCTTAAAAAAAAAAAAAAAAAGAAGAAGAATACTTAACTGATAGACATTTCTAGATTCACACACACTGGCTCTGCCAATCACAGTGTATGACCTCAATGAAATAACTTATTCTTTGAAACCTCAGTTTCCACATCTATGAGATGGGGGATCATAATATCTTATTGAGTTCTTATGAGACAATACAACTGAATGCACATGGAATATTCTAGCAACATCTAAAGGTATACTAAAAAATAAAATAAAAAATAAATGTATACTAAGCAACCAAGAAATGGTTCATATCTGCCAAAACACAAGATCTTGAGGATACTCATATTTTGTATACTGGTACAACAAAACAAACAAACAAAATCTGCTTCCCAAGACATGTGAATTTGGATTTCAAAGCAACAAGAAAATGCCATAACTACCCTCCCACTGGATGTCTAGTTACATCCCCACTTCACTTCCCATCTTCATGAATGCACACCTTTTTACTTCCACATCGTGGGCATTGCTCAGCACAGCAGAGTAGAGAGAGTGCTGGTTTTCCTTCTTCTCAGACCACCAAGGTTTGAAACTGAGATCTGCCTAGCTGCAACCTTGAGCAAGGAACTTGGATACTATGATCCTCAGCTTCTTTATCCATTCAATAGAAATCACATGCATCTCTCTCTCTCTCTCTCTCTCTTTCCCTCTCTGTCTCTCTTCCTGGATGAGTCAAAGTGGAACGAAATAGACAGGCAAACACAGTATACATTCCTAATAATAGAAGTACCTTCTATTCCCTGCCCCACTCACTGGGTGTCACCTTAAGGATTGTTCAGAAATGCTTTTTCTCATTTGTTATTCAATCATCCAATACTGAATGAGTGCTTACCCCTGTGCCAGAGCCTGGACTTTGAGGAAACATGAGTTTTAAGACAGATGTAGTTTATAGTCTGCAGGTCCCCAGGCAGAAGCAACCTCCCCTCTGCCCTAGTGCCACATTCCAAGAGGTCAGTTAGACCTGGGCTCCGTAGGAGCAAGGAGACCTATAATTCTTCTTCTTCTGTCCTATCATGGCTCTAAAACTGTAGGCATTTGAATTCCTACAGGGAGGAACTTTTGGTCCACTCCTCTTAATCATACAAATGAACAAAGGCAAACTATCTCTCTAGCTTCTGAGAGTTCAGGGTTCTTTAAAACGATGAAATCTGATTCTAGGCCTTAAAGGCTAATGATACAAGAAGCTGGGTGGTAATTAGACAGGACCCCAGTCTTGGGCAGCATTAAAGGAACACCAGACTAAATGTTCATACTTGGAAATGATATCCACCTATTACTAAGATGATAAAAATAAATAAAAAATAATAATTTTACAAAACATGGAGGTACCATTTCAGTGAATTTTCTCTGCAAGACTGAGGTTTTCCTTTCAAAAGGGAACTTTTCCCTTATTTTGTGGACTAATCACCTCATTGGAAACAAAGGCATTAATATTCATGGGTAATAAGGTGATTTATTTTATTTTTTTTTTTAATAAGGTGATTTAAAACTTTGGGTAGAATGCAAGTGAACCTGATTCCTAGACTCTCCCTGTAGAAAGCCCTGTGGAAATATTAGAGCACTTTTATTGCTTGCCCTTAGTCATAGTTTGGTGGGAAGAACCCGTCCTTCTGGAAGATGCAGCCTATACCATGGTTGGGAAAGAAATGGAGTCTACCCTGGTCCTTGACATGAGCTCTGACCTTTTGTCCTTGAAAGACAACCTTCCGGGCCAGGTAACACTGTGTGCCTATAAATTTATACACTAGATCTATTTTCAAGGTTTGCACTGGCACTGTCTGAATATAACATTTGCCACATGGATCATTGTCTCTCTTAAAAACATCATATCATTTCACATCTAATAAATTATAGTGCTCGCTTCGGCAGCACATATACTAGTAAGAAATTATAACACATCATTACATGCATAATCTTATTTAATTTTTACAACAATTTTGTGAGGTAGGTATACCCCTTTTTATAGGGGAAGAAACCAAAGCTTAGTAAATTTTTAAGTAATAAAATCAAGACTCAAATCCAGATCTTTAGATTTCCAATGCAGTGTTTTTCATCTGCTCCACAGCTGTCTTGCAAAATTTTCCTGGGGCCATCTTGGAAGTTTATACACACACACATACACATATAGTATATATATGTATAGTAAAGATATATAAGATTGCTTTTTTTTTATGGGCAATATTGGAAAACCAAAGTACAGGCTAGCTATGAGGAAGCAGAGAACAGAAGTCCCTCCTTTTTTCTACCTAGCCCTTTTGCCATACTCCTGAAAATTTAAAGTAGTTTTAATGAACTGAACTTTCTTTAGAATGCTCAGTCTCCATCTGAAGAATCAGTATAGATTCTGTTTTCTACATTTCTGAGTGATCCACTGCAAGAGGTCCCTGGGCCTCTTGAATGCAAGTGAACCTGATTCCTAGACTCAGTCGATAATTGGGGCTCAGTCGGAAATTATCTGGGGCTCCCAAGCACAGCCATAACCACTTATAAAGGGCAAACTTTCTGGCAGGGTACCCACAGAGCCAGCCAAGTTCCACTGTGGTGTAAGGGTACACACACACACACACACACACACACACACACACACACTTATTTCTTCATGGTTATGTGCAGTAGAAAAGTTCTGAAGAGTCACATGAAATAACACATTCATCACATCACTCAGTAAGCAGCTGTAACAGATAATTTTTTGGGGAGGAGTATATAATTGTCTTTGTCTCCCCTTTGTACTTCATAGTTCTTCATTTATGATTTTCCCACTATTTACATCTGTCCCCATTTTCAAATCTCTTTCTTTACCTATTGGCTCTTGAACTTCTTAGAATGCATGGTTATAGAGGAATAAAACAGAGGATTTTTAAGTTATCATATTCTTGGACATGCATTCAGGAAGCCACTGCTTGTAAACTCTACCAATATTCAGCTCAGAGTGGATGGACAGCCGAGATCAGGCACCCCAGAATCTTTTTTTTTGGCACCCCAGAATCTGACCTCCTAATCCCAACTGCAAAATTTGTGGGAGAATCTGGAGGAGTCTGCTGTAGAATGGGCTTATCAACAGCCCTTATCAACTGCTTTTCTTTCTACTTCCTAAACACACCATAGTCGAGGCTTAGGAGCAAGGAAACTAATTTCAAGAAGAAGGAAATGCCATGCCAATGGCTACCTCAGTGCCTCATCTCATTGCTCAGGAGCATATAACTGGCTGTCCCACACGCACAGCAGCAATTACTGAAGGGGCGCGGATAGCCAAATGTTGACTGAGGCTTCCTTTTCAACTCCATTCCCATGGTCCTATTTTACTGAAAAGTGAATGCAGCTTTCTCCACTCTCCAAACTGAAACTATTATCACTTAATTTTCCTTAAATAGTCTAGGACCATGGTGATTAAAAAAAAAAATTCAGTAATTCCCCATTTCTTTTTACTAAGAAACACAACAAAATTCAACATGTTCTCACTTGTCTTTATTTAAAACCTCTTCCATAATATATCTGAAATTTGTGAAGGCTTTTCTTGGTCAATATTTAAAAACAGCTTTCAGGGGTACCTGGGTGGCTCAGTCGGTTAAGTGTCTGACTCTCTTGGTTTTGGCTCAGGTCACAGTCTCAGGGCCATGTGATGGAGCCCTGTGTCAGGTTCCATGCTTAGCATGGAGTCTGCTTCAGATTCCTCTCCCCCTTGCCACGTTCAGGTCTCTCTCTCTCTCAAATAAATAAATTAATTTAAAAAAAAAAAAGCAGCTTTCACTGCCAATGTCATAATGAGGTAAAATATGGAAATAGCTTCAGCCTGCAACATATCCTCTCAAATGTGTTTCCTACATAGCAAAGTGTAAAAAAAAGAACATGAACTTTCTAAAAATCAAAAGACATGGATTTTCCAGATCATTATTTCCTCTATAATTTGCTATGGGACATTGGGTAAGGAACTTTCTCTCTCTGGAGTTCAACTTTTCTATTTCAAAGAAAAGAGTTTCAATTTAAGAAACTTACCTTCTTTCCTTCCTTCCTCCCTCCCTTCTTCCCTGCCTCCTTTCTTCTCTTCCTCTTCTCACTGCCCTTCTCCTCTCTCTCTCTCTCTCTCTCTTATTTTTTCTTTCTAACAGTAGAAGTCCTCCTCCAAATGAAATCCCATTCAATTGGCCATCATATTAACTATGAAGGCGAAGCTACTCTTTATGTAGCTCTCCCCATTAGTCTCCTCTTTGACTTCAGGAGTGCATAAGACAGCTAGTCAGTAACCTAGATCTCCTTAGAACCCACTTTGTTAGAAGAAGAACAAGAACAAGAATGAGAAGGAGGAGAGGAATGATGATGATGACAAGGGGAACGAGGAAAATAATGAGGACCTGGAGGAGGATGAGGAAAAGGAGAAGAATGGGAGGAGGAGGAAGAGAGAAGGAAGAAGAAGAAAACATTGAACTACAGGATGAGAACCCATACTGTACAGTGTAGCTTGTGTGCACTCTGGAATCAGAGACCTCAATCCAAATCCCTACTCATGTCTGCTTTCACTAGGGCATGACTGAAAAGCCATTTTACATGGGTTGCTCTTTGAGCCCTGATCTCTTCATCTATAAAATGGGAATAATAATATCTACCAAATAAGGTTACTGAGGATTAAATATAAGGATTATTAAAGGATGAGTTAAATCCCCAGCATACAGTAATAGCTCAATAAATAGAACCAATTGTTTTTTACTAAGAAGACAAAGTGCCCCACTAAACACCTGTAGTCATAGTGATTATTAATAGAATACGCTTTCACCCTTAAAAGGCCCTGGTTTGGACAATAAATTATATGACTATTTAAACCGTCTCTTAAAGTCACCCCTCCCGTTTTGATTCTGGGGCTTTCAAAACATGCAGAAGTCTACTGGTTGAGTCTTAAAATCTCACAAGGAGCTAAAGACTACTTTTCATTGTCAAGGTACAAGAATGTGGTTGGTGCCACTATAGAGGCAGGCAGCTCACAAACATAGAAGAAATATTTAATGGTTTTATACCTCACCAGAGGAGAGATCCCCTTGACCCAATAACTGGCAAATTCCATGGGCGTACATGGTGGAGTCAGCATGGAAAAGAGCCAGGAAAGCCAGCATTTGTTCATGTTAAGAGGATATGTGTTTCCAATGAGATATCACTTTATACCAGTGAGAATGACTAAAATTAAAAGACAGAAAGCAATAAACGTTGGAGAAGATGTAGAGAAAGGGGAACCCTTTTCCACTGTTGGTAGGAATGCAAGCTGGTGCAGCCCCTCTGGGAAACAGTGTGGAGGTTCCTCAAGAAGTTAAAAATAGAACTACCCTACGACACAGCAATTGCACTACTGGGTACTTACCCCAAAGATACAGATATAGTGAAATGCCGGGACAACTGCACCCTAATGTTCATAGCAGCAATGTCCACAATAGCCAAACTGTGGAAGGAACCATGGTGTCCTTTGACAGGCAAATAGATAAAGAAGATGTAGTATATTTATACAATGGAATATTACTCAGCCATCATAAAGGATGAATACCCACCATTTGCTTTGACATGGATGAAACTGGAGGGTATTATGCTGAGTGAAATAAGTCAATTGGAGAAAGACAATTATCATATGGTTTCCCTCATTTGTGGAATACAAGAAATAATGAAAAAGATTATAAGAGAAAGGAGGGAAACTGAGTGGGAAAAAATTAGAGAGGAAACAAACCATGAGAGACTCCTAATTCTGGGAAACAAAGGATTGAAGAAGGGGAGGGGGTGGGGGATGGGATAACTGGGTGACGGGCAATGAGGAGGGCACTTGATAGGATGAGTACTGGGTGTTATACTATATGTTGGCAAATTGAATTTAAATAAAACAGTTTTTTTAAAAAGAAGATATGTATTTGGAGTAAGCAATCTCTCATTTCATGTCTCCTGCAATCCCAGTGTTTCTCTTCCTTGATGAACACAGGCAGGGGCTGTGTTCACGTGGTTGGGAAATGAAACATTTGAGTTGTAAACTCAGAGCTGGGCATAGAGAACACTGATCTTAAGAGTGTATGCAGAAACAAAGAAATGTGTGCACCTGAGTAGGTATCCTTTGTGTTTGGTGCGCCTTGTGGTTATAATTAAGCAAATCCATTATGAGCCAACAAACATTTGTGGACTCCTTTTAGTATTAGTGATTCTGCTTGCAAACCATTGGCTTTTTTGTAGACTTGCCTAGTCTCTTCATTAAAAACTAACCACTTCAAAATTGTTTTAAGCTTTTGAACATCAGCCTTGAGAACAAGAGAGTAAATACCAGCATCACTTATCACCTTGGCAGGCTCAACAAACAGCATTTTGGAGCGTTAACAGCCCTTAATAGAGACTCTCACTGCTATTAGCTAAGCAAACAGTCATTAGTTTGAGGAAGGCAACCAGTGACCCATCTCCACAGTGACTGATTGTTATCTATGTTGGCCTCAGCTGATGTGGTACACATTCCACCCCAGCACCTTCTGAGGGAACTGGTGGTGACCATGCCATTTCAGGCTTGGATCTATGCTCCAAGCTGGGCTGCCATTAGCTCTGTTTTAAATAAGAGTTTAACCGGAGTTTAACCAGTAGTGACTGAAAACATCTCCTCTTCTCTTTTGGTCCACAATTGATAAAAACCCCACCCCTTCTGTCAGGTCCACTTCAAATACCACTCACCTACTCTAGAAAGTTTTTTCCTCACTCTACCTTTCCCTAACTGGGAAATTAACTTTTTTCCTCTGAATTCCCACAATACAAAGCTCAGCTGCATGAGTCACTTGAGTTGCTTATAAACAATGCAGGTACTTCTAATCCTATGATTGCAAATCCAGGCCACATATCTGAATCACCTGGGGACTATTTTTTTAAAACACTCTACAGGTGGTCCCTCTATGCAGCTAGAGTTGAGAACCACAGCTTTTCTCCAGAGAGATTCTGATTCTATCTATCTGGAGTAGGGTCCAGGAATTTTCATTCTTAACCAGCACCATGGAGCAGGAGTCCCAGTTCACACTTGAGAAATACCACCATGCCCATTGGGTTCTGAATGGGGCCTGATAACAGATTAATATTGCTTTATAAGGAGTGTACATCCTGGAAACTGGGACCTTCAGTCTTCTAAGCATTATGATGCCATTTGCATAAAGAAGACTAGAGGTTAAGCTGAGGCAGAGATGAATTGATCTGCTTCGTGGAAGAAAGAGAGATGAATGTGTGGAAGTAGGGGAGGGGAGTGGGTACTGAGATAGAGGAAACTGGGACCAACAAGGCTGGGTAAAAGGGAAAGAAAAAAACCCATTACCCTAGCATATGGCCATGTCCCAGAACCAATTTTGAGGAATGAAAATATTTCAGGAGAATGTTGTAAATTGTTTGCTCCAAGATGTGCAAAGCAATCTCCCTCCTCCATCTCCCCTTAGGAATGCTGAGTAAAGAGGTGCTGGAAGCCTTCTTCACATTGACAAGGGTGAAACCAGTGAGAGGACTGGAAGAAGCGGAGTAAGAAGATGAAGGACAGCGCCCATCTGGCTTACACATGTGGGCTTCATCTCCTAACACAGCCTGTTACACAAAACAGGTGTTCAACAAGCATTTGTCAAACAAATGAAATAAGTCCTGGGGAAAGGCTCGAAAGGAAGGCCTTGGTTTCTACCACCACAGAGGACTGACGGGTAGGAAGAGAAACAAAGAGGCCTTTTCCTTATTGGTTTGCAAAGGCAAATCCTGACCTGCTGGACTCCATGTTAACACAGCACACAAGTGTCTGCCAAGAAAGAGTAAGCAAGGTTAAAGCTCATAGGGCCAAAGATCTCTTCATGTGCCATTGGCTTAGCTTTGGGTGTTTGGCTATTGTCATGTTTTGGAAAGTTTTAGCAAAGACAATAAAGAGGGCATTCAAAATACAAAGAGAAAACCTCCCACATACCACCCATCGTGATGTGCATGGCATTGATCTAAAGCAACTAGAGCAGAGGACATCCATATGACGCCCAGCTGGTTGAGTGAAATTTTGCCCTGAGCTCCATCTGTTCTAAGCCAAAGTGACAGACATAGCCTGGGGGTTCCACTTACAGTTCAGATTTGCACAGCTCAGCTGCTTCCCTTCCTTCAGCCCCTCCCTCAGTTCTTTTCCTTTGCTTGGAAGCTATCTATGTTTCTAAAACAACAGAATTCACTTCAGTGACTTTAGAAACAACTGTCCCAGGACTAACCCTGACTCATAATGAGACCTAAGGAAGAAGCAGGAGCAAGTACTTTCTTCCTCTAGTTCTCCTGCGGTGGGGTTGATAGCCTTTATTTTATCTGCCCAGTATCCTTCCTGCCTTTGGCAGTGCTTCCTTCTTCATTCTGTGTCACCCCATTAGAGCTATAGTCTCACATCTACCAGCATCCCCTTCCTGATCACTGGGTCAGTCATGTGACTCCAGATCAGCCCATCTCAGTGCTGTGTGCCTTTAGCAACAGTGATTGTTCTGGGTACATTTGTCTCATCTAAGCAAGGCCAATCATAGTCTTGCCTGGATTGATAAATGGGTGTTGGAAGTTAATAAGAAAATGTGAATCTGGAACCCTGGTGACTGGACACTGTCCATAGGATTAAACCAATACTCAGAAGGACACTGAGCTAAGGGGTGAAGAGAGGCTGAGCTCTGATGTCACAGCTGGAACCCCTAAATCCAGCCTGAAGGTAGATCATCCTTGGACTTGCCAGATACATAGAATTTCATGTGTTTGTTCATTTATGTTTAGGCTAGTTTTAAGTTGGATTTCTACAACTTAAAATTTTAAATGTTGTAATGAATATAAGTAAATATAAAATGTTTATATTCAAGTAACCTTCATTCAGCATATGGAATCATCATTGCAATTATTGCTTGAACACCCATTCAGAGTCAGGGCCTGTACCAAGACAGTAAGTGAATGTGAATGTCCCACCAAAAAATGAAGGTACCTGAGATTCAGAGAGGTTGCTTGACATGGACACAAATCACAGAGATGGAGGAGGAGGGGATCCTAATCTCCATCTCAGGGTGGACTCACTCCATTCTATGCTCCTGAGAGAAGAGTGTAACTTGACCAAAGAAGAGTTGCTGTGCAACTCTTTTGTGCTCGTTTAGTTAACAAGATGACAGTCCTCAGCTGTGAAGCTTAGGTCCTTAGCACAGTTCCGTTTGTCCTACACAAGGCTCTAAGCTTCCAAACCAGGCTCCTGAGGGGGCCAGAACCCAGCTGGGAAACAGGTGGTGAGGCGTCTGTACTGGTCTGTTGGGCTCCCTGAGCCACATGCCAGGTATCAGGTGAGGTTTGATCTCTGCCATCAGCATTTGTTTGCTGAGAGTGGGAGATGGGCAAACACTAAGATGGTGAGTTCATCCAGGACCAGCCACTTTCGTGATCCACAGTGAGCTTATCCAGCCTTTGCTGAAGGGAAGCTCAGGAGGGGGATGGCTCTGAATATATTGGAAACCAGACATGAGGATATCCAAGCTCATCCCCAACATCCACATTTGACTGACTCTGCCTATCCTCTGACACCCTCTCCTACCTGCCCCTCAGAAGGGGCAGGGGAATAGCATCCTATGAAACCCATCCCAACCCACTAATGAGGTTTCCCTTTATTTGAATGTCAACTCCCATTCCCAGTTGTGAAAAATTCTTGGTTCCCCTTATTTAAATTCCCATTCCAAATTACAAAAAACGCATGAATGTAGCCCTGCACTATATTCATTGCCTCTGTGACTTTGGTCAAGTTACATAGGCTCTCCAAGCCTCAGGTTGCTCTTCTGAAAAATGGAAATGATGCTGTCTACCCAAAGATGTCACAAGAATTTAACAAGGGATGTGCCATCACTCCTCCTGGAGCTTGGCATGTGTCATGCTCCATGATGGTAAATATTGCTGGGGCTTCCCAGGAGCATTCATGGGAACTAACTTACTGCATTCTGGGCCCTGGCTCCTCTGCGCAATCTTCAGTTGGTGCCTATTAAATAGCTAGCTTCTTTCAAATGGGGCAGGGAGTGAATGATGGCTACTCCCATTTTCCATATTTTAGAATCCCTACAAGTAATCCCTGGCCATAGTTTGACAGGTGGGGCAGAGCTATCCTAAGATCATGGAATTCCTCCTCCAGCCTAATAAACAATTGTGTGAACAACTTGGATGCTAAGGTTAGTGGTGGGCTAACTGTGGGTGCTGTGGTGATACAAGAAACATCTGGAGAGCCCTTGAAGAGGTCTCAGGTTTCAGATACTACTCCTCCACCAAAGCCCCATGGACACAAGCAGGCTGCAGTGGATGAGAAGGAGATAAGGGACCCCACTTTCTAAGGTGGAAGCCTTTTTTTGTGGTACCTCCCATTCTGTCAAGGCCCAGGGTAGACCACTCCCATATCTACCTCTGCTGTGGAGGGGTCACCTGGGCTCTTGACAATCACAGTAGCATCAAGCTCAGGGCAAAGCCTGCTCTAGGACTGCCCCAGTGTTCCTTGTGTGGACTACGTAAGTGGGGGTCCTAAGAAGAGGACTCACCTCCAGAAATGTGCCTGCCAAGGTGGAAGCAACAGGGGAGTGATTTTCAATCCTGAGTGTATGCTATGAATCACCTGGGGATCTTGTCAAGGTGTGGATTCCCACTCAGTGGGCCTGGGGTCAGCCCAGAGATCCTGCATTTTTAGCAACTCCCAGGCAATGTTGAGGCTTCCAGCCCAGGAACCACATTTTGAGACTAGCAAGGCTCCAGGGCATAAGAAGTTCGTAGTAAATGTCTGCTCATTCATTAGTAATAGATACATGGATGAATAAATATACAAATGAATAATACAAGGGGAAAGTAGATTATAATGAAAATTCTATTATCCAAGCCAGACTGGGGTTAAAGATGGTAACTTCCAGACTTCCAGGCTTGACCTTTAACCTCCCACCCCCTGTATGTTCTTTTGACTCTTTTTGCTTTGTTATTTCTTTATTATTATTATTCATGAGATATGCACAGAGAGAGGCAGAGACATAGGCAGAGGGAGAAGCAGGCTCGGGGAACCTAATGTGGGACTTGATCCCCAGGATCACGACCTGAGCCAAAGGCAGATGCTCAACCACTGAGCCACTCAGATGCCCCTGCTGTAAGTTCTTTCTCTCCTCAGTGACAGGGCAGGAAAAAGAGCAAAATCACTACCTCTAGTATAATCTCTGAGTTTCAGTGTCCAAATCTATACATGGGGAATAATACCATTTATCTTACAGCCGTTGCAAGGATTAAATGCCTCAGAAGAGGAGCTCAAGAAGTGGTGGCTACTGACTATTATGAAATTAATTCACTTGAAGAGGTAACATTTCTCTCTTCCGTATAGAAGGAACAGGGGGAAATATTACTGGCATATATGTGCTAGCGCTGTCCTGAGGCATTTGAGGTTCACAATGTTGTGTCAAGTTCACAGACAGGGAAACTGAGCCTTAGAAGGAATAGGCGACTTCTATCCAAGGCCACAAAGCTGAGTAAGTGGCAGGGAGCAGTTGTGTCTGATTCCAAAGCCACATTCTTTCCCCACCGTTCTGCCTCTCCCCTGTGCCCTGGTTGTGGGCAACGTGCCCCAGTTGAACACAGTACTCCACAGTCAAAGGCTGTGGGATTAGCTGTCAGGGCTCCAATTCGACCCAAGTCCGGGCTCATTCCTGGCTGTGAAGCAGACAGCCTGTTTACACGACACAGGTCTGGGATGGCAAAGTTCTCAGTGCCTATTTGTCTGCTTTTGCCTTCTCTCACTCGGACCTTCAGTGAGTCAGTTTTGGTCAAATCCAAGGACAGTGTGTGCTGAGTGCCCTCCAACTTACCGGGAAGGTGTCTGAAGCCCTGAAGGTCACTGGGTGAAAGTGTCAAAGTAGACAGACAGATGACCTCTCATATCCTTGTGGGAGGGAGCTGTTTCCTGAGTAGAGGGTTCAAGGACATCCTCTCCGAGTCCCAAACAGGCCTGAATCACTGCCCCCACTTTCCGACCACAGATGTTTTCTTGCTCACAGCCAGGTTCCAAATGGGGCAGGATCTGCCAGATTGAGCTCTACAAGAGACCCAGAGGAAAGAAATGTGAATCTGACACGTTGTTTCCACCTCTATAAACCCGGCCTCCTGGTCCATAGCCCCATCTCGACTTAGTATTCCCTCTCCTGCGGCAGCGACGACTAATTTAACTGCTCCCCAGAGATTCCTGCTCCCCTGCTGTAGTATGGAACTACCTGGGGGACATGGCTGCCATGTTAGTGATCCTGTTTCTAAGCCCCCCTTGCTTCTTGTGGGGGCCAAGGGACTGCTTCTGACCAACCAGCGGAAGTGATGTGTCTCCCTCTTGGGCCAAGGCATGCCTCCTCCGCCCTCTCTTTTTCATCCCAGAGAGAAAGAAGTCACAGGTGGAAGGAGCTATGTCTCTGACTCACCATGTGGAAGGCTTCCTGCCGACCAGGAACACCCACATAGACAGCTTGGTAAGTGAGGAATAAAGCTTTATTATTTTGAAGCCACTGAAACTTTTGGATTTGTTTGCTAGAGCAAGTAACATTACTGTTAGTACACCCCAGGGCTGGGATAGCAGCGTAGACTCTGATTGGATCCTTGGTCCAATGGGCAGTACACTGTGCTCAGAACTCCCTCACTGGGATCTCACAGGACCCTCATACGACTCTGGCAGATAATTTCCAGCCCATTTTAAACCACAGAAACCTTGGCTCTGGGATAGTAAATCATTCATTCCAGATCATATGGCAAGAAGTGGCAGCAATAAGGTTCAAACAAATTTCTATCTGACAACAGATGCAAGAAGCCTTCCCTTTAACCACCTCTGGACAGTGCAAGTCCTGAGGTCCCAAAGAAAGAGCATGTTCCTACAATCATCCCTGGGCAAGAGTACATGATCTGAACCCCTTTATTGGTTTCTAGGGCTCTTCTCATACAGGCCCCCACCTGGGATCTGGGAAGGATGACAGGAAAGAAGAATGGAAGCTGATTCCTCATCGCTCTAATCCAGCCAGCCACAGGACAAAGAGAGCCCTTGCAGAGATTGATACACCTTTCCTATACCCTCTCCTAGGTCTGGTACAGACCCCAAAGGAGGAGCAGCAAGTTTGGATGAAGTCCCTTTGGAGTGAAACGTTGTTTTTTTAAAAGGAGTCTTAAATTTGCTCTTGGCAGGTCATAGTGAAATAGACTTCCGGTAAATTTCCCAATTGAGGTGATTCAAAAACTATTTAAATGAAAATGTGCAAAGGTGGCCAAATTGTAAGGTAT
The DNA here is from genome assembly GCF_018345385.1 of Vulpes lagopus. Lineage (NCBI taxonomy): Eukaryota > Metazoa > Chordata > Mammalia > Carnivora > Canidae > Vulpes > Vulpes lagopus. Next base: position 69,680,894 of record NC_054830.1, read on the forward strand.
GAATTATGCTCTACTGAGTTTGATGCAGGCTCACCAAGGACAACCCCAGAGGGTGCCTGTGACACGGCAGTAACATTGCACTCAAGTACAGAAAATAGGGACTGTGCAATAAGAAGCTAGAGGTCTAAGACCCAGCTTCCTGGCTTAATGTCTGGAGCAAGACATACCTTTCATAGTCCCGGCTTCCTCATTTCTGAAGAAGGGATGAGGGTAGGAAAGGTATGACTCTCTTTTCCTAGCAGTGTTTGCAGGCTTCCCTTTTTCATTTTCATGTTCAGCATCTTGTACCTGAACTATTGCAGCAGGAAAGGTAGAGAGTGGTTCCAGGACCTTCTGCTCCTGCTTCCCCCTCACTAACCAGTGAGACAGCTCTGCTGCTTAATCCATCTGCAGTACCCAGCATCCTCAGGATAAAATCCAAGCTCTTCAGACTGCCATTCCAAGTGTTCCATGATCTAACCTTGACCTTCATTTCTACCATACATTCCTTTATCCAATCCTTGATTACCCACAACAGGTCTCACACACACTTCCCTGTGCACTTCCTGCCATTCTATCCTTTTAACTTTCCTGATATCCTCTTCCCTATCCTAACTTTACAGGATCAAACCTTATCCATCTTTCAAGGCCAATGTCAATACAATCACTTCTAGAAATCCTTTCCTGATGTCCACACCTAAGACCTCCATCCCTGCCTTCCAAGCTCAGGCAGCAGACTTCTCAGGCTTGGATACTTTTGAAACTTGTTGACTCATTATTTGACCCTATTTCTTAGCTCCCCTCTCAGCTCCTTAGAGAAAGAACTCCACCTGCTTCGTCTATGCATTCTCCAGCACCTAGAGGTATACTTGGTACAAAGCTGGTATTTGGCAAGTTTACTAAGTTCATTTAAAATTGTAAATCAAGGAAAGACTAAGAAAAGACAGTTGACAGAAAAGAATGAGACAAAGCCCTCCAGTGGTAACAGGTAAATCCTGATACTCATGACTTAACATAATAACAGGTGACCTCTCACTCCACTCCCAGTCCCTCAGGGATCAGGCAGTTCCCTAGAGCAGAACTTCTCCAGGCAGAGGCAGGAATCCAGTCTCCTCATAATCTTTGCATCCCAAGTGTTTTTGCTTCCAGCTTGCAGGTGGAGTTACAAGATTGTGGAAGTCAGCATAGGACACTTTATGTCCAGGTTAGAATTGGTGTCCATTCCTAATACTTGAAGGATTGTCTGTGAAACCAGAAGCACTGGCATCACCTGAGGGTTGCAGAAAATCAAAATCACAGGCCCACCCCAAACCTGCTGAACCTGAGTCTGCATGTTAACAAGATTCCCCAGGTGATGTGTGTACACATCGCAGCATGAAAAGCACTCATGGACATCATTTCTGCCCAAGTTCCTTCAGCAGGAACACAGTCCCGGGGCCTGAACTAACTGAGGAAGCCTGGAAAAATGTCTCTACCCTGAGGCCTCGCATTGGGAAGTAGGTTTTACTTACCAGAGACACTGCCACAAGCAGCATAGAAGATGAAACGGATCCATTCATACTTCCAGGTCAACCAAGTCATGTAGACACTCTGTACCTCAGTCACCTACTCTGCCATGGCAGTTGGTGGATGGAGTTTCTATGCCTGGCTCAATAAGCAACAGGCTGTTTCAAGATGGTGGAAGCCAGCAGAAGGGCCAGGAATTCCCATACATCTGCAGAGAAATGGAAGCCAGGTGAAAAGGCACATTAAAAAACTTTTCAGCTCCTGAAGTTGAAAAAACATTTAAACATTTAAATAGTGGAGTCTAAAAAAAAAAAGAAGAGAGAGCTCCCCATTGCTCCCACCAATGGTCATTCAACCAGTGCAAAGGCCATAAGCAGCCACAGTAGCAAGCTGGAATAATCCATTGTTCATTTTTTGTGAAGTTTTGACCTGTTCGACCCAGCTGTTTTCACTATTTCCATTGGTCATTGTTTCTGGTTCTCATTAGTTGAAATTTATTTTAATTATTCTGTGACTCTATTTTTTCCAGAACACAAGGATTTGAGGTTCACATACTTTCATCTTTTATTTATGATTAGTTAATTAACCAGCACTGCATGGAGGGATGAGGAGAGCAGGAACTTTTCAAAAATCCTTTTCTCATGTAAATGTGTAGACTACTTAACAAGAGAACTCAGATCCTTTGTAATATTTTACTTGATGGCGTTTTACTTAGGAAACACTGGTAAGCCAGCTCTGATCTTAAATTTTAAAGCATTTCATTAAAATAAAAAAAAGAAAACATAACATTTCACAATATGAATTTGCTTCATTTTGCATGTGCCAAACAGAAAAAAAAAAAGTAAAGCAATCAAAATTTTCTCAACACTGAGCATGAAATTTTTATAGCAGAACATCCCTTGTCCAAATATATTATACTTTTATTTTTAAGCCATGGGGAAAGAAATGATTTAGAAACTCAATAGGAAAAGAAAATAAATGCTTAAAAGTATGTATCATGGAAAGTCTTTTCTAGTGCTAAGTATGAATTGACATTTCACATCCACGAATATGATTTCATATTAGGAGTCAATATCGTGTTATACATAATTCATTCATGAGCTGCAAGGGTGAATGGGTAACAACATGCATATGTATGCCATCAGTCATGGGATAATTTCTGCATTGTTAAAGGACCATATATCTTTTCTCTTCCTTTTGCTTTCATATGAGGCAAGACCGCCGCTCTTGATGAACCATCCCTTTCAGGACTTCAAAAACTAGGTTCATGACTTCCAAGACTCCCTCTCCAGAATCCACCTTCCTCTTGAGCTTCATACCTACATAACAATTCAGTGTAGGACACCTTTATTTCCAGAAGGACCTCAAATTTGCCTGTTCCATAGGTAGCCCGCCATTTTCTCCTAAAACTTCTTATTCCTTCTTGTATTTTCTAAGAAAGTACTCAAATATTTGCTGAATTATTGAGGTACATGGAGATTCATTCTTCATTTTCCTCATTTTTATTTCCACAGAACTAACATGATCCTTTATATACATTTATGTTAGCTTCACCACCATCCCCTGCTCCTGCTCTATCAAATAACCTGAAGGGTCTTGAAAGAATCTACAAGATGATACAAAGAAGACAGTTAAAGAAATGAAGGAATGACAAACTAGCAAGGTTGAAAGAAGCTAGGGGAAGACTGATTCCCAGCACTGCACCCCAGGAAGTTGGGATACAAAACGGGTTCTGAGCTTTTCCAAAGGCTGAAAGCAAAGTGGGAAACACTTATCAGGGATGTGTGATTCATAGTGTCTGTTAGATGAAAGGAAATGCCAGCTGTTCAAGATGAGCATGATTTTATTATATAACAAAAGCAATGCCAGCAAAAGTGGGTGGTATATGCTTCCTCACAGGATGACTTAGGCCTAATGAACCCTCTTTGGTTGCCTGCCTTGTCTGTTTAACAATTATTTAAGTGAAAATGTACTTAGGTAAATACCTTAGTGAATACCTCAATTAGCCTTTCCTTGAAGACTGTCTGCAGAAGAGTGTAAATGGGCAAAGAATTACCTAATCTCCATCATCTTTTCTACTTCTCTGAGTCTATGATTCTGGTGAGCATCCTCAGATGAAATGTGAGTCCAATATAGGTTTCCCCACCCTCCAGAAGTAGAGTATTCCCCCTAAAACCTTTCCTAAGCCAAAAGGAAGTAAAGCAAAGAAACAATTGCCATCAATTTATATGGAAATTTTTTTAGCATTCCCAGACCCCAAAAATAACCCCTCTTAGGCTTTTCTGATACCTTAGGACACATCTTGCTAATAGTGCACAGAATAATTCGAGATAAAGCACAGATCCTCACAGATGCAACCCAGAGCACTGGCAGCTTGATGCTGAGATGCTAAGTGTACTTCCTGGGGAAGGAGCTTCCTTGGGGGGTGGGAGAGGACTCCTGCTGTTGAGGATGTGCATTATATAAAGGCTTGCTGCAATACAAATGCTGGGCGCTATTTTGGCTTTTCATCTTTTTTTTTTTTTTTCAAAAGCAAAAATCCTCTTCATTTTTATTTCAGTTTGCGAAAACGGGTCCTAATATGGATAGATCTTTCGGAAAATCCAAGTGGTGTAACGTGAACTTTTGAAAGGTGAGGGATGCCTATCTAAAGTGTATTTTAGTGAATCAAGTTCCTTTGTTGTCTGCTTCAACTTCCTCTTTTGCCATGTAAACTTCATCAACACGGCCAACACTCTTTTTTTTAAAGTTTTATTTATTTATTCATATGAGAGAGAGAGAGAGAGAGAGAGAGAGAGAGAGGCAGAGACACAGGCAGAGGGAGAAGCAGGCTCCATGCAGGGAGCCTGACATGGGACTCATCCCAGGTCTCCAGGATCAAACCCTGGGCTGAAGGCGCTGCTAAACCGCTGAGCCCCAGGCTGCCCAACAGTTAACTATTCCTTAGACAGCACACTCACCCCGCTGGTCCTTGCTGGTGCTGTGTCCCCTGCAAAGCACTTTCTCATCCCAAATCTCTGTCTTGCATTCCTGGCTCATACAACCCCAAAATCCAATTTCTTCTGTGAACCTCTCCCCAGCTCTGGAATTGGGAGCTCCTTCATTTAGGCTCCCACACCACATACATGCTCCTCAGCTGCTGCATTTATCCACAGCATATCAAGATTCCCTGTTCAGTGGCTGCACCCATATGTAACATGTTAATATTTATTGAGCACTCACTATGTATCAAGTACAGAGCTAGAGGCTTTAATATATATTTACCTCTTTGATTCTTATGTTACTTTTCTGTTGCTGAATAACAAATCAACCTTACACAATCTTACACAATAAGCATTTACCCTTGGGTAAATGCTCTGTGGACCAGGAATGTGGATGTGGCTTAGTTGGATGACACTGACCCAAGGCTTCATAAGATGCTGCTGCCAAGCTGGCCAGGGCTGTGGTGTCATCTGAAAGCTGCAAATTTGGTAATGAGTACATGGGGGTTTGTTTTACTAGGCTTTTTACTGTTGTGTATATTTGAAATTTTTCATAATAAATAGGTAATATAAAATCTGAAGTCACATAAAATTTCTAAGTCGGGTCAGGGAGGAAAAAGAAGCTATGGGGGAAATTCCTCAATGAACTGCCACAGTACATCTTTGGAGAAGGTTTTAATATCCCAGTTTGCAGATAAGGAATCTGAGGCTCATGGTGATGAGAAGGCTCTAGAGCTGGGATTTGTAGCCATGTCTGTTTGGCTCCAAGACCAACATTTTCTCCACTCTACCACACTAACATATACAAATGCTATCTCTGCATCGAAGATCTTCAGGTTGCCCTGGATTCTGGGGACCCATGAGGTTATATGAATGCCCACCTAACACTGGCTCCCAGCCTTTATCACCCCCAGCTGAGGTCTCCCCAGTCACCCGGGTGTCTTACCTGAACGGAGTACATAATGTGCACCAGGCAGTAGCCCTTAATATCAACTCACCGTCGCAATACCTCTGATAGGTAGGTATTGTTACTCCCCTTTTCCAGAGAGGAGATTGCCCCTTATAGAAATGAAGTCACATCTCAAGTCATACAGCTAGACGAGGTGGAGTTCAGATTTGAATCTAGGACTGTCAGATTCAAAACGATTGCTATGTTTATAGAGCATTTAGAACAGTGACCTAATAAAAAAAAAAATCCACACTGGCAGTTGAGTGGCCTAGTGTCAGCCACTTTTCTTGCTGCCTACCAATGAGATCTTTCTCAGATTGCTTTCTCTCTTCCACCCATAGTCTTCACATTATAGAAGAGAAGCTGTTCTCAATGTCCCTTGAGGCAGGATTTTCAAACCATAGCTCAGAACCATGAGCAAGTAGTCCAATCAACAGGGTCACCACAAACATTTACAAAAAGAAAGAAAAAAGAAGAAAAGAAAAAACACATCAGAGTAAAGATGAGTTGTTTCATGAAGATGCACATACATGCAAACACACACATACAGGTATGTTGCATGTGTGCACACGTGCGTGCACGTGTGTGTATGTACACACTGGATGATGATGTAATATCAGTTTGCCCCTGTGGGTTGTGATCAAGAGTTTGAAAGTCAGTGCTTTAATGCATCTTTCAGATGAGAGAATTCAGGTTAAGTTTGACAATTTGTGAACATAAACCACTAGTTTCCTGAAGACTCTATAAATCATCAGAGAAAGGAGAACTTTAGAATCAGACCCCTTTGGATTGGAATCTCAACTTTCCTACTTCTGATTGTATATGCCCTTGGACAAATCATTTCACTTTTTTGGGCTATGGTTTCATCATTCATAAAATTCAATTAATAATGTCCATCTTATGGGATAATAATGAGGCTTAAATGAGAAAACAAACACTTAACAAAGTTCATAGTGCATAGCAATGTTCCAAAAATGTTAATTATAATAATAATTATTAATTTTAATATTTTTATTATGAACACCATCACTGTTTTCAAATTGCATTGAAATTACTTGTTTATATGTCTCTTCTGAGACTGGACTCACAAAGAAATCTAAGGGATTCTTCCTCTTTCTTTGTGTTTCCAAAACACATTTTATTCAGTGCAAATTGATTATATGGACAGCACCTCCAAAGTTAGAACTTGGATCAGAAGGTGTAAAGACTATTCTTATATACTCCCCAACAAACTTATAAAAGGACTTTCATCCAGTTAAGAGCTCTTTGAAAAGAAAAATCACTATCTTGAAAAGGAATAATGAAGACTAAGCACCATAAAGTATTTCATCATTATGAGGTTAAGACCATGCAAATTACTTAATTCAGTCTCACCACCACATAGCAAGGGAAGTATTATTCTCATGCTCCATGCTACAGATGTGGAAACTAGAGTTCAAAGAGGTAAAATGACTTGCCCATGCCATAGAACCATGACTTTAAGGTCTATGTTCTTTCCCTTGCATCAGTGATTCTGAAAAACATTAGGTTGCATGCAAGAAAAACCAGGGATCCTTTGTACGGGTGATTCTGACTCACCTGGGGGGATGGGTCAGAAAAAAAAGGCTACTCCTCTCACCTACTTAGAGAGTGGGTATCTTAGAGATATCCACTTAGATACCTCTAAGATACCCACTCACAAGCAATGGCCTGATTTTATAGCCCAGCAAACCTATCAGCACATTTGCAAAGGCTGTTCTCAGTTATGATGGGCATGTAGGGAGTTGGAATCTGGAAGACTCAGTTTAATTTTGCCTCTTGACCAAGCCTCAGGCCCTAGGGTTGAGAGTGGTGAGAGGAGCATCTTTGGATTGCCTGTGCTCTCTGGCCAACTGTGTGCAGCCAGGAGTAGGGCCAGCCTAGATCTACACTGCCTCGTGATGGGGATAGCAGAGGTGCCAGAGCTCTGAAGGGCTTTGGGAGAGTGAAGGTCTGTCCTCAGAGAAGCCACCCTCAACTCTTTCAGCCAGAGTTGGTGGTCCCAAACACAGCTCCCACATTTTTTGTGTACAGAGTTAGTTTTGTGTAATTGTCAGTTTATAAGATTGCCTCCCAGAAAATAAAGGTGTAGATGGTGAGCAGAGGAATCACACCATATTCATTTTTCTATCCCCAGTACCCAACCCCAGGCACTCGGCAGATACTCACTGAATGTATGAATGAATGAATGAATGAATGAATGAATGAATGAATGAATACAGAGCAAACAGAATTATGACTTACTCTGATTATGATGTGTAATAAAAGTCTCCTAGATGCTCTTGTCTTTTTCTAGTCGTTAGGTTTGACCACCTCTAGAATTCAAAGGAGAAGATCTTTTATTTTTTTTCACCATGATAGAAACTTATTTTTCTTGGAATACTTTAAAAACATAAAAAAAGAGCACTTCTTAGGAAGCTATAAATATGATGAACAATAAACTTTGTGGTTTGTGAGACATGAAACACCATAAACTGTTTTGAAAAGATAATTTTACTGGAAACAATATATTTGGAAATGAATTTGCCATCCCAATCGCCAAACCTTGGCCTGCTAAGCCCCTAGAGGAATATGGGATATGAGGCTTTGTGGTGCAACCAACAAATGACACTTCACAGAGCGATTGCCCCAGGACAGGTCCTGTGCACACAGCATCTAGTTTAATGTCCTAACTGCACCCTCCCAGTCTCCCTGTGATGGAGGAGATGCATCCCCATCTGACAGCTACAGGAACTGAGGATCAAGTGTCACACAGCTCATAAGAAGCGGAACTAGATTCAGATCCAGGTCCTTCTGAGTCTCCACCCCATAGATTTCATGTAATACCCAGATTTTTCTCAGTTCAGAGCTGTCATCATGAATCACTTTCAATGAACTCTAATACAGATCAATGAAAATCCAGACCAAGACAACAACAACAACCTTCCCTCCTCAAAGAACTCTCTTAAGCTCTTTCTCTGTCTCCCTTGCCAAGTTATTTAATAGAAACCATGCTCTTTTGAGGAAAAGCAATGAATGCCATCCACTATTAACTATATAAAACACACAAAATTCCGTGGTAGCTGTTGCACCATTACCCTGAAGCCCTGAAGTCATGTGGACTTCTGGAAAAACCAGACTGCAACAAACATAAGTAAGGAATAAATGTTCATCAAATAAAGTTTGGAATAAATGGCAAGTGAATAAAGAAAGTGCCCATAACCTACCACCCAGAGACTGAGATATTTAAGTAACATTTACTTGGAGATGTATGTGGAACCACAGCATGTACCATGTAATATGACATCATTTTGGTTTTCCATTCAACGTTTAAGCAGACACATTTTTCCTATGCACTGAAGTAGTCTCCATGGATTTTACCAGGTTCATAATACTCCATCAAGGAAAGACCCATTAATTAATCATTTGTTGTTGTTGTTACATGTTTTATCTAGTTGTAATTGCTCTATACAATTCTGTAAGGAACTGCTTTTATTTTTTAATAAAGCTTTTTTAAAAATGTCATGATCATGACATGAGGAAACATGCCCAGAAATGGAATTCAGGTCTCTTAGCTGTGAACAGCATTTCAACTGCCAGAACATTCTCTGAAAGGTTACTGCACGCTGTGCTTCATCACAGAGCATTTCCCTCCGCTGCACCCAAGGAGCCACCTTCCAAGGGAGCCACCGGTGTAGGTGTACAGAGCCCCGCACTCAGAAGGGCTCCCTGTTTGGTTTAAGGTTCTGTTCGCGCCATGTGTTTGTAGGTAAGTCTGATGGAACATAGGAATAGGCAGGTAAGCAGAGAGATATGGGCAATGTGTGTGTCCACCATTCCTTGTTCACATACAGTGTGGCCATACCTCACAAGTATAGCATTCCCATTCCCACAGACCCCCAATGTGTGAAGTTCAAAGCAAATGTAAGGTAAATATGTTCCTTCTACAACTGAATAAGCTAGGAGGACTGGGGCCACTGACAATACTGACAGGCCATGCTTCTTATTAGAACCACAACTTGCTTCATGCGACCAACCAGCACTACCATGTGTCTTAGCCAACCAACCACTTAGTTCACTTTCCTCTTCATCCACCCTACCCACCAGTGAGCCAAGGGTAGAGAATGTCGGTAGAATATGCACATATCAGGAAGTGAATTTAAAAAGTTGAGTTCGTTTTGTGTGGCATTTACACAGTGAAAATGTGTAAGCTTTTGTGTAAGCAGATGCATGTACAAACTGTACATAATACAAATTTCCAGGGTCGCACTAATGCAGACTAATTTCAGTGATTCCACATAGGCGTTGGCCTCCTCCTTCTAAATGAATCCAGTCGCTTCGAGAGAGTCAGAGTAGGATTTTACTAGGTGCAGTCTTCCTTCTTCCTCCTCCCCTCCCTTCCTCAACTACCTTCTGGCTCAACAGCCGGCTGATGGTGTTTTGCACAATCTAATCAGGGAGAGCCTCCCCAGGCCAACATCGGCCAGATAGTGCGGGATCAATAGCAGTGTTGGTGTGGGGGCTAGTATTTGGTGAAAGGCAACAGGGCTAATATTTCTTTATTACCATGTGCTTCATGGTGCTTAGGTTCTTTATTTACTTGCTTGCTGGTAAATTTTTATAGCCTCATTCTGCCAAATATTGCTTTCATTTAGGTTAGGCCCTCATTTCTGAAATACTTTTGAACTTTGGCCTGCCGTAAAGTCACTCTTGCTCTTATGAGTTGATCCCTCTTTGTAAAATTGCCAAGCTTTCCTTCTAAAGACATTATTATAGCAAAGTCATTTTATATATATGATAGCCAGTGTGCAAAAATCCCCTCAGGCTGATAACCCACAGTCTGGAGAAGGACAAGCCTAACCTGTATGGTGGTTGTTTTCAAACGTGGCTGTGCAGTTAAAAGGATGGAGGCGCTTTCCAAAGTAACGATGCTTGGGTCTCACTCCCCACCATTCTGACTCAGTTGGTCTGTGGTGCATGCTGGGCATGCAGAGGTGATCTCCAGAGGTGATTCTGTATGCAGCTCTGGCTTTTGAAGGTGCTGAGAACCACTTCTCTACGATCCTATCTGTTTAAATTCAGAGGAGGAAAGAGTACGTAGAACTGAGACAGAACCAGCTCATAGAATGTTGCACATGTACGTTGTCTCTAAAAGGGACTTCCCAGACACTGTGCCAATGCCACATCGATAGGAAAAAGCAAAAAGGGTCACAAAGCACTCCATGACAGGGACAATGTCTTGTTCAACTTTGTGTCCCAAGCGACCAACACAATGCTGGCACCTAGTAGGTGGTCATCAACAAATGGCCTGATTTGTAACATAAGATGCTTAAAGGATGAAAATTTAAAAGTTTGGAAAGCTATGTCTGAGCCAGATCATGCAGGCCTAGAAAGTTCTTAAGTTGGCAGTTCCATCATCTGAGCTGTTCAAGGGGAAATAAATCTGGTAGTAGTCACACATGATGCTTTGGTTGGAGAACAAAGCTGGAGATGGTTTAGGAGGCAAAGGCCCAGGAGGGGGCTCGTGAGGATCTGAACCAGGCCAGAGAAAGTGGGGGGATAAAGTGGTGAGTTGTGCAGAAAGATTGTTCATGGACGTGCTTAGGACAGAAGCCTTACTTTTCTGCACCACACCTCTATCTTCTCCTACCCTGACACCTAGAGAACCTCAAATGCTATCACTGTCATCCAGTCGAACTCTTAGGAGGATGGACACAGAGACAAGCATCTGCTCCCTGGTCCTTCCCCATCGGCCCCTCTTCATTCCCAGAGCCCTCCTCCAGTGGTAATAGTAGGAGCCATTCTTTCCATTATGACCATCATTTTTATGTTAGCTGTTCTAACGTACAGCAAGGATCTCATCTTTAGAATTAGCCAGTAAAGATATGGAAAGTTGCTCTACCTTATCTGGGAGCACTAATTAAAATGACAGGAAGATTTCATTTTTCACTCACCAGACTGGCAAAAATTAAAAGACTAATAGTATCTATTGTCAGTGAGGGAAAAGGAAAAGTGTGCTCTTAATTCTGCTCGCAGGAACGTACATCGGTGGACTCTTGCGAAGGCAAATTTGGCAGTATCTATAAAAATGTTAAATGTGCATTCTCTTTGATCAAGCGGCTTTAGTTCTTGATTCTGACCCCAGGGAAATGCTTTCACATGAGTACAAAGAGGTAAACACTGCATTTACTGGTTGCAACAAAATATTGGTAGCACCATACCCCTCATCAGTAGGGAATGGTTGAAAACACCACTGGTGCATCCAAACTACGGCTTCAGTGGAACCATCCAAAAGAATATGGCTGATTTGTGTATTCTGGCATAAAACATTTACTCAGCAAAAAAGCAAAGTGTTGATGAGACCATAAAAAAAAAAAGCACTGTAAAGTCTATATTACTAATAAAATCGAGGACATATACACACGAAGGAAAAGGGGAATGAACTTGCACTTTCGCTCTGATAATGTATTGAGACTTCACAGATAGAATGCATTTGTGTTATTGGGTAATTATAATAAATAAACACATAGTAAGAGCCTGGTAAAGAAGGGGCTCTCCTTCACTGTATCTCCTTTTTCCTTCATCTTAGAAGAACGTCATGATGTGGAAAAGGTAAGATTACTGCTCCAACATGCTAAATGGGAAATCTGACAGTGAGGAGAAGAGACTTGTCTGAGTAGCAGGATGGGTTAGGGACAAAGCCAGGATGAGAATCTAGGTCTTTCGACTCTATTCCAGAGCCCCAAGGATCGCACCCCTTGCGGCATTCAGCTTCCAAGCCTTCATGCCATCTCGCCCAGGATCAAAGGAAGTCCTCAACCCATTCTTTCAAGAGAACCTCTGGACTCTTACAGACTTCCAAGTTTTCAAGCTTTTTCTCTCCCTTTTCTGTTTTTACAGGGCCCAGAATCCTTCAAATCTCCAGGTGAAACCTGAAAGTTCGGTGTTGCAAAGGACTTGTCTGATGTTCCGTCCGATTTCCATCCAAATAAATCTCATTTTGCTGATGTCTGTGAAGTCTGACTTTATAGCAGAGAGCTCTCCTAGGACTCTGTCTTTAATAAAAGGGGAAAGAAGTGGAACTACTAATTTAGTTTCTTTAAAAGGCATGTATTTTCATGCACATTAAGTCCATCTGTTGGTGAAATGGATGCCTTTGCACAGTGTATAATTTGATAAAACCCAAAAGAACTCAGAGCTCCCAGCTTGAAGCAGAAATAGAGAAAGTGGCTGGGAACCTGACTTAAGTGGATAAATCCACCAACCACTATTTTTAGAACTAAAAACTGATTTAAAAAAGATACTCATCATGGAGAAAGATTCGTGTTCTTAGTGTACAAGATTCTCAGCACATCTGAACTGGTTTAGGGACCAAGCCCAAAGGGCCCGCTGTCTGCAGCTCGTTGACTGGAGATGTTTCTCAGTGCTGTGCAGTCTCTGAGCACCTCACTTCCTTCCCTATACTGTCCAATAGCTCCCCTCTGGTTGCAGAACTTCAAAGCTAGCGGCCATGCCTTATTTGTCAGTGCGAAGTATTTTAAAATTTAAAGTGTTAGCACCATTTAAACCTTGGCATTCTGCATTAAAACATTGGACATTTCACACACACACACACACAATCAGAAATCAGGGTTCTTGAAAAATCAGATCTGAGCATGTTGGGTCCAAATTCCTTCAGAGCATTAACAGGCTGATGCTGCACAGTAGAGGCATCATGTGAAAAGCATTCACCTCCTGGTTGCACAGACCCACACTTGAAACTGCAACACTTGGTGTTAAAGATTAAAGTCTAAACTTCTCAAAAGACATTCAAGGTCCTGTGCTATTGGCTTCTGGCCAACTCCTTCATCTTCATTCCTTTCCTGTTTTTCACCTATTTATTTAGTCAACAAACCTTTACTGTTTGCTAGCATAAACAGGCTGTGTGCTAGATGATTCAGGAACAAATCAAATGCATGTATCAGGCAGGGTCCCAACAGATGGCATACACAAACCAGGACAATCCAAACAGCATTGGTTGAATAGTAGGAGAACCACAAAGATAACACATTACCTTGAGGCTGGAAGCTTTGGGACAGTTAGTACGTTTTTAGGCCTGAGGTGAGAGAGTTGCTTAGCTGGAGAGATGCTGTGATCTCCCACTGGGAATGCAACCAGCTCATAAGAATGTGCAGAGCAAGGGCTAGAGGGAAACATCACCTGCTCTCACTTTCTTCTCTACTGCCAGTCTTCTGGGGGCCGGGGGTTGGGGGGGGGGGGTGCTCCTCCACTGGCCAAGGCCAGAAGCAAAGGTCCGGGAGGCCTCTTGATGCAATCCACAAAGGTCAGCTTCCCCGGACAGAGAAAGTGCAGAGTGGATCAGAGATATAAACAGAGGACACTGAGTTAAACCCATCCATCCTTTAAGGAATTCACGGTCTAGTGAGAAGAAAGGCAAAATCAATAGACAGTGACAGCGCAGTGGGGGCAGTTCCGTGTTAACGAGCATCATGGCAGCCTACAGGAGCTCAGAAGAGAGAACTAGCCAGGCAGAGGCAGTCAGGAAGCCTCCTGGGAAACAGTGATCTCAAAGTTGAGATACAAATGATAAAAAACAAGGAGTTAGCCAGATAGAGGTGAGGAGGGGGAGGTGAGCTGTCCCAGGAGAGGGAGCATCCCATTACTCAGGCTTCATAGGCATCATATGCTCGATGCCCTGGGTCTCTCAGCATTCCCCAATGTCTCTTCTTTTGTACCCATATGCTCAGGCACAGACCCTTCCTCTGTTGGAAGAGCTTCCCCCAAGCCTTTTTGGGAAGTTCTCTCATCCCTATCCTCTCTAAGCAATTCCACTCCTAAATGTACCAACAGAAATGTGAACATACAGGCACCAAAGGACACACATTAGAATAGTCACAACAACACTAAGCATAGTAACCAAATGTGCAGCAACAGAGACTGGGTCTGTGGATTATGATCTACCCACAGGGTGGAACACTAAACAGCAGTGAGAATGTGTGATCTATAATGATGTGTAAAAATATGTAACAGTATCACAAATAAGACATTGAGTGAAAGAAACCAAACACAAAAGAATATATCCCATGAGATTCTATTGATAAAAAGTTCAAAAGCAAGGAATTATATGGTGTTAGAATTCAACACAGTAGTTACCCCTTAGGAAACCGGTAGTCACTGCAAGAAGCAAAGATATGAGGTCTGTGTTGCTAGTAACCTCCTGTTTCATGAAGTGGGTGCTGGTGGCATGGCTTCACAAAAATTCATTGACCTGCACACTTATGACATATATAATTCTCTTTATATCGTACTTTAAGTTACCTTCTCCAGGAAGCCTTCACAGATTATTGAATGACAAGGGCTTCATGTCCAAAGAGCTTAAAAAACCCTTCTGAAAACCCACCCTTGATGTCTGAAAACCACTGAGGATGGAGTAACAAATCAAGACTGCGGGCTTGCCTCAATTTTCCTGGAGATCCTGGACAAATCTTGTCCACTCTATTGGCTCTATCTACTGCTTTAACATGATGTGATAGAGCAGATATGCTTCTAGTTTCTTTCGGTGATTAAGGGGTTTATAGGCCAATGTGTCATCCAGCATTTTCTGAACTTCCTTATCAATTCTCATAGCCTTTGGTCATAAAACAACTCTTAAACGGCTGCAACTCTCAGATGAGTGGCACCCAACTTTCTCTTCAAGAAGGGGCATTGTCAGTAATTTTCTTTCATGAGCCCCACATAATGGGAGAAGATGCATTTTAAAAATAAAAAAAAATATATGTTTACTGTGTAAGGATCTATTTGTTTTAGTCAAGATATTTATATATATCCCTCCAGTGGGTTGAATAATTCCCACTCAAAGCAGAGTAATATGATAGTTTAGTTCCCCACCCCCTCCCAGGAAAGTTCATACCAGGGGCTCAAATGTAGGATTTCCACTATTAAATTTAGAACACAGAAGTTCACCCAAGAACCCTTGTTTCTTTTCCTCAAGCCTCTCAAGATGGCACCCCTAGGCAAGGCCATGTGTCAATTCCTTATCCCACATACCAACGAGACTGGATTTCTTGGTATTTCTTGATGTACTTATCAGATATTTGATACTAGTTTCCTAAATTCTTTTCAAAAGTGATCTCAGAAGGATACAGGTTTTTGTGGTATTACAGAACCCAAGTGAAATTAAAAAGGACTATCTCAATAATACCAACGGTGGCTGCAATTTATGCTGTACCTCTTATATACACAGCTACTATCCTAGGCACCTTCTATGGGTTCACTGGGGCTGTTCAGTCAGATAATATGGGTTCAAATCCCACCTCTGCTCCTGACTGGCTCAGTGACCTAAGTGAGTAGGTACTTAACCTCTTGGAGTCCTCATTTCTTTATCCATAGAATGAGACTTCTCACATAGTTAGGTCATTGAGTTATTGGGGGGATCAATGCGTATCATCCATGGAAGCACATGGCCCAGAGCTTGGCACAGAGGAAGCACTCAAAGATGCTAGCTACTCGTAGTAATTCTATTCTCTTCAAAACAACTCTTTCAAGAAAGCATCAGTATCCCCATTTTATAAAGAAAAAACTGAGGCTCAGAGACTTGCCTAAGATTACACAGTGATTGAAAGAGCAGATCTAGGACTTTCAATCTAGTTGTAGATAACACCAAATCCTGACCTCCTTTCCCTGGTCGGTCCTTTAGCCTCTGTTGTAGGTAGCAGGTTGTAATATAGTTGGAAGCCTCCATGGCTGCTTCTGTCTCTTTAGAAACATAATCATTTTTGAGAGAAAGAACTTTTTTTTTTTTTGCTTCATTACTTAAATGAAAAAAAGTAAAATTATCAGGTAAGGCTTTTACTCTTGTGATAAAAACCTAATTTTCTCAAGTTCATTCTTTTATGTTCCCATTCAAGACTGTCAGCCCTAATTTCATGAGAGTTGCCAATCTTGTTTTAGGCATTAGCGAAAAGGTCCAAAGAACCTTTTGGAACCAAGCCGAGTGATACAACCTTGGGAGTCTCCTTGCCCTCTCAAGGGGGCCTCAGTTTCTCCTTATGTAAAACAGGGCAGGGGGGTGGATGGAGGCTCTCCCAGTGCCTGAAGCCTTGACACAGAAGCATCTCTTCTGACATCATTTCAGGGCCCTTTATACACGTGAGCTGCTGGGCTTCAAACGTTTTTGATTCCTGCCCCGTCTTCCTGAACTATGTCAGCAGAGGAAAACAAAACAAAACAAAAAAAAGAATCCAACATCTGTTTTCACACCATGGCTGGGAATTCATTCCTAAAACATTTTTCATACTTGACCAGAAGGGCATTTCGTCACGAGTAACAGGATCCGTCCCTTGCTCTCTGGCCTCCTTTGCACTTTGCTGATAAGACAGTAATGAATGTGCTGATGCACATTTCCAGGAATCAAAGCTTCTCCCTGGCCCAGGCCAACACTGCTGTCTTCTCAGAGGCAGGTGCCAGAGCCCCGTGCCCTTCCCAGGCAAGCCGGCCAAGTCACTGTCCTTGGGGCTCTCTGCCCTCCCCAGCAGCACCTCCCTGGGGACCCTGTAAGGCAGAGTTGGTCACTGGAGCAGCCCCAATCAAATATCCTTCTCTCTGGCTTCCTGGTCCCTTGGCCACATAGAGGGTCCCTTGGCCACATAGAGGGGAGAAGAACCTCCCTGCTCCAGCCTCAGCTGTACCCATGAAGAATAAGAATATCTCCCTCCCGTAGTTAGGGTGATAACCAAGTGAGTTGCAGTGTGTAGAAACACCCTGTGAATGCATGCTCTGTGGAGCAACACACTAACAGAAAATGCTGTGTGAGTGCAGCAAAAATGATAATATTTAATTAGAATTTGACCCTGAAACCCACTGAATGAAGCAACTTTACCTGGGCTGCTCTCAGTTGCATGTGGAACTCTACACTTACATAGAGGCCACCTCAAAGAATGTCTATAAATCAAAATATATATTATTTGAGGGATACATGGTGTTTTGATCCTTTATCTAAATGCGGAACCACAAATGCAAAAGAGCAGCTGTCATTTCTTCAAGACAAAAGTCTTGGTGATTCAGAGTCTGTGTCTTTGCTCATCTTGTTTACCTTCTAAAACCCATCCTGGGGCAGCCCTGGTGGCTCAGCGGGTTTAGCGCTGCCTCCAGCCCAGGGCATGACCCTGGAGACCCGGGATGGAGTCCCACATCAGGCTCCCTCCATGGAGCCTGCTTCTCCCTCTGCCTGTGTCGTCTCTGCCTCTCTCTCTCTCTCTCTCTCTCTCTCTCTCTGTGTGTGTGTGTGTGTGTGTGTGTGTGTGTGTCTATAAATAAATAAATAAAATGTTTTTAAAAAATAAAACCATCCTTCTTCCCCAGCCTCTCAGGGTGTTTGGTAGGAGGCATGTGGCATGGGCAACCAGGCATGGTTGTCCATCACTGCATGAGCACAGATTCTCTGGGAGCTTTGCAACAGATGTCTTCTCCTCTTTGGGCCACAGTTTTCACACCAATGAAATGGGTGGGGAGATCGTGGGAGACTGAGTCTGTACGGCTATTCCTCCAAGGGCAGGCGCCACGATGATCCCTGAGGGGAATGACTTCAGGAGTCACAGGCCTAAAAGAAAACAGCTGCAGGGGCACCTGGGTGGCTCAGGTGTTTAAGCCTCTGCCTTCAGCTCAGGTCATGATCTTGAGGTCCTGGGATCAGTCCTGAGTCAAGCTCCCTGCTCAGCGGGCAGTCTGCTTCTCCCTTTCCACGCCCTGCTCATGCTCCTGTGTGCTCTCTTGCTCTCTCTCTCTCTCAAATAAATATTTAAATAATAATAATTAAAAAAAAAACAGAAAACAGCTAAATAAAAAAGGTAATGGCTTTTTAATGCTCCTTTTATCTTTCAGATTATACATCAAAGATAAATCCTCCTGTTGGTGCTTATATGCCAACAGCTCTCTACACTTCTTCCTTAACTGAGCACATATCTTGGGGCCTAGGCTTCACAGGTGGGAAGAGCTAGAATTTAATCTTATTTTGTTATCACAGTGCCTGAGTCTTGGTTAATTTCTATTTTAGCAAGTAACTTTGTTTTTTATTTCTTTTATCACAGTGATATAAAGTTTCCTTTGCAAATATATTCATTTTATTTTTAAAAAGCGAATTAGCTAGAGGCACCTGGGTGGTACAGTCAGTTAAGCATCTGACTTTTCGTTTTGTCTTAGGTTGTGATCTCAGGGTCCTCAGATTGAGTCCTACATCAGGCTCCAAGCTCAGCTACTTAAGATTCTCTCTCCTTCCCCCTCTGTCGCTCCTGTCATTCTCTCTCTCTCTCTCTCTAAAATAAATAAATCAATCTTTAAAAAAAACAGTGAATTATTTAAAAAGTATAGCAGCTGTTCCAGGAAGCACATAGCTATAGCAACCACCATGGCCCTGCCACCCATTAGAGAACTCCGGGAGCTGGTGTCTGAGGTTACTTCCCTTACTCATGTGAATGGCTCGGTCACGGGATGTTCTTGCTGTTGGACATTCTTCTGGTTCCCTCGGTGCTGACTCTGGGTCAGGGGTAGAGAGGACCAGGTGGCTGGGGAGTTTTGTTCTGCCATAGGCAGAAGAAGAGCAGAACATCCTCCAGGAATAATCCTACTTACAGAGCAAGGGATCTGGTTGTGGTTTTGGCTGTAGTCAGAAGAAATTGCCACAGTCATGAGTTCTGGATGGTGTAAGAGTTTGCAACTTGCTAGAATGCATATCAGTTCAGGAATTCTCACCATATACTTCCTAGTTAGGTATTATTTCTGACTTCATTTACTTTATCGCACAGGTGAGGAAGCAGGTCCAGAAGCTAAAATGACCTGAAAAGTCACACATCTATAAAGAGAGGGAACGAGGACTTGGTTTTTTTTTTTTAAGATTTATTTATTGGGGCGCCTGGGTAGCTCAGTCGATTAAGCATCTACCTGTGGCTCAGGTCGTGATCCTGGGGTCCTAGGATCAAGCCCTGCATGGGGCTCCCTGCTTGGCAGGGAGTCTGCTTCTCCCTCTGCCTCTCCCCCTGCTTGTGTGCTCTCTCTCTCTCTCTCTAAATAGTATTTTATTTTGAGAGAGAGAAAGAGAGAGCATGGCAGGGGTGGGGGCGCAGAAGGAGAGGAAGAGGGATAGAAACAGACTCCCCGCTGCGTACAGAGCCTACCAGGGCTAGACACAGGGCTCTATCCCATGACCCCAAGAGAAAGATCTGAACTGAAATGAAGAGCCAGATGCTCAACTAACTGTGCCATTCAGGTGCCCCTGGAATGAGGACTTTAAAACTGCATCTTTTGTCACCAAAGTTCATGCTCTTTCAACTACAAATGATGCTAAAGAAGGTTTAGAAAGAAACTGGGAAAATAAACAGATATTTTGGGGCTATAGTATCATATATATATATATATATATATATATATATATATATATATATATATATATATATATATTATGTAAATAGCTTCCTGCTTTGGGATAGTTTATATCCAAAAGATGAACAGCCTTGTGGCTAAACCTTTTTGTACATCTATAATATATTTGTAAGGTAAATTTCTAAAGAAAAAACCTGAAGATATCACAATTCCAGATTTCAAGTTATATTACAAAGCAGTAGTGAATAAAACAGTATGGTGCTGGCATAAAAATAGACACACAAATCAATGGAATAGAACAGAAAACCCAAAAATAAACCACAGTTATATCATTAATTAATCTTCGACAAAAGAGAAATGAATATACAATGGGAAAAAGACAGTCTTTTCAACAAATGGTGTTGGGAACACTGGACAGCTACATGCAAAAGAATGAAACTGGACCACTTTCTAACACTATACACAAAAGTAAACTCAAAAGGGATTAAAGACCTAAATATGCAACCTGAAACAATAAAAATCCTTGAAGAGGACACAGGCAGTAATCTCCCTGACATCAAACTGTGGCAAGGGAAATAAACAAAAAATAAACTATTGGGACTACATCAAAATAGTTTCTATACAGCAAAGGAAACAATCAAAGAAACTAAACAGCAACCTACTGAATGGGAGAATATATTTGCAAATGACATGTCCAATAAAAGGTTAGCATCCAAAATATATAAAGAACTTATACAACTCAATGCCCCAAAAAACAATCCAATTAAAAATTGAGCAGAAGACGTGAACAGACATTTTTCCAAAGAAGACATCCAGATGGCCAACAGACATATGAAGGATGTTCAAAATCATTCATCATCAGGGAAATGCAAATCAAAACCATAATAAGATATATCACACTTGTCAGAATAGCTAAAATCAAAAACACAAGAAACAACAAGTGTTGGTGAGGATATAGAACAAAAGGGACCCGCCTGCATTGCTGGTGGGAATGCAAAATGGTGCAGCCACTGTGGAAACACAAAGTTAAAAATAGAACTACCTACTATCCTATAATCACACTACTAGCTATTTATCTAAAAAATACAAAAACACTAAATCAAAGGGTTACATGCACCCCTATGTTTATTACAATATTATTTACAATAGCCAAGATATGGAAGCAGCTCAAGTGTTCATCCACAGATAAACAGATACACAAGTGTGGTATGTGTATATGTGTGTGTGTGTATATATATACATATATATAATATCGAATATTATTCAGCCTTAAAAAATAATGAAATCTTGCCATTTGCAACAACATGGATGGAGCTAGAGTATAATGCTAATTGAAAAAAAGTCAGAGAAAGACAAATACCATGTGATCCCCTCACATGTGGAATTTAAGAAACAAAACAAATGAGCAAAGGGGAAAAAAAAAAAAGAGCAAGAGACAAACTAAGAAACAGACACTTAACTACAGAGAACAAACTGATGTTCACCAGAGGGAAGGTGGGTAGGGTGATATGGAGAAATAGGGGATGGACATTAAAGAGTACACTTACCATGATAAAGAAAAAAAAAAGATAAATACCTAAAATTTTAACTGCTATGTCAAAAATCATCTATCTATCTATCTATCTATCTATCTATCTATCTATCTACGTATATATCTTTAAGGGTCTTGCCACATATTGGCATGTATTGCCAAAATGCCCTTCAGAAATGTTGCGCCAATCAGTTCACGTGACCCCAGCATGAATGAGCATGCCCATTCTCTCACATGTCCCCTAATTCTGGGTATTTTAATTAAATTCCCTGGGTATTTTAATTAAATTCCCTAAAATAGGAAAGAAATGGCACTCCAGTGCCTTAATTAGCACTTCAAATTATCAATGAAGTTAATTTTTTGATTATCAATGAAGTTAAACATTTTTCCATTTCCATTTGGATTTATATGTGGGAACTTCATGGCCAAGACTATTGTTTCCTTTTTCAATATGTTATACATTCAGGATTCAGGATAAGGAAAAATTTTCCAGAAACTCTCTGGGTCCCAGTCTTCCTAACTGTAAAATGGATTTTAGAGAAAACACTTTCAAGACTCCCTCAACTGTAACCCCAGCTGAACAGGGCAGCATCAAGGTAGCTGGGAGTCTGAGCACATCTCTTAGAGTGGAGTCTCCACCAGCCCCTTCCACTTGTCTCAGGCAGGATGGTCCAGGCTGCCAAATAGGCTGGGCCAACTCTGCCAGAATCAACACCATAACTCCACTTCCCCACATGGATACCCCACCCATGTCCACTTATTGAGGCAGTGACTGTCTTTTGCATCCATGTTAAACAAAATTATTTGTAATTTAAGAAGTAATTTTGGTTTTGTTAACTTCATTGTTAATAACTCCACCCTCTAAAGGGGAAGGATGTAAGGACATCCCTGCCAACCCCACCAGCAATCCCATCCTTGGGGAACAGACATGCGGAAGGTGGACTTGACCACATCTGTGACAACCTAAGGTGATATTCCTTACATGTTTATAAAAGAACATATCCTAGCCTGTACGAAGAAAACTGTAAAGCTTAGGAAAAAATCATACCTGCCGTTCCAAAAACAATAATGGGAAGGATGAATTTCCTTTTTTTTTTTTTTTTTAAGATTTTGAGATAGAACGGTGGGGAGGAGCAGAGAGGGAGGGTGAGAGGGACAAGCAGATTCTGTGCTGAGTTTGAAGCCTGACACAGGGCTCAATCCCAGGACCCTGAGATCATGACCTGAGCTGAAACCAAGAATCGCATGCTTAACTGAATGAGCCACCCAGGTGCCCCGGGAAAGATTAATTTCTTATTATAACTTCCTTTAATGATGATTGTTATTAAGTTAGAAACAAATTGTCATTTTTCATCTGGGGTGGGTGACTGGCTAACATGGATTTCATTTAGTTGTAAATGCAGGGAGTTGAAATTCCTTCAAACTGATCATTGCTTGAAAATGAATATGTAAGCATAGCATAAGGAAAGTATTGGAAGTGTGTATCTTAATGCCCTGGGGAGGCTTGTAAAATGTTTTATTTCACTTGTCTTCCAGGAAAAGGAGTCATACATTTTAACCTTGGCCTTCCCTTTATGTCCCATGTTCTAGTCTTGGCTGGACCGACTCCCCCAACCCCCACCACACTTATGATGGTCTATGAAAATGTGCTGCAAACTGAATGGATTTCTTGTTCATGGAATGGCCCCCATCCTCCACACACACACCCCTATCTGCTCCCTCTCTGAATTCCTGGCCCCACTCACTGGTCTCCTCTGCTGGCCCTCACACTTGCCAGACCC
Source organism: Vulpes lagopus (assembly GCF_018345385.1). NCBI lineage: Eukaryota > Metazoa > Chordata > Mammalia > Carnivora > Canidae > Vulpes > Vulpes lagopus. Next base: position 69,703,991 of record NC_054830.1, read on the forward strand.
TTCCTGTCTACTGTATAGTTTCTAGTTTTGCCAGGCCTTATGTTCTTGATGCTCCAGTCCTCCTAATTCCCATCCCATCCCCTGGACCTCCAAACTCTCAATAGGGTAGATGTCAACACATTCCTGGCTCCATTTTGGAGCACAGGATATCTGGCAGAGCGTGGGTGCTTTACTAAGTTCTGGTGCATCCAACTCCAGAGCTCAAGCTTACCATTCATAATGCCAAGCAAGATTTTGCTCTGCCTCTTGTTTCATCAGGAGGGCCCTGAAGGATTATGAGATTTGGCCTACCCATGGGGCTCCATCCCATCTCTCCATGGATGTGAATCTGTGTGATGAGTGCAGTTTCTGTGGGAAGATTCTGCTCTAGCCAAAGTGTTGATAAGGGGCAGTTTCCACAGGACAAAGGCAAGCTGTGAGGCCAGCATCTCCTGTCTCTTTGCCTTGCCTCCCATAATTCAACTATTACCCTCATCCACCCCAGGATCAGGGCAGGAGAGAAGATGCTAAAATTTGCTTCATGCATCTGGGCTGGCCCTGCAAGAGATCTGAATGAAATATACATTTGAACCATGAGTACATGCTATCCGGGCACGTCCTGAGTGTAAGAGTTCACTGCTGCCATTGAAAATAGTGGAGGCCATCAGGTGAAGCCCCAAATTCAGAGTCCCTCTAAGAACATCATCCCAGCAACAACCTGCAGAACAAGCTGGTGGAAGGAGAATGGAGAGGGGAAAAGAAACCAGATGATATTCTTTTAAAACTAAAAATCCCTCAGCAATTTTTCCCCAGGTTTCCAGCTGCAACCTCACAGAAATCACCTGCTGTAAACTTGGGAGAGTGACTTGACCTTTCTCAGGCAATCTCTTCTGGAAAAGTGTGTTAATAATACATGCTATGGGGACACCTGGGTGGCTCAGCGGTTGAGTGTCTCCCTTTGGCCCAGGGCGTGATACTGGAGTTCTGGGATCGGGTCCCACATCGGGCTCCCTGCATGGAGCCTGCTTCTCCCTCTGCTTGTGTCTCTCCCTCTCTCTTACTGTGTCTCTCATGAATAAATAAATAAAATCTTTTTAAAAAATTAAAAAATAGTAATACGTGCTATGGGGGAAGCAGGCTTAATACAGGGCCCAGCTGACAGGAGGAGTCTGTAGATGGCAGCTCCTTCTCTGTGGAGACAAGGCCTAATGGAGAGAAGGCATGAGCCTAAAGGAAGCACTATGGGTGAGAACGTCGGTGATAGGGGATGAGCAGGAGCCCTGTGAGCCCTGTAGCCATGAGCATGGTAAGATTGGGGAAGACAACAGAGCACTGGTAATGACAGGGCAGCAGCAATGAGGAGCTCGGCATCTCTGGTCCAGCAACCTCGCTGGGAAGGCTTCCGGCCTCGTCCCCCCCAGAAGAGGCTCTAGCACCTGGCGACCTTTGTCACCCATTGCACTCAATGAGATGGAGGAGTTGCCCAGGTGACAGGAGGGGCCCCACATCAGCCCCAGCACACAGAGGTAAGAGGGAAGCTTGGGAATCAGCCTGTGTTCTAGCCCCTGATCTCCTGGGATTTGGGTTTTTTTAAAAATATTTTATTTATCTGAGAGAGAGAAAGAGAGACAAAGCAGAAGCAAGAGGAGGAGCAGAGGTAGAGGGAGAAGCAGGCTCCCTGCTGAGTAGGGAGCCAATGCAGGGCTCCATCCCAGGACCCTGAAATTGTGACCTGAGCTAAAGGCAGATGCTTCACCGACTGAGCCACCCAGGCGCCCCTCTCCTATTTCCTACAGTATGACCCCTATGCCATCAGGCAAGTCTCTGAGCCCCACACCCCCATCTCTAAAATGGGTATAATGATAATCCATACCTCAAAATGCCACTGAGATGGTTACACTGGATGAGCAAATTACGTAAAGTCCTGAGAATGATATCCTTGACTCAGAAAACACTCAGAGGTTGCATTGTTGCCCTTAGTATTATTATTTGGTCTTGAGGATTGTTATGGGGCCCCTGTGAAGCTCTAACTTTTATGCAACTCTTTTCACGCTATTTGAAAAGTCTCCCTGATGGAACCCTGCACTGGAGCTCAAATCAAGTTAATACTGCCAAATATCCAGATTGGGCTTGAAGCTACTTGGCTCAAGGACCACTCCGAGCTTCTGCTTCCTCGTCTGTAACCTAGTGTCCTCTGGACACTGCAGAGTGACTGGGAGGATCCCACGAGGCAATGGGTGGAAAGTGGCCAGCAGTGGGCTTGGCACAGAGGAAGACTCGAGGAATGGGAGTTCCCTTTCTTTTCCTGCCCACCCTGGGAAAGTGCAAGGAGCAAGGGTGAGAACCCCCTGGGGCTCCTCTGGCCACCTGACCTGAGGGCGGGAGGGAGGGAGAGCCGCTGGGGGTGGAGATCAGGAAGGGGGGGTGTGTGGTATAGAGCAGGTCGGCCTCTTGCCCCTCTGTGACCCAGCAATTTGGAAACATCCTCCCTCTCTACTGTCCTATTTTCCTCATGTCCAGTCCACCGTGTCAGAACAATGGCAGGATGCAGGCCTATGCTCACCAGCAATGGGGTGCTGGCCTTTGGGCCAGGCTGAGCAGGGCTTGTCTCCAGCAAACAGAGGGCTGTAACCTCAGCCTCAGAGGAGGGAGGCCCTGGCTGAGAGAGGCTAAAAGGCTTGGGCCTCCTTACAGCATCGATTGAAGGGGCTTTGCACTCACAGATTCCCACCCCCCTCTCATTCTGGGCATGAGCTGGTGTTCGGATTCCTGGTTTCCCCTAAGAGATCTTTGCAACTTTATGCTGTTCCTGATTATAATAAACTGTCATTTTTTTTAACTGAGCACCTAGTGTGTGCCCTGCCTAATGTAAAGTATAGTCCATCCTCATAGTTCCTGGATTCTGTGTTTGCACACTCACCTACTCCTCTCAGATTTATTTGTAACTCCCAAATCAACGCTGGAGGCATGTTTTGTACTTCAATGGTTATTCATAGGCATGTGCAGAGTCTCCCCACGCACACGTTCCCAGTTGAGGTTGAACAAGGGGCCACTCTGCCTTTTTGTTTCAGAGCTCATGCCATAGACAAGTCTATTTAATGCCATGGTTTTTACACTGGGGAGATTTTTGTTGCAAATTTTGCTTTTGAAATGGTCCCCAGGCACAGTGTTGAAGTGTCCTCTAGTGTTCCTAAGCATGAGAAGGCTGTGATGTGTCTTACAGAGAAAATACACATACTAGATGAGCTTCTTTCGGGCATGAGTTACAGTGCTATTACGAGGAGTTCAATGCTGATGAATCAACAATATCAGGTATAGCTAAAACAGAAATACATGTGCAAGGTTATGCATTGATCCACTGTTGAAAATGTGATCAGAGGCTCCTGGTCCCCCAACCCTGTATTTTCCCCTAGGAACAATGACTCAGCATTTCCTAAATGTTTTCAGTGACATTATGAAAGGTAACTACTGTGGAAAATGACAACTCTATTTGTCATCTTCTATGACCCTTCAAACAAGCACAGGAATCAATATTATTATCCAATTTTACAGATGTGGAGATCAAGGCAGAGAAAAGGGGACTTTCCTAAAATTACCCAGCTCACAGCTGGCTGAGTTGGGATCACACCTGTCTGTCTCCAGTGCTTGCATACTTCTGACCACACCGGGCTCTGCAGTTGTCTACTTTCCACTGGCCAGTGTGACTCTTGCAGCACAGGAACAGAATGTGTGTGGGGGACTGGACCACTGAACTACAACCTCACCCTCACTGGATGAGGAAGATGGAACCATGAAGAGGACAAGTGAGCCCTGGGCAGGCAGCAGTGAGGGTGCATATAAAGGCATAGAGGAGGGCAGGAGCAATATTTGCATTCCTTCCATTTTCCCCACCCTCTGAGAGGTAGTCTGGGCTCCTGAGATCTCATTTTGTAAGTTCCCATAAACCTTTCTTTGGGGAAAATATTGACTTGTGTAAAGAGGAAACTGTTCTATGTCATGCACCTGCCATGTGCCAGGCATTACACCATTTATTCTCATAAGTCTAAGTATTACTACAGAGTATTACTCCTGGAACTGAGATGGGAAGCCCTGCCATACAGCCGCAGCATTAACCTCTGTACACCAAGCCTGCTGAATGTGACGTGAACACGTGTGGCTTTCTTTCTTTCTGGTTGTTGAAGTGCAGTTGGCCCAAGTGCAAGGCAAGACAACCAACAAGTCAATGTTCCTGGGAGCAGCCCTCAGACAATGATGGTGGGGCTGCTGTGACTGACTGGTCCAGATTCCTAGCTCCTCAGTTGGGACAGTCTCCTGTCATGCTCTACACTCTTACCCAGCGTTCCCCAGTGGGACTGGGCTCTCATCACCCATAATGGTATCTAGCTTGATAATATTTCCTTCTCCTCCCTGTCTCAGATCTCCTCCCAAATAAACTACCTGTGCCCAAGTAACAGTTTTCTGTTGAAGTGAACAACACACCTGGAACACGGAAGCAGGCAGTAAAAACGGTAACTTGGCTTCACATGGATCAATACCCATTGCTATGATTTCTTCAACATATTGCTGCCTCTGGTGAGCAAGGACTCATATGACATACATCGGAGTAAGGGGAGAGGCAAGAGGACAAATTTACCACCAGCAGTAGGTGGTGGCTGTGTGCCAGTCTACACAGTAGGTATTCCAAGTTGGGATTCTGAGCAAAAGATTAGAATGGAGGAAACAACACTTCAGTGCAGATCTGCTGTGTTCCAGTCATCTTGCTAAATGACTTTGCCAAGACTCACAGACATTATCTTTTTTGAATCCTCTTGGCAACTCTAGGTAGATTAAGATTACCCCTGTACTACACATGCCCTCAGAAAGGCAAACACAAGCCACACTGCCCAGTGGCATCATGATTTGATTACCAAGCCTATCTGACTCTGCGCTTTTGCTCCTCCCCTTACCTGCTCCATTTCTATGAAGGTTTACTCTCCAATAACCAACATGCAATGAAGGGCTGATAGGGGCCAAGGCACACACTGGAGCAGCTCTGATTCTCAAATTCTCCTCTGTGAGCAGCTGAATGCACTACATCGATTTCAGTTTCTATGGGCCAGGAGTCCCACCATGACTTAGCTCTGTTCAGGGTCCCCCAGGGCTGCAGTCAAGGTGCCAATGGGCCGCATTCTCATCTGGAGAAGATTCTGCTTCTAAGTTCATTCAGGTTGTTGGCAGAATTTATCTCCTTGCAGATATGTGACTGAAGACCCCAGTTTTCAATGGCTATGAGCTGGAGACCAACCACAGGTTCTAGAAGCCACCCACAATTCCCTGACACATGGCCTGTCCATAGGCAGTTTACAACATGGCAATTTGCTTCTTCTCTCCTTTCAGTCTGCTAAGATGGAGGCATACATAATGCAGGATAATCGTGGGAGTGGCCTCCCATCTCCTTTGACGTAAGATGGATAGATTTGTTATTTGCATTACTAACACCATTATCACGTGTAATTAATATTATTTTTTATAATTATTATTAATTCAGTATTCTGAAATATAGCACTAAGATCTCATTTACCTTTTGCATAGAAACCTTCTATACTTCCCAATGCCTCTGGACTAAAATCCAAATTCCTGGTTCCATCTTTGCCTCGTCCTAGCTCTTCCCTGGTCATGTCTGGCTCTTCAGTTCTTTTTGGCACATGCAGCCCTTCTGCCTGGCCTGCCTTTACCTCATTTTCCACCAGGTTCATGTGCACATCTTCACCAGCTCCTCAGGAAGATGGTCTTGACCTTTTCAGGCCACTCAGCCTCTCCCCTCTCTGGGCTCCGCAGCTCCAAGCCTGTGCATCTTCAGTGCTGGTCACACCACATTGTGTGAGTGAGTTCCAGCTCCACTCTGAACACTGGGACTTGGTATATCTAAGGTCTCGATAAATCACACTAAGTGAATACATAATCAATATGATTAAAAGCAACTTTTCTTTCATGGCCACTTAAGGTTGCCAAGTATATTAAACTGATGCAGACAAATCGGAAGTGAAGACGTTGGGCAAAAGACCAAGAGACCCAGCTGGATGACCTCGCAGGCCCAGAACCACTGTCCTCTTCTTACGGACTAACAGGCTCCAGAAAGAAGCCCCAGCTCTACTGAAGAGCCCTCGGCTCAGCACTTCCCATATTCGCTACTGCTATTCTTGGTCCTCCTCTTCCCCAAAGCCTGCTTGCATATTTTCAGGTCTTTGGATGTTGCAGCCAAACCACTGCTGTACTTCTGAAAGCAGAACCAAAACACACCACCTGCCACCGTCCTTGCTGACTTCCTGCTCCCAGGGCTCCAATCCAGCCTCCCCCTTCATCTGCTCTTGGGTCCCTTGCTCAGGAGCCACATCTACGTTGTGCTCACAAGCCCTGCACACTGACCAGGCCCCTCCAGCCTCCTCGGCTCCTCCTCCAGCCCGGCTCCCCTAGACCTCTGCCCGCTCTTAGGAACCCTGCTCCTCATGACTCCTTCTTGTTGAACCACTTCCCCATTTGAATTCTTTGTATAAAAAAAAAAAATGAATTCTCTGTGTCCCTCCTCCATTTATTCTGGGGAAGCCTGCTCCAAAACCCAGTTGTGACTTCTGTGGGTTAAAGGCCAGGATTAAAAATAAGAAGTTACCATTTCTGGCACCCTGGCTCCTTAGCCCGGAAGGAGCTACAGAGGTAATGTGCCTTGACCAGGCACAATGACTGCTAGAAACGCCCGTGCAAGCCAGGTCCCTGGGAAAGGCAGTTAGGAAAAACCAGGCCCACCAATGGAATCAGAGAAGTGTTGCAGCTTCTCATGAAATTCCGGGGATATGAAATATGCCCATTTCATAGGTGATTGCTCTCAATTTTGAAACTAGCTGAAATCCATGGAAGTAAGACTTGAGCCAGGGAAAGAGAGGAATGAGCTTGTGACCCAAGGCAACCCACATAAAACCTGGTGAGGCCAAGTTTCTCCTAAAAATGAGAAGGATTAGATCCTCCACTTAAGATGCTAGAGAGAATCGAATGAGATAATACTTCAAGTGACTAGCACAGCATAGAACATATAGAAGTCTTGCCAAACAAAGCCAATTACCTCCTCCTTTAAAATTGCTGCTGCTGCCCTCCATGGAGGGCCTCTGGGGTTGTCAGCTCTCTAGAGCCACCGTGGCTGGCAGGCATCGGGTACCTGCATGGCGCTGCTGCCAGAGGCAATCCAGCTGGGGTGGTGAGTGGCCCTGAGCCAGCATTCTCAGCAGCTTCAGAAGCTGCTCAGAGGGGTGACTTGGACGTGAAGCCAAAGGAAGATGCATTACAATTATCTAAATCATTCAAGGCCCCACAACAGAGAGCTACAGTTGCTTGCAAATTTTAGATTCCCTGCCTACTGTGCCCCATCACACCAGCTCAGTCTTTGGTTGTCCAACAAGCCCTGCCTTTGGTGCCTTTGAGGGTCAGACAGTGAAATCCCTTCCTCCTCTCTATAGCTGCCAAAATCCCCCTCATGCTGCAGGTCTCGGCCCCACAGCCACTCTTCTAGCTCTCTCTGCCTGTCCCCCCCACCCCACCCCCCCGCCAGGACATGCAGCATCTATCATTCTCTGCTATAATCAGTCACCGATGTGCCTGAGTCCCCCAACACACTGAGGGCTGATGAAGTGCAGGGAGCGAGCTCTGCTCGTGTTCATGCCTGGTGTTCACCTCAGGTCTGCCCCAGAGAGGTTCCCAACAAATATCTATTGAAATGCACTTCTACAATCATGTAGTAGTGAAAAGAACCAAAGCTTTCAAACTCAAAGACCTCTTTTTGAATTCTAGCTGTTTGATGAATGAGCCTATGACATTGGTTTGATTCTTTAAGCACCTCAGTTTCCATTTTGTGAAAGGGAACGATGAGATGAATCTCAGAGAATGACTTTGAGGAATCACACCACACACACACACACACACACACTCCAGGGGCCAGGGTTCCACAGTTAGACATGGAGAGTGAGCCACTTACACCAACACTCCAAGCAAAGTCTATTGCAACCATTCGGGGGTGTTTCCTAGATATCTTGGTCTCAGACTCTTGAATATACAGGTGCTAAGTCCTAGAAGTTGTCAGCTCAGCAAAGAGACCAGGCCTCCTCAGCTTCCCTCTTGAGGACAGACACGCTTCAACCCTGACCAAAGTCAGAGCCCTTCTCACAGATCTCCCCTCTGTGTACATGGTCTACAATGACACTGAAAGGGGTACTTTCAATGAGTCCTCTCTTGGGCCAGTCTGGACAAGAGGCCCTAGCTCCTAAATTCAGATCCTCCTGGCTGTCATACTGAGAAACAGAAGGGCAGCTGGAAACATCAAAGGAGAACCCATTTATCCCACGCACAAGCCAGCAATTCAGGCCAGAACCCTTCTGTCTTTAAGAAGACTTATACCACAGGTAGAATAGTTAGGATAGACTGGGAGATGGTTCAGTAACAAACAACCCCCCAAATCTCAGTGTCTTACAATCACAAAGGTTTCTTGCTTCAGGATTTTATGGGTCCTAAGGGCTTCCCAGGGCAACTGCTCTGTATGTAATGGCTCAGAATGGCAAATCCACATCAGCCTGGCCAAGGAAGAATGAGCACCAGAGTCTCCCTCAGCAGTGACATGCTTCACCCCAGACACCAATGTGCATGGTAACTTTATGTCTGTTTACCCTCTTAAGCTGTCAGCTCCTTTTAGATGTCAAGCTAAGGAGTCAAAGTTTTATCCCACAGGAGATGGGAGGCTTTGTGGGTTCTTCGTGAAAGGGGTACTGCCACCTCCCGTGAGGATCTGTGGGAGCGCCCTGCCCAAGTTTACCAGAAGCCTGGGGCTTGTCAGATGCTTCACAGTAGACTGAACCTGCCCATTCTCTCTGAAAGGTAGGAGCTCTAGGTCCTGGTTCTGTACCAAGAATGTCCTCTAATGTCTACAGATATCTCTTATTTATGTGTTTACATGTGAATACATATGCCTGTCACAGGGTGTGTAAGGCATTTTGATATTGATTTGTGTATAAAAACTCCCCAAGGTAGGCAGACAATAAGCAAAACTGAGATTGTCCAGTCTAGTAGTAAAATCATAGATGACAATGATCACTTTTTCTACGGAAAGCTAGATGCATTGGGGTCCAACCCAGTGCATATGGGCACAGGGCCTGGTATGCAGATCCTTTAATGATGTTTGATGCTTTCTATTTCTGTGAGGCAATATGCCAGGAGATATCAAACATGCCATATTAATATCAAGGTGAGATGACCTCATAAATTCTTCCCTGCCCTGGCATCTATAAAACTCAGGTACATAGGGGCTAAGTGACCCATCCAAGGTCGCAATGCAGGGTTATCAGAAGCCTGAGACAGTGACATCTGGCACAAAACACATGAGGCTGGTCGATTTATTTTTGTTTGTTTTGCCATCACGAGCTACATCTCAGAAACCCATGTATGGAGCCACACTGACTATTTTAGAGCAAAGATGACCAGTTATTTATATAGAAATAATATTATTTTTTACTTATTAATAAAAAATATCTTTAAGAATTATTTTATTGAGGAGCGCCTGAGTGGCTCAGTCTTGTTGAGCATGTGACTCTTGATTTTCGTTCAGATCATGATCTCAGAGTTGTAGGATCAAGCTCTGGGTCAGACTCTGTGCTCAGCACAGAGTCTGCTTGTCCCTCTCCCTTTGTTCCCTGCCCCCACACTCTCTCTCTCTCCCTCTAAAGTAAATAAATAAAGTCTTTAAAAATAAATAAATAAAAATGGCTGATTTTTTCAAAAAGAATTATTTTACTGATTTTATTTATAAAAGAGCAAAATATAAGAACATGACTGTAAGCCTAGTACTAGTCCCTGTTCTACGTAGGCGAGAATGCTGGGGTCAGAATAAATGGTTAGGACAGGCAGGTGACTATGGAGGACCACTCAGTTCTGACTCCCAATTACATCACAGAGAGCTACTTTCAGTCATGATTTTAGTCAAATCATGAAGAAGACAGATTCTCACAGAAGCAGACAAGGGCTAACCATAGTCCAGTCTGGCTACAGAATTCAATAGGCATCTCCAACTATCACTGTAAACCTTTCCTCAGAAGCTGTGGGGTGGTGGTTTTCACCTTTATCTCTCTCACAGTTGAGTCAAACTGAGCAGAGCAGGTATTTAATAAGCAGACTCACCCTCAGGAGTCCATTCCAAGGACACTGTAGAACCTTAGGATAAGCTGATCTTTAATCAAATATCTGTGAATTTCTTCTGCATTATTTAATTTCATTTGTATTGTATATATCGACCAAGATTCTCCAGAAAAACAAAGCTAGTAATATCTATCCATCTACTTATCTAGCCCTTTATCCATCTAACCACTCATGCATCCATCTATCTCTATGTGTATATAAACACATATGTATATATACACATATACATGGATGGATATGTATACATACTCTAAAATCCATAAAGCAGGCTATAAACTCAGGCAGAAATCGCTGCTGTAGTCTTGAGTCAGAATTTATCTTTCTTCAGGAAACTGTAGTTTTTGTGCTTAAAGCCTTCAACTGATTAGATGAGACCCACCTACATTCTCAAGAGCAGCCTCCTTGAGGCCAACTGATTATAGATGTTAACCACAACATCTACAAAAACCTCAACAGTAGTAACCTACATTCCCGTGTTTGATTAAGTAAATGGACACTACAGCCTAGCCAAGTTGACAGAAAGCTAAGCATCACACGGAATTCCAGCCATTTTTCAAAACGTGTGATTCCACTGGACTTGGGGCAAGTTAGCTACTGGAGACCTGCACTTCTCTCAGTTGCCGTGAGTTCAAACTATCTGTCCAAATCAGCCACACACACTCTTGTTTTTTTTTTCCTTGTAATTCTGAGTTCAGTGTGCCCACATGTCTTGTCACATCAATTAGGAAGCAAATTTGTGAGTCATGGAGGATCAGCAGGATAAAGTTTTAAATCCCCTGATCAGGTCTTTATGACCTAACTATCTGATTGCCCTAGAATAAACCCAACTGCCATGCTTTGCTTCACCTTCTTCCAAGTACCCCGTGGCCTGGAAATGACTCATGGCCCAAGAATGAAGAAAACAGTCAGAATCCCAATCACTTCCTCCATCCCATCTTCAGTGAGCCTGACATACAAAGCTGAAACCCTCCAGATGAATGAGGAGAGTGGAAGTTGAGCCCAGCAACCTTCTTTTTGGATGTGAATGAAGAGTTGTAACATTCTTTTCCATCTGGGTCAAGGGAAACTCAGTTTTTCTGCTTTTAGCCTGCGTGTCTCAGATGCCACATTGGCAGGTGGATAGCCCTGCTATTTCTTATGCATTAGAAATTTTATCATTTCTCAAACACAAAAGGAAAAAGACAGTAAATAGCAAATTCTTAGGAGAATGTGGAGCAACCATCAAGCACGGCTGATAAGAGTACAAATTAGTACTACCCCTAATTTGGAACCTGCCGTGGCAATGGCTGTGATTCTCCAGTGGTTCTTCTCTTGGGTTTATATCCAACAGAAATGCACACATGGGAATGCTCATAGCAATGCTACTCTTAATAGCCCAAAGCTGGAAATAACACAAATGTCTATCAACAGTAGGATGGATAAATAAATATATTCACACAATGGAATACAGCTACAAGAATGATGATCTGTAGCTACACGCAACACCAGGGAAGAATGTCATAAACATGACATTGAGCCAAACTGACGAGACACCAGAAAATGACATGTATAATTATTATAAACAGATGGAACTACTCCATAGTATAGGAAGTCAGGACTATGGTTACCATTGGAGGGAATATTGTGACAAGAAAGGGTCACCAGGGGGCTTCTGCAGCAATTAATAATGTTTGGTTATCTCTTACTGCCTAATAAATTACCCCAAAACTTAGAGGCATAAAACAACAACCATTTCTTGATATTTCATGAGTCTGTGGGTCAGGAATTCAGGCAAGGCTCAGCTGGGTGATTTTGTTCCATGTGGTTTTGATGGAGACCACTCAGTGGTCTTCAACTAACAGATGGACTAGTGATCTGTCCTAACAAGTTCTGTGCTTTGACAGGGATCACCAGAAGTCTAGGCCCTATTGGAACTCTCAACAGGAGTATGTATATGTGGCCTCTCTGACACTGTAGTTCCTAGGTAGCTAGACATCCTACATTGTGTTTCAGAGCTCTCAGAGAGACACCCAGGAGGAAGCGCCAAGATTTCTTATAACCTAGCCTTGGCATCATTTTCACTTCATTCCCTTGATCAAAGAAGTCACTAAAGCCAATCTAAATGCAAGAGGAGAAGAGGAATACATTCTACTCCCCCGGGGAAATGGCGTGCAATGTACATGGAGGGAAGGACATGATCAAGGCACCATCTTGAAGACAAGCTAGCACAGGTGATGCTGTTTCTCAATTTGGGTCTTGTCTACAGGTTATATTCAGTTTGTGAAACTTTACCAAGCTATATACTCACGACATGTGCCCTTTCCTGCATGTATATATCCCGTACACTGAAATAAACATTCAGTGTGTCACCCCAGAATTCACATACTGAAGCGTAATCCCTAAGTGATGATACTTAGAGGCAGGGCCTTTGAGAAGCTACTGAAGTAAGTGCACTTATATTTTTTTAAAAAAAGCCAGATAGCTTCCTCACCCCTATCTCCATGTGAGGACACAGCAAGAAGACAACCATCTGTGAACCAGGAAGGAGGCTCTCACCAGACACAGAATCTGCTGGTGCCTTGATCTTGGGCTTCCCAGGCTCCAGAGCTGTCACAGCAGCCCAAAAGGGCTAAAACAATTTGATTTTAGGGAAAAGTTTACTTTTGTAAAGAATTATTAAGCAGCATGACACTGGGAAGGGGCTGGTCCCATCTGGGCATGCCTATGGCCTGAGGATAACTCTGGCTTCAGGCCCTTTACCAACCCTGTGTTCTTGAGCCACATGGATGAGAACTCTCAGGCCTAATTCCTTGTAAGGTCCTGTAAGGCTTCCATCAGTTTGAATAAGGAAGAAAAGCAAAAATTGCCCCCTGGATTACTAGGAGGGAGAATAAGAGGATCTAAGAGAGAACTCCCAGTGTATATCCTGGCTTCTCAGTAAACAAACTTCATTTCACTTCAAACACTGCCTCCAATCCCCACTTCTCAGCTACAGAGGAAGTCAGCAGCTAAGACTTCCTAGAAGGCCTGATAGGGTACAGAAAACTTTCCACCCCCTCCCCATGGTCTTCAGCTGGCCAGCAAAGGAAAGGATACATTCTCAGGCACCTGTGCCTTTGGGGGGGGGGGGGCAGTCCCCAGGTCAGAAACCAATGAAAACATTCTGTGGCTGCCAGAACCAGACCGAAGTCCCTAAGCGGGGTGACAAGTGAATCACCTCAACTCATGCTTAGTCACTACAAGGTACTTTCCACACGGACACATGGAGATGGTTACCAAAGAAATGTCTGCTGGCTGCGCTCACATCAGCTCAAAGAAAATGTTGTTGTAACCTTTACTTTGGAGGGGGGAAAAACAGCATCACTTTCCCTTTTCCTTTCCTTTTCTTTTTGGAGAGAGATCTGTTGGCAAAACAGCCAAAGTAGTTGTTTTTGTTTACCCTGGAGAAAGTTTCCAGATAGCTCTGAATCCTGAGCTTTGTGTATGTGGCAGGCCCTTCAAGTCTTAAGCACTTAACGTCTAAGTGTGTAAACAACCCCCTTCGAGGGGACTGTTGTGGGCCTTCCAGATCATAGGCCCTCCCATCATGTCCTCTGATTACCGGCGGAGTCCTCTGGGCTTTGAGGAGCCAGAGGGCCAGGGGTCCAAATCTTCACTCTGACCTGTACTGTAAGTACAAACTAGGGCATCGTATTCCAGCTTCCTGGGCTCCTTCCTTCTTCATGAACAATGACAAAGGTTAGGAATGCCTACCACCAAGTGGTTATGACAGTTAGGTGAGGTGATGTGTGGAAGGCACAAACAAAGCTCAGTACTGGCATAATAGCTGATTAGTTAAGATGAGTTCATCCCTTTCTCCTTGTCTCCCAATCCTTCCTTTCTTATTTACCTCTTCACCTTTGTCTTCTTAAATCCCCTCTTTTCCTCTTCCTTTCCTGCATTTCAAACATACTTAACCCCACCCCACCCCATTCTCTCCTCCCTCTCTGCTGTCTGTATTTTTTTTTTCTTTGCCTTGTTTTCAAGTCTCAAACCCCCTCGTGTGCACTCACAGCCATCCCTCTGGCTGGTACAGCCTTGGCAGGGTGTCTGTTGAAAGCCAGCCAAATTCTGGTTAAAAACACTGCAATTCTTGGCCAGACTTTCTCTCCTTACAAACGAGGGTGATGTTTCCAGCATGGGAAGTCTTCCCATCCATTTAGGCCCCCGGGGAAAAAATAGCAATGCCTCAGTGTGTGGCCTTAGGTGGACAGCGATGTGAGGCTCCGGTTATTGACAGAAATAAATCTGGTGTTTCTGAAAATTGTGAAGCATGCGCAGTAGATGTGTCATCCCAGCAAAAGTGAGTCAATCCCCAGGCCAGGGCCCAAATCTGGCGGCATTCGCGTTCTAAATAGAAAGTATATTCCTGGCCAGCCTAACATTAGCAAATCGGCGGTCAATGAGCACAGAAAGAGAGAGGCCGAAGAGGAGACATGCAAATCTATATTTGCAAGAAGTTTTACCGGAAAGATGGAAGTTCTCGCTTGGTGATTTTTTAAAATCTTTCCTTTCCCCTCTTTCTCTTTCTCTCTATCCTGCTATCTGCTCTCTATCCAAGCTTTTCCTTCCATCATTATCTTAGCACAAACTTCTAGAATGGCCTTTAAAAATAGGACCACAGCATCGATAGATGAATGGATAAAGAAGATGTGCTGCCTATCCACTGAATCCAGGGAACCCATGGTATTCCATACGGAATACTACTCAGCCATAAAAAAGAAAGGAATCTTGCCACCTGCAACAGCATGGAGGGATTTTGAGGACATTGTGATGTGAAAGAAGTCAGAGAAAGGCAAATACCATATGAACTCACTACTTATGGGTCAAATAATAATAATAATAATAATAATAATAATAATAATAAAGCAATATGCTCATAGACACATATAACAGATTGGTGGTTGCCAGAAGGGGGAATGGATGAAGGGGCCATGAGGTACCAATTTCCAGTCACAAAGTAAGTTACTCCATGGGGATACAATATACAGCATGACAACTATAGTTAATAATACTGTATTGCATATTTGAATTTTGCTAAATCTTAAAAATTCTCATCACACACACAAAATTTATAACTATGGGAGGTAATGGATGTGTAGCTAGACTCATTGTAGTGATCATTTTGTAATATATATAAACATCAAATCATAGTTATAAACATGACACTAACATGTTATATGTCAATTATATCCCAAGTAAATTTTTTTTTATGACTGAAAACTAAAGATTTTGAAAAGTAAAAAGAAAAAACGGGATCACAACAGTGTACTGATGCAATGCAATCAACTGGATGCTATAGCCTTTGGAGTAAAACAGGCTTGAGTTCAAATCCTGACCCTACATCCAGCTAGCTGTGGCATGTGTCTGTGTGTGTGTGAGAAAAAAAGAGAGATAGAAACTTCTGGCAAATGTCTAATCTCTTTTGAGTACCACTTCAACAAATGGGAACCTCTGCCTCTTACCCTCTGAAGAGTAAAGAAGGTAACATCAGGAGGCACCTGGGTACCTTAGTCAGTTTAGTGTCTGCCTTCAGCTTGGGTCATGATCCCAGGGTCCTGAGGCTCCCTACAGAGCAGAGAGTCTGCTTCTCCCTCTCATTCTCCCGCTGTGCGCATTCTCAATCTCTCTCTCAAATAAATGAATAAAAATCTTAAAAAAAAAAAAAAAAAAAAGGTGACATAAGTAAAAAAAAAAAAAAAAAAGAAGGTAACATCAGTAGTACCCAGCCCATGGCAGGTGCATCACATCTGAGCCACCTGCTTCTTCCTTTCCCTGGGAAGGTGAAGAGTCTGGACCACCAATGCCTCTTCATCCCCCAGTTCCCCACACCTGAGGCTGCCCTTCTGGAAGGTGAGAGCACTTGGTCCATGTAAGCAACAGTAACGGCAGCAACTGCCACTACACCAGCTCACCTCTCTGCTCTGGATACAGATTCTGGAGAAAAGAAGCCACACTGGCCCTGGGCTTCTCGTGCCAGCATCCCTGGCAAGCCCAGATGCCTGAATCACGTGGTCTTCATAGTGCCAGAGGAAGTGATGCAACCACCCTCAGGCTTTGGGTCAGCCAGGAAGAAAGTGTCCTGTTACAGCGTGGGTGTGGCTGGCCTCAGAGCTCCAGGCCTGCACCCGGTCCCAAACCCACAGCAAAGAGGCAGCAGGAGATCCTGTCTTTGTGCATACACGGTCTGCTGTTTACCCTGCTTTGTGCACCACCATCTGGGCCCCACAAAGGGCCAAGCCAAGCAAGTCATCCCTGGCCCTTGGCTTCTCCCTTCCCCCTGCTCCAGCTTAACAACTGCCCTCACAACAAACACCTGTTTCCTTTCGCTTAGACCCCGAGGGGCACAGCTATTCTATCGACTTCATATGCATAGCAGGAACATAATTGAATTCAATTATAATAACTATACTCATTAAAAACCTATGTAATGTTCATCAAGCGGCCTAGGTAATATGCAATTAATAGCATTAACATATGAATTGTGCATTGGGTCACTAATATGCACACATTATGTATAATATGTATATATTATGTATAAATGTATATATTAATTACAGCACATGCTAGAAAAACACAGCATTCAAAGCTCGCAGGCCTGTCCCTGTTATAAACCCTTTGATCTCATCCAAATCCCTTTTATGGAACAGCCTTTTCGTTAATTGGAATATTTGCTTTTCAGCTCTTTACACAAAGATGGCTGTTGGAGAGAAAGGACTCTGAGAAACTGGTCAGCATTGAAGTTGAGTAAACATGAGAAGCCTTTATTGGAGTTTATCCTAGAGAACGGCCGTGACCTTGAGAGATCAGCCCTCAGGTTTCTGGGTTCTGTCCTAGCCTCTGCCAAGACTTCCCCTGCCAATCACTACCACCTCCAAAGGGATATCCATTATCTGGGAAATGGGCATAATAGCACTTGACATCACCAGGACATTAAGTAGATTATCTCATTAGGAAGACTAACATGCTTTGGAAGCACAGAACAGCAATAGCATTGAGCATCATTGCCAGGAAGTCCCCAATGGGAAACTGCTCCATTAGGAAAAGGATTTGCTCCAACACAGCATGCCCTTGACACAGGTAGGGTTGTCCAATGGTACTCAACCATGATGAGCAGGCATGAGTAATGGCTGCCCTTTAAGTGAGGTTCTTTCATAGTTTCTCCTCAAAATACATTCTGGGCATTGCCTGGTGTCTGGAGTTACCATCTCCATTTTATAGAATTTGGAAGGTGAGCCCCTGCTGAAGGAAGTAAGTTACCCAGGGTGAACTCAGAAGACCTCCCTGGCATGAAGGAGATGATTAAAGATAGAGACATGCATCCCAATTCTCTATGCCTGGTTTCTGACTCGGCACCCAGCCTTCATCGACTTGGCTGAAATGAACCAATCTCCAAAAAGTCACACCCACCTATTCATTCTTCTCCCTATCTGTTCCTGCCTATCAGGAGAGCTCTAGGATCCCCACCTCTAAAGGATCTGACAACCCATAGGATGTAGTCTTCCAACATTCATTTGAGTCTTCATTGACCCCCCTGCTTTAATCCAGGCACTGTGTTGGACACTGGGGCTGAAAACATAAGCAGGTCATGACTCCACCTTCAGAGAGCTCAGTGACACAGTCTTAGTGCAGGCCTTGGCTCCCTGTTCCTAAATTATGGATGAACAACTCGGTTCTTTGCTTTGAATATTACCTCCTTCCCAACCAGCCTTCTCAACAGCCATGAGAATGTGCTTCCTAAAATGCAAAGCTGACTCTGTATTCACCCCTCTGCTTGAATCCCTTCATTGGACTCCTATCTCTTACAGAACAAAGTTGGAATCCACTTATTTGGCATTCAAAGCCCATCAGGATGTGCTTCTGTCTCCTCCTCACTACCACCTGCCATATGCACAAACATCACAAGATTTCTCACCCACAGGTTCTTCCATTCCTGCAGGGTGACTTGTAGCTCCTTCCATGAAGAAGGGAAGCTGATTTCTCTACCCATTGTATCTTAGTTGGCCATGTAACTCTTTTTGGTCAATAGGACATTAGCAAATATGAAGCATGCAAAGGCTTGGAAAAAAGTATGGTGCGTTGGGCTTGCCCTTCTGTTTTTGCTGTGTGCACCTTCTGCCACTGTGCTCACAAAGCCCAGCTAGATTCCTTGTGGATAAGGCCCACATAGGAGGGGAGCCCAGCTGAGAACAAAACATGCAGGTAATACCATCCTAACAATGCAGCTACAGCTAAGCTGGTTCAGACCAGAATAACTCAGCAGCCCAACAGAATATGTTAAGAAATGATAAATGTTGGTTGCTAAGTCACTAAGTTTTGGACTGGCTTGTTACAGAGGGAAAAGCTAACTGATACAAATGCACAAAAGCACAGGTTCTTTGTGCTCCTAGGCTCTATCACATACAGTCTCCCTTGACCGGAATGCAGTTCATCATCCTCCTGTGTCTGAACACACTTTGATTCTGCTCACTGGACAATAGGATTTCACCAGGCAGAGAAAGGGAGAGAGAGTCCCATAGAAAGAAGGGGATTGACTGAAGTTTACATTGGATATGCATGTTGCTCTCAATATTCTTTGCCTCTTTTAGGCTCATTCTCCTGGGTGGGCAAAGTGCTCTCAACAGTCTACGTTCTCTCCTTTCTTGATACAAGTGAAACACTGGGTATCTTTCAGCGTATAGACTAAAACCGACCTAACACCAAGGCTGGGCCTGCACCTGACTCATCATTCTCAACTCTTTCATCCCTCACCCTACCTCTGTGTCCCTCACTAGCCTAGGAGGGTACTTTATCCAAATAGATGCTTGGCTCATCACTAAGTTTCTTGAAAAGACCCAAATCAGTCACCTGGGCATACAAACAGTGAGAGCCACCAGTGTATCTTCTGTATCATTGTGTCCCCTTACAAGAGAATCACAAAGAATTGGTTGAACTAATTAATCCATCACAGAAGAAATTCCCAGGAGTTGTGCAGAAGAGACAACAGTCTGGAGTCAGGTAGATTGGACCTT
The DNA here is from genome assembly GCF_018345385.1 of Vulpes lagopus. Lineage (NCBI taxonomy): Eukaryota > Metazoa > Chordata > Mammalia > Carnivora > Canidae > Vulpes > Vulpes lagopus. Next base: position 69,723,205 of record NC_054830.1, read on the forward strand.
ACTCCCTGCTTTTACATTTCAGATGGAGTGTCCTTAGGCAAGCCACTTAACACTTGACATCCTCAGACACTGAGTAGGTGGATGAGTCCAGGAGCTGAGGGATTCCATCTAAAGTGAAGGTCACTGGGGCGCCTGGGTGGCTCAGTCAGTTCAGCATCTGCCTTCTACCCAGGTCATGATCTCAGGGTCCTAGGATCGAGCCCCCACTGGGCTCCCTGCTCAGTGGAGATCCTGCTTCTCCCTCTGCCTCTGCTGCTCCCCCTGCTTGTGCTCTGTCAGATAAAGTCTTTAAAAAATAATAAAGTGAAGATCATAATCCTTTCTTCACAGGAAGGTCTTGAGGATTCATGAGTACTGTATCTAAAATACCTGGCACCTGGGAGATGCTGGAGCCAAGCTCTGGTCATCTTCTGTTCCTCAGCAGCTGTCCACGAGTTCCCTGGGCCACTCCGGGAAGGGGCTGGGGCAGGATATCTAATGGCCAAATGGGCTCCAGACCCTGGCTGCCTCTCGATCATAGGACCGTCTCTCCCATACCACGTGGGTATCCTGAGCTGGAAGGAAACACAACCTCACATTTGCCCAGCACCCTCTTTATGCTGGGTGCTTACGTACCTTACCTCACCTCTCTTCTCCTTCATGAAGGGAAATGAAATGGTGACTGCTAGTAAGTATGGTTTGTGAACTATAAATCAAGATGCAAATTTTCAGGGTTACCTTTCTGAGAGAAAACAAAGGCCTCAGGTAAAGAGTTCAGTGCTCACCCCTGGCCCCCCTCCCAGAGCCTGCACCTGTGGATGGCAAAAGGCCCTGGTTGGGTTTTGTATTGGAAATGGTATTGGGAGAGGAGGGCTGATTCATAATCATCCATTCCTTCTCTCATTCATTCATTCATTCATTCACACACACTCCCCACTAATTCACTCCCGTGTTTATTTGTTCTCTAAATATATGTGTGCAGTGAATGTTCTGTGCCAGGCTCTGTGCTGGGAGCAGAGTGAAGAGACAAAGACGACTCAGCCTCTCTGCCTAGGGGACTTGAGGTCTCTGCTATGCTGTGTGCACATGCATGTAAAAGGGAAAGCATGAGGGATGCCTGGGTGGCTCAGTTGTTTCAGCACCTGCCTTCAGCTCAGATCGTGATCTTAGGGTCCTGGGATCAAGCCCCACATCAGGTTCTCTGCTCAGCAGGGTATCTGCTTCTCCCTCACCCTCTGCCCCTCCCTCCTGCTTATGCTCTCTCTCAAATAAATAAAATATTCAAAATTTAAAAAACTTAAAAAAAAAAAAAAAAAGACTGAAAGCAGGTCATTGTCCTGTGCCATGTGCCTTATGAGCCCACCACAGGGACTCCAAAGATGGATTTAGCCTTTGTGTGGGGCTGCAGTGGGGAATCAAGGTGCAGAAGGCAGGGTGAGTGCAAAGGGGACACTGAATTGCTGGAATCTGGAATCCCCCTCCAGAAGGTTATTGCTCGCCACCTGGCACACAGGAGCTACTGAAAGCCCTAGAACAAAGAACTGACTGAGATACTTGTCTAGTTCCTACTGCCAGTCAAAAGCACTTCGATCCACTGTCCCCAGTGCAGTTCCTCCAGAGGACTGGAGTCAAAGTAATCAGAGTCCCAGTTCCACCAAACATTCCCTTGTATAAATTTGGGCAAATCACTTTATTTCTTTGAACCTCATTGGGAAATACCAACATTAGTGACCTTCCTCACTGAACAGCTGAGTCATTAAAGCAGTAACAGTTCAGGGGTTAAGTGGGCAGTGCAGGAATCAGACTCAGGTGACTTGCCAACTCTGCTATTTGGGTACTACCGAACCCCTTGAATCCTCAGTCTTCCCCGCTGTAACGTGGGCATTATCACATTTCCTCTGTGGTCATGGGAATCAAAAGGGGGAATGCACGTAAAAAGATTAACACGGAGCTCGCACACAGTAAGCTTGCAATACCTGATCTTATCACTTTATATCTTTACAATATTGATACGATTCCTGCCAGACACTTGGGACTCTACCATAGCTGTCAGCTCATTCCATGTTTTTGCATCACACACTCCCTAAGATCTCAGGCCAAAGTCTGATTCCAAGCCCGTGCAGTGCCCCCTCCTAGAATTCCAGTAATAATATTACTGGAATAATATTACTGGAATAATATAGTTGAGTGTCCTTAGGCAAGCCACTTAACACTTGACATCCTCAGACACTGAGTAGGTGGATGAGTCCAGGAGCTGAGGGAAGGAAAGAAGGAAAGAGAAGGAAAGAACTGCCAGAGGAAATCCAGTGGCATGGTTTTCCTATCACAGAAAAATAAAAAATGCAAAACACTTGCTGGAACACAGCGGTTTTTGTCCAGGGACTTCCTAAAAGTCCGAGGGCCTTTCCACAGCTTTCCCAGCGCATGCTTGCCACCAGGATGTTTCCCAGCAGACATCGCCGGTGCCCCCAGCCCGGCTCCGAAGAGAGGGCAGGGGAAGGCCCCACCAGGCAGACGCGCCCAAGGCTGAGCCCTGCTCACCTAGCCAGCCTCCCTGGCCTGCAGGGAATGTGGAGCAGGCTTTGGGCTGTGTCCAGAGTTCTGAGGAAGAAGCCCTGTTCACCTCCAGAACACGGTTCTCCCGGCACCCTGGCCACCTGCCACCCTGGTCCCCTGCAGAGAGACCCACTCTTTACCATGTCTCCTGGCCCCATGCGGCTCTCCCATTTGGGCAGAGCTGAGACTTGCCCCAAAGCCCTCCTCTGTGCCCTGGGGAAGGGCATCTAATCGTCATGATGCAGAAGCGTGGGCATGCCAGATGCACTCCCGGAGCTCCCTGCAAGCAGGAGCTGCTCAGATTCATCACCATGTGCCGGCAGCTGCCGCCAGGGCTCCTAGCACACAGTAGGTGCTCCAAAGCTGATCAGAATTACACAACTGATCGGATTCCTGAGCGACTGTGGCATGGGGAGGGGGTGGGGACAGAAGAGATTAGCCCTCACTGAGTACCAGTGGCTCTAGGTGCTCTCTTAACTTCATTTAATTCTCACACTGACCCTGCAAAGTAGATCTTCTTAGCCCCATTTTGCAGGCACTGTAGAACGGAGGCTCAGAAAGGCTAAATGAGCTGACTGTGCTGGGATTGGCAAACTTCAGCTTGCAGAGCTGCCCTCCTGCCCCAGGCATGGGGACAGAGACAGACTGAGTCACTGCTGACCAAGGCCCTGCATCCTGATCATGAAGACAGTCCACGGAGGAGATGCAGACAAGAGTAAAGGAAGTGGAAGTGGCACGGCTGGTGAGCTGGGGATGGGGAGGGACAGAGGGCACCATGAGTATTCTCAGTGAGTCAGCACAAAAGGGCTTGGAATATCCAGGGCCGTGCAAATGCAAGGCCCAAGTACTCCTTACTCCATGTAGGTCGGGAAGACTCCATGCAGGAAGAGCCTCAGCAATCCCAATCCAGGGAGTAAAGCAATAAAAATAAAAATGAGAACTGCCACTTATAACTGTCCACACTGTCCAGACATTCTTCTGGTGATCGCATTAACTCTGTAAATCACGGTATTCAATCCTCACAATAACTCTATGAAGTGAGAGCCATGATCCCATTTTACAGATGGGAAAACTGAGGCTTGGCTCAGTCAACTGACCACACAGTTGGAGAATGGCACGGTCAGAATTCGCACCCACATCTGACTGGCTGAAATGCCAGGTCTATTTCATAAGCCCCAACGGCTGCAGGTGCCAGGCAGTTTCCACAAACAAACAAAGGGGCAAGTGTGGTGGGCACAAAGGGAAGCGGTGGAGACTCCAGAAAGCCGGAGAGCTCACACTCTGTCTAAAGAGGCAGCTGGGATCCCTGGGTGGCGCAGCGGTTTAGCGCCTGCCTTTGGCCCGGGGCGCGATCCTGGAGACCGGGGATCTAATCCCACGTCGGGCTCCCAGTGCATGGAGCCTGCTTCTCCCTCTGCCTATGTCTCTGCCTCTCTCTCTCTCTCTCTCTCTCTCTCTCTCTCTCTCTGACTATCATAAATAAATAAAAATTTTAAAAAAATAAAATAAAGAGGCAGCTGCTCCTCAGCTTCAGCCAAGCCTGGCCATTAAAGAACGTGCACCCAGCGTGGCCAGATCTTCTCATTTCAAGATTAGCCAGAGGCAATTTCTACTTCTGGGTGCAAGATCCAATATTTAAATGTTGGGGATTAGTTTTTTTTTTTTTTAATCGTAGTCACTTGGCAGTCTCACAAGGCCAGCCTGAAAGACAGATGGCCTGCAGGTCATCATTTTGCAATCTGTGTACTACAGTGTAGGGTGGTAGGGTACCTCGTCACGAGAGACGCTCAAGCACATTCCGTACGACTCCTGAGGGCTGGTAGAGAAGCAGCTGCAGGGGGAGATGCTGAGGGTGGGCCTTTAAGATTGCGAGTCTGAGGCTGCATGAGCCATGAACTGGCAGAGGGGAAACAGGCAGGTGCCCTGAGCGAGGCATGGAGCCACAAACAGCCCCTTCATCTTCTCCCACCCAACTCTAAAACTTTCCATGGTTCTCCATTGTCCCCTTAGCCTGGCACTCAGGGACATCTCTGCCCCAAGTCTGGCCTAAGCAACCATTGCCGCGACTCTAGGAAAGGCCCCCTCAGTGCTTCCAGGACCACCTGCCCCAGGCTTGGCTCTCCCCCTCTCCAGTGCACTTCTGCAAACTCTCATCCCTTACAGGACCAGAGGCGGGTTGCCTGTCATTGGTCTCGTCCCCACAACTAGTCCACAGGCCCCTAATACTCAGCCCCCAAGTGGGCTCGATACCCTACCAGGGCACACCAAGCTCTCTGGTAGGCATTCTGGACACCACCACGGATGAGACATGGGGTCCCTTCTGCACGCAACTCCCGTAGGACCACAGAGTCATCCAGCCCTGGCCTGGCAGTGCAGGAGATGCGCAGCAAAGACTTGCTGAGTGGAAACAGATGCTGATGAAATGGAGATAACTTTGATCCCCCACCCGCCCTCTCCCCAAGCCCCTGCACCTCCTCTGCCCCGCAAACACCCCGCCCTGTTGCGTCTTCCTTAATATCTCTTACAGGCATGGGAACAGACACAGTGGAAAAAAAGCCCTGGGAACCTATAAAAAAAGCAGTCAAAAGGTGGTGTCTTTTTTTTTTTTTTAATGTTCTCACTCCCCTCACCCCAACCATGGCAAGGCCCACTTCCAGACACACTCCTCATGAAATTGGAAGCTGGCCTTGCCTCTGCTGTGGCAGGCAGCCCTGAGCTGGCTGCCAGGGCCTGGGGGTGGAGTACAAATAGCCCCATCCCCCCCTAAGGGAGACCAAGAGCCAACAGCTCACCCCCTGGGCACCCAGCCAGGTTCCCTTCAAGCCAGGGCCTGAGCACATGGACCCTAATCAACTAAAAACCCCCACCCTTCCTTCTGCAAACACCCTCGTGGCCGGCCACAGGGCGGGCCAGCGGGCAGAGCTGATCCCCCTGACCTCGCTGCATGGGTCCACACCTAAGGGGCTGGCCAAGGACCCTCACTACAGCCAGCATCGGCTGGGTCATCTGAGAAGGGCTGTCAGCTGCCCTCAGGACAAGGGGAGCAGCTCTGGATGGATCAGAGGAGGATGTCGACTCTGAGACTCCTGCCCTCACTTCCTCCAGTTCTCTGCTCAAATGCCACCCCATCCAGAAGCCTGCCCTCACCTCCTGCAATAATGACCACAGCCCGCCACCCTCTACAATGCTTCCTCTTCCTTTATGGAAATTTGTTAGCATCTGATACAGCATGATGTATCTGTTCATTGGAAATTCACTAGAATGAAACTCCTATGAGGACAGGAGTCCTTTTGTTCCATTCACCACTGTCTCCCAAGTTTCTAGGTCCCAGTAGGTACTCGGTAATTGTCTGAGGAAGGAAGGAAGGCAGAAGGGACGGAGGAAGGAAAGAGGGTTTCTGAAGAGGGCAGGTCCTGGGTAGCCCCCTTCTCCCCCTAGTTGGCATCTCTCCTTCAGAACCACCCCAGACTGTGGCTCTGTGGCCTTCCAAGAGAAAGGACCACAGGCACCACTTTTTAGACCATGGTTAACCAGGGCCCTCTACGCATTGGGTGTACAGATGCGTGATCTCACTGACCTTGTCAACAATTCTGGGGCTACATCACCACTTTGACTCTGGCTTTCTCAAGCTTGGCACCGCTCACATTTGGGGCTGGCTAATTCTTTGTTGTGGGGGCCGTCCTGTGCATTGTAGGATGTTTAGCAATGACCCTGGCTCCTCCTCACCAGATGCTAGTAGTACCTCTCCCCCAGACTGTGACAAGCAAAAATATTCTCCAGACATTGCTAAGCGTCCCCAGGGAGCAAAGTCCTCCCTTTGGAGAACCCTCTGTGTTAACTCTGCAGATGAGGAAAGTGAGCCTCAGAGAAACCAGGTGTGTCGCCCAGTGCGCTTCCAGGACCCCTGTCCCCCTGGCAAGGAATGGCTCCTGGACAGACCCAGAGGCCTCCGCTGGTGTCCCGGCTGAGGGCAGAGCGAGGCCTCTGACGTGCGAACAGAGCCTTCCCAGGCAGCCTGAAAAACACTTACTCACACTCTGGCTGTGCCCGGGAAACATCATCAATGATAAATCATATCTCCTAATTATCTGTGATTTCTGAGGCCAGCCAAGATTTCCTCTTCATGACAAATATTTGAGATTCCTTTCCCCCTGAAAAGGAGAAGCAACACACCAGGAGAGCCCTGGAGCTGGTGTCCTCAGCGAGAGCCCGAACATCTCTGGTCAGGCCTCGCTGCCACGCAGCCCATCCAGAGCTGGGTTCTCGCCCGGGCATGCCTCTTCTCTCCATGCTTCGGGGAGTGACAACCTGGGTTTCTGTTTTGGTTTGGTTTTTGGTTTTTGTTTTCTCAGAAGGGTTTCCGAATTGGAGATGTTCACTCACTCAGATGAGTGAAAGGGCATGGGTCAAAGGTAAAAAGGGTAGGATTCCAGTCCACTTGAACGTACTACAAAAGTTACTCCACCCCTCTCAGGGCCCTTTGCCCTGCAAGGAGAATGTCTAGGCTTCTCAGCCTCAGTAACTTTCAGCTCTTCACCCTCTGGGGCATCAACTTCCCCTGCTCCTCCCTAGCCCCCAGTCATGCTGAACTCATTTACTAGTTTTTAACACGATTTTGTACATGTTATTCTCTTTGCAGTCAATGCTTTTCTACCTTCTCCTCCCAGAAAACTCCTATTCATGCTCTAAAACCCAACATAAATATCCTATCCTTCTCCCATCCCCTGCCCTAACCCAGGCCAAGTTCACCCCTCCCTCTCTAGGATCCCTCAGCAGCTTACACACAGATATCAGTGTAACTTGGTTCATAGTGCCTTAGGGATATTCCTGTAACAGGAGTCCAGGGGAAAAGCTGAGTCAGCAGCCAGAACAGAAATTACAGCAGAGAGAAGACATTCAGGCTATTTTTTTCCACTGCCTTCCTTTTTACCCAGCATGCTTTTTCTTAGCCCACTAACATGTGTGACTTTCTTGTGTGGATCTTCTAGATGACCCTGCAAGCAAGTTTCCCAACACTCAAAGACCCTCCCCCTATTTTGTTCTAGATTCTGAAGTGGGTAGACCTTCTCTGAGATCAGGCTGGGTTCTGGCCACAGGTGGGTTCCATTGTTTGTCGTGGAGGTGAGCTCATGGAAGGCCATCGACGATGGACAGTCCCTTCCTCTTGGTGTACAAAGGTAGAGGGGACAAAGTGGGATCCCTGGCCCAGGCATAGAGAGCTGATGCCCCACCTTGGCAGGCAGCCTCCAACCATAAACCCTTACCTCCCCCACAGAACACCTGCAAGCCTGGGTGGGACATGCAGCCACTCCTCTTCTGCCCTGGTCCTGGTGGAGAAGGGGAGAGCAGCTCCAAAGGCTTACCTCGGGTGCTTAGGATTAGCATCAGTGAAATCCTGAATGTCACACTCCACCTTGAGAGAGCCCCCACCCCCATACCTCCCTGAACTTGTGTGACCAATGCTAACTGATGTATGAAGACCTCCACAGAGCCTGAGTGTCCAGATCTGCAGCACTCTCTGCTTATCAAGCAAGTGGCTGGCATGCTGGGGAGAGTACAGAGGAGCATCCTACTGCTTTATCTCCTGAAGGCCCTGAGCTTATTAAACAGCAAATATATTTGGAATGTTGCCCCAGTATGTTCATTCTGATGGTGGCTCCAAGCCCCACTTGGAAGCTGCCCAGCTGTATGGCATAGAAAACCTAGAAACTTGTATTTGTTGGTAGAGGATTGAACTAAGGATGAGGGTAAGTTACCTAAGAACAGATGGAAAAAAAAAAAAAAAAAACAGATGGTAGTAGGTATTGAATGAAATTCATTAACTTAATTGAATGCAATGAAATTGCATAAAATAGATATTGAAATTCAGAAATTTAGTCATAATTCCTTAGAAAGAATTACAACCAATCCTTTGTAGCCAGAGGAGTGGTGTGCTTCTAACCTGGACTCAGATGGGTGGCCCCAGCCACAAGTGGAAGAGAGGCCAAAGGACACACAGAGCCAGGATCCAAGGAACAAGATGGGGAATTACTGAGGACATGAACCGTGCAGGAGCTGTAGAAATGGTGAGGAAGGGACTGATTTGAAAAGCATGACATTAATCAAATCATGGGACTCGGTAATTTATTAGATCGGGTGGCTGAAGGCAGCCTGAGTGGCCCAGTGGTTTAGCCCAGCCTTCGGTCCCCGGGCGTGATCCTGGAGAACCAGGATCAAGTCCCACGTCCGGCTCCCTGCATGGAGCCTGCTTTGCTTCTCCCTCTGCCTGTGTCTCTGCCTCTCTCTCTCTCTCTTTCTCTCTCTCTCTCTCATGAATAAATAAATAAATAATCTTAAAAAAAAAAAAAGATCGGGTGGCTGAAGAGTCATCAAGATCAAAGTGGGTGCCCTAGCTTTCATGGCTAGGTGGGTGGTGGTGCCTTTAACCAAGACAAAGACCAGAGCAGGAGAGGCTGACTGGGAGCCCAAAGAGGTGGGAGACAGGGGGAGGTAATAGGCTTTGGTGTGGATCTGTTGAGCTACAGGTACCTGGGCAACATCCAAGTGAGTATGGGTACGTGCACACCTAAATCTTAGGGCAGAGGTCAGGGCTAGAAATACAGCATAGATGTTGCTAAACCTATGGAAAAAGATGCATCTGCTCAAGAAGAGTGGAGAAAGAAGAGAGCAGAGCCCAGACTTGCAGCCTGTGAGGGAAAGTCAAGAGAAGAGAGATGTGCAATGAGAGCACTTGGCAAGGTCAGAGAGAGCTAGGAGGTGGAGGTGACAGCAGCAGGAGGACTAAGACTGAAGCAGCTGGCACAGCACCAGGCACTTATAAGGCATCCTCAATATTGACAATGTTTTACCCACTGGCAATAATGTAAAGAATAATGGCTGTCATGGAAGGATTGAACTCTTACCAGACCAGGTGCTAAGCACTTACTCTAGATAGCTTAGGTGTTCTTAGCCACTGGGGTAGGTACTATCATTATCCCCATTTCAAAGAAAAGGATAATGGGGGAACACATGGGTGGCTCAGTCAGTTAAGCATCTGCCTTCAGCTCAAGTCATGATCCCAGAGTCTTGGGATCGAGTTCTATATTGGGCTCCCTGCTCAGCGGGGAGTCTGTTTCTTCCCTTCCTCTATGCCCATCCTCTCTCTCTCTTTTCTTTCTCTCTCTCTCTCTCTCTAATAAATAAATAAACAAAACGTTTAAAAAAGAAAAAAGAAAAGGTGGACGAAGCATAAAGGGATTAAATGTGGATAGTACCCTCCCTCTACAGATGAGCAAACCAAGCACAGGACAGCAAGATAGCATCCCTTTGAAGGAAGGCAGGCACCTGTGTCCTTGGCAAAGAAGTTAACACAGTCCCTAGTCTCAAATCCCTGCTCCATCTCCCAGTTGCTGTGGCTCTACAGACTGTCGCTTGCCTGCTGGGGAGTCCAGAGCACTCAGCACCACGCAGCACAGAAGGTCTTGACTTCAAGTCAAAGGACCAGGGGGAAAAAAAGCTTCCAAGGTCCCCTGGCTGCCAAACTATGATTATAAAACGACTTCAGATGATTTAACTGGAAATGAATCTGAAACATACTGACTGAATCTCTCTTGAACTACACATTAAATTTTTCATCTAACAACAACAACAAAAAAAAAGTGGACTCTGCTGAAAAACTGTGAAGAAGACAAACAAGGTGGTAATTATGCGAGGGTCGAAGGGTATGGGAAGCAAGGAGCTGATAGAGAGAGAGCACTTTCCACATTGCAAGTGCAAAGCAAGTGAGAGATTTTACAAAGGGCTGTGAATTTCCTCTGCCTCTCATCGGAGGTACAGCCCTCATGAAAGGACAGGTAGTGCAGGGTGACCCAGGACTGCAGAGGAGGATGGCAGCTTGGGAAAGAGGAAACCATATATACAAAGTGCATTGTGTGTGTACAGCGCCTGTGTGTGTGAGTAACTGCTCAGGAAGGAGAATAGAGACTAGATATCACACACACCTACACATATATGTACAGGAGCCATCGTCTCTTTATATAGCTATAAAAATATATGTATAATTTAAATGATTTGAGGAACCATTCTATATATAAAATTCAAATTTAATTTCTGTATGTATCATTTAAATTTTATATAGAGAATACTTTCTCAAGTAGTTACTTGGAGCTGTTGGAGGTGTTTGTGTATGTGTGTAGTATACACAGTATATATGCATAAAGATGTGTATATATAGTCATAGAATTATAAAGAGAAGATGGCTCATATACATATGTGTATACATATATATAAAAATACATATATTCATATATATGATATATACAAATAATGTAAAGTATTACTATTTCATATATATTCTAAACATATATTCTGAAATTACGTATTTAAATATATATTCTAAATACTTTTAGAATATACGTAGTGTGTGTGTATAGATATACACAAACCGATATGTATACACACACATTCTCACACACACACACACACACACACACACACACACACATACACACCACACACACACACACTTTTAGGAAGCACAGAAAGCAAGAAACCAGTAGGAGAGCAGTTAGAGCTTGATAAACCTGAGCCAGCTCCCAGTCTCAACCCCTGGGAGGTGGGGAAGTCAGGGATGGCTATTGAGATTTTAGGAGCTGTGCTTCTGGTGCCTCTGAATCAGTCTAAGAAACTGGCTCCATCAGGGGGGCTGAATTAGACACATGGGGAGGGAGCCATTCATCATGCAGAACAAGGGGCTCCTGCCCTGAAACTCAGTGGTCCCCAGCATTTTCACACCTGCATTCTCCCAACTCTGAATATTTCCAAACCATCTGGTGTGTACGACTTCCCACTGACTGGCTGAAAACTTATAAAAGGGTGAAGAGAAACCCACCCCTCCCAACCTAAATAAAAGCAAAAATCACCTTTGCCAGAGAAAGATCGCCAGCTCAGAAACTCTGGTTTCAAATCATGGAAAGTCCAGGGTTTTTAGTGGTGGCAGTGGGTAGTGGTGGTGGCTTATCTCTTGTTTTCCCTCCCCAGTGAATTCCACAATCCTGTTCCGTTTTATTTTCTCTCCTCTCCTACTGCGCCACTGTTAGGAAATAGTTTTGGGAAACACTTGTTTAAAACACAACAGCAGAAAACGGGTTAGCAGCCAGTATGTTTTTCGAGAGAACTATCTGGGCGCACTGAAACAGATGACCCTGCTGATACAAACGCAGACTGCAGGGTTACAGATGTCAGAATTGTGAGCGCTCAGAAATATGCACAACAACAACTGCAGTCTCCACCAGAACGCCGGGCCCTATCAACACTGCAGAATGCTGGCAAAGACAGACCATTCAGTCACAGACTTTTCCCTGAGCCGAGGTGGGCCCGGGTGAGCTACAACTGAGTCGCCAAAAAGGACTGGAAACTACTTGACCCAACCCAAATAAACTGGACCCTGGCATGCATGTCTCTGCTGAGAACAACTTTCTTTGGGGAGAGCCCTGTCCACGAAAGGGTCTGGGAACCTTCGCCAAGCATGGAGGTAAGCTCTGCCAGCAAATTGCCAGCTTTCCTTCGGCACAAGACACCAGTTAACCCTTGACGGGGTGCAGAGAGTGAGATAATCCACTGCTGCCATCCAGAGCCCTGACTCAGGAGCCAGACTATATCAGCTCAAACCTCAGTTCTAAAATTTGTTATGGGGCTGTGGACAAGTAAGTGACTTAACCTCACTATGCCTCAGTTGCCCCACCCATAAAATGGGCATGATAATAATTATAACTATATCGTTAGGACAGTAGGAGAATTAAATGTGATAAACAAGGACTTAGCACAATGCCTAATGCATCGTGCATGAGTTCTCAGTAGACGTTGGGTATTATTTTTGTTGCTTTGTTATTGTTGTTGGTTTCAGCTCACCAAAATAAAGCAGGAAAATCTACTTTGCTTAATTTGGCACTGGTTAACATTCACTAAGAACTGTGTACATGAACCTCTTCTATTAAGCATTGTAGGAATATTTCTAAATTATGAAGCCTCCACCTGAAATCACACTAGATTCATTGCATCTACTTACTAATCCACTGATTGACATATTCCTCCATTTATGTGACACTAGCTCTGAGCTATAGTAATTTGAATAAAACATGGTTCCCCCTGTGACAAGATGCACACTCTAGTTAAGGGGATAAACGTGGACAGAATGATGTTACAAGGCACAGCCACCCACACTCTAAATAAGAAGGACCATCTTCGGCAGAAGGAGGAATGGGGAGTTCTGGCTTAAAGAATCAGGGAAAGCTGCATGGTGAGGCAGCAATGAGCTTTGGCTTAAGGAGGAGCTGGATGTCAATAATTACAGAGGAAAGGCACTCTCTGGAGGAAAGAGGGCAGAACAGAGGTTCAGAGGCACACGAGAGCCTCACAAGCTTGGCAGAGCAAGTGGTGAGGGAGCTTGGACCATGGAGCCTGTCACAAGCTGCACGGTTGCTGAGGCCAAAGACTGAAGCAGGGGCCAGAGGATGGAAGAGCCGAATGTTCCTCTCAGGGGGCGGCCGTCTGACCTGGGGTCAAAGGGGCAGAAATAGGATCAACCCGATTCCTACTTGTCAGTATGGACTCCACGCAGACACCACCTGACACAGAGCACCTTCCCTGCCACCACCTCCCGCCCTGAGGCTGTTTTGACCTTCTCTGCTTTGGCACTCCCAGCATTTAGGGGGACCCATCGCCACTTTGTTGTCTCCACTAGATTGGGTTCTCCTCGAAGGCAGGATCGCCACCAGTGTCGTACATCACTGTACCCCCAGGGCTAGCATGTGGTGGCCATTCAGAGAATAAATATGTGAACAGAGGAGAGGGTGAAAGGAAACAATCAATCAATCAACAAGGGAAGATAATAATTTTGAATTATCAGCAAGAGCCCTGTTGGGAGGCAGCAGTACCGGCCTGGGGTAATTTCCTTGAATGATACTCTCTCCGTAGCAGTAAGTCCCAGGTGGTGAAACTATTGTCTGAGCACATCAAAGAGTCTATCTTCATCATAAAGATATGTGTCAGTGCTAAGGTCTGAGGATCGTCGGGGTGAGCTGGTACTCTTTCCGCCTGAGACCCATGGAGCTACAAGTCAATGCGTACCATGTCAGAGTGACAAGGATATTGATGTGGTAACACAGTATCCCTCACCATGGAAATGGGCCATCAGGAAACTTACTTAAGCATGAAAGTTGCCTCTTAACCTTGTTGTTAGAATACCACCTTTCAGCAAGCAGTGACCCAAAATAGAATGAGAAGAGAAAGGAATGCTGATTAGAATCCCATGATAACCCATGTACTGTGCTAAGGCTTTTATATGAAGTCTTGGAAGACAAATAGTAATATTTTATAGCTAGGGATCCTGAGGCTCCGAGAGGGCAAGCAACTTGTCCCAAGCAACTAGTAAGGGTTAAAGGTGGGAGCTGAACCTAGGTTTGCTGGCACCAAAGCTCTGGCTTTCAAATCACACCATCCTCCTTGTTTCTCATGCTATCATGGGGTCACTCCAACTCCCACTGAAAGGCATCCATTTCTCAAGGAAATCTTAAACTGATTTTTTCATTATCATTTGGCAACTGCACACAGTTCTTCAGGGAAATTGGGGAACCCAGGATGAAAATCCTGCCCACGGATTATCTTAAATTACTTGCATTTCCTTGAAGAATGCCTGGCACTGCCAACAACTCTGGTCTGGTTTCCAGCAGTGGCCGGGGCCTTGTTCAGCCAGGAGGCTCTGAGAATCAATTGGCTGTGGTCTCCCTGACGGCTGACGCCAACAGATGCTATGAGTCACAAGTTACCATCTGTCCATGACACTCAGCTTTTATGGGGGCCTCCAGAGCTCCCCAGCCTGAAGAATCAGCCCCAGCCCCATTAAGGCACTGCCATGGCAAATCCTAGGCACCAATGGAATGCTGGCCTTCCAGTGGGAAAACACTTTGGGGTCCAGGATGTGCTCAACCACAGAGCAGAAGACAAAGGAGATATAGTGCTCTTCTGGAGACTAAAGGCATGGCTACCCCAAAAGATGCTAACAGCATAGGAAAGGCCGGCAGGGGGGCGAGGATATGTAGGCTGCTCAAGAAAAACAGCTTTGACATCACTTGGGAGAACAGGATGGGGGCCCTGCATCCTGACCATACCTGTTCAGGTGCCACACCTGGAGTAGAAGGGACACTGGACTTGAGACTGGGGACTGGATTCACCCCCTGCCCTCACCACTTACAAGGCAGACTACCTAGGCAATCACATACCTTCACTGTACCTCAGCATCCACATCTCTGACATGGGAATAGAGCCAGGTTAATCCAGAGTTCTAGTAAGAATTAAATAAGATAATGATGCAAAACACCTAGCATGGAGCTGGGCAACTTACTGGCACACAATAAATACAAGTGCTATACAAACCTTACCTCTTCCTCTGTAGTGCAATTACATCACTTTTATCAAGTGTTTTCTTCTGATTCAGCTCTTGCATCAGCTCTTGCACTTGAAATAAAATCCTAAACCAAACAAACACCCATTAAGAGGTAGTCCTCTTGCACAGGTTGTGATCTTCTTTGCAGGCAACAGTGAAATGCCCACTGGCCTATGAACACTGTTTCAGAAAATAATTCCAGCCCTGGTCACCCACCACAGCTTGTTCATTCTCTTGCTCCTGACTCTTAATCTGGTTTCTCTCTAGGAAGTAATATCTGCCTTGGCCTGACTTCTTTGTTGCTATATGTGTAACCACAAAAAACACTGGTTAATGCCAAAGCATTCTAGCTCTTTCCCACTAACATGAAGCAAAGAGAAGGATTTCTTCCAAACTCAAGGGTCATCTCCTAACTGATACGTCAACAGGATTGACATTCCTCAGACTTACATCATAGTGTCAAGATTTCTGTGCTTGTGTGTATATATAAACTTGCTAAAAAACAGTTCTCCAACTACCTTGGACTTCTATAAGTCAAATCATTTTAGGGCTCCCCATGTTTGGCTAAGATGAGTAGGAGTCTCCACAAGAGTCTTCTAAAATGTCTTCAGTTTTCTCATGTTAAGAGCACTGTCATCCAAAGGTAGAATTTCTTATGGGGATTTTGGTCATCAAGGACACCATCTAATGAGTGTGACAAATTTTTTTAACAAAGTAGGTATTAGACAATATTGTTGATTTGGTTTTCTTTGACTTTATATGAGGACTTTGAGTGGCCTTACCATGGTGCTGAGAGAGTCTGGTTCTAAGCCTTTCAATGATAAGATACTCTTATAGAGTGTTATGACTTTAACCCTCTGGGAAATCTGGCCAAATCTGCCTTATCATGGCTACCTTCATTCCCACCTCTAACCACCCCATATCCTAAACATGTCTGCAAATCTGCCGTGGCCATCCATGCTCCTCAGACTTGTGGCCCTTCATAGCCTGGCCCAGCTTTCCTCTTCAGTCTCATCCCTGATTTCTCTTCCCTCCCTGGACTTTATTCTATAGATGCATTGATTAATCAGGTTAAAACAACTTCAGAAACAAAGGACCCCCAAATCCCAGTGACTATTTTCCAGTTCACATTAAAGTCCAGTGGGTGGTTGACTGGGTCATTCAGGAACCCTGGTTCTATCCATCTTATGGTTCTATTATTATCCTCTTGGTCCTAGGAGTTCTCTTCATGAAGTCAAAGGAATAGGAAACAAAGAAAATGGGAGATTGTACACATTTCACTGGCCAAAACTTAGTCACAGGGTCCTGCCTAACTAACTCCAAAGGGGACTGGGAAGTATAGTGTAGCTGTGTGTCCAAGAGGAAAGGGACAGGAGGGTTGATGAACACACATATTGTCCCTGCTGCACACCCCAAGTAGTTTGGTATGGCCAAACATCTCTGTTGCTTGTCTCTCTGTAATATCCAAGAACTGTACCCATGGACTCATCCCTACATTTCCCCACCCCTGGTCCAGGTCAATACTATTTTTCAGTGTGATAACTCTCATTCATCCTTCTCTAGAAGAATCCTTCTGCTCCTTGGGTGGTCTGTTGCCTCGTCCTCTGCCCCCACCATCATCACTCACATCACCACCAGCCATCTCTGTGGTGCTATCTGCGGCTATCTGTTGATGCTCTACCTCCTAACTAGACACTGAACCCTGTAAGGGCAGGGACCCTGCCTATTCACGTCTGTATCCCCAGGCCCCAGCACTATGCCTGAGGCATGCATGGCATTCTGTATATGTTAGCTAGGTTGCAGAAAGAAACCAAAAGACATGGTTTGCCAGCACTATATGAAATGGAGTCCACAGTGAAGGACCCTCCATTCTGAAACCTCTTCAGAATAACCTCAAAAAATGACATCTTTAATGAAGGTCTCTATAAAAGTGTCTTGAAAAAGAAGTGGGAGAACCAAGCATCATGAGACTGGCAAAGTATGCTGTAAGTGTCCACTGGCTGAAGTCCCTGGAGGGAAATCTTGACCAAATGGCTGAAGGACCCCAAGAATCTGAGAAGATCAGCAGTACCCAATGGGAATACATAAAGCCACCAACTAGGTGACATGAGGAACTACTTTTGTGAAAGACCGAAAGAAAGCTTCTTTCTGCTCAAAGAATCCCTCTCTACCCATAACCTGGGTGAATTTCTCTTTCATCTGGGGGAATCCTTCTCTCCTCAAGCCCTGTATCCCTTGGCCACACAGGAGGTCTACCTACAACTGTCAGAATAGGTTTTATCCAGGAGAGTATAGACCTGTGCCTATCTTTAAAAAACTAAATTGAATCAACTGCAAAATGTTAAGTAGGTATATTTTATACAGAGATCCAAAACTGTCTCTTCTTTGAAAAGTTCAAGGATGTAGCATCTCTCAGACCAGAAACATAGCTGACCATTCCATGCCGACAGAGCACGCATTCTTCATTCTACCCCAACCCCTCCACCAGTGCTAATTATATTTATGCCCAGCTGGTTTCCTCTGTATTTTGCTTTTATCTCACCTATGTGAACCCTGAAGGAGTCTGCTTTTTCAACACTTAGCTTAGGCTGCAAACCTCCCATCATGAGCCTCCTGTTATAAACCTCTGAGATAAGGAATCAGAGACTTTCTACCAACAAGAATGAAGGAAAGTGAAAGAGAAAGGAAAAGAGGAAAATCCAAGGAGATAAAAACAAGTTAATGTTCTAAATTACCCTGCCTCAGAAGTACTAACCAGGATCATGCCAAGGGCACAAAAACACATCCCTGGGCTTCTCGAATCCTTTGTCATTGAGAGAGTAAGGGAAACATTCCTACCCATCACTCTGACAGTGAGACTCAAGGGTGCCTGAGGAACCACTAGATGCTGTGAGGCCCACATTGCCGTGCAACCCAGGGGTAGGAGAAAGACTTATAGGGTGTTGTAGGGCATAGAGGTGAGGGTCCTCAGTGTCCACATAGTGTGAGGAAAGGGCCTAGAACATTCTGAGCATCCAGTCAACGGGTGTCTTCAATACTTTAAAATTCAAAACACTAAGGTGCCTGGGTAGCTCAGTCAGTTAAGGGTCTGCCTTCGGCTCAGATCATGATACAAGGGTCCAATGCTCGAGCCCCTCATTGGGCTCCCTACACTGCAGGGGACCTGCTTCTTCCTCTCCCACTGCCTGCTGCTCCCTCTGCTTATGCTCTCGTGCTTGCTTGCTCACCATCTGTCAAATAAATACATAAAATCTAAAAAAAAAAAAAAAATTTTTTTTTAAGCAAAATTCAAAGTACCATTATCTGTACTTATTCTCATAATCACCACAGACAGCCCTGCATTACGGATGGAAAAACTGGGGCTCAGGAGATGAAGCCTCAAAGCTTGTGAGGCACAGAGAGGACTTTGGTCAGACAGTCTCATTAGAACTCTTCACATTGTCCACTGAACTAAAGAATCAATGACTCCAAAGGGCTTGGAGATCCCAGATAGTCTGAGCAGGAGCCAGGGAGTTTGGGCTCGAGTCACAGAGCCTCGGCATCAGCAAAGGGAGCACCCAGTGAAGAGTAGCAGCCAGTGAGCAGCCCGCTCACACAGACTCTGGCTGGAGGGCTTGGGTTTCAATCCCTGTTATTCCTCTTTCAACCCGTGTGAGTTACTTAACTTGAATGTGTCTCAGTATCCCCTTGACAGTTTCCCCATCTGTGAAATGGGAAAGTGACAGTACCATGCTCATAGAGTTGCCGAGTGTTTCAAAGTAGTATGTATGTGCACCCAATGTTTGGTAAGTGTTGTGCGAGTAATTGGTGACAGTATGTCCTCGGACCACGGCATCAGGCCAGGCCACATCTGGCACCTGGGTAGAGATGCCCGGTGCGGTTCTCATGCTCTCCCACAGGCCTCAGGCACAGAGGTTTTCCCTGGAGCGTCTCCCCCCTCAAGGCCCCCCTAATGTGACCACGGCGCTCCTTCACGGCTCTCTCCTACAGCCCCCTGCCTAGCCGGGGAGGTCAGCTCTGCTCCAGGATGGAGTCATGCTTGGAATGGGAATATGAGCAATGGAAGCAAAAGCAAAGGAGACTCAACCACTGGGCACTAAGGCCCTTACTATCTGCCACTCACTTATACACAGGATCATATTTTACCTTCATCAGCAGAAGAGCCATCTGAGAAGACAGAGGGTCAAAGCCCAAGGTGCCAGATGAGAAAACCAGTTCTGTGTGGACCCTGCCTAATGTCTCATCACTAATAACCAGTGGACACACGATTTGAAACCACACCAGTCCAGAAGCCCCTAGGTGGCTCAGTCAGTGAAGTGTCTGGCCTTGACTCAAACCATGATCCCAGGGTGCTGGGACCGAGCCCCAGGTTTGGTTCTTCAACCAGCAGGGAGTCTGCTTGTCCCTCTCCCTCCACCGCGCTCTCTCTCTCTCCCTCTCTCTCTCTCTGTCTAAAATAAATAATTTTTTTTCTTAATCTTTGAAACCACACCAGTCCAGCTCTAAATCCCACACTCTAGGCTCTCTCCCTGCCACCTCTGGAGAATTTCATGAGCTCTGTTCATCTGAAAAGCCTCAGTGCTTAATACTTTTTTTTTTTCTTTTTGAGTATCAAATACTTACTGAGCACTTAGGATGTGCCAAGCACTATTCTCCAATCACCCTGGGAGAGATGGACCATACAGCTCCACTTTACAGAGGAGAACACTTACCAGCCAGGTGGGAGAAGTTGTTTCCTCGGCAAAGACCTCTTCCAGTGTGGACCACAAGCAACTCTGTGACCCCAAGAAGGAGAAAGAAGGCCAAAGGCTGAGCTTATCTATCACACACATGTGTTTTCACTCTTTCTCTCCAGCTGGTCTTATCTCCAACTGTGCTCAAGTCCCATTTGCAGGCAGAAGCACATTTGAGAAAGCCTTTCATCTGCCTTCTCCAAATCTTCCACACACAATCATTCTTGCAGCACCATAAGAAGTTACAGACTGTTCTCCCATTTTCCCAGATGGAGAAACTGAGATGAGGGGCTGAGTCTGAGACCACACAGGAAGCAAAGCCCAGGGAGAGGCCTGGAATTCCAGATGAGTCCCTCTGTCCCCCGACTTGGGCCCTGCTGCAACAGCCCCCACTCACTGCCTGTGACACAGGCAAACAGGCACTTTCATTTACCTCTGTGACAGACGTGGACACTGCTGCAGCGAAACAACTATTCCTTCTCAGACAGGGACAGTTCACGTTAGGGCTGTGTCAGGGAAGATGGACTAGAATGCCTGGAATGGTTGCTGAGCTGAGGTCAGAATGGCTCCTTTTTGTCCATCCCAGGAAAGACACAGACCTTCATAATGAAGCTCTGAACATTCAAATTCAAACATTCATGAACATTCAAAATTTAAATCTACCCAAGAAATCCCTTTCCTTAAGAACTCTGAGTGCTCCAACCCACTCTAGTTACCATCAGGATTATGTCCAAGCACTTTAATCAGATGTCAGGAGCTGACCTCAGTCTACCTCTCCAGTCTCATCTCCCTCTACACCAATACTGTGTTTCTGTCAGGACAAGCAACTTGCCCATACCCAAAGACCCCAGTGCACAGTGACTCAGTCTTTTTGCTGTTGCTTTTCCCCATATTGGGAATTCAGTCTCCTTTCTGTAACTGAACAACATGCCCTTAGGCTTCAAGACTGATACCTGAATATCCCTTCATCCCATGACACCATCCCTTAATGTACCCTGCAAGCACCATCAAGACAATTTGACAAAATCCACACATGTCACCCCTGAAGTTCGCCTGCCTCCCACATGCCACACACATGTATGAGTCTCCATGCTCCAGCACTTAGCACTATCATTGTTTCTTAGCTTGCCTATCTCCTCCCCTCTCCCCAAGACTGTGGGCCCTCAAGGGCAGGGACTGGGTCCCATCAGACTCCAGCTACCCAGTATCAGCACACAGCCTGGCCCTGAGCTCCACTCGGTGAGCCTGCTAAATGGTTGGGCCAACAGTCCTCTTCTCGTGAGTATATTGAGATCAAGAACATATTCCTCTCTGCTGAAACTTCAGGACATGTGTTGAGAGACAGAGAGAGAGAAACAATCCAAGGTAGTGCCTTGGATTACAGTGTCCTTTTGCTTGGAATAAGAGTGCTGATGTCTGGCACTGAACTGCCATGTCTTGATCAAAGGGCAGAAGGGACTCAATTTTAGCAGTCTAAGATGATTCCCGTTTCTGGTCCACTCTGAAACCTACCCCATATCCAATCTTTCACCAAGTCCTATGGGGACCCCTGATAGAATACATCTTGAACCCAAACACTTCTCCCCCCGTCCAACGTTTCCACACTCGTCCAGACCACCCCTGTCCTTCATGTGGTTTGTTGCTGTTGCCACGAAATTGTCCTCCCCACTCCCAGTTTTGTCCTCCTACAGCCCATTCTCCACCCAGCAGCCAGAGGATGGTTTTTCACAAACTGAGAGTCAGATCATGTTTTTCTTCTGCTTCAGACTTTCCAGTGGCTTCCACTCCCATTTATAATAAGATCCAAACTCTCTCCCACAGCTTTTGAGGCCCTCATAATCCAGCTCTGCCTCCATCTGACCTCATGTCCCTCACTCTACCTCTCCCTCATTCTGGTCCAGATCCACTAGCCACCCTGATATCCAAACCATGCTCAACTCGTTCCTGACTTGGTACCTTTGTGATTGCTCTCCTCCTTGTCCAGGGTCGTTTCTCCCCCAAGAAATCTAATGCCTCCTACTCCTCATTAGTCAATACTTCTCAAATTTCATTTCCTTACAGCAAGCTGTCTTGGTCACTCTATCTAAAATAAAATAGCATGGCCCTCGTCCCTCCATCCCTCCCTCTATTTTTCTTCAGAGCAATTGTCCTCACTTGAAATCACATTATAATTTTATGTATATAATTATGATATGGATTTTCATAATATTCATGGTCTGACTCTTGCACTGGAATGATGACTCCAGGAGAAGTAGTGATTTGGTTATCTTTACACTGTGAAATCCTAGTCCTTGGAATAGATTTTGGAACACAGTAGGCACTCAATAAATGTTTGCTGAATAAATACACAAATGAAAAATTAATATGAATGTGATGTGTATTTTTGCACAAACTTCTGAATCTAAACTACACTACTTACTGACCAGATGACACTTGATGAGTGACATAATGCTCTGAGACTTGGCTGCCTCATGTGGATAGTGTGATGATTAAGAAAGGATACTAGTAGGAGGGTGTAGTTATACACAGGCAGTGTAAGGGGTCCTTGTGGCATTATGGGTTGAAATTAGCAGCAGATATACAAACTACGCATGTGATAAACCTGCAGAGAACTAAACACACATACACACACACGAATGAATACAAGTAAACTGGAGAAATGTGACTACAACTGGTGGATGGTATTAATGTCAATAATATAGTTGTGGCATCGTACCATAGATTTGATACCACTGGGGAGCTGAGTATACAAAATCTCTCTGCATTTTGTTTTACAACTCTATGTGAATCTACAATTATCTCAACATTTTCAATTAAATATTAAATTTAATTAAGGAGAGTGGTCTGTGCATTGAAGCACTCAGTTCACAGCCTTGCACACAGAATTTACTAAACATGAGACCCTGCTCCTAAATGCTTATTTAACCTTCTATTGGCTTCTTTCACATTCTATTCCTAAAAGTGATTTATGTCTGTTAGTCCCTGCTGGCCCAACCCAGAGCCTTGAGTAGGGGGTGTAGCTTCAGACTCCACCTTGCCCTGGTGGAACATTTTTCATAAAGATAGACATTCCACCATCAGGCATACCATTGCATGCATGTGTGTGTGCATGCATGTGTGTGTGTGTGAGAGAGAGAGAGAGAGAGAGAGAGAGACAGAGAGAGAGTTTAAAAGGTATATTGAGTTAGGTGGGCAATTAGGGATCTGTACTTGCTGAACAGTTAGTGATCCCTGACCATCCCTGTGCCTTTTCCCAATCATTGCCAAGTTGTTGCAATCATTTAGAGGGACTTCTGCCTCAGATTTTCTGTCCTACAATGGGAATCTTGACACAAAATTCATCATGGTTAGCGAGGCCTTACTATCCTGCAAAGCACTGACATATTTCTCCTCCAAGAACAAGATCCTTGTACTCCCCCACAACAGCCTGGAGTCCCATGTCCAGAGTCTTGATCTGACTCAGCACTTACCCACCCAAACCTTGGATCCTTCTCAGAAATCTTACTTACATTAAGTTTGTCTTTACCAGTTTCCTTTTTACACGCATTAGCTCAGTTTGACACTGATTCTGGGAGTCCTATATCCTACAGAGAGGCCCAATCATAGTCTCCAAGTCTACCTGTTTCTATCTCTTCTTTTTCTCCAAAACTTCAAACTGAGAGTCAAACATACCTCGAGGTTAAAGTCCCAAAGTTTCCCCCAAAACTGACTGTACATCTGGCTATCTGATAAGTGTTCAGAGAACAGTAAGATGCATTTCCCTCCCTTGAGCTCCTACAGGCTCATGGAGGAGGAGAAGGAGAGAACAGATGATTCCAAACACTGGATATGGAGGTGTTACAAGATGCTAGGAGAGGATAAGAGAAGGAAGAACCTCGTCTGATGTAAGATGTCAGAGAAAGGAGTCTTAGAGCTGAGACTTGCAAGATGTGCAAGGATGAGGTAGGGAGATGAAATGAGGAAGGCCTTTCCAGGAGAATGATCAGCAAGTACAAAGGCCTGGGTTAGAACAGCTGCTTGGGAAACACCAGGATGCTGGGATGGCTGGAGCATGAACTGCAAAGGATGAGAGTCCAAAGATGAGGCTGAGACAAAGACAGGCAAGGACTAGACCATGAACAACCTGGAAGGGCCCTCATCAGGTGCTTAGATTTCTAACTTGAAAACTGAGGAGGAGGATGAATTTGTTGTGTAACTCTTAGATTTAAAAAATAATAATAACTTGGACACGGGTTACCTGGAGATGTTAGTAAATCAGTCTCTGTCATCCCATAAACAGCTGAATTTTACCTGGGTGCTGATTAATGTGGATCACGTGACTTCCCACAAACTCCATGTTACTAGGAAGATATCTACTTCCCAGAATTGCTCTTCTCAATTGCTGGGGCATAAAAATGTAGGAGCCACAGGTGAATCTCCATGCCTCCTTAGCTAAACCCTCGCAGAAGAGAACAGCAGAGTGAGTCATGGTGAAAGAACTCTGCCACAGAGCACTTTCTCAAGATTGCCATCATCTCCAAGAAAAAGCCATATCCTCTTGGCATTCAGCCAGTATATCTGGGCATCTGTTCAGCAGATGCTCTTTCCAAGGGCTGGATGCAACTGGCTTCATTGCTTCCTGGTTCTCTGTGCATAAAGGAGAGAACCCAGTGCAAGCATTGGGGTCAGGCGCATCTGTGTTCACAACCCAGGTCTACCACTACCAACTGTTCTAGTGGGGCAAGGGACTCCTAAGCCTGTTTCCCTATCTGTAACATGGCAATAATCATCCTTGCCTCAGAGTGTTATGAAATAATATAAAGCAAGGAAAGCACCGGGAAAATAAGAGCTTCTCAAAGAGAGAGAAAGGTATTATTGTTGGAGGTCAAGTCCTGTGTTCAGCCCAGTCTAGAGAGTGAGGTACTGACGACCTCAGAGAGCCAAGCTCTCTTCCAGCCACGTAGCTGTACGTCATCCCAGGGCATGCAATGACTCGGCCAAAGAGGAGCTGGCAAGTGGCTGGTCTTCCTGGCATGAGCATCTGCCTTCCTCTGGCTGTTTGGCTCACCATTCAGCTATGGGGATGACTGCCCATCCCCTAGATGACACTTTTATCACTGCCAAGGAGCTTGCCAAGGGATCTGAGTTTAGAGGATTGAGGGCAATCCTGGGAAGATAATACTTGCGCAAACCCATTTAGAAGTCCAAAGTTCCAATGCTGTCATTTCAATGAGGCACAGAAGCAAATATCTCCCATGTCCACTGCAAATGGACTCAACCCAGCAGGAAAATACAGGGAATGGAAGTTAATAGACATCAAGCAGCTACTATATGTCAGTGTGACCGACGTAAACTTGGGCAGTGATTGACTAAATGGCACTAGCCCAAGTTAAACTTAAGTCCTGGTGTCAGAGAATGTCAAACATGTTACACAGGACAGGCAGTGCTATTCAACCCATACCTCAGCACAGAGAGATTATTCCTGCCAACTGGGACTCACATGCTCTTCTGGGGGTCACAGCAGAGAATAGTCATCCTGACGCTGGACATATTCTTCCAGAATATAGACCAGAGTGTTCAAGTTAGAAAAAACAGCTCCCCACATCTACTTTCAGCAAGCAGAAGACACGGAGAGTATTTTAGAGGGGGCATTAGGGAGGAGCTGCCACAGAAATCAGTGAGGAAGCACTTTCAGAATCTCCTTTGAGAAAGTTTCTAAGCAAAGATGAAGAACTGTCTGATTAGTAATAAAGTCTCTGAAGGAAGAAGCAGGTGTCTGATCCACCTGGGATCAGACGGCCTGGGACATGCCAGAGGACTCCTGGGAGAAGAATCATCATGGGATCAGAGCTGAGTCCCCTCACTGGCACCGAGTAAGCTCCAGTTCCTGGGCAGTACAATAGAGAACCTCATGCCAGTGCCCAGTGTATGGCCCTTTTGAGTGGCTGACACTGCATTCATACACATCACCTTCATCATTGCTATCGCCATTATCTTTACAGAGTACGAACTCAGTCCCCAACTCATTCTCAGCAAATTCTCTGTCACCTTCATAAAGCGCTGAGTTAAGGAACTACTCTAGACAACTGGTATGAAAAGATTCCTTTAGAAAGATCTTACCTGACTGTCATCATCATGATTCTGGTACTCAGTGTGGATAAAACCAGGTAAGCAATTCTCTTAGAGACATGGGCTGTAGCCATGCTTATTTCTCTCATTTCTCTCTAGGTGTGCTGCATGTTACACCATGGCTATGCTCAGGCTTCCAAACTGGGACAGCTGTATTGGGGTGCTGCTCAGACCCCCCTTCTACAAAGAGCTTGCCATTCAGCTGCAAGAGAAGCAAGCTAATAGCTTCTAATCATAACACTTTAGGTTGTGTCTTGTCTTTCAAAGGAACCCTCTAGACAAGGACTGGGTATAATGGGCCACTTCTACTCAAAATGGGACTCCTTGGATAGGTAATCTTTGCTCCAGAGCAAACAATCAGGTTAGCAGAGACTCAATTAGATCTGAATTATTTTCTGAGATTCTCCTTGTCTTGTTGTTCCATTTCCTTTCATAGATGTCAGATGTGCATCACAGTCTAAAGGCTTTTTCTATCCAATTCTGTTTCCTCCCCCCTGTTATCTGTCACAAGTAATACCCCCTCCAAAAAACTGCATATACTCCTAACTCCATCTCATGAGCTGTTTCCCAGGGGATCCAACTGAATAATACATGTCACCTTGTTTAACATTACTGGCACCTTGCAAAGTGAGTGGCAATATCTCTGTTTTACAAATAAGGAAATTGAGGGCCACAGGGGTAGATGGTGTAATTCTGTAACTCAAACCCTAGTCTGCTTGACCAAGGAGAACAAATGGGAGGCAAGACTTTCTATTCAAATTGTCAGGGAAAGGAAAGTTTTGCTAGTGTTATCTTAGTCTGAACAAAGAGAAGACAAGAACCCAAAGTGAGATAAGGGTTCTTTTGCCCCTTTGGAGATTAGTCTGAGCAAGGGAGAGTTCTGCATGGAGCCCTGGTTCCTGAGGCTTTCAAGAAGCAGCTGTGACAGGCATGATTTTCTGTGCATGAACCCTTTTGGTAATCTGGTGACACCTACAGACCCCTCCTTGGAGTAATATTTTTTAATGCAGAAAATAAAATACGGAAGATTACCAGGGAAACCAATTATATTAAAATAAAGTTATGAAAATAATTTTTTAATCTGCAATATGGTAATATATGTGCTTCCTTTTTAATGCATTAAATAACAAGATCTAGAGCAGGTGTTATAAATACCATAATTTTGAAGCAGTTTTGAACTTAAAAGATATTTTAAGATGTAACAGCTCTAAATGTGATATGGAAAATATATGATTTACATTGGTGACAAAGTCACAGGTCAAGCTAATATTACTGTGATGCATTACTGACATTCATAATTGAAAAATGTGCTAAATTTCAGTTATATATTAGTAAAAATAAGGATGTAATTTATTCCCCTGCAAGTCATGAACCCGAGATTAAGAAGCCCTTCAATAAATTCTAGCAATACCTGGGATCCCTGGGTGGCGCAGCGGTTTGGCGCCTGCCTTTGGCCCAGGGCGTGATCCTGGAGACCCGGATCGAATCCCACATTGGGCTCCCGGTGCATGGAGCCTGCTTCTCCCTCTGCCTGTGTCTCTGCCTCTCTTTCTCTCTCTCTCTGTGACTATCATAAAAAAAAAAAAAAAAAAAAATTAAAAAAAAAAATTAAAAAAAAAAAAAAATAAATTCTAGCAATACCTAACAAACCATGCAGCAAATTCTAACTCATTCAAACTTTATAACCATTCTCAAAAAGGCAGTATGTAGATGTTTAGAAAAGGACCAATGAGCTCTAGGAACCATTAAAGGATCCCCCAAAATAAATTATTACAAGTAACCCTACTTGATTTGTGATAGGATCAGAGACTAATAAGCTGGAAAGCCCTATGTATAGTTATTTTATGTCTAAAAGTCCCTTGACCCAAACCCTCGTATCATTCAGCTAAGATAAAAAGATGTATTCTGGACAATAATGCAGTTGGTTGACTTCCCAGCCACTTAGCCACAGTCTCCTAAGGGTCAAAGCCAAGCTGGACAATATGTTCTAATCACATCTTGAAGGACTCAGGCCCGGCTGCTCCAGCAGTTTTTTTGCAGGGACTTGGCTGAGGACTAAGAAAACCAACTGAGCCAATTCTCAAAAGATGTGAAGCCAGGAGCCTTGGTAAATACTCTGGATAGCAGAATCAAAATCCAAAGTGATTCAAAGGAGCCAGGGAAAAAAATGAACAAAATATTTCAAGAAGGAATTTAATAAGGATGCAGGCAAAGTCAGACATTGAAATTTACCAGTATAACTGCAGGTGCAGAGGATGGCAGTGTTGGGGAGGAAGGGCTTACAAGCAGTGTACATGGTGCTAAAGACTTAGGGATGCTTCATTAGTGGCATGTGTAAGCCCATGCTACCTTCCAAAGTAAGGGAGGTGAGATTCTTTCTCTTCTCTAAGCTGAATGGCCCAAATCCAGGGGTGGGGGTGCCTTGGGGTGTGTGCTGTACTAGGAGTCATACTCAAAGGACTTGTAATAAACAGGATTACACTCGCAGGAGAGCTGAAGGATCCAACTCGATGACATAGGAGTAATGATTTAAGCCACCAACAGCATTTTTGAAAGGAAGAGACAAGAAGATATGATCATTTTTCTCAAAGGCCATTATGTGGAATCAGGGTCAGCAAACATTTTGCAAAAGGCCAGATAGTAAATATTTTCTGCTTTGCTGGCCTGTGGCACAACTGATTCTATCACAGCTACCCACTCTGCCATTATATGCAAAAGCAGTGATAGAGGGGTACCCGAGTAGCTCCATGGGTTAAGCATCTCTTGATTGTAGCTCAGATCGTGATCTAAGGGTCCTGATCTCAGGGTTGTGGGATCAAGCCCCACGTCAGGCTCCATGCTCAGCGGGGAGTCTGTTTGAGGCTTGCTTTCTCCCTCTCTCTCTGCCCCCCCCCCACCTCTCTCTCTCTCTCTCTCTCTCTCTCTCTCTCTAATAAATAAGTGAATTTAAAAAAAAAAAAAAGGAAACAGCCATAGACAAGACATAAATGAATGAATGCAACTGTGTCCTCCCCCCAAAAAACCCTTATACAAAAACTGGTAGAGGCTCAGATTTGGCCTGCAGGACATAGTGTGTTGACCTCAGATATAGAAGGGATATAACACGTACTTAGAGCGTACTCTGTGTCACATATCTGTACGCCATCTCATGGATTCCCCACAGAACTCCTTCAAGGTAGGTATTACTTCCTCACTTTCACAGATGGGAAAACTGAGACTCCACATATTCTCATACTTGTATACTTCCTATACACGGTATGAAGAAAACATGCCCCAAGCCCCCCAGCTAGCATGTGATAGCCTCAGAATTCTAACACGGTTCCATCTCAGCACTCCCTTGAGAACGGGAAAGGGGGATCTACCTCTGGCATGATCGATCACCCTAGCAACAGCAAACAGCACACCTGTGAGGACTGCCAAGTCCCAGAAGCATCCTGAGAAATATGACTGTGATTCCAGTCATGAGGGGGAGACCTGGTTCACTGTGCTTGAATGCTGCGATGTAGGGACCTGTGGTGCCTGCTCTTTATGGAAACAGCCCAGCTAAGGGTCTTTCTCATCGTTTTGTTTTGTTTTGTTTTTTAATTAGATGATTTGTTAGCCACGGGAATGTTTTCCACAACACCGCTTACCGTAGCACTTCCTGCCAAGGACAAGGTTGGAGGTGAGGGTCTCTGCACAGGTGCAGCACTGAGGTTAGAGCAATGCAATAACACCTCCCCCCTGTCCAGGCAGAAGGCTCGCTCTCCCCTCTCTCCACCTGCTCAAATCTTCCCTCCCCTCCCCCACCTCCGTCCTCTCAGTACAGCCCCTGGAAGTTTCCTGGAGCTGCAGTCACCATCCAGGGAGTGCCTCCCTCCTCTGTACTCTTCCACGCTGCCATAATCACACCTATTGCCACACTTGTTTCTCCAAAAGACCATCCCAACAGCACGAGCTGCACATTACTTGTCACTGCATCCTGGTGCTCAGAGAGTGCCTGCTATAGGACTTGCTCAGGAAGGCTTTAATTAAACTTCACTTATAAATGTCTCCACCAAATGCATTCACCTACATTTCCTATTTAACCTGCATGGCAATCATTGGGCAAATTATTCTGTCTTCCCTTACAGATGGGAGAAACTGAGGCTCTTAGCAGTGCCTAGACTGAGGCAGAAGGACCTGATGGGGCCCGCTAGAAGACAGCCAGGCTTTGTGTTGTTCCTCCATATGAAGCCAGCAGGAATATTTACAAGGATGTCAGCCACGTTGCCAGACTGCACAGCTTTTCTTTAGTGATGACTGAAAAGGACTGATTTTTTTTTTTTCCTGTTTCAAATCAATGTCTAAAGGCCACTTCTAAAGCAAACTGAAAATAAACTCACCGGACAGCCAATCCTACCCTGGACCCACTCTGCCATTTTCTTGTTAGAATCACCTTCCTCACGAGTAGCTTCCTAGACACAACACAGTATAAAGGAGAAAGCAAGGCTCTGAAGTCAGACAGACCTGAGATTTAATCCTGGCTCTGCTGTTTATCAGGTGTGTGACCTTAAACAGATTGTTTAATCTTCCAAGGCCTCAATTTCCTCAAACGAAGCAAAGCGAAGGCAAGGATGCCCATATTGTAGGCTGGTGAGATTAAAAGAAATAATGGGCCAGGAAAAGCAGTTGTAAATGTTTACATAGATGAGATAGATGATACATTGATAAATAGATGATAGATAATGATAGATACAATATAAATGCTAGACAGATGATAGATGACAGATTAGGTAAATAGATGGATAGATCTCAGATCGCAGCATGTAATGTGAAGCTTACTTTGTAACTTGAGAAATTGAATGTTAAAAGTTTAGAAAAAGAAGAAGTAATGACATTCTCATTCTGGATGAGAGTCCTGAGACTCAGACAGTAGCTAACTTGCCCACTGGCAGTTATTCGCACATGGCTAATAACTGACCCCATCCCATCACATTTTCTGCACTTACATGGTACTCAGCATGCCCTAGGCATTGATTGAGCACTTGCAGGTGAATTAATTAAGGAATGATAGGATATGGTCTAAAATCCAGCAGCATAATCCAGGAGTACAGTTCTCTGGTCTTCAGGCAGGATCACTCTTGTTGCATCTTATTGCAATCTGCATGAGTTTTAGTGACTTCAGTGTTTTCAAAGAAGAGAGGCTGGAGCTCAGAAACACAGGAATTTTAACTGCCCCAGTCTAGTATTTATGATTATTCTTAAACAAATAAGTCAATTTCTCTTGCCCTGAGAATATTACAGAAATAGAATCCCACTTAATGATAGTCAATACACCATCAGTTATCATTTGTTTTAATGTTACAGAAGTTGGTTGAGTTCCACAAACATAGAGAGCCATTCATGATGGTATGGAAAGAGCACTGGACACAGTGTTAGGAGACATGGGTTCAAATCTAAGCCCCTATGAATTCTAGGCATGAATTTTAGCCCCTTTGCCTCTGTTTCTTCATGTGTAAAATGGAAAAGTAATACTTGCCCCATCCATTGTAATTAAGGATTGAGTGGGATCATGTATATCAAAGTGCCTGTCTTGATGTAGAGCACATAGAAAGTGCTTAATAAATATTTAACCATTTGATGGAATGCACATGTGGCATCTAGCATAATACACATGCTTAATAAGATGCTATCCATTCGGTTCAATCCTAACATTATATCTGGGTCCCTAGAAGGAACACAATAAATGTTTATTCACTCAATGGAGTATTTCACCAATGACTGGCATAGTAGTTGCTTCATGAATGTTCATTCATTCAGCAGATTCCTAGGACAGTGCATAGCACTTGGTCAACACTCAATAAATGGTGGTTAAATTCAAGTAAGGAAAATGGAACATTATTCATTTAAGGAGATTTTGCAATCCCATAAATATTGTATGCTGGGGCTTTACAAAGTGAATCAACCATTGCTGAAATGTTCTCAGCTTGTGCTGGTTAACAAACCATTGTAAACTATTTTCCAAACATACAGCATCCCATGAATGTGCCATCATAACACTGGTAATGCTAAACACCCCCTGGACCCTAAACAAGCGGCAGGATAGTGCAGCCTATGAATTAATTTAGAAGTCAATAAAAGATCCATCTTCATAAAGACAAATGCAACAGCACAATCCTTCCTATGCTTGCCCGGAGCTCAGCTTGACAGTTGTTCTGGTAGATCATAGAGACAGTGAATCCCAAGAAAAAATTCCCAAGTTTAGGTGGCAACTGTCAGGAATCAGAAATGCATATATGCAAATATGTGAGGACAAGGAAGTATATGCATGCATAAAATCTTTTAAAGGTTTAGTCTTTGAAAGTTTTGCTTTAAGTTCTTTGCAACAACAAAGCAATGCCCTTAGGGAAAAGAAGAATGGCTTTTAATAGCGTAGTTTCTCCTTTTAGAGACCACAATCTCTAGAATGACTGGCAAGCAAAAAACTTCAAGAAAGGAGGGAGAGATACCTTCAACAGACATTTGATTCTTCAATTAATCAGAAGTCCAGGTGGACTCTGTAGGATTCCTTTGCAGAGAAAGTAAGTGATACTGAAGTTCAGTTCTGAAGAACGTGCAAGAGTTCTATAGGTGGAAAAGGTGGAAGAAGAGGTTGCCAAGTGTGAAAGGCAAAGTGGCATCAAGGAGTTCTGTGTGGCTGGGGATCTAGTGTGTAGGGCCAAGAGGTTAGCAGCACTAAGGAACACCCAAGAGGTGGACCGGGCCACAAGACTTTTAAGCCATGGTCCGTGATCTGTGAGGAATGCTATGCTTCTATCTTTTTCATAACACTTATCTCCATTGGTCTTATTTTAGACATGGTTGTTTAATATGGTTTTTTTCCCACCTCCCTCTTCCATTCTGTTATTCCTTGAGACCAGGATGTGTGTGTGTGTGTATGTTGTGTGTGTGTGTGTTTACCTTTATTCATATCTGCAAGTCTAGCTTAATATGTTACCTATAATAAGCACAAAACAAGTTTCAGGGTAAGTAAGAAGCCATGACACCATCCCAGAAGTTAATATCTGTTGCCTTCTATCATCACCCTTTATACACAGTCAGGGTGCCAGGTAAGAGTTAACACTGGAAAAAAGTTCCTCTAGGTATTTTAAACCAAAGGCCATTTAATCCAGGGACTGAGGTGCTTATATAATCCTTGCAAGGCTAGAGGAGCCACTCTGGGAACTACTGGCTCAAGCACACCCCTCCAAAGCTAAGATTCAGAAGTTAGAGCACTGCTGCTTCTGACTTAAACTTCCAACATCTCTCATTCTCAAAGAGCCAGTGACCACATCACATACCAGAAATCTGAGTCAATCTGCAGATACACGTGTGTCTATGACCCCACTTGCTGGCAGCAATGACAATAGGACTATGGATTCCAACTCACTTCCAACCTACAAGTCTCCTAGAATTTCATCTCATTGGTGGAACCTATTTGCTTCCAGAAACCCTACTGCAAGGGAGTCAGGGAAATGTGGTTTTTAGTCCTCCTGCCCCCATAGTAAAAAAAGATACCTAAGAAAGAGATGGGAACAGATGAGTAGTTCTAACCAAAGATACCCAGCACAGTCAAGGATAATTCAAACTACTCCCTGCTTACTACATGAAGTACTTTCAAAATAAAAACAAACAATCGAAAAACAAAACAAAAAGCAAACAAACACACACAAAGAAACCCCACCTCCTTCTAGCCTGTATATAATTTTCTAAGAAAAAAAGAGCTTATTTTCAGTAGCCTTATTTTCTAACTAAAATGAGAAGTACCTGCTCTTTTTCCCTTCTCCTTCCTCCTCCTCTTGCTTTCTCTTCCCTTTCCTCTCTGAATGATTCAGTCTGAACCCATTTGTGGGGACAAAGCAGGTCCAGCTGGGGTGAGAGAGCCACGGTGGTTAAGAGTAGGGTGTCAGGGCTCAGCCTAACAGAAGAGCAGCCTGGGATGAGGTGTCAGCTCCTGAGCAGAATCAGGATGGATCCCTACAGGGACACAGACCACCATGGGGTATCAGAGCCTGTGCAAGCAGAAAAGAGCATCCATATGGGGGGATGGTCCAAAAGGGGGAGTTAAAGCCCAAGAAAGGTGAAGAGAACATCCAGGTGGGGGGGATGTCCCAGTGCAAGGTGTCAGCCTGAGCTGGGGTGAGAAGGCATCTACAGAGGGGGAGGGGACAGATGACAGAAATGGAAAATTGGTTACACATGGGGCCAATCATTCAGTAAATATGTTAGGAATCACAGAAGCCAGGTTTTTCACTATGGGAGAAGGGAGTCACAACGTAGAAAAGGAGAAAACTAAAATGAATCCTGTGGTGTTAGTTTGTACTAGAACTATGAATATAAACTCTTTATTTTCAATATATATACAAATAGTTACAGAAAAAATGTACATGTAAATATGAATTTGTGTTTCTGTGTGTGTGTCTTGGCTCGGTCCACATAAAGGACCTGTGAACAACGACACCTCAGCGAGCACAATTAGCACCAAAATCTTGGCTTTCAAATAACATTCTGTACTAATAGGAACCAGAGTTCCTTAGACAAATGGATGATTCTAGGACAGGGACAGGGAATGTCCAAGAGGAGCCTGAAACATCTTGTTGTGCCATGAAATAAGGAGAGATTCAAAGAATGATGGGGGCATGCTAAAAGGACACAGAAGCTAGAGTAAAAGGACTCCCACTGGCCAAATCTGGGATACTTTGAACATCAAATAAATAATGAGATCAAAGGATGATAATTCTTTGAATAAAATAGAAAACAAGGAGTCTGCCTTGGACATCTGACCAAGAACAGGGTCTTTACATGATTTCAAAGCAGTTCCCCAAAAATTACAGAGAGAAGAAAAACTATAACTTGATATTAGAAAAGCCTGGCCAACCACGCTGCAGGAAGTCATCATAATGAACATTGCCGTTGGTGATGGGACAACCTGGAACTGCAGACCACCATTGATGGAATGCAATGAGAGGAAGCGGTGATACTCCTGAAGGAGATGTACAACTGGGATCACATCATGGAGAAACATCCGAGGCAACTCAACCCAACAGTATTTCTATGAAATAACTGTCCTTACTAGTGTCGAGGTCATGAAAATAAGGAGTCTGAACACTGTTTCAGTGTGGTGCTAAAGGTGCTAAAGGAGGATTAAGAGATGTGACAATTATGGACAATGATTCTAAAGTCAAGTTTTTTTAGAAGGATTCACAGGGCACGATTGGTGGGTTTAATTGGTGAGCTTGGAGTGGAGTCTGAGGGTTTGTAGGAAATAGCCACTTGCTTCCGCCTTCTGGGGGCATAGAACATCAGATTGATATAACCTATTTCCAAAAAATCCGTAAGGGGGGAGAAATGTTCTTTGTGTTGTACTTGCAACCCACTTGTAAGTGTGTGGATATTTCAAAATAAAATTTATTTTTTAAAAAACTATAAGTACGTGACAGGGGAAACTAAGTTTATGAAATTAATAACCGAAAAACCTCACGTGCCTTACAGCTTCACAAGCGCTTTCCATTTAAACTCTCCAAACAGATGAGAGTCCTTTGTTTTTCCACATCGGATGTGGGTAATAGAAAATGAATCTCTACTGATGAGTTTTCTGAAACATGCAGTCCCCTCCTGGAGGCTGGGTTGGATATATACCCACCTCTGATGTTCCCATGTTTATCCCATGTGGAAAAAAAAAGTTGATTAAGAGACCCAGAGTCTAAATGTATTTCGCTGCTTCCTAAATATGCCCCTTTGGGCAACTGCTTAGCTTACCCTCCCCCTAAGCTTTGGTTTCCTTAACTGTAAAATGGAGATAATAATATTTACTTCACAGTATTGTTGGAAGAATTAAATACAATAATGGGTGTGATCCTGCCTACAGAATGATTGGCATAGGAGCACCAGGGTTTTTGTTCTATTTTTAATTGCACAACAATTTCATCTTATATAACCCAACAGAGTTCCTTTGACCCTGGTATGATGTCTCCTGACCCAGGCTGGACACATCTGCCATCTACTTACTCATTCTCATTCATTTCTGCACTTACTGTTTGACAAATACTTACTAGGAATCTACTCTACCCGGGACTGTGTTCCTGGCTAGAAGAATAAACCCCAAGTTACCCCTTTTCTTTTTTTCTTACAGAGAGGGAGATGCAATGAGAAACAGTACTTTACATACAGCTGTGGATTATGAATTTAAATCAGTTTAATAATCCAACCCAGGGTGTGTGTGCATTTCATTCCTCCTCTTTTATTGTAGCTATTAAACCCACCCACTTCTCCATCGCATACATATTTATTTTCCAATGAGTTCTGAAAGACTTCCAAGGTAGAGCAAGAGACAGGGAATGCAGCTGACGTCTGCCTCCCCCTAGGAATTATGTCACTCCTTGACTTAATTCCTCCTGACATTTTCCCCATTGTACTTTCTGCTCTTCATCAAAATACATCCCTCTCAGAAAACAAATGAACTTAGTGACTGCCCAGGACAGTCTTGGAAACGGTTGCAACAGGTCATGTGTAGAGTTAAAAAACAAAAAACAAAAGCAAAAACAACAAAAATATGCAACAAGATGTGGAGATCTGTCCTGTAAGATCTACAGAGCACGGAAGAGTTGATCGGGTATCCAGAGTCTTGGGGTTCCTCTGTAAACCCCACTTAGGCAAGATAGAGGGATTTAGTTTTCATTTTTAGGCCACTGACAATTTTGTTTGCTTAAGCTTAATCGTTCCCGGATACTGAGAGAGTACAGAAAGTGACTGTATGTTTGATTTTAATGACTCTTTTTGGCTTCACTGAAAAAAATCACCCACATCCATGCAAATAGGGCTTTTCTTGTTGGTTCTCTGTTTTCTTTTTTCTGAAGAAATTCTGATGGAGGTGAGATGCAGATAACATCCAGCTGTGCAGCCCAGGCCCCTTCCATGAGCAGATAGTTCTCCATCACCGAGCTGGACGTCACTGGCACAGAGGCGGAGAGTGCGTGCCGGGTGCCTGTCTCCGTCAGAGCCAGAGCGGAGCTGCCAGTGGCCATGCCCTCTGCCCACTAGCAGGGGAATCCACACGCCTCCCTGCTTCTCGCTTGCCCTCTGCTCCCTGCAGTCTGACTTCTGCCTGCACCATTTTTTTCCAAACTTCCCGGACCAGGGACACCGTATCGGGGCCACCCCCATCTCTGACTGCCGGAGGACAGAAGGATTTAACTGCCAGAAATGTAGCAGAACTTTCAGAGGAGCATGAAATCAGCTACATCAATTGTGAAATAACTGTTGTGTGACACCATCAAATCGTGCAGTCAAGGGCCCCTAGAGGTGGGGAGGCGACCTCCACCCTCCCACCCGCCGGCATCTGGTCCAGTCTAGGTGCAGCCTGGGCATCCACAGCCTGCCCTTCCAGCCTCATGTCATCAGGCGGCACCTGGCATAGGGGTGGGCCACCCATTCTTAGGGTGGGCCACCCTAAGAATCCCCTCCTCCCTGGACTATTCCCCACCCCACTGCCCCTCCCCCTGCACCCCTCCAGCCCCACCCTCTCCGGGGGCTCTCATAAGCCTCCTTTTTCAATCTTCCCTTTAAAAGTTGGTGTGATAGTGAAAGGGAATATAAGGGAAGGGAGAAGAAATGGGTAGGAAATATCAGAAAGGGAGACAGAACATAAAGACTCCTAACTCTGGGAAATGAACTAGGGGTGGTGGAAGGGGAGGAGGGCGGGGGATGGGGGTGAATGGGTGACAGGCACTGAGGGGGGCACTTGACGGGATGAGGACTGGGTGTTATTCTGTATGTTGGCAAATTGAACACCTATAAAAAATAAATTTATTATTTAAAAAAATAAAAATAAAAATAAAAGTTGGTGTAACCCAGGCCTCAGGGGAGGATGAGGAAGAGCCAAATGCCAGCCATAACAGAAGCTCAGAGATAGGGTGAATAGATTTTGAAAAAGTATCTTCAATAGTATTGCTTAATATTTAACAAAGGAAATAGATGTCTACTTTTTTTTTTTTACTACAAATCCTTGAAGGCAAAGCTCAGCAAAATCTTCTTGGTTGTGAAGACACAAGAATGATTCAGTGATTCGCAGCTGTACCCATGACCCATAGAATTCTATCAGTTTGTTACTCTAGGTTCTTTTAGAGGGGGATGTGGGGGTATGTTTACCAAAACAATATGAGCGTTGCGTTGGAGGTTGAGAAATGCTGTTCTCAATAACCTCATCCACTCCCACGGCTTCGATTACACCTAAAAGTGACAACTCCCAAAGCTCTATCTTCATCCCTGATCTCTCTATGGAATCTCTGGTCCATGTATGGACTGCTAGCTAGATGTTTTCATTTGTGGGTCTCAAACCCAGCAGGTCTGAAGGTGGGTTCACCATCTTCCCCACACCCTGCTCCCCATCTCTGCAAGTGGCACCACCATCTGCCCCATTATCTGGGCCAGGGACTGGGGAGGCCGCCCTTGTCATTGCTCTTCCCATGCAAGGGTCATCTCCAAAACATCTCATATACCCATCTTCTCCTCTCCTTCACTGAAGATACTGCCTCAGTTCTGGCCTCCCCGCAGGGTCTCTTAGGAAAATAATAGTCTCCAAACTGGGTTCCTTGGCTTCAAATCCTCATTCTTGCCTATCTTCCACACCCGTTGGAAAATAGCCCATATAAAATACAGGTCTAGCAGTTTACTCACTCCCTTGCTAACCACAGTCTGGTAGCTCCTTGTGGCTTACAGAATAAGCTTTAGTATTCTCAGAACAACCATTGGAAGGCTCCTGGCAGTAGGGCTCCATCCTACCTTCTCTGCTCCTTTTCCTACCAACCCCCCTTCCAATTTTACTTTCCAACTACTTTATTTCCCCAGCCCCCACAGTCCTTCTCATCTGCAGACTTTTATGAATACAGTTATCTCCACCTAGAATTCCTGCTCCCCACCTGGCTACATAGTGAACTCCTATACTCCCAGCAGAACCCAACTGAGTGTCATCTTCTTATGGAGCCTTTCCAAACTCCTCCAGGTAAACATAAATAATTCCTGCCACCGTTTTCCTGCTGCACTACCCACGGGCTTCTTTAAGCCTTTGTCAAATTTGTAAATTTAATTATTTGATTAGTGTCTATCTTACCCTGAATATCATGTACTCTTTGAGTATAGTAACTTAAGCAGCATGTACATTCATGTTTCCCCCAGAATTTAACACAGAGCCTGGTACAGAGTAGGTAATGAATGAATGAATGAGTGAGCGAATGATGAACTGAGGGTGCCTACTCCCTTTTCCCAGGACAATTGTCCACTCAAGTCCTCTGGGACATAACAGGGCCAAACAGGGTCATGAAGGATTGCAATGGCTTTTCATTAGCTCTCTAATGCTGCATAACAAATTACCTCAAACTCAGTGGCTTAAAAATCAATCATCATTTATGATCTCCCTGTGGATAGGGAATTTGGACAGGGCACTTATCCCTTCTTCATGAGGTCTGAGGCCATTACTGGAAGATTCAAGGGCTGGGAGCTGGGATTATCTGAAGGCTTATTTACTCACATGTTGACACTGACTGTCAGCTGGAGTTTAGCTAAGGCCAGAATATTTCCATGTGGCTTCTCTATGGGCTTGAGCTTCCTCACAACTGAGTGGATGGATTTCAAGGACAAATGTTCTAAGAGTTCCAGGGCGGGGAATAAAACAGGTGGGAACCATATTGCTTTTTTATTACATAGCTTTGGAAGTCATGCAGCATCACTTCTGCTACATTCTGTTGATTGAGGCAATTACCAAGGTCCATCCAAGTCCACAAGGAGGGGACGTCAAACCCACTACTTGATGAAAGAGTGTTAATATTACATGGTAATAGGAACATTGGTGTGGCCATATTTGGAAAATATCTGCCGTGATCTTCTTCAAGGAGCACTGCTCTCCACTATTATGGGCTAGCATGGCCACTACCTTAACATAACAAAAAATGGCTACCCAACTTTGTGTTCTGAATCTCAGATGGGAGTTTTCCATTCAATTAGTAAGAGCCCCATACTGCTCAGGGCCATAGTACTGTGCTAGGAAGCCTGAAGAGATTGATGTAGGATATCCATTTATTGAATTTGCTCACAAAAGACCAGGCCCCACAGATGAATCAGACACATCCCCTGCCTTTCAGAAGGAAATATACTCAGAACCGCTTCTCCTCGTTACATTGCACCATCATCCTTGAACTAAGTTAGCACACTTTCACTGTCTTTTCCCCTTGAGATAGGACCTTGGTTCCAGATGCAAAATGGACTCTGCAGATACACGATGTCACACCTGAATTCCCGTACAAATACAATTTAGGCTTCCTAATTGAGGCTCTCTATTGCACAAGACAGAATTCAAAAACCACCATAACAATAAAACATAGATGATTAGTGATGGCAATGTGTAGATACCATAGGACTCAGCTTCCTTGTGTGAGAAAACTACAACCCAAGGCCCAAACCCTATCAGCAGCCTGTTTTTGTAAATAAAGTTTTATTGGAACACAACCATGCCCATTGGTTGAAGAATGGTTTATGGTCACTTTCTTATGGCAAAGTTGAATAGTTCCAACAGAGAATGTCTGAACCCACAAAACCCAAAATATTACTATCTGGCCCTTTACAGAAAAAGTGTGCTGACCTGGAGATGAGACCAAATCTGTTCACTTGCTGGCACACATCACAGCACACATCACAGCATGCCATTTATCATGCGTCACCTACATGCCAGCCCCGACACTGGCACTCCTTCTGTGTGTAATCTTTAAACTTCACATACAGCCACCAGAGAAATATTATTACCTTCATCTTGCAGATGGAGAAAATTAAGACTTAAGGAGGTAAAAATTTTGTACAAAGCCAGTGGTGGAATTCAAACCCAGGTCAGTATGATTCCCAAGGCCGTGTTCTCTTCTTTACACCTGTCAGTAAAAGCACAGGGAATGGACTCTGCTGATTCCTGGCCATCTGAGTGAGAAACAATTGCTTTTCTTGCTGGAATTTAGAGGTTGTTGTACATGATTATTAGCCTAAGGAATCTGCACTTGAGCAGAACCACTTTTCCCAGATGACCACTTGCAGTGAGATGATTCATCATCCAGGGAGGCGGGAATCCCAGAGGTTGCTCTCCAAAGCCCTTAGCATGAACAGAGAGATGGGCCATGAAGCCCATGGTGCGCCCTTCCCACCAGCTGAGACAGGGGGTTGGAGCTACAGAGGTGGAACTGTGGAGACTCCACTGCCTCCCTGAGAACTCCTCAACTCAGAGGAGTTGCACAGGCCATATAGAACATCAAGCATGGCAGGGAGCTTTGACCTGGGACTGTAGCCACTGCTGTGAGGACACTTCCATCAGCACCTGTCAAATTCCGGGCATCTCCATTCTGCTGGGAGCTGTGCCCCAAGTGGAGACATCTGTATTCTCCATCTCCAGAGAGTTAGCATGCTCCCATCTACAAGGTGGGAGACAGAGATTTTGGGGGGGCACCACAAGCATCTGCCACATGTTCCCTGAAAACTCACCTATCACATCCTTATTGGCACTGAGATCCAAGTATTAGTTCTGCTAATGAAAGAGAGGGCTTTGCCTACGGTATACCGAGGTGGGTTTCCACTGTTGCCATTTCTTTTATTCTCTCTCATTCTTTACATACATTTTTATGGAGTACCCACTATGTGTCACTGCTAGGCATTAAGGATAAGCA
This sequence comes from Vulpes lagopus, assembly GCF_018345385.1. NCBI lineage: Eukaryota > Metazoa > Chordata > Mammalia > Carnivora > Canidae > Vulpes > Vulpes lagopus. The sequence goes on from NC_054830.1 coordinate 69,764,697, forward strand.
ATAAATAAGAGAGAAAACATTCCCTGTCCTCAATAATAATTCTGGTGTGCTTATTATATGCCATGTACTTTTCTTAAGTCTGTACAGATAGTAACATATTTAAAACTCACAGCAACACTAGGAGGTAGGTACTAGCATTGTCTCATTTCACAAAAGAAAAAGCTGAGGCAGAGGAATTCAGTAATTCATTCAGTAAATACATTACACACGCACACAGGCACGTAGTATTATTAGCATATACTATGCTAATATTCACAAAAACTGGAATGTATACCATTAGAGCCCCAAAGTTTAAAAAAAAAAAACCTTTACCATACATGTTTACACACTTTTCTGCTCATTGTGCCATCCCTGCTAAGAAGGCCATTTTATGGATAGTAAAGTCCTAAGATGATCACGCAGCCGAGTGTGGCACAGCTGTCAGGCCAATGCTGTTCCACAGACAGACAGGATAAGAGATTCTAGAAGTACAACTCAGCTTTAGAACCTAAGGGATAATTCCCAAGTGCCTTGCTCTCCCACCTTGTACCATATCCCCTCATTAGTCTTCCCACCATGCCCAGGTACCTTCCAACAAAATTTAAATATCACTCAACAAGAGCAAAGTAAACCTAGGAAACCACCACCTTTGCCACCTCCACCCCCACCAAGAGGTAAAGAGGCTGGGAGCCAGCCACCTGGCTTCAGAGTCCTATGGCTTTGCTTTTAACCCTCAAGGCAGAACTTCCACGCCCGAATCAATCCAGTGGGGCAGCCAGGTGCTCCCATGGGAGGGTCACTATGCCACCACTGCAGCACATTTGCTTCTTCCCTGAAAGGCCATGAGGGACTCTGACTGTCTGAGAGGCACAGTGGGAGCAAGCCATCAACCACAGGGAAGAAGGGAGATGGCCTCTGAGAGAGCTAAAAGCAATTTGGGAGTGAAGGTGCATGGGGAGCTAGGATAGGATATTTTGCCCCAGAGGAAGTGAGTCTGAAAAGCAGCAGGTCTGGCTTCTCATGCTACTTGCAAATGCATTCGGGAAGCTTCTGTGAGGCTCTCAATCAGCTTTCCAGGGGGCCTGAGAACTGTCTCCCAATACCAGCCCTTCCACAGAGTCTTACTGCCCTGGTTTACACAGTGGCAATCCCTATAGTGCAAAAAACAAACTAATATATTAATGCCACAAATCAAGAGTTGAGTGCTGTGTCCCAATTCTGAGATTCAATGGTACTCACTGTGCAGATGGATTGTAAAGACAAAACGGAGTCAGCCTAGGATCTGAACATGGGTTTGCTCAATCACTGATTTATTCAGGAAATATTTGTGGAGTAAAAGTGTCAAGCACTATCCCTGGTTGCTAGGCATACAAAGGAGACTAAGGCCATAAGGCATATCCCCGCTTTTCTGTGGAACAGACAAGCAAGTACACAAAATGTACCACAGTGTGATGAGCGGAGGGCTGGGACCGAGGGATGGGCAGGAGAAAGAAGCACTAAGTCTGATGGGACCAAGAATGGGTTAATAAGACTATCAATACTAGCAAATACTTGTTCGAGCTATGAGCCCTTCAGCAACTTAACTTCCTCATGCCTCAGGGAAACGGAAATAAACCAGTTCTTTCCCCGGAAATGTGTTGTAAGGATTCAATGGTAATATACATAAAGTTTCTTTTTTTTTTTTTAATTTTTTTTTTAATTTTTATTTATTTATTATAGTCACAGAGAGAGAGAGAGGCAGAGACACAGACAGAGGGAGAAGCAGGCTCCATGCACCGGAGCCCACGTGGGATTCGATCCCGGGTCTCCAGGATCGCGCCCCGGGTCAAAGGCAGGCGCCAAACCGCTGCACCACCCAGGGATCCCTACATAAAGTTTCTAAGGCAGCACCTGGCACATCCTGAGGATCATTCATGAGTCGTCACTATTAAATGTTCGCTAGGCACTAGGTCTTGTTCAAAATTTTTACATGAATCAACAACGTACATGGTGGGGACTCTTGTCAACCCTACTTCATAGGTGCACGAGGAGGCACAAAGAGGTTGGGTGATGAAGCTCCATGGCTTGTTGATGCTGGGGCTGAGATCTGGGCTCAGGCAGCCATGTTCCCAAGTCTGGGCTCTTGACCTAATACAGTTCTGCCTCTCTCTGCCCGACACAGCACAGGATGAGCACATCTGCCTGCAGTAAAACCTCCAGAGTTGCTGAGTGTCTCAGTTTCCTCATGTCTAAAAGAGAGATTGCTAGTCCTACCTCGAAAGGCTGTTGTGTGGCAGAAATGAACTCACAAATGTGAAGCATGTAAGATGCTACCTGGCACGGAACAAGGGTGTGATAAACAGAGGCTGTTTCCTCCGGGCCTCACTCACCTCCAGCTGCCTCACATCCCTCTTTCACTCTTTCTCCCTCCTGCCCCTACCTACAAGCCACCCATTCTTTTGATGAAACACTGGTGGTCAGTTTCACTTCATCTGGCTTTATTTGTCCAGAAAATACTCTCTGAGTTTTCTCCTCTTCCCCTCTGGGACCTTTTTCCCCACTTCCTTCTCAGGTGCCTCTTCCTCTGTCCATCCCTGAACACTGGTGTTTCTGAGGCTTCCACGGCTAGCTATCTCCTCCTCCCCTCTTGGCACCATCCCCTGGGGAACTGTGTGGCCACACACTGACAACTCCCACCTTGATGTGTCTAGAGCAGACCACCCTTTCAAGCTCGTGGCCCACATCCCCATCGATACCTCCACTTGGATGTCCCAATACCACGTGTCCACACTGAAGCTATTCTTTTCATCCCCAAACCTGCTCCTCCTCCTGGCCTCCCAATCTCAGGAAGCAGCACCACTACCTGCCCAGTTGCCCAAGCTAGAAACTGGGAGTTGTTCTAGAATCTTCTTGCCATTCTACCTCCACATGTAATTAGTCATCGAGTCTCATTGATTTCATCTCTTTTGACACTGTTCCCTTCTCTCCAGCTCCACTACCCCTGCCTAGATCAGGCTCCTGCCATGGCTCTTAACGACTCTTGGTGTGGCACTCCTAACAACACTCCTTCTCACCAGCCTTTGCCCACCTTGAATCCATCATCTATATCACAAATATTTCTCGTGATGAACCATGTAATAAAAAGTTTTGTAGCCATAGAATCTGTCACAATGAGGAAACTCTGCCATTATAGTACAAAAGCAGTAACAATGGATAAATGGATATGATTCTGTTCCAGTAAAATTTTACTTAGAAAAAACAGGAGCTGGATAGATTTAGCTCATGAGCCCTAGTTTGCCAACCCTTGTTCTAGGTTGTTGCCAAGTTGTCAAATAAAACTAAGTGCTGTAAGTTATGTGTGTTCTGGGTCCACTTAACCCCTGAAACCCTGCCCTACAAATTAGGACCAGGCAGGTTATATTCAGCATAGCAGCTCATCAAGAATAGCAGCTAAAATATAAGTGAATCTCAAAACACATGACACCAAACTCCTACTAAATAGAGTTATGGAGTTATAATTACTAATTCAACAAAGATTGCCTGTAGACCTGTTATGTGCCACACATTGTGGGTCCTGAGGATCTAGCAGCTATGACCTATGCCTGCAACATGCTCACCATGTAGTGGAAGAGACAGAATACAGCAGGACTGTTGGTGAGACCCACGGACAGGTGGCAAAATAAGTCTTTCAGGAATACACTACAAGCTGTTTGCCATAATTGTATACAAACATTCACAGTCTGGTGCCTACTCTTCTAGTCTTATTTGTCCTCATTTCCCCAGCACTTCGTAAGCTCCAGCCACACAGAATCCTTTTCCAGGGCCTTTCACAAGTCTATACATTTGTTCATGTACATGCTCCTTCCTCTGCTGGAACTGCAAGTTCTCTCTCATTCATCGTGTATCACTCACATCCAGCTCATGGTGAGTGTCCCTGACTGCTAGCAAGTCCTCAATAAATTTGAATGAATACTGAAACTATTATAACCCTGTATGTTAACTAACTGGAATTAAAATAAAAGCTTTTTAAAAATCTGAATGGGATGACTGGGTGGCTCAGGGTTGAATATCTGCCTTTGGCTCAGGGTATGATCCCAGTCTGGGGATCAAGTCCCGCATCGGGCTCCCTGTGAGGAGACTGCTTCTCCTTCTGCCTGTGTCTCTGCCTCTGTGTGTCTTGAATTAATCAATTAATTAATTAAATCCGAATGAGTAAATTAAAGGCCCAACTCAATTGTCTACCCTTCTGTGAAGCCGTCCTAGATTTTCTTGAGCAGAATCAGTCTGTTGCCTTCTCCATATTCCTTTGTTCACATCTTCATCACAGCATGTAGTACAGTGTACTAAAAAACTACTGATTTATGGGTATCATGGTCCAATGATCAGTTCCTTAAAAGTAAAGATAGTATCTTAAATATGTTGGTGTACATCTCCCATTTCTCTAACAGGTATACCCTTTCCCAGGAATTATCACTACTTGATACATATTTTCTGCTCATCACTGATTAATAAAGCAATAACTATAAGAAGGAATTAATGAAAAATGGATATAAAATATAATAATGGATACCCATAAATAACCCATATGCTGCAGGCACAAAGGAGAGAAGATTCATCCTTACTAAGAATATCAGAAAAAGCTACACAGAGAAGATGGCATAAAAACTGAGCCTTGAGAAATTACTAGAAGTGTGCCTACTAAACAGGAAAGGGGAAGGCACCCCAAGAGAGGCAACAGTGTGAGAAAAAGGAAAGAGGAATGAAAGAACATGGCAGATTTGGGGAATGATGACAACCTAGACATAGCTGGAGCTAAGAGGAGGGGACCGATATGGCATGGAACAAATGGAGGTGGTGCCTCTGAGGAAAATAGATTTTATCATGGGGCCAGTGGAGAGCCACTGGAGAGGGTGTCGTGGTCAGACACACATCCCAGAAAGATAAGTGTGGGCAAATGACAAGAAAGAGTTCAGGCGCCAGGAGACCCTTTGGAGGCCGCTGCCCTTACATATGTCTGAGACACTGATGGAGAGAGCATGGCCTAAGACAGTGAATGTAGAAGTGGGGAGGATGACGGCTCCATGGATGTCTAAGAAATGATTCAACAGGAGGGCTAATTTTGTAGAAAAAGCAGCTCAGACACACAGAGAGAGGGGAACCAACGAGAACATTAACTAAAAGAAGTGGAATCAGATCAGGTGATCTGAATTGCCAAGGGATCAGCCTTCTAGAAGGAAATGGTCCAAACTCTGGAGTCAAGGTGGTGTTCCAGCCAATGGGAGACTCAAACACGGAGACGGTCCCTCCGTGTTTTACAGGCGCTGCAAGACTGGCGGGGAGAGCCGGGTGCCTGGCGGAGGGCCATGCCGCACTGATGATCCAGAGCAGCACGTGCATGACTAACAGCCCCGTAACAGGCCCTTCCTCACGAGCTGTAATGGGAGCCGTGCTGACAGATGCGTCGGGTGTTCCCAGCAATCCTCAGGGAGGGACAACTGGAGAGCTCACTTACGAAAACAGGTGAGACTCATTCTTGAAACGTCCTAGCTGTTGCTGCATGGGTGTGCTGGGTTCCCCAAGCATCCCGAAAGCTACTTTTGGCCCTTAGGAAGGAAGCAATCCCAGGATCTTCTTAGCTGTGACCCTATAAGAGCCTGCTCGCCTTACCAGGGCTCGCTGTCCTTATCTGTAAAATAGAGATTGCTGTCCAGGCTACTCCGGAAGGTGACTGTGAGCAACTGATGAGAAATGAGATGTGAAACTAGCTTCTCAGTAAACTAAGAAGCACTAATAAATATTGAGGCTTAGTATTATTATTTTACAAGCCATGAACTGTACCCGACACTGTCTCCATATTTCTGAGAAAAATGTGGTTTCTGCATGATTTGTCCAAACCATCCAAAGTGGTAGCGATTTTTCTTCCTGATAGAAAATAATTTATTTTCTTAAAAGGGAAGTGATGCTTTGCTAATGGCAAACACACCAGAAAGTGTGAGTGCGATCTTCCCAATGCCAGTCAGAGACAGAGGGACAGCCCACCAGCATCAGCAATGCTCCGAATGGGCAGATGGCAGATGGAGCCGACCATGAGGCAAGGAGAGAAGGCTTCCACAGCACATTTCCCAGAAGGTTCCAAAAGAAGCCCCCAGTGGCTTGCCACATCTCAGCTAGAGCTTAGAAACTAACAGAGAAAGAACAGCTCAACATCTTAAGATGTGCCACCTCTGATTAAAAGCTGCTATCTGTGGGGGAAGAATGTAGGCTAGAGACAGCTGGAGGAACTTTTTGTATTACTCGTCTTTACCCGGTTGTTTTCCCTTTGTGACAGTATCTTCTGTCCAAGGGTTTGTTTAGAAAACACTTCAACTCTCATTATTCCACACGGTCCTCAGTGAAGCCATGAAGATGAACATAACTGCAATTGTTATTGCTTGCATTTAAGAACTGGAGAAACTGAGGCTCAGAGTGACGTGCGGTTGGTGGCAGCACTGTGATGCCTGACTCCCAGCTCGCCACACTCCGTGCATTCAGCAAGCCAGCGAGCTCCCTGAGGCAGGACCAGGTCTTCCATTTCTCAATGCCTAACCTACTGCTCCCAGCAGAGACGTGTCAGTGCGTTCTAACTGAACTGCCCTGTTTGTATTCATTCCACACAGATGGAGTGGGCACCAAATAAATGCTGCTGATGATAATGAAGAATTTATATGCAAACTAAATTCTGCTTGAAACATGGTAGCAGGTGGTGTGAGGAGAAGAAAGGGCAAGAGCCCACAGCTATTTCAGGCTGAACCTATCGGAAGAAACACAAGCATAAAACAGCATTTGAAGAGATTGGACTAGTCGCCGTTGCCAGTGATGGAAGAATGCTGCTGGGATAAGAGAGAGCGACCACCTGCTGTATGCCAGTGGTTCTCAGACCTCAGTCCATGGCAGAAACAAGCACCTGGAGGGTAACTGAAGAATGCAGATGCCCAGGCTCCTTGAAGTAGGATGTGGCCTGGGCCTTAGTATTTTACCAGAGTTCCCCAGGTGATTCTGACATTGGCCAAAGTTTAAAGACAACTATTCTAAACAGACTTTTCTTGGGAAGGAACCTCAATAGCCAATGGCTCTGAATTTTCCCTTCTTCCCTGGCACGACAAAGGGCATGGGGCTTCCAGGGGGGTCAGGACTTGACCTCTGCCCATCAGCAGCATTGCCTGAATCCATGGTTGAATGAATCAAGATTGCCAGTCTCTAGCTTAGGAGATGCAGAGGGGGAAGCTGGCATGCATGAAGCTCTCTGGGGTACACCATCACCACTGGGGAGGATACTGTTCTGATTACGTTCACGACTTCTCCAACACACACATTTGCTCTTTAAACCATGTTTTTTTCAACGAACATCAACTAAGCCACTACCCAAGAACTGGTTCAGTTCCAGAGGTGAAGTGGGCAAGTTCCTACCTTCAAGGGCCTCCCAGGCCAGTGGGAGAGACCAGAGACTTATAGAGTAAACACTGTAAATGCCTGTAAGAAAGAGATGAGCCATTGGAGGGAAAACTAACCCAGACTGGGCCCAGGAAAGCTTCCTGGAGGAAGTGACGTCTGAAAAGTACAAGCACACCAGGCAGGGAAGGGGAAGCAAGCTCTTGGTAGAGAAACCAGCTGGAGGCAAGGCCAGAAGGCTGCCCTGGGCAGAGCTTAGCCAATAGACTAGTGTGGCTAAGAGGCAGGGTGTGCTGGTCAGAGAGGAGGGAGGTATAGCTGGATGTGAAGGGCCTTGAATGCCACACACAAGAGTTTAGGCTTAATCTTTGACAATTGAGAGCCTGGCTTTTCTGTCACCTTCCTCCTCCCACTTGTTCTCCTCTCTGCTTCTCTTGTCTTCCCTCTAGGAGGCTAGAGAAGAGAGAAAAGCAAAGGAGGAAGGGAGGGTGTTCAAAGGGAGAAGGGAGAAAGGAGGAGAGGAAGAGAAATATTCCAGTTCCTCCTTTTTTTTTTTTTTTTTTTTTTTGCTTTGGCCCCACCTTGAAATGCTATTGCTTATGTTTTATAAGAAATTAGTGATTTAATGATTTCTGGCTTCACAAGAGACTTAAGTGCTAAACTTCAACCCAGGAAGGCTGCGCTCAGCTCTGAGGTGGAACAAGAACAGCCTAAGGGTAGTGGTTTCCAACTATTTGACCTCAAGGGCCAACCCTTGCCTCCATGGTTTTAGTTACATTTGGAATATCTACTTATTGAGAAAACATAAAAAGAAAAAAAAATCTCCTATTAAGTCAAGAGAACATCAGAGTAAATTTATATTCTTTCTATACAGTAATATCCATACACTTGAAAATTCATTAGTGCACAATAACCTATATCAAAAACAAATAAGTGGACAAATATCTGTAACATATGTGATAGGCCAAGGGCTAATGCCTTAATATATAAAGAGTTCTTACAAGTTAATAAGAAAAAGACCAACCCTAATAGGGGAAAAATGGATAGCAAGAGCCATTTGCAATGGTGTTCACAGAAAAAGAAATACAAATATGTTAACTTCTCTCATAATGAAAATATTTCTATATATGGAATACCATTTTTTTTTAACCTGGTAGAGTAGCAAAGATGAAAATGTTTGATACTCATGGAGTAGGAAGGAGATGTTGGGAAAACACTTTCACACACCACTGGGAAAATGTAAATGGGATTAAAGTATTTGCAGAGCAATTTGATTTTATTAACATTTTTTTTCTTTTTCACATTTCTTAAAATGTTAAATACACCCTTGTTTGCACAGAAATCCTACTTCTAGAAATTTACTCTACATATAAAATCACACATGTTCACCAAGAACGTCAAATGAGCTGGACTCAATCAATAAAGGGCAATTATAATGCAATTTTATTTTATTTCTTCATCCTATGAACTAATTCATCTGCTCCACAAAGAATCTCTGTGATTTCGGGATGCCTGGGTGGCTCAATGGTTAAGCATCTATCTGCCTTTGGCTCAGGGCGTGGTCCCAGAGTCCCGAGATTGAGTCCCACATCAGGCTTGCTGCAAAGAGCCTGCTTCTCCTCCCTTTTCCTATGTCTCTGCCTCATTCTGTGTGTCTCTCATGAATAAATAAATAAAATCTTTAAAAAAAAAAAAAAGAAAAAGAATCTCTAGGATTTCAAATCACACTCCAGTATATTTAACCAAACTCTAAACAAATTGACAAATTGCATTTTTTAAAAAAAGAAGAGAGAGAGAGAGAGCATGCACCGGAGGAGGGGGATGAGTCTTAAGCAGACTCCATGCTCAGCATGGAGCCCCACACAAGGCTTCATCTCATGACCCTGAGATCATGACCTGAGCCAAAATCAAGAGTCAGATGCTTAACCAATGGAGCCATACAGGTGCCCCTAACAAACTGCATGAAATTTTCTCCCTTCCTCAACTCAGGTCTGCTTCAAACCTGGATGTCAGTGTGGGAAAGGGAGGCAAGATTGTGTTCTGTCTTCCACATCTCTTCTTGCTCACCTCACTGCCTCCATAGAACAGGATCCAGATAAAGAGTACACAGAAAGGGGGCGAGCTTCACATGGCTGGCCCTGCTACTCTCCAAGCTAGATGGCTTATGTGTTTTCCCACATAACCTACCTCGAAAACTTCCATTAGCAATTTCCTCGATGCCAGGGAGGCTCCTCCATCCCACTACTTTTAACTTCTGCCTTAGGCCCTAGGCTTTTAATACTCCCCTTTTCTGTTCTATCAGAAAGCGCCATTGGGAAGAGTCTCTCTCAAGGTGGCTCTCATCTGTGTCTCTCCTGCTGACCCATTTATAGAACATGGAACACTAGTTATTTTGCTCACCTCTGTGGATGGAGGGTCCCTGGCTCCCAGCAGGGTGCTCTCTATCTCTCTCCTTCTCTCCCATCTCAGGCCAACTCTGCCTCTCCTTACTGCCCCAGGCTCCCAAACTCAGGTCCCTGGAACTGATGCCATGCTCTTCGAAGTTTCTGTCTAAGCCTTTCTCAATTGGCTTAATGCAATGTCCCCTCTCAGGGAGGGACAGGAGACCCACCAACAACACTCTCCAAAGAGACTCTCCCTTCCCAACCTCTCCAATCTCTACCACCTCCAGAACATGGGAGTCAGGTAATGGTCTGTCCTGGTAAAGGGGGGCTATACAATCACAGTGGGGCCTGTCTAGGTGGGCCAGTACCTCCTTTAGGATTGCAGAGGGAGCTATTCAGTACTGACTATATTGTTTCTAGGCATTTGGGGCCTCAGCCAAAAACTCAGACTTGCTGCTTTAACATGCTGTTATATGCATTTACCACAGACAGCATTTATAGCATTGCTTATAATAGGAAAAAAATAACCTAAATGTCTAGTAAGCAAATTATGGAACAACCGTATGATCATCTGTATATGTCATTGCAGGAAAAGTTCTATATAATATATTATTAAGTTAAAAAAAATACAGAATACCATAGGATCCCATTTGTATGTGAGTGGTTTTAAGGGGACAGAATACCATAGGATCCCATTTGTATGTGAGTGGTTTTAAGGGGACATTTTGTTATATATATATATATATATATATATATATATATATACACACACACACACACATATATATATGATATATATATATTATATGCTTACATATATACTACATATATATAATATATAACCAACTATATATATAGTTGTGTCTGCACAGAAGAAATTCTGGGGAGTGAAATGGTGAGCAGACCTACTATTCACTGTATATATTTTTTATAATTTTTGGATTTTTACCATGATGCATTAGTTTTATCATTTTTTTTAGTTTTATCATTTTAAAACCTATTATTGAAAGAAAAATAAAAACAAGCATAGTGCCATGTTCCTTTTTAGAAAGCATTGCTTTTATTTAAAAAAGCAATATGCCTTCATTCAAACAATACAGAAACACTAAAATAAAAAAGAAGATATCTACAGAAAATATCTATAAAGAAAAAAGTAGAAAATATGTATCTTGTGAAATTTTTAAAAATCCTATTTCCCACCGACTCTGCCCTGCAAGGTTACCACTTTTTTTTTTTAATTTTTTTTATTTATTTATGATAGTCACAGAGAGAGAGAGAGAGAGAGAGAGGCAGAGACACAGGCAGAGGGAGAAGGCAGGCTCCATGCACCGGGAACCTGATGTGGGATTCGATCCGGGGTCTCCAGGATCGTGCCCTGGGCCAAAGGCCGGCGCCAAACCGCTGCGCCACCCAGGGATCCCAAGGTTACCACTTTTAACAGTCAAGTGTGTGTCTTCTTTCAGGTGTTTGTGTATGACTTTACAACCTGTATAATTTTCTTTAAACTAAAAATAGAATCACATGATAAAGAATGTTCTTAAGCTTGATTTGTTTTTCACTTTAAAATATACCTTGGTCCATCTTCCACGCCAGTATATAAAGACCCACCCTACTCTTCCTAGTCTTTGCAATACTTTACCTCTGTGTATCCCCAACCTATACATAGTTTACTTGACCATAACTTGAGACAGCTTCTCTTTGAAGCAAAGCTGTAGTAGCCACCCTTAAACATTCAAACTGTAACAACATCTCCATCCATTAGATCCCTTTGGTAGGATCACTAGGGCGTTTAACACATTGAAAGACATTGCCAAAATTCCATATACCTCCTCTCCCTGACAGCCTTCACCATAAACCCCCCTTGGAGAATGGCTCTAGCAACATAAGCCACCTTCTTGACACCATGATAAACCACACCAAGAGACTCAAGACCTGTAGCCTGGGACCCTTGGACCTCATTAGAGCTTGCCCATCAGGCCATGACCATCCCTGCAGCTATGCGGCAAAAGAAGATAGGAGAATGATAAGGAGTGTTGTATTTATATTACACAACCACAGATTAAATTTGGAATGAAAAGACAGAGTCCGCATCATCATCACTATGGAAGTGGAGGGTATTATGCTGAGTGAAATAAGTCAATCGGAGAAGGACAAACATTGTATGGTCTCATTCATTTGGGGAATATAAATAATAGTGAAAGGGACTAAAGGGGAAAGGAGAAAAAATAAGTGGGAAATATCAAAAAGGGAGACAGAACATGGAAGACTCCTAACTCTGGGAAACGAACTAGGGGGTGGTGGAAGGGGAGGAGGGTGGGGGGTGGGGGTGACTGGGTGGCGGGCATTGAGGTGGGCACTTGACGGGATGAGCACTGGGTGTTATTCTGTATGTTGGCAAATTGAACACCGATAAAAATAAATTTATTATTTAAAACAAAATCTCAAAGGGATATCTCAAGGACAAAGGAACAGGCTAAGGGTCGAACAGAAGCAAAAGTTTGGAGCAACTGGCAGGCTGATTTTCAAGCTAGACCAGAGAGAACTTCCTAAGCATTAAAACTGTCCAGAGCTTCTAAGGGAGACATACACAGCAGCTGGGCCTAGAGTCAATGACATCTTTGGAAGCCAAGGTGAGAAAGAGGACAGTGTGCATAGCAGCATGAACAATACTGTCTGAAGAAGTCCAACTGGCTATCCCCCAGGAGCCACAATAGTCTATATTTTATTATTTTTGTGAAATCATCCTAGCCCAAGATTCAGCCTATGCTTTTCTAACTCAGAAACCTGGTTTGATTAGAACACAAAGAATAAGTCTCTCACAAAGATTTATATCAAACCAAGCACAAAAAGATGGATGTACAAACCAGAATGTCAGTGCATTCATTTACATTCAGCCATCAGGTAAATCAGAAACCTATGTTTGATGTTTCTCATCAAACATCCTCTTCCCCTTGGCAGATGGGGTCAATGGGAATAGTTGTATCCATGAATTATAATTCTAAAAGTCTATCAGTCAAGACTTTGGCTTGGTCGATGCCAGGATTGGCTCTGCCCAGACACTGCTGTGACTTCCTTCAATCCTCATTTGCATGGACAGTGAACCCCTTTCAGGATGTTCTGTTCCATCTTCTCATACTTAATACCTCAATCCTGTCATTGATAAGTTCTGCTAGTCTAGGAGACTCTTTTTAAAGTGACTTTATAAATTTCTACTCTTATTTATTGCATTTGAGTTTCATGTCTTAAATCTCACAGGACAGATCTTTTTCTGTTAAGAAAACATCACTTGCATAAGGGGAATAGAGGAAATCCTCCTGCACAGGCTTACTGAATATTGTAGTGAGAGGCAGTATGAAAGTTGTAGCTGAGAGCACAGACTCCCCAGAGTGAATCCCAGTTCATCACTTACTATGTGACCTTGGGCAAGTTACATAATCTCCTTGCTTCAGCTTCCTCTTCTGCAAAGCAAGGATAATGATATCTGCTCATGGGGTTTGTGGTGAGAACAAAATGAGTTTATAAATAAAGTTCTCACAGCCATGCCTGCACCAAGTCTATCTCACAGAATAGTTTGCCCCTATGATTACCGGGCCCTGATATAAATCCTGCCTAGGTAATCCTCACCATGAGACAAGTTGTATTCTTGTCTCCACTTTACCAATGAGAAAATAGAAGCTCAGGAATTCCAGAGAGAAAGTTTGAATTGGAACTCAAGTCTCTTTCACCATGAAGCCAGGATCCACTCTATCACCATCATCTATCTCACTGTATCCCTGCACAGATGGTGGGACCGCTTTTCTCTTCATGGGGCAGAGGGTGGGTGGGGGGTAGGAGTCTACTTTCATCACCACAGTTCATCTTTGAGCAAGAAAAATGGTCATGTCCTCTGCCTACGGTAAGGCCAGAGTTAGCTGGTGAGAAGCATCAGTTATGCAATGTGAGCAGCTGCCTTGGCAGATGTGTCCACAGCCAAACACAATAGAAGTTTCATTTTCAGAGTTGAGAGAAAAATACCTATCCCAAAACATTCTTCACGACCTTCTCAGAGGTGGATGGGCCGAAGCAATGGGCAGCTCTTGTTTGTTCTCTGCTGTAAAAATTGCCAAAAGTACAACTCTGCTGGCTCCCCATACAGCCATTGGCTCTAATCAAGGGTCCTTGGTTCTCCTGGGCTTACTGAACATTTGAACATGGCTCTCTGAACAGTCACCTACAAAAGAGAAAATGATAAGAGGAAAGGAGAGTCAATGACCTTAAGACTGAAGGCTCCAGAAGGAACTCTTATCCACTGAAAGTACAGTAGTACAGAAGGAAGCTTGGGTAGCTGGACAAATCTGAATTTCAAGTGGACCTTAACATTGTTGTATGACTTTAAGCAAGGCATTCAACTTCTCTGACTTCTGTTTCCTCTTTTCAGAATGGAAGAATCTCTACCTTGTAGGTTTATTGTGAGGAAGGGCAAATGTACATAAAATGCTGGGATTCTTATTATGGCAATGTAAAGACCCTCCATTAACCTAGGACAATCAAAGGCCAGGAGGACAGAGATAGAAATATTTTTCAAGGGACCAAGAAAGCTAAACACTGAAATTTTTAGACATGTAAGTTAACCGCAAAGGGAAGAGAGAAAAGAAACATATTTTTAGTACCTACCATAGGCTAGAGATCTCATCAAGCCCTTTACCTACACTAAATCTCACAAATCCCATGTGGCAAGTTTTATTACCCTCATTTCACAGATAATGAAACTGATCATAGGGGAGGCTTTACAAGACCACATAGCTAGTCTGTGGTATGGTGAAGTCAGGAACCAAGGGCTTTCTGACCCCGTCCAAACCTCGTTCTGATCCATCATTCTACATCTGCCTCCAAAGTGAAAATGCCTGGAACTCCCTGGAGGAGAATAATGCTTGACATTTATGAAGTAGCCCAGAGCAGTGCTTCTCAAAGTATCTTTGTTTTGTTTTGTTTTAATTCACTAATCTATCACAGACTGTGACATTTGTGAAACATAATAAAAATAAATTACTAGAAATGTAAAATTTTAAAGGACATACAAACACAATAGTACTCTGCTGAATTCTTATAAAATTTCCCAAGCATTTGCTCTTAGTTTTCTATCTCATCATGAACCAGCCTTGTGGACCACACTTTGATTAGCACCATCCTACAGTTACAGCTAACCACATATCCTGGAGAGAGATCTCAAAAAGTCATTTGGGTTTGCCTCCTGTTTCCAGGCAAGGATTATGAGAAACTCCCAATGCTCCTGGGCTCTTTCCTTCTTGAAAGCATTTGTTGAAAGCCTCACTCCCAGCAGCGCAGGTATAGATCATCACCACCTCCTAGTAGCCTCTGTCCAGTCTGGATCAGAACATTGGATTACAAAGGTTTATCTGAAGCTTCTGGTTCAGACCTCATCCCCTCTCCCCTAGTGTCCACACCCCCCTCCATCCACAGTGTTTTCCTCTCATTGTTTTCTCTCCTCTGTAAACGCCTAGCTATTGCCAGGTCTCCTCAAGCCATGCAGAGGCAAGAGGTAAAGTGTCAGTGAGCAAGTAAGGGAGGTAGGACAGTTGGAGTAGAAAACCCATGTTCACCACCTATTTAGGTTTTCAGGTATCAGCTTTGCACATATTATCTCTCATTATCTTTATAACATCCTCTGAGGCTAATATCATTGTCCCAGTTTTATAGATAGGATTTGAAGATCAGACAAGTGTTGGAGCAGGGACTGGGACTCAGATCTACCTGAGACTTCTCAGCCTAGCCCTTAACTCTTAAGATGCAATGCCTAGAGGATGGAAACCAACAGTTCTCAAGGCCCTACCATGGCCAACCTCAAGTTCTATGTCCTCCCTTGTAGTGAGCGAGCAACACCTGCAAGGCCCACTGTGCCTTTTCACAATCACATGGCCAGATAGCAGCGAATATGCCAATAGCACTTTCTCACTGGCATCCTCTAACACCCAGCAGGAAATTAGGGAAGGTATTCTCCCTCAGACCACCAAATCCAGATTGCATAACTAAAACAGAGGCCCAGAGGAGTATTTTGCAAGTCTTCCCTTTGCCTGATCACCCCAACTCTCTCTTCAGGGCTCACCCAGGCTCCTTGGCTCCACACAGACACCACCCTCACCCCTTTCCCTCTGGCTGGACGCCCCGCCTCTGCAACAGTGATAGCAAATCATTTGCTGCCAACCCGCTCTATAGAATTTCCAGATTCTATATGTATCTTATCTCACTTCATTTTTACAATAGCCCTTTGGGGAAAGGTTTATTACCCACGTTATCCACAGAAGGTAATCGAGGCTCACAGAAGTTAAATGACTTACACAAAGTAAAAAAAAAAGTATGGAACCAAGATGGGATTGGAACAGAAGTTCTTCCATCACAAAGCACTACCACATATAATGATAGATTCACAAATAATTCAACACATGGAAAGTCTCAATGAATAATTCCCTGACAGCAACCAAAATCAGAAGCAGTGGGCAAAGTAGGAAATGGGCTAACATTTTTTATGGAATATCCAGGTAATGAAACACTGCTCAGCTGGAAATGATACTACAGAATAGCTACTATCATGGAAGGATGTTCTGGCTGTTGAATGAGTAAGTTAGGCTACAAAAAAGAAAGTACAGCCTAATCCTATTCAATATACCTATTATCTAGTCATATGGATAAGTATGCATACACACGCACATACCTACACACACACCCCTTCAAAAAAAATACAACAAATGTCAACAATGAACAAATCTTTGTGATGAGATTGGGAGTGGCCTGTGCTATTTTTGTCTATCAACATTTTCTTAAGTTTTCATACTAACTACGGCTTCCCTAGCCTTGAAAGATCATACATGGGGGCACCTGGGTGGCTCAGTCAGTTAAATGTCTGCCTTTGGCTCAGGTCATGATCCCAGAGTCCTGGGATCGAGCTCTGTATCGGGTTCCCTGCTCAACGGGAAGCATGGTTCTCCCTCTCCTGTTCCCCCTGCTTGTACTCTCTCTTTCTCTGTCAAATAAATAAATAAAATCAGAAGAAGGAAGATCGATCATACCTGAACACAACTGCAGAAACCACATTGAGAGGCAATGAGTAGTATGTGACAATGAGTAGAACAGGTTGTTTTGTCTCTCTTTTTTTTTTTAATGTCATATGAGTGACTTAAGTGTATCTTGGTCTTTCATCACCACAAATCTGGAAACACTATTTATTCCAAAAAGTTCAGTGATTGAAATGTGCAAGGAATTAAGGTCTCCCAGAGCCAGATTTTTAGTGATCCAAACTGAATTTGCTCAATGTCACTCATTGTTTATTTCTGTTGGGTGCTCTCAGGGTCTGTTTATTTATGATGAATCTGTTTCCCTGATTAGCTGATAATGAGGGGAAGGTAGAGAAACCAACCACCAGCTCTGTGCATTTTTATCATACTCCATGTCACTATTGTGAAAGGTTTTGGGGTCTAGAGGTACACGGTTGTCTCAGACCCCAAGCTGGAGTGAAGGAGTGGCTCACTGGAGTATAAAAGAGGCCACTGAGGCTGCACAGTTGACCAACCATCAGACCTCCCAACCAAACTCCGTTACTCCCAGGTGTGGACGTGCAGAAGGTCTCTTGCTAAACTTACTGAAGTTCTTACATGGTAATCATGTTTTCCAGACCCTAAATTGGCTTTGAGGGAGGTAGAATATTGAGAAAAATATACCTCTGGCATCAGAAACATGTGGATTCACATTCCACTCTCACTTACTAGCTGTGTGACTATAGAGCAGCCTCTTACCCTCTGCAGACTTTCACATCCTCCCTGTAAAATGGGGATAACGCTGGGTTGTTCACACCACTAACTCAGCTAAGCTGTGTAAGATGCTACTGCCCACTACCAGTAGGTTTTCAATGCACATAAGCTATTGCTAGATGAGCTGGCTAAGGTTGGAAATGCCATTGGAATTTTTATTAACTGAGTTATTTACAAGATGGAGGTTGTAGCTATAGGTGAAGATGCCGTGGCTTATCCCAAACTTATGGGACAGCTCTCAAAACTGAAGCCAGTTGTGAGGTGTATGTATCTCCCACCTCTTCATTAACCAGGTAAAACATGGTTACTGTAAGAATTATACAGATACACTCAATTCTTGTGTTCTTCTTTCCTCAGTCAGCATCAAAAATGTCTTTCCATGTTGGTACCTTCTCTTCTACAACATCATTTTACACGGATAAGATATAATTCAGTAACTCACAGAGTTTTAAAGAAAGACAAAGGCAAAACAGAAGAACGGCCTCTCTGCAAGAGGACCCTCTGATAGTGCTGAGGCAGTGTTCCAAGACTAGACAGGCCAGATGTTGCACAATACCCGCTCCACTGCATGTCCACCCCTCAGTCTGAGCCCTTCCTCTGGCCAGCTCCTAAGCCATGTGGACAGCATTGGCCATCGGTAGAGCCATCACATAGGAGTGCACTGTGAGGCAGAGGCTGCAAGATGGAGTGAAATCATGTTCTAAAATACGATGGGTTTTTAAGGAACGACCAGGCAGGGCGGTGGGGAGGCTGGGAGATGGCTGGTCAGGAAATGCCAGTTTAAAGTTAGCTCTGACCTATTAATCAGCAGCAGGGACAATGATGCAGGAGGGGCGGGAAGGCCGGACATGTGCTCGCGCCAGATTTATGGGCCCAGAACAAAGGGTGGCCTGCTCGTTTAGAGAGTCTCTTTCCCTTTTCCTCTGGCAAAACGAGGACATTGTTTGAAAAGCCAAAAAGAACAAATATTCTGAAGACTGAGGTCATTTCCAAAGATGCAGCAGGTCCTGGTGGGGATCCATACCCTTGCTAGGGGTGGAAGACAGTGCAGGGGAGCTCAGAGCAACAGGTGGGATGCACATTGTAAAGCAGAGGCTGCAGACCCCTCACCTGTGCTCTTGGAGGAACTGGGACCCCCTGCCCGGTGACATTCCGAAGGCATCTGATGAGCCCACCGGAAGCCCCTCAGGATACAACGGAAGTCTTTGGGAAGGCCTTCTATTCAGGCTGAAATGATCTGTCTCCTTCCTTCCCTGCTCTGCAAGATTTTCTGGAGGCTTTCCTAAGTGTGGACTGCATAGGATGCTGTTGCTCTCAGCTGCCCTCACATCCAGGAGCTAGGCATGCTTCAGCGCCCTGCCTTATTTCATCAAACAAGGTGAGAAGAGTCAAGTCAGAAGAGGAGGAAGGGAAGAAAGAAGAATGGGCTCATTACAAAAACAGCCAACCTAACGGAGAGGGGACTGATGACTTTGGTTCTCCCAGTCTTTCAGGGTTGAGAACCAACTAGCTGAGGCCTTACAGCCTCTCCATCCCCATGGTCACTATCTTCAGTCAAGGGTTGCTTGCCTCTTACCTGGAGCTGCAAAACGGGTCTCCCTGACTCTTGTTTTGTTTTCCTCCCAGCTAACCTGTGTATAGCCATTAGCATGACCTTCCTATGCTATACACATGACCATTTCTTTCCCGGCTAAAAAGTGTTTGGTTAACTGCATTTTCTTCGAAAATGAGGTTCAGAAACCTCAGCCTGGTGACAAGATCCTTCATGTTATGGCCCTACCTGCCTTTCTAGCTAGCTCACCTCCCATCTCTCTCCAAGCCCTACCACATCCTTTAGATCCATAGAATTATCTTCTGTTCCCTAAACATGACATGCCCCTCCTGGAAAAATTCTAGCCATTCTTTAAGAAGTAAGCTCCCTCCACAAAGGTAACCTCTCTTATGCTGAGACCTCATGTCATGTGCTAGCTGGATTAACCACTTCTTCATCTGGGGTCCCATGCATGTGTTCACACTGATAATAATAATAATAAAATACTAATATAGCCCTTGAACAGACTACTCTGCTTAATCAGGGGTCACTTGAAGACTTGAACTCCATTGAATGACTTCCCAAATGAATGAATGAATGATGGCCTACTAGATAAGGTTACCCCTAGGGTATGTGGTGTGTGTGTGTGTGTGTGTGTGTGTGTGTGTGTGTAGTGTGTATATATGTATATAAACAACTGAGTCACCTAAAATCAGTGTTTCAGCACCATTCTGACAGCCCAATTTCATGTGATTCTGCAAAACAGAAATACTCTGGCCAATAAAAAAGATGCTTTAACCAAAGCCCTCCTGGAACTGGCGCCTGGTCATGAGTCCCTGAGATAAGCCCATAGGCACATATCCTGAAGCTCCCCTGGGTTACCTGGTCTATGCACTAGCTAGAGGACTGCAGAACATACGAAAGGGGAGAAACAAGGACCAGAGCTGAAGTGGGTTCAAGCTGGGTTCAAAAGCACTTTATTTGGATGGCACAGCTGGCCCTGGCTAATCCTGATCATTGGAGGGACTCAGAAAATGTTAGGGGTTGGCATTCCAAAGTTCAGGGGCCCCTGAGGCCCAGGACCCAGGCAAATTCTGCACTTGCCCAGGTGGTACTTTCCCTTGGTAAACATGTGATTATACGTTTTGCCATTCAACAAACGTTTACCAAGCACCTACAATGCACCAGGCACTTCATTAGAAGCTAAAGTTACATATCTATCATTATTTATCACTTGAGATAGCAAGTCATCCCTGTCAAGAAGCAAACTTAATAATAATACACCAAGAAAAAAAATAATATACCAAGACCTACAGAGTGTGGGAGCATAGCTATCATTCTGCTGATCAGGAAACTGAGCCGGAAAGGGGCTGTCATATATTCCATGAAGGTCCAACTATGTGCACTAGTCCTGGGTGTGGTTTAGAAAAGCAGCAGAGAGGTTCCTGAAAGAAAGCAAAGGGCAATCCATTGATCTCACTTCCAAAAATAAACCAAAACGTGAGGAGAGAGAGAGTAGGATGACTTAGAGCCTATTCTAAGGTTCAGTAGGGGATGGAAATAATGACTAAAATATATGAGAATGGCTCTACACTGTGCTTTCAGAAACTGCAGTAGCCACATCAGCTGGGAAAGCCTCTCAGAGCAGAGCGATGGTGAGTGCAGTGACCTGAGGGTCAGGGACAATGCCAGCTTCCACCTCTCTCTGAGCCTCAGTTCCCCATCAGCGATCAGTACCCTCACATGTTGTAGCAAGATTCAAATGATGTTAAAAGTCATGAACAAACTGCGTGCACTGAAAACACCACCCCTTCAGTGCTCATTATTAATGAAAGGGGGAGGGGCTATTTTGTGACTTCCTCACCTCACCAAACAAACAAAAAAACACCCTCAAAGGGGATTCCCACAACGTGTGCTTTTACAAAAGATAAGATAGTCAACGAAAGAAATAGCTCTCTCCTCAGACTAAACCGGAAGTCCTCAAGAAGGTGATTCCATGTTGTCTTCTCAGTTCTGCACCTGTGTACACATGCACCCATGCACTCGCACACATGCACATACTCTCCCATAGCTTGACCCCTGAACATCCTTTCCTCTAGGTCATGTCATCCTAGGGGAATTAGCCCCCCAGGGAACACTTAGCAATGTTGGGAGGCCTTTAGGATTGATACACCTTAGATGGGGAGAGGGTGGCTGGTTACTGGGATCTAGTGGGTAGAGACCAAGGACACTGCTAAATATCCTACAATGCACAGAACAGCCTTCACAATAAAGAACTATCCAGCCAAAAAAACCAATAGTGCCAAGGTTAAGAAACTCCACTCTATGACTTTGTTTATGCTGCCTCTTCCACTGTAAGTATTCTCTTTCCTCTTCTCTGCTTACTTAAATCCTACCCCTCCAGGGAGAGGAAAGGCCCAATCATGTGCTGGGGGTTTTAAGCCAATATAACCTTTATGGAAATTTGGCCAGAACCAACAGAATTGTAAACACCCATACCCTTGGAACAAGTCATTTCATTGCCTAATCACACAAAGTCCTATGCACAAGGATGTTTACTGCAGCACTGTGTGTGATAAGGAAAGAGTAAACACGACCTAACTGATCCCTTCAGGAGGAATCAGCAGCTCTAAATTATAAAGCTTCGATACAAATCATTTATCTACAGCCCTTAAAAAAAGGAGTAAGGTCATTTTAAAAAAAAAGGCTGATAGGAGAAGGTCACTCAGATACATTGTTAAGTAAAGCAGCAATGTTCAGGACAGTCTTATTTATATGTCTCACTTGGTAAATAAGCAAAAGGAATGTTCATAAATACAGTGATGTACATATATCTGTGAAAAATATCTATAAGTATGTACTAAAAGTGCTAACAGCGGTTGCCTTTGAGAAGAAGGACTTGGTCAGGGCAATTAGAAGATTCACTTGCCATTTCATTATCCTTTAGATTGCTTGGATTTTTTAATCACATGCAGGCATTTCTTTAGGGAATAAGAACAGTTATTTTTAAAAAGTTATTTAAAAATTCTTAATTGGTGAATCTGGGCAGCCCGGGTAGCTCAGCAGTTTAACGCCACCTTCAGCCCAGGGCCTGATCCTGGAGACCCAGGATCGAGTCCCACATCAGGCTCCCTGCATGGAGCCTGCTTCTCCCTCTGCCTGTGTCCCTGCCACGCTCTCTCTCTCTCTCTCATGAATAAATAAAATCTTAAAAAAAAAAAAAAAAAAGGTGCTCAAAACCATTAGTCATTAGGGAAATGCAAAATAAAACCACAATGAAATAGCACTGTTCTCCCACCAGAATTGCTAAGATCAAGACCATCAATATTAAGTATAGTTGTAGCATAATTGGATTTCTCATACATCACCAGTGGGAGCATAAAATGGTACAACCACTTTGAAAGTTCTTTGGCCACATCTACAAAAGCTGAACATTCCAATCTTACCTCCCTGACCTACCAGATTTTCTTTCCATAATCTTTCTGATCTATATCATGAGTTTACTGCTCTTTAAATTCTTCTCTAAGCTCTCAAACTTTGGTTCTGTCTAACTGGTATTTGTTGATCACCTACTTATTGAAGCACTTGGAAACATTATCACTGGGAATAAGGAGATGACCTACTTTACATGTCTGGCAAGAGCCCATGGATTAGAGGGAGGCGGAGACAGACAGGCATTGTGGAACACAGACACCACTTTAGACTAACCTTCTCTTCCCAACTAAATCCCAAGTTTAGATCCTGCCTCACACTTCATATATTCATGGTGCCTGAATCCACAAAGGCCCAAGGCAGGAAATGAGAAAGTAAAAGCTTGCTGAGCTGATCCAGTTGACAATGTGTTCACAACAGCAAGAATAATTTGGGCTAGGTAAACAGAATAGATTTTGGTCATTGACAGCTGCAATAAGAAGATATTTAGGGGTACCTGGGTGGCTCATTTGGTTAAGCATCTGCCTTCAGCTCAGGTCATGATCCTGGGGTCCTGGGATCAAGCCCCGCATCAGGCTCTGCTCAGTGGGGAGTCTGCTTCTCCACCTCCCACTGCCTTGCCCCTAGCTTGTGGTCTCTCTCTCATTCTCTATCAAGTAAATAAATAAATAATCTGAAGAAGAAGAAAGAAGAAGAAAGAAGAAAGAAAAGAAAGAAAGAAGAAGAAGAAAGAAGGAAGAAGAAAAGAAAGAAGAAGAAAGAAGAAAGAAGAAAGGAAAGAAGAAAGAAGAAAGAAGAAGAAGAAATTTAAAACCTAGCACCATGCTGGCCAATTTTATATCCATTAGCTCATCCCATCCTCAGAATAATTCTGTGAAGTAGGTATTATTACCATCATTTGGCAGATGAGATAACTAAGGTTAGGACAGATTATGTTATTTGTCAAGGTCATGCAGCCAGGAACTGGCAGGGCCGGGAGCCAAACACCTGATCCCTTATTTTAAATTTGGTTCTTTCCACTATATCACGTGCATCAGAAGCAGCCCTATACAGCTCCAGAAATATGTAAATCTAAATTTGTCTCTGGCTTTGGTCCCTTGCACATGCTTCTCTTTGCCCTAAAGCACTATGTAGCCACCATCTTTTCTCTCATTCCATCTTGCCTCCTCATGACCAGTTCCTCCTCCTTCTTTAGATCTTGATTTTAATTTTAGCCTTTCCAGAAGGCCTTTTCTCATATTCTGAACAAATTTTGATGCTGTGGCCATGAGCAACCAAAGATCCCAATACCTCAGACTTCCAGCATCCTATATTGTCATGAAGTTTCAAGTTGTCTTCCCCTCCAGGCTGTGAGCTGCTATCACTCCTATTTGTTGCAGAATTCCCAATGCCTTGTACATGGTAGGGTTCCATTACATATTGGTAAACAAATGGATGGATGGAAAGTAAGAGCATCCGTTTAAGTCTAAGTTTAACTCTAATTGTTCCTCACCAATACTGTCTACCAAACCCTGGTAACGTAAAGTCAAAAAGGGAGGATCCTACATGTCAGATGGATCAAGGTGTAGATTCTCCTCTTGTTCTTAGACTTATTTACTGGGATATCTCCCCCCACACACACCCTTCTGTAACTTAATTTCACCAATTTTACAATAGCAGCATCATACCAGAATACCTCTACAGCCTTGCCTGGTACCATTGCTCTGTCACTATTGCTCTGTCACTTTTATAGGACTTGGCCAGGCCCACGCTCAACCTTTACTAGGAAGTCAGCTCTGCCTAGACCCATTGGCATTCCCATTCGTGGGAGGATCAGCTACTGTGGCTTCATCTGGTTTTGTGGAAAATCTGTGGCTGTGAGGTGATGCATGGTGATGAAATAAAACTCATGAATGACAATATATAACCCTTAACATCCCCCTGGTATGCTTTCTTACAACAATCAGTG
This sequence comes from Vulpes lagopus, assembly GCF_018345385.1. Lineage (NCBI taxonomy): Eukaryota > Metazoa > Chordata > Mammalia > Carnivora > Canidae > Vulpes > Vulpes lagopus. The sequence goes on from NC_054830.1 coordinate 69,789,180, forward strand.
GTTCAGAACTACTTTAATTCAGTGCTGCCAGCCCTGCCACATCAACTTTGGTTCAGTTGTTCTTAGAAAACCCAAATTTTAGATGGCATCATAGTTTTGAGAAAAATTCTCTGGGAAAAAAATGAGTAGAATTAAATTATTGTCATTTCATTAAAAACCTGCCTCGGGGGATCCCTGGGTGGCGCAGCGGTTTAGCGCCTGCCTTTGGCCCAGGGCGCGATCCTGGAGACCCAGGATCGAATCCCATGTCGGGCTCCCGGTGCATGGAGCCTGCTTCTCCCTCTGCCTGTGTCTCTGCCTCTCTCTCTCTCTCTCTCTCTCTCTGTGACTATCATAAATAAATAAATAAAAATTAAAAATTTTTTTTAAAAATAAAATAAAAAAAAATAAAAACCTGCCTCGTAAATACTTAAGGATGCCAGAAGCAATCTAGCCTTGACCTGTACAGCACCACTGTCAGGTGGTCATGCAATCCATCTCGAAAGTCCCTAATTGCAAGCAGTGTCACTACCTTTGAGCAGCGTATTCCACATCTGACAGGTCTAACCAAAAGAAAGTGTTTATTAAATATGTTTAGCTGAAGTCTGCCATGCTGCAACTTCTCTTCCATTGGGCTGGTTCTATCTTCCTCATACACTGAGTAAGTGTTTAATTCTCTTCCATGTGACAACCATTAAAAATTTGGAAAGATGAAAGAAATGAATAGGATTGGCTACATTAAAAAATTTAAAATCAGTTAGCAAAACAACCAACAAAAGCAAGCAAACCACCATAAAGAAGTTTAATTGGCACACTGGGGTAGAAAATATGTAACATATATAAGAGTTAAGGTGTTATATTACACATACAAAGAACTCATAAATTTACCCAAAAGAAAAATGAGCAAGGGATATTCACTGGCAAGTCATAATAAGTGCAATGCTAATAAACATCTGAACAAATATTCAAATGCATCAAAGTAATCTAAGAAACATACGTAAAAACAAGATAATTGCAGGGTGCAAATTGGTTCGATCTTTCTGGGGAACAATTTAATATTATCAAAATTTTAACTGTGCAAATATTCTGACTCAGAAGTTTTACTTCTAGGAATTTATCCTAAGAAGATAATTAGCCAAATGGACAATCAGAGAAGTCAAGGATATTGATTAAAATGAGTGTTTATAACAGCAAATATATTTAACAAACTAAATTTCTACCAATAAAAAATAGTGGTAAAATCACATTAAGTATGCTAATGCCATACAATTAATTTCTAAACAGACATTAAATATGATGACCTAGTTGACATAAATATGCCCATCACAGTGCTGAGTGAGAAAAAGATTACTATTATATCTTTTACGTAAAACATGCATATATTATATGTGTATGGGTTTGCAAAGTGTTCTCTAGAAGCATGTTTGTCAAGACATTCATGACATTCCTCTTGGATAAAACAATTCAGTGTGATTTTCCTTTTGTCTTTATCCTTTTTGAGTATGTTCACCTTTTTGTATTGAGTAGCTATAATTTTATAATTTAAACAATTAAAAAAAGGTATTTTTATTTTGAAAATACCTGAAAAACACTTTTAATGTTCCTCAATTTTTTTTTTAGCTAAGCCTTTCCAACTCCTTCAAAATTTCTTCAGATGAAATGAACTGGGGTCCCTCCTTTCTTCAGAAGCCCCTACCTCCATGTTACCTAGATTCCCCCTTAAGTACCAAAGCAGGAATGAACACACCATGATATAGATATGGTCTCTCCAGCCCAGAGTATAATGACAGTCATCTCCAGATTAGTACTGATGGTACCACACTTCAGGGCTGATCTACGTGGAGCTTCCTGGTCTTTTTCACATATGGCTGGTTGTTAAGCCAGTGTGTCCCTACCACACAGGGATGCTAGGTGATGGGGTCCAGGTCCAAGACTTGCCATCTATCTCCACTAACATTTCATCAGCCTACACTGGCCTCATCTTTTCAGCCTGTGAAGAGTTTCATGAGCCTGAGTGATCAACTAGTGCCTTTGCTGTCTCCCTCAGCAATTGAGAATTCTGAAATGACACAGTCATTTTCTCCCAAGATTATCCCAGTTCCTCCTCCACAGAACAAATTTAGATGGATTCCTTGAGCTGTTCTCTCTGTGCTCTGATAAATGAAAAAGTCTATTCTGCAAGTCAAAAGCATATATTTTCTCCAGTCCATTATTGGAAGGAATGTAGGCTGATACGGAGGATTCCTACATCCTCAGGAAAGCAACCAGAGGATGTTTAAAGAAACATTAAATGTAGATAACCTTTGAAACCAAAATTACATTTCTACATGTTTCTTTATGCATTGTCTTAATTATATAATTTGACTTTAAGGATAACTTCCTAGGAGTATCTTATATATGTGTGTCCATATGTTCATCATTAATCATTGCAGTGTTTAGGATGATTAAAAATTGGAAGACTAGACATGTCTCCAAAGGCAAGAGAAACAAAGCAAAAATGAACTACTGGGACTTCATCAAGATAAAGAGCCTTTGCACAGCAAAGGAAACAGTCAACAAAACTAAAAGGCAACCTATGGAATGGGAGAAGATACTTGCAAATGTCTTACCAAAGGGCTAGTATCCAAAACCTATAAAGAACTTATCAAATTCAACACCCAAAAACAAATTATCCAGTCAAGAAATGTACAAAAGACGTGAACTGATATTTTTCCAAAGACGACATACAAATGGCCAATAGACACATGAAAAAAATGCTAACATCACTCATCATCAAGGAAATACAAATCAAAACCACAATGAGAGGGACACCAGGATGGCTCAGCAGTTGAGCATCTGCCTTTGGCTCAGGGCGTGATCCCAGGGTCTGGGATCAAGTGCCACATCAGGCTCCCGGTGAGGAGCCTGCTTCTCCCTCTGCCTACGTTTCTGCCTCTCTCTCTGTGTATCTCTAATGAATAAATAAATAAAATGTAAAAAATAAAAATAAAAAAAAAAACACGGGCAGCCCAGGTGGCTCAGTGGTTTAGCGCCGCCTTCAGCCCAGGGCCTGATCCTGGAGACCCAGGATCGAGTCCCACGTCAAGTTCCCTGCATGGAGCCTGCTTCTCCCTCTGCCTGTGTCCCTGCCTCTCTTTCTCTGTGTGTCTCTCATAAGTAAATAAATAAAATCTTAAAAAAAAAAAAAAAAACACGCACATACAATGAGATACCACCTCACACCAGTCAGAATGGCTAAGACTAACAACTCAGGAAACAACAGGTGTTGGCAAGGATATGAAGAAAAGGGAATATTCTTACACTGTTGGTGAGAATACAGACTGGTGCAGCTCCTCTGGAAAACAGTATGGAGGTTCCTCAAAAAGTTAAAAATAGAGCTACCCTTCAAGCCAGCAATTGCACTACTAGGTATTTATGCAAAGGATACAAACATAGTGATTCGAAGGGGCACGTGGACCCCAATGTTTATAGCAGCATTATCAACAATAGCCAAAATATGGAAAGAGCCCAGATGTCCATCAACAGATGAATGGATAAAGAAGATGTGATACATGTATCAGCAATGAGCCACCCAGGTGTCCCTTGAAGAGGTTGTTTCTAAATCATAAGGTACAAGTAACCTTCCAGACTCCTGGGTGGCTCAGTGGTTAAGTGTCACTTTTGGCTCAGGGCATGATCCCAGCTCTGGGATCATGTCCCAAATCGAACTCCCTGCAAGGAGCCTGCTTCCCCCTCTGCCTGTGTCTCTGCCTCTCTCTTTGTGTCTCTCCTGAATAAATAAATAAAATATTTTTAAAAAATATAAGTAACCTTCATTCTCTTATTATGCTTTTCCACAGTACCTACATTTTCTATACTGACTATATGCCATTCTTTAATAACTAGGATATCAATAATACTTATTCTAGGGATTCCTAAAATATGTGCTTTCTGCCTATATGCAAATGATGGTTTATACTTATAGCCCCATTTACTGTTATGTCCTACATTAATCCTGTAAAGAGCTAGATAGTAAATACCTTAGGTTTTGAAGGCTGGACAGCCTTCAATATAACTCCTTAACTCTCAAAAAAAAAAAAAAAAAAAAAACTCCTTAACTCTCCTTTTGTAAAACAAAAGCAGTTACAGACACTATGTAAACAAATGAGTTTGGCTGGGTTCCAGTAAAACTTAATTTTTTTTAAGATTTTATTTATTTATTTATTTATTTATTTGAGAAAAAGAGAGCGGGAGAGAGCCAGAGAGCACAAGTGTTGGGGAGAGAGGCAGGCTGCCCATCCAGCAGGGAGCCCAATGCGGGGCTTGATCTCAAACCCCTGGGATCATGACCCAAGCAAATGGCAGGCACTTAACTGAAACAGTGTTTTAAAACTGGGGCCCCTGGGTGGCTCAGTCACTTAAGCATCGGCCTTCAGTTCAGGTCATGATCCCAGGGTTCTGGGTTCAAGCCCCATGTCGGGCTCCCTGCTCAGAAGAGAGTCTGCTTCTCCCTCTCCCCCTGCACTTTCCCCTGCTCATTCTCTCTCTCTCTCTAATAAATAAATAAAATATTTAATTAAAAAAAACTTTATTGACAAAAACAGATTATAGGCTGGATTTGACTCATGGGCAATAGCTTGCAACCCGTATTCTAGAGCCACATTAAGAGTCCACTCTCCTTTTTCTGCTTAGTGTATGCAATCTGTTGCATATACCTTGTATCAATTAGTTTTTGCTGTGTAACAAATCATCCAAAACTTAGCAACTAAAACCAGTAACCATTTATTAATTTAGGATTCAAAGAGTCAAAAGTTGGGGCTTGAATCAGCTAGGTTAGCCCAGCTCTACTCCATCTGGGATTAACTGGGCCCACTCTCATGTCTGAGGTCAGCTGCCCATCAACAGCCTCACACATGTCTGGCTGGCTGTTGGCAGGGGTGATGGAAGTAACTGGGCCATCTGTCTCTCATCATCCAGCATGTTGCATACATGTTGGGTTATACTGTGAGCACCCAAGAGCACCCAGAGGGGGCTATCCCTAATGTGAAGAACTTTTCAAGCTTCTGGCTACATCACACTTACTCGTATCTCACTAACCAAACAAGTCACGTGCCAAGTCCAGATTCCAGGGCTGGAGGTCCTACCTCCTGATGGAAGAAACTGGAGCCACATGCAAACGGATATGCATACAGGCTGGGGAGTAAGTTGTGACCATTTTTTGCAAACTGACAGAGTCCCTCAACAATCATGCCTCTGATCCTAAGGCCTTCCAGAAACTCTTCCAGGCATCTCCCACTCAGATTGTGGCTATCCTATAGAGGTCTCCCCAACTTCTTGAGCAAGGCCATTGCTATATCTTTGGGTCAAGAAGCACAATCCCAAGCATCTTTTCCAAAGTCAGGACCATAATTCTTCTCACCTGCAGGCAACTGTTACTCATCCTAGAAAAGTGAGTTGAGTAGCTATTTATAAATCTGCTCAAACTATTTCTCCATTCTCATTTCCCTCTTCAAAACTTATATTTAAATCATTAGCCTGCATCCCTTCCCATTCACTGAATTTTCCCTGCTTTCCATGTGTTCATATTCAGTCCTTTGAAAACCAAAGATTATAAAACTGGGACAGTTCCCATGGTGACACATTGGCTTCTTTGATCCTCTTACTGTCACATAGCAAGTGAACCACCCAGACAGCTGAGGCTCATTATAATCCTTTCTGTGAAGAGGGATCATGCCTTCTTCATTCACCCTCCTTCCCCCAACAGCATATACAAGACTGCTGGCAACCTTTAAAAGAAAAGACTTTTTTTAAATCTTGCTCAACAACCATCACTGGTGGCGATACTAAGCAACAGCTGAGATGTACAGGAAGGAGTACAGAATATAGAACATAGAGTCAGAAGGTCCCACTGGCTTCACAGCCAGCCTCTGCCACCATTGGTGTGGCCTGGGACAAGTGATTTTCATTTTTCTCATGTGAAAGCACCCAACATAATATAGAGAACAAACAGAGTGCTCAATAAATGTTTGCTCATTCATGTTTGCCCACAGTTGCGTGCAAACCACTAAGGGAAAGGACCACAAAAGGATCAGTAAGATTCAGCATGCAGCAGGGAGCTCACAATATATGGTGGTGAGTGCAAGCTCACAGTCCAAAGCTTCCATTTTTTTCTTACTGTCAATAAAAAGATGACAAAGGAAGAAAACACTTTTAAGCATTTGTGAACTCCTGGGCCTAATAAGGAGAAAACACATAATGATAATGGCCTTCAGACTCATTCTGTCATCCAGATCATCCTCATCTTCAGCGCAAGTCCTAACTTATTTCCTATGGAAGAAACTCTCCAGTATCATCCCACTGTCAGTCTGGTTTCTGGCATCCCATCCTTGATAGGGGATATCTCAAGTAGGGTTTGGAGAAAACTCAATTCATCCAAGGAGCAGATAGAACTGGGTAATGAGGTCATGGAGTCACAAATGACAACTACTTTGGCAAGAGAATCTCTGGATATAAAGGAGTAAGTGCAAAGAGCAAAGGCAGCTATCTTTTTACAAGAAATAAAAGTGATTTCATTTTGGCTCCTACCACTTGGTTGTTTATTTTCATTCTGAAAAAGATGACAAGAGAAAATTGAAAATAAAGATTCAGTTTAAATTACAGTTAACTGCAAACCCAATCTGTTATTTGGGTGACTGTGAGAAAACTAAACTCTCTGAACCTTAAAATGTTCATCTAAAAAATGACGATAATTATCCTTATAATGTCTGATAAAATATCAACACTTAGGAGAGAGCACTCCAAAAATAAACAAATAAATGTCAAATATACTCTACACTATTTGGGTTTGGTACCCTCAAAGCGATCTTTAGGAGAGAAAGAGAGAGAATTTTGTACCTAAAATGTGCTAAACACCTCTATTCAATAACTCCATCCTCGGCAACATTTGTCTTCAGTTTTACAGATCAGGATCAGAGAAGTTAGGCAACTGGACCAAGATCACAGAGCTACTATGAGGCAGGTGTTCCTAACTCCAGACTTAATGCTCCTTCTAAGCCACTGCCCAAATAGCACTTACCATAGCCATAAACTAGAACAAAATGAGGTTTTGGTAACCCGTCGGGAATGTGTCTCCCACAGAAACACCTGGATTAGAGCTTGGTGGAGGGGAGGGGTGCCTGGAGAAGGGTGGAAGTGTCTGGCAGGCACCCTGGGGAGCCGAGTTCGGTCTGGCCCCATGCACAGTCTGCACCGATGCGCAGGAAGAGGGTGTAGCTCTGGTTCTAATGAATTTCGCAGATGCTGGAGACATGCTGTAAACACCAGTGGGTGTGGGTGACCAGGAGGGTGGAGGGGCCACAATGGGCTGCTCCAGCAGCTCAGGGCCAGTAGAAATGTGGGCAAGAGGTGATGAAGGAAACTCCGTCCACTGGGGCTTGTTTGGAAACAGAAGGCAGGCCAGTGACACTCCCCGGACAAGAGGCAAGGATCTGTGGAAGCAAGAGTGGCCCTGACTCCAGAGCAAGAGCTCCTGGGAAAGATGATAAAAAGACGTGAGGGCTCTGATCTCAGGGCCTTCATCCACCAGCAAGTGTTGGTCGAGCACCACCTGGTATTCAACTCTGCAGTGAAGGTCTGTGTCTAAGACTTGGTCACTGCTCGCCAAATAATAGTACAATTAATATTAATTAATTTGAATCCTGCCTCCCCCACTTATTAGCTGGGCGACTTGGCAAATCGCTAGCAACTTTAAGCTCTACTTTTCTCAGCTGCAAAATGGGTATAATAATTAGTACCTTCTACCTGCATTCATCATGAGGATTAAATGACATAATGCATGTGGGGGAAAAAAAAATACTTGGCACGGTGCCTGGCCCAAGTTAAGCCCTTAACATAAAGGGTGGCTGCTAATATTATTAAGCCTTTCTTCTATGCCCAGATACTAGGCTTGACATTGTCTGACTGCTGGCACAGTAAAGCAGATGACACACTCACCTGGGACACTTAAAATCAATTTTATTAAAAGGACTATTTGTTGAGGTCTGGGTAGGATGAGGGGGAATAAGGACGGACATTGAGACACCCAGGAACTAGCAACATTAAGGACCTAATTTCCCTCCCACTCCTCCCACCCAGCCTGTGTTGAGAGCTAGAGTCTAAGGACATTGGCCACCACCACCAAGAGCTGGAGCTACAGTGTGGAGTGAGGGATGCACTACTGGTGAAGAACCAAGCAAAAGCAGGGGAAGTAGTTAGGGGAATCCCCTTCTTTCCCCACAGGCTGGTCAACCTTCTGCCACGACCTCCCACTGGCTGAGCTCCAGGGCAAGGCAGAGGATGGAAAGTACTGTCGAGGTCAGCCTCCTGGGCAGCAATGAGATAGGGGCAGAGGATGGTGGAGCACAGATTTCAGGAGGAAGCAAACAGAAAAGCAGCCTAGGCTCACAAACTCATTTATTGGTCTCATCAACCCTATGAAAGCTTGTGTCATGATCTTTTTTCAGATGACGGAATTTGGCATACTAAGGTGCAGTAACTCATTAGAAACCCTGCTTTAAAAAAAAAATGGTGAAGCCCCCACTGGAACCCAAATCCAACTCAGCACACTGCCTCAATGGCCCCAGTCATGTCAATCCTCAAGTGAATAGATCTGGAAACCCCTTGTTGTCCAAAGGGATTGAGTAGGAGGATTTTCCCACATGAAACCAAAAGGTTGCACAGGATTTTAAATAAGTTTGAGTTAAGGGGTGGTCTGTAAAGACAAGCTGAATTGTAAAAATGGCGTCCTGTGTGCCCATTTGGGTTAGGAGTTGATCATCTTTTCAACAGACATGTCCTTGAGCACCATCAGCGCTCCCGATGGGACTGGAAGAGAGATGATAGCTAGCAGGCATAGCTTTCACTTATACAGCACTTCCAAGTGCCAGCACTATTCCAAGTACTTTATGTGTGTTTACACACTTAATAGTAGAGTTAATTCACCTAATCATCAGTAAATCATTAATCAAACATGGACACTGCCCTTGAAAAACTGGCACAGTCCAGTATAAAAGATTTATTTACAGATAATTTCAGCAATGTGATCACTGCTAAGTCAGAGGGGCAACCAGATGTTTAAGAGCAGAGAAAAAAAGTCAGTAAACTAATGGTGTGCTGGAGGTAGCTCTTACCAGCTTCCTAGAACCCACTCTTCCTAACTAAGCATTCAGTGACCACACTGCTAACTTGTAATCAATCAGCAATGGTGGGAGTAATTGGTAATCAACTGTAAATAAAGGTGGTTGCTGTTGGGTGTTTGTTTGCTTGTTTATTTTGAGGGACTCCTGTTAAACATTTATCCACATATCATCGCCCAGAGGGCTTTCCAGAAGAGGAAGTACTTGAAGCAGAATTATTTATAAGAAGATGGAAAGGTGCCCTGAGGAGGGGCACCCTTCTACTTCCTTCTGACATCCTTTGTTCCAATCTCATTGAGCTAATCAAGGCACATCCCCACTCAACCTCTGTATGCTGCTCTGCCCTCTGTCCTCTGCCCTCTACCCTCTGTTGGGAAGACTCTTCTCTTATTTTGCAGAGAAGCTCTTGTTCCTAGTGAGTCTCTTTGCAGATGTTGTACATGCAAACACCTGCCCAGGACCCAATGCCAGCTGAACGACCTTGGCCATCCTCGCCATCTCAGAGCCCTGTTTTTCTAGGCTACAAAATGGAGGAAATACGAGCTGCCCTGTCTACTCCACAGACTTGTGAAAATGGAATAAGATGGTCCAAGGGCCACACAGGAGAGGTGAGCGTCAACAAAGGCATGTAATGAAACACTGGACGTCAATGCTGGGAGCAAGCTCAGAAACCATCGAAACCAATCTTCTCAGTTTACAACTGAGAAAACCGAGGTGCTTTTAGCTAGCGTGTTCCTTGGCGAGGTTACTTAGGGCAGTGGAAAAATATGATCCCGTGAATGTCCCAGAAGGAGATCTCTCCTGGGTGCCCACCATGGACTTGTGGGCACCACCAGGCCGGACCTCCCAGGAATGAGATTCTGGAATCAGCGCAGAAGCAACAACTGCCCAGAACTTTCTAGGCAGTGGGCCAGGGAGAGGAGGGCTGCATCTTGAGGGAAGAGAACCAGGTGGGCCAGTGCCATGCAGGGACCTGGCAGGGCCCTTTGGAGAATTCTCTGGTACGGCAGTGTGGCTCATTCTGTCTCACTGCCTACCCCAGCAGAAGACAGGAAGGAGGAGGAGACAGAGGTGGGGAGATGAGGGGGAATGGAGAGCTGTAGCAGGGTCTCTCTCAGACACTTGGCTCTGGGGACAGATCTGCTCAGGGTCAGGGGAGATGAGGCATCACTAGCAACAAGGGTAACGCTGAGGTGAGGTTAAGTCTTGGGGAGCAGTCTCGGGGGGACACAGGTGGAGAGAGGTACACACAGAGCAGGTGGGCAGCAACCAGCCCCGAGACGAGAGGCGGATACCAGCTGAAGAGCTGGACAACACTGCCCAGGGCCACGAGAAAAGGCAGGAAGGGCGAGGCTGCCGTTCTGCACACTCTCCTCCTAGTTCTGAGTAAGGATTCAGTTGTGTTCCTAATGATGTTTTTATTACCCAAGAACTGCATCAATATGTTCTCAATGCAAACAATTCGAATATGGCAGACAAAGCCGAAACCTCCCTTCGTATCTACCCCATCCTACCATCTCCCCAGAGGTTCGTTTTGATACACATCCTTGAAGCCTTTGTCTCTTGAGTTTGCAGCCATACTATGTTCACTGGGGAAATATGTGGCTGTGTGTGTGGTTTCATATTAAAGGAATCAACCATGCACATTAACTGAATCTTACTATTGGAGACGGCTGCACAGACACACTTGACAGAACCACCAACTTCTTTTTAACCCCTTCCCACCACAAAATTCCATGGTCTGGGGGGAATGAGGGATTATCCATTCAAACCCTCGTCAATAGATGCTGTAGACTGTTTCCAGCTTTTTGTGTTCAAGCAAGGCTCTAACGAGCATTCCTTCACGAGCCTGTCACCAGAAAGCAAATTCTATTTCGTATATGTTAGTTTTTATTTCATATGTACATACGAAATACACACATGTGTACATTAGGGAAAAACCTATTTTCAGAAGTGAGAATCACCTAGGAAAAAGTGCACCTCAACCCGTGATTGATGCACCCCCTGATTTCAAACCAGTCTAGACAAAGAGCTTGAAGGAATATCATCAGGAACCCTGATGGCATGAGCCCAAGATGGGACCAAAGAATTTCATAAGTCATTACAGCCTCCACTTGTGAGGACTCTGTATATTTTGTGTCCCCTTAGTCATCATTTGGGTGAGTTCTACATATTTATGCTTGTTCTTTTTTTCATCTATCCTCATAAATCAATCCCTGCAGTCTCCTAATCAAAGCCAGCTTTTCAAACGAAACTGTAGCCGGGTGTTTAACTAACTAAATATTGTTTTTCCCCCAGCACTGACAGAGAGGGGGTGGGATGCGGCCTCCGTAATTGCCCTCCCTTCCTCTGCGACCCCAGGAAACCGCGTGCGGCCCCAGTGGTGACTGACAGAGCCCCAGGTGGGCGGCAGCAGCGGGTTGGAGGGAGCGCAGTCATGAGGCTTTCCTTTGCTCTCTGGATCTTGCTCTCTGGGATCCCCAGGAAGTAGGTCACCCATCCCTGGGCCACCCTTAGCAGAGGAAGACAAAGTGTGAAGCTGCCCGGAATGGCAGGCAGCCAGCCCTACTGCCTGCCCAGAGAGCCAGCGAGCAAGCCTCCTGCACTCTCCTTCCCCCAGCCCTGCCAGCCTCAGGCTGCAGCTGTCCTTGGAAAACAGATTCCAGCTCCTGATACTCTGATTCCAACAAATCTCCTACTCTGGTCTCGGGTGGCCACTGGTGTGACCTCGAAGGTGATGAGACTTTGTCCATTTTCACCTAAAACCTTTCTTCAGATCCCACCTTGAAACGGTCCTCCAATCTCCAATTTGCCTGCCCACCCCAGCCATCTAGAACAGTGATTCTCAAAATATGGTCCCTGGACCAGCAGCATCATGGCATCACGTGTTAGCTCATTAGAAATGCAAACTCTGAGGCTGCACCGGAGGCCTACGAGATCAGAATCCCTGGAGGTAAAGCCCAGCCATGTATGGTCTAAAGAGCCCTCCAGGTGACTTTGCTGTGGGCTCAAGTTTGAGAACCACAGACTCACAGGATGACATGCAAGCTCCTAATTCAGACACCCCATCCCTCAATGCCCTGGTTCTGCCATCCCGTCCAGCCCTCTCTCTCAGGCTCTCCCTCTGGATTTCTATAGCACATGGAACAAACACTGCTAGGTGGGTCTCTTCTAGTCTCTGTGCTTGTGGTCCCTATGCCTGGCATGCCCTTGCCCACCTGCCTCCAGATATCAAATGCCTCCCCCCATATTTTAAATACCAGTTCAGTGTCCTCTAGAAAGCCTTCCTTGGCCTCTCCAAGAAGAAATAAAAATAGCTAACAACTATGGGGCACTTACTCGATGCTGAGTACTGTTCCAAGGACTTATTTCATAAAATTTAATCCTCTCAATAACTCTACAAGAAAAGTATGACTATTACTCCCATTTCACAGATGAAGAATATAAAGAAACAAGGGCCCAGAAAGCTTAAACAAGGTGACCAAGTCAGTAAGAGGTGAAATTGGCATTTGAGCCCCAGCTCTGGGGGGATTCTTCTTTTGTTCTATGTCCTCCTGTGATGTATCCAGCCCAATGGTTTTAGCGTCTCACCTTGGGCCGCCCCTCAGGACACACCTGCTCCCCCTGTCTCACAACAGCCCTTCGCTCATGTGAAGAGGACTCTCGTGTGCTTGTCCAGACCAACACCCACTGTTTACTCGCCTGGCCTCCATGTGACTTGGCTCCCCACCCACAGCTGCCAGCCCGCTTGCCACAGCTGGCCTCTGAGCAGAGGAGGCCTGCACGCTGTCTTCTCATTGGCTGCCTTTGATTCCTCCGATTTCCTGTTTCAAATTGCAGGGCCCAAGCCTTTGCATCAGAATGATGACATGACATGCTTTCTGAAAAATCTCATTTTCTAAAGGCATTTCCTATTGATTTCCTTCCTTGCAGAGGTCCCTCCCAGCCTGGCTTGTGTTAAAAAAGAAAGAAAGTGGGGAGGAAAAGAAATCTGTGTTTTTCCAAGCCTGGTCGGGCTGGCAGAGTGTTGCTGGAATCCCCCTGTGGATGAGCTGTTCAACTAATGCTTCCCAAAACCATGGGATTCGAACCGTCTCTGAAAATCCAACCACCTAAGTTCCCTTTAAGTCCCTCCCCTTGCCACCTGTGTGGCAGAGTCATTTCTCTTAGGGAATTCTCTCTGGCTGGAAAGATCTGCCTTGGAACTGAGAGGACCCCTTCCCATCTTCCCTCGGTTTAGGAAGTTGGGTTTGCTCCTCCTAGAAGGCCTGCCCATGAAGGCTTCCACTTCTCACTTGAAGGAGGTCTGAGTGCTGGCTTTGGAATCCAAGGAGCTCACAAGTGAACTTCTCCTTGTGAGCTGGACAGCTTTGAAGAAGGCATGTACCTTCTCTGATCCAATGTCCTCATTGGTAAAATGGAGCAAAGATAATGCTATTTGTTTCCTAGGGCTATTGTAACTAATGAACACAAGCTAGTGGCTTAAAACACAGAAATATGGTTTTTCACAGTTGTGAAGGCCAAGACTCCAAAATCAAATGTTAGCAGGGTTTCGCTTCCACTGAAAGCTCTAGGAGGGAACCTTCCTTGCCTCTTCCAGCTGCTGGTAGTTCTAGGTGTGCCTGGGCTTCCCTGACTCATTCTCATCCCCGCTTCCATTTTCACAAAGCTTTCTTCTCTTCTCCCCATAAGCACACCACTGGTCTTTGGATTTAGGACCCACCTGATGATCAAGATGATCTCATCTCAGTATCTCCAACTTAATGGTATCTGCAAAGATCCTTTTTCCAAGTAAGATGATAATCACAGGACCCTAAGTTGAGATATAGGCATATCTTGTGGGGGCCACCATTGAATACACTACAAATATCTACATCATAGGGTCACAGTGCAGTTGAAATAAGAGCATAAAAAAAGAAATGAGAGCATCAACAGAAGGTGCAGGGGTGCCGAGCAAGTGAATACATGTGCTTTCCCTCTTTTCTGCCTCTATCCCCACATTGCCTCACTCCTTGTCCTGAGAATCTGGCCTGAGCTAGCTGCTTCCAGCTGACTCAAGATCAGTAATGGTCACATTAACAACCTGTATGTGTTCATAGCTAACAAAGCCCTCCTTCATATACAGATCCATCTGACCCATATCAATAACCTGGTGAAGTAAGCATGGTGGGTTCTTCATTTATCCCCATTTTACAGATGGGTACATGGAAGTTCAGAGAGGTTGCATCACTGATAGAACTACTCGGCTAGTAACTGGCATATCAAATGAGGCTATTTGATTTTCCCAAGTTCTAATCTGTGAGCAGAGGGTGGCACTGATGATGATGCTCAGTTATGGGTCATCTGGAGGTGACAAGAATGCAGAGGGCTGCCCAAGAAATGTCATTCCTGCCAAAGATCACAATCTACTTCTGCCTTTGCTGCTAGCCAGATGGTAAGTACAGACGATACAGTAATCCCTGGGCTTATGTCAGGGCACCTGTCCACCCCACCCTTCCACTGATGTCTGAATGAACTCATAGTTAAAGTTCTTATTTCAGAGTCTGGTTGCAGCCAAATGGGTCAAGCAGAAAATGATCTCAAAACCATGAGTTCCTGGCCTAGTGCATGTATTGCAATGAACTTTTGTGGGAGGAAGAGAAGAGGAAAGCTCTGACTGGATTGGAGGCCCAGCTCAGATGTTCACTCACAAGCTGTGTGACACTAGGTACATACCAAGTCCTTTCTGTGCCTCAACCCAGCCACAGGTGGGCAAAGCAGGTTTGACTAGGATTCTGGCCCAGTCTTTGTATGTTGGGTTGTCCGAAATGATGCATGGAGATAGAATGAAGCTGGGTCGGTGGAGTCCAAGACTTCTCATTCCTGCTGCTTCCTAAGGCTGGGTCTCCTCGCCTGCCATGTCTATAAGATGGCAATAAGGATGTATATTTCCTACTTAGCTTTTCCTGCTAAGCTGTGTGACTTTAAGTAAGTCATTTAACCTCTCTAAGCCTCAGTTCCCTCATCCACAGGAGAGCAATAGCAATACCTGCATTATTGGATTAGATGAGGGTTAAATAGATCTGTACCTAAACAGAGTCCAGGACATAGCATCAGATACATGAAAAGCACCCAGACAACATCATCATTACCAGATTCTCTTAGCTCTGGGTTTATTCCACATGAACAGCAGCTTACATGTAGTTCCACCAAATCTTGCCATAGGTGTGTTGATCCCTTTGATCTCCTTCCTAGGTCTCCAGGGCTGACCCAAGAGAAGCTCTTTGGCTGCCTTCTGGGCCTCTTGGGTTGCAGCTAAGATCAGGAAAATGTTCTAACTCCAAGCCAAGAGCTGAACCCCAGACAAGTAACCAAACCAACTTCAATGGCCATAGGGAACATTCTGGCAAGGCCCTTCTAGAACTGGCTGCTGGCATTAACCTCTATAAAAAAGATAATCTCTAGATCTCTGCGTGTGTGTGTGTGTGTGTGTGTGTGTGTGTGTGTGTGTGTTTGGTGTGGTTGGGGATCAGGGGATCTTTGGGTCCAAGCTAACCTGAGCAGCCTAGCCTTCCATTCCTGGCTAAAAAAATCTCTGCTAGTCACCTCCTTTCCCCCAGCCTCAATCACCCTCTGGTGAGCAGGGAAAATAATGGTAGGTTGACTCAGTGATGTAAAGTGAGCATAGGTTTATATTATAATAACTGAATTTTCTCTTTAGATCAGGATCAGGGAAGGAGCCCTGGAGGCTGAGGGGTGGGGGACCTGTCTGAGGCCCCAGAGCACCCACAATCCTATCAGATAGGCTGTGGTTTTCATAGAGGATGGGTGTTGCCTCATTCATTCTGTTATTCATTCAACAAATGTTGAGCCTACTCTATAAGTTGGGGACCATGCACACCTGGGATACAAACAGGATCCAGGCCCCACCTAGAGGAGCCAACTGACCAGTAGAAGAAGCAGCCACATTCACAGATCACTGCTTGGAGTCCAATGACCACCACAGTAAAGTCTAAGCAGAGAGCAGGGCACAGAAGAGGGAGAAAGCTGTCTCTGAGAGGAAAAGCAGGACAGGCCTCAGAGGAGAGGAAGGCTTGCACCAGGGCCTTGAGAAGGAGAAAGCAGCTCACAAGGCAGTGAAGAAAGAGAAGGGACATTCCAACAGAGAGGCAGCTCTAACAGTAAGGGGACCTGGAGGACTATGGGGTGTCAACAGAACAAATGGGGAGAAGTCTGGTGTGAGTAGGCTAGAGAGGTGAGTTGTGCCAGGAGAAAAAAAAAAGGGTCCCATGGGCCCTGCCAAGGAGCGTGGAGAAAGGAAGCCAGAGACAGAAGCAGACCTGAATTTTCCACACTGCAGTCCAGTGTGCTCCCTAAGCCGCCAGCAGCAGCAGCAGCAGCAGCAGCACCAGGAGCTTGTTGGAAATGCAGATCCTCAGGCTCCACCCTGCAGCTATAGAATCAAGAGCTATGGGACGGTGCCCAGGAATCTGTGTTTCACCACGCCTCCAGATGATTCTGCAGCAAGGCAAGGGAGAATCTGAGCAGCACTACTGTAGAGTGCAGTAATGAAGGGCTCCCATTTGTGGAACACCTACTTTGTGCCAGGCACTGGGTTTAGTCCTTTACATGCTTTGTCTGATGCAATCGTCACAATAAGCCCATGAAATGGATCTATCATTATCCCCACTTTATAGGTCAGAAAACTGAGGCTCATAGAAACAAAGTGACTTGCCTGAGGTTGTGAAGCTACTGAGTAGCAAATCAGGGCTTTAAACTCAAACTGTGAGATGCCCAGGCCCCCAGCAGAAGCCCTCTGCCTCAGCAGCCCTTGCTGTTTTTCACTCCAGAAGATGCAGAGCATCAGAGAACCTGAGATTATTCTCTGGGAATAAACAGCAAGATCTGTTCACCTTGATATGTATGGGGAGGAAGCAAGAATAGACAAGGAAGACCCCAGGCTTGTTGGGTTGAGAAACAGAGAGCATGGAGACACAATTACCTAACACAGGGACACATGAGAAGACGGGAAGGAGACATGAGGCTTCCCATTGGGATGTCAGAGCATAAGGGAAACATCAAAGATGGAAAATGTGCCCATGAGAACTGGAAAACAGGGCTGTTATCTACCTCTTGGTGGGTGGTATAGCCACAGGTATATTGGATCAGACCAAAAAGTACACTTAGGTTAAATTACTACAGCTTAGAGACATCAAGCCTGAGGGGGGCTAAATCACAAGATTTATGAGTGTGTGGGGAAGGGGCTTGGGTTAAGGAACGCTGTTCTCACCATGAGCAGTGGTGAGGGGAACCCAAGTCTTTGGAAGCAGTCCAATTCCTCCAAAGGTATACAGACTTGACCTTGATGTGACGTTTTTTTCCTGCATGTCACAAGGGGGGGGGGGCAGAAATTCTGCCCTCGTGGTAGAGGGCGACACAGGAATTAGTAAGGCAGACTCTAAAGCTTCTGATATGCCCCAAACCAAGGACCCAGGTGTTGAATTCATCTGTTCTAAAGATGAGAAAACAGTAAACCCTCTTTGGTTCCTATTTGGGTAAAGCTGGACATAAATCATTCTTTGAAAAAATGTCGTGGGTGCCTCTGGTTGTAGGGGCTCAAACCCTTTCCAAACATCACCTCATTAACCCTGGCAAATACCAGGAGAGAAAGCCTCAACAGGTGGCACCTTTGGTGTCACTGGACTTGGTTTCCAACTTAAAGACACAGGAAGGTTCCAGGTGGACCTAACATGAGAGACCCTGCTCACTGGCTGTTAGTTATGCTGTCCCAGGACTAGGAGAGAGTAGGGGAGAGCAGGGAGTGAGTGAGTGTGTGTGTGTGTACACACTCTGTGTGCTTTTTGTCTTCTTAATGCCCATTATGGGGGAGAAGAAAGTGCAGTCGAAGCAGCGAGAGTTATTTGCTGGGTGGCTGGTGACACGTTACTGGGGAATCACATTCTACTCCGAAAGTGCCAGATTTTTGCAAGGATTTCATCCCATTTTCTTGGTGAGCACGTCCTGGATAAATGCGCCCTGCCTATTCTCAGCCCTGGCACATGTCTGTGCATTATCGGGACCTGCAGGGCTAACCCGAAAACAGGGATCCAGACACGGACTGAGAAAAGAAAGAGCAAATTCTGATGGCAGCGGACAACCAGTGTCATTTGCCCCTGTGGGGGTGGGGGGGTTACGTGCGGTTTGCTGTTTCAAAGTAAGAGAAAGATATAAAAGGACCTGGTGTCTGAGAAATGAAGTCATCTGATGTGGTCTCTCTTCTCCCTTTTAATAGAGAAGGGAGCGGAAATAAGAGAAAAAGAGAGAGGGAAGGAAGAAGAAAAAGCGAAAGGAGGGCGGGGGGGGGGGGGGGGGGGGGGGGGGAGACAGGGCCGGAGGGCCGGGGGAGGAGGGGGGATGGGGGGACGGGGGGGGGGACGGGGGGACGGGGGGGGGGACAGGGGGGACCGGGGGGGACGGGGGGACGGGACGGGGGGGACAGGGAAGACCGGGGGGGACAGGGGGGACAGGGGGGGACGGGGGGACAGGCGGCCGCCAGGCGAGCGCCCGCCGGGAGCCCGGCTTCCTACCCGGGGAGCCGAGCGCCTTTCCGCAGCGGCCGCGCGCTCGGAGCTTTTAAGGGTTTCTAATCCTGGAAGGCTGTCTGACATCACCCCGTTTCTTGTCGGCTGATGTTTCGTACAAGCCTCTCATTTCCTCAGTGTTTTCAGAGCCACCAATTACTGCAACAATCTCGTGTTTATGTTTTCTCTCTCCGGCCCCCTGGCCCTCGGCCTGGAGCGCGCCGCTCCCGCCGCACGGAGCCCAGCGGGCCGGGTGGGAGGCGGGGGCCTGGCCCCGGCCGCGCGCAGAAAGGGAGGGGTCCCCCTTAATTTTTTTTCATTGACTTCAGCACCATGTGATCAGGAAGTCTGGCCTCCCTCCATTTCCCCTCCCGACTAAAGGGAAACATTGTGTAGCGGCCGCCGCGGCCGCTGGTGGGATGGCCTTCGCCGCCTGACGTAGGGAGATAAAAATAACCGGCATATTTAAGGCCGGAGCAGGAATCCCGGGCTCACTCCGGCCCGGCCAGCTCCCCGGCCGGCGGCGCGCTCCTGCGCCCCCCGCGCGCGCCAGCCCGCGGCCTCGGGGCCCCCCGGGCGCGCGCACGCGCACACGCGCACACACACGCGCACAAGCACACGCGCACAAGCACACGCGCACACGCGCACACACACACGCGCACACACGCGCACACACGCGCACACGCGCGCGCACACCCGGGGAGCCTCCGACGGGCCCCGCACGGTCAGCGGTCAGCGCCCCGCGGCCGGGTCCTGCGTCCAGCCTCCTGCCTCCCGGGAGACGGGGAGGAAGCTGGGCGGGGGCAGACGGAGGGTGGCCTGGGGCCTGATGCGGGGCCGGGGCCGGGAAAGGCACTACCCACGACCACTTAAAAAAAAAAAAAAAAGCTGCCACCCGCAGAGCCGCGGGTCTACACACCAGGCACACGCTCAAGTCCAGGCTCCCCTCTTCATCCCCTCCATCCCCTGGAACTAACTGTGCAATGCAGGGATTTGCAAACAAACCGTAAACAAACAAGAACAAACTCATCAAAGAAATGGGGGGAAATCCTCGCCAAGATCTGGCAATTTCAGAGGAGAACATAGATTTCCCAAGTAGCATGCTACGCAGACACCTCAGGTTTTCTCGGAGCTCTCAGCGCTGCCACCATCTCTGACCTATCAAGGGACCCAGAACATAGAAAAGGGAGGAAGTGTCCCTGTCCCCTGGATGAGTCCACATCCCTGGTCTCAGGAACACAAACCAAGGTGAATAGCACTTTACCCTGGGCGCCACTGATGGGTTTCCCTTTTCTTCCTCTTATTTCTAAACCTCAAACAGTCCCACACTGAAGCTCTATTATTCTAGTTTTACATAAGGGGAAACTGAGGCTCACAAAGATGAAATGATTGCCCACGTCCACACTTGAGCAATGCTTCCCCACCACATCAGTTGCCTCCCTTGACTGCATTTACATGGCCACATTGATTTATCATTCTGGAAACCACCTTTCTTCTGTTCCTCCCACTCCCTGAATAAAATTAATACCAAGCAAAAACAGTGACAGTGAGCTTTCTGCTGACCTGTGAAATCACAATTTTGCCCTTGCTCTGGACCACGAAGAAGTTTTTACTTCCAATTAATAATGGGAAATCTCCCAACCTTCTGATGTTTAAAGTAACAAGATATTTCAAAATTTCTGGCAGAGTTTTTCACCTAAAAGCCAGATGTGCTGATGAAAAATGAATCAACACTCGCCCCTAATTTTTTTGGCATTACAGAGATAAATCGCTATTTATCTGGGTGGAAGAGGCAAAGGACATCCATTTAGAGAGATTAAGAATTTAACCACCCATATGGACGGAGACCTCAGGGTCTGGCATGGTCACTGCTAAATCCCCAGCACAGTGCCTGACATGGAAAGTGCTCAAAACATAATTGTCAGACTGAATGAACAGTGGGTTGTAGAAGAGTGAGGGGCAACACTAGTGACATGTCCAGATGATACCATCTGGTCATGCGTCTAAGAATTGTAGAAGTATGATCACGTTTTAGTCCTTAGACCAGCACAGCCCTAGGAGGTGGGCATCACTACTACCCCTGCCTTGCATAGAGGGAAGCTATAGCACAGAGAGTTCCTTGCCCAGAGTAACACAGCTTAGGGAGCACCAGCACTGGTATTTGAGCCCAAGCAGTCTGACTCCAAATGCCAAGCCCTTAAGAGGCTAAATCCAAAGGAGCGCCCCCATGAAACATCAGAGAAAGGATCTCACCATTTGCGAAGCACTCCCTCTAACTCAAGTTCCATGCTTGCTACTGGAGAGGTGGGTCAGACACCTTCAGACTCCAGGTCCCCACACAGGGAGTCAGGAAGTAAGACTGCACTCACTGGAGGCTCCTTGAGAGCAGCCCCAGTTCTTTCTTATTCATCTCTGTATCCCCAACATCTGTTCTCACAAATGTCTGTTGAATTGTTCCTCCTGAAG
This sequence comes from Vulpes lagopus, assembly GCF_018345385.1. Lineage (NCBI taxonomy): Eukaryota > Metazoa > Chordata > Mammalia > Carnivora > Canidae > Vulpes > Vulpes lagopus. Next base: position 69,810,337 of record NC_054830.1, read on the forward strand.
CCTTCTTCGACCACTACCAGCCTAGTATATTCCTCTCTCCTGCCGACCCTCCAGTAGACACTGCACATGACTGCATTAAAGCACCCCACCCATCACACATTATCTGAGCTCCTTGCTTACCTGCCTGTTCTGCTTCTGGGCTGGGAGCACCTTGAGGGCAGAATCAAGATCTGGTTTAGCTCTGCATTCCCACTGAGGACTCTGGGACATGAATGCCACTTGCTAAACATTTACTAAATAGTGAATGAATGTGTATTAGACCTCCACTAGCCTCCCCACCAGTACAGGCCTCCCTCCTATCACCACCAGTCCCAATATTCTCTATCTCAGCACCTATTCTGTTGCCCTAGAATTTATTTCCTTCCCCTCTCCCATTAACCTAGGAGCCCAGGAGCCGCATCTGTTTCCCCACCACAGCATTCCCAGCATCTATTAAAGAGCCACACGCATTGCAGGCACTCAATAAACACTTGTAAATTAATTGAGTAAATGAATGAATGAATGAATCACTCAATCAACACTCCTTAGAACAATTCTTACCTTTTCCATTTATAATAAGTTGATTCTAAAGTCAATCATAATTGAGCAAAGCCACTTGAAATAATGTCACAACCCAGATTGTATTCACAAGTAAGTGCTTTTTGTTTGGTGGCCACTTCAAATCCAAGTCTCATCCATATTGATGATAAGAAAGACTTAAAAGGAGGCTATTGAATGGGACCCTTCTTCTCATACAATGTGGGCTCCAGTGACCACTATAGTTGGAGCTACACACAGACTTCCTTTATGCCCCTCTGTTTTCATTAGCTCGGGTAACTTGCCAAAGAGTGATCCTTTTGGGCTGAAATTTTCCATGCTGGGTCTTGGCAAAAGGTGAATTTTGGGGGAAAGTTTGAATAAAATCCCTTCAGCCATTTTTTAGTTTGATGAGCATGAAAAAAAAATACATTTTTTCTCTTGCTTTTAATTGAAGACATTTTTAGGACACAGGAAACTCCAAACCAGTTGAACTTTGAAAACTTGAAACTCATGTCTAATCCCATCTAAGGAAACTATGGAGATCATTTGGGGCTCAAAAACTTTAATTAAAAAAAAAAAACACTAAGAGGTAACTGAAAATCTCTTTGCAGCCTTAGCAATCAAGACATTCCCCCACACACACACCCCACTTGGGCTACATTAAGTCTTTCTGTCATTCTAGCAAATCATAAAAGCTCAGAACTGTTTAGGAAGGATTATAAAACTTGGATTTCAACTATGATATTATTCTATCACCAATGATATTATTTCCTTCTTTCTTTTGTCTCAGGAATCTTTGCTCAACATCATACCAGGAATATATGATTTAAACCGTAGCCTCAGAAAACAAAAAAGCTAAAGTTCCTGGAATATAAAAGGACCACTCCTTCAAAGCCAAATATACAATTTGCTTTCCAAAGCTTTCTTAGACAAATGCTAACCAAAATATTTTATCTTATGCTGGATTTTCTCAATACTCCAGTCAGGATCAGATTCTTGCTTTCTTATTCACTGGAAACTACCTTAGACTAGTCATATTATAGTTCTTGCCACAGGATTCTTTTCAAAAAGCAGTGCTGAGCTGGAAAGTCAGAAAGACCCGAGTTTGACTCCCTGCTCTGATATTTACCAAGCAAATACTTTAACCTAAGCCTCAGTTTATTCATCTGTAAAGTGGAATAATAAAATTACTTTAGGCCAAGGGCCCCCACCAAATAAGCATTCAATAAATGGCAAGGTTTTTCTGCCCCTCTTCTGTCAGCCATTTATTCACATTTGTCCTGACTTTATAGTACCTACTTGACGCTTCATGTCTTCTGATTATCAGCTCTTCATCATGTCAGGTACAGTGGGACATGCAGTGACACGCAAAGCAGCATTAAGGGAGTGCTGCCATGTTGTATATTTCCAGGGACACCAGCAAATGTCTTATCTTTACCTTTGCATTTGCCTTTCCCTGCTCCTAGAAAGATCCCTTTCACCTTTGCAAACCTAGGATATAACTGAGTAAATGAGTAGATAGATGAACAAGCCACTAAAGGCCTCCTGTTCCCTTACAGGACTAGAGGGCTGAATCTGGGCTTCGATTTTCCAGTAGTTTTATATTAGCTCAGGTATCACCTGACAGCCCAGGTTTGTTTGAATACTCACTTAACCTTTGTTATATATTCAAAATCAGCCCCATCAATATAAATAATAGTGAAAGGGAATATAAAGGAAGGGAGAAGAAATGTGTGGGAAATATCAGGAAGGGAGACAGAACATAAAGACTCCTAACTCTGGGAAACGAACTAGGGGTGGTGGAAGGGGAGGAGGGAGGGGGGTTGGGGGCAATGGGTGACGGGCACTGAGGGGGACACTTGACAGGATGAGCACTGGGTGTTATTCTGTATGTTGGTAAATTGAACACCAATAAAAATTAATTTATTAAAAAAAAAATCAGCCCCATCTCTACCTGCGGTTTTGTTTTTATTAATAGGCAGACAAGGGACCTCCAACTAAAGTCCTTTGCTAGGGCAAAAACTGCCTCTATTTTAATTTCCCACTGCAGAGACATAGAACCACCCCCAAAAGAGGAAAACATTATGGGAACTCAAAAAGAAAAAGAAGGGAGGGAGTGAAGGAAAAAAAGAAAGGCACAAAGATCCAGCATACCTCCATCCACCCTGAATCTAATCATTTGTTTGTTCATTTTCTTCTGCAAAGTTGGCTGACCTTCTTGCCTCTTCTTCAATAGTTAAAGTTTTTTTTTTTAATTAAAGATGATTGAGTTCCAACTATGTGCCATTTCTTTTGGCATATATCATATCATATATCATATCATATCATTTCATCCTCATCTCCTTTTACAGATGAGAAATAGGCTGGAAGAGGTTAGGAAGCTCATCTTCCATCAGACACCCAGAAAGTGTCATTGTGCATTTTAAAAGCATTTCTCATTCACAAGATTTCTCCTGTCTTCCCCACCACCTCCTGTCCCATCCTATAACCCCACCCAACACATTGCTTGTGCACACTTTATGTTTTACAGAAAGATTCAAGAGAGGAATGAAGCCCATCTGTGGAAACACGCAGGGGCTAAGTATCAGCATGGATAGGTACACTGCAGATTCACGCAGGATTAGCTCCAGGGACACGGACGAGGGGCAGACAGGAAAGAGTGCACAGAAAGCCCTACTGCATTTTGTAAGCTTCAGCTCTTTGGCAGGGGGCATTTATATGGCTGTTTTCATGTTGGGCTGTATAAGTGGTCATTTGTGTCATAATACATTTTTTGAAGACTTAGCAGCAATGCCTGGTGCTTACTCCCAATTCTGGCCATTTGTGCACACATACACATCCCTAACACAGGCACACAGGGTCACAGTCAGTACACACGCACCTACGGACAAGTACGCCCAAACACTGACACATTCACACACTACTCCTAAACATTCACACATTCATCTGCACATATTCCGTCTCAAGTAGTCACACGCTCACTCGGGTGGGCAAACACACACACACACACTCTGCCAGCCCCAGTCTCTACCCACCACTCCTCTCCCCAGCTCAGGGGCAGGAGGGTCACACACAGGGACCCCGAAACTGGGGCACGGATGCTACACCAGCTGAGCAATGGGACCATGTGGAAGAGGGCAGAGCAGGGATGCAGGAGTTCAGTCCCATGGGTGGGGGGGGGGGGGCAGCATGTGGCCCTAGCCATGGACAGATGTTCCCCTGCCCCCCCCCCCACTCTTCTGGGAAGGGACGGAGTTAAGGAGCAGCGGGAAGACACAGTCTCTCACAGTTCAGGGTGGGAAGCAGTAACTCGTGTGGGGAACAGCCTCCTCAGAAACCATGGCAACACCCATGTGGCGGCTCTGGATTGGCCCCTGACCAGACATTTATTAAGCAGCCTCATAAGCTGTGGTCTCCAGAAGAACAATACCAAACTGATCAAATGTTAATGGCTTCAATCTGTTCCTCCTCACAGAACTCCCGCCCCATCCCCCTCTCCACAGACTGCATTTCTGCTTCCTGGCCTCAGCTGCAAAAGGCCTGGGCTGCTACTCCAGAGCCTAGGTTCAAGGCCAGGACCACAGGGCACAGGTGACTTAAGGTACAGAGATGGAAGGCAGGTCAAACCTAGAGACCCCTGAGGACCAAACAGGACCATTCTTAGGTCAGACTGCCCGAGGTGAAGAGTCTCCAAGATCACCTGACCAAGTAGTTCCCGATCTGGCTGCATTTAAGAATTACCTGAAGAGCTTTAAAAAAAAAAAAAATGCCAGTGTGTAGGTTCCACCCTAGTCCAATTAAATCTGAATCTCCAGGGGGTGGGGGGCCTGATCTTTTTTTTTTTTTTTTTAAAGCTCTCCAGATAATTCTCCTATGCAGCCAGGGCTGAGGACCACTGCGTTAATTCAAGGGCTGTAGAAACGGGGACGGGGAGGGGGCGGCCAAGGATCCCAGAGAGTGAAAGGGACCCTCCCCAGGTCCCAGAGTTGGTGAGGCGCCATACTGAGAGTGGAACACAGACATGCTAACCACCCGCCCAGAGCTGTGTTCATTAGCCTGGGCTACAGCACCCCATATAAGTCTTAAAAGTGTATCTCTGCCCTTGACTCACCATGAGTCCTGCTCTTTTCTACCAGGAGCTGGGAGGTAGAGGTGGGAGGAAAGGGGATAAAATGGATCCAAGGAGGTGCAAGAAAAGTAGTTCTGACAAAAATATGGAGACCAGACATTTAAGAAATCACAACCACCACACCAACTGATTCACAAAGTTCACTGTGGTACAACAAAATATATCACGGCTACCCATGAGACCTTCACCAAAACACTCAAAGCCCCAAGCCTTCAAGCCCAAAACCTAAGAAACACCATCAGCTCTTCCAGCTTCCTCGCTGCCATATATAGTTGGTCTCCAACCAGTTTAGAATAGACTTCATACAACTAGAGCTTCCACAGTCCAACTCACTGGCTCTTACCCAAGTTCATGCCACCTAAAATGTCCCAGGGGCCTCCTCATCAGTCTCCTTCAATGGGTATGCATTCTCCAATCCACCTGCCATAGAGGCACCAAAATATTCTCTTTAGAATGTGTATCTGCCTATGATTCTACCAAAGCTTGACAAACAGGCCCCTGCCTGTGGGTCCGGGTATACCCAGGCACCATGTTCTTCAGATACTGACCATACACTGTGCTAGGGCAAGACTCAGGTGGAAAGGAAGATAATCACAATCCCTATTGAAGTGCAACTCACATTCTTGATGAGGAAACAGATGTTGACTAACCGTGTGATCATTATTACCAAGAAGGAGCTAAGAGAAAAGCACTAAGAGAATATATATGAGGAGCAGCCTAATCCATTCTGGGAATGTCAAGAATGGCATCTCCAAGCAAAGGATGGGATGTTTAAGCAAAAAGGGAGAAAAGTTCCAGAAACAGGGGACAACGGAATGCACAAATGCTCTGAGTGGTGAAGGAATATGGTCTGGAACCCCAAGAGCAAAAAGAGAGAGGCACAAGAGAAGGCTGGTTAGGGGTCAGATTATCCAGGGCCTCTTAAATAATAATAGAGACTTGGTGTTTAGCCTATGGATTTTAGTAGCATGACCAACTAACTGTCTCATTGTACCTAGGACTGATGGATTTCCTGGCATACAGGATTTATAGTGCTAAGATGAGGGTGAGGAGGTAATGGAGAAGAATGACCATGGATGGCAGGTCTGTGACCTGGGCTGCTAGTGTACAGTTGAGCCACTCCCTGGAGGGGATCAGGACAGGAGGGAGGGTGACATATTCAGTTGTTGAGTTGGGGAAGTTGGGGCCATATTCAAGTGGAGATGCTAGCTAGGCTCCCAGGTCTATGGTCTGAAGCTAGAGGTCTCTGCAGAAACAGGTAGGTCTGGGAGCTATCAGCAGAGTTATGATAATTGAATTATAGGAGCAGTTAGGTAACCTAGAGATAAAAAAAAAAAAAAAACCAACCTGTCAGAGGGACCTACATCCAGCCTTGAGAAATTCCAACGTTTAAAAATCTGGTAGGCAGGGGTGCCTGGGAGGTTCAGTCAGTTAAGCATATGACTCTTCATTTCGAGTCAGGTCATGATCTCATGGTAGTGAGATTGAGTCCCCATGTCAGGCTTGGCACTCAGCTGGAAGTCTGCTTGAGCTTCTCTCTCTCTCCTCTCCCTCTACCCCACCCCCTGCTTTCTCTCTCTCTCTCTCTCTCTCTCTCGCTCTTCCTCTCAAATAAATAAATACTTAAAAATCTGGTAGGCAAGAGCACAACCCAACAAAGGAGGCTGAGGGAGACCAGCCAAGGCTGTAGGAGGAAGGTATGTTGAGCAGGACAGAATGGTCCACCATGTCCAATGCTGCTGAAAAATCAAATAAAATGCCTGGGCAATGCCTACTGACTGAGGAATGTAGAGGTCATAACGACCTTCTCAGAAGTGTTTGAGTGAAGCAAGAAGGTAGAGGTAGACTCAGGAGTAAGTGGGAGGGAAGGAAATGCACAGCACAGCACAGAAAACTTATTTGGGGAATTTGACTGCTCATGGGGCAGGAGCTAGAGAGAGACGTGAAGTAGAGGGAGGTTGTGCTCTAAGGGGAGAGACCTGAGCAGGGTGATCTGCTGATTGGGAGAATCTAGTAGAGGAAGCAGGGAGAGACAGGAAAGAGAAGGGCTCATCACCACTCTCCGCAGTCCACCTCCTCCCATACCTCAGCCTGCAGTCCCTGCACACTGCTCGCCACACTCACCCTGCTCTTGGTGGGCTAGGTGCTTTCCCTCTCTGTCCACAGGAACGCCTCCTGGCATCAAAGGACCACCACTGCACTCAAAGCCGACTGGTTTCCTTGTCATGTCTCCCACTAAATGAAGAACTCTTCAAAGGCAAGACAGTCCTCTCAATTCTCAGCCCAAAGCATTAGCTGGCCCAAAGTACATGCTCAGGAAACATTTATGGAATGAGTGAATGAATGAATGAATGAATGATTTCGGAGGCACATATGGGTAGGTATGAGAACTGTCTGGGTTGGCATGAGGAGGGGTCTGTGTTTTCCAGAAGCTCGGCCCTCAGAGAACTCAGTTTCTGTGGTTCCTATTAGGGGCAGGGAGGCAGGGTGGGGTGGACTCCTCACTGAGCTCACATTCTTCTCTTCCATTGTTCCTGACAGCTGCGCATGGAAAGTACAACATCCAGCAAGGCCCATGTGTTTCCCCTCCTCCCCTCCCTCAGCAGGGAGGGAACAGATGGGCGTAATTTATGCCCAAACCCCTCCCATGCAGCCCTGGCACTGGGGAGAGGAGATGCAGGGGCAGAAGATCCACCCAGGTTCCACAAGCTTCTCTCAGCATCTAGGCAAGAGAGTCACTGCAGGGGCCAGCCAGGGTCGGGAGCAGGAGAGGACAGAGGGTGGGGAGAGGAGCCAAGAAGGAACATGCCAGTTGTACGTGACTGCGGCATTCCAGCTCATGTGCCATCAGGGCACACACATTATCTCAGCAGAGACTCCTGAACCTGCTTCAAACCCAAGGAAACTGAGGCTCAGAGAAGCGAAGGACCTGCTTCAAGGTCACCCAGCTGGTGACTGGCTGCAGGATTCCAACCCAGATCTATCAGGCTCCAAGAACTGTGAACTTTCCACCAGACTCCACTGAGGGAGGAAGTCATGTCTTCAGGCTTCCCTCCACCTTCTCTCTCATGGGTCATCCAGGGTGACAGGCAAAGGAGCCTTGAGGCCCAAGCTGAAGGGGACAGGACACTAAGGCCAAAACTGTAGGAAGTGCCTAGAGGAGGAGAAAGCTGTGTGGGAGGGAAGCATGAAGGGGCACCTTGGAGAGGCAAGGACCTAAGTCCTGACCAGGTGGGCATTCCTTTGACTGGCTTTTGAGGTCAGCCCTCTGTTGGGGCTATTCCTGCAGACGACCTTCAAAGCCAGGAGACAGGGTCAAGGGGAGATTCTGAGGGCTACTGACCTCCAAGTCACTGTAGCCTACCTCCCAAGCCACCCCTTGCCTCTTCAACCAATTGCATCGGAGGCAACTGGTGCAGAACCCACCTCCAGGGAACCTGGGTGTGACCCCAGGGCCTCCAGATGCTAGCTGTGTGCCCATGGGCAAGCCACTCTACCTCCCTAGAACAGGCTTTTGTGAAGGGGGTGGCTGAACTCCACCTGCAACTGGATTCATTGAGAGTCGATTTGGTGTCCTGGTTTGTCGTCTCCTTTTTGCCCTATCAGATCTGCAGTTACTAGTAAAAATTGAGAGACTATACCTAAAAATATAAATTTCAAACTTCTTTGAATAAGGTCTGGGACTTGAGCCTGCATGGTCCATGGTTGCAATTTAGAGGGATATACATGCTCTGGCTTTCCACTGTCCCCAGCACTCCCTCTCTCCCTGATGGATGCCGCTTGCCCAGGAGATGTGGCATTTGCTACCTCTGCCATGAAAATGATTTCAACTATGACCCCAAATCTCTGCACACAGTCGGGAACAGTGAGCCCAACCAATTCTAATCCATCAGCACCTCCCCAGCACCCAGCATGAGGCTTGGCTCCCAGGCAGTGCTCAGCCATTCATGTGTTGAACAAATCCATGTACATGTTGAGTCCCTACTCTGTAGAGGTACTTCATGAGAGGCTGGAGACTGAGCAACGAACAAGCCAGATGCTCATGGTCTGCTCCCAACAATCTGTGAGCTCTCTTCTGACATCGTCTCCACTGAACAGATGAGAGAGAGGGAACTGAGGCACAGAGAAGGGGAGGGGCTCACCCAAGATTTCAAAAGGAGAGGCAGAGGTAGGATCCAAACACAGCTCAGCTGATTTCCAGCCAATCTGTGCTCTGAATCACAGGCCCGTGAACCAAGGCCTATGGGCCAGATCTTGGCTTCCGACCTGTGGAGCGCAGCCATGCCCATTCACTTACCTTGTCCGTGGCTACTTCCACACACAATGGCAGAGTCCAATGGCTACAGCAAAGACTGTGTGGCCCTTCAAAGCCTAAATATTTACCACCTAGCCCTTTACAGACCCAGTTTGCCATCCCAAGCTCTGAGCCACTGTTCTAAGCATCCAGCCTTCACAAGAAGTCACTGCTTTCATAAAATGATACTGGGGGGGAGGGGCCGGACCATAAAATAAACACATATAAAGGGCACATATTGCAGTAGAGAGGGCCTCGGTAGCTCTGACACTGAGTGCCCAGAGAGGGCCATTCAGCTCAGATCTGACTGACAAGGGGCCAGTGACATAAAGATTGGGGAGAATAGCTTTCTGGACAGGGAGACCAGCTGGGCAAAGGCCCGAGGGCACCAACCAGCAAGCATTGAGAGCTGTGGCAACAGCACTAGCCAGCAAGCACTAGCCAGCAAGCCTAGTGCCCAGTAGGCGAGGAGGTGGGCACAAGGGTAGAAAAGCGTCTGGCTAGAAGGACTTCCTGAAAATGTTGAGCAGATGAGCTAAGCAGTGCCTGGAGAAGACTGAAAACCCCCGCCTGGCATGTACTGGCTGCCTGGATCCAGACCCTTCCTTGACACTGGCAGGGCTTCCTCTCCCTGGGCTATAAAATGAGTTCTCACTATGAACCGCCCTTCTGAGGTTGGCGTGGGTCGGAGGCAATAAAAGACACAGCATGACGGAAAAGCCCTTTGTAACCACTGCACGCCATCCCAAGACCTGATGGCTGTCCCTGACGTGCATGCTGAGGTGTTCCAGGAGGCTCATCACCCCCGGGAAGCTGGAGACCCCTGAGACCCAGGCTCATCCCAGCTCCCTCATCCCAGGTTCCTGGGAAGCCTGAGGCATCCCTCCCAGCCAGGCTGACTCATGGCGCAGCCTCATTCATCCCCTGAGACTGGGGCTGCGCTCCCTTCCCACAACCCTCAGCTAAGGGAGGAGGTCTGAAATAAGAAAAGGTAGCTGGCAGAGGGAGGAGCCTGAGGGCCTGGGGTGGATGCCCCAAGAATGTCACTGCATAGATTGACTAAGCATGCAAAACTGAGCACAAGGAGGCTGGGAAGCTGAACAGAATGTGTGTGTGTGTGTGTGTGTGTGTGTGTGTGTATGTGTGTGTTGGCATTGTGGGGTAGGGCCAAAGACAGAGGTGCCTGAATAATATGTGAACAAAGCAAACCAGGTTTTCTGTCATGTATCTTGGCTGCCTTGGGTACTGAGTGAATGTGTGAATGGCTACAACTTGTCAAATCTGTAAGGCATTGAAGGGCAAGTATGGAAACATGAATGATGCACAGATGAAAAGATTCTGGAGTCCAACAAGCCAGAGTCAGCTTCCCAAGCTGTATGACCTTTGGAAAATGACAGTCCCATTGTGAGTCTCAGTCTCCTCACCTGTTAAGTGGGAATAACATCTCCTAAAAAAGTTGTTTTCAGGGCAAGCTAAACGGTGGTAATTATAAGAAGCACTTAGCTAAGTGCACAGTTCACAGTGGCTCTCAAAAATATTAGCACCTTTCCTCTCTTAGATTCTCAGGGTCTAGCAAGGCACCTGGCCCAGCTGCGCTGTGTGAGATTCTGAACAGCAAGGGAGGGAGTGTCTTTCTAAAGCCTCTGTGCGCTGACAAATTCAGAATGGGCTGGCTCTTCAGGACACAGAGACAAGAGCCCTGAGAAAACCCAAGGTAACAACTGGTCCTGTAATTTAGCTTCATGAATTAATTAATTAGTTCACTCAACAAAAATTTATGGGGTAGCCCCTAGGTGCTGAATCCTACAGGAATGCGGGACATACGGAGATGAGTAAGAGAAGCGGTGTTGGGAAGTTAACAGATGGCCAGACTGGAGAAGGACAGCACCGAGTAGGCCCACAAGAACACAATGGCTGAACGAGCACACAGCACACAGGTGTGCTTGCTGAACACTGACACAGCGCAAACACGGGTAGAGCGGCCCTTCCTGTCCATAGGAAAACATCACCTCAATCCAAAACCAGGACAAGTGAACAACTTGGGTTTTATATTCCAGAGAGATCTAGATTCAAACCCCAGCTCCTCTCATATCCAACTCTGTGACCTGGGCAAGCTATCCACCACTCTGAGTCTCCAGGGCGCTAAAACGGTATCAGCGACAATACCTGCTCACTCTGGCCCAGAGGTCTTGAAGCTCACACAGTGGGACTGACTTGAGTTTGCCCCCAATACTGGTTCTCCCCTTCCCTCTGCATATTAGAACCCCCCAATATTAGCTGAGTATACAGCCACCCAAAAGAAACCACTGCCTCTCTTGATGCTATCTTTGGCCAAATGACTAAGTTCCGATCAATGAGGTAAAATTGGAAAAGGCATCTGCAGTTTCCAGGGAGTGTGCTTAAAGTATTCTTGTCCTTATCTCTCTGCCTTTCTTCCTGCCTCCTTTCTCGAATGCAGATATAATGGCAGGAGCTCCAGCTGGCATTTTGGACTAGTTGGTGATTTTGAGACTAGCAACAAGACAGGAGCCTGAGCCCCGGAAACTATATCACATACCAATCCTGGACTAGACTAACTCTGAGTACTTACATGAAAAAAAAACAAAAAAACAAATGTTACACTTTGCTAATGTTACACTTGCTAAGAGTTTGGGGAAGAGTGAGGTTTCAAATGCCTCCAACTGAATCCAATTCCTAACCGATTTTCACTAGTATTAGCAAAACACATTCAGAGGCTAGGGAGATCTCCCGTGGCATGCATTACTCAGCAGGCATGGTCTCAGTTTCCTCCTGACTGAGGACCCGTGCTCCCTCCCATACCCCGGCCCCTCCCCTGTGCCCCATTCTCCTTCAGTGAGATCATAAGTCTTGTAGGACACCCTCAGTGCGCTGAGTTCATTCATAGATAACAACGGCTCTACTGCTGGATCAGGTGGCTACAAGATCAAAAATATGGGAACGTGTTTATAAATGCACGAAGATGAAAACGCTTCCAAAAGCAGGCCTCAAATCTGTATACAGCCCAAGTCCAGCTGGGTGATTCAGCACCAGCTGCCTAAGAAGAAATCCATGTATGCACTTGTTTAGTATGTACCCATGGAATGCTTTCTCCAGCCAAGCCATCATGCCAAGCCCTGAAGGGCAGAGGAAAGGAGAAAGCCCCATCCCTGAGAACCAGGAGCCAAGGTCCAAAGGAGGAACTAACATGTTCACACAATGCAGATCATTCATTCATTCAACTGGCTATTTATTGAGCACCTATTATGTACCAGGAACAGTGCCAAGGAGCAACCAAGTAAAGATAATCAGGAATTCAGCCTGGGGCTGCCCACTGAACATGAAGATCTCTATCCTCACCCACTCAGTTCCAAAGAAGCCACACGTGCTCCCAAACTCCATTTTAAATCCAAATATTCCTAACAGTGAAAAGAGGCATATGGCTTAAAAATGGACTTGAATTTTTAAAGGCTGATGGTAGGCAGACAAGGGTCAGTAGTTCTAGGAAATGACCTGGAGTTTCCTATGTTGTCATGGCAGATCGGAGTCCAGAGCCAGCAGTTTCCTAAGGCAGTACCCCTGACTCTCTACCCTGTGCCTCTACATGCTCATCTTTAAGATACTATCATGATTAAGAGAAAGTCCTGTCATCAGGAATACCTCAGGTGGAATCTTGACTTGGCCATCACATGGCCACTAGCCTGTTTCTATTATGGGGAATTTGCTTAATGTTTCTGTAAAATGGGAGCAATAGGCCATCAACCTCATTTGGTCCTGGAAGGATAGACACTATACATAGGGAGAAAAGGAGCAGGAGGGAAGAAGAGTCTCTAAGCTCCCATCTGGCAGAAAGCCCTAGCCTATGCCTTATCTATTTATTTTTTAATCTTTTTTTATTGCCATAAACTATGCATACTATATGAGAGCCTTCCTCTCTCTGGGCCTCAGTCTCCCCATTTAAAAAGTGAAGGGTTGGCCTAGAAGGTTGGTTATTTGCTGCTTTGCCTCTATTCAAATGCAACTGACCATAACATTAGAGGATTTTCTGGACTTCCCTCAAACGTGACTTCACAGCATAGTTTTGTTTTGTTTTGTTCTTTTAAAGATTTTATCTATTTATTCATGAGAGACACACAGAAAGAAGCAGGGACACAGGCAGAGGGAGAAGCAGGCTCTCTGCAGGGTGCTCAATGCAGGACTTGATCCAAGGACTCTGGGATCACAACCTGAGCTAAAAGCAGATGCTCAATCACTGAGCTACCCAGGTACTGCTGTAGCACAGTTTATTTGTAAAGCATTTCAGTTAGTCATCTCAGAACAATCTCTAGGTGAGCATTTTATCAGGGAAGTAGGAGGGACGGGCAGGGGACACAGGATGTGGCCAGAAGAAGACAGACCAGGCGTGGAGTGCCACGTGGCAGGAGCTTTAGAGGCTGCATTCCAGCCTTGAGCACCAGAGAAGCCAATCATATGGCTCCCACTGTATCCAGAAGTCTCGTTAAGTTCATTTTATAAGACTTTTTTGACATGTGAGGCCTTTAAAACATGTTTCCTCATTGTGCAGAGGTTGAAGTTCAATCCAAACATTTGTCTACAGAAGAAACTGGGTGGATTCGACTGCCAGTGGGACCATCGTAAGCTCCACTCACACTCTGGGGCCCCCAGAAGGGGTGCTTCTTCAGGATACCCTGATGGTAGCTCTGCTAAGAATAATAATACAAATACGAAGAATTAAAAATCCAGTGTCCAAATACCTCCTGGCTGTCTATACTTTCTATGATCTGTAGCTCTGCAAAAATCAGAATTTTTATCCTAGCTTTTTTCTTCCAAAGCACACAGCTAGACAGGGCTAAACCAGCATCCCCATCCTGGTTCCTCTGAATTAAGGCCAAAGCCTTAATTCTTTCTGTTCCACCAGCTACCTGCCAATGCAAAAGGGCAAAACTGTGTGGTGCTAGGATTGAACTCCCTAATAGCCCAGCTATTTGTATGAAGCCTTTTCAGGAGTTGAAATTACTACACTTTTTTGTTAAGCCCCCCCGGGAAACCCAGTGTCCTTTACAGCCTTGTCTTGGCATCACATGTGATTAGGAAAGCTGACTTGAAGCTGAATTCTCTATCAAGGATGGGGCAGCCCAGCTGGAATGGAAGGCCCACTCACCTTGCAGCAATGGGAAACCAGATTTGAAAGACCTTGCCTGCAAAGTATCTTAGGGACAGATTAGGTGAGACGAGACCAGCCACCTGGGTGAATCCTGAGCCCTGCTATTATCACAACCATGCACTTATTAAGAGAAGGTCAAGGGGCGAGTCAGATCCTGGTGGAAGCAGGGGGACAGGACAGGTCAAGGAAAAGTCCATTTCCCAACAGCCTCCTGAAGAGACACTTCTCAGACGTACTCGAGTGTGTCCTCAATGGCTGTCTTAGAGGGTGAAGTCAGGCTGCTTAGAGCAGGACACATAAGCCCTGCAAGGACTGACCATTCCTCCCAGGCAGCTATCCTCCACCCACTCCTTCCAACCTACACAGGACCAGTCCTCAGCATGGAAAGGTGAGCACCTCCTGCTCCTCGGGCACCCCCATGGTCACCAGCATGTGTGCTTTCCCCCCTTTGCAGTGTCTGTTCCACCCCTGAACACTGTCTACTCATCCCTTGAAGCCTTTCTAAGTCCCCTGGTTCTTCCTTCTGCACAGCACTGTTCGTCACTACGTAAACTCCTTAGTTCCTGTCTGTGTAAACTAGAGATAATAGTATATTTCTCATAGGGTTGATGTGAGGATTCAGTAAGACAAAACAAGTCAGTGCTTAGCGCCTGGCCAGACTCAGGACTTGACGCATTTAGCCACCATCATCCTTCTTATCAGGCTTGGATTCCAAGAGAACTGGTAGGGAAATTTGCTAGCAGGCACTTTGGCCACATGACTCAGGCCTGGCCTTCCAGAGGGGACTCCTTTTTCCTTCCATGGCTCAGCTCAAGCTTCTGTGCTATAAAGACCTCCTTGGCTACCCCAGCAGAAAAGCTCCCTGACTTGGAGCCCCCATTTGACTGAGTATGTGCCACCATGAAGGCCCTGGTCTCCTGTACAGCAGTGGTCTGATCTGTATGCCTCTCTCCCACCAGAGATAGAAGGGACTATTCCTTTTTTTTTTTTTTTTTTTTTTTTTTTGGTGGTTCCACTGAGACTTGAGCATAGGGGGACCATTTCTGAATACTGGCTGCCTCAGTGAGAAAAGAATGCCAACAGGAAAATTGTTTTCTTCACACATCCCTGGAGAATGTCCCTATATGCCAAGCAAGACTCCAATTACAGAGGAGAGAGGTCACAGTCACAACAAAACCTGCATCATTTGCCATAAGCTGTTGTCCATGGACATAGGAAAGGTAAGGACTTTTTGCACACATTTACTTCACCTTGATTTTGGACTTATAGGGATTTACAACATCACATTTTGGACAAAAACCTGAACCAATCAGATACTTGAATCACCATTCCAAGAACACACATCCAGTGACAAGGCACTCACTATGAAAATAACCTATTTCATGTTTAATATCTCTCACCATTGTAGGATTTCCCTTGTATTGATCTGTAGCCTCTTGCATTAGTCATGATTCTGCTTCTTGAGACCCATAAAATCCATCCTCCTCCTATTCCCAGGAGAGAGATTTCAAGATAGGGCTCTTATATCTCCAGCCCCTTCCATATTCCAAAGTAACAACCCAGTTTCTTTGGCCAAGTCTTCAAGGCCCTCCTCATCTACTTCCACATCAGTGGACTTCTACCCAGTGGTCCCACTCCCAGTGCAGGACCCAGAGACATGGGCAGAACTTTTGGTTGGCTCCAACCAGCACAAAACAGCAGCTTATAGACTCTCAGTCAGAGGACCTTGGGGATCATCCCAGGAATTTCAGCTCCCCCACCTTACAGATGAGAGTAAAGGTCACAGACATGTTTTGCTTCCCAGTACAGCAGAATCACGTTTGTTGACAACAGTAAACACTATCATCATTGTTGTTATTATTTTCACTGGCAGCCATGCTACAGAATGAACTCATATTAGACTTTGGTCTTAGAATTTTGATATTCTCTTCAATGATGTCAACGTTAATCTTGGAATTCCCCCTTGTAAACAACTCAGTAAAAAGAAAAAAAATAGAAAGATAGAGAGATAGATATAGATAGATAGATAGATGATAGATAGATAGATAGATAGATAGATAGATAGATAGATGATAGATAGATAAATAGATAGATAGATGAGGAAATCCTTAGAAACAGAAAGTATATTAGTAGTTGCCAGAGAGGCTGCAGGGAGGAGAGAAAACAGCGAGTGATTGCTAATGGGTAAGAGGTTTGCTTTTGGGGGTGATAAAAATGTTCTGAAATTTGATAGTAGTGTTGGTTACACAACTCAGTGAACATATTAAAAGTCACTGAATTGTGTGCTTATGAAGGGTGAATCATATGGTATGTGAGTTATATCTCAATAAAGCTATAATTTTTGAAAAATAAAGGAACAGCTGACTCTCAACTTTGTTCAGTTCAGCAGCCTTTCCTTAGGGCTCTTAGTCAACAGACTCTCGAAAGGATCCTAGGGATTTAAAGGATTGATGTCACTAGTCAGAACAAACCGTGGAAATTCTTTATTGGATGTTTTCTAAACTTCTTATTCCAAGTCAGCATTCCAAGAAATGGACTCCATCACAGTTTGTTTTGGTCTAAGATGTGAACTCCCAGGCTACAAGTTATGAACACTGTGTGTCAAACGCCTGAAATAATAACTTTGCTTAGTCTTCCCAGAAATCTGGAAGCCAGCGGTTCTCAAACTTGAGTGAGCACCAGCAGCACCTGGAGGGCTTGTTAACACACAGATTGCTGGACTCCATCCTCAGAGTTTCTGATTCAGTAGGTCTGGGGTGGGACTCAGGTTTCCAGAGGATGCTGTTGCTGCTGCTGTGGGAACCGCAACCCACGCTTACTCTTCTGCTTTACAAATGAGGAAACAAACTCAGAAAAATTTAGTAAATTGCCTAGAATCACATGATGTGATGGATACTATTGTGCACTGCCCCAGTAGCATTTTTGAAGTCTCTTCTCTCTTACTGCGTTCGAGAATAACGATTGGAAATGTTCGTAGACCTTTTCCAACATTCCTAGCAGCTAGGGATGGCATGATTCCAACAGGTGTCCCCTTCTTCCTGCTTCCAATGCTGATGGGATTCTAGGAGATGTGTTCTCCTCCCCATGAGAGCTACATGCTGAGCAGGAGGACAAAGTGATCCTGGGTCCTTGATGACTGGTAGCTCCCCCAAGGATCCCAGTGCTACCCCAGGATTTCTTGTTATGCATGAAAAACAAACCCTTATTGGTTTAAGCCACTGTTAGTCAATCATTCTCTTATTTATAACTGATATCGTCCCTAATGATACACAGGAATGATGGACACTGGACCCAGGATCTATACCTAAGTCTTTCTAATCTAGTCCTACTGAAGCAGAATCTGTATATTATCAAGATCCCCAGGATCTTCATATACACATGAAAGTTGGAGAAGTCAAAGTTCTAGTGCAATGGTAACCACCACTGACCATCAGAATCACCTGAAAATCTAAAACCAAATACACAAATAAAAGAATAAAAAAACAGAATCCTGGGCTTCACCGCAGACCTACTGAATCAAAACTCTGCTTAAGTAGGAACCAGAAACCACATCACTGGTTCTTTATATTATTTTGCTCAGGGACCTTTTTAAGAAACTTATTACAGCTATGGCCCTTCTCCCAGAGAACCACACATATACACATACACATGTTTTACATCTAATTTCAGGGATTCAGGGAAGTCCACTCAGAGTCCTCCTAGGACATGTAAACTGCAGAAAGGGAGCCCCCTCTACATGTCTGGGCAGTTACAGAAATGCACTCAGGATCCTAATGAGAAGAGGCAGCCTAGCTCCTGTCAGCTGGGCCAGGCCGGGTTTGTTCTCACCTGAAGATAGTTTATGTAATCAGCTAGAGCCCAAGGTCACAATTCAATTAGCAGCTTCTGCAGCAACTATAGCTTTGTGCTCCCTGGGTTTTCACATCACCCCAGATTACAGAGCTTTTCATTTCATTTTCACCAAATTAACCTAATTCGCAAGGAGGATGACTTCCTGCTCAACCACTGCCCATAAGGATGCCACAGAGGCAGGTGCCTCTTTCAATTAGGAGATTATGAAAAACACACACAGAACACGCTCTTCAAAACAAGGCATTCAACACATGAGGCAGAGTGTCACTGCCTCCCCCAACCAACCAGGCAGATTACTCTCCCCCCACCTACAGTTTCTACTGCCACGCTCACTTCAACATTTTATCAGGTAATTGCTTACTGGTTTTTGCAGATCACAGGCTTCTGGAGGCAGATAACAGGTTTTTATCACTACAGTACTGTGCCTAGACCTAGCACAGGACCTGGTTAAACGTTGGCGTTAAAAAGGCAATGATTGGGGGATCCCTGGATGGCTCAGCGGTTTGGCGCCTGCCTTTGGCCCAGGGTGCAATCCTGGAGTCCCAGGATCAAGTCCCAGGATCGAGTCCCAGGATCGAGTCCCGCGTCAGGCTCCCGGCATGGAGCCTGCTTCTCCCTCTGCCTCTCTCTCTCTCTCTCCTCTCTCTCAAGAATGAATAAATCTTTAAAAAAAAGGCAATGATTGGATGGATGGATGGATGAGTGGACAGATGGAAAGATGGGGGGTTCTGTTCTTTAACCCTAGTAAAGGAAGTTAGAGTCTAGAAAATTTATTTATTTTTTTTAATAAATTAATTTTTATTGGTGTTCAATTTACCAACATACAGAAAAACACCCAGTGCTCATCCCGTCAAATGTCCCCCTCAGTGCCCGTCACCCATTCCCCCCCACCCCCCGCCCTCCTCCCCTTCCACCACCCCTAGTTCGTTTCCCAGAGTTAGGAGGAGTCTAGAAAATTTAAATGCAAGTTTGATCATGCCCTAGACAACCCTGAGGTCTCAGCCAAGGCATTTAACCTTGAGTCTTGGTTTACCTCTATAAGATGGGGTCACTAAGAACATACCTGAATGTCTAGGTATTATGACAATTAAATTAGAGAATACATGTTAACACATTTTCATACAAAGCATCCCTCAGACTGTGGAAAGGGATGGGTCCCCAAACCTGGCAGAGCTGGGCTCTAAGTCTGGCTACAGCATCGCCAGCTATTTGACCTTGTGCAAGTGTCATAAACTCTCTGCACTTGCTTCCTCATTTGAGTAACAAGGATGGCAACAACTCCCGTCCCATGCCTCTGAAGGAGACACTGAGACAATTGACAGTGTGGGTACTGGCCAAATGTGCATCCTGCTTCCCTCAGCCTCTTGCCTCCCACTGCCGGATGGTGTTTATAAGTTTGTGGAATTGACGATAAGAAGTGGTTGGATAAGGAAAATTGCCATTTCAATAAATCTGATCAAATTGTGTGGGAAAGCATGACCCAACAGCCAAATCCCTAATTAGAGGTTGGGGGGGAGTGGGTGTGCTGTGAGACTTCTTGCTAGGCAGGCCTCACAGCCCAGAGCTCGATAGAACATAGAGCTCTCAAAGCCAAGTTTCACAATTTTCCACCACATGAGCAAACTTCATTTGCCTTGATGAAGCAATAACTGTGTGCATTTCTTTATGTATTTCTCCTTTCCGCTCCTCCCTGACCCTCCTCACTAATCCATTCTGCCTTCTTCACAGCCCCATTCTTCAGTGTTTTTTCCCTCCTAGCCTCTGAGGTGGCAAAGCTATTCAGGTATTTGGGACCAGAGTCCTGGGTTCAAATCTCAACTGCTACATCTTGGCTACATGACCTAGTACAAGTCAATTCACCTGCATAAACCCTCAGTTCCCTGTGAATCTGGGGTTATCCACTCCAGCGTGGGGATGGGGGCTGCTCTCAGGATGCAATGAGATATCACAGCTAACATGATAGGTCATAGTTTCTCTCCCTCTGTGCATGTCAGGGGATCCAGCTAGGAGCAGCTCAGATGGGCTTGATTCATTTATTCAGGAAGAAGGGGAAGTGAGAAATCTCCAGACCCAAACTAGTCTTGGATGGAAGTCAGGCAGTGGGGCAAAGCCCTTACTGCAAATGCCTATATGAACATCCTGGTATTTTACAGTCCTCTAGCACCTTCCACCAGGGCTATGAGGCTTATTTGTCTAGAAGGGCCAGCAGCTGTCCTCTCAATGGCCCCATGGTTTTCCTATCTCTCTTCTCTGCCTGCCAGTCCATCTGGAGATGCTTAGAAGTCAGCTGCAGAGAGATATCCTTTTCCCAGAAAGATTCTCCTAGAACCCCCAACTCAATTCAACCCAAATGGTGAGAAAGACTATAATTAGAAAGAGCTTTCTTTTAATTTTTAAAGATTTTATTTATTTATTCATGAGAGACACAGAGAGAGGCAGACACATAGGCAGAGTGAGAAGCAGGCTCCCTGTGGGGAGCCCCCATGCGGGACTCAATCCCAGGACCCCAGGATCACAACATGAGCCAAAGGCAGACCCTCAACCACCAAGCCACCCAGGTCCCCCGCCCTTTTTTTAAATTAGAAAGAGCTTTAACCTCAGATGAGCAGGGGAGAGGCTTGTGATGGAGCTCTTGTTAAGCCACCAAAACCCAGCTCCATGGATCAGTG
Organism: Vulpes lagopus; assembly: GCF_018345385.1. Taxonomy (NCBI): domain Eukaryota; kingdom Metazoa; phylum Chordata; class Mammalia; order Carnivora; family Canidae; genus Vulpes; species Vulpes lagopus. The sequence goes on from NC_054830.1 coordinate 69,830,961, forward strand.
TCCAGCTGCCCAATCACACTGTGTGAGCCCTCCCACATTCCAGGGCAGTTCACATCATGCCCAGGCTCACACACACTGGGGCTTCTGCCCTTCAGTTCTTCTCAGGACAGGAGAGGAGGAAGAATGGCTACGTGCCCCTGAACACCCTCCTGAGAACCTAAGCCTGGTCCGTGCAGCTCAGTTCTCTGCATTTGACATGCTGAGCTCTACACAGGCATTCTCTCATCACCTCTCCTCTGTGAGGCAAACCCTGGTGGATCCATTTTACAGATAAAGACACTAAGGCCCAGTGAAAAGTGAAGTGTCCAAGTCAACTAAGCAGGCCCACAGCAGACCCAGGTTTCAGAAGTGGCTGGTTGTCATCCTGTTCAGTGGTCTTTCAACCCCCAGGAGCTGTCAGACATCCACCTACATGATCTGTAAACTTTCTGTCCTTCTCCACTCAAGTTCCTAGTGTTTAAGACCAACCGTGAAAGGCAAATGGAAGAAAGGACAATGCGCCAAGCAGCAGAACACACTTGCTGGTGAATGAATCAAGCTTTCCTTCTGTACAGTCACGGAGCAGGAACACCCTGCCTTCACCTGTGGTAGTACTAACCATGGCTCCCAGAAGTCATCCCATTGCAGAACAGGGCACATCACCATTAACGCCTAAAATAGCTACAAGCTCCAAAGTTCACTATTTGTCACTGATGGAGCTTTGGGTCTAGGAACTACCCATCATACAGCCAACTTGAACCCAAGAAGTGCCTCTCAAAGGCTGCACTTTCAGCACTGTAAAAAGACTGATTGGATAAATGTGGCTTGAGCCTCTAGGCCAAAACGTCAACATTAAATAATAAGCTAGGGAGAAAGAAGAAATCATTTATCAGTAGAATGATAGGAAGTCCATGGGTAAAACCAGAACTGCATTTTCTCACCATGCAGAGTGGATGTGTAATTCCCCCCATTTCTCTGGAAATAAGGGGCTAGTGCTATCAGCGAAATAATTTACGAGCCAATGTGCTCCATTGTAAATGGCTGCTATGTTTACTGGCTATAAAAACATCTCTGAACACACTGACCTTCAGCAGGTGAGCCCTTAAGTTTATAGCACCGAGGAATTGTTTTACTGCTCAGCACAAGCAACAGGTATGCTGGACACCTGTTGGGGGTGAGAGGTGGGGGATGGAGCCCTCTGGAATTTCAGCTAAATGAAATCCTCAGGAGCGCAAAGTGCCCCCAGTGGGAGCCAACTACATAAAATAAACCACAGAATGCCTTGCCAGAGCGTGGTCCATGGTAGGCATCCAAGTCTAGGATGAGCCAACTAAACAGGCCCAGGCTAAGTACTAAGGCCTGAAGTTCAAGAGGATGGAGTCCAAGACAAGTGCTGAGGGAATGCCAAGGGCTATGCTGAAATAACCTAAATAAATTGATGTGATTATACAGGGCAGGGCAAAAGAAAGATCCAATGGTGTATAAGTCACAGTCTCCAAAGAAAGAGAACCAAAAAGATGTACATAGATATATATAAGGGGAGATTTACTAGGGAATTGGCTCACACAGTTATGCAGGCAGAGAAATCCTGCCATCTGCCATCTGCAAACTAAAGGACCAGGAAAGGTGGTGGTATAATTCAATCTGAGTCCAAAGGTCTGACTCGGGCTGATAACATAAAGTTCTATCTGAATCTAAATGCCTGAGAACCAAGAACACTGATGTCCAAGGGCAGGATAAGATGATGTCTTAGCCTGAGCAGAGAGAGAGAGAATTTGTCCCTTCTCCACCTTTTTGTTCTATTGAGGCCCCCAGAGGATTGGAAGGTGCCAAGCCAATTCTGATGAGGGCCACCTTTTGACTCAGTCCCCATTCAAATGTTCATCTCTTCTGCAGACACCCTCACAAACTCACCCAGAAATAATGTCTTATCAGCTTATCTGGGCATCCTTTAACCCAGTCAAGTTGACAAAGAAAATTAACCATTCCAGATGGGAGCTACAGCCAAACGCCCAATATTGAGCAAATCTAGAATAGAGACAAAGCAAGAAATGTCCTGAAAGGTGTTCATGAGTCAAAGAAGCAGAGAGCATGGCAGCTGCCAAATGACACATAGGTGAATCAAGTTGACTGAAAAAAAAAACAAGTTTAATAAATAAAGATATTCTTTCTTCTTCATCCTTCAACTTTCTCTGAGGAGGTATTACTTTTCCCATCAATGATTTAGTATGGAGATTTCAGAGAGGCCCCAATGCAGAGCTCATTTCCCCAAAAGCCAATTACCCAACTATCCATGAGGATATCCATGTTGGCTTCAGCTAGGCATATATTCTTTGAGTCTTCCTCAGAAAGCTAAGGTGACATCTGACAACACCTCATGAGTTTTGAACTATGTTATCAGTCCCAGACTCAGAGAACCAACAGAAGTATACAAAAGAATAAGGAATGCCCATCTAAAGCATACTTACAAGGTTCTGAGCCCTCAAAGGCAGTGATGAAATCAAGGACTGTGTACAATTTGTTCACATGAAGAGTCCTGAAAGAAGGCTTCATGCTCAGCCAGTGTCCTGGCCAAATGAGGAAGAGCCGAATGGGTTGGCCTACAGTTGCCCAATACCCTGGGCCCCTGGGGAAAAATAAGGAGGAAGCAAGCTATTGTGTCCAGACCAAGTTAGAAACCTAGTGATTTCCATTCCTGGTGTTTTTAATTCTGTGCCTTTGAAGGTCATTTTCATTTTTTAATTGAAAAAAATATTATGGTTGATGACCTGCCAGTTCTTCACACATAAAATTATCATTTGAAGCCAGAAGCCCCCACCTTTTTGTAAATAAACAGGCAGAACAATCTCTGAGAAGACCTGAAGCTTGTTTGAGGGTAAGAGGAGAACCTTCATTCCTGACCCTGCTCTCCCAGGATACGCAGCACATGTAAGGACACACGTTCATGCGCACACACATACCTATAATCCTCAAGCAGACTCATCTGCTACCATAACCCAACACCTAGCACTGAAGCTAGAATAACACTATCGACTATTTGGCAAATAAATTGATCAATATATAAGGATATAAATGAGATTTAGAAACCAGAAACACAAGGAAGAGAAGAAAGAAAGAAAGGGTTCAGAACAGATGTGGGTTGGAATCCAGAAAGCTCAGAAATCTATTGGCAATAACAAGCCCTGACATTTGCATTACACTCTTCAGATTATAAAACCCCTCCACATCCCATATTACTTTTGATTCTCCCCTGCCTCTCTCCTTTAGGAGATTAGGAAGAGTCTTTGTGCCAAAGTTATAAAAGAAGAAACTAAAGCCTATAAAGGTCTACTGGCTTATCCATGGTAGAAACAAGAGAGCTAGAACTGCAGCTTTTGAAATCAAAGCTTGAGCTCTGGTGGCTACTGGTCTATGGGTTTGGGACCACTAAATCTACACTATTTAAGCCAGTGACTTGATCACAATCCAGAAAGAGTGGAGAAACTAACAACATCCATCCATTGATGTCTTTACTCAACATACAGGTAGTGGGTATCTCTTATGTACCAGACTGTGTTTGAGGAGCTAGAGACACAACCAATAACTAACACAGATACAGTCCCTGTCCTCTCCAAGCTTACATACTGGTGGGAGAGAGACTGAAGGGGTAAACAACGAGACAAACAAGAGAATTAATTATAGACTATGAAGAGTATTATGAAAGAGAAATGAGATGATGGAATAGAAAATAATTGGGGGAGTCCACTTGGATGGATAGCCAGAGAGGCTTCGGAAAAAGGGTAATTTGAGCTAAGAGCTAAAAGATGAGAATGATCCAGTCTTTCTGGAAATGGTCCAGGCAGAGGGAGGGAGCATGTGCCAAGTGTTGGAGGCAGTAAAGAGTTCGAGGGTTCCAGGCTGAGGAAGGAGGCCAAAGCGGCTGCACTATAATGAGTAAGGGAGAAGGATCTTTCTATGGATGCAAAAGTAAATGTAGATATAGACATAGACAGAGATGTAAATCATTTTGCTTTTGCCTACCCTGCATCTCACTTCCTCCTGGCAGCAGAACATCATTTGCCTCTGAATAATTAATTACCCTTCCACTAATCTTCATCCCATGAGTTTTGGGTGGTACTGGCCCAACTCCCCAGCACCAGAAATGGGCACATAATCCACACTTGGATAATCATTCCCTGCCTCAGTGTATCCCTCAACATTCCAACCAACTCACCCACCCACCCCAAGCCACCTGGCCACCACGTAACCTCAACCAGGCCAGTAAACAAAACTTGAGCCAGAAATGTTGATAAAGTTGTAAGTGTGACCTGCTGCTGGGAACCATCTTCCCATAACCAAGAGGAGAACATGCCTAGAAATAAAGTCAGGCCAGAGTAAAACAGAGCTGAGAATGGGTCCTGTGGCAATTATTTGAGCCCCAAGATCCAACTGAACCTGAACTTTTCATCTATGTGAGCCACTAAATACTTTTTTTTTCTCAACCAAGTTTCAGGTGGAGTTTCTGTAACTTGCAAGTCATGCATGATCCATATTTATGGTTATGCTAGCTGCTGAATGGCAGATTGATTAAGAAGGGACAAGAGCAGAAACAAACCCATTAGGAGGCTACTAGAAGAGTCAGAGAGCAGGACTAAAGAGATCCCCCAAACAGATCCAGGTTTTGGTACAAGTCACTGCACTGAAATGTGTGGTCATCTATATACTGAATACTGTATACTGCTCACATGCCAAGCTCACTGGACATATGGAGACACCCACACCTGCATGTGCCCCATCCCTCAGCTTAGATAACCCTCACTTTCTGAGTTTCAGCTCGAATGGCCTTTTCTCAGACCAGCTTCCAAGAAATCTGTTCAAGCAGACACCCCCCAGTTACGTCCCCCCAACCAACAGTTATCCCATCCCTTTGCTTATCCGATAACTTCAGAGCACTGTCACAATTCATAATCATCTTATTTATTTGCTAATCTCTTTGGTCTCTCTCCTACAGAGGATGTAAGCTTGGTGAGGAAAGGAACTGTGTCTGTTCTAGTCATCAGTGTGTCTCTAGCTCCTAAACACAGCCAAGAACACAAGACTGCTCAATAAACATGCGCTGTTGGCCGTTTGACCCAATAACCCCTCTGCTGACAATTATTACCAAAAAGCAACTCAAAAAATCTTTTAAATGATTTAGACACAGATCATTATTGTAAACTAAACGGTCCAAAAATTCACTTTCATAATACTGACATATCCACAAGGTGGTTATGGTCACCAAAGAAAATCATCATTATGAAGATTTAGAGAAATGTCCTCAAACAATGTCAGGTGATAAAGGAAGGGTAAAACATTGTATGGATTGCACCTATATTAGCAACAAACAGGTACCTATAATCTAAATCTAAACACACATGTTTATTACAGGAAGGGAGGGTGCAAAAATAAATAGGTGATGTGGAAAGTGTCCGCATCCAGGTGTTTGGTTTATTTTATAGTGTGTTTTATCCCCCTCACAAGTGGATTTAACAATAGGTAGACAACACAGAGTTGTGCACAGTAATTAGATTCAGAATAAAATGCTGGAATGTAGGAATAATACCAACCTCAGAGAGCCATTGAGAAATTTAAATAGGATTCAAAGTGCCCAGCATGGGACTGGCATAAACATTTGTTCCATAAAATGTAATAATAATGACAGCAACTAGTATAATAAAAGCACAATGCTGGTAAACATCCTATCCTGAGGATAGGAGGATGGGTTCCACCACTACCTATATGACCTTGGAGAAAGTATTTAATGTGCCTAAGCCTCAGTTTCCCCATATGTAAAAGGAGGTAATGAAAGTATCTCCCTTACCCAGTTCTTATGAAGCTTCCTTGAATACAGCAAGCACTCAGAAGACACAACCACCACCATCACCATTATCATCATCAACCAGCAGTAAGACTTGCAAAGAACAAAGCTTCAGTCAGGCCTCATATTATTCTGTCCCATGATCTGGTTGATGTTGATTGACTATGTCTTTATTGTTGTTAACTGAGTGCAAGGTAAAGGGCTTCAATGGGCAAAGAAGTGTAAAAGGAAATGAGTCACTGACCCTTCGAGAGAGTAATCTTTTTTTATTATTCCTATGCCTGATCAAGAGGGCACTTACTAACTGCAAAATGGTTTGCAACCACTTATTGACTACTTGCTGAGCCCTGTGTCAGGGAAGCCTGTCTTCTACATTCCCTTGTGAAGGTCTGCTGCGTTCCTGAGCTCTGGGATCAAGCGAGGTAGCTCACAAGGAGCTGCTTCTCCAGCTTCAGAGAAGAGTCAGGAACAACTGATCAGGAGCACATGAGTGTCAGGCAGCAGAGAATCAGACAGCTCTGCTCTAATCCTCCTGTGTTCTGATGACGACTCCTCAGTGTGACTTACGTCTGTCTATCGCCTTACATTCCCTCACCAAAGCATCTCAGAATGGACTCTGGACATTCCCAGGAAGGGAGCAGGTTTATCCTCAAACTGTGTCTCTATTTAAATTCTAGCTTTATTTCTTCCTAGCCGTGTAACTTTGGGCAAGTTATTTAAACACTCTGAGGCTGCTTCCTGATGAGCCTATTGTGAGGATTAAAAGGGATTTGAGGATGGTGCTTATTAGCACAAAGCCTGAGATATATAGCATGTGTTCAAAAAGAGCTAGTGATTATTATTATTATTACTACTACTACTAATTAGGGAGGGGGTAACAGAGGCCAGTTAGGAAGTTATAAAAAAAAAATGAGAGAACAAAAGAAAGTTGGGAGAAAGGGAGGAATCTGACCATGTGCATCCGCAGCATAAAACCTGCCAACTGATTACTTTCGTTTATAGGATGAAGCCCATCCTCCACACATGTCCACACAAGGTTCTCCATGGTACAACCTGAGTTTCTCTCCCAGCCTCCCTCTTGCTACCCTTATCTCTTGGACACTCTACTCCACTCACACGGAATGCCTAGCTGTTCTTCCCAACATCATGGCCTCGTACAGCTGGGATAGGGGCCCCATCTCTGTGCTCCAGGTGCATGGGTAAAGGCCCCCTTGCTAGGGGAACACTTCACTACTGAGCTTTTGGGATATGTTTATCTTTCAGTCTCTCTGAGTAGATCATGAGTCCTGTGCAGACCAGTGTCTGATTCATTTTAGTATCGCCTATACCTCTCACTAATCCCAGTTCAATAAACATGTGTTATATCAAATGGAAATATAATAAACTGTTAATTATGTAGTAGAAACAATACTAGTAAAAAGTACAAAGAAGGGGGTGAGCAATTGTCAAGGGGCCTGGAACACAAGCTCTGCACTTAACCAAGAAGCCTTGCTCATTGCAACCAAGCCCAACTCTACCTTGCAGGGTGGAGTCACGTTTCTTGCTTTTCACTCCATGGGTGTCCCCACAATGGGCACATACACAGCTCTTGCCCTCTCTCTACCTGCCTGGTTTTCCTCACCTGAGGGTGAAAAAAGCAGAATGAACAGTGTGTCTGCACACAGCCAAAATTACCATGCCCATGCCCCAAAAGCCCTTCTTGCTCCCTCCTGGTTCAACCACTCTTTCTGAGACTCAACATGCAGGGATGGAGGTGAGGGATGAGAAATGAGGACTAGACTCTAATTGCAACTCTTCCCCGAGAAGAAAAAATGCAAGTTCCAGACAGATAGAAATGAAGAACCTATGTCCTGGGACTCACTGTTTTCATAGTGATGTTAGTGGCTAGTTCATCATGTAAAATCAGATTGATTCCCCCCAAGACACATCTTCATTTCCCCCTGGAGATCACAACCTTGTAGCCTCCCAAGCTCAAAGTCCTGGTGGCTTGATATGATATCACCTGTAAAGATACTGTCCTAAAGATTAATTTGTCTTCTTCTACAATCCTTTGAAGGTAAGATGCAAGAGCCAGTACATCAGGACATGTACAAAAGAACTGAAGATTAATCCCATCATCACTAGAGTGGATCATAAAGCTGAACAGCTGCCCAGTTGGAGGACCAATGATGGTCTGAGATCCAGATATGTCATGCATAATTATTGCATACCTCAAGTGGGAGTATTTATGTTGTTGTTGTTGTTTTTTTTAACATAAAGAAAACACATGGCTATGACATTTCCCACCGTGTTCTTGCTGGCTACTCAAGGACACATTTATTGAAACCAGTGCACACATAAACCTAGATTTTCTAATGATAGCTAAAATAAATCTCTCCTTCCCTGACACATCTCAGATGAATTAAAAATCCTGAAGTGGTGGGGAAAAAAAATACTGGCATATAGAGTACCCAAAGTGCTAGTCGGTTAGGACATGACTTCCTCAAAGACAGGCCCCTTTTCCATTGTATTCCAGTAGCTGGCACATGGGAGGCTAGAGAGGTTCAAATGAGTGAATGAAAAGGTAGATTGGACCATTTTTCAAACATAAGCCTACTTATCTCTGGGATTCACTGTGAAAACTTAAAGTGAAATTTAGAAAGCACATACTTTTTTATGTTCCTAACACTGGCGTAGTTACCCCTGCACCTACAGGTCAAGCACTCACAGTTAAAAGAACATGTTTTTTTGTTTTTTTGTTTTTTTTTAAGATTTTATTCATTCATTTGAGAGAGAGAGAGAAAGCACAAGTGAGGAGAGGGGCAGAGGGAGAAGGAGAAGCAGACTCTCCACTGAGCACAGAGCCTGACATGGGGCTCGATTCCAAGACCCTGAGATCATGACTTAAGCCAAAAGCAGATGCTCAACCGATTGAGCCACCCAGGTGCCCCAAAAGAACATGTATTAATTAAGGCATTTTTTTAACAGAAAAGAAGAAACCATTCAATTAAAAGTGGCTTAAAGGGATGCCCGAGTGGCTCAGCAGTTGAGCGCCTGCCTTCGGCCCAGAGCATAATCCTGGAGTTGCAGGATCAAGTCCTACATTGGGCTCCCTGCAAGGAGCCTGATTCTCTCTTTGCCTAGGTCTCTGCCTCTCTTTCTGTGTGTCTCTCATTAATAAATAAATAAAATCTTTTAAAAAAAATAAAAGTGGCTTAAAGAATTAAGAAATCCATTATTTCAAACACAGCAAGTACAGGGGTTCCAGATGAATTCAGAAAGAGGTCCCTCCTGCCTCCACACACACTCCTACACATACACACACTCTATAGTAAGCCCCAGTTTAACTATCCAAAAGTAGAGCATCTTCTAGATCCCAGAGTGGTAACAGAAGGCAGGTGCTACCAGAACACATGACTTAGTGAGGTTTTCCAATGCTTCTGATGACATTCAAAGGGCTAGGTCACTGCCCTTTCTCATTCAGAGCTTACATCACTAAACTACCTATGAATTCACCCTAACACCTATGGCTTCTATTTATGGGAATATTTAAACATAGCAAGAGTGAATCCATTTCCTACCTATAGGAAGGAAGGAGAGTCCATGCCCAGAAATCTTCAAACATCCCTCTGCTTTCAGCATTGCAGGGTATGACAAAACTAATTTCCTCACATTTTACTTGAGAATTAAGATGAAGAATGCTAGCACAATGATTACAAATCCATTTCCCTAATTCAGGTAGCACGAAAGCCTGAGGTAGGGTAACTTCATGGCTGATTTGACAGCTTCACCAAGTATCCAGATTTTTTTCCATGTCTCAGTATATCAACTTTGTTCCCAGAATGGCTCCCCTCACGGTCGTAAGAGGGCTGCCACCATTCCAGGCATCCCATCCAAACAGAAAAATGTCCAGAGGCAGAAAAGAAACTGAATCTTCCAGTTTCCTCTTTTGAAGAGGTGAAGAAACCATTTCCACATGCCTCCTATCAGCTCTCCCTTTGCATCACCTCTGCCATGGTAGATGATACATACACCTTAGGATCCACTGCTGACAAGGGAAAATAGGATTACTGTAACTAGTTAAATTACTCACAATTCACCATTGAGCTGGAAACAGAGACACCTTCCATGACCAAACTGAGGTTTTGTTAGCAGAGAAGAAAGGGGTAGGGCAAAGGGCAGGCAACTAACAGCACCTGTACAAAGTGACCCACCATCGACGAGCACTTTTCAGGGTCCTGTGCTGTCTGGATGCCAAGGGTCCCTTCAGGCAGAAAAGCCGTGGAAGAAAAGGGCTTTGGCACTTGGGTGACCCATGGGGTTTGCTTCTGGCTCCTCTTGGGGCCCCAGCAAAGCATGTGGGGAATGTGCTGACGTGGTGATATGTGGCACTGCTGCCATCATTGGTATTTGCCTGCCTATGCCACTTCCGGAGGCTACCAAATCTCATAGGATACAATAGGAAAAAAATGGAGTCAGGGTACAAGGGCAAAGGAAACCACTTTATTGGAGACCTACTAGACACAAGACTTTTTTTACATACTAGATCATTTTGTTCTCATGATAACTGCCAGCTAAGTCTCATTGGCATTCTGTCATAAATGAAGATGCTGAGCCATCATTAAACATCTTGCCCAACATCCCATAGCTAGAAAGTGCCAGAGCCGAGACTCAAGCTCAAAGCTGTCTGACTCTAAAACCAGCAGGCCCCATCTGCAGACATGTTACCTTCTGGTGCAGAATAGACCCACCAAGCCACAAGTAATGAGAAAGGGACACTCCAGAAAACATTAAGTCAGTGTAGGAATATAGTCAGAAAAGCTGAAGTAAGAATTAATACTGTTCAGGGACCCAGAAATCTGCATCACCTTTTGACCCCATTAATACAGATCCCGTGCACAAGATACAGATGAAGGACCCTCTGCTTCTGAAGTCCTACCCCATGGGTTGCTATGATTTGATCTCATAAGACTCCTAACCCCATGTTACTCAAACTATAGTCCACAGACCAATGCTAGTCTGCAAACCACTTCCAGTTCACAATAAACACAGACATGAAAGTGAGTGGCTGGAAACCCGTATGTAACACTTTGACACTAGTGGGACATTCAAGCATGTAATTAGTGCACTTGTCTCAAGGAACAAGGTGTTGCTGAACACAGGCTGCATATGGCATAAGTGACATTCTAGTATGAGTCTACAACAGATCGGAAAATTTTAAAGTTAAGATAAATTGGTATTTTTTTTTAACGTTGATACTTCACAGAGAGTTGGGAAAGGACTGCCCTGAAGTTTGGCTGGTTGGACAAAAATCACTCCCATTTTACAGGTGGAACGAATGAGACTCAAAGAGACTGAGGCACTTGACCAAGGTCAACACCACAGGTAAGAAATTTCTCAGCTCCTGATAACAGAGAGTGTTGGCCAGAAGGGGCTGTAAAAAAAGCGCAGGCTTGTAAAAAAAATAAAATAAAATAAAATCATTTCCTCTGACTCTGCTGTTGCCAAAAGTTCAGCTGAGATAAGATGCCTCAGGTGAGAACAATCTACAAAAAGAAGCCAGGAATAAAAGGGAGATGGATGGGTTCACTCCTGACAAAGGCCAGTCTTTTCACAACCTGATTTATAGATCGACTTACTAGCAATTTCACCTCCAACAAATCATAAAAGCCTTCTCAGTTTGCCTCTAGAACTCACCAGCCCCATCACTGACTCTAGGCCCAACCACACTGACCATCGCACCTCCTCAGAGCATGACTCTTTCTAGATTATTCTACCATGACCTCTTCCCTTTCCCCAACTGGAAAAGCTCTGCTCTGCCTAGAAACATTTTTGAAAGAGAATATTGTCTTAGCCAAGTGTCTGGGTTTCAAGAACTAAGATGCATTCAAGCTAATTTTAAATGGGAGGATATATAGCAGGGCTGCTCAGTGGCCTCCCACAGACATCCCAAGACAGGAGTAGAGGTGAGGGATCAGACCAGAGACTACAAAACCAGCGCCACCTGAGGCACCTCCTGCTTGCTCTCTCTGAGAAGCCACTGTTCTCTGTCATCATCCTGACCGCTCAGCTTCTCCCTACTGACCCACCCCATCTCCATTTTCTCCTGTGCTTCCTCTCATTATGTGTTGCTTTACCACTCTGTGCCTTCACTCACACATACCCACTGTGGCCTCCCCACCTCAACTCCACCTTGCAACTTGGCAAATGCGGCACCAGCACCAGCACCAAATAGATCCACCTCCCTGCTCCCAGGTCTGACTTCCTGAAAAAGGAAATTGATTAGCTAAGGTCATCTTTGCAAGCCAGGCCACTAATCAGTGGTCACCAGCCTACCTAAGAATCAGCTTTCCTGAGGTCCAAGGTCAATCTTGGACTGATCTCAGCAGTTATTGCCAGGAAAGGCCAGGTATGCAATATGGAGAATGTCTGCTTTAATCAAGGAGACTGTAAACAGGCCAACTGACACCACTAACATGGTCTGTCCAGAAATAAATAAAACTAACCCCTCTATATCCTTCAGTTCCCAATTCTGGTGACACTTTCTCTGGGAAGTCTTCTGTGATTTCTCCAGGTTGGCTTTTATTCCTTGTATTTATGTAGCACAATGTGAATCCCGCTACAGAAACACTCTCCATGTTAACTGGAAACTGATTGCTTGCATTTCTACCTCTCCACTAGACAGTTAGGACTTTGAAGACTCAGAACACACACAGTCACCTTTGTATTTAAAGGGTATAGCATGGAGCCTGGTGCTGAGCACAGAAGGAGCTCTATAAATGAGCAGGAAGTGAACAATTGAATGAAAGTCTGAGTAGCACATTGCGCTATTCAAGTTGACCAAGTTAAGTCCCTCTGCATCCACTTTAGATAAACTAAGGAAAATGCTGGAGACAGGAATGGAAAGGAGGAGGAAGTGAAATAAAAAGATTCTACAAAGAAAAAAAGAGGGTGCCTGGGTGGCTCAGTTGGTTAAGCACATGCCTTCAGCTCAGGTCCTGATCCAGGGTCCTGGGATCCAGCCCTGCATCAAGCTCCCTGCCTCCCTGCTCTGTGGGAAGTCTGCTTCTCTCTTTCCCTCCACCTCTCTCCCTGCCCATGCTTGCTCTCTCATTCTCTCTTTCTCTGTCAAATAAATAAATAAAATCTTTAAAAGAAAAATAAAAGGAAATTAGCCTCAAAAAGGAAGAAATAAAGAGGTAGGGGAAGTGCTGGCTCTGCTGTAGTGTTACTTCCAGGTGTTTCTTTCAGTATGTTTGGATTCCTTGCCATAGTAGGTGGAAATAAGGGATCAAAGCTTGGGTTCAGTTTCCCGACCTGTAAAATGGAGATGCCTAACTGCTGCTTTGCCAGGTGACTAAGAGGACAAAAATAGGTAATCAATGAAGTGTCCAGCAGAACATCTGGAGGCAGATAAAAGAAGTTCATGGATTATGGGGAATAGTTTTAAAACTCCTTATAGCATGCCAGGCAGGCTGGCGATGACAGAAGGTGGTAGTACACAGACTTTTTCACAGGGAAGCACTGAATCCTTATAAAATTATTCTTCAACCTGGGGTGAAGGATGAAGGAGAGAACAGCAGAAGCACTGCTGCCCATTGACCGCAGGAGACCTGTGCAGGCCAATAACAATGTCATGACGTTAATCATTAAAATACTGTGTCTGTTTTTGTCTGGGGACAAGGCATTTTGATCTTTGTTCTCCCTCTATAAAGATGAAAGGTAGGGTGCTACCAAAGGTAGCAACTAAAAGCCAAGAGGATGTCATGCCTGCCTGGCCACCTATATAGAAAGGCTTCAGCTCCCCAGGGCCCCAGTTGGACAGTCCCTGGAGAGTAAAGCCAGAGCAGAGGCGGTGGAAAGGAAGCAAGATGGATGAGCTCCTCCAGGGAGGCCAGGCTCCACCTGTTCAAGGGAGAGACTTTTGTAACTGGCTGGCAAAAGAGAATTTAAAAGCAAAGTGAAAGTCTATACATACCCAAGAGAAATAAAAATGTATGTCCATATAGAAACTTGTACATGAGGGATCCCTGGGTGGCGCAGCGGTTTAGCGCCTGCCTTTGGCCCGGGGCACGATCCTGGAGACCCGGGATCAAATCCCACATCGGGCTCCCGGTGCATGGAGCCTGCTTCTCCCTCTGCCTGTGTCTCTGCCTCTCTCTCTCTCTCTCTCTGTGACTGTCATAAATAATAAAAAAAAAAAAAGTCTAAAAAAAAAAAAAAGAAAGAAACTTGTACATGAATGTTCAGAGCAGCATTATTCATAACAGCCCAAAGGTGGAAACAACCAAATACCCATCAACTGATGAATGGATAAACCAAATGCACTATATTCATATGATGGACTATTATTTGGCACTAAAAGGAATGAAGTAGTGATACGCCAAGGATGGAGCTTGAAAACATTATATTAAGTGCAAGAAGCCCATCACAAAAGACCACACATGATTTCATTTATATGACATGTCCAGAATGGGTAAATCCACAGAGATAGAAAATAGATTAAGGTTGCCAGGGGCTGGTGACATGGGAATGGAGAGTGACTGCTAACAGGGAGGGGGTTTCTTTCTGAGGTGATGAAAATGTCCTGCTCTGTAAATACCCTATCACCCATTGAATGGTATACTTCCAACAGGTAAATTATGTGGTATAGGAATTACAGCTTAATAAAGCTGTTACAATAACAAAAAAAAAAATAGCAGTGTGGAATAGCAGTTCATGCCTGAACTTTGGGTCAGATTCTTAGTTCTCATATTTCCATTAAGAAAACTCTGAGCACCTACTAAGTGCCAAGTACTGTCCTAGGTGCTGAGTCCACAATAGTGAGTAAAACAAACAATGCCCTGCTCTCTTGGAACTTAACGTTTTACTGAAGAAATTGACCAAAATAAATAAATAAATATATAAAAATTTTAAAAAGTAAATGAGCAAATAAATGCAAGGATGCTGAGACCATGAAGCAAGTAAGGAGCTTAAAGAAAGAATCCCTTAGAATGTGAAAGATGCATAAGCAAAATTCTGGGCAGAGGAGCTAGCATGTACAAAGGGCATAGGGTACAAAAGGACTTGGTGTCTTAGAGGCACTTACAAAGACCAGCAGGGCTAGAACTGGTCATATTCCCACTTCTTCGTGCAGACGTCAGACCAGGCCCTTCCACTCTAAGCTCTTCTACAGTACGAGGGGGAGAAAAAACAGTGCCTGCTCATATGTGGGAGCACCAGTTTTTGTGCTGGGCAAAAAGTAGGTAGAACCCAAATAATTCTCTCCTCCATCCCCAACTCATGTCCTAGATTGGGTATTTTTCCTCTCTCTTCTTCTAGAAGCACAGACATTCACTGGAAGAGTCAACAAAACTAGCAAAGGAGCTGCACAATCCTCTGGGTAATGGTAGAGCCTGATAAGGAGTTTCCCTGCATGCCTCCCCTACATGGACCACGAGAATTAGGTTGTGATGGTTTGTGAATCGTTTATCCTTGAACAGCATGACCTGTTAGGTCCTCATTGACCAGTGTCCCTAGAGTGGCCACTCTGGTTGCCTTCATCCCTCAACAGCCTATTGGCAGGCTCTAGGCTTGGTCTGAAACTGGTCTGAGTCAGAAGATCAGCAAAGGGAGAAAATGTGATGCTGTTGATAAGGGCGGATTCCAGACAGACTTCTACTTCTTCCTGGCTAAGTGCCCTGAGGTAGGGGACTCCCCTCTCTGATCATTTTTCTCTAGCAGTATCAGCCTCTGCTACTGTTACAATATGCAAGTATCTACTTGAATTCTCCCCCACGAAATTTAGCACTACCATTATTCCCATTTCACAGAAGAGTAAACTGAAGCTCAGACAGCTGAAGTCAGGTACCCAAGGTCATACAGCTAGTTGATGGAATAACTGGATTTGAACCCATGAAGTCTGGCTCCAGAGCCTATGATCTATACAACCACACATCATAATATCCCTCAGCTGTGAAATAGGACAATAACACTGCATGGTAAGGTTTTCATGAGGATTGACTGAGCTAATGGAAAGTAAAGCACCTTGGTGCTGGGATCATGGAGAGTGCACAATGAATTGTACCTGGCCTACTGCCCCTATGTCCCGGAAGTTTAAGGAGGACTCTGCTTTTGGAAGGGAATTTTTTTCGAACTTCCAGGTAAGGTGTTTCTAAAGAGAAACTGACAAATCCGAATGACTTCCCAGTGGAGCTCTCCAGTAGTCACTGAAATTTCCATGCAGACCCAGGAGTGATTTCAGTTTACAAGGGAACTTGCTGGTATCAGTTGCAGGGCAGCTGGAGACTGACAATGGCTCTGAACAGGAGGCTTCAGTGGTTAACTAGAGGAATCTGTAGGGTTACCAGAAGGTGGGCTGGGGGATCCAGTCTACTGGACTCTGTCAATGACGATGACAATCCAGAGTTGTCTGAAGCAGAAGGAGCCTTTCAATGAGGAACTTCCAAAGGACTCTTAGACTCCAGTTTGGCAATGAATGAGAGGGCACCACACTCAATCACATGGAAAGCTGCATTTTTTTTCCGCTATGGAGTCAAAAAAAAAGCAACAGAGCAAAATGGAAAGGGCCTAATCTCACTTCTAGGCTTACTAAAAGAGAGTTCCTAATAACCTTTCCAAGACTCCATTTCTCCATCTGCAAAATGAAGCAGATAACACCAACCTTACAGAGGGTCATCAGAATTAATAAATGGCAAGCATCTAGCAAAGGGACTGGCACACATTTTTATTTAAAAATAACAATAATCGGGGATCCCTGGGTGGCTCAGCAGTTTAGTGTCTCCCTTCAGCCCAGTGCGTGATCCTGGGGTCCTGGGATTGAGTTCCACATCAGGCTCCCTGTGTGGAGCCTGTTTCTCCCTCTGCTTCTCTCTCTCTCTCTTTCTCTCTCTCTGTCTCTCATGAGTAAATAAATAAAATCTTTAAAAAATAAGAATTATCGAAGCTCTTATTTACTATGCTAAACTTTATACATGCCTTTGATATTCTCATTGAATCCCAGCAACCACCCTGTGAGATAATATTATTAATAGTCCCATTTCCCAAATCAGAAACTGAGGCTAAAGAGTTCCAAAATTGCATGTTGAAGGTCATATAGCTCATGAATGATCAGGCAGGACTTTATATCCAGGCAGTGAGACCTCAGAGCCTTCAACTGAAAGCCTACAGACTTTCCCCTGCCCTTTCTCAAGAATGCATACTGTCAACCCAACTGTGATTTGTGTTTATGGGGCCATTCACAGTAACTGGGACATTATGGAGGAAGGGCTAAGACCATGGTGGGCTTTAAACAATACCAGCTCCTCCTTCACAGAGGTGCTGTGGCAGTATCTCCAGGAATCTTTACAACAACCCATGTGAGACAGAAGAGATTAACTTCATCATGCAGATGAGAAAGAGACAGAGAGATGGAGTGAATCATCCAAGCTTATGGGCAGGCAGTAGGAAGGAGAACTGGAGCCCACTTCAGCCCTAGGCTGGCTTCCAGGGAAATAGCTGCTGGATAATAAGTTATCTCACCTCTCTGAAGCCAAGCAGCCTTGTGTCTACACAGGAAAACGAAGGTAGATAAATGCAGGAATTCACAGCCCTATAAAAAATGAATTAAGATAAAATACGTACCCTTACTACTTAATGAGGGAGGTTTACGAACACAAATGCATATGACAATGACTCAGACGAGCATAATTATCTTATCATAAGTCAAAGGCAATAGATTTTCATTTCTAAGTAAATATTGCATTTCCTCGATCCTAAAACACACCTATTTTTGTTCATGTTTGGTCACTTCTGAAGTCCAGGTATAACTTAACCAGAGATGCACACATTCAGTATGTCTTTCTTACCATCCGTCCCCCTACAGGTTGGTATTGAACTGAAAATGTGTCAGTCAAAGTTGTTGCCTTAGAACTGAGGTCCCTGCTTCTTATCTCTGCCTAGGTAAAACCCCCACCCTATCCCTGCTCTCCTTTCCCTCTTTCAAGTCAGAAGAGGAAAACTGTGCCCAGCTTGTTAGGAGATAAGAGGTAGCCAGCACTCTCCTATAGGACTTGGGGAAGAACTAAGTCATTGGGGGAAGGGATCTTCTCTTCCCTGGCCCAGAACTACTATCTATTCTCTGATCTCTAATGGCAAGGACATGGGAATGGGTGACTGAGCCTGGATCCCTGGGCCCGGGGTCCACGAAGAGCATACCTTTGTGCAGCAGGACATGTGAGTCCAGAGAGGAAGAGGTTCACTGCAGACCCACTTAGAAACTCCATGGCAGAACCCAGTTCCAAATCCAAGGTTCTGGCTTTCCAGAATAAATGCTTCTCACTCTGTGGCCTCCAGTTGTTCTCTCAGACCCTCAGCCTGGAAGGAGCCCTGAGCTGGCTAATGAGGTAATGCTGCCTTCTTGGAGGCAGCACAGGCTATGTGCCCCTGGGTAAGTCATTTCATCTCCCCTCCTGCGGCTCAAACTCCCTCAGCCTCATTCTGTCCCAGACTCCTTCTCAGGATTAAAAATGGGCATCCTTCAAAGGCTACTACTCTTAAACATAAGAATCTTAAATGTAGCCATCATAGGCCAACAAGGGCCTCCTTCTGTCCCCTGAAGTTTTAAAAATAGTGTTAAAATGTAAAAAGAACACAAGAATCAAGAGAAAAATATCCAATCAGGAATCAGTACTGCTAGCTAGCTTCAGGCCCCGACCCTCACCCTTTCAGTCTGTGAAATGGGCACACTTTCCTATCTCTGAACTTGTTTCCCTCCCCTTTTGGCCTGGCCCCCATTGCTCCTAACAGGCTCAGGGGGGAGAATCCTGCTAGTAAAGTCTCTGAGCTCTGAGCTCTGTCTGGGGTGTCTGTCGAATTCAATCACTCAGAAGCCATGTTCTATCCTCCTTTAAAATGGCAGACAACTGGGATGCCTGGGTGGCTCATTGGTTGAGCATCTGCCTTCTGCTCAGGTCATGATCCTGAGGTCTTGGGATTGAGTCTCGCATCGGGCTCCCCTTAGGGAGTCTGCTTCTCCTTCTGCCTGTGTCTCTGCCTCTCTCTGTGTGTCTCTCATGAAAAAAAAAAAAAAAATCTTAAAAAAGAAAAAGAATCCCTGACTTTAAAAAAATAAAAAAGATAAATAAAATGGCACACAACAAAGACAGACAGATACACTTCAGTTTAAGCCTCCTTAACAAAACTTTCGCCTCAGGTGCTCTGCCTCCATCCCCAGGCACAGAACAAGAAAACAGAACCACCCAGAGGTATGGGGGAGGGTGTGTGCAGGAAAAGGAAGAGTAAAGAGGTGGATGAAGTCCCCAAGATAGCCCAAGGATGAGTCTCATCAAGGCAAATGGCAAGCAGCTCCCAAATTAGCTGAACCACTGAGCCCACCAGTACACAGGAAACACACCTCTTCCCAAAGTAGGGGGGTACTGGTTAGGAATCAGACTGCTGGATTCATGACCCCAGCTCTGCCACCTAACAACCTGTCTGACCTTGGGCCATGACTTAACCTACCTGTCAACTAGGAGTAAATAGTAGCTGCCTCCTAGGGTCATAGGATGCTCGGGACAATGCCCAGTACAGAGCTAATTCTAGGGTATTGTTCACTGCTATTACCTACCCAGAGTTTGACATACATTGTTATCTCAAAGAGTCTTCATAAGAAGCCTGGGAAGAAATAATTATTTTCCAGAAGAAAAACCTGAGGCTCAAGTCACACTGCTGATTTATAACAGGGCTGGGATTAAAAGGCTCTCTGTTCTTTCTAACCCCAAGTTCCACTGAAGCAGGTTCTCTCCCAGAGAGGGAGGACAGAAAAGAACCATGGTGGGGCAGGGGAAGAAAGACAGGCCAATGGGAAAGGCTCAAAGGAAAGAGCCTGGCTGGTAGGGCAGACAGATGGAGCATCTTTCCCACCCATGACCTCTCTAAATGGTGCTTGACAGGGAAGATGCTGGCTGCAGGCCAAGGGACTGTTGGGGGCTCCCGGTCTTTCCCAGCAGTGCTGGAATCTCTGAGCCTCTGTGCTACAGACAATACCACAGATCGGCTACTATGAGGGAGGAAGGACAAAGGACAGGCCAGACTGGGCATCTTTGGGTCAGGACCTGCACAGGCCATGGGGCTCTAGGATGACCACAGGCTAGGTTAGTCCAGTGACATCCTATCATCCCGAGGCTCTTCAGGTTCCAGATACCATGTTCTAAGAAAGGGAATGAGGAGGCTGGACTGAGAATGGGCAGAGTCACATGGGTTGGTGTACAGGATCCATTCCAGCAGGCAGCAGGGCAGGCCAGTGGGGAGGCAGGCAGGAGCCCATAGGGTTGGCAGCTGTGACCACAGGCCAGGCATCTCTCTAGCCACAAGGGTTGGCACAGGGAGACCAGACTGCCTTCTCAGACTGAAAAGAGGAGTCTCTTTAGGATTGAGAAACTCCTGTCCAGTGCCACTCTCCCATTCCCAGACTCACCAAACGTTGGGGCAGGAAAGGGGCTTCCCAAGGTTAGCCAACAGGACCTTCTTATTCTATAGTGGGGCAAAATAAGGTCCCCCAGAGGTGGAAGATGTAAATGGGACAAGAATTTGAGTGCCCCAACACCAACACCAGGTCCCATGGTCTTTTGGGGACACATATGAGACTCAGATCACATCTCTATGGCTCTGCCTCTGGATCTGCTCCCAATTAGCAATATGTACTATTTTATTCTAGGAGCTTCCTTCAGCTTGTGGTTTCTATAGTTCTGAGATACAGAGTGGCACGTATTCATCGTGTGTGTGTGTGTGTGTGTGTGTGCACGCGCGCGCCTGTGTCTACTCATTCAACAGCAAATATTTATCGAGTGCCTTGGGCCAGGCTCCATTTTAAGCCCTGGAGATAAAGCAGTTCACAAAATAGATGAAGCCCCTCCTTTTGTGGGGCTGACATTCCAGCGGAGAGACCTATAATCTCGTGGGAGTCAATGTAAAAGGACCCCCGTGTATCATTTGTGCCAGGACTCTGAGAGGTGGGGAGTGTCCTGGCAATATCAGTGAGAGCCACAGTCCTTCCCCAGGCTTACTTGTGCTTCCAAGGAGTCTTGGACAAATCTTGTGGAAGCCTTTCCTGAGCCCACATCCCACACCCCAGCTCCCTGCTCCCACAGCACCCCAGGGAGCTTCTGGCATTCTATGCCCTGCCTTGCAATCACTGATTTTGTTTTATGATTTCTGAGCAACATAAATAGGGAGAGCATTTCTGTCTCCTCTAATTGAATAAAAGGCTGATGGAATGAAGCCATTGATTCTGAGCTCCAGTTGCTCATCTGTACAATGGAGGCGATAACTATCCAGATGACTCCTGATGGTCCCGCAGATCAGATGAGACTACAAGATGAAAGGGCCTTCGAACCAGCAGGCTGCTCTTCCAGCAATAGTCCTTATTATGCCCCATAAAAATGGCACCAGTTAAGTGCCTCTCTCTGGAAAAGGACTCAGCCATGGAGATCCCCGGCATTAGCTGGGCTCGTGTGCTTGTACAGGA
Organism: Vulpes lagopus; assembly: GCF_018345385.1. Lineage (NCBI taxonomy): Eukaryota > Metazoa > Chordata > Mammalia > Carnivora > Canidae > Vulpes > Vulpes lagopus. The sequence continues at coordinate 69,852,260 of NC_054830.1, forward strand.
ACGTGGGAGTGAGCGCGGGTACAATGTGCTGGCCTGCAGGGCCAGTCCGGTCCCTCAAAGAGGCTCTGGAGTTTCAAGGAGGCTGCAGGGAGCAGGGACACAAGGCTGCCTAAGGCCAGCAGGGCACCAGATGAGTCAGCCCACGCATGGGGCAAAGGGGGGGGAAAGAAAGAAGACACCCTGGAGTCCCCATATCCATCCATCCGTCTGTCCGTCAGCTGCAGCCAGTGGCTCACCAGGCAGGACGGAAGCACTGCCCGGCCATAAATGAATGCTGGCTCCAGGCTGGCCGCCCGCCCTGGCCGCCTGCACGGAAGGCCGGACTTTACCCAGCAAATCGGGAAGGAACTGGAACCTCTGAACTTGGGACTTGGGCTCTGTCGATAAGGCCTGTGGACAAACAGAGGGCAGGGGCCGAGGCTCCCCTTTATACACACAGAAGCCCAGCTCCAGGCTGATACTACCGAGATCTTTGCCCTTTGGTTCAAACAGGAAATCTTAAAATGGAAAATGAGCTGCCTGAGGAAGGGGTGCGGCCACCAGCCTACAGGGAAGCAGGTTGTTCGAAGCAGAGCATTTGGGCTTCATGCAGGAGGAACCCAGCCAGCCCGGCCCGGGTGTTTGGGAGGGGGCAGGAGCCTCCTGGGGAAGGAGAAGGCAGCCAGAGGGCTGGGGAGAATCAGAGGCTCTGACCCACAGTTACACCACTTCTTCGTCGTGTGTCTTGTGGGGATGACCTCACCCATAGGAACCTTGGTTTTCCCATCTGTAAATGGGGCTAACAGTACCATCCATGTCAGAGAGCACTTGAGATGATCCAAATGAAGTCATGAGTGTGAAAGTGGCCTACAAATCACAAAGGGCTTGACTGGCCATCCTGCATCTCGGCCAAAGCCCCCTCAGAAAGCATTTCACAATCAAGAGGGGAAATCCAAAATAATACCTCCTGCTCCACACACCACCCCCATACACCCCCATGCTGGCAGTTCAAAGAGGAGAAAATTGGGAGAAGATAAATAATTAGAGAACCCCAGCAGTCTCCCTGCTGAGGTTTCCAGGTAATTATTCACCTGACAATTACTCCTCTCACGTTAATTCTACCTCCAGATCCTTCTGACAAGGTAAATTCATCTATGTACATCTCTAACTACCCTGCTTTGGTAAACATTCCAACGAGCTTGGATGTCCCATTAAAGGAAAAAAAAAAATTGAAGAAGTGAGACAGGCAGGAGAGAGAGAAATTAACTCTTGGTCATTACTGGCATTTACAGAATTAACCTTCGAGGATAATTAATGAGGAATCAAAGCCAAGGTAAACTTTATCCAGAGCCAAAAGGGAGTCAGTCACAGTAGGGTGGGAACCACAGGAGGCCCCTTTTCCACGGGGTTCACACCTCCCACCAGTAGGAGTTCAGAGGAGATTACTGGAAGGTTCCAGAACCTTCTGCCCAGGGCAGCAGTAGGGGCTGCACTTTCACTTTTAGGAAGAAACTTCTTTGTCTGGTGAAGTCACTCTGGACTCTCCCCTCCCACTGACAGACCAATAACCCTTCCAGGCCACCCGCAGCGGAGGCCTGGACATTTCCGGACCCAGCACATCTCAGGCATATCCATCCTGCAATAGTTGCTGGATGGATGAATCAATGCACTAATTCATTCAGTGTCTTAAAGCCTCTCCAATTTGCCAAACTCCACTGTGACTTCCCTTGGATTAAAGCTGTTGTCATCTTTTTGCCTAGACAAGAGCCTCTGATTGTTCCTCTGTTTCCAATCTCTCTCCCTCTCTTCCTCAACACAGACTTATCTTCCTTAAAAGACACACTGCAAAAGGGATCAAGGTAACATCTTAGCTCTGAACACAGAGGAAAATGTCATGGTTAAGACAGTGGTGGTCAATGGAGTCAAACAGCCTGGGGTCTGAAGTCTGGGTCAGCCACAGACCACCTGTGTGGCCTTGGGTAAGTTACTTACCATCTCTGAACTTCGGCTTCCTCATCTATAAAATGAGGCCAATAATAGAAGCTATCCCCTTACAGTTGTTGCATGCATTATGAGTTAGTGAAAAAATGCCTAGCACTTAATAAACATGAGCTATTAGCAGAAGCATGGTTATCATTGTCAACATCATCATCATTGCTTAAAATACCTTCACGGACTTCCCACTGTCCTCAAATTCAAAGCCAACCTCTCCACCATGGTACAGGACACCTGGGCCTTGCTTGCCTCTCACTCTTCCCACCCCCAGTCCAGCCACAAAGTCCTTGCCATTTCCTAAATGCTCCATTCTCTCTCCACTTCATCTCTCTGTATAGGCAGCTTTCTCTGTCTTCCAGGAACTGCATCTTGGGACCCAGGCACACACACACAACCCAAAGAAGCAAAACCTATCCTGGTTTGGGCAGAAAGCATGTATCAGGCTCAGAGGTGGATCTCATAGCCAGCCTAAGTTCATGTGTCTTCTATAAAGAACACTCCGGTTGTTTTGAAAATTCCAATAGTCTTTTGAAAAGCAAAGGTAGATATGAGTCTCCTGGTTTTAGAATGAAAGAACTATTTCCATTGACGACCAGTGACTTGCCCATGGTCACCACTTAGTAGAAGCAGGAATGGGATTCTGAGCCTTCCCAGACCACAGAATGGGGTGAAAGAACAACCACTCCAAGGTAGATCTGAGCCTGCATTCCTAAACCAGGACCTGGGGCAAATTTTCACCTCTCTAAACTCCCAGCTTTTTCACCTATAAAGTAGAGGTAAGAATGACTTTCTTACAAGGTGGTTTGGGAAGCTGAGTTGAAACATCTACTATATGAAAAAGTGCCTAGCCACTGCCTGGCCTTGAAAATGAAGAGCAGGGGATCCCTGGGTGGCTCAGCGGTTTGGCGCCTGCCTTTGGCCCGGGGCGTGATCCTGGAGTCCTGGGATCGAGTCTCACGTCAGGCTCCTGGCATGGACCCTGCTTCTCCCTCCTCCTGTGTCTCTGCCTCTCTCTCTCACTCTCTCTATGTCTATCATAAATAAATAAATAAATCTTTAAAAAAAAAATGAAGAGCAAAGGGGAGAGTGGGTGGGAGTGTGCTGCCCTGAGGCAGGGGCCAAAAATCTGGAAGTAGCATGGAAAAGGCAGAAAAAGCACCTCTGCCTCCACCCTGAACTTAGCGACCTTCACAACCTTCACCCTCCAAGGCCAAAAGGCAACTGGTATCCTTGACAGAGAGGCACAGATAGTTCAAGAAAGGAAGTGGAAGCAAGGTTGGGGCTGGAGAAACAGACCTGGGGGAGTCCGCATTCATGAGGAAGCTGCAATGATGTGATTAAGAGAAACCTCCCAGGGAGAGAGTTTAGGATGAAACCAGAGTTGCTCCCAAGACCAGGAGACAAGGGGGGGGGGGGTGCCTGGCTGGCTCAATCTGTAGAGTATGTGACTCCTGATCTCAGGGACATGAGTTCAAGCCCCACATTGGGCATAGAGCCTACTTAGAAAACAACAACAACAAAGGACCAGGGGGCAGGGAAAGAGACTTGGAAAGGGCAGGTACTTAAAATACACAATGATTATAGAATCATCACCACAGCAATCAGCTCAGAAATAGCAACTCTATTTATTCAACATTTTCCTCCAAGTGTTCTCTAAGAGATATTTTTATATTTCACTAAAAGAACAAATGATCCCACAATGCTAAGAATCATTTTAGGGGAGGGCAACCCAAGTTTTCTTCACTTTCCAACTAGAATATGGATTTCTCAAGGGCAAGATACAGACCCAGAACTGAGCCCAGGGCCTGCCCCAGGGTGGCCTCAACAGATTTGTGAATGGATGGAGAAATTAATGAAGAGCTGGCACTAAGATTAGAAGGGGAAATACCCAGATAGCCTTTAAGTTCTTATTTTTCTAATATGATTATTATGTTCATATAATAATAATCTGACTTTGCTACTAATCTTATTTTCCAAATGACTGATTAAGCTATTATATGAGAAAACTGTTTTGAATTAAACTAACCTGAATTAGCTCTTGCCTCCTCCACTTACCTCTCTGAGCCTCAGTTTCTTCATCCGTTAAATACATGTGATTTTGTGTTGGAATCTCTGTTGGGAAAAGTCAAGATAATGTATGTAAAGTACCACCCCTATGGCTTTCACCTAATATACAAAACCTAGTCTTCCAGACATAAAGCAAGTCCAGCAAGATTCAGAAGCAAAGCATTCACACTGCATTCTCTAACCACAAAGCAATTCAGTTGGAATTAAACAACAAAACGAAGAGAATCTTATGATTTTAAAAATTTATGAGCATATTTCTAAATAAGTCAAAGATCAAAGAAAGAACTAAAGTGGAAATTAGAACTTATATAGAGCTGAATGTCAGTGAAAATGCTACACATCAAAATTAATGAACATAGCCAAGTCAACACTTGAGGAATAGACAGCTTTACTTTAAAAAAAAAAAAAAAAAGACTTTATTTATTTATTTGAGAGAGAGAGAGCATGCAAGCAGGGAGAGAGGTAGATGAAGAGGAAGAGAGAATCTCAAGCAGGCTCCATGCTGAATATGAAGCTAGACGACACAGGGCTAGAACTCAAACCCCTGAGATCATGACGTGAGCCAAAATGTGAGCTTAACTGACTAAGCCACCAGGCACCCCTAGGAGGAATAGACAACTTTAAATGCTTAGATGAGAAAAGAAGAAAGGCTGAAATATGGTGAGCTAAATATTCAACTTAAGGAATTAGAAAATAACCACAGAATCAATCAAAGGAGAGTAGACATAAGAAAGAACTAAAAATGAGAGCAGAAATTAGGAAAATAGAAATGGAAATATTATAGCTTTAACAACATCAAAGTTCTTAATGAAGACTAGTAAAACTGATAAACTTTCAGTGAAAATGATCAAGAAAAAAATGGCAGAAGGCACATTCCTTTATTATTAGGAATAATAAAAGGGATGAGCAGACACCTGGGTCGTTCAGTCAGTTGGGCATCTGACTCTTAATTTCAGTTCAAGTCATGATCTCAGAGTTGTCAGATTGAGGCCCACATCAAGCTCCAAGCTCAGCATGGAGTCTGCTTGAGATTCTCACTCCCTCTCCCTCGGCCCCTCCCCTCACTCATATGTGCACATGCTCTAATAAATAAATATTTTTTAGAAATAAATAAATAAATGGGAAGAACAACTACAGATAGGGCAGAGATTAAAAAGAGTAAAGGGGTGCCTGGGTGGCTCAGTGGTTGAGTGTCTGCCTTCAGCTCAGGTCCTGATACCAGGGTCCTGGGATTGAGTCCTACATCAGGCTCCCGTAAGGGAGCCTGCTTCTCCCTCTGCCTATGTTTCTGCCTCTGTGTGTGTGTGTGTGTGTGTTTCATGAATAAATAAATATTTTAAAAAATAAAAAGAGTAAAAAACACCATGAACAGCTTTATGCCAATAAGTTTTAAAACTTAGATAAAATGGAAAGATTACTAGAAAAATATAATCCACCATAATTGACTAAAAAAGAATTAGAAAAACCTAGCTTTTTCTCTAACCATTAAAAAAATTAAATCTATAATTTAAAACCATCCCATAAAAAAACTCACAGCCCCAGTGGTTATAAAAGCAAGTTCTAACTAAATGTCAAGAACAGGTAATTATAGATAATTCCAACTCTTGCAGAGAACCAGAAGAGGAAAATGACTTCCCCACTCATTTGATGAGGAAAGTATACCTTTGATATCAAAATAAGGCAAATATAATATAAAAAAAGGAAAATCACTAGCCAATAAAATCACTAACCACATGAACGTAGATGCAAAGTCCCCAAACAAAAGTTTAGCAAATTAAATCCAGAAATTATAAAGAAAGATATTACACATTACCAAAATTTGACTTATCCAAGAAATGCCTTGCTGACATAAATTAGATATTTATTTTTGCTATTCATCATCATAACATATTAAGTGAGATGAATCACAAGATCATATGAGTAGTCACACAAAAAGCTCCTTAAAAATTCAACATTAATAAGTAGTTTAAAAAAACAGCTTAGCAAACTAGAAATAGAAAGAAATTTCCTTAACTTAAAAAATGACATTTATAAAAATCCAAAGTAAATATCATACTTAATGATGAATTATTAGAAGAATTTCCTTCAGAGTCAGGAAAAAACTTGCTAGTTTAAATTTGACATTTTTTGGAGGTTCTACCTCATGCAATTAGACAATACACATAAAAGAAAGGTAAGAAATTACCTTTATTCCCAAATTATATGATTGCCCACAGAAAAACATCAATAGAAACTATAAATTATTAGAAAGAATAATAAAATTAACAAAATTGCTAAGAGCAAACAAAACTCAAAAAAATTACACTTATAAAACATTATATTTTTATAACCCAAAAACCATCAGTTTAAAATGCAATTTTAAGAATACAATTTACAAAAGGATAACAAAATTCTAATAAAAAATGCTCAAGACCTTTATGAAGAAAGCTAACTTGCTAAATGACATTTTAAAATATTTAAATGGAAGCAAAGAGTGGAACTATGTTCACGGACAGAAAGTTTCGATATACAGATATCAATTCTCCCCAAATTAGTCTACAGACTTAATACAACTAAAATCAAAATATTAGCAGGGTGGGATCCCTGGGTGGCGCAGCGGTTTAGCGCCTGCCTTTGGCCCAGGGCGCGATCCTGGAGACCCGGGATCGAGTCCCACGTTGGGCTCCCGGTGCATGGAGCCTGCTTCTCCCTCTGCCTGTGTCTCTGCCTCTCTCTCTCTCTCTCTCTCTCTGTGTGACTATCATAAATAAATAAAAATTAAAAAAAATAAAATGCTTTAAAAAAATATATTAGCAGGGTTACCCAAGGAATGTGAACATCTAATTTGAAATGTATGAGCAAGAGTAAAGGCCCAATAGTAATTCAGACAATTAAAAAGTACAACAAAGAACAAATAACAAAACTCATCCTTCCAAACACCAGAACTTACTATAAAATTACAAGAAATTCAGATAGGGTAATGTTGATATGTGAAGAGACATATGAGAGAAGACTGAGCCCAGAAGCAGACTCATGAACTTACAGATACCTAAAATAGGAAAGAGTTTCAGTGCAAGTCAGTGGGTACACATTTACTATTCAGTAAATGCTTACAGGATAATCAGTTATGCATATAGAAAATATCATAATAATTTTGATCCCTATTTCACCTATAGCAAAAAAAAAAATCACTTTCAGGTATTCTAGAGACTGAAATGAAATACAAAACTTAAACTTTTTTAAAATGTACTGATAATTTCAGGGTTGAGAAGTTCTTAAATAAGACACACCAAAAAACATTTTAAAAACCAGCATTGGGATCCCTGGGTGGCTCAGCAGTTGAGCGCCCGCCTTCGGCCCAGGGCATGATCCTGGAGTCCCGGGATCGGGATTGAGTCCCACGTCATGCTCCCTGCGTGGAGCCTGCTTCTCCCTCTGCCTGTGTTTCTGCCTCTCTCTGTGTGTCTCTCATGAATAAATAAATAAAATCTTTAAAAGTAAATAAATAAAAATAAATAAATAAAAACCAGCATTATCAAACTGATAAATTTAAAAAGCATACTAAATAAGCATTAAGAAGTTCTTAAATAAGACACACCAAAAAGCATTTAAAAAGATATACCATTATAGGGATCCCTGGGTGGCACAGTGGTTTGGCGCCTGCCTTTGGCCCAGGGCACGATCCTGGAGACCCGGGATCGAGTCCCACGTTGGGCTCCCAGTACATGGAGCCTGCTTCTCCCTCTGCCTGTGTCTCTGCCTCTGTGTGTGTGTGTGTGTGACTATCATAAATAAATAAAAAATTTTTTTAAAAAAGATATACCATTATCAAATTGATAAATTCAAAAACCTCTTCTCATTCAAAACAATAAAGTGAAAAGACAAAAACTGAGAGAAAATATTTATAGTACTGATCAAGGAATAACAGAGTATGTACAGAATTCTCATAAAGAAAGGAAAGAAAGAAAGAAAGAAAGAAAGAAAGAAAGAAAGAAAGAAAGAAAGAAAAAAAATGAGCCAAATACATTTCTAGCCACCTCAAAAAAAGAAAACTTTGAAGGTATTCAATCTAATTAGAAATCAAAAAAATCCAAATTAAGAGCTGATCATTTTCATCTACCAGAATGCCAAAAATAGAAGAGTCCAGCAATACCTAGCATTGCCAAGGATCTGGAGTAGCTGGAACCCTTATAACACTTGCCATGGGAGTTTAAATATATAATCATTTAAAAAAATAATTTGCCATTTTCTAGTACATTTGGGGTTGCACATACCCTAAGACCCAGCATAGATGTAGGCAATAAATGAAGAACTCTTATCGTGTGAGCCAGGACACATACCTAAGAATGTTCATAAGCACATTGCTTGAAATAGCCAGCACCAGAAACAACCCAAAGGCTATCCACAGGATAACAGAAAAGTACTACAATTTAGGATAAAGTCATCCAATGAAATACTATACAGCAGTAAAAATGAATAAGCTAGAAATAGATCTATCATCATATTACAAACATAGGAGGAGTCAAAAAATCAAAGCAGTGTATCTTCTTGACTCATACAGAAAGGCATAATACATCTACTATTGGATCAGGAACATGGGGCAGGTGATCTACCCAGAGTCACCAGGTGACGGGTCCCCATAAGATTTCTTGGCACTTCTGAGCTCTAACATACACTATGCTGGCATTTATACAGATCAAAAACTTGCAAAATTAAACAACATATTGTTTTAGCGATGTCTAAATATGTGGAAAATGACGAAGAAAAGCAAGAGACTGATGAACAAACTTATCCCTGGGAAGAGAAGGAAGAAGACATGATGGGAAAGAGACATGCAGTGTATTCCGCGTTGAAACATTCTGTCACACCTGTACAATGTGACACTATATGTATCATATGGACCTATTTAAAAGGAGCAGAGAAAAAAAAGACCAGAAGAAAACGTATCAAAGCATTAACCACAGTTATCTTTGAATGATGGATGTCTTTTTTCATTTCCTTTTTTTTTTTTTTTTTGGTAGTTTCTAATTTTCTACAATGAACATGTATTTTTTTATAATCAAGGAAAGTAAGAAAATACTTTGTTTCACAAGACAAACCCCCTAAATGTGACGATAAATACCAGGCAGTTGAAAGGAGAAGAAAGAAGGAAAAAAAAAACCCACTAGGTATAAAAACAACTTTCCCTGGGTTGGATCTTCAGGCAATAAGCTACAATCTCAAGAACTTTTTCCCTTGAGCTATTCGGGTCTTACACAACAAAATAAGGCAAAATAAGCCTGTTGACTTACAGTGTTCAATCATCAGGTTAAAAAAGAAAAGAAAGAAAGGAAAGAAAGAAAGAAAGAAAGAAAGAAAGAAAGAAGAAAGAAAGAAAGAAAGAAAGAAAGAAAGAAAGAAAGAAAGAAAGAAAAGAAGAAAAGAAAGAAAGAAAGAAAAGAAAAAAGAAAAGAAAGAAAGAAGAAAGAAAGAAAGAAAGAAAGAAAGAAAGAAAGAAAGAAAGAAAGAAAGAAAGAAAGAAAGAAAGAAAGAAAGAAAGAGAAAGAAACCTTTTGTGCATTTAAGGAAAAACTTAAATGTACACTGGTCCTCCCCTGGCCTTATTTTTAGACTTACTGTAATTGGGTCTCCCAATACAGCCAAGTGCGCTTAGAAGATTTTGTTTTCCTTCTTAAAGAGTCATTTGTTTCTGTGTGCTGTGGAGGTGAGTGCAGAGCAGTCATCCTACAGGCAGGGACTTACCTTCAGATTGGCATGTTCCGTGGCATTCATCTTGCCGGCCTCAGCAGCAGCTAAATGATTTCCAGGGAAGGGATCAGGAACATGGGGCAGTGACAGAAGAGTAGGAGCCATGATGGTCAGCTGGGATTCCAGTCCACCTGATCCAGATGTCAAAACTGAGCCACCTGCCCTTAGTCTCTGGTGGGGAACCAGGTATGGAACTCAATGCCACTGGCTGTAGCCAGCTCTGCCTTGTGCCTTGCCCTGCCACTCTCAGACCCTTTTAGCACCGCAGTGATGTCCTACCTACCTGGATGCCAAGAGCCAGCTCTAGGGTTCCACCCAGGAGCCCTTAAAAATCTTTTTGTGGGCAATTATGAAGAAAGAAGGGAAAAAGAAAGTTGAGACAAGAGGAAAAAGGACCTTCAGAGTAACAACTAGTATGTCCTTGGTGCTTTGCCATTATTCCAGACAATTCTCACTATATTACATCATTTGACCTCAAAACAACACAGTGAATTCAGTAAGTTTTTGTTTGTTTGTTTGTTTTGCCTATTTTCCAGAGAATGAAACTGAGCTTCAAAGTGGTTAAGCAAATGGCCCACAGTCATGTGCTATAAAGGGCTTGATCCTCATCATATGGCTTTGGAGCTTGAATCTTAATATGATTCCTCCTACAGACTCTCTCAAGTACCCATCACAGGACTGTGAGGAGCTAAGTCTGCCTCTAAAATAAAAAGAAAAATTTTAAAGCTAGATGTGGCTCGGCTGCCCCCAAACATTCAAGGGTTCCTTATTTTTAGAATTCCACCTCTACCCCTGCAATCTCTCCCCATCATGACGCCCACACACCTACTCAAGTACCAAGTTTGTACAGAATGCCTGGGCACCCCCGAGTCTCCACCCCTGCAGATTCAAGTCGGTCTCTGGTTCTAACTACTGGGCTGCTCCCCATCTTGTACCAGCATCCTGGAATGTCTTCTTTTCAGCCCAGTAAGTCAAGGTCCACCTCTTCTAAGAAGTTTTCTCCAGTTTCATTAAATTCATTTATCTAATTCACTCAAGCTATGGATTAAGCACTACTTAAGCACTACCAATGACAGACCCTGTGAGTTAAATAATAAATATACAATTGAAATTTGTCAAGGAGGTCAAGAGAGGCTTTTCTAAAGAATCAGTGGTTGCTCAGAGATCTGCAAAGACAAGCGAGATAAATTAACAAGAAGACTGGAGGAGGGGTGAGTGTTGTAAACAGGTGCACACAGTTGGAGCACCATGAACTGACAAACCAGAGGCAAAGCACAGTTCTACCATAAAACAGCCATGGGAATATGGGCAAGTCATCCTGTCAGCCCTTCTGAAGGAGCCACTGGCACTGAACAAAGCAGACAGTGGTGCTTATCTCACCGTCTTACAATGCCATCATATTCGTAAAGCCCCTGGCACATGGCAGGTTTTCATTAAATGGTATACCCTTTCTTACAGAAAACTTCTCTCAGAGAGTAGAAATAAGCTTAGATGTCAAAACATGTTAATTTTTATAGGTGTCAAAATTTTAAAGCAAATGGTAAGATATTGTTATCAGGTCAACCCCAGATCCCTGTGGTCACCACCATCTGTTATGTGTGTCCATGCTCAAAGCTGCACTGGAGAGGACTTCACTTATCTTGCTCACAACTATCCCCAGTCCTAAAGCAGTGCCTGCCACAAAGTGCTAAGCTGGAAATGTGTGTTGAATGAATGTCTGTGACTTTCCTCATCCAGTAGACATCAATGGTTCTCAAAGACTGATTCTCCAAGCAGCAGTGGCTCAGAGCTTGCAGGAAATGCAAATTCACAGGGCCACCCCAGGCCTGTGAAATCAGAGACTATGGGGTGGGGCACAGAACTTGTGTTTTCACAAGCCCGCTGGAGATGCTGAAGCCCACTTCAGTTTAAGAACCACTGGTCTAAGGAGGCACCAGTGCAGCCCTGGCCCTCTTGTCGTGGCCTTGTCTGCACACTGTGAGGCCTAGAGCAGCAGAGCTCTGGTCCCTGTTCGTGCCCTGGGGTTTGCCGTAAACCCTTCCACTCCAGGCTCCACAGGCCTGCTGCCCCCTGTCCCAGAAAAGCCTGAGCTCTTAGGCTTGAGTCCCCCCCAATCTGTTATTTCATCCATTTGGAAAAAAATGTTGGGCAAGACCCTTTTGCTAGCAGGGGTGAGGGAGAGAATCTATTTTTAATAAATAACAAGCTGGAAAGACAAAAAAAAAAAAAAAAAGAACCACTGGTCTAGGGATGCCTGGGTGGCTGAGTGGTTGAGCATCTGCCTTTGGCTCAGGTCACCATCCCGGGGTCCTGGGATCAAGTCCTGCATCCGGCTCCCCACAGAGAGCCTGCTTCTCCCTCTGCCAATGTCTCTATTTCTCTCTGTGTCTCTAATGAATAAATAGATAAAATCTTTAAAAAAAAAAAAAAAAAAGAAGAAGCAGCAGCAGCAGCACTGGTCTAGGGATGAGTTCCTAGAGCACAGGGATTGGCTTATTGGGTTCTAAGCACACACAGCCCTAAACAAACTCACGAGGACTGAAAACTTACTGTCTCAAGTCTGACTGCAAAACTTAAGCCAAACTGGAGAATATCAGGACCAAACTGGTTCAGGGATGGGCCATCTCCTTTCACTGGCCCCAGGGAGATACCCCTACCTTTGCCGAGGATGCCCTTTCTCATCTAAATACAGTCAAGTCCCAACTCAAAAATCCCCTCTTCTGGAAAGCCTTCAGAAGTGATTCCCTATAAAAAATAGTGAAAGGGAATAAAGGGGAAAGAAGAAAAAATGAGTGGGAAATATCAGAAAGGGAGACAGAACATGAGACACTCCTAACTCTGGGAAACGAACAAGGGGTAGTAGAAAGGGAGGTGGGCGGGGGGTGGGGAAGACTGGGTGACGGGCACTGAGGGGGGCACTTGATGTGATGAGCACTGGATATTACGCTATATGTTGGCAAATTGAACTCCAATTAAAAATTAAAAAATAAAAAATAAAAAGAAGTGATTCCCGATGAAATGTTTCCTCATTGTATTCCCAGAGTATAGGCTTTCCTTATGACCTGCAGCCCATTGTGGTATACGAATTAATTTAGAAATATCTCCCCCTAGACATACACCATCCAATACAGTCACCACTAGCCACATGTGGCTATTGAATAGGACCAACAAGGCTAGGGAAAATTAAGATATGCTGTGAGCATAAAATCCACACTACATTTTGAAAAAAAATGTAACATGAATAAAATAATGTAAAAAATGTCATTAACAACATTCATACCGATTACACAATGAAATAATAACATTTGGGATATATTTGCAAATGAATTTCCCGTTTCAGTTTCCTGTTGTGGCTACTAGACAAGATAAAAATGCACATGAGGCTCTCTCTCTCAAATAAATAAATAAAAATCTTTTTAAAAAATCACATATGAGGCTCACATTATAGTTCTACTGAGTAGCACTCTCTAGACATTCAGAAATACACTATGATGGAGGCCAGGGCTCACTTACTTTTGGATCCTGATGCCCATCCCCTCTCTTACATATAATGGATACTCAAGAAAAGAATGTAGGGGGATGCCTGGGTAGTTCAACGGCTGGGCCATCTGCCTTTGGCTGAAGTCATGATCCTGGGTCCAGGGATCAAGTCCCACATCAGGTTCTCTGCAAGGAACCTGCTCCTCCCTCTGCCTATGTCTCTGCCTCTCTCTGTGTGTCTCTCATGAATAAATAAAAATTTTCAAAAAAAAAAAAAGTAAGAGAATTCAGAAATACCTCAAAGCCTACAAGAAATGTTGATCTTCTTAAGTATGGATATATTAATATCAACATCTGGGACCAATTCAGTCTGTCCCAAATCAAAGGTCAAAGAAAGAGGACAAGTTTGGAGAAGAAGGGGCTTAAAGTCCCGAGTTCTGATGTTGACCCCTTAACAGCCAGATGATTTCATGCAATTCAATCTCCTTCTCCAATAACAGCTGCCATGCCCACCCCATGGGCTCTGTTGGGAGCTGGATGAGAAAATAAATAGGAACCTATTGCAGAGACAATTAGCACCGGAGGAGTATGAGACATCATCCTCCTTTCTCCCACTCCATCCACTCCAGTTGTCTGGCTTAGATTTTCGAGAAAGCTATAGTGTGCAGACATTGTGTTCCCAGAACTTAAAGCTCATTTTATAATGCTTTGGGTGAGGCCAGAAACTTTACATGCACTATTGTTTCCCTTGTCTTTAAGCTAAATAGGATTTCACCCAAAGAGCAGAATTGGAGAAAGAGGGAATTGGAGGAGGTAACTAAGAGTAAGAAAGCTCCATCTCCCTTCCTCTTAGTTACCCAGATGATGCATCTCTGTCCATGTGTAGGGAACTGGAGGGAAAGTTATCTTCTTAGAGTTGAACATTGATCTTAGACTACCATTTCAAGTATCAAAAATTCAACAGCCCACCAGCTGGCATCAATGCAATTAACGGTCAATCCTCACTATTCCCAAATTATTTTTCCACATTTACAGATTCACCCGCTTGCTAAAATTTATTTGTAATCCCGAAGTCAGTACAGTGGCCCTCCCTCATCCACAAACAATACATTGAGACCCCTGGTGGATGCCTGAAACTGTGAACAGTACTGAACCCTATCTACACTACACTTTCTCCTACACATACATTCCTACGATAAAGTTTAATTTGTAAACTAGGCCCAGTAAGAGATGAAAAATAAAAGTCATAATAAAACAAGTATAACAATATATGGTAATAAAAATCGTGTGAATGTGGGGCACCTCAGTGACTCAGTGGTTGACTGCCTTTGGTTCAGGTCCTGATCCCGGGGTCCTGGGATCGAGTCCTGCATCAGGCTTCCCACAGGGAGCCTGCTTCTCCCTCTGCCTATGTCTCTGCCTCTCTCTCTGTGTGTCTCTCATGAATAAATAAATGAAATATATTTTTTTAATTATGTGAATGTCGGGATCCCTGGGTGGCGCAGCGGTTTAGCGCCTGCCTTTGGCCCCGGGCGCGATCCTGGAGACCCGGGATCAAATCCCACGTCAGGCTCCTGGTGCATGGAGCCTGCTTCTCCCTCTGCCTGTCTCTCTCTCTCTCTCTCTCTCTCTCTCTCTCTCTCTCTGTGTGTGTGTGTGTGTGTGTGTGTGTGTGACTATCATAAATAAATTTTAAAAAATTAAAAAATAAATAAATAAATAAATAAATTATGTGAATGTGATCTCTCTCTCAAAATATCTTCTTGTAGAGATGATAAGATGCCCACGTGATATAATGAAGTGAGGTGGGTGACTCAGGCATTGTGACAAAGTGTGGCACTATCATTGACCTTCCAACACTACATCAGAAGGGGGATCATCTGCTTCCAGACCACAGCTGACTGTGGGTAACAACCTGTGGAAAGTGAAACCGTGGATTAAGTGGGAGATACGGTCTTCATGATACTTTGGGGGTCATTTGTAGCATGCATAGAGCAGTAAAACACTGGAGTCCCCTGGACACATGCTGTTATGGGCCGAATTGAGTGCCCCCAAGAATTCACATATTGAATGAAGCCCTAAGCCCTAGTACTACCTCAGAATGTGACTATATTTGGAGACTGGGCCTTTATAGAGGTAATTATATTAAAATGAACCCATAAGAATGGGTCCTAATCCAACATGAATGATGTCCTTATAAGAAGAGATGAGGACACAGAAACACCAGGAGAGACCACGTACAGACACACAAAGTGACCATCTAGAAACTGAGGAAGGGGGCCTTAGGAGTAGCCAAACCTGCTGACTTCACCTCAGACTTCCAGTCTCCAGAACCGTGAGAAAACTAATTGCTGTTGTTGAAGCCACCCCATCTGTGGTATTTTACTACAGCAGCCCTAGCAAACTACTACACACATGTTCCCTTGAGGGCTGAATAAGTCAACTCTGCCTTCCTGTTTCAGCGCTCATACTGAGCACAAGTATCCTTTTCATGGTCTATTTAGGGCCACGTTGTTCATATTTTTGTACTTTTTGTTGGAGATTTCCCTGTTAAAAACAGCCCCCAAGTGTAGTCTTGACGTCCTGTCCATTGTTCCCAAGCACAAAAAGGCAGTGAAACGCCTTACAGAGTAAGTAGGTGTCAGATAAACTTTGTTCAGGCCTGAATTACAGCTGTTGGCTATGGGTTCGATGTTGATGAGTCGAGACTATAGATTAAATGAGATGTCTCTAAACAGAAACACACATACAACAAGGCTATGCGTTGAAGTGCTGATGAAAACACGTGACCAGAGGCTTGCAGGAACCTAACCCTGTATTCCCCTAGGAACAATGGTGCAATATTCACTAATTCAGTTTTCATGGTGACTTTATAGCTGCAGCATATAATGAAAATCAACTGGGTCCAGCAATTCTACTTCTGGGTATTTATTTAAAGGAAATAAAATCACTATCTCAAAAAGTTATCTGTACTTCATGTTCATTGCAGTGCTATTTACAATAGCAAAGACATGGAAACAACCTAAGCATCGGTTGACAGATGAATGGATAAAGAAAATGTGAGATACACACACACACATGCACACACAATGGAATATTAGAGCCATAAAAAAGAAAATCTTGCCATTTGTGACAACATGGACAAACCTCGAGGGCATTTCTAAGTAAAATAAGTCAGAGAAAGACAAACCTATGATCTCACTTGTGTGTGGAATCTGAAAAAAAAATAATAAATTCATAGAAACAGAGAACAGATTGGTGCTTGCCAGAGGCAGGAGGTGGTGGATGAGAGAAACAAGTGAAGTTAATCAAAGGAATAAACTTTCAATGTTAAGATATAAGATAACTACTGTTAATGCTATATTTTACATTTGAAAGTTGCTAAGGGAGTAGGTCTTAGAAGTTTCCATCACAAGAAAAGAATTTGTAACTATGTGTGGATACGGATATTAACTAGACACTTATTGTGGTGATCATTTTGCAATAAACGCATTTATCAAGTCACTGTTGTGTTGTACACCTAAAACGAATACTTTGTTATATGCCAATTATGTGTCAATAATAAAGAATTTATTTCAAAAGTCAACTGTTAATGTTTTTAAATAAATGAGTTAGGAGTTCTGCTCTTTGCTCCATTGGCTCTCACCATGCATCAAGACCCCTGAGCCTGCCACTCTTCTCATTTTTGAATTCGCAATTGCCAGCATACAGCCCAGTGAGGTTCAGTAGATATGTTCAGGGAAGAGAAGAGAAGAAAGAGCTGGTCATTTCTCCATGTTCATTAGTAGGAAAGCTTCAAATTGTTCCAAGGAGGAGTTATGTCACTCAAGCGCAGACATCAGCATGTGGACTAAGAAACAGAAACTAAACCCTTAATTGGGTAGACAGGTTCCAAATGTCCTGTTATTAAAGTTTTTTTAATGACACACCCTTCACCAGTTTACTGGTACATGGAACCCAGCACAGAAAATACCCAGACAATAATAAATGAAATGAGCAGCCTTTATTAGCTACCTGGCATGAAAGCATACCTGCCTCAGAAGAGGGAAACCTTTGGCCCCATTTCCTGAGTCACTCATCTATCTGGTGCCTCTCCTGTCCCATGGAAAGGTCAGAGGTTGTGGAGTCAAAGAGACATAGGCTAAGACTTCAGCTTCAGTTTCCTTATCTGTAATTTGGAGTTAATGGTACCTTATTTGTGGATTATTGACAAGATTGAGGGAAATTAGGTGGCTCTGCAATACCTGGCACATACTAGATTATTCAGTAAGGTTCTCGTGTTAGCATCTTATTTTGCTAGTGCACGTTTACTTATGAATATCGTCTCTCAGCAACCACTTCTCCTGCAGAAGAAAGGGCCCTGTGTCAACCTTTTAGTCCTTTAGCAAAGTTTTATTGTGCATCTACAACTTACCAAGCCCTGTGTTATAAGACAGGCAGAAATGCAAAGCTCATACAACCTTGTTCTGAAGGAACTCTCTCTAGTGTTGATGATCATGACTTCATATCTTAAATAATATTGTCTAAGTATCTTATATATCCCTAATAGAAGAAACAGAGTAAGAAGAGACTTAAGGATTCAGGTCTGGCGCTGTACAAATTCTGCAGAAAATACTATTGGTATGCTGGTGGGGGTAGGAAAATCTGAAAAGACTTCCTAGAAGAAGTGATGCTCCATCTAGGCCTTGAAAAAGACCTAAATCCAGAGAAGTACAGATGGGGTGAGAAAGGAGGTAGATGGGAGAAAAAGTGAACAGCTTGATTTTCACAAAAGCAGAAATCTGAACTCTGAGGGCCTGAGTGGAAAATCACGCAGTGAAATATGTCAGGTTAAATTTCTTTCAACACCTCCCATGCAAAAGCCAATCTTGCTCTTTCCTCCTTTTTTCTTTTATGAAGTTGCAGTTTTTAAATCTATTTCCTAAATTATATAAATACTGAATCTTCAATTAGTAAACTTAGAAAATTCAGACAAATGAGAAGTTCATTCAAATCACTCACGTTCCTAATCCCTAAAGATAACTACTGTTAATATTTTGGTGAATCCCTTTCTATAATATCATAGCACGCGTGTGTGTGTGTGTGTGTTATACTGAACATGTTATTTACAAACAAGGATCGTGGTGTCCATGTTTTAGAGTTTACTTTTGGTCACTTGGTTAACATGTTGCTGTCATGTTTTCAATGACAATAAATCTAGAGCTCCATGTTTTAGAGTTTACTTTTGGTCACTTGGTTAACATGTTGCTGTCATGTTTTCAATGACAATAAATCTAGAGCTCTATTGTTATCTTCCACAACTGTGGAGTATTCCACTGAAAGTACAAACCATAATCCAACCTTCTTGAAAAGCTCATCAGTGCCTGTGTGGAGTTCAGGGGATTTTCCTGTTTTCTGCTTTTTCGTTTTTTTCAAACATGTGATCTTTTTTTTCATTGATATATTGAAGGTGTACAATGTAATGATTCCGGGATCCCTGGGTGATGCAGCGGTTTAGCACCTGCCTTTGGCCCAGGGCGTGATCCTGAAGACCCGGGATCGAATCCCACATCGGGTTCCCAGTGCATGGAGCCTGCTTCACCCTCTGCCTATGTCTCTGCCTCTCTCTCTCTCTCTCTCTCTCTGTGTGACTATCATAAATAAATAAAAAATTTAAAAAAATATATTTAAATAAAATTTAAAAAAAAACAATGTAATGATTCCATATTTACATACACTACAAAATGATCATCACACTAAGTCCATACATACTTATAAAAATTTCTTCCCTTATAATGAGAACTTTCATGATCCATTCTCTTGGCTACTTTCAAATATGCAGTACAGTATTATTTACTACATTTACCATGCCCTATATTACATCCCCACCACTTGCTCATTTTATAATGTGCCTGTGTATGTGTATTTTTGTTGTTGTTGTTTAAGTAGGCTCCACATCCAGTGCAGAGCCCAACATGGGGCTCAAACTCACAACTATAAGATTAAGACATGAGCTGAGATCAAGAGTCAGATGCTCAACTGACTGAGCCACCCAGATACCCCTAATGTGTGTGTGTTTTAAAAATTGTTCTAATTATTATAAAATAAATATTTACTCAGATTGAACATTTGAAAAATACAGAAATGTAGAGATTTTCTATTTTAACTTTCTCATAAAAATAATTTTGAAATTAATATTTCAAATATTAATAATACTTCGAATAATAATTGGATAGGATAACAAATATTTCTATCAATATAAATTATCTAACCAACAAACTGGTTTCACTCCACACCCAAAAAATTCAAAATATAATAGTAATGCCTGTGGCCAACCCGGGTGGCTCAGTGGTTTAGCACCACCTTCAGCCCAGGGCCTGATCCTGGAGACCCGGGATCAAGTCCCATGTCAGGGTCCCCACATGGAGCCTGCTTCTCCCTCTGCCTGTGTCTCTGCCTCTCTCTCTCTCTCTCTCTCTCTCTCTCTGTCTCTCATGAATAAATAAAATCTTTAAAAATAAAAGAAATATTAATAGTAATGCCTGTAATGCTTAACTGGTGCCAGGTTTTCCTGATAGCTGACCTCATCCTCCTCTTTTTTCTTATAAAGAAAAATTCAAATATTATAATGCTGATAACCCAAAAATTGCATTATGTAAAATTTAAACTGTCTAAGGATACATGTATGTTTTTTATAAAAAGCAAACAAGTTCTACAAGAAAAATAAAAATATGTACAACTGCTTCAAAAATCATTTGGTCTGACATTCTCAAACTCAATTGATTTTGGAAATATATGTCTTAGATACATGCAAAGAGAGCAATTAACAAAGGTAGATTTTCTACATTATATATTTCTTTAATGCTTGCCATTTTATTCAATAAAGTGTTAATTTTTTATCAGATCAAAATTAACTTTTTTTTAAAGACAGAAATAAAGGAAAAATGAAATCATTCCTATTCCCACCACCTACTGTTAATAGCCTGGTATGTTTCCCTGCAACCTTTTTCTATGCGTACTTAGTAAGCTATTTTTTACATAGCTTGGATCATAGCATAAATATAATTTTACATCCTGATTATTTCAATCATAATGTAAAGCATTTTCCACTTATAAGCTCTTCATAAACATTTTTAATGGCTGTATAATATTCCATTGAGCAGCTACGTAATCTTTTATATAATGTTTCCCCCTATGTTTAAACATTTAGGTTGTTTCCATTTTTTCTCTATTATCCATAAAGTTTTGAGCTTGATGCATAAATCGAGGTCTGCACTTTAGATTATTTCCTTATGAGAGATTCCCAGAAGTAGAATGACTAGCTCTAAGGCAACGAACATTTTTCAGGCCTGCAATACATACTGCCAAAAAACTTTCCCAAAAGGGTTGTACCATTTCACACTCCCACTAATAGTGTTGCTCATTCCATTTTTAATAGCATCATGTGACTGAAACAGCCAATAGCAAGGTTTGAATAAATGATCATACATCTCACCAGTGAATTATACAGCCCATGAACTTGATTATGAGGCCTGCATAACAACATGGAAAAATAGTTATGCAGCAATGTCAAGCAGAAAATAGGATTGAATGTAATTGCCACTGCAAACAAAAAATAACAATAAGTCTGCATAATGATGAGGAACTGGGGAGAAAACCACCGCACTGACATGGAAGGAAAAGTGTGGCAGGGTGAGGACTTCAAGATTTATCATTGCTCCTCCCATTTTAATCATCTTCATTCTCTGTGTTATTTTCACCTTATCTTGCCATAGCACATATTTAATTACAAAAACTTTAAACATGGGCAAAATGTTCAAGCTACAAAACTGCATACTACAGGATTTTTCAAAAGCTGCTACTGCAAAATTCTAGCATTTCCAAGGCTGGCCCAAGCATTTTCGTGGCTAAAGGATCATGGTGGTCTTTTCTGAATTCCCAGAAATAATTAAGTCAATGAATGGAATTTTCTCAAATGTAAATTCTCCCATGATTTTTTTTTTTCCCCTCAAACCTCTGGCAACAGCCACCACTCTTCTGCTAGCAGATGACAAGAATGAAGACTTCACAAATAGTAACAGAAACCCACTGAAGCAGCTGGTCACATCCTATAGATCATGCACTCATGGCTGTACTATTTTACCCAGCATAGACGACAGTGATGCTTTCTGTTAGCAGGACTGTTCCAGGTCCTGTGTGACCCCCCAAGAGCACTGTGATGTCAGCTGCTGAAGCTCACCAGCTGAAGAGACGGGCGAAGCTGAATTCTGACCCCTCCTATCTGTGCCCCTCCGCCCTGTTCTGGGGGGGAGAAATGCCAGAGGATGACATAACCTACGGCTGATGGGGTCTGATCCCCAAAAATCAATGAGATAAGCAACGGTCTCCTTGAGTGAAAGCCCCTGCCCCCATGCCTACGCCAGTGTTCTCTTGCCTTCAGTCTCTGCCCTCATCAGTGCACACTGATTTGAAGGAGAGCTACTTAACCTCTACTTCAATCTGTTCCAGGAGCCAATAGCACCAATACAGCCTTAGCAACTTGCTAGAAATGCAGAACGCTAGACCTCACCCAAGACACAAGGAGTCAGAATCCGCATTTTAACAAAATGCCCAGGTGATTCACATGCACAGTACATTCGAGAAGTGCAGCTAATGTCATTCTTCTACCCATACAGTGACAATGGCTCCCTGTGACCTGAAGAAAACCATCTAAACTCAGCAATCTCATTCCAGCCTAGCTACCCAGATGCTCCTCAATTAATCCCCATGTATTCAACATTCTGAGTACACTAGGCTTTCTCAAGCTCAACAAAGCACAGCTTTATATGTGCAATCCCCTCTGCAAGAATGCCTTTCTATAAAAGGTGAAATCACACTCAGCCTGCAAAACCCAGCCCAAGACCTCCTCCAGGATGCCTGCCAGGACTCCTTTTCCCACACATTCCCCCACTGCTTCTCCCTCTGCTCACCACAGTCCTCATAGATTAAGTAGTCCATGTGCATATATGTGTGTGTATACCCTATTAGATGGCAATTATCTGTGGGTGCCTCTGCAGATATTTCATTCAATTTGTTAAACAAAAATGAATGAACGAATGAATCAATGAACAAATGAATGAATAGTATTACCTCTGGCTCTGCCAGCAGAATCACAGATGTGATTTTTCTTCTTTGAAAAATGCCCTATCTCATGGGGACATTGTGAAAATCAGATAAGTTTTGTGCTGGAAAAGTACTTGTAAACCACAGAGATCTGTGGGATTCAGATTAGGCTCAGCACTTCCCAAGGGCCATTCTGGGATCTGCCTGGGGTTGGCCCCGTGACAATGACCTGAAGGGATACTGATACACAACAGATTCCAAGGTCCCACCTGCAGAGATTCTGAGTCAAAAGGAATTCAGCATTTCACAGTATGTGTTTCAGTATGAAGCCCAATCTGGAAACAGCTGGCCTGTGAGGCTCACCTCATTCCTTGACCCAGGGCCTAAACTAGGGTAAGGGAAGAGAGGGAGTGGGGTACAAAATGAAAGGGCCCTCACTCTCAAGGTCGTGCGAGTGCAGAGGCTGTCATCTGAAAGAGGGCCTCCTTAAAAACCATGCCCCCAGGTACTTCTCCTGCCATCCAGTAGTACTGGTCCTGCCTTGACCACCCCAGCAAAGGAGGCCCAGACTCACGTGTTCACACATCTGCCCCTGACCGCTGCCGCATGGCCCTCCACACTGGCCATCCTGAGAACCTGGCTGGAGCCTGCTGCTTGGGGGAGCTCCCAGCCCGTGGCCACAGGCAGGCCCAGGTGAGCTGAGGACAGAGTGTCCTCAGGGCCTTGGAATTCCAGGCCCCACCACCACAGCCCCATTAACAGTCTGTCCTCCCTTAAGTGGGGAAGAGGCCGACTGATCCTAACCTCATGCCCCACGAAGTCTGACCACCTCAGGGCAGCAGGGTCCTTTGAAGAACCTAATGCCTGGCACCCAAGCAAGCAAGATTTCCTCCACTCTTCAGACCCTGAAAGCCGGCCCTGAGCAATCCTGGTGGTCAGCACCCCATCAGGCTTGTGGGGACTGTCCCCAGGCTGCGCATGCACGAGGGCAGATAAACACCCACTTTCCAGGCTGCTCACTCGCCACTCTTTCTGCTCCCCAGAGGGCACAAAGCTCGATGCCTGACCTCCCTCTTCATTCCTCATGGGCTGCCATGGCTGTGTGCACCTAGTGTGCATCAAGCTCAGTGGAAGGCACATGGCATATATATTTCTTTTTTATCACCGTTGCAACCCTGGCAAGGTAGGTACTATAATCACTACTTCACAGGTCCGGAGACTGAAGCCTAGAGATGAGGGGATTTGCCCAAAATCATGAAGCAAGTTCACAGTGGATCTGGGATTTAAGCCCAAAGCCTTCTGTGCCCCTCCTCCTGTCTCTGAGTTTGTTTTTTCACACTTTATCCCCTCTGCTTTGTATTTCCAAGTCCCTCCTCTGTGAGCTTCTGCAGACAACAGCCACCAGCAGCCAGGGGGGTTCTGGCCGCTTTCCCTGAGGGTACTTCCTGGAATCCGACACTGGATTCTTTAAAGGCTGTGGGTTTTGTGTGTGTGTATGTATCTGTGTGTGCATATGTGTGTGGGGGTGCACATTTGTACCAGGGACCTACTTAGTAGTCACTGACATCTTCTCAAAATAATGTGCTTACATGCATACAACAAAATACATAGGATTACCACAAAAAAAGTCGTATAAAATCCCCCCGTATATATTTTTAAAATATTAAAAAGCAAAATTGTGATACAATAATATGGGCACCTTTATTAATGTATTAAATAAGATCTAATGGCGCATATAATTTCTAAGAAGTGGTAAGCATAAATGATATTTGAGAAATCTGTAGCAACTATCATTTGATATGAAAATATCTGTAGTTTCCAGACACAATACATAGACACACGCACTCACACTTGATCACCACACATTAGCAAAAGCCAAATGGAAGCCTCAGGTTACAATCTACTGCCGTCAAAGGCTAAAGGCAGGCGCCTGGGTCACTCAGTCTATTAAGCTTCTGCCTTCAGTTTAGGTCATGGTCTCCAGGCCCTGCTATCAAGCCCCACATTGAGCTCCTGCTCAGCAGGGAACCTACTTCTCCCTCTCCCTCTGCCCCTCACCCTGCACTCACTCATGCACTCATGCATGTGTGTCTGTGTGTACATCCACTCTCACTCTCTCTTTCTCTGTCTCAAATAAACAAAGTTGGAAAAAAAAAAAAGAAGGCTAACGGCAATGCAAATAGGCTGCACAGACTCCACCTACTGACATTTCCTTAAGGCTTTTTCATTTACAGTGCCTACACACAAATTTTCATAGGGTTCCCCAGGATCACCCAGGAAGGAGGTAGTATTCCCATTCTTAAAAAGGTGGGAAACAAAGGTTCTCATTCAAGGTCACAGCCAGTGAAAGAAGGAACCAATGGATTCACAGACCTCTGTTGCCCTTTCTAACATCTCTTGTTACTCTTAGCCCAGAGCTGATAAGCATGTTGGGGTAAAAAGTAGAATGTATATATGGAAGTATTATTGCATTATACATTCGGATTCCCTTATAATTTTGTGGAGTCTTCCAGAATTACTCAAGCAAACTGTATCACACATGAAATATGCTTCTAAAATTAAACTAAATAGGAAGGAACCACTAAACAATCCAAAGTATGGCATTGGAAAACAGAATGTCCAAACTCAGCAGGCTGGCCAGCATGGATGCTGGGGATCACACAGGTAAGAGTGAAGGCAGATAGAGGAGTTTGCCAGACAGCAAAGAAAGGGGTATGGAATATCTCCGATTCATGGAAAATGGGGAGCCACAAGAAACCCATCAAGAGAAACCCATCAAGATACATCCACAAAGGCAAAAGAAACAAAAGCAAAAATGAACTATTGGGACTTCATCAAAATAAGAAGCTTTTGCACAGCAAAGGATACAGTCAACAAAACTAAAAGACAACCTACAGAATGGGAGAAGATATTTGCAAATGACATATCAGATAAAGGGCTAGTTTCCAAAATCTATAAAGAACTTACTAAACTCAACACCAAAGAAACAAACAATCCAATCATAAAATGGGCAAAAGACATGAAGAGAAATCTCACAGAGGAAGACATAGACATGGCCACCAAGCACATGAGAAAATGCTCTGCATCACTTGCCATCAGGGAAATACAAATCAAAACCACAATGAGATACCACCGCACACCAGTGAGAATGGGGAAAATTAACAAGGCAGGAAACAACAAATGTTGGAGAGGATGTGGAGAAAGGGGAACCCTCTTACACTGTTGGTGGAAATGTGAACTGGTGCAGCCACTCTGGAAAACTATGTGGAGGTTCCTCAAAGAGTTAAAAATAGACCTGCCCTACGACCCAGCAATTGCACTGTTGGGATTTACCCCAAAGATACAGATGCAGTGAAACGCCGGGACACCCGCACCCCGATGTTTCTAGCAGCAATGTCCACAGTAGCCACACTGTGGAAGGAGCCTCGGTGTCCATCGAAAGATGAATGGATAAGAAGATGTGGTCTATGTATACAATGGAATATTCCTCAGCCATTAGAGATGACAAATACCCACCATTTGCTTCGACGTGGATGGAACTGGAGGGTATTATGCTGAGTGCAGTAAGTCAATCGGAGAAGGACAAACAGTGTATGTTCTCATTCATTTGGGGAATATAAATAATAGTGAAAGGGAATATAAGGGAAGGGAGAAGAAATGTGTGGGAAATATCAGGAAGGGAGACAGAACATAGACTCCTAACTCTGAGAAATGAACTAGAGGTGGTGGAAGGGGAGGAGGGCGGGGGGTGGGGGTGAATGGGTGACGGGCACTGAGGGGGACACTTGACGGGATGAGCACTGGGTGTTATTCTGTATGTTGGTAAATTGAACACCAATAAAAATTAATTTATTAAAAAAAAAAAAAAGAATGGTGCTCCAAGATCACAAGGCTCAGTGCGGGGCAATAAACACCTCCTGGTTTGTTCCCTACAGGTCCTGCGCGAAGCACTGGGTGAGAGCTGGGGAGAGTCAGGTGGAGGTAGAGGTGGAGGTGGAGGTGGGGGGGGGTGAGAAGGTGGGGGTGGGGAGGTAGGGGAGGGTGGTGGGGGATGGGGGAAGAAGGTGGGGGTTGGGAATAGGAGGTGGGAGTGGTAAGGGAGAGAAACAAAACAGAGTTCCAATCTCCAGAGAACAAACACTCCCCACAGTACAACCAGTATCAAAACAGAAAGAGGCTCCAGGAAGGCTTACTGGGGGACATGAGACCTGAATATAGAATGGATGACAAATAAGAGTGATCCAGATAAGGACCAGGGGACTATTAGGGCCTTTATAGCAACAAGAACAGCTTTGGGGAGGAGGGATAACAAATGTAAATAGGCAAGGGGTGCTGAACACCTGCTATCTGACCCCTGGACTCACACTGCTCACTTCTTCACTTTACTCTCTGCCCCAGGAGGCTGACCTTTATGGCCTACATCAGTGATAATCTTGACCCTGACTTCTGGTCAAGTTCAGCATATGGGAGGCACTGGCAGGAAATAGGAGGAAACGGGAAAAGAGGTTGATATATTGACCCTCTGCTTCTTTCCCCTTGACCCTTCAGGTCCCAGGGAGTGGTCAAGATGTCCACTATTACTAGTCTCAAAATACTGCCTTAATGCTTTTGGTCTCCTAAACCCCACCCAACGCTTTGTAAAAATCACTTTATTAAATACCCTCAAGTGTACAGTCTGTGTTTTGCTACGACCATGACTGATATATAGTAGGCATGGAGATTTCCCATTATCTAGTTACAATATGACAATCATCTAAACTATGGGAGCAGCAGGGACACTACCCCATGAATATGCAGCACTTAACAGTTAATAGAGACTTCTCATAGGCATGGATTTATTCACAGCTCACAACTACCCTGAAAGCACCAGGTAAGTCAGAGCTAGGGATCAATCACATCTCACAGATACAGTAGCAGGAGGCCAGAGGCATGGCTGGTCAGTGAGAGAGCCAGAGCCCGCAGGCTGATTTTTTTAATACTAATCCAGTCCCTTTCTACCAACACAACTCTAAATAGGACTAAAATGGAGAAAGAGACTCAAGAGGTCTTTCGTGCACAAATACACATACCTTCATCAGGGATTAGTGATTCATTCAACAAACATTTATTGACCTCTGACAGGGTTTGCAGACCTATATTAAAAGCTGACAAATGAAGATTAGATATGGAGAGAAGAAGAATGAGTCAGAGGAGGAGGGGTGGCCCCGTAGGGCAGTGGACAGAGCGGTGGCCCTGGGATCAGGAGATCTGGCTCCCAGACCAAATCTAGGAGTGGTGGCTCTGCTCTGGTTTTAAACAAAAGTCAAGTCAATGTCAGGTGCAACTGCAAAGCTTAAATCTCTTTAACAGCTTTAAACATTTTTTTTTTAAGATTTTATTTATTCATTCATGAGAGACAACAAAGAGAGGCAAAGACATAGGCAGAGGGAGAAGCAGGCTCCATGCAGGTAGCCCAACACGGGACTCGATCCCAGGACTCCAGGATCATGCCCTGGGCTGAAGGGAGGCTCTCCACCACTGAGCCACCCAGGCAACCCAGCCCTAGGCATTTTAAAATGACATCCAAGACCCTTCATCACTGAGCCCTTACTTATCTTTCCAGTCTCACTGCTGGAGGCTCTGTGCCTCCCACCCTGCTACCTTGGCACTAGGAGCTATCTGCAGCTCTCCATAAGCTACGCTTTCTTTCTTACCTGCAAAACTTTGCACTAGCTGTTCCCTATGCCTGAAAGGCTTTTCCCCACTCCTCAACCCACTTTCTTTACCTGGAATGTGCTCCCTCAATCTTCAAGATTCAATTCAGGCTCATTACTGCATCCTTAGTAGCAACCAGCACAATACCAGACACAGCAAAAGCCCCTAATGTTTTGGAGTTAACGATTAATTAGTTTAGCAATAATAATAATAAAAAAGTTAGTATGTGGTGAGTATATTCTGTCTCCATGAGATAATAACTGAAATGCCAAACAAACTTTCTTGAGACTAGGAACTTGAACTCTGTTGAAGAGTAAAGTGAGTAGATGGTTGGATAGGTAGGTAGTGGATGAACGAACGGAGGATAGGTGAGAGAAGGTGAGTAGAGGGGGAATTACAGAGATAAGTGGCTTCGGTTTCATGAATGGATAGTTGGATGGATGGTATGGCTTGCATGAACTTAATCAAAAGGAATTTGGGGGCCCAGTCTCAAAGTGGTGAGAAAGGGCGGAAATCTAACTGGTGAGTTTGGGACTGCAGATCTTGGTATTAAAAGAACATCAGGAATCTCACTAGCAAATGAAAGGTCTGCTGGTGAACAAGGAACCATCAGTACAAAGGCTTCAGTAGATCAGAATCTGCTGTTCCAGTTGTCCCTGAGGATAATGCCAGCCATGAATGTCTGTTGACTGAATGACAGGATGGTATGTGACGGAAGCCTCCTGAGGTTAGGTCTAGATATAGAAATCCGACCTTTCGGCTTAGGGGAGCCGACAAAAACATCGCTAATTCCTGTGATAAGACAACAATGAAGGAGATGGGAGATGATGGAAAGGTGCACAAGCTGCTGTTAAAACAAGGTAGAAATTCTCTCCTAGGGTCCAGAGCTTCTACCTGCAATTTCTGTACACAGAGCAACAGGTCCTAAACCAGCATGCCTCCCCCCTCAGATTCTTCAGCATGCTCCCCTTTGGTGGGCTTTCTTGAATCCTTAAGTGTTCTGACAGACAAGTCCCACGTTGCACTGCTCCTCGGGAACCCGTGCTCCACTTTAGTCCCTGCAGGTCCTCCCCACAGAGAGGCTATTCAGTGCCTGTCAAATCTGTGCCTTCCAGAGCTGCCAGAGGGCTGGAGAGAGCCCCTGGAGACCAAACCAATGCTGCTGAGCCCAAAATTATTAGGGTGGGGCTGAGTGTGCTTCAGAGCCAAAGATAGAGCATCCACAAGAGTCTGCTTTCTATGATGGCCAGCACTGAAAGGAGATTTTTTTTTTTTTAGAAGTTGTAGTTAAAGAGAGAGAGAAAATTCAGAGTTAGCGAAGAAAACAAAGAGGTTTCAGAAGCACCTTAGCACTGACCAAGCCCTTCCACATCGTTTCCATTTTGATCTCCATAGATTCCTTCTAAGGAGGTTCTCTCCTTTGGCAGTGCAGTAGAATCACCTGGAGAGTTATTTAAAATCCTGATGCCTTGGTCAGACCCCAAAACACGTACTTAAGCATCTCAGGGATGGAGTGCTTCCAGACCACAGTTAATTCCAATGTCAGCCCAGGTAAAGACAAGTATTCTGGGTACTATCCCCATTTGCCAAGGCTTGGGAGCCTCCAGGGGAGTGAAGCAAGTCGGTTCCAGGTCTCACAGCCCATAGAAGTGAGTTTCAAAACCCGGTCTTCTACTCACTCTCAGACCCATCACCCTCTGTGTTCTCACAGGTGTGGCTCCCATGGCCACATGGGAAAAACAGTTTCTAACACACTGATATCTTACTGTATGCAAACACCCTGGTAAGCACTTCATATGTGTTAATTCATTTCATTCCCTACATAACACTCAGTTCCAGGATTTCCTGCTGTCGGATAGTTTGCTTTACACCATTTCACTTCTATCAAAGACCGTATTATTTAATACCTATTTTCACTAACAAAAACCCAAAGAGGATTTTTGCTGTTATGAAATGGTCATTGCTTCTTTACTCTATGCGTTTTGGCTTACAGAAGGTTTGACAGGAATGCTGTGCTTTTGGATAGGGGAGAAACCTGTACTGCAATTATCCCTAGTTTACAGATAAAGAAACTAAGGCACAGAGAGTTCAGGCCCTTACCTAACATCACACAGTAAGAGAAGTTGCCATTTAAGGATCTCCTTTGGCCGGCAGGAAGTGTCCCTGCTCCTGAGGACTTTGTCCTAGGCCCTCTTCTAGTACTCTGCACTCCCAGAGATCTCATGTCTTCCCATGGCCATCTTCCCAAATCATTGTCTTCAGCCCATATTTCTCTCTTGAGTTTCAACCCTTTATATCCAACCACCATCTGGATATGTCCTTTGAGCACCACAAAATGAAGTTTTGAAAAATTTATCATGTTGCCCAAAATTCTTGTCCTTCACATACCACCTCTCTCTGAGAACTGGACCATCCCCCATTTCTTTGCTCAAGCCAGAAGTGACTGTTGTCTTTGAATCTATTAGTTCCTTCATCCCCCATGACCAATGAGTACTCTTTCCTATTCACTCCTTTCTCTTGACCACTGTCCCACTCATGCCTTCACCCTCGTATCACACATAGGAGTGTTGTCCCAAATGGCTACCTTGCCTTAGTCTCTCCTCACCCACTCTAAGACTGATCACTCTAAAACACAATTCAAGGACACCTGGATGGCTCAGCAGCTGAGCATCTGCCTTTGGCTCAGGTCATAATCCCGGGTCCTGGGATCGAGTCCTGCATCAGGCTCTCTGCTCAGCGGGGAGCTTGCTTCTTCCTCTGCCTATGTCTCTGCCTCTCTCTCTCTCATGAATAAATAAAAGCTTTAAACACACACACACACACACACACACAAATTCAGCTCATGACACTCCTACAATTATTTCCAATGGCTTCCAAAAGGACAATTATCCAAACCCCTCATTTGGTTTTCAAGGTATGTTAAACCCTCCTGTATACAAAGAACTTAAGTTCTTTGACCAAGAGACAAGAAAAGACATGGGACAAGAATCTAAATATAAGAGGTTGGTATCAGTCCTAGAAAGAGGGACCCTGGTATAAGTGGAAATATTGCCAACTTCCCATTTAGAGTCTGAGGGCCACCTTCTCCATGGAACAGCAGCAAACGCTCCCATGAAACCCATACATTTAAAGATTGAGGTTCCAGCCTCATTTCCCACCACCTGGTCTCTCTGCTCACACCACATGCATGCTTTGTTGTTTCCTATTTGCATACACTATTTCATGTTGCAGCACTTTGGTGCCTGCTAGTCCTTTGGCTTGAATGCCCTTCCTCCCTTCCCTTCCTGGACACTTACTCAAGCTTCTCTCTCTCTCTCTCTCTCTGGACTCCAGTAACAACACTTGCTGCTCATATTATAGGTATTATCTCCTAAAAACTCTCTCATTCAAAACTTTACAGAGCTTAGCACAGTGCCAGACATAGAGCAGGAACACCATAAATATTTGTTGACTAAATGAAGGCAAATACCATTCTTGGTCAAAGAAATTTGAGTTAATAGAACACTTGAAACAAACAAACAAAAAATCTTCCCAACAAGATGATGATGATGATAAGTAGCTCGCGTGAAAGGCAGTCTTATCAGCACCACCCCTGTACAAAGCACTGTGCAACACAACATGTATTAGTAATCCAGGAAGCCTATATTACCATACTCATTTCACACATCAAAAAGTGGAAGCTCAGAGCAGCTAACCACCACTAGGAATTGTTGGGGTGTGGACTCTGGTCTGCCTGTTGCTACAGTCCACATTCTTCATTGCCGTGCTGTACTTCCAAAGATATTTTTGAATATTTGATACCACCTCTATAACTTGGTCATGTATTCAGGACATGAGACTCGTAAAAGTTCATTTAAATCCGATCTTTTTTTTTTCACCTTGCTGATTCCTTAGACAGCCTCTTCCATCTGAAACCACAAAATAGGAGGAGGTATACTATAGTGGGGAGGATGTATATGTATATGATTTATGATATAAAGCACTGAACTCCTCATTCAATCATAAATGCCTCTTCCCATCAAGTGTACCAAGCAATTTCCACATCTGTTGTGTCATTTAACTCTAAAAGTCCATAGAATAGGCTGTAGTCCTTCTGCCTTTCAGACTAGGAAACTCTCAGCCCAAAGGAGATCAAATGATACAAGCATCTATGGTGATGGCACCCGGATGGCTGAAGCCCACCTGGTTCCAGAGAACGTGCACTATGCCTTTTCACTGCACAGCTGTGACCTCCTCACACCCTCAGCCTGGTGCCACCTAATGAGATGGTGTTTTGACGATGAAAAATAATTATTTACACATATTCCAAATATTTGGGGTAGAAATAGAGGTATAGCTATACAGAGATCAGGAGTATTTTGGAACAGATAAATCAGAAGGAGCTGGGCCTGTATGCTGGCTGATGTGATTGAATGATAAACCTAAGGGGGTATAAGGAAGTAAGGGCCTATACCAACTAGCAATGGTGTTTGGATTCAAGCAAAAGTATTTTGTTTTGTTATATAGTATTTTGTTGTTGTTTATAAAGTATTAACCCTTTAGCTAAATGTGCAGTCAACTAAAATGAAAACGTTTTGCACAACAGTACAGCTGAGCCTCCCCTCCTCTCATTCATGTGTCTGGCCTTAAGCAATTGAGTTTGGGATCTGACAAGTACATAGAGCCACTTCCATCCTACCCAGGCTCAAACTCCTTGTTTCCCTGTCTCCTCTTAATTGCCACCTCAGAGAGGCCTTGAAAAGAGTAGAAGAGAACCAAACAGACTCACAGCTCCCTATCACACTTCAGGAGGTCATGTGAGGACATGGGCCACAGCAGGCCCTGGCCCCATAGGTTTTCTTGCAAGGTCTCCAAACCAACTGCTACTGCAGTTGCATGCCCAACGCTGCTCCCTCTGCCTTGAAAGCCTCTCTTCCCTCCCTAGCCTGCAGTTCACTCTCTCAAAAGTTAGCTCAGTTCACATGGGATCCCACCCCAAAACCAGAGCACACCTTCCTCTTGCCTATACAGCACTTTCTGCATTCTACTGAAATCACTGCTTCCCACCTCCCTCACTATACTGGGCATTTTCTAGACCAGAGATCTACATCTTATCGCTTTTGTATCCCAAGTGCCTAGTATGGAGCCTCTCACACAATAGGCAACATCAGAAGTCTGCAGAATAAAATGAATGGGGTCACTTCAATTCGTTCAAGTTTCTACCTATCTGAAGCCCCTACTTATGAGAATTAATGTTTGTAATAGGTGCCAACATTTTCACAGAACTTCAAATTACATTACCACCCCAGATCCTCAGAACAGCTCTATGATATGGGAATCATCCTGACCCAGCTCAGATGGGGAAACTAAAGCTCACATAGTGACAATGGCCTAAAGTCACACTGTGAGAAGTGGTAGGACTAGCATCTAGGCATTCTGGGCCTTCCCTCTTCACCACACTGCTGGCCGTTAAAGGGGCAATCGCCAAATCTATGCAATGTATTATTTTTTACCTGTCACCATGCACACCACAAGACCAGTCTAGAGAACATGTACCATGTACTCTTACTAGAACCGCTTTGCCATCCCACTGCTATTCTGATTTGTTGTCACCCAGAGACTCTATTCCTAGACTGTGTTCATGTTTTTTCATAAACCCAGATTATCTGGGCACCTACGCTCCTTCCACCCAAGCCCAAAGTAAAGCCTGGGGAAGGGTGAGAGCAAAAATCTACCTGCTAGAGAAGGAAACTCCCAATTCAGAAAAACTCCCTCCCACACACCTCCAGGTATAAGAACCCCACCCGGATCTTAGGCTATGTCCCAAGGAAGTGGCTCCTTCACGTGGCCCATGTTCATCTGGCCAAGGAGGTGTTCCTGGAATTGTCTGGGCGGGCACTAAAATCCTACTTGGAATGCACTAGGAACCTCGGTATCTGGAGGAACCCTGCTGGCCATTATTAACCAAAGTGAAGAGGATAGCAGACCCTAGCGTAACTCATCTGTACCTACTGAGTTTGCTTAAAGAAGCACCCACCAGCTGCCTCTTCTAAGACTAGAGTTCTTAGAAAAGGGATCTTCACAGGTTCCCCATCGCCTGGTATTGGAGCTCACGTGATCACTCTGCTTCCCTTTGTTCCCAAAATGGGTGTGTAGATGTGAGATCCGAGCTGGCAAGCTGAGGAGGGACCTTGGACATTCTGTGATTTGCCCCCTGAGGGAAAGGACACAGGGCTGGCAAAGTCGTGTGCTAGGTGATAAATAGGGAAAGACAGATGTGTTTAGATTTCATAATGGCTCTGTTTCTAACATCACTTTCATTTTTACATCGCAGACAGGATTTGGTGACTCTTACTCATAGTTGCATCACTGAGGGCAGAGAGATTGCATCCTTACCCTGACTGGCCCTCACAGCTGTGTTGCTGGGGTTGGCATGTCCTGCTGGGTCTGAGTATTGATTCAGGAAGACTCTTCCCTGACCCCTGCTGAGGAAGACCTCCCTTTCCCTCAATAGCTGGTTCCAAACCTCCACTCCTTCCTCAAAGATTTGCACCCACCCCTGACTGGCTCACTAGTCCCCAGCAAAGAAGACTTGGATCCTGCATGCTCAGGTTCCCACCACACTTCAGTCCTGCCTCCCCTCTCTCACCTGAGCCCCAGGGGTCACTGTGTTCCTAGTGTCCTCTCCCCCAAACATCTTTAATCCCCTTCTTTGCACCAGCTCCCCCATAAACATTCAATCATGCTCACATCTCTCACACTGCAAAATAAATACTCCAGCTCAGCTCCCCTCCAGCTCCTGTCTAAGCTCTCCCTGCACTAGGTCAAGCCTCTTCCTCTGTTGGCCTGCACTGCCCACACTGGCATCAAGCCCATTCTGCTACTGAAACAGTCTCCCCAGGGTCACCATGGCCTTTTGTTGGCCAAACCCAGTGGTTGTTCTGAGTGCCCATTCCCCCTTCACCCTGACCCCCTGCCACTGCCCACTCCATCACCTTCCTCTTGCCTATACAGCATTCCTTAGTTAGCACCTCACCCCAACCCCAAATGCTCCCATGGTTCCTGGCCTCCGCAGCACCTCCACCATACCCTTGCCCTACCCCCACCCCCCACCCCACCCCCAGGCATAACCAGCACAAGCCCTCTTCATCAACAGACCTGTCCATGGAAAGGTACAGGAGAATCTGGGGCGGGGGGGGGGGGGGGTTGAAGGTACAGTTGTGTGACCTAAAAGGTTAGCAGGTTTGAGCTAACACATCCCGGAGCATTCATTTCCCCTTATCTATAATAGGGAAAAACCTCCCAGTCTCGTGCCAAGAACCCATCACCCTCTGCTGTTCCCATTTTCTAAGATTCCAGGAATGACCTAGTCCCCTTTAGAATGACACAATCCTTCTTTAGGTATGTTAAAACTCCAGATAGCCTTGCTCAGGTCAGATGTTCCACCCCTTTTTAGATTTGCATATCTCTGGTCCCATCTCTGTTTTGCTAGTTTGTAGCTGGCCCCTTAGAAGTCTACCTCATTTACAAGCAGCTAACTCACAGACGTGTTGTTGCTGCTCTAGGTATCACCAACAAGGACCCTGTAACTGGTATAAGATCATCACCCAAGTTAGTGATCTTTCCACCTACTATCTCCCTTTCTCCCTCACCCCTGGCCCAGCCCCCTCCTTCAATTCTCCTCAAAGGCCTCCTGAACTCCCTCCCATCCTGCAAGCCCCAGCCCCATCCTGTGTTCAGACAGAACCAATCGGTAACCCCCCAGGTCCCCTCCCACAACCATAAATTTACCATACTGGAGTACTAATTATTCTTGACATTCTATTAGAGCCATTTTGGATTTACCGTCACATTTTCGTTTTTAAACAGAATGTTAAAAAGCAATTATAACTTTGTCTAATACCTACACAAACACCGGGCACTATTATGTCAATAAGTTGGTAAATGTTTCACTCGCTGGTTTCCAGCTGCCATGGGGAGAGATCCTACCATTTACCAGATGCTCAGATGCTGCCTGGAGAACATATCTATAATGCACATTATCTATAGGGGTGAGGTGGGGGCAGGAGAGTTGCAGTAAATAAATAGTCTTAGGGTTGCTGAATGTCTTTTTTTTTTTTTTTTTTACAATAAAAAGAAAGACACGTCGTGGAAAAAGCATGGAAAAAACTTGGATTCATCTTGGACAAAACTGAATTCTAGTCCTGACAGCACCACATACTAGCTTTGTACTCCCAGGGACGCAGTTTCTTCACCTAGACCATGGGCACAAATGACAGTAGGACTGCCTGCTTCTCTAAGGATGGCTGGGATAACAGATCCGAAAGCCCTTTGTGAGCTGTAAACTCTATTACTCAAATGGGCAACAGAATATAGTTCTTCCCGGCAGCATTGATGTTTTGTGTGAGAAAGAAAAACTGGGACTGCGAAGAATCAAGCAGTCCACCTTTGCCCTGACCCAACTGGGTCACTTTGGACATGAGATGCCTGCATTACTTCGTAGGATTCCTTGGGAGTTAGAGAGGAAATGGTAAATAGTTTCCCAAAGTCAAGAGTCTGAGGCAAGTCCTGAGGCACTCAATAGTATTAACCCTTTATGCAGAAGCAAATTGTGAACATTTATCCCCACCTCCTCTCCTGCAGTAATATCTGCCACAGGAAGATTCACTGACAAGAAAGAAAGAACTTCACTATCTACCCGTAACGAGCCATGGGCCATTCTCCAGCCACTCTCATCCTCCTGGTCTGGCAGCTGAAGACGCCTCCAACATAGGCTGGATGCCTTGGGCTGGTCCTGGTCACTTCAGTTCCCTGGCCTCCCTCCCTCTTCATCCGTCACCTGGACGCATTGAGAGAGCCCTTGCCACATGGTTACTGTATGAGCATCAAGTGAGGTCATATATTTGAAAGACTCCAGTAAACATTTAACTGTTTACCACGCTGTATACGTTAGTGATCAGTATTATTTACAGTAAATACTGAAGATACATATGAAGGAAACCTAATGACAGTCCCAGTCCGTTTCTCACCCCAACTAGACAGAAGTTTCTTTTTAAAAAAACCTGGTTTGGTGAAATCTCCTTGTAATTAATGGAGCCACAGGGTATAGATCAGGGTCAATGGCATAGTAGCTTTGCGATTTTTAGGTTTAAAGCCTGCCTGCATCACCACAGATGACAATTTGCATAATCTTAGGCAATTTATTTAATCTTTGTGAGCCTCCAGTTTTTCCTCTGTAAAAAGAGAATAATAATAATAGCACTTACCTCACAGCGTTGTCATGCTGATTATTCAAGATAATGTGCTCAAAACAATTCACACAATGACCCAGCTCCCAGCAATGGTTAATGATGTTGGTTTCAGTAGACAGGTGGGCTGGAGAAAGGAAGACAAAAGGCAATGGGATGTATTAACTGGTAAATAATTTGTATTTTGCTCCATGCCACAGGTCATTCTCATCTTACGAAATACACAAAAAGCGTGCATATTGGCAAGAACTGGACCACTAAACATAAAGATTGTATTGCTAATGATGCTGGAGAGATGGGAAGGTGGCTGCTTTTCCTTTCTCTGTGGTCAGACCACAAGTCTGAGGCAGGTGGAGATACAAGTGTGCGGCTTGCAAGAAGAAAGGTCAGAAAGGTAGTAGTGACAGATTCCCACAGAATCTGAAATAAAACCCATGTTCCTTCCTGGAGGCTCAAAGCACCACCCTGTCCCCGTGGCTTTCTCAACACTTGCCTCTTTTCTGGCACTGGGCTAGCCCCTTTTGCCTCTCACACCCCCAGGCTCCTTTCACCTGAACCAGATACTCGCCTGTTTGCAAGTCAGGCCTCTAGTCAATGTTATCTCCTTCCAGGGACCAGCCCCACTCATTCCATTTCATTATCCTTTTTCTTTCCTTTTCTCCATTATACTCATACATTATCTAAAATTACCTCATTTGTTTACATGTTTATTATGTGCCTTTCTTTCTCTGTAATATAAACACCAGAGGATCAGGGACCTTATCTGTCTCAGTTGGGCCACCAGATCTCCAGCAAAGGAACACTGTCAAGGTACTCAATTAAGAAATAAAGAATAAAGGAACAAGCGAATACATGTCAATTGCTAATGATAAAAGGATTAGTAAGGGGGCAGATCAGCAGTTCCCCACCTCCCAGCTGATTGATTTGTGCAGGCATACATACCTGGGCAGAATTTCAGGCATTTTAGCCAGAGGAGATGGCAGCCAAGGCCAAGGAATAGGAAGCAAGTGGCACAAGAGGCTCCTGCCATAGCAGAAATCTGTAAATTTGACTTGAGCAACATCAGCCTTCTGCATCTTTAGGCATAAAACTGCTGATTGGACATGGCCAATTAGATGTCTGGGCTTTAGCACAGCCCTGCATAGAAGGCCAAACAGTCCATGTCCTTCCCTAAGAAAAAACAAAAGACGAAATCTAGCTCAAGAGAAATAAATTCATGGAAAGAAGCATAGTTCACTTTGATTCAGCCCACAATTACTCCACCAAGTCCTACAGCAGGATGAACAAGATTTGGAGCATGTATCTCCTAGAATAGTATGACTAGACTGAGAAGAACAAAGCAGAATGAGGAACAAGTGATGAAATGACATGAAGTTCAAAATTCTCCAGGAGCCCCAGAGGAGGGATTCAGGAGCCCCCACTAAAATAAAGCCCAGCATTCTGCACCTGCAGAGAGGTGCAATTGCAACCCACAGACAGATCCACAGCAGAACAGCCCGTGAGAATCTCCCCAGCCTTCCCTGCTCTCACCACAGACATGCCCCTAAGGTCAGACATCCTCTTAACCTTTTTCTGGCTCTGCAAATAGGGGCAAGCCTGGGGGCAGACTAACAAACTGCTCCCTCTGTTTACAGAAAGCAGGACAAGATCTTGAACCACTCAGTTCCTCAGGAACAGCTAGTTCTTCTGACCACCACTTGGGAGTTCTAGAGACTGCCTAGAAACAGGTGAAGGAGGGCCCCTGAGCTCCAGGAGAAGATAATCTCGTGTCTCCTTTTAGCAATGACTCTGCTCCAGAAAGGCTGTACCTAAGAGCTTTATGGACCCTTTTACAATAAAAAAGAAGAGGACCGAGAAGGAGGAAGAAGAGGAGAAGGAAGAGGAGGAGAGGGAGGAGGAAGAGAAGAAGAAATTGAAATGCCCCTTCCAGCCTATCATGTTAGGAGTGCTCCTGTTCACACACCTGGGGTGCACCTCCAGGCAGTGGTGTGTGGGAATAGCCAGAGCTGCAGGGTCTCTGTCTGTGGCTTCAGGCCTATCCCACACGGCACCTTCCCTAGCAACTCCCTTTCCCCTCTCTGTGCCTCAGTTCCCTCATCTGCAGCCTGAAGAACCCAATGACAGCATCTCTTGCAAACTTCAAGTTTTGGCCTATTCATAGGTAATAAAAATCAATATAGGGGATTGCAATCAACATTTTTTTAAAAGTGAAATAGAAGAGCCTACTTAGCATATAAAATATCTGGGTGCATTGCAGTTAACAAAAGTATTACCTTTGAAACTTATTTCATCTGTAAACACATAGGTGGCTGGGTGGCTCTGTCAGTGAAGCACCTAACTCTTGAGCTTAGTTCAGGTCTTGATCTCAGGGTCGTGAGTTCAAGTCCTGCACTGGTCCCCAAGCTCAGCACAAAGCTTATTTAAAAAAAAGAGAGAGAGAGGGAAAAAAAACCATGTATGTGCTGAAATCAATAAAAATGTACTTCTCACTGTGGATTACTGGTTGTTTTTTTGTTTTTTATTCAAGTTCAAAACATATTATGTGCAATTTCCCAGGCTAGTAGCAGAGAAACACCAACCACTAAGCAGTACTACTCCCTGCCTAATTGGCAATTTCCCATTGTTTGCCTGAGGACTGAGCCCTGCTCCAGGTGAACACGGGATTAGGCTCATGAATATATTCAGGAAGAAATCCAAAATGAAAGAGAATGCTCCCAGAAGGCCTGCCCCATGACCCCACCCCCTCGAAAGGCATGACTTTCCTGACTTCTAACACTGTACGTTAGCTTTGCTTATTTTTTGAACTGTCTAAATGGAATCACGGTATGAGCTCTGTGGATACAAGAACTAGCAAAGGAGATACTCAATGCTGCATTTATTGTCCAGCATGACATCAACCAGAAGGCATTGCAAAAATAATATTATGATTATTGAACGAAGGCCTATTATGTACCAAACTCTGTGCTAAGTGATGGAAAAATATTTGAGTCCATTCTCACAAGGTGTATGGGATTCAAGGATTCATTATCCTCATTTTTCAGGAAAGGAAACTGAGGCAACAGAGAAGTTGTGATAGGACATTCCAAGGTCACAGAATCTGAATGGCCAAAGCAAAGTTGGAACCCTTATGTCTGCCTGCCTCCAGAGTCCTTTCTGTCACACACTTCTTCCACAGGGCTGAGCTCCTCTGCAACAAAGTAACTGTGAAATAGTGGTTGGTTCCAAGTGAACCAGTGGGCATTGTACAAGCACCCCAGCCCTCCCTTGCCTGGCTTTCACCCACACTTGGTGGAACTGAGCTGGTTTACATTTCTCAGGAAGCAATCAAACCACCCTTCATGAAGCCAGAAGGTTCCAGAAGGCCTGAATTACACTGAGAGGTCTAATTTATGGGGACATTCTTACTGCACAAAATTTCTTCCAGAACATTTGGTCCTCTGGGATTTTCCCAAATTGCCAACGATTAGACAGAAAATTCCATCTCCCTCTCCCTGTTTCCTTCATAGTATCCAGCATTTTCTCCAGACCTTACCTACAAGTATATCTCCTTCCTGGCCTCCTTTGGCAACTCTTTACTATCCAGAGAAATGTGAGATTTCTTATTTTTGTTCTTCTGTTAAATATAACTGCATTTCACAACTTCATTGATGAAGCCACATCTAACCAATGGCATTGGTCAACAATTTGTTCAGTGTACCCAAGAATAGAAGATAAAGGGATCCATGTATCAATTTTCTTCTTATTAGAGATTTTAGAGTTTTTATATTCACCATCTAGATTACAACATACCTACTACACCAGAGTTCCAAGGAAATTAGTCAGACCTTAAATTAAACTTTAACCTTGTTTCAAATTAAAAATACAATTTACCACATTAGTTTCATATGTTTCTAGTTCCTGGTCTCAAAAACACTAACAGCTCCTTGACTACAGTAGTTGAAATTCTACTTAGCACTCAATAACTGACACAACTTTCCCAGCCCCCAGGCAAGGCTAATGGATGGACCCTTTTGCTGCCACAATGCTTTGTAAAGTTTTACAAACTTGTTCCTCCATCCTTTACCAGCCCCCCCCCCCCCAAACTCTGAACTCCCCCTAGGGCAATATTGTATTCATTTCTGTCCTGACATTTACCCCAAACATGGGCAGAACCAAGCTTCCTGCACACGGTAAGCCTTCGATATTCACGGTCACGGTCGCACTGATCGCACTGAATTAATTTCTATGTAAGCTTTTTCTTGAAGTGTAATGTGCATATAAAAAGGTGCACAATCAAAAAAAAAAAAAAGGTGCACAATCATGTTTGCATGTTCAAAAAGTGAAAGAGAATCTATTCAGCACCCAAAAAGGCCTGCACCACACCACGGTCCTCTCTCCCCAAACAACATGGCTTTTCTGCCTCCTAACACTGTACCTTGGCTTTGCTTGGTTTTGAACTTTGTATGCATGGAATCACAGGAACTCTCTTGGTTTTGCATGTACTAAACACTAGGCTTGTGAGATACCCACGCTGTTATGTGTAGCACTGGTTTGTTCATTCTCATTTGCTACATAGCATTCCATTCTGACTGTGTGCTTACTTATTTACACCCTACTGATGATGGATATTTGGGTTTTCTAATTGGGAGATCTTATGAACAGAGTTGCTAGGAACAGTCTTGGATTTTTCTTCCTGCTAAGTATTTACCTAACAGTACAATTGTTCAGCTTAGTGGATCCTGCCAAACAGCTTTTATGGTGGTTGTGGAAATTGACAAACTGACTCAAAAATTTATATGAAAATATGAAAGGCCAAAAAAATACCCAAGACGATCTTGAACAAAGCTGGAGGTCTCGCACTGCTACATATTATAAAACTACAGTAATCGAGACAGTGTAGTTTGAACACAGACCAATGGATTGGAAGAGAGAATTCAGAAACAGATTCATAAATATAGGTTAGTTGATGCATGAAATAGGTGACACTGCAATGCAGAGAGGAAAGAATGATGTTTTCAATAAATGGTGCCAGATCAATTGGATAAACACATGAAAAAAATTTGACCACACATTAAAATCAACTCCAGATGGATTATAGATCTAAATGTTAAAAGTAAAACAGTAAGGCTTTGTAAGAAGAAAAAGGAGAAGGAGAAGAAAAAGAAGAAAAGGAAGGAAGAAAGAAAAGAAAGACACACAAAACAATATGACTTGGGGTAGGCAAAAATTTCTTATAAAGAAGCATAAGAGACATTAACCATAAAGGAAAAATGTAATAAACTGGAGAACTTTTTTTTTTTCTAGTCCTGTCTTTTTTTTTTTTTTTTAATTAATTTTTAAATTGGACTACTTTAAAAATAACTGGGGCAGCCCCGGTGGCTCAGTGATTGAGAATCTGCCCTCAGCTCAGGGTGTGACCCCGGGGTCCCAGGATCCAGTCCCACGTAGGGCTCCCTGCAGGGAGCCTGCTTCTCCCTCTGCCTGTGTCTCTGCCTCTCTCTGTGTGTCTCTCATGAATCAATAGATAAAATCTTTAAAATAAATAAATAAATAAATAAATAAATAAATAAATAAAAATAAAAATAAGAACTGTTCATCAGAAGACACCATTCAAGGGCTGAAAACACAGCACAACCTGAGAAAGGGTATTTGCAAAACTAGAACCAACAAAGGATTTGTAAATAAAGTGTATACAGACCTACATATCAGTTACAAAAAGACAATTCAATGGGGGGGAGTGGAAGAGGAAGACAAGACGAAGGAGAGAAACTTGAATGGGCAGTTACACACACACACACACACAGAGTATTTCTAAAGGGAGAAGAAATGGGTGGAAATATCAGCAAGGGAGACAGAACATGAAGACTCCTAACTCTGGGAAACGA
This sequence comes from Vulpes lagopus, assembly GCF_018345385.1. Classification (NCBI taxonomy): domain Eukaryota; kingdom Metazoa; phylum Chordata; class Mammalia; order Carnivora; family Canidae; genus Vulpes; species Vulpes lagopus. The sequence goes on from NC_054830.1 coordinate 69,895,374, forward strand.
ACTAGGGGTGGTGGAAGGGGAGGTGGGCAGGGGGTGGGGGTGACTGGGTGGCGGGTACTGAGGGGGGGCACTTGACGGGATGAGCACTGGGTGTTATTCTGTATGTTGGCAAATTGAACACCAATAAAAAAATAAATTTATTTTAAAAAAATAACAATAAAAATAAAAAACTCTCGGAAAAAAATAAAGAGGCAAGAAACATATGAAAAAGTGCCTAAGATGGGCCGCCCGGGTGGCTCAGCGCTTTAGCACCTGCCTTCAGCCCAGGGCGTGACCCCGGGGTCCCAGGATCCAGTCCCACGTCGGGCTCCCTGCATGGAGCCTGCTTCTCCCTCTGCCTGTGTCTCGGCCTCTCTCTCTCTCTCTCTGTGTGTCTCTCTCATGTATGAATGAACAAAATCCTTAAAAAAGAAAGAAAAGAAAAAGTGCCTAAGAAATGCAAACCTCTGCTACCCAGGATGCTCCAGGGCGCAGCTACCATGCAGGAGCCAGGTGGTCGTGCGCACACGAGGGCGGAGGAGCTGCAGCTCCCCCACACTGCGGCCGGTTGTGAGTATCCATCGGGCCGCTGGATTGGGTTTCTCCAGGCCCTGCCCCAACTTTCCTCCGTCCCGGGCTCCGGGGGGCAATGGGCTGGCGGGGGGGGGGGGGGGGGGGCTGGGCGCCTCCGAGATGGTCGACACCCGGCGCACGCAAACCTCTATTCTCTTCTTCCTCCTCCTCTGTCCACTCAGGCGGGCATCAAGCGCACCCTGAGCCCTACGGTCACCCGCCCCTTCTCTGCAAGGGCTGTGCCCCAAGGCCTCCGGGGGATGCCCGAAGCCCCAGGTGGTACCGGACCGCACCGGCGGAAGTCGGCCGACCCACCGCGGAGGACCTGGGCAGAGCAAGACGCGAGCAACAGGTCACCCCCATAATAAGACAGAACCACTGCAACGACGACGTCCTGTGCTGAAAGTCACGTGAGCCTCTCTCCCTCACTCTCTTACTCACCATCTTCCGGTCACGAGGTGAGGCGAGAGGATGCCCGCCCGCCCCCAGGTGGCGGGACCAGGGAGGCGGTGACGCAGGCGCGCCGTGACGTCACGCCCCCGGAGGCCTGCGATCCGCCGTCCGCTGATTCGTCAGAAGGAAGAGCATCCTCCTCCTGGCCGCTGCTGATTCGTCAGAAGGAGGAGCACCCGCCTCCTGACCGGGCGTGACGCCATCCCTGAAACTTGGGGAAGCAAAACCTGCAGATCAGGAGGGGAAGGCGGTGTTTTCCCCGCTTGGCCCTTGGCGAGGACTAGGGGACGCGTTGGGGGATAAGATTCATTGCTGACCTGGCTGGGCTCATGAGCTCTAACCGACATGTAATTCTTATCTCATGCAAAAACCCTAATTTTCCGACTCCTCCTAAATAGGTTCCCAAAACGAATTCCTAGAATCCCAAGCCCTGCTCACTTTTATTTCTCTTCAGGGGGGCAAGTTGCAAGGTTGTCTCCCTGAAAGGCATTGGGTCCACCAGAGGTGTACACACAGGCCCTCGGTTGGGTCCACTTGGTTGGTGAAAAATCGTATCTTGTTTTACTTTCATCTCTTTCATCTCCAGGGAAACTACATTTTTAAAATGCATTTGTTGGTGATTTTTCTTGCGGCGGTTCTCATTGTCACTTCACACATTTTGTCCACTTTACTATTAGATTTTTCTTATAATTTCAAAAAAAAAAGACTCCATGATAGCGAGGATATTAATTTTTCACTTGTTATATACATCACACATATTTTCCTCGATATTTTTCCCCTCTAATTTTATTTGTGATGGGTTTTTCCCTTCATACATGAATTCAAAGTGTCTATATAGGAAAATCTGTCCCATCTGTTGCAACCTCTGTATTTTTGCAAAACACTTAGGAAGCCTCTTTTCCTTTTCAACATTATAAAAACGGATATATGCTTTTTTTCTAATGTGGTTTCGTTTGTTACCTTTAATATATTTAAATGGCTTGGAGTTTATTTTAGATGAGGTGTGAGATAGCTCCTACGGTGTGTGTGTTATGTGTAAACTTTTTTCTGAATGTTAGCCAGTTGTTCAAGCACATTTACTGAAGAATGTGCGTTTCCCCTACTCATTTGTGTGTGTTTGGATGATGTAATTGAATAGAGAAATTTGGTACCAAAAGTACCTCCCTGGCCATCTGGGAGGACAGATTGACCTCGAGTGGCCAGGATGGAGCTGTGGACCAGGAGGTTCAGTTGTTCTAACAGAGAAAGGGTGAGTGCCTGAATTACAACAGGCAGGCTCACAAGAGGTGAGGAGAGAGGGCCAATAGCCATTGTCTCCCCACTCTCCTCCCCATACTCCTCACCTTGCTGCCTTTCCCCAGCCTGTAAGCTTCAGCCACCATCAAGGGAGGGGATAGAACCCAGCAGCTAATCATGGAGAATCCAGAATCAGATTACTGCACTTCAATCCTGACTTCCCCACTCACATTAGTCTTGTGATCTCCAGCAAGTGTCTTGATATTTCTCGTCCTCAGTTTTCCCACCTGCAAAGTGAAGATCATTGGAACGCCGATTGCTGAGCACATCAGGAAGGATGTAAGGAGGGATGCCTGGGTGGCTCAAGTTGGTTAAGCATCTGCCTTCAGTTCAGGTCATGATCCCAGAGTCTGGGATCGAGCCTTACATGGGCTCCCTGCTCGGCTTCTCCTTCCACTCTTACCCCACTCATGTTCTTGCTCTCTCTCTTTCTCTCTCAAATAAGTAAATAAAATATTTTTAAAAAGAAAGATGTAAGGAGCTAATTCTGATGAAGCTCTTATCCTTCTACCTGGCATAAACTAATCTCTACTAGTCCATAATATTAACAGTTCACTTATTTTTTTTAAGATTTTATTCATTTATTCATGAGAGACACAGAGAGAGAGAGAGGCAGAGACACAGGCAGAGAGAGAAGCGGGCTCCACGCAGGGAATCCGACGTGGGACTCGATCCCAGGTCTCCAGGATCAGGCTCTGGGCTGAAGGCGGTGCTAAACCGGTGAGCCACCCGGGCTGCCCAACAGTTCATTTAAAGGAAAATTGTGACCACCATTTTCTCCCTGGAACAAAACTTCAGTCCTATCTTTGGAAGGGTTAGGAGGCCTGAATGTAAAACAGAACAATGAGAGGAGCAAGTGGAAGGGGCAAGATTGTGGAAAGGATTCCAAGTCCAATGGTTGAATGCATTGGTCTAGAAAATGCTTTATTTGGGAGACCTCTATTCTTTAAGATACACTTACATAATAAAGCCTAAGAATAAGGACTACTGTTAGTGAAATAAATTAGCATATTAATTAACGATGGGCTATAGTCCCTCTCTCCTATTTTTAAACCACTTATCTGTGTAGAGCTTCAGTCAGAAAGGGATCCACAGGTATCTTTCTTTCTTCTATTTTTTTTGGAGAATGGGATAATAGCTACAGTTGATTGACTCCATTAGAGATACAGTACTAAACCCTTTAAAAATTATCTCACATAACACACCCTCTGTAATAATTCTGAGGTTATTAGCATCTGCAGTATACAGACCAGGAAAGGGAGTTTCCTAGAAATAAGGAAGTACTTTGCATGCAGCCGCCATTACTCTGGGCAAAGATTCAATCCCGGGTTTCAGTGATTCCAACACCCAAGTTCTAAAGCCCACAATGAACACATGACTGTTGAGATGGAATTTTGGAGACTAGAAAGTTCAGCTTGACAGATGGGAGAAATTCCTTTCTGAAGGATTTAGTGCCTTCTATTTATATATAAACTGGTCAAGTCTGGAAGGACTTTGGAAGTTACTTAACTCAGCTTCCTCATTGTACAGATGGAGAACCTAGAGCCTAGAACAAAGACCTGTGCCCCAGCCACCTGGACACTGACTACTGCCCACTAGAGTCCTAGGTCTCTTCACCCCGTGCAGTGCTTGTGATCCCCCATATGGCTTCAAGGTCAAAGCCCCAGAGATGGAGTGGAAACACAGTTGGTGCCACACAGGGTTCGCAGTGAAAAAGGAATGGGCCTGGCCCAAGAAGATTGCAAATCAGCAAGGGAGAGGATTTGGGCCCACAAAGAGCAAACAGAGTGAATGAGGAGGTGAAAAGCGCTTTGAAGTCTTTCAAGGGTTCCATCCCTCTGGCCAGAATCTGGGAAGGCTTCTTGGAGGAGGTTTGCAGGAGAGCTGGGTCTGCAGCACAAATGACAGGAAGGGCATTCCAGATGGAGAAGGCACACCTAGAATGAACTACTAATCATGGAAGTTAGTATTTATTAAATTAAATCATGCAGATTCAACACGAAATGCCTTATATATATGAATTCCTTTAAACCCCACATCAGTACTGTAAGGTGGGACAAAAATTATCCCCATTTCAGAGAAAGAGAAATTGAGACACAAAGGATAAGTGACTTGCCCAAGGACACACTGGTCCGGAATGACCTTTCATGACAGCTGGAGTGACTCTTGCATTCTCCACACTTGGTCAGCAAAGGGGACAAGGATGAGGGAATAGGAGATTTTTTTTTTCTAGAACAGGTCAATTTCAAGTTGACCCCAGGCTCTTCACTGGCCATCTTGGGCCTCCTGAGGTAGACAAGGAATACGCAGTTAATGAGAGTCAGGACCCAGACCCACTGGACTGCCAGGAGACCTTCCAGAGGCCTCCAGGATTGAGCTAAAGGGTCTTGGATGAAGGACCACAGAAGCTGCCTGGCTTACTCTGAAACCACAATGTCCAGGAACCCATCCTGACTGATCTTCCACCAACCCCAGGGGCTCTATGGCGCCAGGCCTTAGACTCTGACAAATATTTTGCAAATGCCAACCATAGCTGTGGCTTAGCCCACCTGGGGGTAGTGGATTTGGAGGTGAGAGCACAGAGTGCCACAGAAGCCCAAGTCTGGTTCCAAGAGCTGCAGGGCCTAGGGCCAGCTCTGACCCTCTCTGGACTTTATGGAGCACCTGGAGGGAAAATCCTGACCTTGTGGAGTTAGGAATCAGTGAAACCACATGGATGAGCACAATGCCTGGAAACTACAGGTGCTTAATAAATGCTGCGTTCTTGCACCGGACCTTACAACTCCTCTTCTTTTTGGAGCAGGCTGAGAGCAAATAGACCCAGCCCAGACTTTGGTTCCCTATCTTCCCTAAAAACAGATCCAAAGGCCCTTTGAGTGTTGAGAATGTTACTGCTAAGCAGTAACATGAAACAGGAGACAACAGTAATGACATGAGGAGTGACAAAGTTCTCAGAACTGACATAAAGTCACTCATCAGAGGTGTGCCTGGGCTGGCTCCATCAGAAGAGCATACAGCTCTTGATCTTGGGTATATGAGTTCAAGCCCCACAATGGGTGAAGAGATTACTTAAATAAATAAATAAACTTAAAAACAATTTGAAATACGTTTACTCATCAGCTTCTTCCCACTCTGGTGATAGTGGCCTTCCTTGGACTACACACGACTACAAAGGTGGAGCTTTCTTCAGCTCTCCTCCATCCTAGACTTTCTCAAGTGCCATCATTCATCCATTAACCACTCACTAAATGCTTACCCAAAATGCTGGACACAAGACGACTCAAAGGCCAATGGGAAAATAGCCTAAGTATCCATTGATAAATAACAGATAAACAAAATGTAGTACAGGAATACAATGGAATATTATTCAGCCTTAGAAAGGAATGAAATTCTGACACCTGCTACATCATGAATGAACCTTGAAGATGTTTTACTAGGTAAAATAAGCCTGCACAGAGGAACCATATTATATGTTTCCACTCATGCGGGGGACACGGAGTAGCCAAATTCATATAGAAAGGAGAGTAGAGGTCACCTGGGGTTGGGGGTTATGGAGAATGGGAGGTTAGTGTTTAATGGGTATAGAGTTTCAGTTTGGAAAAATGAAAAGTTCTGGGGATGGATGGCAGTGATGGTTGCACCACAATGTGAATAGACTTAATAACACTGAACTATACAGCTAATAATGCTTAAAATGGTGAATTTTATGTTGTGTGTATTTTGCCACAGTTTTTTTTTTTTTAAATTTTATGTCTTTGAGTAGCTGATTGGGTAAATAAACTGTGGTACATCCAGACAATGGAATATTATTCCAGTGGTAAAAAGAAATGAAGCTATCAAGCCATGAAAGGATGTAGAGGAACCTTAAATGGATATTAGAAAGCAGAAGAAGCCAATGGGAAAAAGGCTACATGCTAAATGGCTCTAACTACCTGGCATTCTGGAAAAGGCAAAACTGTGGAGACAGTAAAAGGAACAGCCATTCCCAAAGCTCAGGGGACAGGAGAGGGATGAATAGGCTGAGCAAGAAGGATTTTTAGGACAGGGAGGATACTCTGTATGATACTGCAACAGTGAATACATGTCATTAAACATTTGTCTGAATCCATGGAATGTACACCGAAGGTGAACTGTAATGTAACCTCTGCACTTTGGGTGATTATGTGTCAATGTAGGTTCATTAATTATTAGAAATATGCCAGCCACTCCAGGGAATGTTGATAATAAGGCAGGGAGGCTGTGCGTGTGTAGGGGCAGGGGATATTATGAGAAATCTCTGTCCCTTTCTTCAATTTTACTGTGAACCTAAAACTGCTCTAACACAAATTCTTTAGAAGGGAGGCAGGAGGGGATGCAAATGAGAGCTTTCCTGCTCCCAGAGATCTCTGTCTGGTTGGGATAGACGGACAAGCCAGCAGTTACAAAGCCATGTATTAAGAGATCCCAATTATACAGGTGGCTGCAGGTGTCTCAGACTGGCCTTTCTCCAAAGGGCAGAAAGTTTTCTGGAAGCAGGGAGTCCCTTCCGTGTGGGGAGGCCTGCAACCTGGGAGTGGCCATCTCAGTGGGTCCCTGACTGTCATTGGAGAAGTCCCTTTGGTATGGTAGTCCCTACCATACGACTGGTAGGCCAGTGGGGTCCCAACCTTTCCCACTCTGGTAGCTATCAACTCCTCAACTGGAGCTCACTTCTGTTAAGTGAGCTTTGACCTTAACAGAAATGAATGTCATGGACTCAGCACTCCCCACACTCCCCAGTGACCTACGACTGCTCCTGAATTTCTAACCCGGACAATGGCCCTGCTTCCTCTTTTCAACCAACCTCCTCCTACCTTCTTTCTAAAGCTCTCAAATCTATCTTGACCTTTTCTTACTCTCTTCCAGGGCCCTTGGCAGGAAGGGCTGCATGGGTGTCAGCAGGGCCTGATTCTAATAAGCCTTTTAATTCACCCAGGCCAGTCACAGGGCGGGAGTCAGAAGTGAGAGTAAGATGCCCTGAAGCTTTAGGGACAAGATATGCAAAAGAAGAAGAGATAGGATGGCTCTCCCAGAGCAAAGCTAAATTTGATTCAGGATTAAGATAATCTCAGGAAGGAATGTGCCCATCAGAAATGGCTGGGGGCCAGAAGAAAAGGAGTGTCATCTTGGGATTTACAGAAAGAGTAGATTCATTCATTCAATTAACAAAGAGTTACTAAACCTTTACCAAGTACCAAGAGCTGTCTTAAGTAGGAGGACAAAGAGTGAACCAAACAGACAGGAGTCCTGCTCTTGTGTAGTTTATATTCTAGGGAGGAAGTCAGGCAATAAAAAACAAACAAATAAATAAATAATAAAACTTTTAGGGGATCCCTGGGTGGCGCAGCGGTTTGGCGCCTGCCTTTGGCCCAGGGCGCGATCCTGGAGACCCGGGATCGAATCCCACATCGGGCTCCCGGTGCATGGAGCCTGCTTCTCCCTCTGCCTGTGTCTCTGCCTCTCTCTCTCTCTCTGTGACTATCATAAATAAATAAAGATTAAAAAAATGAAAAAAAAATAAAATCACTGACTTCCCTTTAAAAAAAAAATATAATAAAATAAATAAAATAAAACTTTTAAAAACTAAGAAAAATAAATGATACGTCAGATGATGACAACTGATGTGGAGAAAATAAAGGCAGCAAGAAAAATGGAGATTTCCAGGTCTGGGAAGTGCGGATTGCAATATTTTAAAGGCCTTGTTATGCCAAGAAGTTGGTACTTGAGCAAAGACTTGAAATGGAGAGAATCCACCATTTGCATGTCTGGAGAAGAGTCTTCTAGGGAAAGGAAGTTGCAGATGCAAAAGAAGTCAGGTAGAAGAATATTTTGGAGGAGCGCAAGGAGGCAGTGCTGGAAGGGAATTTGCAGGTGGGGAGTAGGGTTCAGGGTCAGGAAGGAAGCAGGCAGCTACGTTGTCTAGCGCCTTGCAGCCCACAGCTGACTTGATATAACTCAAAGGCAGATCGCAGAGGCAGATCCCAGCACTGGGAGAGGTCGGCACCAATGGATTTTGAGCCTTCCCTTCCTAAGGGCCCATGGGATGCACCAGGCTGTCTGGGGCTGGTACCTTTAAAGAGTAAAGGCCCATAACTGACCTCCTGCTTGGTTTCCAGACCCACGAGGTAACCTTCCAGTCATACCTGCCTGCTCACGGACAGGTCTTTCAGAGGAAGAGAATGCCAGCAAGTGGGACATTGTCCTTACTATAAATCAGTCTATAATATGGCATGGGATGGGATGGGATGGTATAAAGCTATATGATATAATACAACACAATTATCCATATCCCAGAACTCGGATAATGTGATTATATCCCCAAGAGCTGAAAGAGCCCTAAATGGATGGATTCATCCAGTCTCTAAACCTGGCAGCAGTCTGCCCAAGGCCACAGTGCCCTCTCCACAATCAGCCCACTCTGCCCACTCGACAGTCAGCCAGCCAGCTGCACTTCCCTTGGTACTATTCTGATTTCACCACTCAACTTTTGACCCAAACCACTGTGCCTCATCTGGCTTCAGTTTACTCAACTATAAAATGGGCATGATGCTTCCAACCTCCAAGCAGGCCTGCGGGGTCATTAAGACTCATGACTTCCTATCTTGCCCTTCTTTTCCTTACACGGACCCTCATCCCTCCTTTGTGAGATGATGCCTCCCAGCTTCCCAAGCTCTTATCCTCATGTCCATCTGGCATACTGCAGACAGACTCTATTCTAAAAGGAAGCCTCCATCATGTCTCTCCCCTGAATAAAACCAAACTCCTTTAGCGTGCCCCTCGGACCCCTCACTCTCTAGCCTGACTCGTAAAGAGAATATTCATCATTCCTCCAGTGGGATGTGCATCCTTGCCTTTGCACATTTCCCTCTGGGTCAAATACCCTTCCTCTTCTCTGCCTGATGAACTGCCAGGCATCCTCCAAGTTCTAGTTCTAAGGCCACCTTCCCTTCAAAGCTTCTTTCTGCCTGGTCAGTTCTCACCTGTCTGCCCACAGCACCCTATGCTTTCCTCTATCATAGCACTTGCTGCTACCCTACTTAGGTGTTTTCCCCCTACTCAAACATGAGCTCCTTAAGGACAACGAAGGATCATCTTCTCATACACCATATTTTATCAAGTTTAGTCTAATAAATTTTTATTTAAGATTTTAAGTATTTAAAAAAATTTTAATTATATCTAAATTCAATTTGCCAGTATATAGTATAACACCCAGTGCTCATCCGTCACATGCCCTCCTTAATGCCCATCACCTAGTCACCCTATCCTTCCTTACCCTTCCCCTTCTACAACCCTTTGTTTGTTTCCCAGAGTCAGGAGTCTCATGGTGTATCTTCCTCTCAAATTAAGATTTTATATATTGTTTAAGTTTTATTTATTTAAGTAATCTCTACACCTAACATGGGGCTTGACCTCACCACCCTGAGATCAAGAGTCATATGTTCTACCTATGGAACCAGCCGGGCACCCCCAACAAATTTTTTAGTGTTACCATTATTTGGTGTACCATTAAGAAAGAAAAATGTTGCCAACTCCATCATGACAAGCGGCCTTCTTATCAGTGAGAATTTCTAGTTCATACTTAGTGAAAAAGCTCTTTCGAACTTACTTAGAAATCACTTTTAATATCACCCATCACTCTCATGCATATAATACCTTTTTTTTTAATTTTTATTTATTTATGATAGTCATCACAGAGAGAGAGAGAGAGGCAGAGACATAGGCAGAGGGAGAAGCAGGCTCCATGCCCTGGGAGCCCGACGTGGGATTCGATCCGGGTCTCCAGGATCGCGCCCTGGGCCAAAGGCAGGCGCTAAACCGCTGCGCCACCCAGGGATCGCCTTGACTTTAGATTTAAATATGTATTATATGCGATCCCTGGGTGGCGCAGCGGTTTAGCGCCTGCCTTTGGCCCAGGGCGCGATCCTGGAGACCCCGGATCGAATCCCACGTCGGGCTCCCAGGGCATGGAGCCTGCTTCTCCCTCTGCCTATGTCTCTGCCTCTCTCTCTCTCTCTGACTATCATAAATTAAAAAAAAAATAAATAAATGAAAAAATAAATCTAAAGTCAATTGATGAAGGCATTAACACATCGTGACTAGCACCTGTCCAGTAGCAACTGTAAGAGCCATCGATTGTAATGCCTATCCCAGCTTCAAAGATGTTAAAATATGAAAACAAAAACAAAAAACAACTGTGTCCTAAACTCAAGAAAATACAAACTATCCCTTTCTCATAGACGAGTGCTGGGCCCATACTAGATGCTCAATCAGTGATGTAGGCTTGCTGCTGGTTTATGACATGCTCCCGGCCAATCTAGAGTGAGAACGGTCATTTCCATATTGCCCGGGACCTCTCACATGTATTCAAGGCTTCCAGAGGACAGATTGGCACCAAGGCCATGGTACAGGAGGTCATTCAGGAAAGGGCCAGAGGCAGGGGAACAGTACTGGGGCCTCGGAGAAGGTCCTGGATTCCTGATGAATAAGATGTCCAGGAATGAGATGGTCCCAGGCAGATAGGAGGTGGATGTGAAGTTCCTCAAATCCTCAGATGTTCAGCAGTCCTGCTAAACTATGGGCTTCAAAGCACAAAACCTGAGCCCTTAGAAGTATATTTTTTAGGGCAGCCCAGGTGCCTCAGCAGTTTAGCGCCATCTTCGACCCAGAGCGTCATCCTGGAGACCCGGGATCGAGTCCCACATCAGGCTCCCTGCATGGAGCCTGCTTCTCCCTCTGCCTGTGTCTCTGCCTCTCTCTGTGTGTCTCTCATGAATAAATAAATAAAATCTTTAAAAAAAAAGTACATTTTTTAGTTAAATGTAAGTTTTGGACACCACATCCAGAAACAGCAACAAATACGGTGCTCTGTGCTCTCAGGCTGCCCTACTCTTCCTCAGTTGAAGCATGAGCTGGAAATAGGACTGTTTTTTGGGTAGTGAGAGACAGGGAAATAGTTATAACCTACGGAAAATAATTGTGTGTTCAGGCCAGAAATGGCCCACTGTGTCTCCATGTGAAGGTAATTTTGTTTGAATGAGTTGAACTAAATTCAGTTTGGCCAATCTAGAACTTGCAACACACGCTTTGGCTGTCCTGAGCCTTCCTCCGTGCGCAGGGGAGCTTGCCAGAACTCAAGGGAGTTCAGCCAGCCCAGATACCAGCCATCACATACAAGAGGCAGGAGAAGGAGGCTTAATTGTGTCCTGGGAAGAGCCCTGGATTCACAGGCAGGGCCATCATGAGCCTGCAGGGGCTTCTTGTGTAAAATGGGACCTAGAACACCTTCCCTCTGGGCAGGGGTGACAGTGCTCCATCATATAGCAACCATTAGGGCACGGGGCTGCCCACAGGCCCTGAGTTAACCTTTCAGTTGCTGGATCATAGGGAGGACCAGGGGATTCCAGGAGATGGACCAGTGTGGTGAGGAGCCCGCAGGACAGTAGCTATTTATTAACTGATTGCTACAATATCGATATAATATCATATGAATGGCATTCTGTCTATGGACCTCGAGGATTAAGTGTGATCACCCAGATGAACAAGTAACTGAAAAGGTGCACGGGCATGTGGGACTGTGCTCAGGAGTTAAGAGTACTCTTCTCTCCTCTGGTAAATATTTACCGAACATTTGCAGCGTGCCAGTTTTTGTGCCAGATGCTGAAGATGAAAAGCTGATTCAAAATGAACTCTTTTTTCTGAGAGTCCCATTGGGACTATAAGTGATGGGTGAGGGGCATCTGAGTGGCTCAGTGGTTGAGCCTCTGCCTTCAGCTCAGGTTGTGATCCTGGGGTCCTGGGATTGAGTCCCTCATCGGGCTCCCCGCAGGGAGCCTGCTTCTCCCTCTCTACGTCTCTGCCTCTCTCTGTGTCTCTCATGAATAAATAATTAAAATCTTTAAAAAATGAATAAATAAATTATGAGTGGGAAGGGCATTGCCCTGTGCAGGGAATGTTAGGAGCAAAGGCACAGAAGGAAAACCAAAAGAAAGCAAAACCAAGCAACCAAAACAAAGCAAAAACCCCAAAACAACACAAGCGAGCAAACAAACAAGAAGCAGCATACCTTGTCCTGGAAGCTACAAGCTGTCATTGTGGTCGACATAAAGTTTGAGGCTGGAAACAGCAAGGCATGGAGCTCATGGAGGCATAGAGTGATGGCCAGTCTTGTCAGAGTCAAGCACTGCTCTGTGGGAGAGGGAAGGACAGTCCGCGGCAGGTTGTTTTCACACTAAAATTATCACTCCAGCCTCAGCGTGTGAAGGGTTCCGGGGATTTAGAGTGGAGTCACTGAGGTCATTTAGGGAGTGATTGCAATAATACAGGCAATGATGATACAGCCCAATATAAACTGGTTAAATAAGTAAAAAATAGGAAGTATTTTGGTGGAAGGGTGAGAGACAGAGAGAAAAGGGCCAAAACTAGATCAGCGGACCTAGGACTAGAGAGAAAGTGACATATTAAAGACATCCTTAGAGGGAAGGTTAGTAGGATGGCGAGATTCTCTAAGAGGAGTAAGGGAGAGTGTAGTCAAAGGGAACTCCAGGTTTCCGGGCTGGGTGACTAGAGATGACAGTGTTACCAAGATCAGGAACGAGGAATTTCTGGGACGTCCAGGTGGGCAAGTCTTCTTCACCATCCCACTGGTCTTCCCAAGATTGGCTTTGGGTCACACTCTCCAAGCCATGAGCCAAGAAAGGTAATACTACGGATTCCAACTTCTTTACCACAATCTTTATTTTAATGAGCTCAACTTGTAGTTATAAAGGTAATAAGGATTCCGCCCAGCATTATCATTTTTCCCCCTTTGTTCATGAGGTGGAGCCTGTGTACAGAAAAGTGCATGAATCCTAAGCGTACAGCACAGAAAGCATGATGTTCTGATGGTATTAAAGACCTTAATAATACTCACGGGCCTGCATGCACACACACACACACAGACACACAACCCATAAAAATCAAGGCAGACTCCTCTCCATGAACCCTCATGTCTGGAGGCTGGACTTTGAGCAGTCATGGGTCTGACCACATCATGAAGACCAACCACCCTATTTCACGTGGAACATAAGACCCTTTGGGATCTGACCCCTCCTCACTTCTTCTCCCTCATCTATGGCCAACACCACTACCACCCCCATCCCAGATCCAGCCCTAGCCTCACTAAGTCTGAGTGCCCTCCAATCCCAACTGCTTGCCCATCTACCCACACCTGTCATAGTCCTCATGCCTATCCCCACTTGTTCGGGTCCATCCAACAGATTCTCTTTAAAGGCTTTAAGGCCCTTCCCAGGGGAAGCCTTCCTCCTCTATTCTCCTATACCCACTTCCCTGACACATTGCCCCCCTGACACACACCCCCTCACTGTGTCCTATTTCAGTGACTGCTTATGTTTTGATTTCTAAACTCTATAATAGCAGTTACACTGCAGTCTCTCCAGACTGAGTCTGAATATTGAGTATCCAGCAAATGTCTGTTTTGGAAGGAAGGAGGGAGGGAGTGACGGAAGGGAAGAAGGAAATAAGGAAGGAAGGAAGCAGGAAGGGAGGGAGGGACATGTGAGAGAATCCACTCTTATTCTCAGTTCCTAAGGCTGACAAAAATGTGCTTGCTAGGGAAGGACGGGAGTGAGAGGCCCGGGTGTGAGTCTGAACTCTACAAGTGACCAACTGCAGATCAGGGACAAAATCAGTTAACTTCTGTGAGCCTCGGATTCCTTCCATTTTTCAAATGTCCATGATCCTCAAGCCAAGAATTTAGAATCATAACAAATAGTATGTTAGCGATCTTATTCTTCTATTTCCACCGTCTCTCATTTGGTCTCCACTCAAGTGAATAGAGACTGATGCAAACCATATTTCTTTTCTTTTCATTTTTTATACTCCGAAACGTACAACCGAGGCCAGTGAGGGAGAGGAACAAGAGATGCTGAATTCTTTCTACACATGATACAATCGAGTTAAATAGTATGGGGTTTTAATTGTTCTATGTGAGAGCTGCATCAATAGCTCAGCCAGCATGGGTCTGTTGGCCCCTGTCTTCCTCTACAAGGGCATGAGCCCTAGACACCCTGGAGGGTAAACCAGCTAACCGCCCTGCCTCACTCCCTCTCTTTTACGAGCCTCCTCCATTCAGACCCCATTTTCTGGTACACAATTCATTTTATTAAGCGGCTGCAGCTGCAATTAGGAGTGGGAGAATCGAGGCATGTGTTTGGGTTCGAGATGTGTCTTGTGTGATTTTTCAAATACTTTGGGTTTGGCAAAGGCCAAGACACATTTTGTCAAGTTCTTTTTCCCCTTCGTTTTTAAACCCGTGTGCATTCAAGAGAAATGTGGTCCATCTGATTCTTATTCGTTTTCGCTTAACTCAACAGAAAGTTGTCTCAGAAGAGCTAGAGAATGTCCAAGCAGCAAATCCAGCCTCTTTCATGGAAGTCTCATTAGAATCTCTTTCTCTCAACCCCACAACAGTTTGATATTCTCCAAACAGGCCAAGAGTTTTCATTTCTTTGTGTCTCTGCGCCTGCTCCCTAAACTGGAATGCCCTTCTTTTTCACCTCCTTCCCTGCCTTCTGATGCCTCTGAAGCCTCTCTCCCTTGCCTAACTTGCAAAATAATCGCAAGGTCCTCTGAGCTCCTGCTGTACTTGTAGCCCTAACCAAGCCCTTTGTTCATCCTGCTTTGCGTAAGTCTATTGTTAAACCAGGTCAGACAAAGCCCTCCCCAAAGCCCTCCCCGAAGTCTGCTTCCGTGTGAAGCCCTTGACCTTAATTAAAAGGCTTCGCAAGAAATGGAAGGCAAAAATTGGCATTTGTGATTAAAGCTGTTGCCAAAAGTTTTGTGGTCTAACATTGTCCCTATGTGGGCTTCCAGGTGAGAAGTGAACTTGGGACTTGTAGACCTGAAATAACAACAGGTTTCTTCCTCTGTGATAAGAAAGGCTATGGAACTCAGCTTGTTCCCTTTTTGCCTTGGCTACCAGGAAGCTTAGAAGCAGATTTGATGTTCAGTCATAGCAACTGCACTGCGTGCTAGCTTCCTTCTTCTTTTTTCACGGACTTGGTTTTCTATTTCTATATAAAGGAAAAGAAAGCATATCAATCACTGTGAGTTACTTCAAAGTTTTGCACAGTGCCGGGGAAAAGTAAAAAGTAAACACAATAAGAAGCTATCCGAGGGATACATGGGTGCTCAGTGGTTTGGCACCTGCCTTTGGCCCAGATCCTGGAGACCCAGAATCAAGTCCTACGTCGGGCTCCCTGCATGGAGCCTGCTTCTCTCTCTCTCTGCCTCTCTCTCTGCCTGTGTCTCTGCCTCTCTTTCTCTGTATCTCTCATGAATAAATAAATAAAATCTTTAAAACAAAACCAAACAAACAAAAAAAGAAGCTATTCGAGATGGTTTCCAGTGCCGGGGAAAAGTAAAAAGTAAACACCATAAGAAGCTATCAAGATGGTTTCATCTATGGAACAGATTTGCTATTTAGGAGCAATGGGGAAAGTTTTTGCTTTCAATCTTAGATTTTTTTCATCGACTATTTGAATCTTTTACCATGTGCATGTTTTAGTTGATACAAACTCAATTTTCCTTAAGATTTTATTTATTTATTTGAGAGAGAGAGAGAGAAAGAGCATGTGAGCATGAGTAGGGGGCAGAAGTAGAGGGAGAGGGAGAAGCAGATTCTCCACTGAGCCAACATAGGATCCCCAACATAGGGCTTGATCCCAGGACCCCGAGATCATGACCTAAGCCCAAGACAGACACTTAACTGACTTGAACTTCCCGGGTGCTGCCAAACTTCATTTTCTAAACTTAAAAACTAATTAAACTTGATCATTAAAATCATAATGGTCTCAATTCTGACACCCTCCCCAACCCCCCACACACACACACCAGGAACACAGCCTACGTCACTCATATTCTCTGAATCTGCCTCCCATAGAGCAGGGCATTCTGTACAGAACCGACTTTACCAAATGTCTGTTAAGTGGATGAGGGACAAAGTTCATCCAAGTGAATTTAGAAGCCAAAGAGAGAGCCCCCAGGCTCTGGATCTCTAGACAGTCCTGAATACAAAGCCTGGCTCCAGCTGGCCGCATAGCCCTGAGGCCAGCTGTTACTCAGATCCATCTCAACCCCAGCTTCCCCATCTGTAAAATGAAGCTTTAACTACTACTGACTATTACTGTTTCAGGATTGTCCCGAGGATTGATTCAAAGAGTAGATGCTTGATTAGGGCTAATTCCCTACTTAAGAGTTTTACTTTTTCCTTCCTTCCTCCTTTTTTTTTTTTTTTTACTTATGAGTTTTCAAAAAATACATTCTATATTTCAAACAGGCAACAACTGACCACCAAAAGCTTCATCTCAGGGGAGCACAAGCGGAGGTATGTAGGTAGACTGTCATTGGATGGACAGAGCGTGCTCTTCAGAACCAGATAAATGGGAGAAAATGAAATTTTAAAAGAGAGAATCCAAGCCCAAAAGCAGACGGAGGAAATGGCCTTGAACTGCTAGTCACAGAAACCAGTTTAGATAGACAGAAAAGATTCTGCTCAGTTGCTGAATGTAACACAAGTGATGGAAGAAACAGGTCAGCTTCAGTTTTTAACATTCTAAATTGCCCTAGAGTTATAGCAGAATGGCTTTTATAAAAATAGAGTATAAGTACCACTCACAGGACTCAAGAAGACTTTAAATGGCACCCAGAGAAACACTGATTATTTTCACCGTTGTGCATTTATTGTATTATATGGTATAAAACACTGAGCTAGTACATCCAAATTGTGATATTACACGTATCATGAAATATGTTCGAAAGTTTTAAAAATGAGTGGGTTTAAATAAAATATTAATCATATCATGACTGGTAAGATAAATCTATGACAAAACATTTAACATTGTTCTAGGATCACTGAAAGCATGTAAAGGACAACATTAACATGTGGATTTTGAATAACCATTTGATTTAAGGGAAATCATGACACTGGGCCCCTCAATTTTCTCCCCCAAATGACTTTCCCAGAGATCACCAATCCCACCTATACACTCTACTTTGGTGCCCCTGGATCTCACACATTCCACCTACACTCTGAACTGTCCTACCACCATGTTTTGTTTTGCCTGAACCCCACTCCGAGGAGCTGGGCATCCTCCCTGCCAGGTACATCTCAAACAGAATCAATCCCTCTCTCTTCTGGGCTCCCAGGCAACCTTTTGCATCCCACTTGCTATTATGACGCTTCCCACCTTGCAACCTTGCACTACAATTTCTTTCAGGGGTGTGTCTCTTGGGCAATGTCCTGTTCATCTCTGGGCCTTAAGTCCCTAGCCTGAGGCATTAAATAACTTAAAAAATAAAATAGTCTTAAGAATACCGTTGAGGCCATGCTAGTTACAGAAATGTAAGGCACAAATACTGGGTCTAATCATTCATCAGGGATCAGAGTTCACAAAGAGAATATGACTTTCATCTACCCTCCTTAGTCACCCCAACCAGACCAGCTGCCCCTCTTATAAGCTTTGCTACACTGTGCATCCTCCGTCCCAGCAGTTTCTACAATTTGCTCTTACCTTTGTGATCATTTAATTAATGTATTTCTCCTGACAATACTGTAAGCTCGCTCTGAGTAGGGCCACGTCTATCTTGTTCACCATGAAAGTTCCCAGTGGCCAGCACTGAGCCAGACACATGGCTGGCGGTCCCTAAATATCAGCTGTATGAAGGAGTGAGTGAATTTTTCTCCCTGCACACACACACACACACACACACACACACACACTCACAACTGGACTTCTAGCACTTACATTGTTGTAGAGATCATTGAGTAGACAGATGGTTGACACAGAGACCAGTGTAAACTCTCCTGTTTGTTTTTCAGGCAGATTACAGCGGAAACATGATGCTTGCCAGCTAGAAGGGGAGAAATTCAAAATGGTAAACGGAGTAGTCTCCTCGCAGGGCTCTATGAGGGCTTGACAAACAACACGGAGCCAAAATAAAGTATTTAAAAGTATATTCCAGCAAAAGAGTATTGACCGTGTGCTTTCAAGAATTTTCCCAGCCGTCAGGAAGAAAAACGTTAAGGCCTGAACTTTAGGAGGACGAAGGCAAC
Organism: Vulpes lagopus; assembly: GCF_018345385.1. Lineage (NCBI taxonomy): Eukaryota > Metazoa > Chordata > Mammalia > Carnivora > Canidae > Vulpes > Vulpes lagopus. Next base: position 69,913,804 of record NC_054830.1, read on the forward strand.
CAGGGAATCCATTCTACACACTGAAAACTTCGCGTAGCTGGGCGAACACTGGGCCCCCCAGAAAGAAAAGAGAAGAAAAAAACAATCGGTGTTATGTGAAAATGAAGGCAGAGCCGCTCTAAGAACTGCTTTGGTCTGGCCAGACAACAGATGTTTTAAAGGATCAAAGTTACTTCGCAGCAGAGCTGCCGGGAGAGTGAAGATGAAATGTTTCAGTCTTGAGAACTAGCAGGTTCCTTGCTTTTTTCATTTCTCAGCACTGCAAATATGTAAGGCCGAGGCCATCCAAAGTCAAGAGCAGATCCAGCCATGCAGGTTAATCTCGATGCTTCTGGGCTACGGGGGACTTGCTCCTTCTGGCCTTCGGGTTATGCTGGAAGAGGCCAAGGTGCAGACTGAGTGAACGGCTGCCCCAGGCTCACGTGTGTGGCAGGCGAACCCAGGCCAGAGGCCAAGCCTTCCGGCTGCGTGGCCTGGGCTCCGGTCCCTACGTACCCTGCTCCGTGGCTACACAAGACGGAACACCAGGCCTCTGGCCCGCCTCAGCCGGCAGGCCAAACAGCAGAGCTGACTGGCTGCGGCCTTGCTTTCAGGTCAGCTGTTTAAGCGCACTGGGTTAGCTCACCTATGGTCTATTATCTCTCCATGGTTTTCCTATCCCGCAGGCATTCTAGAGGCATCTGCAAATGGTGCCAACTTGGAATACGAGCCGTGAGTCTCTTGGTACTACCTTTCCCTAAATATCTACTGGTTTCAGGCAACCTGAACTGATCATGTCCCAGCGATCTTGAATACCAGAAAGAGTATTTTGGCTGGTCCCCTGAGTTGTTTGAGGGCAGGAACCACTTTTTATTTATCTGTGGCGCCCCAGTGCCAAGGCTACTGTCTAGCTTACGGTAAAACAGCAAAATGGGAGGTTGTCTTAAAAAAAAAAAAAAAGTGCGCAGGACCTGAAATCCAAGCCAGAAAAGAGCTGTAGTTGAACCCACGGCCAGAAGCTTGCAAAGGTGCCCAACCCTACCGGCCTCAGTACCCACACCCATAAAATCACACAAATGCCAACTCCTCTACAGAATTGCTACGCGGGCAGAGGGGCTAGCACTGTGTGCAGAACACCAAGTGCAGGAAAGGCTCTGTCAACCGTAGCCCTCCGTCCCTGTGGAGGCAAGGAAGGGATGAAGTCAGTAAAATTTTGAATTGGTTCTTTTCTAGGAGACAAGGGAGAAATAAAGAAAAGGGAACAACAAATGCAATTGCCCAGCCCCTGAGTGGTCAGACTTTCCTTTGCTATTTATTGTCAGAGCTTCGAGCCCTGCTTGAAAGCCGGCCCTGCCTCATCCCGACTTCTGCTTCATCTCCCAGTGAAGTCATAAAGATGGGCTTACGCTCTGTCTATTGACACAGAGAGCCTGTGAGTCACAAATTCAACAGGATGACTTTGCTGCAGTGTGATTGACTGGAAAATGTGCCCTCATCTGAACGTTTTTTTTTTTTCTCAAGCAAATGGACATGCTTATTTTTGCAACATGGAGTGCAGGCTCTTTATTTATTTGACGTTGGTCTCGGTGACATTCCAGCCGGCCCAGGGAGGGCTCCCACGTTCATGATTTGCCTTATGAAGTGACATATATTTTCCTCCCTCTCTCCCCTTCTCCCTTCCTGCTGACTATTATATCTAAAGCAAACAGTCCCAGCACAATAGTTAGATTGCACTTGAATTTGGTGTTTACTTGACATTTACACACTGGCCATGCTGGACTGTTCACTCCTTCCAGAACAGGGGCTCAGCCAGCAAGCATTGTGCTGGACTTGTGCTCAGCCCTGAGCAACACAAGATCCCAAAACAGTGAGATGCCACCTTGAGAGTCGCAGCTGAACCTGCCAGTTTTCACTCTTAGCCTGAATTCAGCGTTTGCTGCGGGGAGGAGGTATCAGAGGGTCCTCAGGCTTCCCAGGAGGCACCCCCCTTCCCCACACAGGGCCGCCTGGGCCTGCTGATACCATTCTTCCTCCCTTTAAATCCAACTCCCATGCTGCCACAGTGTTCACTGTTAACAAATCTCATCTGGTCCCCAGAGTCAAATCCCCTGTGACTGGGTACAGATTACTAATTTGATTAGCTGAATCTCCAGTTCTTCCCAATTCCTCCTTGTGTAACGGAGTTAATAATCCCTTATCTCGTGGGATTATTGTGGGCATAACACATGCAAAGTACCTGGGGCAGGTTGAAGCCCTTAGAAGGTGCCCTGAGACACTTGATGGGATGAGCACTGGGTGTTATACTATATGTTAGCAAGTTGAATTTAAATAAAATTTTTTAAAAAGGTGCCCTGAAAATGCTATTTCTCATCCTTCTCCTGAGGTGCATGCTCCCAGCTTCAGAAGGGAAGGGGCTCCAGGAAGGGCAGCTCGTGGGGTTCCCATGTCAGAGCAGCTTGATGGCAGGGAACACTTGTACTTGGCCAGGAGTCAGGACAAGCGTTTGGTGGTCACAGCTCTGCAGGCATGTGGCATGGACTAGTCACCTCCACTCCCTAGGCTTCTGTTTCTGTGGCTGCAAAGTGGAAGCCGACGACGATGACGCTCTAACACTGTACAGTTTCTACGCTCTCGGAGTGCGAAGGAAGCCCAAACCAACTGCCAAAAGAGGCTGACGAGCCCCAAAGCTGATATACGTCAATACCAGCGTTTAAAAGGAGTAGGGAAGGAATGAGCTCAGTGCTACTCAGCATGTGAGGAAAACAGTACCTTGATGCTTTGCAGATGGGAATATAAACTGCTGATGGGAATGTACATTTTTTTGAGGAACAGCTTGATAATATCTGATGATGTTAACCTAATGAAACAATTTCCATAAGTTGAGCCTAAGGAAATGAGCGAGTATGTCTAAGGGTGCACATAGGAATTTTGTAATAGTGAAAAAGTGGAAACAATCTAAATGTCTGTCACAAGGGATGGATTGATACCAATATTAGGAAAAGTATGAGTGTTTAAAAGTATAAAGTATGTTTATATATTAACATGGATATCTATGGTATACTATTAAGTGAAAATAAAAGCGAATTTACAAAGCTGTGTGCAAGTGATAACCTATAATTTATTGAAAAATAAATTTTAGTCTTTATATATGTATAACAATTCTGAAAATTTATACACCAAACTGTTAATCACAGTCATAGCTGGATTGGTAGGATGCGGATTTTTTTTTTTTTTTTACTTGAAACACACATTTAGGGACGCCTGGGTGACTTAGTCGGTTTTGCATCAGCCTTTGGTTCAGGTCATGATCCCAAGGTCCTGGGATCCGGCCCTGCATCAGGATCCCTGCTGGCAGGGCGAGAGCCTGCTCCTCCTTCTCCTGCTCCTGCCTGCCATTCTTTCTCTCACTCAAATAAATAAATAAAACCTTTAAATAAACACACACACACACACACATACACATAGATTTTTTTAATAGCAAACATTAATTTTTGAAATCAGAAAAATAAATCTAACCTTAAAGAGTAAAATAATAAAAGGTATCTGGCTGTGTCAATCAGTGAAGCCTGCAACTCCTGATCTTGAGGTCGTGAGTTCAAGCTCCACATAGGGCCTAGAGTTACTGTTAAACAACAACAACAACAACAAAAGTAAAATAATAAAAGGAGCAAGGGATTTTTGTTTGAGCATAGTGTACTAAACATGTTTTCTGATGCTCCTTCCAAGACCCCATTTAAAATACAGTAAAATAATTGAAAAAGCAAAACCAACCAGGACAGAGGGTGGGAACTGGGAGGCAAGTGGACAAATGGCCACAAATTTAGATCACAGAAAGTGGCAAACAAAGCAGACTGATTTCAAGGTACAGGACCCTTGGAAGGCCCAAGAAGCGGAGACACCAAGTTACTCGGAAAGTTAAGTGCATATGGGAATGAAAACAGAATTACTGCTTGGGAAAAAAATAATAATAATTATTGCTTGAAAGCCTATGTTAGCAGCAGTTGGGAAATCCACTCATCCACCCATCCACCTATCCATCCTTCCATCTATCCAAGCAGTCAGGCCCTAAGATTTCTCCCTAGCCCCATGCAGCTGGGTAACTGCTTTCCCACTCCAAGCTGGGCAGAAGATTAGAGGTTTACTCTCCGGAGAACTTGATGTAAGAACTCTGGATTCAGGGAAGCCCCACACAGCTGAGGACAGGAACAAAGATGACTAAGGGGCAGGCTACGTACAGAGCAGTGATGCCACAGGCCTCCTTCCCTGCGTGGGCTCTAAGAACGCTGTCTCACTTAGCTTGCTGCATAACCCTGGGCTAGTCACTTAACCATTCTGCACTCCACTTCTAAAATTGCAAAATGAGGTACAGTTATTAAACACATTTGTACTGAACACCTATGACGTGTTTTATAACTGTCGTATTCTGAAAATAGAGTAAGTCAGGTTGGGTCCTCGCCCCTTGAAGCCTACATACTAGAGCACCAAGGGCATCAACCAACCTCACAGGGGTGCTGTGAAGGGGACAGGACTTACTTCATATATAGGGCTCAGCCCAGTACTGGCTACAGTGTCTCATTATTGTGAAGTTAATTATTAATTTGAAAGTCACTACTTAGCTCTGAATCCTGAAGGGAGAACACAGCAGATCCTTCTAGATTTTCTTCCAGGAAAGATGGTGTTAGAATTTGGCTAACATTATCAGCTGGTACGTAATTCTTCAATTATGAACTTGACCTTGAAACTCCCCTCTGCCGAATCTAGCTCTTGCCTGGCATATGAAAGGTCAACTGTCACTGTCTTTCTAGATTTGACACAGCCCAAAAAGCCCTTTGCAAGTCATGATGTGCACCAATACAAACTGATACAGGGCCACACTTGACAACAGCATCTTTGTGAAGTTTCAGCTGAGGATGTTCCTTAGTGGTTGCATCTGCAGGGATGCTGGGACATTTGGGGGTGAAAGAAGATGCCGTGAAGAAGTATTTTAGTCTTCTTTCTTATTTTTAAGTGATCTCTATGCCCAAGGTGGGGCTTGAGCTCTGGCCCCTGTGGTCAAGAATCCCTTGCTTCATTGACTGAGCCAGCCTGGCACCCTGGCTTTTTGGTTTTCAAATCCAGACACTGCATCATCTCCCCGTGTTGGGGACTGCAGAACCCATTTCAAGTTTATCAGGGGGAGAATTGTGTCAGGTTTCACTGCTAGAGGGGAGAAGCAAACAGTCATGGTACCTTTCATAACCAAATAAAACCTCAGCTTTGGGAGGCAGGTATATTCACAGTCCCATGACACAGATCAGGAAAGTAGAGTGGAGCTGGGTGACATCACTCACTCAAGGTCATGCAGTTAGTAGGAGGCAGTAAGAGGCCTGGGTGGCAGCCCCAGCTATCTCCCCCAGAGTAGCCACACTCACTACTTTCAGTTTAAGCCCTTTCCTTTCTCTCCCACAACCCTTTGAATTCGGCCAAGACACCCCCTTTCACTGAGTTATAACAAGAAGGCACAGAGAATTCAACTCAGATGGTGACACTGTAAACTGCACCCAGATAGCCCAAAGACCTTGGCCAGTCCTTTAAGAAGCCCAAAGGAGTTGCTATTTGAATGGAAAACCAAGTTTGCTGAATGAAACAGAGAACATTGAAATTCAACAGTTCAGTGTTTCCCATAAACACTTGGCTCTGAGAGCTTTGTTGGGTAAATGTAGCAACCAGAAAAATTCATCAGTTAACTGACAACATAGACTGAATGCAGTCTGAATAGATTACCTTCTTGAATCTCTATTAAAATGCTGGGAATTCCTCTAAGGTTAGGTAACTCTTCTTGGGTTTCCTCTTTCAAAAAAGCTTCTGGTCATCCCTTGATAGAAGAGCGTGTGTCTAGATTTGAGTTATCAACTTTGAAAAATGCATTGAGCACAATGAGATATTTAGTGCTGCCAGAAATTAATTTTGGCCTTTTTTTTTTTTTTTCCTTTTTTTAACACTGGCACTGGCCATCCTCCTAGCACTATCCACACCAGACAGTACGTTAAAATTGATTAACAAACACAATGTTTGTGAAAAAGAGTCAACCACAGGCACAGGGTAATCAAATGCATTGTTATTATTATTTTTTTAAAAATCATTTCCTTGGCTCAAAGTACATAATGTCAAATTGGCAAAAATAACCTATCCTCTTGTCCGGCCCACAAACGGAGAAGAAAATTAAATACAGAATTGTTTGTTTCTTGTTTGCATTTCTCAGGGTGTGAAGCATTCATTTTTGAACCCTCCAAATCCCTAGACTTTCCATAATGCAAAATTTTTTTTTACCTCCATTCTGATTCAAACCAGGGAACCATGTTTTCCTACGGCTGTCCTACTCTAAGACTCTAAGGGACTAAGGCTTTTAAATTAAGAAAATGGAATCTGAGAACATGTCTTAGTTCTTTCCCTGCTCATTCTCCCCAGGAAAGAGTTTAACAAGCCAGGGGAATTTGGTGAACCAAGTCAAGAAGAAAACTCTAGCCATGGTTTTTTTTCTGCTGATTTGCCTTGTTTGCTAGTTCTTTTACTCTTAGATGCTATTTTTATTTTCAGATGCATATAGTATCAAAAGATTCTTTGGTGCTTATAAAAACAATCATGCTAGACAAAGCCGGTAAACGTCAGACCCTAATCCTTTAAAAGAAATATTACCACCACGTATCCTACTTTTAAAAGATACTACGCTGTACTTAAACAGCCTAAAGAGAGGGGTTTTTGTATCTTCTTAGCGTCTCAGAATAAGACAAAGACTCTGAAAACCTGAATTTAGCTAACTGTTGCCAGTTCAAACAGCTTTAAGATAATCCCATTAAGTTTAGAACTTCGTTTTAAACAGCTTAAAGAAGGTAGAACTTAAAATTTGGGAGCTCAAAATGTCACTTAAGTTATCAAACCTAAAGTTTCCTGAGAAAGATTTTTAAGTTTCTGAGAATTGATTTTTAAATGTCTGTGACTCATTTTCTGCTCTAAAAACTTCAATACCCAATGTTTGGGTTTTGAAAGGCAATGGATTTGGCTACAGAAAAGAGTTGACTCTCTCTCCATTTGGTTTTGGTTTGGCTTTTGGTTATTTTTGTTTGTGTTTTCTAGTTTGTTTTATTACAATGCCTTGGCTGGGGCTGTTCTCTCACTGTTTGTCTGTTTTGTGAGGGCAGAGTTATGAGGGACTTTATTTTCTGTCTCCTTCCTAGCACTTTTCAAAGAAAGAAAAGAAGCGGGTGAAGGGAAGAGAGGGTTTGGAAAAGAGAACCAAGCCAGTGAACTCTGGACCAGAGAAAAACCTTACTGACAAGATAGGGAAGAACAAGGCTTCCAGATGAATCATTTCACCAGGGCAGCTTTGCTCCTTTCCTTCTAAAATGCATACTCACTGGGCATTTGTCCTAAAGATGCCACAGTGGAACAGGAGCCACGAACAAGTACCAGATCACGGAATCTGCTGGGTAAATAAATGGCAAAGCAGAGTCACCACCCAGATTTACTGGAGCTCAGAAGGAAGAGGACTAACCCAGTTGGGGACTGGTAGCCCAAGGGATAATAAAAGGGGCTCAGGAGTTTGAGGATGAGGAGAGCCCCCAAGGGGAAAAAAGTCATTTCAGATAGAAAAAGAGCCAATGAAGAAAACACATCGTGTATTCAGACTTGAGAGAACATCCAGTTAAAGTTTAGGGAGGGTGGGGTCAGTCCCTGGAGATGATTCTGCAAAGTTTGTCGAGGGCCATGGTAGGAAGAGTGTGGTACAGGAGGCTAAGGAGTGATTTGTGATAAAAATGGATTAGATCTAGCAGGGAAATTCCAGTGGGACTTTGGGGGAGGTGGTGGAGAAACAGGAGGAGGAAGACAACAGTTTGGAAGCCACCGCAAGAATTAAAAGCCACAAACGAGGAGAGCTTGAACCAAGGCAGCCCAATTTTGTCAAAGGTAGCGGAGTCATTTAGGAATGGAAATGGTTGAGCTCTGGGGATGCCTAAATGCCCAGGGCAAAGAAAATGAGGGAGGAGGGTACCTGAGTGGTTCAGTTGGCTAAGCATCTGCCTTCGGCTCAGGTCATGACCCCAGAGTCCTGGGATCGAGTCCCACATCATGCTCCCTGCTTAGGAGGGAGCCTCAATTTCTCTCTATCAAATAAATAAAATAAAATAAAAAATAAAGAAAATGAGGGAGGAGTTAAGGAGAATCTAGGTTTCTAGTTTGGGAGGCTGGGGAAGAGTGATCAAACAACCTAGGAAAAATTAGGACACGACTGGGTGGACTGAAACTCTTGACAAAAAAAGGGGATTCATGAGTCTCCAATGGAAGGCTGAAAGACCAACTTCCTGCTGAAGTACATTATTCATTCATTCAACAAACACAGAGCATCACTATGTACCAGGCAGGCACTGTATAAGGACTTGGGGATGCGGTGGTGGGCAAGCCAATAGCTCCCTTCCTGATGAAGTTTATGGTACCCTGGAGAATACTGGTGACAGTAATCCTATCATGCAGGGAGCATCAGGGGCTGCGTTAAATAGTTTACCTGATAATCTCACTTATGATCTCATCAATTTAAGAAGTAGGTACCGTGACTATCCCCATTTTACAGAAGAAACAAGCAAAGTGAGGCCAAATAAGCTGGCCACCTAAAATCAGCAGAGCCAGAACACAAACCCAGGCAATTTAGTGCTTAAGCCCACTTTTTTAACCTTTCACACATGACCGAGGTAAAAAAGGATGGAGTTTCCAAGGAATAAAAGTGGACGCTGAGAAAAGCTTTGCCACCTTCTGAAAAAAACAAAAACAAAACAAAACAAAACAAAACCCCATAAAAAAAGACACAAAAAAACAAACCACCCCAGCTTTTCCTGAATCTTGAGGCAGTTCTGCAGACACCCCAGGCCAGGGTGCAGCCAGTCTCCCTGGGGAGCTCTTATTTGCCCAGGTCTGGTGCATCCTGGATGCAGAGTCCTTCATTTGAAGCATGTTGAGCCTTTTCAATCAATCACACTCCTCCAAGTCTCCACTCCGGTCCCCTAACACTGACGGCTTCCGTCATCTTCTGCCACCTGATGTAGTTTGTGTTGGGGAAAAAAAAATCTTTAAAAACAAAAATCTATTTTATAACTCCAAGGACATTAATAATTAACATCCATACCACAAAACTTGTAATATCAGTTTGCTGAAATAAAGTCACCAGTAAGTATGTAATTCTTCTTTAAAGGGTGTCTTCTATTATTATTATTTTAGAGTGCAATTTAGTCATCAAAGGTTTACTCAGCCTCATGTTTATAAATTATACAGGGCAGGGATTTAACTCTTCTGGACCTACCTGTTCTGAAAAGAGGGAGGGTCATAACCCTGTTGTCACACCAGGCACCTGCCTTGAAAGGAGATGATCTGTGAATTTGAAATTCCTTACACTTTTAGAAATCCAGGGCAAAATATAGAGATTTCAGTTTTTGATGCAATCAGAGGAATAACCAGATAGTTGCCTGCCACAAAAAGACACTGGCTTTACTCCTCCTGAAGGCTGTTTGGAAACTACATCTTTCTAATTGAATTTCAGAACCTTGTCTTGATTATGTGACATAATAATAGTGTCTTTCCAATTCATCTGTGTAATATTGTGTTTTTTTTTTTTTTTTTTGTGGTGGTTACTTTTGTTGGAGGGGAAGGGTTATTACTGCTTTAGATAAAGCAGATCAAGGCAGAAAAAACAAAAAAAAAAAAAAAACAAAAAAAAAAAACCCGTTCATGCACTGGCTAGTTAAGTTAGAAACTCCAAGTCCTGATTTCCATGTTTACATGCCCAGGGTAATGGCTGCTAGTCAAGGGCTCATCCAAGTTCACTGGGGTTTAGGAACCTAGGCCTCCATGGAAAGGTGTGTAAGTTTTCCATGCAATCCTCGAGTTCTGGGATCCCAAGAAATTTTTGCCATCACAAATGAAAGGAGTGTGTGTGTGTGTGGGGGGGGGGGGGTAGCAGGTGTCTTCCTTTCTTGCTTCCTCCACTTGAAAAGGGCAATGTTTTTAGAGTAACTAGCCTGCTCCTATGGGGTGAGATCGAACCCTCCAGGCCAGGGGAGGGTCGGCCTTTCCCTGCCAAAGTATTCCCCACCCCACCCCCAGCTGCAGGCCTTGGCCAAAGGATGCAAGTCGTCTTCACACGCATCCAACTCTCGGGACCTAGAGGGATTCCTGTCGTTGGCAGAGAGAGGGCCGAGCGCATTCACTGGGGATGAGATGCATTCCAAGAACGCTTCCGTGGCCGGCAAGAAGTGGAAAAGTCAGGGACGATACATATTCTGGGGAAACCTAACAGGTAGCAGAATCGGGGAACTCCAACAAACAGCTGACAACGACTTCAAGCAGGAGGCAGCCCCGGGCCCGCGGTGAGGAGCCCCGCGCAGGGCGGGTGAGGCCCGGCTCCGCGAGCCTCCGGGGCAAACCCAGCACCTCGCGAGCCTCCGTTGGGGAGGCCACACCGAGCACCACGCTCACGTTTGGGAGATGGAGGAGGAGGAGGAGGAGGAGGAGGAGGAGGAGGAAAAGAAAGGCGCTGCTTGCAGAGACGAGGGCGAAAACATTTCCCGACTGGAAAATTACTGATCACGAACTTAGGGGAGCGTGGGGGTGGGGAGGCCCGAGTGAGCTAAGGCTCCCGTTTCCTCTTCTCCTCCCGGCGGGCGGGAACGGCCGCCCGAGCCCGTCGGGCCCCTTTCGGGAAGCGGGGTCCCGCCGCGCGGCTCCACGTCCTGGCACGTGGCCGCTCTCCCGCGAAGCGCCCCTGGGCGGGGGCGGGGGGGGGGCTCGGCCCTCGGAGCCCGGGTCACGGAGCGCGCGCCCCGCAGACCTTTATCTCGCCGCTTCCCCCCTTATGACTCAGTGTCCCCATCCGTAGAGCGGAAAGCGGGTGCGAGGCTCGTAGAGCGCTTGAGCTGCCCGGGCTGGAAGGCTCCGGCCTGGAGCCCGCAACCCCGCGCCCCGCCCCGGGCGGCCTCCCTCCGGCTCCCACTGCCGCCGCAGCGCCGCGCGGCCACGGCGAACCCCGCGGGGCCAGGCCCGGACCCGGCAGGGCCGCTGCGCGCGCAGGGGAGGGACGGACGGCGGCATGAGTCACGCGGATAATCGCGCTTCTTCCAGCGCGCAGACTGCGCGGCGAGCGCGGCCCGGGCGGGGGTGGGGGCGGGGCGCGGGGGCCGCACCGACCCCTCCGCCCCCAGCGGGCCCCTCGGCCCCGGGCTTCGGCCCCGCGGAGCGGACCGGGGCGACGCACGGCGCCCCGGTGGCCCGCGCCCCGCGCCCCGCGCCCCGGCAGCCGCCGCCGCCGCCGCCGCCGCCGCCGCCGCCGGCGTCAGCGCGGCTCCTGCCCGCCAGCTGCCGGGCTGGCGTCACGGCTCGGCCCGGCCCCGCCCGCGCCCCTCCCTCTCCCCCGCCCCCACGTGCGCCGAGTTTGTTTATTTAGCTGCCATGGCAACGCGCGGGGGGGCCGCGGGAGGGAGGGGAGAAGAAAGGAGGGGCGGGGCCTGGCGGCGGGCCGCGGCGCACCGCGGGGAGGAGGCGGGGTAGGGCGGGAGCCGAGAAGTTAAGTAAGGAGCGCGCGGCGGCCGCCGGCAGTTCCCCGGCCCGAGAGAGCGAGCGCGGCTGCGGGCGCGCGGGGAGCAGAGGCGGCGGCGGGCGGCGGCGGCCCCGGGAGCCGCCAGGCGCCCCTCCCCGCCCCTCCGGCCCCCACCCACCCACCCGCCCGCGGCCAGCGCCCATGGCCGCGCGCGCCCCGCTCGGCCCCCCGGACTCCGCGCGCCGCGCCGCCGCCCCGTCCGCAGCCCCGCGCCGCCGCGGCCAGTCTCACCTGGCGGCGCCGCCCGCCCGCCAGCCCGGCCGCGGCCCCCGCGCCCACGGCGACCGCCGCGGCCCCCGCGACCGCGACAGCGACCGCGACCGCGACCGCGACAGCCGTGGGGGACGCCGCTGAGTCGGACGGAGGGAGCGCGGCGGCGGCGGCGCAGCTCGGCCACCGGACCTACTTACGCGCCTCGGCTCATCGTCTGCTTCTACGAGTCTACAACTTGGCTGAGGACTTTTGTGCACAGAGGAACGTTGCAAAGAGCAAGCGAGCGAGCGAGCGGGCGGAGGCATCTCCCGCTTATATTCAATCCCAAGAAGGATCTCGGGCAGTTTGGGGTGTTTGGTTTTGGCTTCGTCTCTTTTTTCTTCCCCTCTTCGTTGACTTTGGGGTTTGGGCGCCCCGCTGCTTCGGACCCCAGGACCTTCTGGGCCCCCACCTTAATGAGGTAGGTGCGCGCGGGGCGCAGGGAGGGGCGGCGGCCGCGGACCCGGGGCCCGCCTGGGCGGCGTCGGAGCGCGGCCCCTGACCCCCGCTCCGCCCCACCCGGCCCGCAGGCAGCCACCTGGCGAGTCTGACATGGCTGTCAGCGACGCTCTGCTCCCGTCCTTCTCCACGTTCGCGTCCGGCCCGGCGGGAAGGGAGAAGACCCTGCGTCCAGCAGGTGCCCCGAATAACGTGAGTGTTGCCCCGAAAGCGCAGGAGCGTCCGGGGGGCTGCGGCTGCGGCGGGGCCGGGCGGCGCCCCGGGGTCACGGGGAGGCGCCCGGCGAGGGGAAGGAGCGGCTTCCTCGGCCCCGCGTACGCGCGTGTGGTCCGGCCGCCGCGGAGCCGCGGGGGCGCGCCCCGGGCCGGCACACGTCTCCGAGCGCGCGGGCGGCGGGGCCGGCGCGGGGGCCACCGGCCGGGAGGCGGATGCGTCCGGGGCGCCGCCCGGGCCCGAGCGAGCCTGGCGCGTGGGCGTGGGCGCGGGCTGGTGGCGCGGGCGCAGACGGGGCCCCTCGGCGACCCCGGGGTCCGGCCGGGAAGGACCGGGCTGCCGAGCCCGAGGCGCCGGCTCCCGCGCGGTCGGGCGGACACACGCCCACACGCTCCAGGCGGACGCACCGCCTCCCCCCGCAGCCCCCCCCCCCCCGGCGCCCCCCGCCGGCCCGGCCCGGCCCGGCACCCACCGCCCCTCTCCCGTCCCGTTCCCGCAGCGCTGGCGGGAGGAGCTCTCGCACATGAAGCGGCTTCCCCCGGTGCTCCCCGGCCGCCCCTACGACCTGGCGGCCGCGACCGTGGCCCCCGACCTGGAAGGTGGCGGAGTCGGCGCGGCCTGTGGCGGCAGCAACCCCGCTCTGCTACCCCGGAGGGAGACGGAGGAGTTCAACGACCTCCTGGACCTGGACTTCATCCTCTCCAACTCGCTGTCCCATCCGGAGTCCGTGGCCGCCACCGTGTCGTCGTCGGCGTCGGCGTCGGCCTCGTCGTCGTCCTCGCCGTCCAGCAGCGGCGCGGCCAGCGCACCCTCCACCTGCAGCTTCAGCTACGCGATCCGGGCCGGGGGCGACCCGGGCGTGGCGCCGGGCAGCGCGGGCGGCGGCGGCGGCCTCCTGTACAGCCGGGAGCCCGTGCCCCCTCCCGCGGCTCCCTTCAACCTGGCGGACATCAACGACGTGAGCCCGTCGGGCGGCTTCGTGGCTGAGCTCCTCCGGCCCGAGTTGGACCCCGTGTACATCCCGCCGCAGCAGCCGCAGCCGCAGCCGCAGCCGCAGCCGCAGCCGCCAGGTGGCGGGCTGATGGGCAAGTTCGTGCTGAAGGCGTCGCTGAGCGCCCCTGGCAGCGAGTACGGCGGCCCGTCGGTCATCAGTGTTAGCAAGGGCAGCCCGGATGGCAGCCACCCGGTGGTGGTGGCGCCCTACAGCGGCGGCCCGCCGCGCATGTGCCCCAAGATCAAGCAGGAGGCGGTCTCGTCGTGCACGGTCGGCCGGGCCCTGGAGGCCCACCTGGGCACCGGACCCCCGCTCAGCAACGGCCACCGGCCGCCAGCGCACGACTTCCCCCTGGGGCGGCAGCTCCCCAGCAGGACTACCCCGACCCTGGGTGCCGAGGAACTGCTGAGCAGCAGGGACTGTCACCCCGCCCTACCGCTGCCCCCGGGCTTTCACCCCCACCCCGGGCCCAACTACCCGCCCTTTTTGCCAGACCAGATGCAGCCACAGGTCCCGCCGCTCCATTACCAAGGTCAGTCCCGGGGATGCGTATAGCTCGGGGGCTGGGGAGCCCTGCGCCAGCCGGCCCCTCCGGGGGCTCAGGGGATGATGCTCACCCCACCTTCTCCACCCCTAGAGCTCATGCCGCCTGGTTCCTGCATGCCGGAGGAGCCGAAACCAAAGAGGGGGAGAAGGTCATGGCCCCGGAAAAGGACAGCCACTCACACTTGTGATTATGCGGGCTGCGGCAAAACCTACACGAAGAGTTCTCATCTCAAGGCACACCTGCGAACCCACACAGGTAGGAGAACAGAAGCTGCCCAAGGGGCACGGGGGGGGGGGGGGCAGTGGGTCGGTGTGCAGCCCCACTGGCCAACTGGGCACTTCTCAGGGGCTCCCTTGCGATGTGGGGTGCAGCCTATCCTCCATCTCCTGGATCACAGAACAGAACAGCAAACCAAACTGGCGTCTCTTTTTTTGCCCAAGAGCCCTTTGCTTGATGGATGGCATCAGTGCTTGAACGTGCGCAGTTCTGTTAGGCTTTTGAAAGGCAGGGAGATTCCAGGCTGCATTTGGGCCTCTCATACCTGGTTTGAGCGAGCCACTGCCCTTGTTACTGCGCGGGCCCCTGGCTGGCTCAGTCAGTGGAGGGTGCAACTCTTGATCTCGAGGTTGTGGGTTCCGGCTCCCAGTTGGGCATAGAGATTATACTTAGAAATAAAATCTTAAAAAGAGAAACTCCATGCTGTGGTACAAAAAGTACGTTAGGTCTTGTTATCAATTTTTAATTTTTCAAAACAGGCTTCACTGGTTGTTCCCAGATTCGCACTCCTTTTATTTTTCTAAGCTTTCATAAGTAGGTTCTATTTAAATTTCAAGAATTGAATGGATATGATTGCTAAGATTGTGGTTTAGGATGGTCAGTGCAGAGAATTTCCATGTCACCTAAGTGTAGGTACATAAGGTCATGTAGGTGTAGGATTCATTAAAATACCAGAAATGCTTACGCAGAAAAGTCGGTGCTGGTGGCTTCTACCCAGTTGTGGTGGATATAGGAGACTATCTCTTGGTTTGGGTGGAAGAGACAAGTTAGCTCCCAAATTCATTCCCACCCCTGTGACGCTTGGCCTCCAAAGAGTGAAAATGTTAGCAATTTAGAAGTGTAGGTCTGTTCCCCTAAAAAAAAAAAAAAAGCAAAAAGAATGCTTTAAGCTTAGTATTCCTATTTATGATCTGAAATTTAATAGGGCCTTGAGGGGGTCCAGAAACATTGCTGGCTTCTTTCAGGGTGGGGTGCTTGGGGAGTTGGTTTGATATGTGGCCTCCATTTTTAGCCAATTGTGCATTACGCGACAATGGCTTCAACAGTGGGGGGCGGTTCTCTTCCTCTCCCAGGTGAGAAACCCTACCACTGTGATTGGGACGGCTGTGGGTGGAAATTCGCCCGCTCGGACGAACTGACTAGGCACTACCGCAAACACACCGGGCACCGCCCCTTCCAGTGCCAGAAGTGCGACAGGGCCTTCTCCAGGTCGGACCACCTCGCCTTACACATGAAGAGGCACTTTTAAATCCCCAAACAGTGGATGTGACCCACACTGCCAGAAGAGAATTCAGTATTTTTTTTGTTTTTGTTTTTGTTTTTACCTTTCACACTGTCTTCCCTCCCACCCCGGGGAGGGGAGGAACCCAGCTAGAAAGCACTACAATCATGGTCAAGTTCCCA
This sequence comes from Vulpes lagopus, assembly GCF_018345385.1. Lineage (NCBI taxonomy): Eukaryota > Metazoa > Chordata > Mammalia > Carnivora > Canidae > Vulpes > Vulpes lagopus. The sequence goes on from NC_054830.1 coordinate 69,929,545, forward strand.
ACAAGCCAACTTGTGAGCGGATAATCAGGAGACACAGGAAACCAGAAGACAAATCAAAGAAACAGATGGGGTCTGTGACTGGATCTTCTATCATTCCAATTCTAAATCCAACTTGAAATATTCCTGGACTTACAAAACACCAAAGGGGGGTGACTGGAAGGTGTGGATATCAGGGTATAAATTAGATCCATGAGATGGGGGGAGGGAAGACCAGAATTCCCTTGAATTGTGTTTCGATGCAATATAAGCATAAAGATCACCTTGTATTTTCTTTGCCTTCTAAAAGCCATTATTATGATATTAGACGAAGAGGAAGAAATTCAGGTACAGAAAATGTGTTTTAATAACCTAAACGATGGTGCTTGGTGAGTCTTGGTTCTAAAGGTACCAAATGAGGAAGCCAAAGTTCTCAAACTGCTGCATACTTTGACAAGGAAAATCTATTTTTGTCTTCCGATCTACATTTATGACCTAAGTCAGGTAAATACGCCTGGTTTACTTCTTTAACATTTTTTATGCAGACAGTCTGTTAATGCACTGTGGTTTCAGATGTGCAATAATTTGTACAATGGTTTATTCCCAAGTATGCCTTAAGCAGAACAAATGTTTTTTTCTATATAGTTCCTTGCCTTAATAAATATGTAATATAAATTTAAGCAAACTTCTATTTTGTATATTTGTAAACTACAAAGTAAAAAATGAACATTTTGTGGAGTTTGTATTTTGCATACTCAAGGTGAGAATTAAGTTTTAAATAAACCTATAATATTTTATCTGAACATTGTTTTTGTTCTGTTCTTCCCCCTGGAAAAGCACGTCACAGAAAGTTCAGTAAGTACTGTCGAACTTAACGTAAGGCTGGAAGCTGAATATTGGAGATCATAGAGGTAAACCTAACCTGGTTTAGGTTGCTCTTCCCCAAATGCACGTAAAAGTACGCGAAAGCAATTTCCTTACCTGAATGTGAATCTCCAGGTAGAAACGCCTCAGTTTAATAGGAAAGTAGTCATCAAATACACACGTTCCAGTTTCATATTTTAAGAGATCCCTATGGTTTCTCTTTAAAACTTAACGAAAATATAAAAATCGTTCTCAGGGGGCCAGCCTTGCACTCAGAACAATTTGAGGAACAAAAGAACCTTCCCACAGCAGAGAACCCTAAGAATGTAGTTCCACAGTGCCCTCCTGAGGATTAAAGGATTCATTTATGCTTTGTGTTTGTGTGTGTGTGTGTGTGTGTGTGTGTTTTGCAGAGACTAGTTCTAGTCCTAAAGAGGTCAGAACCAGATTTTCTGGCAGAGTATTTTAAAACTTCACCCGTCCTCCGTAGATCCTGCAGATTGAAACGCGTTAATTAGAAATGACTCAGTCACAAAACCTACGCATAAAGTGAATTTAAGTACATCTTTGGTGTTTTTGTAAGGCTGTAGCGTATTTCCGAAGTTACTCAATTTTAAAATTGTACTGATCCTTTTTTGAGGTGAGCACACAAGAGTGAATTTTGTTTGCTTCAGTTACAAAATGGAAAAAGCACTTGTGACACTTGTTGACCCTTCATGCGTTCATAATGGTGATGCGGGTGACCAGCATGGTCAAGCAAACAAGCTGACTGGCCTCTTCCTTAGGCTGCTTATTTTATTAACTATCTATTATATGTCGTGTCCAGAAGTGTAGGGGCATCCTATAAACAAGAGAATAAATTCAGAAGCGCCTCGTGGTGGATCAACTTTTTTTTCCCCCTTGGCTTTTAAGAGTCCAGCATGACTGGAAAACATGGCATGTGTCTTAGCTTAAAAGAAAACAGGTGCATCGATAGGATGGAATTTTATGTGGCCAAGAACATATTCAAAGCATATTTAATGACATGGAAAAATGCTCGTGGTATGTTAAGTGGAAAAAGCAGGATCTAGGAGTATAAACAGTATGATTCCAATTGTATAAGTTGGTGTGTGCATTGAAGGAGAGAGGGAAGCAACAGAAACTTTAAGAGGAAGGACTGGAAGGAAATGCCAAAATATTAACCCTGGTTTTCTCCATTTAGATTTTCTACCGTTTCCAAATAAGTATTTAACGTGGGAGAACCGTTTAAGAAGGCAGGTGCAAATATTTAGGCTTTATTTATTTTAAAAGCAATTAAAGCTATTTAAACAAGAAGCCTGCATTGGAACGCGTTTTTCTTCGTGTTACATTGTGGTTGTTGCTGTTGTGATCCACCTTTCTCTCGTACGGAGACGTCGGGCACAGGGTTGTGTACGAAAAGTGTTTACTGAATGGCTGATACCATCTTCATGTTGGCCAAGTGCCTATTACCTCAAATAGGAGAAACATCTCCAAATAGCAGAACATAATAAGGTTCTTCTGATGTCATAGGGAAACATCACTCACATGAATCTTTTCTAGCCCGAAAAGGCAAGCTTCAATAGCGACAATGAAAAAGGAAGATTTTCCAAAAATGGCACAGGACAGAACGATGCAATGTGCACAAATAGCCAAAACTATTTACTCTCATACCTATCAGTTCTGAGCGCTAAGGTGTCCTGTCATTACCACATTACAGAGCCGTTTATACTGTATAATAAAGAGCACCTAACAATTGAGATGCCTGCTTATTACATTTTCCTTATGACATTTAATTTTATATGTCCTAGATTTTAACTTGTGCACACACAACACAAAAGAGGAACAATAGTGTTGCCTACACATCAACAGACTTTTTCGGTCTCTCTCTTCCTGTCCAACAAAATTCCCTTTCCAGCAAAATAGGCTTTCTCCCTGAAAACCTGCTGAACCTCCCTACAATTAATAACGTTTTGGTTTGTTAAAACAGGAATCTTCACCATCTCAAGCAGGATGGTCGAGGGAATCTTTTTTTTTTCCCCATTCAAAAATTGTTCCGACTTAGAAACATGTGATGTTATTTCATATTTGGAGATCAACAATGTTTACATATAATTTCTTTACATATAAGACAGCCCCTGGGGATCCCTGGGTGGCTCAGCGGTTTAGCGCCTGCCTTCAGCCCAGGACATGATCCTGGAGTCCTAGGATCAAATCGCACATCGGGCTTATTTATTTTATGAATAAATAAATAAATAAAATAAATAAAATCTTTTAAAAAAAAGAAAAGAAAGGAGAAAGAAAGCCCGGGTGATGCAGTCCTTTTGCCACGGAAGCGAGTCCACAGGGAAACTTAAAACAAGCAGTGATGGTACCTGTTGTATTTTGATATACGGGAGTAACTAAATTTAGCAGGCCTCGGTCAGCCACCTGTTCTATCGTATGTTCTGGCTTCTGAAGCCCCATTCAATGCGCCACCACACATACCTACGTCAACTTGTCCATATTCTGTTTCTCCCCCCCTCCTCTTCTCCCTCCCTTAAACACCCATAGACACCGTCCAGTCCTCCACAAACCTTTTTAGCTTACATATTCCATTCTTTAATCATTTTATTATGTATTTTATGTATTCAGACTTTCTTAGCACCTTCTAGAGACGAGTGAATAGTGACATGTTTTTGCAGTGCTAAACTGAATCTATATCTGCCTCCTAAAGTTTGTTTATGAATCTATCACTCACCGTTCACGTGCAGAGTCATCCACTCATATTTCCTATAAAACCACCAAGAGCTCTCTACATAATGGTTGCTGTGGAATATATCACGGAATGAGCTACCTGTGAAAATGCAAAGGAACTACTGCGACAACCAGGATGCCGTATGAAAATAAAGCCTCAAAATAAATAAATAAACAAATAAAGCCTCTTTTTTTTTTTTTTTTCATATTAAGTGAAACTAAAACGAAAGTTGGAAGCAGACACTCTTTGGAAGCCTTTACCTTAGAACAAAAAAGTAAATCTTGAAAAAATTTCTTAACATCTTCTGAAAAACTAATAAATTCTTAACTCCTGATGAAGGCACCTAGAGCTTCAATGCCCCTATTGCAGTCAAAATACAGAACTACCCAACAGGGATCCCTGGGTGGCGCAGCGGTTTGGCGCCTGCCTTTGGCCCAGGGCGCGATCCTGGAGACCCGGGATCGAATCCCACGTCGGGCTCCCGGTGCATGGAGCCTGCTTCTCCCTCTGCCTGCTTGTGTCTCTGCCTCTCTCTCTCTCTCACTGTGTGCCTATCATAAATAAATAAAAATTTAAAAAAAAAAAAAAAAAAAAAAAAAAAAAAGAACTACCCAACAGCTGCCGTGCTCGCATAAATCTTTCAGGCTGATATCTAGAAGGCCTACCAGAGCTGGTTAGCTCAGTTGGGCAGAGGAGGGCGCATAGGGTAGGAGCATCAAACTGCTTCTCTGGAATCACGTACAGCGGGAGGCCACCTTTCTAATTGTTTTCCACAATACCGTTCATGTAATACTTTTTCAAATCGCCTCAGTCTTCTCCGGCACCCTAGACAAGTCAGCATGTTGCCACCTGCCCTCCCAAATGTCCTTCGCCACTTGTTCTTAAAGGAAAAGGAGGAAATAAATACAAACACAACTTCATAGCAAAAAGTAATTTCACATTTCCAGGATCCCTTTGACATCTGATTATAGGTAGCAGAGCATTTTTCACTGGTACCACACAATAATTATAATGATACCCTAAAGCGTGAGGGTCATTTGTCATCCTTTTATGTCTCTTTTCATCTCCGTAGTGCATGATATCATCTAAAGAGAGCAAGAGACAAGAGAAATAGCTCTATCTACATAGGTAGGTAGGTAGATAGGTAGGTAGGCAGATAGGTAGGTAGGTAGATAGATAGATCGATAGCTGGATGGAGCCTCAGGTGGAGGTTTGGCAATGATCTAAAATCAATTAGGACAAATAATCAAGCCTGTCCAGCCCAGGGGGTTTGAGTGGGGTAATAAAACCTACATCACCTATGATACTTGAATCTGTACTCCCTGGCATTGATCAACACGTTACTGAATGGGGCCAGCCTGCTGCGACACTCGGATGCTATATCTACAATACTCACTTTTTTTTTTTTTTTAAGATTTTATTTACTTATGAAAGAAACAGAGAGGCAGAGACATAGGCAGAGGGAGAAGCAGTCTTCCCGTGGGGAGCCTGATGTAGAACTCGATCCCAGGACCCCAGGATCACAACCTGAGCCTAAGGCAGACACTCAACCCACTCAAAAGCTAAACTGGGTAAATGACTTTACAGAGGTATGGAAGGAACTCTAGATCTACTCGCTGAAAGCTAGAGAGGTAAGTGAACCGGTGCAAGCCACGAAACAGAGTCTCTTAGACATGACAGATGGAAGGGATTTTTTTCAATCAGCAGGCACCTTGTCTGACCAGGTCACTTTCTGCTGGTGTGTTCGTAACCCCTTCCTTCTGCACACCCCTATGAGACCTATGAAGCCTTTACATTCTCCTTTACCTCAATAGGTCCTCACAAAACGAAGGTAGGGGTGGGATTTTATGAAACAGGAAGCTGAGATTCCCTGTATGAATTAGTGTTTGGTTTTTGTTTCTCCTTCTTGCTGACATACTCAAAGCATTTCTCTCCTAATACTTCAGTCTTCAGTCTGCTGGACAGGTACAGTGACATGCAAAATGGATACACCCCAGTTCAGAAGGATTTTTCTAACATCCAATATTATCCTCTACAGAGTCAAAAGGCCCCAGACTTTCTATCTCCCAACCAATGTGCTATTCTGAGGTAGACTGACAGGGAAGCCTGATTTCCCACACACCTTTCTTGAGCTGGTCACTCTAACTATGAGCACAATCTACTTGTGGATGGAGGTGGAAGAAAGAGTTCCTGTTTTTATCTCCAGCTCTGGCCTAGCACATGGGTCTCCCGGTCAAACAGATCCAGCCACCGCCTCCCCTACTCCTTAACTTCCCATGATCCCCAGTTCCTGGTGGGTAAAGATGGAAATGGTTAACCCTCCAACTGTGGCCCCTACCTCGTCTCCAGTATCCTCTCCTTAAATATCCAATTACTTCTTAATTGTGCCAGCCATGCTAAACTACCCTTGACCCCCAATGCACCATGCCTGTTTCAGCCTCTGAGCCTTTGCTTACAGATATGGGTCTCTGCTGCTTCTGGAAAAATCCATAGTCTCCAGACAAGCTCCTATATATCCTTCAAAGCCCAGCTTTTATTTAAAGTCTCTTTCATTTGAGTTGATTTAGATCTGTCATTAAATTCTTATCCTCATATATTACAAGGTTTTATGGGTCTGGCTCCTCCAACAGACAATGAGTTCCTGAAGGGCACTGGAAGCTTTTCTCATTTGCCCTTGAAAACCCAAAGTTACTGGATTTAATTGAAAAAAAAAAAAATCAGTTATTGGATACTTAGCCCCAAGTCCTGGCATCTCTTTTCAGAGGACTCTTTCTTGCCAGGTGGATTTCTTTCTTATTTTCTTTCTTTTCCTCTTTCTTTCTTTCCTGAGATTTTATTTATTCATGAGAGACACAGAAAGAGAGGTTCCTGTGGGGAGTCTGATGTGGAACTTGATCCCAGGACCCCGAGATCACTATCTGAGCCGAAGGCAGATGCTCAACCACTGAACCACCCAGGTGCCCCTTGCCAGGTGATTTTCTGCATTGATTCTGGAAATAATTTTGCTCATTTGAGGGGTTCGTTGTGGTTTAGGGGAGGCAGATGGGTGTCAGGTGATCCATAGGAAGCGGGACCACTAAGCATGGGCCTCAGGAAGCCAAAATTTGGAAAAAGGCCCCCAAAAGGCAGTATTTTATCCTCATCCTAGGAGGTCCATTGTGTCTTTCCTTCTTCCTTTCTTTCTTTTTCTCTTCCTTCCTCCTTCCTTCCTTCCTTCCTTCCTTCCTTCCTTCCTTCCTTCCTTCCTTCTTTCTTTTTTAAGATTTTATTCATTTATTTGACAGAGAGAGAGAGAAGGAGCAAGGGGAGTGGCAGAGGCAGAGGGAGAAGCAGATTCCCTGCTGATCAGGGAGCCTGATTCAGAACTTGATCCCAGGACCCCAGGATCAAGACCTGAGCTGAAGGCAGACATTTAACGACTGAGCCACCCAGGTGCCCCCACTGTGCCTCCTTTCTAGGGCAAAATTATAAGTGTCTTGTATACCTATGTCAATGAAGTTTTGTTTGATTAAATCACACTTTAAAAGCTTAACAAAGGCGCTTTAGGCGGTAGGATCTTGGGTGGGCCAGTCTACCCCAATAAGGAAGGGTCATCCATCAATGGCTGTGCAACCACCACCCACCTGGTCTGAGGCTTTTCAAGCTTGAAACTCTCCTTGCTGCTTGCAAGACAGTAGTTTTCCGACTTCTGAACATATCTACATAAACTGAGTCGAGGACACAGTGCATGAAGTTGACAAATGCCTCCTCGCTGGCTCACAGAGGAATGGGGAACAGATTGCAAACCGTAGAACTATAAAATTACATAGACTTTGTAACAAATAAAGGCATAAATAAAATTACAGACTTTCTGAGCAGAAAAGTGTCTTCAAGACCATTTGACTCCAGGAGAAAATGGAGGCCCACCTAAAAAACTAGGCTTGCCCAAGGTCACATCAAGTCCAGATCAGAACACCAACCACTGAGTACCTCAGTCTCAGTTAACAGCCCAGCGGCAGACGTCTGTATCCTGAGAACCCAAGGGAAGCTTAGGTGGGAAATAAAGAATTTAAAACACACCACGCAAAAAGGATGGTTTTAAAAGGAAAGTTCTGGTGCTCACTTCAGCAGCCCAGAGACTAAAATTGGAACAACACAGGGAAGATTAGCATTGCTCCCTACGGATGGCATGCAAATTCATGAAGTGTCCCATATAACTAAAAAATAAATAAATAAATAAATTTAAAAAAAAGGAAAAAAAGAGAGGGAATAAAAAACATTCTAAATTCAGTGTAACACTGTGAGCTGATGTCCAAAAAAGTATTCCATTGTTCTCTATAGTTCTTCTGTTAGTGTTGTGCTAACCAGCCAGCTAAGACAGGTACTATGATACTTAGCACTGTACCCTTCTATGGAGAACACAGGAACCATTCCATAAAAGTGTTACTATATAATTCTGGCTTTGTTCTGCTTCTTTCTCTTCCCATGCAATTCCATTCAAACACATACAATCTGCTCAAAGACCTACTTGACCAGCCACTGGTGCAAAGGGCAAGGGAACCAAAAATGAACAAGCATATATAAATATACAAGTCTGCGGATATTTTTTTTCCTGGTACAATGGCTCCATAGGGGGGTAGAAAGTGTAGCTTAAGTGAAAAGCAGCATCCTAGCCAGTAAAAATTATTTACCTCTCTTAGAAAGTGATCCGATAGTTCTCTGACAGACTCAACCACATTAACTACAACGACATATACCATTTTTTTCCCCTACAATTTTCTTGATTGCTTATTATTTTAGATACATCCAACTTGTTTATCAGGTGCATGTTAAAGCATGTTAAAACGTGTTATTCAGGTTCAGCGTGGAGGTTTCAGCCTTATTCAACAGAATATTTCAAAGTTGTGTTGGAATTAATGATTCAGGCAAATTGAAGCTTAATCGGCAAACCAAGACACCTTCATATGGTTTGGAGATTGTATATCTGGACCAGGGGGACAACCTGATTTTGTTTCAAGGACAATTAACTTTATAGCTAGGGAGCATAACTGACATCTAAGGCTCTTTTGGTGCCAAAGATTGTAGACACAGAGGAGGCTTTGCCTAAGGGATTCTTTGCATTAAAGACTTTGTTAGGCAAAAGCCACTCTGGCTTGGGAGTCTGATTTGCAATTTGTGCCTTTGTAAAAGGATTAGACGATCCCTATTGTTTAATGTTTGGATCTCAATTTGCATTTGGAAATGGACGACCTCTTCCAGGTTTAGAGTTCTTTATTTTCATTTTCTCCTCCTGATACACAATCGATACTGTATGTTAAAAAAAACCTGATAGAATGGCTTGGCCGAATGTTTGCACTGATTAAAGGGAGTGTGATAGATTGATTTTCTCTATGAACCGTGGAGTCTTCTCGGGCCCTGGCAATACTGATTGAGTAATCTCTTTAGGAACTGAGAAATAATTCACAGGTATAGGTACACACACATTTCATTTATTTCCTTAATCAGAATACACAGGCACTTTGTTTAAAAACAACCAAAAAAGAAAGCATTACAGTGGTCCAATCAGACACTCGGTCTACAAAAGGAAATGACAAGAAAAAAAATCCTCCGACCGCCTCAGGACACATTTGAACACTTCTGTCCAACGTCTTCCTTTATAAATAAAGGTTTGAGAAAAATTATTTTAGGTTTGCGATAACAATACTCTCAGCTGTACACAATATTTAACTACCTGTCCCTTGGTAAACAACTTTTAACTAATATTTGCTTTGACAGTATTCCCAGATTGGCAACCTAAAACCTAGAATAGAAACTGCGTGAGGAGGGACGATTTCTTAGGTTGTGGGCTTAGGACGTGTGGTTTATTTGTTTGTTTGTTTTCTTTTCAACTCTTCAGTTTCTTGCTCCTTTATCATCATTGACCACAGGAAAGCATTTCTTGTGCGTCAGGATGAATGTGCTTGGCATTTGGAGTTGCTGGTTGAATGAGCTGGAGGTTGATGGAAAGTATGCACATTCATCGAACACCTATGACATGTCCAGAATTTTGCTAGGTGTTTAAGAATTTATTATCATACCCATTTTGTAGCGGAGAAGATTGAAACCCAGAGGAGTCAAGTGACTTGTCCAACATCACACACCCTCTCCTGTGATCAGAACTCTGGTCTACCTGGCTCCTATCCCCAGGCTCTCTCGGCCACATCGAAACTGCCTCCCAGATAAAGTAAAGCTGATTTCATTTGGAGGATTATCTGCTCCTCACCTCCTTGGAATGTGCTTATTTTTGAATCTAAACAGGGGATATGTTTGGTGCACTGGAAGCTCCATGGACAAGACTGACCTTACCCATTGCTCTTGCTAATAGAAGCAAGTAATCTTATCTGTCATTCTATTAAAAATACACCACATTCTTCTATGCTCCAGTTTGGGAAATGACTCAAGAAAGGACAATCTGCTTCTGCATCACAGCATCCCCACTGCCTCTATAAAATCATCAAGAGTAAATAAGCCATTGCTTTTCTTCTCAAATATTTCATTCACTGATTCCAAAGCCCTTTATACATGTAATCAGTTAGAACAGAGACTAGCAGCCCTCTTGATAGCCCAGCCTAGTGGAGGTGAGCCTAAGAAAGTCTCTGTTGCCGAAGATCACACGTTCTGAAGCCCCCTTCATTGGAGAAGTTAGCTGAAAGGAGTGGCCCGTTGGCATGCTGTGCTTTGAGCCCACGTCCTCGGTTCTGTCCCATGGGAGACACTCCCTCTTTGCCATCTTCCAAAGTGCTCTGCCAACATTCTCCTGATGCTCCCAATATCTGAAGATAATCCCTTTTCCCCTAAACGGGATCTCAACCTAAAATAGATCTGAGTGTATGCCACAGGGTATGAACAAATGACTCAGAGGGCCATTTCAGAAGCAGGGAAGACTCTTTAGAACACAGGAGCCCAGCCTGGAAGCTAGCTAGTACTCAAGGAACAAGCGAATGACAGCTGGAAAGAAGTTCCAGAATGTGTCACCTGCAGGATCCTCTGCACAAGGGAGGCGGCTGAGGCCTAAGCACCCCACACTTATGTCTCTGCAGGACCTCATTTTGCCTGACTTCTCCAGGTCCTCAACCACAGCCTGCACATGAAACCGTAAAGTGGCCATAAATTCATAGACAAGACCTAGGGATCCCCTAACCTGGCAAAAGGACAGATTTTTAATGTGTGGATGTGATTCAGCAACGGGGATGTCAGAAGGGAAATGAGTCTCTCCTAGAAAATGTGTTGAGCTGGCACATTTTCTACATTCAGGGGTTTTGTTTTGTCGCTGGTTGTTTCTCCTGTTGTTCATTCATATCATCTGACTTTGGTTTGTATTCAATTCTTTGTGTCCAACAGTAGGGCAATGGCTAAGTAAGTCCTAGTACATCCTTAGAATGGACTACCATGCTCCATTAAAACTATCTGGTAAATAATAAGAGCTAACATTTATTGAGGTTTGCTACATGCTGCTCCTATACTCAGCATTTGACATACACTTTTCTCATTTAGTTCCCACAACAGCCCTGTGAAGTAGGCGATAGTATTCCCCTCACTTTAAGGCGGAGGAGACTAAGGCAAAGAGAACTTAGAATCACATAACCACTGAGCAGCGAGGCTTGGAATTAAACCCAATTCTACAGAGCCCCATGTTCTTGAGTCATGGATTATTATCCATGAAATTAAGGAGACACGGAAACTCCATGTATATATAGTCAGGCCCAACTTGGTAAAGCGTTCATGTGTGTGTGTGGGGGGATATTTCCATTGAGAAAACTTTAGAAGGATCATTCAATTTTTTTTTATTTATTTATTTATGATAGTCACAGAGAGAGAGAGAGAGACGCAGAGACACAGGCAGAGGGAGAAGCAGGCTCCATGCACCGGGAGCCTGATGTGGGATTCGATCCCGGGTCTCCAGGATCGCGCCCTGGGCCAAAGGCAGGCGCCAAACCGCTGCACCACCCAGGGATCCCTAGAAGGATCATTCAAATGCCAATTGCTTGGAGCAGCCTTCCCTGACCATACTGAAAGCCATCCCACCCTGCCTCTGTTACTATCTCACTCACATGCTTGATTTACTCCTCATGGGACTTATCATTACTTGAGATGTAAACATATCCTGCATCCATTTATTGTTTAGCTCCCTGCTAGAATGAGGGGTAGGACAACTTTTGGTAAAATGCCTGGCAATGTTGCAGGTACTCAATAAATATTTGTTGACTTGCATAAATGCACCAAACCCTTAATGTTGGTGGTTTCTTCCTCTCACTGTCAAAGAGGAACACTTTAGATTTTTTTTTTTCCTTTAAGTAGGCTCCACACCCAATGTGGGGCTTGAACTCATGACCCCGAGATCAGGAGTTCCATGCTCTACCAACTGAGCTAGGCTGGCGCCCCAGAACCACTTTGGTTCTTGATACTTAGATGGATTAATTAGAGGGTTTGTTTTGTTTTGTTACGTTTCCTTTAAATCTTCTGAGGCAAAAAAGAAAAAAAAATCATTCCACTTAGTGATCAAAAAGATAAATCGGTCTTCAAAATGTAAAAAGTTGATCTCCCCCATAGCGGAAGGTTCTTTAAATTGCAGAAGAGGAGGCCATTGGAAATCTCCTTAGATAAACCTGCTTTGAGTCAAAAGAGACTCATTAATGTTTCAACTGCTAATCCATTTAGTGTCCTATTCACTTAGATGGCTTTTCTGAGCACCCCCCTGGTGGTTTTAGAAAGATAAACCTTCCAGTCACCGGGCTCAATTGGGCAAAAGCAAAGGACAATTGACTGCAGATGAAGGGATTGACTCAGTTTTTGAGATGAATGGATGGCTGCCTATCTGGCCAATGTGAAAATGAAAGGAACACTTGGAATGAACAGATACCAGTTGGTTATGTGTTATCCCAATTAGAAGCTCTCCTTTCTCCTCTAAAAAGGATTAGGCCCCCTGTGAATAGGAATCTTGTCTTTAAGTCCTATGGCTTTGACCTTCCTTTGTACTGTCCTACTCACTTGAAACCGAGCGTGGCAGTTGTTTGAGGTTTTGCATTCTCAGCCACGTCCTTCTGAAAGGCAACTCTTGCCCCATCAGCAGCCCCTCAAACCTTCTAGAAGTCAGGAGAAAAATATCCTTGCATTCCATGCTGAGGAGGGGGCTGCTTTGGCCAGCTTCCCTCTCCCTTCCCCAAACAGAACCAAGCTCCTATATAAAATTCATAAATTCTTGGCAGGAAAGAAATCCTCCCATTGGAAGGAACAGATGTTCTACGAGTAACTTTTGCCATTATACTCTGTTCTAATATCGTAGTTTTAAAGTGTGGGGGGATGTTAACTTTTTTTAAAATGTCAACATGTTCTGGGCAGCTTTTCCATCTCCATCTGTGGCATACACATCACCAATCCTCCTGCCGCCCCTTTTTAAATTTCCAGAGACTAGTTGGGAATTGGAAAGATATTTAAAAAGCTGAAAGCGGAAAATTCACTTGAACAAGTATGCTAATGTATAACCTAATGCAGAAAGTAACATGGTGTTTCCCTCCCTCCCAGTTGTAAATCTCGGACACTTTCTTTCCCTCGTCTTCTTAGAACTTGGGAGGGGTCTAGGAGACTTTCGGTTTTTATTTTTATTTTTCTAGGAGACTTTTAACAAGGTAATTATGACCAATTAGCGTTCAGGGGTTATTACTGGTAACAGGGTTCCAGGGGAGCGACCTATTCATAAAATTCCCTCTCTAAAGAGAGCCTCCATCGGGCTCCCAATTCGGGAGGCTACTAGGCCATTTGCACTTCGTTATCACCTCGTTAAACTGCCCACCTAACACGCCAGGGTCCCAGGTGACCGCGGGGAGGGGTCAAGGTCAGCGGAGGATGCCTCCTAACTCGCCTGGACCCCGGCCGCTCCGAGGTGGGGGGCTCCGTCCTGCGCCCGCGACGCCTGCAGGCAGGGATTTCGGGGAGGCCCGGGGCGCCCGCGGGCTGGGGCCGACCCCAAGCGCTCCGGCCGCCTTTGGGTTCAAAGTCGGGATTCGGTGAGCGGGCTGCGCGGGGGGCGGACCCCGCAGCCGGGACACGGGGCCACGGGCGCGGCGGGTGCGGCAGCCGCGGACACACGTCCAAGGGCGCGGGGTCCCCCCCATCCGCGCGGTGGGAGCCCGACGAGTCCACGGCCGCAGACGCCCCGCGAGCGCTCCGGGCCCAGGTGCAGGGGTGGCGCGAGCGCACGGCGGGCGGGCGGGGGCACCCGGGGGGCGGGGGGACACCGGGGAGCGCGGGGAGCGCGGGGACACCCGGGCGGCGCGGTCTGCAGTGCCCCCCGCCGGACGGCCGCGCGCAGGACGCTCCGGGCCAGGCTCCCGCGCCGCGCCCCGGCCTCGGCGGCCCCAGGCCCGGGGAGTCGGAGGTCGGGTCCCAGGGCGCGGCGCCGGCCGTCCCTCCCCGGCCTCCTGCTCGCGGGGACCCGGAGCGCCGCCTCCCTTCGGCTACTGGGGGGAACCCGGCCGGGACCTAGGAAATGGAGCCCGTGCGCGCGGGGCCCGCGCCGGTGCTTAAGGACTCAGTACGTGCGGCGTCCTCCTCCTCCTCCTCCTCCTCCTCCTCCTCCTCCCCCCCCGCCCCCTCCCCCTCCCTCCTCCTCCTACTCCCCCGCCCGCGCCCCTGCCCCCTCCTCCTCCCCCCTCCTCCCTCCCCCCTCCTCCTTCCCCCCTCCTCCTCCAACTCCTCTTCCTCCACCTTCCCCTTCTCCTCCTCCAACTCCTCTTCCTCCACCTTCCCCTTCTCCTCCTCCAACTCCTCTTCCTCCTCCAACTCCTCTTCCTCCACCTTCCCCTTCTCCTCCAACTCCTCTTCCTCCTCCAACTCCTCTTCCTCCTCCAACTCCTCTTCCTCCACCTTCCCCTTCTCCTCCAACTCCTCTTCCTCCTCCAACTCCTCTTCCTCCTCCAACTCCTCTTCCTCCACCTTCCCCTTCTCCTCCAACTCCTCTTCCTCCTCCCCCCTCCTCCTCCTCCCGCCTCCTCCTCCTCCTCATCTTTCTCCTCCTCCTCCTCCTTCCCCGCCCCCACCCCCTCCTCCTTCCTTCCCCCCTCCTCCTCCTCATCTTCCTCCTCTTCCAACTCCTCCTCCTCCAACTCCTCCTCCTCCCCTCGCCCTCCCCCTCCTCCTCCCTTCCTCCTCCTCCTCCTCCTCCCCTCCCCCTCCTCCTCCAACTCCTCCCCTCCAACTCCTCCTCCTCCTCCCCCTGCTCCTCCTCCCCCAACTCCTCTTCCTCCTCCCCCTCCTCCTCCAACTCCTCCTCTCCTTCCTTCCCCCCCCTCCTCTTCTGGCTGGGCCTGGGATGGGGGCTCGCTGATGTTGCCTCTTCTCCGGTAGGTAGGTTTGGGCAAGGACAGGGAGGGATGCTTCTCTCCCCTCTGAAGGGGAGAAGGAACCTGAGCGCCCGGCTGGGATCCAGCCTTCCTGGGCCGCCAGCTCCGCCTGTAACTGTAAACTCAGAGTCCCTTCTTGGAACTTAATATCCTCATTGCAAAATAGGAATAATCGTACCCAACTCACAGAGTTGTTGTGAGATAAGAAATGCAGAATTCCTGGCACATGGTTGATGCTCAGGGCAAACCTCACTTGCAGCTGGCAGCCGCAGATCCCAGAACACCTGTGCCTGCAGAACCTGGTAGGTCCCTATAGACACAGGCAGCCAACACACCCGGGTTCTCTAACAACACATAGTAGGTGCTCAGTCAGTCAATATGCCATTTATTGAGTACTTACTATGTACCTGTCTGACCCAGCCAGCTTGGGCTGCAGGAGACTTTAATTGCGGGGATCCCTCTACTTCATCTCACCTGGAAACTCCTTCCAAAGACTCCTCACATCCTTTTCTGGAAATTAGTAGTGTGAGAAATATGAATGCACACTCCTGACCGTGGAGTAATAAATAGAGTGTACAGTCAGAGGACCCGGCTGTCGGGGGCACCCCTACCGGTTCCTGGCTGTCTTCATCTTGCAACTTCCTTGAACCTCAGTTACCTTATCTTTAAAAACTGAGGCAACAACACCTTCTGGAATGGACCAGTGTGAGGATGAACAGATACGTGTGTATGAAAGCACTAAACACATCATAGGTGTTCAGAAAATACTAATTTATTATTGGTTTCAAGCACCAAGCAGGCGCCCAATGAGTGCTCGTTGGATTGAACTGGGCTTCCCTCTTGGCAGCGTTCTGGAAGGGGAAAGCTTCCCTTCCTTGTCCTCCACTTTGTCAAATGTCATGCCCTGTGACTTGCCTTTCCCGCCTGCTTTCTAGAGTTTGGCTCCTTGCATGTAGGAAGAGTGATGGATCTTTCCAGAGTTCAATGCTTGGGATTGCCTCTCGCAAGCCTGTTCTGAAAATCTATCGTGCCCCATTTTCCTAATGGGAAAAAACCAAAAACACAGCATCCAATCTTTACAGGGGCCCTGGCAGTCACATTGCACTATTGTGTCTCTTGTATCATTTCATCTTTAGCACAGTTCATTTTCCAGATGGACCCCGTGGAAGCAGAATGAAGGACACAGAGCTCATTTCCACAGCACAGAGCCACCTCTTGGTCCTGCCGCTTCTCTGCGCTGCTCTCCTAGGCTGTGACATGGGGCTGCTCGCTGGCCATCTGAGCAAGCATTCTTAGAGGCTCTTTAGAAATGATTGGATACGGGGTGCCTGGCGGGCTCAGTCAGTAGAGCATGTGACTCTTGATGTTAGGGTTGAGTTTCAAGCCCCACATTGAGTGCAGAGCCTACTTTAAAAAAATAGAAATGATAGGACGTGAACTTTCCCAATACACAGCACGAAGCAAATTAGAGTTTTCCTATATTGTGACAAGGTGTGTGAAAGCTGTTACTTTACCCAAACCATTCCTGATGGGGACCTTTGTTTAAAGGCTGTCCTGGTGGCTTGGGGACAGTGTCTTTGGCTCTCTGACTCACAGGAAACAAAAATAAGTTACTATCAGGTGATGGTCATACTTAGAAGCCGAACTAAAAATGAGAAGGTTTGTCATCCTCGAGAGTAGGGCAGTTGGCTGACACTACTAAGAGCCAGGCTGCTCAAAATGTAAGTTTTTCTTTGTGTCATACTTTTTTTTTTTTTTTTTTTTTTTTTTACAAAATCTATTTACTGAGCATTTGTTAATTAATTACAGGGTGCCAATTTCTATGCTGGGCAGCACACAAAGGGCTGTTATGTGGGCTCAGTGTTTCAATGTGGTAGGAGAGGTGCCTGTAGTAAGCGACCCAGTAGTCACCTCTCTGCAAAGCAGGGATAATCACAGCAACCATTCGATGGGGGCTTCTGGGGTCAGGCCACCAAAGGCATGAGTGAAAAGCAGTTGCTGAGGGCCTACCCCCAGGCAAGCTCTCATACAGTTTTGTTAGCCTCATTTTCAGACAGAGAAACTGAGGCTCTGAGAGCAGAGGAGATTTGCTGGTTCACAGTAGGGTCAGGCTTCACATTCAGGGATCCAATTCAGAGCAATTTCCTATGTCTTCTTCTAGCCCAGGGCAAGTCATTGCCACTTGTAAAAAGCCTTGTCTTTAGCTGGTCTCTCTGTACAGTGGGAATTAAAGTTTGCTGAGGTGTATACTGGCCCTTTGGCTTCTGAGCTAAACCATGTCCAATGCCACCCCATCGCCTCCGTGTTTCAGTGTTCCGTAGAGTTCTACTGGAAGAGGAGTATGACTTCCGGTCTCTGTTTTTGTTTTTTTGTTTTTGTTTTATTTTTTTTGGTGCCGAAACCCGGGATCGAACCATCGGTCTCTGTTTTTATGCTGGAAGTTGAATGAAACAATATCCCTCACTCGCTCCCAAAAGGATTCATTTTATTGAGCAAATAAATACACCGGGTATCTCAAGCTCTTTGGGGGCAAAACAAGTTTGTTGTTGTTGTTGTTTTTCTTATTCAGTTTTATTGAGATACAATTGTGCACCCAAAACTGCATATATTTAATATATAAAATTTGATGAGTTTGGCCATATGCATACACCTGTGATTCCATCACCACAGTCAAGGTAATACACATATCCATCACCTTCAGAAGTTTCCTCGGGCCCATTTGTGTGTGTGTATGTGTGTGTGTAGTTTTTGTGACCAGAATGGTTAACATGGGATCTACACTGTTCACAAATGTTTAAGTGCACAACACCATATCTATTTTTTTATAAATTTATTTTTTATTGGTGTTCAATTTGTCAACATATAGAATAACACCCAGTGCTCATCCCGTCAAGTGCCCACCTCAGTGCCCATCACCCAGTCACCCCCACCCCCTGCCCACCTCCCCTTCCACCACCCCTAGTTTGTTTCCCAGAGTTAGGAGTCTACAATATATATATTTTAAAGATTTTATTTATTTATTCATGAGAGACACAGAGAGAGAGAGAGAGGCAGAGATAGGAAGATGCAGGCTCCATGCAGGGAGCCTGATGTGGGACTTGATCCCTGGTCTCCAGGATCACGCCCTGGGCCAAAGGCAGGGGCCAAACCTCTAAACCACCCAGGGATCCCCTTCACAACACCATATTGTCAACTACAGGCAGTGTGTTGTACAGCAGATCTCTAGAACCTATTCATCTTGCATAACTGAAACTTTATACCCATTGAGCAACAACTCTCCTTTTCCTTGTCTCCCAGCCCTTGGCAACCCCACTCTATTTTCTGCTTCTATGTTTGTCTCATATAAGTGGAATACCTCATATTAAGTGAAGTCATATTATACCTCATATAAGTGGAGTCATGCAGTATTCATCCTTCTATGACGGCTTATTTCACTCAGTGTGATGTCCCCCAATTCATCCATATTGTCACAATTGTTAGAATTTCCTTCCTGATTTTAAGGCTGAATAATATCCCATTGTATGTACATAACACATTTTCTTTATCTGTTCATCTGTTGATAGACATTGGGTGGTTTCCATATCTTGGCTATTGGGAATCATGCTGCAATGAACACAGGAGTGTGGATACCTCTGAGAGATCCTGATTTCAAATATTTTGGGTGTATACCCAGAAGTGAGATTCCTGGACCATTTAGTAGTTCTATTTTTAATTTTTTGTGGAACCTCTAAACTGGTTTCCATAATGACTGAACAATTTTACAGTCCTATCAACAGTGTACGAGGGTTTCAATTTCTCCACATCCTTGCCAACAATGGTTGTCTTTTGTTTTGTTGATTTTAGTTTTGGTTTTGGTTTTGGTAATAACCATCCTAACAGGTGTGAGACAATATCCCCTTGTGATTTTGATTTTATTTCCCCTATGATTAGTGGTGTTGAGCACCTTTTCATATACCTAGTGGACATGTGTGTATATCTTTGTAGAAATGTCTACTCCAGTCCTTTGCCCCTTTTTAAAATTGGGTCATTTGTTTTTTTTTTTTGTTTGTTTGTTTGTTTGTTTTTGGTTTTTTGTTTTTTTTTTTGCTATTGAGTTGTATGAATTCCTTGTGTGTTTTGGATATTAACTTCTTATCAGATAAAAAGTTTGCAAACGTTTTCTCCTTTTTCACACTGTTGATTGTTTCTTTTACTGTGCAGAAATTTTTGATGATGTAGTCATGATGAAGTCTTGCGTGTCTATTATATTGCCTAAGTTTTTGGTGTCATATCTAGGAAATCAGTGCCAAGACCAATGTCAAAAAGATGCTTAATAAATATTGGGAAGGAGTGGGTAAATGACTAAGGACACCAGCGTGGGAGAATCGAATGTCTCGGCAGGTTCTCACTTTGTTTTTTTTTTTTTTTTTTTTTTTTTTAGGTTCTCACTTTGAGTGCAGCCCTCTTGCGAGTGTGCCCCAGCCAAGCCCACAGCAAGAATGCCATTTCTCCCCAATATTGGCCCCAGCTGCTGACTATCACAGTTGGTGGCAGTTAGTACATGAAGAGGGGATCTGTTAATGGTGAGGTAATCTGAAAACTTCCGGACTTGGGAGCAGTAGTAACCGTTGTCCTGTTCTGGCATATAGGAGGTAGCATTTTTAAAAATTTTATTTATTTATTTATTTATTTATTTATTTATTTATTTATTTATTTGGGAGAGAGAACATGAGCAGGAGAGACACAGAGAGAGAGAAGTAGACTCCCCACTGAGTAGGGAGGATCAATCCCAGGACCCAGGGATCATGACCTGAGCCAAAGGCAGATGCTTAACCGACTGAGCCACCCAGGTGCCCCCAGGAAGTAGCATTTACATCAGCAGGTGGCTTTCAAGTTTGTCCAGGTAACATAACTATTTTGACTTTCTTTACAAAAAGCTGTGTATTCTGGAATCCCTAAATCTATCATTCTGTGCTTCCTCACATATCATCTGCCTGACTGGGTAGCAAATTTTTTTAAATGGCAGGCCCAGGTCAAATCCCCACTCAGTCAGGGCATGGAACCTGCTTAGGATTCTCTCTTTCCTTCCCCTCTGCCCTTCTCCCTCTCTAAGGGGGAAAAAAATTAAAATCTCCATCTCTACTCAGTCAGAATAGCCATGGGGCCCTGTGGAATTCACTGAACCACTCTGAACCTTAAGTTCATCCTTTTTCAAATGGGCAGTTGGAGGGACAAAAGGAAACAACCAATGGGAAGTGTCTGCAAACACCTGCCTGTGACGGATATGAACCCTGGAGCACATTTGAGAAGCCCTACCTGACTTTCTCCAACTCCTCCAAAACACAGTCCCCCAAAGGTCCCCAGTGTTCATTCCCTCCCTCCCAGAACTGTGCTTAGAGAACCTTGACGCTGGAAGCCCAGACTCAAGTGCTGATGTGCCTACTTTCTAAGGGCGGAGGACTTGCTTAGGTTACCTAACCTGGCTAAAACTCAGTTGCATCATCTGCAAAATGGGGAAGACAATAGGCCTGTTAACAGAAAGATTGTTACCAAGAATTAAATGGGATAATGCATACAAAGTGTTTAACATTGTGTCTGCCTTGTAGTTCGCATTCCATAGATGTGCACCTATTTTTATCAGTATTATTATTAACTGGGTCAAATTTCTTGGATGTTGGGAAAAGGAAAGCAAGCTGAGCTTCACTCACTAATGCTGATAAAGCCATCTCTTCGAAGAGATCTTAGGAGTGAAGCTTTTCTGGCCCCTGATGGTGGATAGTTTCTGGCTCTTGCTGCTCCACCAGTTGGCTCTGTGTCCTTCCGTCTAAGACAGCCCCCTCCCCCATCTTTAGGCCTCAATCTTCCCCTTCCCTTACTGGTCATTTGAAGGAACTGGTCTAGATCCCTAACAGCAGTGAGTATGCTCTTTGCTAGCATTTTGGAAGATCTCATCCAAAAATTCATTTTTCTTCTGTCCAATTCTGATTCCTTGCCCCGAAAGCAGAAAAGAATCCGAATTAATTTCACTCATCGTGGCTACACGTTGTGAATCCCAAGGACCAAATCTGGTGTCTTGAGACAAGACTCCATACAGTCAAAACCTCTTACAAATCAGCTGACAAGGGACACCAAGGTGGCTCAGCAGTTGAGCATCTGCCTTCGGCTCAGGACCAGGATGTGATCCCTGAGTTCTGGGATCGAGTCCCCCACCGGGCTCCCCGCAGAGAGCCTGCTTCTCCCTCTGCCTATGTCTCTGCCTCTCTCTGTGTCTCTCATGAATAAATAAAATCTTTTAAAAAAACAAAAAATCAACTGACAAAACTTGGAATATAGATGGTACAGGAGACAAAAGCCCTGTATCAGTGTTAATATATGAAGTCAGTCACTGGAGTTGAGTGTCCTTACCCCAGTAAACATATGCTGAAGTGCTTAGGGGTACAAAGCCATCATGCATGTAACTCACTCGGAAAGAGAGTAAAATCTTAACAATAGGTGAATCTGGGTAAAGGGTAGATGAGGTGATTTGTCCTTATTTTTTTTTCTGCAACTTTCTGTAAGTTGGAAATTATTTCTAAATAAAAATTTAAAAATAAAAGCCCAATAAAGGACAAGAAACCCCTGACTGTTTTGTTAATCCTTCCCCAGCTAACGTGAGTGCTATAAAGCAAACAGATGAGGTTCTGGAGTAAAGGTTTGCAAGCAAATATTCCATTATAAACTCCTGACTTTCCAGGAGTATGCAAATCTATTCAAGCCAGTCGCCTGATGGGCTCTTAAGCAGTGTCTTCTATTTCTGCTGCTAATAGTTGCCAGGTATGATTGAGTTAACCTCTGGGGACTCACACACTAACTGACGTGCTCAAGGTCACACAGCCAGCATGTGGACCCTGGCTTTGGGTCTGGGGACATCTGTCTTCAAACCCAGTGCCAGTGCCTTTCCCCGACCCCACGTGCCAACACCGGCCCTGCCCTGCAGGGAATTTACTACGTTTCCAGGGGACAGTACATACCTACATAAGAAAGAGACCAGATCTTGCATATAAATCATATATGGGATTGTAGAAACAGCTGTAAAAATAATGGGATCACTACAGAAAGATTAAAATGGAGTGCATTTCAGTCACAGAACGGGCTTTGTGAGCTTTTCGCAGGAACTCTGCAGACTGTATCTGCAATTGAAAGGAAACCCCTAGATGTTTTATAAGGGATGTGTTTCAAAACCATATACACGGGAGGAAAGAAAAATGTTGGCATTTGTGACCACATTTACCATTTTGTATCTGACCTTCCCAAACGCAGTTACATCACTACATCATTGTTTTGTTGGCTCTTTCGCTTCCAGCAGCCTCGCTGGGCATTTTCATGATCCGTACAGGTGTTGGCTGACAATTGATTCCAAGTTCCCCTTCCTGGGGAATTCAGACCTCCTCTGGACAAATGATGGATGGGCCATCGTAATCCTGTTTGGCTCAGAAAGGACCATCCAGCTGAAGTGAGGGCGGAGCTGATTTCTAGAGACTGTGACAGAAACGACACTGTCCATTCAGATCCCCTCACCAGAAGGCTTTATTTATTTATTTATATGTATATATGTATGTATTTAACTTTTTATTTTTTCCAGAAATATTTATTTATTTATTTATTTATTTATTTATTTATTTATTTATTTATTATTTTTTAAAGATTTAGCTGGCTGGTGTGGAGATCTACTCTTTTTT
Organism: Vulpes lagopus; assembly: GCF_018345385.1. Lineage (NCBI taxonomy): Eukaryota > Metazoa > Chordata > Mammalia > Carnivora > Canidae > Vulpes > Vulpes lagopus. The sequence goes on from NC_054830.1 coordinate 69,952,173, forward strand.
TTTTTAAGATTTTATTTATTTATTCATGAGAGACACACAGAAAGAGAGGCAGAGACACAGGCAGAGGGAGAAACAGGCTCCACGCAGGGAGCCCGATGTGGGACTCAATCCCAGGACCCCGGGATCACACCCTGAGCTGAAGGCAGAAGCTCAACCGCTGAGCCACCCAGGCATCCCATTTTTCCAGAAGTTTTTAAACAGGATCATCCACATTTCCTAAGACTAAATCTCTGGCACAAAAGCTGATGAGAAAGTCTTCTACGGAAGTTCTTCTGGGCAAATTCTCTGATCCTCGGGTTCCTTTTCCCGCAAGTCGAGGTTAATAATATGCACGTGGCCAGTTTCCTGCAAAGACTCGATGAGGTAATGGATATGAAAGGAGCCGCACCGTATACAGCAGGCACCTGGCAGTTGTACCTGTAGTAAGAATAATAAGAGCACTGGCCATAATAACTTTTCTTGAACACCAGGTGCCAGGTCCTATGCGGAGCATCTGACACATCGTGTTAGGGGGACGCTATAGAAAAGCATGGCTGAATGTGGCTTCTAGAGTTAGCCTGGGTGTCAGTACTGGATCTGTCACTCACCAGCTGTGATCCGGAGCAAAGACTTCAACCCACCTCTACTTTGGTTTCCTGTTTGTAAAATGCAGAGAGGAATGGTGCCTTCTGGGCAACCCATGTAAAGTGCTCGGTACAGTTACAGTGCTCTAGGAGTGTGGAGTGATTTGCTACCATTAGATCATTTGCTTACCCCAGGAACCCTTGGGGATCAAGACTGTTACTACTTTCATCCACAGATGAGAGAGCTGAGGGCCGGGGAGACCATCAGAAGTCTCTGCCCAGAGTGTCGCAGAGCCCCAATCTGACCCCAACACTGGCACACTCCAAAGTCCTTGCGTATGGACTTCGCCTGCCTTCACCGCCTCGCCTGCCCTTGGCTGTCGGAACACCAGGGCCCATTATCATTGAATTCTGTGTACCTTTATGGGATCTGCAGCAGAAATTGGAGTTCAGGTGTTTTTTTTTCCAGCCTCAGAGAGGGCGAGACAAACCTCCCGGGTCACTGCTTCAAAGCAGCAAGGTGCAGTGTGGCAGGCAGGATGGCCAGCACCCAGGTCACCTGAAGGGGGGGCTTATTACAGATGTCCATTCACGACTAGCACCTCCAATCAGGATCTCTGCAGAGGGACTAGGAATGTGCATGTAAAAGGTGCCCCCAGCTGATTCTTAGCTTTAGGAAGTTTGAGTAGATTTCCAAGGCCTTAGGTCTAAAACATGCATATAAATCCCAGACCATGTATCTTCTTGATTTGTAACGAGGATAACAGTCCCCATTCTCAAGGGACATGTGTGTAAAGGTGCCTAATAGTGCATGCACTATTTTTCAAACTTTAAAAAAATGTGGCCTGTGGTAAGGAATACATTTTATATCACAACCAGTACACGCATACACAAATGTGTGCGCATGTGTGTAAGTGCAACAGATCCCACGAACCAATACTCACACCCATACTTCAGGCAGTGCCTCCTGAGAGTTCCTGATCAAGCCAATTCCGATTTCATTTAGGAAAAAAAAATGCTGGTAGAGATCCTCGGTGGCTTTTCTTTTTTTTTTTTTTTTTTAATTTTTATTTATTTATGATAGTCACAGAGAGAGAGAGAGAGAGAGAGGCAGAGGGAGAAGCAGGCTCCATGCACCGGGAGCCCGATGTGGGATTCGATCCCGGGTCTCCAGGATCGCGCCCTGGGCCAAAGGCAGGCGCCAAACCGCTGCGCCACCCAGGGATCCCTCTCGGTGGCTTTTCTGAATAAATAAGTGCCCTTTATAAAGTTCTCACGTGTGCGATTTCGGCACTGTTTGGATCTTCACAATAACCCTGTGAGGAGGGGTAAGTTGGTAGCTGAGGAATCAGGAAAAGAAGGAACTAACAGATCTGGTTGTAGGGTCTTCCCTTCAGCCCACATGACTCAATACTGTCCCCAGTGTCACCTCAGTTAAGCCTCTCAGATGGTTCCCACAGGACTTTTTGGAAACTGGGGTTGAGGTCACTCTCATTTTTGAGGGTCCTGGTTTATTTTTAAAAATGAAGAAGTGCCAGGGATGCCTGGGTGGCTCAGCAGTTGAGCATCTGCCTTTGGCTCAGGACGTGATCCCGGTCTGGAGATCGAGTTCCCCGTTGGGCTCGCTCTAAGGATCCTGCTTCTCTCTCTGCCTATGTCTCTGCTTCTCTCTCTATGGATAAATAAGTTAAAAATCTTTTTTAAAGAATGAAGAAGTGAAAAAAAAAATGAAGAAGTGCCAAAGAGGAGAAGAACTATCATATTTAACAAATCAATGCTCTGAGTATACAAACACATCAACAACAATGACTGCACATATTACCCTTATTTGGAAAATATTTTTTTTAATTTTTTAATTTATTTATGATAGTCACAGATAGAGAGAGAGGGAGAGAGGCAGAGACATAGGCAGAGGGAGAAGCAGGCTCCATGCACCAGGAGCCCGACGTGGGATTTGATCCCGGGTCTCCAGGATCGTGCCCTGGGCCAAAGGCAGGCGCCAAACCGCTGCGCCACCCAGGGTTCCCTATTTGGAAAATATATCAGAAGCCTATGTTTGAGGCCATTCATGTTGTGGGACCCTATTCAATTAACCTTCCCATGTCCCCCACCCCCGGCCCCTTGACTGGGGAGAGGTCCTCATGGCCAAACACGTTTTACATGAATTTCTCTTGATAGAGGTTGTTGATATCTTGCTGGGACAGGTTCCCTGCAGGGTGGGGAGGGAAGCCAGCCATCAGTGAGAGCCAAGGAATGAGAAGAGCTGAAGTCATGGACAAAGTGAGTAAAAATGCTCCCAAAGCATGTCTCTAAAAGGCAAGAGTGAACCAGGTAGTAACTATAGCACGGGCTGCTTAAAGGAGTATTGATGTGAGGTGAGAGAGACCGAGCATACAGGAAATGATGGGAGGATGTAGCTAATGGACAGGTTGAACTTGAAGACATACAGAAGGAATTAAAGTGGAGAAAGATGGGGAAATACGCAGATGCAGACTCCAGAATCAGATGTGATGGGTGAACCGCATCACCGTGCAACCAAATAACAGATGCAAGAAAGTGTCTCCTGATAAGATTTTCCAAATAATGCATGAAAATGAAATGCTAGAATTAGAATATCACCATTTTGCAACCCCTGGTGGATGAATAGACATAGACATTGAGCATCAATGGCTGTGAACATTAAAAAAGAAATGAAAATAAGACATTATGTGTTCCCCGATGAAAGAATGCAGGGTTCCCCGTAGGATTGCCAAAGGGATGGGTTCTGTGTCTGATGAAGACTTTGGGTCCTTACTTTGCGAGAACAGGGGATGGAGGGAAACGTTGAGCTGTGCCAAGAGCATGCAACCAGCAAAATTCAGATTGGGAGAAACCACAGGTTGGTCTCTAGAGTTCTTCAAAATACAAAGTATATGGAAGGGAAAAGGACAAAGGAAAAGCCCACAGAGGGAAATAGACGTCAGAGATATATCAAGGTTTTAAAAAGCAAAAATAAGGGGCACTTGGATGGCTCAGTCGTTGAGTAGCTGCCTTTGGCTCAGGTCGTAATCCAGGGGTCCTGGGATCGAGTCCCACATCAGGCTCCCCACGAGGAGCCGCTTCTCCCTCTCCCTGTGTCTCTGCCTCGCTCTTTGTGTCTCTCGTGAATAAATAAAATCTTTTTTTTAAAGCAAAAATTATTAAATTGTTTAAATGCCTAATTAGATGATAAACTCAAGGAAGTGGCTAATTTTAGAGGGAAGATCAGGGCTGTGACTAGGATAAGGCATGTAGAGCTTCTGGGGGGTGGCAAAGGTCTTTTTTTTTTTTTAAGATTTATTTTACAGACAGAGTGCATGTGTGCATTGGGGGAAGGGCAGAGGGACAGACTCTTCCAAGTAGACTCCTCACTGATGGAGGAGGAGTGGTCCACAGGGTTCTTTCCCAGGACCCCAGGATCATGGTCTGAGCCAAAACCGAGAGTTGAATGCCTAACTGACTGAGCCACCCAGGTGCCCTGCAAAGTTCTGTTTCTTTTCTTTCTTCTTTCTCTTTCTTTCTTTCTTTCTTTCTTTCTTTCTTTCTTTCTTTCTTTCTCTCTCTCTCTCTCTCTTTCTTTCTTTCTTTCTTTCTTCTTTGTTTTCTTTCTTTTTTTTTATTCTATCCATTTATTCATGAGAGACACAGAGAAAGAGGCAGAGACACAGGGAGAGGGAGAAGCAGGCTCCATGCAAGGAGCCCCATGCGGAACTGGATCCCAGGACCCTGGGATCACGCCCCGAGCCAAAGGCAGCCACTCAACCACTGAGCCCCCACCGGCATCCCTGTATCTGAGCTTTATTTTGCTAGGTTAAACATATCAGAGGCAGCATCCTCTGTTTGCTGTGCATGTGGCTTGAAGCTCTGGCACCCAATGCCACAGTGAGGATGTCATTGGCAGTGGTTCTTCAAAGTCCTCAAATTCTACAGCTGTCTTCCTTCTCACAGCGCCACCAACAAGGAGAATTTATAGCCCAACACAAGAGAAATTACAGAGGATTTAGAATCAGGTAGCCTGGACTAACGCCTCCCGTCTACACGGTTCACTTGCTGTTTTCTACCTAATAGTTATGCAATCTCATGTAAATTCCCCAATCCCGTGGTGCTTCAATTTCCTCATGTATCAAACAGGAATAATGTATTGTTGTGAGGATTAGGTAAGTGTGTGCAATGGTATACAGTAGATGCTCAAGTGATGCTATTACTATAATTATTTTTATGAGTCAAAGAACAGGCTGGCCAGGTTCTTGGATCTGGAAAGTGTGTGTGAGTCCACTACCATGTTGGGTAGTCATTCTGATTGTTCCCATAGTTGCTCTAAGCCCACTAGTAGTTTCTCTTCCTGTCTTCTGCTTTCTCATGAGGACAGGCCCAAGCAGGGAAGCATGGAGTCATACTTTTGAGTGCTGGGAGCATGTGACGGTCTCTGGGGTATCTTTCCCTGAGGACGCTATATAAGGAATCAATGAGTCATTACAAAAATCAATGACAAACACCTTCATTGACTATTCCTTTCCTGTCTGGGATTCTGGACTTGGGGCATATGGGCCTATCTGCAGGAAGCCATCTACTCTCCGGGACCCATTTTGGGCCAACAGTGCTGAGGCTACCAGGACCTTCTGACACTCCGCCTCTTCAAAGACAAATCTGGTCAACATCTTGCTCCTCCAGGAGACATTTGGCAATTTCTAGAGATTCTTGGCCATCACCACTGGGAAGATGCAACTGGCATCTACTGGGTAGAGACTAGGTATGCTGCTAAACATTCTACGTGACTCAAGACAGATCCTTACAGCAAAGAATTATCAGGTCCAAAATGTCAATAATGCCGAGGCTGAGAAACCTTGATCTAGAGGGAAATGGGCAAGGAGGCTTGTGACCTGCAAGCTCTAGGTCCCGCCCCAGGCACATAGGCCCAGGCCCAGTTTACAGACAGAATGCTTGAGGCTTTGAGAGGTTATGTGGCTGGCCCTAAATCACCAAGTTGTGGGGGAGGTGGTTTCCTGACTTTAAGGCTCATTCTCTGTTAGCTATCACCTCCTCAAGATTTCCTGAAAATTGAGATTTATGACAGTCCTTTCAAATATGACCTTCAAAGGACAACCTGCACCACAAGAAGGAAGTGGTGGTTCCCCCCACCTTAGGAGTGGCTCATAGAACAAACTCTCACTGGTTTCCCATTCCCAACTCTGAGATGATCCAGCCCAGCTTCTGAGTGAGGCACACAGGCCCTTACAAGTTTGGGTCCATTCGGTGCTCTGACCTCCCATGACAACTCTCTCAGCTCCCGCCTGCACTTTTAGGGCTTCCTCTACACCCCACGGTCTCACAGCCATGCCTTTGTTCACTGTTTGCCCAATTGGTCCCCATTCTACCTGAGGGTGCCAGGTGATTTTAGGGGGATAGAGGCATGGCTGTTTTTCCCTTGAATACTTAGGTATTTGTTTTAATGTGCAGCAGGAGAAAAGAAACTAGGAAACAACCCCATGGCACAGTGTGTGGTTTTAAAATGAATGACTTCAGGTTTAGAAACTGTCAATTCAACTTATCACCTAGATGTTGTACAGGCAGCGGTAAAAATCGTGAAGGTGGTGTGAAGAGCCCGAAGTGTGTCTTTGCATGAGCTCTTTCTCGGCCCTGATACCCCCCCCCCCCCGCCCTGCTCGCAGCTACCTCCCTGCATCCCAACTCATCACACGGCTCCCCAGCTCCTGCCTACTCACACTGGGAGACCCAGCTGAGGCTTTCATTCCAGAAGCTTTTCTGACCCCCGCCACGCTTCCTACCAGGCTGGGTCAAGTATTTCCTTTGTGAATTCCAGCAGGCAGGACACACAGCTAAGCTGACTCTCGAGTCAACTGCCTACCGAGCCCAGCCTGAGGCCCAGTGCAGGAGGCTCGGAGCAATTGCCGAACAGCAGGCATAAAGCACAGCTCTTTACTGTGAGGTTCCCGTCTCCACTTCAGGCAGAAACGAGCTCCTGACCAGAGCAGAACCTTAGTGACAAGCCAGGGCCCAGAGCTTTTCAACCTCCTCTCTGCAACTCATCCTCATGGGGGGGGGGGGGGGGGGGGGGGGGGGACCGTGCACTGTGTAGCATGATACCCCAACCGAGTCTACACAGCCTGTTGCCACGTGCAACTCAGGAGTTGGGAGACCTCATTCTGTCTGCATTTGGTCAAATCAGTTTTTCCCCTCTGAGCGTCAGTGTCCTCATCCATAAGATGGGACAGGGGACGGATACCCACCTCCCCCAGGTTGCCGTGAGTTTTGACCTGAGTGAACGGCCGTGGAAGCATTTTGTAAACCATAAACACTTTTGAATGAATGCAAGGGGTTGTTATTTTTAAACTCACAAATGAGGACAGCCTGGTGCTCTGGGGTTTTCAATGTGATGCTGTGTAACTAGAATAACCGGATTGCATGTTCGTGCATCTATACATGCGTGCGCGCACACACCCTGCTTACAGAATGTGGTTTTGAGGCCTCTTTGAGATCCTGCAAATGCAAGCAGCTCAGAGAAGACAATTAGGACACTACTTTGCCCTTAGAAGGACAAAGCCTAAGAGGAGAAGCTCAAGATCAAAATCCAGGAACGCTTTCTTCCCTTCAGACATTCACTAGCGCTTGCCTGAGTAGCTCCTCCGAGCCAGGCCCTGACAACAGGGAGACCCAACCAGGGATGGGTCTCTGCCCTCGACAATCATCTATGCCAGCAGGAAGGACCCAAGCATGAAGAAGTACTTCCATGCTGAGCCATGAGGACCAGGACTCACGACACACAGGGTACTGCAGGAATTCCCGGGTGTAGCCCCAAGTCCTGGGGAGCCAACAGGACAGATGAGAAAGACGTTGTTTTTAGATGAAAGACACGGAATACTATTTTACTAATCATCTTATACATGATTTCCTGGAAAAATAGAATATCTTTATTTTTCAAAGGTGTTTTTAAATTGCCTAAGTGTCTGGGGAGAGGAACACATTGGCATTGAGAGGCACAGCTTTAGGCCCGAGCCCTTCTAAGGCCCGGAGCCTATGTCCGATACTTCCCGGTGCGGCCCCAGTGTTGAGCAGAATGGTCGGTGCAACAGTCGAGGCTGCAGATAAATGCAAGGCCAACTTCGGCACACTCTGACAGCCAGCAGACACTGCCTGGTTGAGTCCTGTGCGGGGCCGGGGGGCTGGAGGACGACCGGAGGGTGCACGCTGGCTATGCGTCTGCAAGTCAGGCCACAAAGCGGGAACCTGTGATGCCTGATGCCGACTGCCTCTGCCCCGAGCAGAGAGAGACAAGGGAGACCTGCCCGGAGGATGAGCTCTGCACCACTGATGAAAGCTGCTCCCTGCCTGCCAGTCGTGGCTTCATCTCAAGCACACCCTAGGGGCCACCGTGTGGGGGCCAGACGAGCCGGGACCTGATGCCACAACTTTGTGGGCCCCTACAGTTCGCATCCTCCCAATTCTGGGCTCCTCTGGACCAAGGCCAGATGCTTTATCTCCAAGTTCCTGGCACAGTGTAGGGACTCTGAGAATGGTTGTTGCATGAATGCAAGACTGGAACAGCATCATAAATCGATAGAAGAGCCGGAGGGCGAACACCACATAACCCGAAGCCTTGCACTCTCAAGGGTTACAAGTGGCTCTGATTTAGAGCTCTCTCACTTAGTTTATCTGAGAATTTCCATCAGGCATTTCTGCCTTTTCATGTTAAAAGTATTAATATTATTAAGAGGCAAGATCTATGTACTACATAAGTAAATCATGAAATGTAATTTAAAAATGGATACCCTTAAACCACCAGCCACCTCAAGAACTGGGACATTTCCGGTACTAATGCGTTCACCTGGGAGAGCCTCTACTAACTCCCCACCCTGGAGACCCTCGCAGACCTTCTTTTGCGGCCACTTTCCTGAACTTTCTGTTGGATGTTCCATTTATGATTTAATGGTTTCACTCCAAATGTGTATAGAAAAAAACAGTCTATAATTTGGTTTATTTTGTTTCACTTGTTTTGAGCTTCATAATAGGGAAAATACTCTGAAATCGTATGCACCTTGCTTTGTTTATTCACTAGTTCCATTAATTGAATGCGGCTATAATTCACTCATGCTCCCCTCTGAGGAATATTCCATTATGTAATTATACCATCATACATTCATTCATTCATTCATTCATCCATCCATTCATTCATTCACCTGCTGATGGACAGTAGGCTTGTTTCCAGGAGTTTGGCACTATTTACAACATTGCTATGAACACTCTGTGTGTATTTTCTGGTGCACACGATTAGGGCTTCATCTCAGGTATATACCAAGAAGTAGATTGTTGGGTTGTAAAGTTTCAGAATGTTTAGGAGCTGGTGAAGTATAGCCATGGCCTGAAACTCAGAGCTGTCTGAGACCTGGCCCAGAATACTCTTCAGCCTTGCTCCCCTCACCCCCGCCACGGTCACCCCTCCACGTGCCATATCCAGAATGCTGATTCGCCCTGCACTTCATGGGCTCTAGGACTTTGACTTTGCCTAGAGCGCCCTTCTAGCCCCTCCTCCATCCCCTCTCTTCTCTCAAAGTTCACCTCAAAGCCTCACCTCCCTGCCCCATGGCCAGTCTCCTCTGCACGGCTGCGCTCTTCGCTTGGGTTCAGGGAGGGAATATCCACTGTTAGCCTCAGCTCTACTGTCTCATGGTGGTGTGATTTTAGACAATTTTTTCATCTCTGAACCACGGACCCACACCCCTAAATCAGGGGGTAAATGCCACGACTACTGAATATTTACTGAGGCCAGGCCTTCTTGTTTTTATGTGCATTCCGCAATTAACACAATGCGGTATCGTGTTGTCGTTAGGGTCATACGCTTTGGAATTAGATCATCCCGGGCTTGAGGATTAAGTGAGTCAACATATATAAAAGACTTAGCACAATGCCTGGCACATAGAAAACGTGCAGCAATTTTAAGCTGTGGTTAGTACTCACGCCCTCATAAAGGAGTCACTTATGAAGGAGTCACTATTTTTATTCCCAGTTTACAGAATAGGAAACTGAGGCACACAGAGATTATACAGCTTGCCCCAGGTATTCGGTTGAGTAAGGATTTGCACCTTAACCACAAGCCTAAGCCCCTAATGACTTTCCCTAACTACAGCTTGAAGATGAGAGGCTGAAAAGAAAGTATTGAAATCAGAAAGCAGTTTCTTCTTTCCTGTCTGTTGAATATTTATTTGGCCAAACTCCTTTGGCCGGTGCTCAACTCTGTATTTTCTCTCTTTAAAAATGAAAACTTTCAGACAGAAAAGCCTGGCTATTTTTGCATCTCGTACCTTCCTGGTCTAGCCAGGGCAAAAAAAAGGATGCATTTAAAACGGTCACAACGGTTCACTTAGGGGAAACCTCCTTGCTAGGAGTCACTCCTGCTTTCTGTCTTTCTCTCACCTAAAAAAAAAAAAAAAAAAAAAAAAAAAAGTTTATGAAGCAATAAGCCGACTCTATAAACATGTTTTCCAATTCGCTACCAGCTGTCTGGTGAATCATAAAGCTCCTTGAAATGAGTGTGAATGAGGACCATCCCAACAGTGAAAAGATTAGGAGACTTTAGGGGCACCTGGCTGGTTCAGTCAGTAGAGCGTGCGACTCTTGATCTCAGGGTTGTGAGTTCAAGCCCCATGCTGGGCATAGAGCCTGCTTAAAAAAAAAAAAAAAAAAAGGATGAGGACACTTTGGGTTTTAAAGTGGTAAATAAACTGGTAATCAGAAGCCTTCAGATCATTTTGGTCTTTTAAAGAGTAAATGCTCTGCTTGAGTCTTCCCTGGCCTTTGCACCCAGGTATTGGAAGCCCTTTTCAACAGGATTTGGTGTTTGGGGTGTGTCTGTGGGGGAAACCGTAAAGTGCCTCCTCTCAAAATTCTGATCGTGGCCTCACTGTAGGAGGAGGCTAGGCTGAGGGAGGAGCGGGGGATGCAGCTGGGAAGGGGAGCAGAGTTGTCCCCAGGGCCACCGAGGAGCAGACCAAGGACTGCACCCCTAGGCCCCACAGCCAGCAGAACTCCAAGGAGCCACCACACCTGTGGAGTGAGGCAGAGGGCGCGGGAGGGGCCCCCACCTGCTGGAAGACTGTGAGTGGTCACTTCAGGGAACTTAGGGGGGGCTGTCCAGCAGCCTGGCATCCAGATTTCACAGGACCTTAGCCCACCAGGTGCTGAGACTCTGGCCCGACAGCTCCATCAAAGCCAGGCTTCTCTGCCTCAAGCTCAGGGCTCTCTGTTCTGAACTGTGCTCTCCCTCAGCTCCTCATCCTCTCCTACTGAACCCTTGCCCATCAAACACCAACCCCCCACGTGCCCCGGCCTCCCAGCCCCTCGTAACCACCGGTCCACCTTCTGTTCCTAGGAATTTGAGTACCCTCGGTACCTCACACAAGTGGAATCATGCAGCCTTTTTCTGTTTTGTGGCTGGCTTATTTTACTTAGCAGAATGTCCACAGGTTCACCTGCGTTGTACCATATGTCAGAAATCCCCCCCGCCCTTTTGAAGGTTGAATAATAAGGACCCCTGGGTGGCTCAGTGGTTGAGCGTCTGTCTTTGGCTCAGGGTGTGATCCTGGGGCCCTGGGATCGAGTCCCGAATCAGGCTTCCCACAGGGAGCTGCTTCTCCCTCTGCCTGTGTCTCTGTGTCTCTCATGAATAAATGAATAAATCTTTTTTTTTTTTTTTTTAGAGGCTGAACACTATTCCATTAGATATATTCCACATTTTTCTTATCCACTCATCCATTGCTGTGCACTTAGGCTGGGCCCCCGTTTTGGCTACCATGAATCATGATGCTATGAACGTGGGTGCACAATATCTGTTTGAGACCCGATTTCAATTCTTTTAGGTATATATCCAGGACTGGAATTACTGGACCATGCGGTAAATCTATGTTTAAGTTTTTTTGAAACCCGCCGTATTGTGTTTCAGGATGGCCACACCACTTTACATTCTTTTTTTTTTTTTTTTTTACCACTTTACATTCTTCCTAACAGTGCACCCGTGTTCTAATTACTTTAGATCCTCACAAACACTTATTATTTGCTATTTTTGTTTGTTTGTTTTTTCAGGGTGGCCACCTTGATGGGTGTGCGGTGGTGGCTCATTGTGGTTTTGAAGCCACTAAGTCGTAGTCATCTTTTACGTTAGTTGCAGGCCCTCCACCAATGAGACATGGGATTAAACCTGGAGGGATTTTCTTGGGAGAACACCTGTGAGGGAAAACCAAGAGGGAGCGATGGGAGGCTGGGGGGGCTCTGGGGGTCAGAAAGGGAACAGAGGGCAGCCCAGGTGGCTCAGGAGTTTAGCGCCACCTTCAGCCCAGGGCCTGATCCTGGAGACCCCGGATCGAGTCCCATGTCAGGCTCCCTGCATGGAGCCTGCTTCTCCCTCTGCCTGTCTCTCTGTCTCTCATGAATAAATAAATAAAATCTTAAAAAAAAAAAAAAGAAAAAAGAAAGGGAACAGAGTGGTCTGTGGGCAGAACAAGGGTGGCAGGAGTCTGACCCCAAGTGAAGGAGACAAGGAAGGAAGTCGGGTAGAAGCATCCTTGACTGCCATGCAGCCTCAGGAAGGTTCAGCAAGGTTGTCGGGGAGACCTTGAGCCAGTGTCACCTCGCAGAGGAGTCCAGCGTCTCCCAGGGTCAGGGCTGCCGTGATACACCGGGCCATTGACTAATGGTTAGGAGCAGCCCGGGGAGAGCGCAGCGAGTACAAACACAGTGAAGGATTTCAGACCAGCTCTGGGCCAATTACAGGGAGTGACTCTTTCTGTAGTTGGAAGCCTAAGTTAACTAAGGTTAAATAGAGTACGGTAGGCCCCTAATGTGACTCGACTGGCGCTTTTTATAAAATGGGGGAATTTGGACACAGACTCCCATCCAGGGACAATACTACGTGAAGATGAAGGCAGAGATGGGTGATGCTTCTACAGGCCAAAGAATGTCAGAGATTGTCAGCCAAACCCCAGAAGCGAGGCAAGAGGGAGACAGGGAATGGAGTCTCCCTCACGGCCCCCAGAAGGACCCAACCTAGTCTTGCCAACACTTGGATCTCAGACCTCGAGTCTCCAGAGCTATGAGACGAGCCATTTCTGTTGTGTGAGCCACTCGGTTTGCAGCATTTTGTACGGTGGGGCCCAGTAGATGAATAGAGAAGAGGAAGAAACCGGGTTATCACGGTGATCACATTGGGTATTTACTTTTTAAGGAGCTCTACCCTACTGTATGATGACATTAAAGAAAATTATGTTACTAGAAAAAAAATAATTGCTTATCAGGAGATTATTCTGATGTGGCAATACACAAATGTTTTCAAACAGCTGGTACCTTGTAGAAGGAGGTTCTTGTAAACAGGATATTCCTGTTGGCATGGGGCTGCATATTTGCTTAAAAAAACAGTGCCCTGTTTCTGCAACAGTCAACCAACGCAAACAAGGAAATATAGCTAGAGAAATGAGAAAACACATACATTGCAGAAAATCCCCTGGACACGAATGTAGACAAGACCAGCTGAAGGGTGACAAAAGGTGTCTGGCAAACACAGAAGCTTGCCCTTTGAAAATGTTTGACATTTTCCTGGAAAAGACACACTCAGGTATATTGAAAAGAAAAAGCATAGAATGTCAAAGCGGGAAGGGAGCTTAGAGATAATCTCCCCTATCTGCAAAATTTTACTGGTTGGAAGCGCTGAAGCCCAGAGAGGGGAAGGGACTTGCCCAAGGTCACCCAGCAAGCAAGTGGCCGCTGGGACTCCTGGACCCAGCTCTTCTGACTCGAGGTTAAGAACTCCTTCCCCCTCTGCCATCCATTCCTCTGTCCTTCTTCTGCCTTTCTCTCAGTGCCTGATTCCTAATTGAGTTAAACCCATGGGGGGGGAAATCACTTTCTACCTGACAAGTGAGCTCTTGTCATTGTTCCCATTGTTCCCGGGATGTTGGCAGGGCTGGCTCAGTGCTTTCACCCGCTGACCTGGGAGCTTCGGAGAATTATTCCAAGTTATGTCAGGGGAGCTGATGGGCAGGATGACACCCTTCTCCCCACCCTCCTGACTTACTGCTCCACAGGAAGAGCCCAGTGCTCAGCAGAGTCCCCCGTCCTTGGCTCTCTCCATCCCCATCAGGGCTTGCATTGTTGCAGCTGGGACAGGACGGTTTGGCAGGCAACTACATCACAACATTTGGCACTTACAACCCAAGACACACAGCCTCAAAGCCCCTGGAGGAGGGGCGCCTGGGTGGCTCAGCGGTTGGGCGTACGCCTTCAGCCCAGGGTGTGATCCTGGGGTCCCAGGATCGAGTCCCGCATCGGGCTCCTCGCAGGGAGCCTGTGTCTCTGCCTCTCTGTGTGCCTCCCATGAATAAATAAACAAAATCTTTAAAAATTAAAAAAAAAAAAAGCCTCTGGAGGAATGGGGCAAGCTCCTCGGGCATCCAGACATGGGAAGTGTGGAGTGTGGAGTGGTAGGAAGGGATGGGCTTCACCTCTGGGTTTGCATCTGGCTCGTCCTCCCCTCAGGTGGGCCCCTGGACTCCGAGCTTCCGCTGCGGCGTCTGGGCACGGGCCGCCAGGAGGGTTGGTGGAGACTGTCCGGCTTCCTGCTGGCTGCCACACGAGTGCCTGTCCATGTTGCTTTTAAAAAAAAAATATGCACAAAAAAAAATATGCACTGCTGCTGGTTGGGGTTTCTGGTGACTTCCCACAGCCGGACCCTGGCTCCTAACAAGGCCACGGCTAGCGGGATCTGACGGCCGGTGGTGACAGCCTCCAAGAGCCCCCCCCCCCCCGCCCTCCGCGGTGATCTTGCCGAAGTGCCAATCTGCTCATGTCCTGCCCCCTCGAGAGCCTCCTGTGGCTGCCCTTGGCTCCCGGGAGCAAGTCCAGACGCCGAGGCTTGGCGCCCGAGTCCATCATCGCCTGCACCCGGCGCCCCGCGGCACCCGAGCCTCGCAGACTCCTCTTCTCTCTAAACCCCGGTGGCTGGTGGCTCTTCACCCGTCGTGTCCCCTGGCGGCCTCCTGCCTCCCGCGTGCCCCTCCTCCTGCTCTGGGTGCGGCCCAGCAGCTCGCAGGCTGTGCACGCTGGGCCGCAGCAGGTGCATCCCCGGGGAGCCCGTTCGGGCCGCAGGGGCTCAGGCCTCACCTCGGCTGCTGGGGCGGCGACACTGGGCTGGCACCCCGCGTTTTGACAAGTCTTCCACGGGACTCGGATGTGACCTTATGTCTGAGAGCCGCTGTCCAGTGAAAATGTACTCAGCCAAGTGCAGGTGTTGCCTTTTTTTTTTTCTTTAAGAATTCACTTTTTTTTTTTTAAGATGTTATTTATTTATTAGATACACACACACACACACACACACACACAGATAGGGAGAGGGAGAAGCAGGCTCCATGTGGGGAGCCCGATGTGGGACACGATCCCGGGTCTCCAGGATCACGCCCTGGGCCGAAGGCGGTGCTGAACCGCTCAGCCACCAGGGCTGCCCAAGATTTTATTTTTTTATTTGAGACAAAGAGAGCATGAGAAGGGGGAGGGGCAGAGGGAGAGGGAGAAGCAGACCCCCCAGCTGAGCAGGGAGCCCGATGCGGGGCTCGATCCCAGGCCTCCCAGGATCATGGTCTGAGCTGAGGGCAGAGACTTCACCCACCAAGGCAACCCCACGTGTTGCTTTTTTCATGAAACCCTTCCCAACTCTTGGCTGCCCTTTGCTGGAGGGAGTGATTCCTTCTTTAAAGTTCCTCGAAGTGTGCATAGAACTCTGATCGCACCTCATAGCATCTGTCGCATTCTGTGGTCTTTACCGTCACCTTTTTACACTTATGTTCCCACCAGTAGCCAGGAGAGCCTTGGGGCCGGGGGCTTCACGCTTCAGTCTGTGCCTGCCCCAGCGCCCGGTGTGGGACCTGAAACGTGGCTGATGAGTGTGCAAGGAATAGTCGTGTCCTGAAGACTTGCAGAGCTCAGACTTACCTGTGTTTACAAAGCGCATCAAACTCTGTAACCCTGGCCCAAGAGCGGGAGCACGGCCGGCAAGGCCTCCAGGAGACTTTCTCACACTTAACTCGGCCTTCGTCAATGTTGCGTCTGCTTTCCCCACATTCAATCCTTACCCCCACTCCCATTTCCCCCAAATGGCTAGAAATGCCACGAGATCTCATTTCATTTATCCATGTCCTTTCACACTCTATTCCTAAGTGTATCTGTGCCAGTTTTCTTTTAATTTTATTTTTAAAAATTTTGACGGAATACTCAGAACATACAATTTACCATCTTAATCATTTTCAAGGGTACAGTCCGGTAGCGTCAAGTATTCTCACTCTGTGACAGTTTTAATGGTGGAGAAAAAAAAAAAAAGAACGATTCAAATTACTTGAAAACAAGCAAGACTGGCAATCCAAAAATGATTCGTCACATCCGCACTGAGATTTGGAACTCTCCAAGAGAACTGCTTGCACCGCTTTGAGAGTTAGAGTCCCAGACAGTGTTTGCTGAACACTCCCCAGGTCCTGGGCACCGCGCTAAGTGCTTCCAAACCCATCTTATTCAATATATACACCGGCTCTAGGAGGCAGATATTACTTCTATCTCCATATCACAAAAGAAGAAACGAACGCACAGAGAAACGGAATGACTTGCTAACGAGCCGTGGGCCCCTGGATTCAGATCTCAGGGCCATGAATGACCCACACCCTCTTCTCCTCCATCAGCCCATCTCATGTCATCCAAGCTCGGCCTCTGCTCAGTCTCATGGAGTCACAATCCCTTACTCGAGACTGGAGCAAGGGCTGGAGTCCTTCATCTGCTTTGGCACTTTAGTGGTCTAAGACCATACGCTTCTCTTGCTCAGTTTCAGTTTCCTCACTCGGAAAGTGGGCATAATCCGGGGTCACAGTCTCCTGCCTCACACCCTGCCAGGCCAGGTGTCTCGGAATTCAGCATTTTTCAGATTTGAGACAGATCGCATGCACCCATACTGTGCATTGCATACCACCCCGCTGGCGTCTGACACGGCACCCCCCAAACTGAACACATGAGCAAAAGTCTAAATATTCACACTGAGTGGGATGAAGACTCACATTCTTTCAAATTAACTTTTACCACCGAATATATTACAAAAGTGTTTTCGTTTTGGGGGAGCTCTCTGGAATTTGGAATTGGGATTATGGATTCGGACCAGCCCCTGAGGCTTCCCACAGGTACAACGCACCCTCACAGTACACGCAAGTGCTCTTGGGGTCAGGCTCCGGCCTGTTGGAGGAACAGAGGTACATGACACGAGGCCAACACCCTGCCCAAACCCTACACTCTCTGCAGGCCCCTTCCGCACTGTCTTCTTTGACTTCCCTATTCATGACCCATCTCTTCAATGTGGTCTTCCCAGCCCAAGACTTGCTTTTCTTTCACCTTCCTAACTGGAATCTCTCCAGACATGTATGGTCATGGGGTCTCATCCTCTACCTTGGAAATGTCAAACTGTAAGCTCCTCTGCAAGCTGGCCTTTGCCTTTTAATGGGGGCCCTTTGAAGCAAGCTAATCCTAAAGTTGAGTGCTTTCTTACAAAAGCGTGGTCACCGGCAGCCCAGGTTTTTCTAGAAATATGAACACAACCCCCCACCCCCACCCCGCCATCCAACCACCACCAGAAAGCACACCCCAAACAGCCTATCTCTGCCTGACACTTGGCTGACGGAGGGTGACCCAGGGGTGACGAAGCAGCTGGGCTAATCCCTTAGTCTTCTAGGGATCATCTAGCTCCAGGTCTCTCCAGAGTCTAGCACTTCTCAGGAGTCAGGCTGTTACCACACCACGTCTCAGGAATGCCACTGGAGTGCACAGAGATGTGGGGAAGGTGGAGGGAAGGTGGAGGGAAGGCATTCGCTGTGCACTGACATCAGCTTGTAGAGCGCTGTTGTTGCCATTATGACGATATTGCACCACGGAATGGGGAAGGCTCTTCCCTGATCTAAGCCATTATTATGTGGGTCCTATTCTGGCCACAGACACCACGTGGGTAGTCAGGCCTCTGCTGTTATTTCAGCCCCAGGGATGAAAACATCCGAACAGTGGAATCTTTTTTGTTCCTGGCTCCGGCTTGGAATGCACAGACTTTGGATTCACCGTTGTTTGTCTCCACCTATCACCACGCCAAACAGAAGGGCCTCCTGACGCACATCTACTCTCCCCCTTCCAAGGGCTGGCCTGTTCTCAGTGGCACCCTAGCTACCATCTTGGCAGGAACCCACAACCTAGAAAATTAAGGCACTTAGGCCACCACTGGGAACACGGTCCGGCTGGGTTCGGGGTGAGCCTGGTGGAAGAAACATCGGGATGGGGCAGGGGGTGTCAGCTGGGCTAGCCAGCCCGGGGTCCAGGTAGGGAAGTAGGGGAGGCCAGGTGGCCAGGTGTGTGTGTGTGGGGGGGGTGCCCCTGGGGAGCAGCAGGTACCCGCCTATGGGCTGTGCCCCCCGTGGCGCTCGCAGGAACTGCAGGCCGGTGTCCTGGCTTACTGCTATTGTTGATTTGGCTTTGATGAGGCCTGGAGGGAGAAGGCTTCTGCAGAGGAATGTAGACCTGTCTGTACCCGAAAACCAAAACCGAGTCCAAGGGGCGTGGCTGGGCGGCTGGCGGAGAAGCCCCACCTTACCTGGGCGGACACTGGCATCTGGAATGAGGCCTGGCCCAGTGGGCCCCGGGAGGTGGCTCCAGGCCCAGGGCCAGCCACGCTGCGTTCCCATATGTGCAGGTGTTGGCTTCCCCAAAACCAGGCTGGGGGGTGGGGGGCGGGGGGGTGGGCAGAGAAGGAGCCTCCCAGGAGAGGAAAGCTGGGGGCTTTCCCCTCCTGTGCACCCCCCTGCTCTGGGAGGCAGCTGCTCCAAAGAGCCGGACTGGACCTCTGGCAGGGGTTCTCAGGATTAGCCCTGGAATATTCGGGATCCTTAGAACCCCTCCGCGCTGATCCCTGGCTGAAAGCGCTCGGAGCACCTGTCACCGCCCACTGGCCTGTCCAATACTAGCCACTTGGTACGTGTGGCACAGAGCACCTGAACTGCGCTCCTAATCCAGGCCAGATTTCAGAACCTTAGTATGAAAGAAAGAATGTAAATAATCTTATTAATAATATTGGAGGGGGGGCCACCTGCGTGGCTCAGTAGATTGAGCTCTAAACTCTCGATTTTGGCTCTCGTCAGGATCTCAGCGTCCTGGGATCTAGCCCCCAATCAGGCTCTGCGCTCAGTGGGGAGTCTGCTTGGGGAGTCTCTCTCTCTCCCTCTGCCCCTCCCCCAACCTCAAATAAATAAAGAAATCTTTAAAAAATGTTTTGGGGGGATATTGAGTTAAATAGCACATATCAAAATTAATTTTGTCGGTTGCTTTTTTGTGTTTTGACACTGCAGCTGCTAGAAAACTTTCAATTCCACACGTGGCTCACATTGTGTGTCTGTTGTGAGCGCAGCTGCCGAGCTTCCTTCGGGCCCCAGGATCTTTCTACTTGTCCTTCTCTCTGCCTGGGGTGCTGTCCTCTCAGCGTGACTCTTTTCTGTCTTTATCATTTTCAGTTTCCCCGATCTGACTACTACATGGTCCCCTCCACCTCCCTTTCATCAGATGATCCAGTTTTACTGTCTTCATGGCACTTAATACTCTTTGATATATCCTGTTCACTGCCCCTCTCCCATCCCCCCTCCCGCCCCCACCCCATCTGTCTCACCCTTAGAGGGCAAACTCCTTGAGCACGGAGACCTTGACCAGCCTGGTCACCATGTCTCCCTGGTGTCCACAGTCAGTATTCGCTGAATGAATGTTGAGGGGCCCCTCTGATGCAAATGCGGGGATCTTTCAAGGGCCTTTGTTTGGCTTCAAAATTCTAAGTCAACATAAGTCAAAATTCTAGTCTGTGTGCTTGACATGGACATTCTCATGTATCCTTTGTTTTGCCTTTTCTGCTTATTTGTCCTGGGAAATGGGAAAGCAAATGTGGATTTGCATGACTGTAACAGTCCTTTCTTTTGTTGGCTTGCAATTGAGCTTGGAGGTTGAAGTTCAGTCTGTAGACACCAAAGGTTCTGGCCTCGGTTCTCCCACTCAGTCCTGTGGCTCTGGCATGGTCGCTGCCTATCTGGTGCTCTGGTGCCCTTGAAGTGCTGCTGTCTAGGGGTTCCTCTTGCCCAATGGTGAGAATTCGGGTGTTTGGACTTAGGCAACCGCCAAGGGCAGTTCACCCTGTTTTGAACTCCAGAGTCACTTGGCTGGCATGGCAAGGTCTCCATTAACCAACTAGTCAGAGTGCTTGGGGCAAGAGGTGTCCTTAACTTCCTGGCGAAGGGTCAACTAACTAGAACATCCTTACTCAAAATATGAATAACGTAAGAGTCCATTTTCCAGCTCTAGAACGTCACAGCATCGAACACAATTACCTATTATTCTTAGAAAGTATAGTTAGGTGGCGTTGCTGTTTCCCTCTCAAACCTAAAACTGAGTGCCAGGGCTGAGTCAGAGAGACGCTTTGGGGGTCCCCGGCTCTGTTAAGCACAGCTGGGTGACTTTAGGTGAGTCAAGGCCTTTACCCTCAGGGTATCTGTTTCCTTGTGGGAGAAAAGGGGGTGATATTACCCAGCTTCCAGGGAAGATGTGATATGTAAGTGGGGAGCACACGTAAAGCGCCCAGCACAGTATCCAAGATGCGCCAAGTGCTCATTATTGACCAGCAGCGTGTGCAACGTCTCCGCCGCTGCAATGCACTGAGCCACATATGTAATCAAAGGAGGGTAAGTCCCAGGACAGAGCTGGCCTCCAGTCCCATAAGCCATGCCGGGGCCCTGGGCGGCCTCCACCACTCCTTGGCCTTGGCTTCCTCTCGGGTAAGATGAGCCCCTCGGGTTGGCCTCTGATTTTCACACCCGTGCTGGAAGCTGCCGGCCTCAGGACACCTTGGGGTCTTTTCTTCTGTCAAGCTTGTGTCTCGGCCTGGCTCTGGAAGGCTGAGCCCTCCTCTCCTGGCCAGATTGGCTCCTTCCAGGGACCTCCCCAGGTTCTGGCTTCCAGCCCAGCCAAACTGCTGTTGCCAACCCCTATCTGCTAGCAGCGAGGTGAGTGCATCGGCCCCCGCCCTGGAAAAGCTGTCCTGTGACGCCCTCTGGAGGAGGCAGGGCTGACTTCCCTCCGCCGCCACCAGGTGCTCAACCTTGAATCCTGGGCCCCAGGCATTTGACCCAGGCCCCTGCTGGAGAAGCCGAAAAAGAGCGTTAGGCCGGCAAATGCATGCCTCCTGGGAGAGCAGGTAGACTGCTCTTTGCAATCTGGAGTCTCCCTCTAATCTTGCCCCTGCAGGGCCTCCTCTCTGGGCTCCTTGCCTCCAGACTCTCCCACTAATGCCCTCCTTGTCTGCCCACCAACCGCTGCTTAAAACCCTCAAGACTGCTTCTGTGGCCAAGCTCCCTGCGCAACAGCCACGACCCACTGGGATGGCAGCTCCCAGGCGTTTCTTAGGCTCATTGCTCCCGGGGACCTACTCTCTGGGGCTGATTTATCAATTAGGTATTGGAGGTGTAGCTACAAAAAGATTTCTTTCCAGAACCTCTCTTCCTATGTAGGCGTACCTTCTCCAACAATCCTAAAACAAGAAGGCTGCCAAGTTTAATTTGCGTGAAATGAAATGTCTGCAAAATGTAACATTCTGTCTACTGTCAACTGTCACACAGCTCTATATTACTCCTATTTAATACGCAACGGGGGTGAATTTTCACGTGCACGATGGGATGTGGGGGTGGGACCACGGGAAATAACAGTGCTGAGGGCCTCCGAGGTCCAAAGCCATCCCTGCCCTTCACAGCCTCTGCTGCAGCCATTCTGAGCCACTGGCTCCTCCTCCCACACACTCGCCCCCCTAGATTCCAGGCCTTGGCACCTGTGGTTCCCCAGCTCCGGATGCTCTCTCCTCCTTCCCCACCCTTCACCTTCTCCACCTGGCCTGGCTGATTCTTGAATCTCTCAACCGACCTCTTAGGAGCCACTGTGTCTGATAGGCTTTCTGATACTCGCTCAGGAACCCCTGCTATGAGCTCCCTCCTGCTCATGCCTGTGAGAAGAGCACTGCAGGAAGGCCCAATACAGCACCTTTGGCCTCCCTGCTTGCGTTTACATTGGTCTTGACCACCCTACGGATGATAGTTGGATCTGATTCAGCTCTGCGTCCCCAGTAGGTGGCTCGCCACCTAGGTTCTAGTGTCTTCTCGTTGAAAGGCTGGTGGATGGCCAAGCGAAAGGGTGAGAGATGGATGGGTGGATGGATGAAAAGTTCTAGTATCAGAATAATGTAGGAAGGGAGTTTCACAATCTGGTGTCCGAATTTCCTCTTGGAAGCCTCTGCCAACTGGCAGTTTAGGCTCTGCTGGGTGTCTTCAGAGGGCAGGAAACTTCTGGTCCACCACTCAGTTTGTGATATTGGCCACGCTGCTCTCCTTCTAAGCTTATCTTTT
Source organism: Vulpes lagopus (assembly GCF_018345385.1). Classification (NCBI taxonomy): domain Eukaryota; kingdom Metazoa; phylum Chordata; class Mammalia; order Carnivora; family Canidae; genus Vulpes; species Vulpes lagopus. The sequence goes on from NC_054830.1 coordinate 69,974,248, forward strand.
CATCTGTAAGAGGGTTTCCTAATACCTAGATCATATGAATGTGGGGCTGAATAAGACAACTTATACAAACTGTAGAGTCATTCTGACATCTGAGTTTTAATTGTTGCCCTGCTTCAGATTCCATTCAGCCGCTCTAAGAGGCTTCTTCCTTAAACTGATTTACAACTTTCTTCCCCATACCCTACCTGTTCACAAGGCACTCTGTTCACCCTCAGACCCCCACACTGAGGATGGCCAGCCCTGTTTGGTGGCAAGCCTGGTGGGGGCACGGGTGCAGAGAGGGGCAGGAAAGACAAGAGCGCTCCCTGTTTCCTTGAACCAATTCCCTGCTCCTGTCTGAGCCCTGCATGTCCCCACGGGACCAAAGGCACCAAAGGACCAGCCTCTGAGTTTAGTGACATCTTGGGGTTGCAATTAGCAATCTCCAGAGTACGGCTCACTCCAGATAATAGGACACTTGCAAGGGGCAAACAAACAAATTGCAACAGGAGGAAAAAGGCAGAGAAGGAAACTTTATTATTTATTTATTTTAAAGATTTATTTATTTATCAGAGAGAGAGAGAGAGAGCGTGCACTCACCTGAGGTGGGGAGAAGCAGAGGAGGAGAGAGAGGAAAGAATCTCAAGCAGATGTTGCACTGGGTATGGAGCCAGTCGCCGGGCTCAGTTCCATGACCCATGAGATCCCATGAGATCATGACCTGAGCCAAAATCGAGTCGGATGCTGAACGGACTGAGCCACCCGAGCGCCCCTGGACAGGCAAACTTTAGACTGAAAAGGCATAGCAACCAAGCTGTTATATGTGGATTTTGTTTGTATCCTGATTGGAACAAACCAACTATTTAAAACAACAATGATACAATTGAGAAAAGGTAAACACTGACTATCAATACAAAATAATAAAATTATTTTTAATTTTTAGGTGTGATTGTGGTATTTTGTGCATATATATGTGTTTATTCCTAACTTTCAGAGATATCAACTGGAATGTTTATCAATGAAATGACTTGAGATTGGTTTGAAATGATCCTCCAGGTATGGGGAGTGGCGCGTAGGGAATGCACAGTGGTAGAGATGAAATAAATTTGCCCCTGAAGTGATACAGGCTAGAGCCGGGTCCTCGAAGGTTTATTACACCATTCTTTCTAGTTTTGTGTGTGTTCGAGGTTTTCCACAATAAATACTTTTTTACAACTTCAGGAACCGTTCTGATTCCTGGAGATGCCTTGCATACCCTGATTCACAAAACTCAAAGTGTCCAAATGCCACCAGCACAGAGGGGAGGACACAAAGGAAATGGAGTAGCAAAAAGGAGGAGAAAACAACAACAAGAAAGACATGGGAATCCGTGAACGGTGCAATCGACCCAGAAAAGCAGTAAAGGAAGTCCGAGATAATGATGGGTTTGAAGAGGCAAGATTGGATTGGCACAGAATGAAAGATCACCAAAGAGAGGTTTCTGGAAACACCTGAAGGAACACATAACTACCTACAAAAGCTGGAAAAGATGAAGATGGATATATTTCTTGCAAAGAGTGTAAGAAATAATGAATTTCAAAGTTGAGGTGGGGAGAAAGCCCTATCAATGTTCTAGACTAAAATACGGGGTAACAGTTTTTTATAAATCTGAGTTAGAAAGGTACATGTTCACAAAACCAAAATATCTTTTTTTTTCTTAAAGAAAAGAGGGTTTTAGATTCAATTATATGACAGCTAATTCTTCCCCTCCGTGGCAAAAATTAACATAACAGAATCAGAACCCAAGTTGTACATTGGAAAAATTATTTGAACACGTAAATTACTAAATGGCTAAAATTTAAACTTTAACAAGTAGACGGACTATCCACTCGAAAAGTGAGCAAAGAACTTGGATAGACAATTCACAGAAATGGAAAATGTGCTTAGAAGTCTATGAAAAGGTGCTCACTCTTACCCATAAGAGAAATGCTAATTGAAACTACAGTGAGACACTCTGAGATTCACACTAAAGTATTTGATAATACCCCCTTGGCAATCCCGTGGGGCAAGAGGCACTCTTATGCCTTGTTGTAGGGAAAGCCACTTGCCCCAAACTCCATAGAGGCTCCTTTGGCCACATCTATCAAAATTAAAAGTGCATATGTCCTTTAACCTAAAAATTCCACTTGTAGGAATTTCCCCCACTGATGCACTCCAACAGGTAGGAAACAGTTATGTACCTAAGTGTTCATTACAGCTCGGTCCTAACAGTGAAAGACTGGAAACCACACATCTCCATAAAGAGAACTTGCTACATAGAGTAGGGCCATTTGTACACTGGAATAAAATGCAGCTGTTAAAACACAGGAAGGGGTTAAATGTGCTGAGATAAGATTATCTTCGAGATTAAAACAATCTTTTAAAGCAAGAGAAGGATAGAAATAGGAGATCAGTATAGGTTTTATGCAGGGATGAAAGATACAGCATCTTCATTATTGGCCTTTTGGTACTTGGTACCTTTATGCCATGTGTAATAGTTACCTTTGATAAAATTAACCAACTAAATTGGAAAGGCAGCCTGAAGCCACAGGAAAATTTTTAAAAACTGTAAAAGACAGGAAATGACATCAAAGGGATCACTAGCAGCAGCTCCTTCTGCCTGTGGGTCCCTTCTGTGTGCTTTAATAAAACCACCTTTTTGCACTGGAAACAAAACAAAACAAAACAAAAACAAACAAAACCCCCGAAGAGATCGCTAGCTTAGCACCAGGCAATATTGATATAGCCACTATAATTGTAAATGTTCCTTAGCGATTTTTAAAAATAAAGTTTTAAACTTTTTTAAAAATGTGATTCATTCACATATCCTATAAGTTACCTCTTTAAAGTGTCCAATTCAGGGGCACCTGAGTGGCTCCGTCGGTTAAGTGCCTGCCTTCGGCTCGGGTCGTGATCCCGGGGTCCTGGGATTGAGGCCCCTGTCAGGCTCCCCGCTCGGTGGAAGCTGCTTCTCCCTCTGCCTCTGCCATTCCCCCACTTGTGCTCTCTGGCTCTATCTCTCTGTCAAATAAATAAATAAAATCTTTAAAATAAATAAATGAGTGTCTAATTCAGTGGTTTTTGGTATAGTCCCAGTGTTATGCAACTATTACCACTATCTAATTCCAGAACCTTTTCACTGGCCCCAAAAGAAACCCTGCATAATTAGCAGTCGCTCCCCATTCCCCTTTTTCTTCAGCCTCTGGCAACCACTAATCTACTTTCTGTCCCTATGGGTTTATCTATGCTGGGCATTTCCTGTAAGCGGAATCCTATAAAATGTGCTCAGAGTCTCTGACATCAGGGAAGGTCTGGGCCTTTTTTAAAGGGCTCCCCTGACTAGGCCAAGGCCAGGTAGGAAATGATCCTTTTTGACTAATTCAAAGTCAACCGATTAGGGACCTTAATTAAATCTGCAAGCTCCTGTCACCTTGGCCACATAACACAAAGTAATTAAGGAGGGCTACCCTTTATCAGCTTTATCATATTCTCTAGGCTGGAAGCAGGTCCTACCCATACTCAAGAAGTGGGGATTCTATAGAGCAGGACTCCAGAGGGAGAAGATCATGATCTTCTAGAATTCTAGCCACTCTCTTCCTGTCAGTGGTAATTCTGGCTGTGGTCAGAATCTCTATTCTTGCAAATTTACAATGTAACATGCCAGTGAGGATCGATAGGCTATTCGGAATCCCCAGTTTTTATATCCTCAAGAACAGGTACTTAGTGCCTTGGACCTGCGCCAGGGAAACGTGGTTCTGATCCCGGGTTGACCACTTCATTGCAGCAATTTAGATGGATTCTCTCCTCCTCTGAGCTGACTTTCTCATCTGACTCACGGGGTGGGGAATAGTCACGCGTGCCTCCCAGAGCTGCCATGAGAATTTCGGCCGAGAGCTCTCCTAAACATGCACTACCCACCGACCTCCCACCACACTGGCACCCACACCCCACCCCCAAGCCACGTGGTGGTCTCAGCCCACATGCCCCTCCGCCAGAGCCACATGACAGGCCTCTGCAGTCCCACTCCTTCCCTCCAAACCACCCCAGGGCCTCGGCTCTCCTGTCCCGGGCACCCCGCTGGCCTCCCCCATCCCCCGGCAGCGGGCATGCCAACCACGTGCAACTCCACCTCTGCCTTCATCTGGGCACCTGGATTTAACATATGGCTGTCCCCTAGGAAGGAGGGATTTTTTTTAAAAGCAAAAAAAAAAAAAAGAAAGAAAGAAAGAAAGAAAGAAAGAAAGAAAGAAAGAAAGAAAGAAGAAAGAAAGCAAAGCATGATCTTCTGCGGGAAAATGAGCGCAGAATACACCTGTCAAGTTGAACGTGAATCCCTACCCTCCTGACAGCCACCAGAGCAAGAACAAAGAGCTGTACTCGGTGCAACTGCAGGAATCGTTCGCCCTTATTCCCTCCGGATTTATGATGACAGTTGGCCCAGAGTGGCGCGGAACCGGCTTTAAGGCCTGCTGGAAAACTGTTCACGTGAGCCCATCCATCAAAATGTGGCTGGAGCAGCAGAGGAAAGCCCAGGGCCTTTGGGGGTGCTGCTGGCTTCTTCCATCACACACTGTACCACCACAGCGGCCTTCTCTGCCCCGAGTAATGCCCCTCTCCCTTTCTTCTTCTTCTTTTTCTTAAATTATAGTAAAATACATATAACAAAATTTACCATTTTAACCATTTTAAGTGTACAGTCCAGGGGCATTAAGTACATTCACAGTGTTGTGCAACTATCATAAATATCCATCTCTGGAACCTTTTTATCTTCCCAAACTGAAACTTTATACCCATTTAAGCAGTAAGTCCCCCTCACTCCCTCTCTCCAATCTCTGGTACTCACTGTTCAACTTTCTGTCTATGAATCTATTTGAGGTACCTCGTACAAGGGGAATTGTACAATATTTGTCCTTCTGTGTCTGCTGTATGTCACTTAGCATAACGTCTTCCAGGTTCATTCATGTTGCAGTAGGTTCCAAATTTTTCCCTTCTTTTTTTAAAGATTTATTTATTTATGATAGAGAGAGAGAGAGAGAGAGGCAGAGACACAGGAGGAGGGAGAAGCAGGCTCCATGCCGGGAGCCCGACTCAGGACTCGATCCCAGGTCTCCAGGATCGCGCCCTGGGCCAAAGGCAGGCGCGAAACTGCTGAGCCACCCAGGGATTCCCCTTCACTTCTTTTTAAGGCTGTGTTAGATTCCGTTGCATGTAGAGACCACATTTTATTGATCTATTATTATCTGTTCATTGACATCTGTGTTCCTTCTACCTTTTGGCTATTGCTGTGAACATGGTATATACCAAACCCTGGGGTGCAAATATCTGCTCAAATCTCTGCTTTCAATTCATCTGGAAATATGTGCAGAGGTGGAATTTCTGGGTTATATGGTAATTGTACGTTTAATTTTTTGAGGACCGGCCTCTGGTTTTCCATAGTTTTACATTCCCACCAGCAATGCACAGGGGTTCCAATTTCCCCGCATCTTCACCAACACTTAGTATTTTCTGGTTTTGTTTGTTCATTTTGTTTGTTGTTGTTTATCACAGCTATCCTAATGGGTATGAAGCCCTATCTCATTGTAGTTTGGATATGGGTTTGTATCACCCTCTTGACCCAATCAAAAGCCGGTCCCTCTGCTTTGACTGAGCCACTTGTCTAGGGGCAGCATGGCCCCTGGGCTCGTCCTGGCCTGCTAGGGACCCAAACCATCCTTGAAACACCGGGTCACCGCTAGCCCAGAGAGCCTGAGCCTTTATGAGCAGCACTTCTCTCCTCTGCCAATTCACCGCAGAGACCGAGTCCCAGTCTGGTCTTGGACAGCGTGGATCAGAGGCTCCTGCCAGATGTGGAAATACTGCAGCCAGCACCTCGCTGAGCCTGCCTCACTCGGAGCCAGGCATCTGTCTAGGGGTGGAGGGGTGGGCAGCAGCCAAGGTTTCAGGGCTCAGCCGCTGAGGAAACGTGAGGGCCGGCAGGCAGCGCAGTCCTGCAGAGTGATGCCCTGGGAGTGCTATTTTCATCAGGGCTGTCATTACACCATTTGGAGCTGGGACGGAGCGCTTGGACGAATTTCCCTCATGCTCTGAGCCCACAAGAATTTTTGCTGGTCAGAAGTGATACATTTATGGATCCCTGTTTGGGGACATGGAGGCTTCCAGGGTATATTTTTTGGTAAATTTGATGCATCCTTGATACACAGTTACTTCGAAACAGTGATTTGTATAAGGTATACAGTGGCTATATTTTCCGAACCTGAAATCAGAAGACTAAGTCTGGCAAAAATGAGTGTATTTATAGGAATACAGCACATTTAAAACTTGGAACTCTACCACAAAAATTCAGAGGTATGGACTCCTTGGAAATGCATGACGTACTAACTGAGCTTGCAAACAGGATATGATTCAGGGTGATTGATTTCTCCATATTCGCAGTCTTGATCTCAGGAAGATGCTCCTGCACAGAGCTGGAGTTGTATTTTTTAATTTGATTTCAAGGAACCAAACAATATATAAGTATGCTCTCACTAGAAAACAATTAAAATAATGCTAATAAAGCCAGGGTCTTCTTTGGCTACTATTCCCAATGCCTGTCTCATTTCAGCAGCAGTCACTGCTGTAAGTTTGATGCATTGCCTTCTCAAGCCTTTTCTACCAATTTACAGATATATGTCCATTTGTAAATATGGTATTTTGTATTTTAAACATAAATTGCATCACATTTTTATAATCTTGCAACTCAACTATTTTCACTTAATGTGTGTTAGAGATTTCTCAAAGTCTGAGCATAAAGTGCTATCTTATTATTATTATTATTGATTTTATGGCTGCATAGTACTCTATGACATGGAGGTGCTGTGGCTGACTTAGTCACTCCCAGTAAGTAGGCATTTATTTTATTCCCAGCTGTTCATTAGTATAAGAGATGCTGTAATGAAATATTGAATGATGTTACTTAGGACACGTGTGAAAGTGTTTCCTTAGGATGAATGTCCAACAGGGGTATTCAAAAATGTTGAAGGATTTTTCTTTTTTTTTAATAAAAGGATGAAAAGTTTTTAAAGATTTTATTTATTTATTCATGAGAGACAGAGAGAGAGAGAGAGAGAGAGAGAGAGGCAGAGACACAGGCAGAGGGAGAAGCAGGCTCCATGCAGGGAGCCCAACGTGGGACTCGATCCCAGGTCTTCAGGATCATGCCCTGGGCCAAAGGCAGATGCTCAATCACTGAGCCACCCAGGCGTCCCGATGAAGGATTTTTCTAGAAAGTCAGCTTGTCTGTTGGGAGTGTGTTTTACCTTGGTCCTGTCTGAAGATGAACTGCTGACACACAAGAGAGGCCCCACTGAATGGAGCACAGGTGGCAAACCCTAATGCCCATAGGGACCAGGTATTAACTATAAATGAGGTAAGCCAGATGAGTGTGAGGCGGTCCACAGAGGTGAGGGATATGGTGAACAGCAGACCACTCTGCCCCCGTGTCTGGGGTAGCCTCTATGCAGCTCCAGCCGCTCTTGGCATATGGGAATGAAGGCTTGGCATTGACAGATATTCCATAAGAACATGGATTTTTAAAGTGTGAAATCTCTAGATTTTTAAATGTTGTTTCTGATTCCATTTATAAAAAAAACACTGTGAGGTCACAAAATCCCCTCAAAACCCACACCTGCCGATGAGATTCAGTGGTGTGTGGGCTGGCTGCCAGCATCTGACCTCCAGGGAGGTGAGCACCATGAGGAATGGCTACTCTGGACCCAATTTTGACCAGTGGTGTTGGAGCGCCTGGTGCAAGGGAAAAAGCAGGAGCTTTGGCACAGAGTGGCTCTCATCCAGGGACCCGGGCAGAGTGTGACAATCAGAGACTGCAAATGGGTCAGAATTTAGAAACAGCACTCAGGCGCTTCAGGAAGTTCTACTGTCTGGTCGTGGGAGGAAGCTCCCCACTTTGAAGAGTATGCAAAAAGAGGCTGGCTCCCCATCCCGAAGGGATATTACTGCTGACATTTTGGTCTTAGATGGAGCTGATCAGAGGACGATTGAAGTTCTGTTCAGCCTTGAGATGACAATTTAGATATAATTTGAATCATTACTTAATGAATACTGATCTTTGTTTAAAATTCTTCCTATTGTGTTTCTTAAAATAGAGACCCGTGAGGTCTCTATTTTATTTGTACCATACAAGAAAGAGTTTAAGATGGTGATAACCAGCCCACCCATGCACAGTGCCCGATCACCTACAAAGCTCTTCTACATTCACTTTTTTAAAAAAGATTTTCTTTATTGATTCATGAGAGACACAGAGAGAGAGAGGCAGAGACCCAGGCAGAGGGAGAAGCAGGCTCCATGCAGGGGGCCCGATGTGGGACTCGATCCCAGGACCCTGGGATCACACCCTAAGCCACAGGCAGTCACTCAGCCGCCGAGCCACCCAGGCACCCCTACATTCACTTTTCCAGTGTTCCCAATGAACTCTTTTGAAAGCCTCAGAATCACCCGCCTGCATCTCTGTTACCCTGAAACATGTGCTCCTTACGATCAGTCCACAAAACTGGGGAGCCCTCTCCGCCTACACCAGTGCCGTTTCTTCCTCTGGGCCAGAGTAAAGATTCTCTCAAAATTGGTTCTCAGGTACCTCACAGTAGAGATGGGACTGTTGTGAGTTTAGTTTTTGGTTTTCAGGGAAATCCCTGCTCTGATTTTGGGACCTCCCCCCCCGCCCCCGCCCCGTGCGCAGGTAGAAGCACTCAGTTCTTCAGGAGGCTATTGGCTGCAGGTAATAGAAATCCAATCACAGAGGTTTAACCACCAAGGGGTTTCATTTTCTTAACACATCAAGAAGTCTAGAAACAACAGCCAGGGATGAGCCGGGATCCCGGGGGGCCACAGGGGCTAGATTCTTCCGTCGTGCGCTCTGGTGGCCTTAGCACACAGGCCTCTTTCGCAGGCTCAGGGACAGCTGTGGCCCCCCCAGGCCTCTCTCCTGGGTTCAGGGGAGGGGGACGTGGAGGAAAGACAAAGCTAAAAACTGTCCAGTTATTAAGCCAATTATTTTTATCAGGAAAACAAACCATTGAATCCCCAGCAGCCCCCACCCACTGGCCTCATGGGCCATCGCTCATAGGTGAGAACATGGGAAGTCGAGTTTATTTTAGCCGGCACATCGCTACCCCGAATAGGGGTGTGTTAGGAAGGAAATAGGGGAGCCACATGGATACTGGGTAGGCTCCTGGCAGCATCTGCTGTATTAGACTCATTATTTGATCAGATTAGGACGCATTTGTTCACAAAATGTATTTTGACCTCTACCTAGAGTCCATGTCCATGTGTGTCAGCCTGAACCCCATCCCTGGGTGCACCCTGACCACAGAATCCAGAGACTAGAAAGGGCGATGGGTTAGCACCCCCTGCCCCCCGGGGCCTCACTACAGAGGGGAAGACGCGGGCACTGTGCAGCCGCAGGGTTTTTTCAGAGACAGTGGCAGGCGGTGACTTCAACCCTTGACTCTCATTCTGGTGCAGTGTCCTGCCCCCCGCAGGGGTCCCCCCTCTGGAACAAGGTCCCTCTCCACATTCGGGCTTTTCATTTTTCAAAAATATTTGTATTGTAACAAGGAACACAAACACAGGAAACCACACAAATCAAATTATGGTCTAATGAATTGTAATAAGGCGAACTCGGCCTGGGTCAAGGGAAGAGCTTTGTCCGGACGCCTGGGTGGCTCAGTGGTTGAGCGTCTGGCTGCCTTTGGCTCAGGGCTCAGGGCGTGATCCTGGGGTCCCGGGATCGAGTCCCACATCAGAGTCCCCGCAGGGAGCCTGCTTCTTCCTTGGCCTGTGTGTCTGCCTTTCTCTGTGTCTTTCATGAATAAATAAATAAAAATCTAAAAAAAAAGGTAAGAGCTTTGTCAGGACACTTCCTACCTACCCTCCTAAAAAATGTCATGCTCTGTTTATACGCCTTCTAGGTATTTATTCATTTTTTTTTTTTAGTGTTAACATGTGCATCCCAAGATTGCGTTTAGTCTAGATGATTTTAAAAATTTGATGTGTCTTTTCAACATGTTCTCATCTAGATGTTTCTCCTCCAGCTCCTTCATTTCATTGCAACTCATGAGTGATGAACCAGATTTTTTGACTCCTAGAGTCTCCACGGTCAGTTTTGCTGATTGCACATTCTTGGTGTAGTTCTTCATCTGTATTTCCTGGAAATTTGCAGCTGGATCCAGACACGGGATCAAGCTTAATCCTATTGGCAAGATTATCAGTGGTATTTGTTAAGACTATAGGAGGCACGCCATATCTGGTTTCTCTTTCTGTGATCTTAGCAGCCAATGATACCCACGTTTTCCTTTCAGTTTTAAAGGAGAAGTGCAGAATCTGTGTGCCTGAAACTCTTTGGTAGTTATATATCTTCCCATCTCCTTTCTCCAAGGAGATGCTGGGCGCCTAACCCCAGAAGTCTGAGAATGTCTTTGTGCAAAAGGATGGGCTCCCATGCTGCTTCTGGAGATTTTTTTTAAAGATTTTATTTATTTATTCATGAGAGGCAGAGAGACAGACAGAGAGAGAGAGAGAGAGAGAGAGAGGCAGAGACACAGGCAGAGGGAGAAGCAGGCTCCACGCAGGGAGCCCGACCTGGGACGCGATCCTGGATCCCCAGGATCATGCCCTGGGCTGAAGGTGGCTCTAACCCACTAAGCCACCTGGGCTGCCCCTTCTGGAGATTTCTGAGGCCCCTGTGTGGGTGAAGTGGGCTTCGGATGGATGTCCACCTCTCAGTTCTAGTGAGGTCTTAGCGGGTGAATGGGGTAATCCACTGGCTTTGGTCACTGCACGTGAGGTGTCAGGAGTCATCAATGCTGGATGATGGAACACACATAGGGAATGGGGGGGGCTGTAAACTGTGGGTGGTATCAAAGATGGATGCACCTGCTTATATGGCTGTGCCCTGACATGCCTAAGTCTTTTGACAGTGAGCACTGGTTAAAAAGGCCACTCTCACCACTGACGCCAAGGCCATTTTACCAGCAAAGCCCTCTGATAATGGGTTAAACCAGATGAAGACCAAGAGCTCGCTCCTCCCCTTGCCCTGACAGTACCCAGACATGACAGTCGTGAAACAGCACCACGCAGGTCAGGACACCGGAGTGATGACAATGGAAATGGCAGCCAGACAGGCCAGCCATATCGTCTTCCTTTCCACCAGACATACTCTTCCCTGCTGTCCCTGTGGCTGGGAAAGGAGGAGAATAAGGCCCTCCAGGGCACTGAATCACATGGGAAGAGCAGGGAAGTAACCTGGAGAGAGAACATGCAAAGGGTCAGCTACACTGGAACTGTGAACAGTGCTGAAGATGGGGTTCTTGAAGCTGGATGAATGTTGACCACCCTTCCCGCTTGTGAGAGAAGTAGCAGCGCCCCTGGAAGCCCAGTTCTGTTCTGTGGTGGTGTTCTAGGAACCACTGCCAAAGACTCAGCCCAGACCCTGTCCCTCCCTCAACCCTACCAATTATGTTTTTTTCAGCACTGAATTCCCTGTATCATATTGCTTGCTAAAAACATTTATTTAGGGATCTCTGGGTGGCGCAGCGGTTTAGCGCCTGCCTTTGGCCCAGGGCGCGATCCTGGAGACCCGGGATCGAATCCCACATCGGGCTCCCGGTGCATGGAGCCTGCTTCTCCCTCAGCCTGTGTCTCTGCCTCTCTCTCTCTCTCTGTGTGTGTGACTATCATAAATAAATAAAAATTTAGGGGATCCCTGGGTGGCGCAGCGATTTAGCGCCTGCCTTTGGCCCAGGGAGCAATCCTGGAGACCCGGGATCGAATCCCACATCGGGCTCCTGGTGCATGGAGCCTGCTTCTCCCTCTGCCTGTGTCTCTGCCTCTCTCTCTCTCACTGTGTGCCTATCATAAATAAATAAAAATAAAAAAATAAAATAAAAAGAAAAGCAGATTTTATTAAAAAAAATAATAAATAAATAAAAATTTTTAAAAAACATTTATTTATTTATTTTTGAGAGAGAGAGAGAGAGAGAGCACAAATGGGAGGGGCAGAAGGAGAGGAAGAGAGAATCTCAAGCAGACTCTGCACTGAGTGCAGAGCCCCACATGGGGCTCGATCTCATGACCCTAATATCACAACCTGTGCCAAAACCAAGAGTTGGGAGCTTAACCGACTGAGCCACCCAGGTGCCCCTCATATTATTTTTTTACTTAAAATAGCTAGAGTATTTCCTTCTCCAACTGAATTTCTACTGATACAACCAGATTAGATAAGATCTGATGGGTAGAACTGAGTTTATAAGCTGGGGCTACATATAATTGTTCCATCACCAATTAAGGAGTGTGAACTTTTCAAAGGATTCATAGAAAAATAAAGGAAGAAAAATAAGGAAGCTCTATTTCCATTAGGAAAAAAAAAATCTTTCCTGGTCCTGAAACTTCAGTTTGAATTGTGTGTATATTCCAAAGGAATCATAATCTCTTCAGCCGGGCACATAGGACAGAAATGTCAAATTCATTTTGTGCCTGTTGCCATTGCCCATCCTGCACTCATGACAGACATTACTAATCAATCATGTACTTTTTTTTCCCCAAGGCTTGATGTGGCTTTTTCTATCTCCACACAGCTCTTCAAGTAACCACTTCTAATTGATTAGACAGAGAAGCAAGGCTAATGCTGTCTGGCATGTCTGCCCTAGAACAAAGAAACAAAAGGAGTACAAAAGTGCATATAGTTTTTGAACTTCCTTCGTTCCTTCGTTCCTTCCTTCCTTCCTCTCTCTAAACAATTTTTAACTGAATGCCTGTTAAATGCAAGGCACTATCTTAGATGCTTTAAAGGAATATAAAACTTATTTTATCTTATTTTCAGGCTCCCCAAAGAGTAGGGAACCTGATGCAGGGATGAATCCCAGGACCCTGGGACCATGACCTGAGCTGAGGGCAGACATTTTTTTTTTAAATTTTTATTTATTTATGATAGTCACACAGAGAGGGGGGGGGGCAGAGACACAGGCAGAGGGAGAAGCAGGCTCCATGCACCGGGAGCCTGACGTGGGATTCGATCCCGGGTCTCCAGGATCACGTCCTGGGCCAAAGGCAGGCGCCAAACCGCTGCGCCACCCAGGGATCCCTGAGGGCAGACACTTAACTGACTGAGACATCCAGGCCCCTTTGTCTTATTTTTCTTAAGAAATTATTTTTAAGAAATCTTGATACCCAACATGGGGCTCAGGATTACAGTCTTGAGATCAGGAGTTGCATGCTTCACCAACTCAGCCAGCAGGAACCCCATAGAATAAGACAAATATTATTTTAATATTTGTATTTAATATGGATTTAATGTGGATTCAGTCTCAGGAAACCTCTAGACCACTGCAAGGAAGTCATGTACAGCATCGCATCACAAGGTATGGAAGGATAACGTGGTGATGCACCCAATATGTTGTGAGGGATGAATGTTTCCTGCCGGGAGCTGGAGGACGGTCTTGCAGAATATTTGAGCTTTACACATGTGGCAGTACAAGGATAGAAGGAGGGGTGGAAGGGATTCTAGAGGGAAGGAACTACATGAGCAAGTTCAGAGAAGTCAAAGAGAGTGTGAGCAGAACAGAGAGCAGGTTACCACCTGGCTGAGTGAACAAGAGAACATGACGGAGAGTACCAGGAGCAGAGGTTTGCAAGGCGAGATGGCATCTGATCACCAAGGCCTCGATGCTTCTCTCAGAAGTTAGGGCCTCACTCCCTCAGCAAGGAGAAGCCAAGGAATGGGATTCAGGGTGGGAGAAGGGTAGACCAGGGTTTCATTAGGAACGTGGATCTTGCTGCTGGGGGACAGAGACATCAAGGTCGGAGGCCAGAAGGAGGAGAAGCCACTGGGGAGGCTGCTGCTGTGCCCCCAAGTATCAGCCAAGGTCCAACCAGGAGACAGAATCACACCTATAATTTGGAAACGGAATATAAAGAACATTTCTTTTATTGTGGTAAAATATACACAACATAAAATTTGCCAATTTAACCATGTTTAAGTGCACAGTTCCACGGCACTAAGTACATCTACACTGTTGTGCAACCATCACCACCGGCCCTCTCCAGAACTAAGTCATCCTCCCAACCCGTAACTGTCCCCATTAAATAGTCTCTGCTCTCTACTCCCCCTCTCAGCTCCTGGCAACCACTTTTTCACCTTCTGTCTCTATGGAGTTGACTACTCGAGGTATCTATATAATTATAAAGGACTTTTAAAAAAAAAGATTTTATTTATTTATTCATGAGAGACACACAGGGAGAGGCAGAGACACAGGCAGAGGGAGAAGCAGGCTCCTTGTGGGGAGCCTGATGTGGGACTTGGTCCCAGGACTCCGGGATCATGACCTGAGCTGAAGGCAGATGCTCAACCACTGAGCCACCCAGGTGCCCCATAAAGAACTTTTAACTTGTGAACTATGGTTAATTAATAAAAGGAATAAAAGATGCAGAAGTAGCAAGTGCAGAGAGCCGCTACTACCTCTGAAGCACAGTGGACAAGGAATTTCAAGACTTAGAAGGAGACCCCCTCACTCTCCTCTCCTCCTTCCAAGGCTGAGATTCAAACCCTTTGGGAGAGCATGTGGCTCCCACAGGATTATGCAACCAACTGATGACAGAGAAACACGCCACAAGCTAGTGCAGAGGACTAGCCTTCCAGGTGGCAAAAAAAAGTTACCAGAAGGTGCAGGTAGGCTCAGATCAGTCAGTAGGAGCAGCCTCTCCATGGAAGACATCGTGTATTTTCTCATACTGTTACCACCCCCCCCAATGCACCCCAAGATTTAATTTAGTCTAGCTCATTTTCAAAACTTGATGTGATGATTTGGTATACATCTATGCCATGAAGGGATACCACGTAACATTGGTTAACACATCTGGGACCTCACATAGTTACTTTTTTTTCTTTTTTTCTTTTTTTTTTAGATTCCATATATAAATGAGATCATACATTTATCTTTCTCTGTTTAATTTCACTTAGCATAACGCCCTCCAGGTCCATCCATGTTGCAAATGGTAAGATTTTCTTTCTTTTTATGACCGAATAATTTTCGTGAGTGTGTGTGTGTGTGTGTGTGTGTGTACACTTGTCAATGCATCCATTGACAGACACTTAGGTTGTTTCCATGTCTGGGCTATTGTAAATGCTGCCATGAACATGGGAGGGCGGTGCAGATAGCTCTTTGAGGTTCTGATTTCATTTCTTTCAGCTCTATCCGTAGAAGTGGGATTGCTGGATAACACGGTAGCTCTATTTTTAATTTTTTGAGGAAGCTCCATACTGTTTTCCAATTTACACTACTTTACATTCCCACCAACAGTGCATGAGAGTTCCCATCCTCCACATCCTTGCCAGCATTTGTTATCTCTTGTCTTTCTGATAATAGCTACCTTAACAGGAGTAAGGCGACAACTCATTTTGGTCTTATTTGCATTTCCTGGATGGTTAGTGATGTTGAGCATCTTTTTGTGTACATGTTAGTCATCTGTATATATTTTTGGGAAAAAAAAGTCTATTCAGGTCCTCTGCCTATTTTAATCAAGTTGTGTGTGAGTGGTTATTGTTTGCTTTGCTGTGGAGTTTGTACATTCCTTATATATGTAGGATACTCACTCCATACTAGATACATAATTTGCAAATATGTTCTTCTATTCCATAGGTTACCCTTTCATCTTGTTGATTTTTTTTGATAGAAGTTTTTTAGTTTGATGTACTCCCACTTGTCTATTTTTGTTGCTTCTGCTTTTGGTGTGATGTCCAGAAAATCATTGGCAAGACCCATCCATGTCAAGGAACTTTTTCTGTATGTTTTCTTCCAGGACTTTCATGGTCTCAGGTCTTATCTTTAAGCCCTTAACCCATCTTGAGCTAATCTGTGTGAGTGGTATAAGAGAGAGGTCCAGTTTCATTCTTTTGCATGTGGATATCCAGTTTTCTAAATATTATTTATTAAAGACACCATCCTTCCCCTCATTGAGTATTCTTGGCTCTTTTGTTGAATATTAGGTGACTGTGTATGTGTGGGGATTTTTCTTGGTTCCTGTTCCCTTGGTCTATGTGTCTATTTTTTATGCCACTCCATAGTATTACTGACTATAGTTTTATAGTATAGTTTGAAATCAGGGAGTGTGATGCGTCCAGCTTTGTTCTTCTTTCTCAAGATGGCTTTGGCTATTCAGGGTCTTTTGTGGTTCCATTCAAATTTTAGAATCATTTGTTCTATTTCTGTGGAAAGTGTCATTAGATTTTTTTTTTAGATTTTATTTATTTATTCATAAGAGAGAGAGAGAGAGAGAGAGAGAGAGAAAGAAAGGCAGAGACACAGTCAGAGGAAGAAGCAGGCCCCATGCAGGGAGCCCGATGTGGGACTTGATCCTGGGTCTCCAGGATCACACCCCGGGCTGAAGGTAGGCGCTAAACTGCTGAGCCACCCAGGGGTCCCTGTCATTAGATTTTTGATAATGATTGCACTGAATCTATAAACTTGGGTAATAAGGACTTTTTAACAACTAATTATTCCTATCCATGACTATGAAATATCTTTACATTTATATGTATCTTCTTCAGCTTCTTTCATCAATATCAGTTCTCAGGGTGAAGACTAGATTTTAAGTAGCAAGGCTCTTAAGCACTGGTTCTCAAACTTGGCTGAAAACTAGAATCACTTGGTCAGCTGTAACTTACATACATATTTAAGTCTTATCCTCAGAAATTCTGACTTCATTGGCTCAGGATAAGTCCTGAGCAGTGAGATTTCTAAAGCCTCCATGATGTAGTTCTAATGGGTGGCCAGTTGGCCCAGAGCAGAAGTTAAGTTATAGGTGGGTGGCCCCTGGGCCAACTCCAATCAGCTCATCTGTTTGGTTTGGCCCACCTAGTATTTTAAATTTGTTCCACTGGCAACATTCAAAAATGGAAATTTCATATACATCATATACATGCACAAACAAAAGCCTACAATTCCAGCTTTTCCTGAAAAATCAGAAAATCTGCTGTACTCAGTCGGATCCCTACATGGCCACGATGGACAGATGTGAGGGAGCTGCTGCCCCTGGAATGGTCCTTCAGAAGCTTAGTCTGTTCTCTCCTCACATGTCCTTACTCTGTGGACATGTAGCTGTGCTAACCCAGATTAGATTCTAGAAGTACCATGGGGCCTTCTCCCTTGGATTCTGTCTCTGGCTATGCTGCTTGGCGGGGGGAGAAGCATTTCTTCCCAAAATTTGGTTTTCGATTTTCAAATTCCAAGACAGCCAGTGTGTTCTAAGTCTGCGTACCATGCCCATACATCTTAATCTTCAATATGTTACATCCTGCACAGTATTGTTTTATAGGAGTTTTTTTTTTAATATCCCAGGACAAATTATGATCCCTTGTTAGAAAACCATATAACCACTTGATGAATTCGATGTCTGGTTGGTTTTGCCATTTCAAATTAATGCATCTATTCCATGATTCACTTCCAGGCATCAATTGTTTGTATTTGCATGCAGAATAACACTCCCTCGTGTATTCAGAGTTCTGTACAGCTTTAAAAGCACTTCCTCAGATATTCTTTCATAAGATCGTCACAGTAAGCCAAACAAAAGCAAATACATTATTCTCAGTTACTGACAAGAAAAATGAGGGTAAGTGACTTTCTCAAGTTCATCTGGCCTGTTATTCAAGACTCCTGCAGTTTTACTGATTCCTACCCCTACACTTTCTACTTCCCTATGCCACCTCCAAATTCTCCTCTAGGAAGTCCCATGAGAACTGTGACCCTTCACTGCAGAACGTTAAACTGGAAAACACAAGACTTTGGAAATGCTCACTCCTGAGGTCACATCTGCTTTCTGACCTCATTCTGTTCAGATTAGATTGCTCTTGGAAAAGCCTTGATTTATCAAGAAACAAAAGTTATTAAAGGATGTTTGGTACAGTGGAAAGAACGTGGACTGTGGAGTCCTACAGAACTGGATTCCAGGGGTTCCTAAGCTTCACTTCCATCAGCTCCATCAAGGGGAAACCAGATGCACTCAATTGGCTGAGCATGAATTAGAATGAAGAAAAGGAGAAGCAGAACCTGAGGTGGGGGTGGGTTTGGGGGAGGCAAAGACATTAACAGACAAACAAAAAAATGAAGAGGACTGTTTCAATGTAAAGAAAAGGGCAGAGAGGAAAGCTTTGAAGTCTAGCTTAAGTGGATTTAGAGCGGGGAGGGCGGGTGGTGACTATTCCAAAGGAAAGAAAAGAACTGTTTTATACCATCTTTGGGACTTAGCATGTATGCAAAATAGTTTGCTAGGGGCCTCTCTGGTATCAGGCTGTCCCTTCCCACCCTCCCTTTCACTAGGATAATAGTTACCTTGTTTTGCTTGCTTAGCCAAATTCACTCTCATGCTAGAAGGTTGTACAATGAAGAGGAACTGGGGGAAGGTGTATCAGATTTTGTATCCAAGAATATGTTTACTAATTATGCTTCTGGGCTTGAGAGAGGACAAAGGGATCAGTGGAACTCACCATCTCCATCCTCCTCTCATTTTTGCTCATCATTTTTTACCTGGACCACTGCATCCATGCTAAGAGAAGTGGTCTCATCCTTGCTCATGGACTGGAATCACCTGGACAGATAAGGCAATAGATGAGGGAGGCTGGGGTCTGGCTGGGAATGTTAGGTAATGATAGTTATAGGATTTACACTTCACCGCGTAAGTAGTTTCAGGAAATTATTTTAGCACAGTAGCCCTCAACCCTTGACTTTAGAATCAACTGAGGAACGTTTTAGACTCTCCATACTGAGTCACACCCCAGACCAATTACATTAGAGTTTCTGGGGGTGAAACCCAGGCATCCCAAGTGATCCCAACTACATCAAGGATGAAAGCTACTGCTCGTGGCTACAATGTGGAGGATGGATTGGAAGAAGAGGTGATAATGAAGAAGCAAGAGGGCAGGTTAAGAGGCTGACACAGTGATCCAGGTGAGAGATAACAAGGCAGGAATCAGGGCAAAAGAGCTGGAAATAGGAAAAGAAGGACATGAACTAGATTAAGGAAGGAGTTGGCTGGGATAGGCAGGACAAGGGAGGCATCAGGATGATTTACAGAGCTCTGCTTGGTTAACTGGTTGATACGGCATCATCAGCAAGAAGGGGAAGGGAGAGAAGTAACGGGGAGGGGAGGAGACTTTGAATGTGGTGGGGCTGTAAGGCACTCAGGAGGAGATATTGAATGTAGAGTCTAAAGTTTATGGGCGATGCCTAAAGAAAAGAGCATATGGTCCTGCCCTGGATAGGAAGAATAGTTTGAGAACCCTCAGGATCTAAGTGGTAGTTGAAATTATAGGTGTTGATGTGATGGCCAGGGGACAAGGCGGGAACAAAGTCAAGAACATCAAAGAGGAAATAATTAATAACAAAGTAATAGTAAACAAAAAATTTAAGACTGTGGCTAAGGCTAAGGGTTCTTATCCCTCAGTATCCTAGAGAGCAAAACAGAGAAGAGAGAACAACTGGCCAGACTTGGCTCCCAGCTGAAGCTGAAATTTTGCCTAAACATATCACTGAAATATTTTGAAGACTGTCATCTCTGGCCGCACCCTCCCATGTGCCCCTAGCCTAAATTAGGGATGACATCTGAGTTTAAAAAAAAACTAAACCTGAACACAATATCCTGTTCACCAGGTGGGCATCAAGAATCCCTGTTCATCTCATAGATCCAAAATCAGGGAGGAAATTCAGCCTTATTCCATGGATTTGAAAAGGGAGGTTCAGAGGATGGAAATGCCTTGTCAAGGTGCCCCAGCAAGTTGGTGGTCGAGTCAGGGAGTGGGAACCCAGGTTGCCTTGGGACCAGTCCACAGCACCCTTCGTTGCAGTTTGAACCCTATGTCTCACTGGCACAAAGTCCAGCACAGCGCTCAGCATCTGCTCAGGCGCTCCACACAGTAAAGGCATATCGAAGGGAAAAATGTATCAAAACTATGTGGGACCTAACAAAATGGAGATTATTAGGGAGAAGGCAAGAGGGCATCAAGGGTCATCAACTTGAAAGCATTCGTTTGGGCCCAATATTTGCCATGAGGAAAATGAAGTCTACTGTGAAGAGTATTTCCTCGGATCATTAATGTTGTCCACAGGCTGGTCTAACAACCATCAACGGACTCTAAGAGATGTCATCCTGGTCTGGGGTCAGCAGAATTGGCTACGTAAGAGAAAAAGCAGTGGAGGCCATGCCCGGTTCTGCCAATTTCCCGTGTCTTACACTGATCGTGTCCCCTCTCTGGGTTGCCTGTGAAGCGATGAGGTCAGTCTAAATAATCTTTGAGATCCTTCAAAACCAATGACTTGGTTTATCCATTGCCTTTCCCCAGATCCCCATGAGATAGCTACTGTAAATTCTTTCCCAAACATGGAATAAGGAATCTTCCTTGCCCAACGCCTGGTGCTCTCCTCCAGGTGGAATTAATTAGCTATCAAGGCTTGATGTGGGGAAAAAAGAATTCCATTCTCATGTTATATTTGTTAAAAACACATTTCCATATAAGCACATCCATCTGTCTTTGTGTTTGCACTGAAAGATACTTCTGCTGACAGTTTCTTGGAGAGTTCAGAGACTCAAGGCCTCTTTTTCCAGCACTCACCTCGCTAGGAAGTGAGGACTTTGAAGCTCAATTAATGGAGTAGACTTTATGGTGTTGGAGTGCTGGTATCTTCCCTTCTACCTTGTAAGGTGCTTCCCCATTCTTTATGTCATTGGGCCCTCACTGCAGCCCTACGAGGTAGGTGGTGTAGACGTGTATTCTTACTATCTGATTGGTGAGGCATCTGAGGTTGAGGGACTTGGCCAAGGCCAAGATCACACAGTGGTCGCTGGCAGAGCCAGGACCAATCAAGCTGTCCTGACCCCCACAGCCAACGCTCTTGCCATTACTCATTCATCCATCCATTTGACGTACACTTACTAGGCTCCTCATGTGAGCCAAAGATGGTGACAGGCCCTGGAAATGCAACGCTGAGTGAGACAAGGTCCCTCGCTTGAGAAGCTAACAGTCGAACGAGTTGGGAGGCAGGTCTCTGCAGCATGGCTGGGAATACAAGTGCTGTGCTTCAGGAGGAGAGAGAAGAAGGAAACCAACTCTGCCTGGGGAAACCTTCTCAGGGAAGCAGGTGCTGGGACAGGAGTTTTCAGAGCTATGAAGAGGGGAGAGAGCACTGCAAGGAGAAGGCACAGCACGGGTAGATAAAGGTCCAGAGGCATGAATCGTCGACATGTTCAGGGGACACCGCAAAGTCCAGTGTGACTCAAGACTAGGGTGCGTGTGTAGGCACTGGGGGAGATGAGCCTGAAGGCTAGGGACCTGGTGGTGAAGGCTTTCTGCGTGGAGCCGGCCTTGACCCACTAAGTGAGGGGTCGTTGGATAGTCAGCACATGGATGTTCCAGATTTTCCTGTTTGGCTAATGCTGTATCTGCCTAATCCACAGTCACCTACACAGCCGTCTCCTCCTCCTCCTCACATATGGCTGACTTGACCCAATTATTCCAGAGCATTGTTCTATTTCAGTATAGCTCCCATAAAAGGCCAGAGAGAGAGAGAAAGAAGAAGATGAAGAAAATGAAGAAGAAGAAGAAGAAGAAGAAGAAGAAGAAGAAGAAGAAGAAGAAGAAGAAGAAGAAGAAAGAAGAAGAAGAAGAAGAGGAAGAAGAAGAAAGAAGCTTAGGAAGGAGGAGGAGGAGAGAAGAAAGAAGAGCGATGTTTGAGCAATGCAGACGGCCCAGCTGAGCTCTGGCCTCCCCAGAGCCCATGTGGGTTTCACATTCTCAGGAAAATATTTGCCACCCTCACTGGCAGAGGGCGAGTGGAGATTCTTCACAAACTGTTTGGGCACAGGTCTAGGCCTGAATGGGAGTGAGTCACTGGCCTTGGGTGGGGCTGGAAGGGAGCCTGGAGGCTGACGGTGGGCATGGGTGGAAGGGGAGCTAGGAGGGTACTCTCCTGGCCAGGGAGACTTTCCTGCTCCTGAGGCTCTGGCAAATCATCAGAACTCCTCGGGTTTCCTTTTGTCCCTCCCCGTCCACCCCAAAGACAAGGTTAGGAATAAGGGGGGCTGGTCAAATAAGGAGTGGAAAGAACGATTTCGGCTCTGCGTCTCCAGTCCTAATGTACAGGCAGCAGCAGTGACCTCCACCTACAGACACAAGGTACAGTGCCTAGTATTCGCAGAGCCCCTTAGAGTTCATACTTTATCACTCAAACTGGGACCCTTGAGAGCCTTATGTTGCCGAAGAGGACAGGACGTCAGGTATAAACTGGAACTATTCTGGATTCGCTGTGATGTATGGTCAGCCTCGATATTTCCAAATCCAGTGGTTCATTAAACCCTCGTGTTTTTCTTTTATGATTGAAGAGAAGCATGTGTTTCCTGGTGGCGTGCTGCCAAAGGGGTGGAAGAGGAAGCTGGGCCAGCAGAGACCAGGCGGGGTCAGCAGCAGCCCTGCCCAGCTCCTCATGGGCAGAAGAGGCTGTGTTGTTAGGAGTGCAGCTGGGAAGGGAAGTCCCCTACGTGAGTGCTTGGGACAAGGTGGGTCTTGCCTTTTGCATGTATCTATTCATTGCCTCATTTAATCCTGACATTCTGTGAGGAGATCATATTTTGCCAATGAGGAAAACAAGATTCAGAGAAATCAAGTAATTTGTCCAACATCCAGAGGTGTTAAGTGAGGGGTGGAGATTCGAATTTAAAGCAGCACCTTTTCCATCACACTAGGGCTGCCTGGTGTGGCACATCGGTACACTTAGCATGGAGTTTCTCAAGAAGACCTATGTCTGGTGGTGGTGGCCATCCCCCAGCATTCCTCTGTGGTTTCTTCTTTCTTTCTTTCTTTCTTTCTTTCTTTCTTTCTTTCTTTCTTTCTTTCTTTCTTTCTTTCTTCTTTCTTTCTTTCTTTCTTTCTTTCTTTCTTTCTTTCTTTCTTCTTTCTAAAAAATATTTTATTTATTTATTCATAAGAGACACAGAGAGAGGCAGAGACATAGGCAGAGGGAGAAGCAGGATCTCTTTGGGGAGCCTGATGGGGACTTGATCTCAGGACCCCGGGATCACGACCTGAGCCAAGGGCAGATGCTCACCACTGAGCCCCCCAGGCACCCCCGTGCCCTGTTTCATAGCCAATTGCAACTTCAGCAGCCACTTATCTGGATGCGCCTTGAGTCTAGCCAGCGTTGTACCCAATATGAGATACATTCGAAAGAGCCAGCAAACAAACCATCTTCACTGGACCCAGCTGCTCGGACGAGCATTTCCTGCAGACACTGAGGGAGAAGGCGAAGAAATGAGCTACAGAGATGATCTCTGGTTGGTTGCTTATGCTCCAAGACTCCCTCTGGCCCTGACAAAAGGTGCAGCTACCAATGTCAAGGGCAGAGCCCCTGGCCACTTCCTCTGCTCTTGGGATACCGTGCTTTCTCCTCATCCCATCCTGATCCCCAGTAACTCCAAGAAACCCCCTGGCAGCCCGCTCACCTCGTCTCTGCCCAAGTGACAAGGCAAGGTGCCCAGCTGCCATCACTCGCCTCTGCTCACGAGCGGCCCCTGCACACAAGGCAATGGAAGCCTGGAGAGCGAATCCTCCTTAAGCTCCTCATACATTTCCTAAGATGAGTGCGCGTGGCCGACTTACCTCATCCCGGATTGCTTGTCCAGGTGGCCGCACGATCTTGCCAAGTTTTCTCTAGAACACTGTGAGCCCTGTGCGGTTCCTGTTTGTCTGAAATCTTCCTCTCCTCTCTGGTGAGTCATTGCCTAACGTGGTCAATTCCCTCGCTACTCAAAGGGTAGACCGTAGATCGTCCCGTTGTGTCGATGCCACCTGGGAGCTTGTTCGCGAAGCACAATCTCAGCTCCCACTCTAGACCCACTGAGTCAGAGTCTGCATTTGCCAAGATGAAAACATCTGAAAAGAACGGCTCTTCGACGCCCGTGAGGGTTCAGTTCCAAAATTCCATCATCTCCTGAAGTCAGTTGCGTACAATGAAGGATTGAAGGTGATGGTCAAGTGCTACAGGTACTATCCAAACGCTGCAGAGCACTCCTCTCCTCAGGTTATCAAAAAGTTACTTGGGCACCGGTTCAATTAGTAAAATTGTCCTGGTTCGAGAACATCTATGGTCTGATTATAGGCCAGGGCCAAAGTATGCTTGTGGTGGCCATGGAGCCCTACGCTGAGAACATGTTTGGGTTAGAGTAGAGGCTAAATTAGGTTTCGTAGGAGCGAGTTGTGACGGAGGAGCAGTGTGTGCCGAGGACCAAGGGCTGTAGAGTGGCTGCATGTATGGCCCGTATTACCCTCCCTATCCTAGGCACTCACTCATTATAACTCTACTCAGCTCCTGGCATTTCCCAGTAATTCCTGGGAATAAGAACTGGGTGCCTCCAGACCTGACCATTTAGGATGAGCACTGACCCCATCTCCTGCTCCCTGGCGGGTGGACACTGAGCACTCATCCTGGCCATTTTCTACCCTATAGTCAGGAAGAAAGCACAAATGCGGCCCTGAAATGGGCTCCCCTGTTGAATCTGATCCACTTGTCTCTGTGCAGGGGCTGGTGGGATTATGGGTCTGAAACCCTCTTACCACAGGGTCTGAAACTTCATATACATCCTGGAAACTTGTCCAAGTGACAGGAGCATTACCCCCAATACTGGCTCTGCCCCAACTCTACCATTCAAAGTTTTAGGCAACAAGTCAGCCAGCCTTTTGCCTCAATCCATCCTGCTCAGTCCAGGACAGGGACCGAGGGGTATGAAAACATGTGGCTTGGAATTTCATTAGGGAAGATGACTGAGGCCATGCCAAGAGGCTAAGGGCTCAGCCTGGGATGCAAGAGAAAGCTGCCCTCGTTTCCCTCTTGGAAAGATCCAGCCGCCCAAACTTTCTGGCCTCTGGATCAATAACTCTTTGCTTGTCTTTGAAAACAAGCACCGTGGAGGTTTCAAAACCAGAACCTGAGGACCCCAAGGCCTCTTCCCTGGGGCTGTCCCAAGTTCCCTGTCTTTCTTCAGCTGCCTAAAAACTGGGATCCAGGGCTCCTGGGCGGCTCAGTTGGTTAAACGTCTGCCTTCGGGTCAGGTCATGATCCCAGGGTCCTGGGATCGAGGCCTGCATTGGGCTCCCTGCTCAGGGGGGTGTCTGCTTCTCCCTCTCCCTCTGCCTGTCGCTCCCCCTGCTTATGCTCTCTCACGCTCTCTCTCAAATAAGTAAAATCTTTAAAATTAAAAAAAAATGGGAACCAATATGTATTGCATGCTATGCAATGTCATAGACTTGATCTCACTGACACTTTACAACAATCCCATCAGATCAATGTCATTATCCAAATTTACAGACAAGTGAAGTGACATGTCTGAAGTCATACAGTTAGTAGGTGGCGGAACTAAAATTCAAACCCAATCCTACTGGCTCCCAAGTTGGCCTGCCTTCCATGTTCATCATGTCTGCAGTGAAATCCAATGACCTCCCTGTTGCCAGAACCTCCTGTCTCCTTAGTCCTCATCTCACTCGATGTCTTAGTGACATTTGACCCAGCTGACCCGTGCCTTCCTTCTTGGAACACTTTCTTCTCTTGGCTTTTGCACACTCTTACTTGCTGACAGTCCTCCTACTTCACTGGCTGCTCCTCCTCAAGTGTCCTTTTCAGATTCTCCATTTTCTACTTAATTTCTCAACTTCAAAAAACTCAAGGCTCTTTCTTTCTCTTTCTTTCTTTCTCCTTTCTTTCTTTCTTTCTTTCTTTCTTTCTTTCTTTCTTTCTTTCTTTCTTTCTTTCTTTCTTTTTCTTTCTTTCATTTTTAAAAGATTTTATCTTTAAGTAGTCTCTACATTCAATGTGGGGCTCGAAGTCACAACCCTGAGATCAAGAGTCACGTGTTCCACCGACTGAACCAGCCAGGCGCACCTCCTGGGCTTTTTCTGTTTTCCATCTACACTCTGCCTTGGGTGATCCCACTTATCTCCTGAGTTAAATACCATTGGTGTATGGAGGTTTCCAAACCTGTGATTCTCACCCTGACTTCTCTCTGGAGAGCCAGACTCACATAACCAACTTTGATATTTCTACTTAGATGGTTAATGAGATTATTATTTTTTTCCTGAAAAAATAAATTCTCCCTCCGTTTTCCCCATCAAAGTAAACAGTATCCAATCACCCAAGCCAGAAATCCAATTGTCTTTGACTCTTCTGTTTCTCTTGCTGTCAGCAAGTCCTGGAACCTCTACCTCCAAAAGATACCCCAACATCCATCTCTCTCCTCCACTGCCAACACCCTAATCCCTGAGAACCCCTTGCCTAGATCACTGCAGTGCCCTTCAAACTAGCCTCTCTGCTCCCAATCTCCCTGCAATCCGTGTGCCACGAAGCAGCCAGAGGATCTTTCTAAAGACATAAATCAGACCAAATCACTTTCTTATTTAAAAAACCTTTGATGGGATGAGCACTGGGTGTTATTCTATATGTTGGCAAATTGAACACCAATATAAAATAAATTTATAAAAAAAAACCTTTCAGTGACTTCCCATCTTCCTTTGAATAAAATTCAAAATCCTTGCCCTCCCTCACTGATCTTACCTATCTCACCTTGCTTATACCCTCACCCACCATGCTCCAGCCACACTAGCTTTCCTTCATCCTCCACACTCACCAGTACTTTCTGTCTGAGAGCCTTTGAACATGTCCACTTCCCAGAATATTCTCCTGATCTTCCCATGTTGGTACCTTCTTGCCATCAGCTGAAGTGTCACCTCTTCAGAGAAGCCTTCCTTGACCACCAATCCAAAGTAGCTATACCATCAGCCATTTTCACAATCTTGCATTTTAATTCTCTGAATAACAGTATCTGATCTTTTTTATTCAGATATTTGTTGCTTTACTGTCTTGTATTCATTATTTTTTTTCAAATTTTTTATTTAAATTCTAGTTAGTCACCATATGGTGTAATATTGGTTTCAGGAGTAGAATTTAGTGGCTTATCACTTACATATAACACCCAGTGACATCAAAACAAGTGTCCTCCTTAGTGCCCAGCACTCAGCATATCACCCCCTCCCTCAACTCTGTTTGTTCTCTATTGATATGAGTCTCTTAATGGTTTGTTTCCCCCCCTCTCTCTTTTCTTCCTCCTTCCCATATGCTCATCTGTTTTGTTTCTTAAATTCCACATATGAGTGAATCATATGGTATTTGTCTTTCTCTGACTGACTTATTTCGCTTAGCATAATACACCCTAGCTCCATCCACGTTGCTGCAAGTGGCAAGATTTCATTCTTTTTTGATGGTTGAATAATATTCCATTCAGTGTATGTATGTATGTAATTATATATCCATTATCCATTCATCTGTCGATGGACACTTGGGTTCTTGCCATAGTTTGGCTACTATTGATAATGCTGCTATAAATATCAGGGTGCATGCGTCCCTTCAAATCAATATTTTTGCATCCTCTGGGTAAATACCTACTAGTGCGATTACTGGATCCTAAGATAGTTCCATTTTTAACTTCTTGAGGAACCTCTATACTATTTTCCAGAGTGCTAAGTTCCTCATTATAAATCAGGCTCCAAGGCCATCCTTGCCTTGTTCACCATTGTATATATAGTGCCTACAATGGTGTCTAGCACATAGGAGGCTGTCTGTAAATATTAAACGAATGGGGGTAGATGAATGACCAAGCAGACAAAGCACTGGTGTTTGTAATTCAGAGGGACAAAGCCACCAGACAGCTTTCGAGGAGAAGAGAGTGTGGCAAGCCAGCTCAGCGTGGCTTAGGCACATCAAAGTCGTGTTCTTTAGAGGCAAGGCCCTCGTCTGGGGGGCGTGTTTGAGAACCTCCTTCACATCTTCAAGGATAAAGTCCATAGTTGGATTTATTTCCTTCCTTTCTTCTCTCCCTTTCTTATTAGAGAATGAATTTTAAAAGCTATACATAACCCCCTCGCCCTAACAAAGAAATTCTTTTTA
Source organism: Vulpes lagopus (assembly GCF_018345385.1). Lineage (NCBI taxonomy): Eukaryota > Metazoa > Chordata > Mammalia > Carnivora > Canidae > Vulpes > Vulpes lagopus. Next base: position 70,002,267 of record NC_054830.1, read on the forward strand.
CATATGTGTGTTTCTGTCAAGTCTTTTTCCATGAAAAAGCAGATAGGGTTTTCACAAAATTGCAATCATGGAAGATGAAGTATTTAGTGGATTATTTGCATTGGTTATTGTGTCATAAACATTTTCTAAGCTACTCCAGAACTGCATGGCTTTTTAAATAATATTAATAATAGTTGGCATGTACCGAGCATCCATGATGTGTCAACTGCTACTCAAACATTATCAGGGCTTGTCTAACTTTATCTTCACAATAACCTTCTAAGATAGGTACCATAAGATAGGTACTACTAGTATTTGTTCTGCACAAGAGAAGACTGAAGCACAGAGAGGATACTTTGTCAGAGGTAACACAGCCAAGAAAGGACATTCTGTTTCCAGAGACCAAACTCTTATCACTATGTTTTATTGTGTCAAGTGGAAATTGCTTTATCATTCTCTGGCTATTGGATATTCTTCTGTATTTCTGGATATTTTCTGTAAAATGGGGATAATAATTGTGCCTCCCTCTCACGGTTGTTGTTTTTAGGATGAAGTGAGTAAAACGTATAAAGTATAGGAACAGACAGTTCACAGAATTCAGGCAGTCAACAAAAGAATTAAAAGATGCTCCACTTTACCAGTAATCAGCAAAATGAATATTAGAACAGCAATGGAAAGCCAATGCCAGACATTGGCAACAATTTGGGGAAGGATGCAAATTCACACACTGCTGGCAGAAGAAATGGTGACGATTTTTTGAATTGCAACTTGGCAGTTGTAAGAATAAGCATAACCTTGCATCAGCATCTGGGATTTCTCTTCCGAGCATCTGACAAAATGCACGTGTGTGGGCACGATATGTATGCTCCGGGACACTCAGAATAGGATTGTTGATAATGTTTACTGTATACCACCTAAATATCTAGCAAAAATAGGATGGTTAAGTAAACCATGATACACCTATACAGTGTAATAGACTACCATTAAAAAAGAATTGCAGGGATCCCTGGGTGGCGCAGCGGTTTGGCGCCTGCCTTTGGCCCAGGGCGCGATCCTGGAGACCCGGGATCGAATCCCACGTCGGGCTCCCGGTGCATGGAGCCTGCTTCTCCCTCTGCCTGTGTCTCTGCCTCTCTCTCTCTCTCTGTATGACTATCATAAATAAATAATAAAAAAAAAATTAAAAAAAAAAAAGAATTGCAAAGGGACGCCTTGGTGGCTCAGTGGTTGAGCGTCTGCCTTCAGCTCAGGTCATAATCCCGGGGTCCTGGGATTGAGTCCTGCATCAGGCTCCCTGTAGGGAGCCTGCTTCTCCTTCTACCTGTATCTCTGCCTCTCTCTCTGTGTCTCTCGTGAATAAATGAAATCTTAAAAAAAAAAAAAAAAGAATTGCAAGGATCTACATAGTTTTATCATGGAAAAGACATCATTAAGTAAAAAAAATAATAATAATAAGATACGGAACATTATGTGCATTGTGGTCCCACTGCATTTTTTTTAATTTAAAAGTTTTATGTGAATGGATAAGCAAAGTGTAGTATAGAAATATAATGAGCTATTAAGCAATCTTAAAAAGGAGAGAAATTCTGACATATGCTAGGAAAACCTCCAGGACATTACACTAAGTGAAATAAGCCAGTCACAAAAAGACAAATACTATAGGATTCCACTTACATGATGCTATAGACCAATGTTTGTGTCTCTCCTAAATTCACATGTCAAAACCTAATCCCCAGTGTGATGGTGTTTGGAGGTGGGTCCTTGGGGAGATGATTCGGTCATGATGGTGGAGTCCTTATGGATGGGATTAGTGCCCTTATAAAAAAAAGACCCCAGAGAGTTGCCTTGACCCTTCCACTGTGTGAGGGCAGGGAGAAGACAGCCAACTATGAACCAGGAAGCAGGCCCTCTCTAGATACCTAATGTGCCGCCATCTGGATCTTAGGCTACCCACCACCAGAACTATGAGGAATAAATTTCTGTTGCTTATAAGCTCCCCAGTCTAAGGTGTTCCATTATATTAGCTCAAATGAATGGAGACATAGGAGATATTGAAGCAGTGGAAATGGTTGAGAGTTGAGCAATGCTCACCAGGGGCTGGTGGAGAGAGGAATGGGGAGGTATTGTTTAATGGATATAAAGTTTCAATTTGCAAGATGGGAAGAGCTCTGGAGATAGATGGTGGTGCTGGTTGCACAACAACATGAATGTACCTAATGTCACTGAATTGTGCACTTAAACAGGGTTAGGATAGAAAATTTTATGTTATACATAATGAAAATTAGATATAAGGTGTGTGTGTGTGTGTGTGTGTGTGTGTGTGTGTGTAGCCTTACACGTAAAGAGAGAAGGCTAAGAGAACGTACACAAAACTGTTGCCAGTGGTTGAGGAGAGAAGTCATGGAAGCGCAGTGTAAAGGGGGAAATTCATTTCCATTCTACTTGCTTACATTGAGAATGTACTGGAAATGGATGTTCATACAAGGATTCCTACTTGACTATGTCAAGTGATTAACTCGATTGCTTTTGTATCGCCCTCCTGCACCCTGCTTCGGAGAGGGCACAGTTCTCTCTGGAGGCCAATGTGGAGATTTACCATAAGGTTTTCCATTCCTACTGCAAGATAAATTGCTACTTTTCAAATTGTGAGCTTGCAACATGAGAAGAGGGAATTTTGAATTTGACTTGAAAAGTAGGTGGGGAGGGGAGTGTGAAACATTCTTGAGGGCCACTCCTTTCTTCCTGTTCATTCCAGACCTTTCTCTGTGGGCTCCTTTATTTTGAAGGGTAGCTAGGGTGTGCTAAGCTCTTGGTGGGTGGGCTGGTGATGGAACACTCCACCTGTCACATAATAACTAACGATAGATGGTTGTTGAGTGAAGGACAGAGAACAATAGGAGAAACTGAAGGAATTACTTCCAGGAAGCAGGAGCTACATGGGTGTCCGGTAATGGCAACCACACAATGCCATCCGGTGGGGATTAAGGATGGGGGCGCTATCTTGGTTGCCAGGATGTAGCTGGGCCATTCCGTTCTGTGTCACGATGGCGGTAGACGGTGTGGATAAAGTGTCATCCCCTGTTATTCTGAGGAGGGATGTCAAGCAAGTCAGGCTGAGGGGCTCTACTCTTGGTGATGTTGGCTGCTTTGTGGTGTTTCCTGCCTGGCGGCACACAAGTGACATTAATACCAACACACAAACATCAGCCCAAAGTAGTAGCGATGATTCCAATCAACTCGTTTGGGTTCTTAGAAACCTTCCCCCAAGATCGGCCACATCACCTACAGGTCCCAGTGCAAAATGAAAATGCAAGGTCCCTTGTTCAAAAAATACGAGAAGCATTTCGGGGTGTCTGGGTGGCTCAGTTGGTGAAGTGGCCAACTCTTGATTTCAGCTCAGGTGGTGATCTCAGGGTCCTGGGATGGAGCCCTGCGCCAGGCTTCGTGCTCAGGGGGGAGTCAGCTTGAGAAGTCTCTTTCTCCCTCTGCCCCTCCCTCTGCTTGCACTCTGTCTCTCTCTCTCAAATAAATAAATAAATCTTTAAAAACATGGAAAAACAAACAAACAAACAAAAAAACAAAGCAAAACATGAAGCATTTTAAGAAGGTGACACAGAGAAATAAGCCAAGCACAGGGCCCCACTAAGCCGGAGCCCCTGTGTGACCGTTTAGGCCCAGGCTGCCCTGCCGTCCACCTCAACCCGTACACCTCAACAACACCCACCACCTTTCTCTGACTCCTCAATCTCTCATTGTCCAATTCCTCCCACATACCCCCCTTAAGCCACTCCCTCAACCCAGTGTCCCCACCTCCCTACCTTGGGTAATTCCACCGTCCTCACGTCCTCACGTGGGAGAGCTCTGACTCAGTCTTTGCATCTTGCAAACTCTGGAACCCTGTTTCACCAGTTGTTATGGGAAATGCTGCCCTACCTGTTTTCTGAATCAGTCCCATAGATTGGGATGAGGAGGGGGTGTGGAGGTTTGGGGCCTCTCACTGCAGTTTGACCTCCGCAGCAGAGGAAGATCTCACCCATCCCTTCTGAGCTACCTGAGGCCCACGCCCCTCACCACTGAAACCATCCACCTTCTTCCAAAGGGAACCGTCTCATCTCATAGGAGTACATATTTTTCCTTTGAGAAAAAAAAATCAACCCTTTTCCTAGAAACACCACGGCCCTGGCTTTTTTGTGCTCAAAGAAGTTTCTTTGTCCTGTGTTTACTACAGAGAGCCCCACATTAGCTGATTCCTTTCTGACTGAACTGTCTGCAACTATTCTAAATAGTTCCTCTCTGATTCTCCATTTTTCTTTCTTTGACAGAAAGAGGAGATTGAGTTTCTGTCATCCCAGCACATCACAACCGGCCAGAGAGAGCAAGGGGTAGGAATGCACCTATAATACTTCGCAGAATCCTTACTTACAAGGTTGACTGATCCTGACCTGGGGATGCCATGTTACTGCCCCTTGGACTTGGTTCACATTTACTTGCCTCCTCTCTGGGGGAGCAGGGAACATCACGAGGTTCTAAACCCATGCTGGTGGAGTCGGTGGGCCCATGGCGTTGCTCCAAAATCCTTTCACCCAGCTCTTCTCTCGTTGCTGATCCAGCCTTTCAAACACGTCTTGCCTCACCTTGCATTTCCCAAAGTCCCTCATCCTAGAGAACTCTGTCTCGTTCTGCACCAACTTAGATACCAACTTCTCCTTCTCAACTCATCTCTCTATTTTCACTTATCTTCCTTAGTCCCCTTTACCTGGCTTTGGAATCCCTTCCATCTTCAAAACCCTGTTCCATGGACTTCCTTCCTTTTCTGTCTCTGACCTCCAGCTCTTCTTTTTTTTTTTTTTTCAAAGATTTATTTATTTATTTATGATAGACAGAGAGAGAGAGAGGCAGAGACACAGAAGGAAGAGAAGCAGGCTCCATGCCAGGAGCCCGACATGGGACTCGATCCTGGGACTCCAGGATCGCACCCTGGGCCAAAGGCAGGCGCCAAACCGCTGAGCCACCTAGGGATCCCCCCAGCCCTTCTTCTCATGGGTGCCCCCTCCCTCCAAAACCCTCCGAATATCTCACAGCCTGAAATAACTTTCCCTTCACCCTGGCTTGCCCTTAGATGATCATCGCATCTCTTCGCAGCACATAAATTGAGCAAATATCCCTCACCCTCGGTCTCCACTTCTTCACCTCCACACATCCTCAACCCACAGCAATCTGGTTTCTTCCAGGCCTCTCCACTGAAACCACTCTGACAAAGGTCAATAACTTCCTTTTGCCAAAGCCCGTGGGTGCATTCCAGTCCTTATCTCTCGACCTCTCTGTGAGTCTCATGTTAATCACCTCCGGTCTTCACGAAGCTCACTTCTCTGGGGCTCCACACCTTTCCCTCAAGTTTCTCCTCCTACCTTCTTGGCATCTTGTTCCTTTTCCTGGTTATATCACCCCCAGTCTCGATGACAGCAGAAAGAGAATAGTAATTAGAAGTAGGACATGAAAGTTGGGGTCCCAGTGATGTTGCTTATGGGGAGCTAGACACGATCCCACTGATTGTTAAATGAGAGCTTGGAAAACCCAAGACGGAGGCACCTGAGGAGCTAAAGATTGTGTATCCAGGTGCTCAAGCAAGTCCTCCGGAAAATTGGCATAGTCTTTCACCTCTTCAAACTGTCCGCCAAGTTCCCAGAATTCTTCCTATCAGGGTGGAGACATCCACCAAAGAGATACATGGCTCCATGGCACACAATAAATCAAAACAGTCCAACCACACCACGCTGATGAGGATCAAGGGTGAGGACTGGTTGACGTGCAGTCTGTCCCTTCATGCACTGTAGGAACATCACTCTAGAAATTCTTCTGCTCTCTGCTCGACATGATCATTCCCATCGGCATACAAAGATGTTGCTATTCCTCCTGCCTTTGAAAAAGTAGCATCATGTCATACTTGTCTTTCTATGTCTGACTTCTCTCTGACTTAACATAATGCCCTCAAGATCCATTCATGTTGTAAAAAATGACACAATATCCTTCTTTCTCATGGCTGAATAATATTCTGTTGCATGCATGCGTGTGTGTGTGTGTGTGTGTGTGTGTGTGTGTGTGTGACATCCTCTTTATCCATTCATCCATTCATAGACCCTTAGGTTCTTGTAAATAATGCTGCAATGACCATGAGAGTTCAGGTAAGTTTTTGATACCCCGTTTTCATTTCCTTTTGATTCTACACCCAGCAGCGGCATTGCCGGATCATATGGTGGTTTTTAATTTCTTGAGGAACCTCCATACTGTTTTCCACAGTGGTTTCACCAGTTCACATCCCCACCGACCATAGGAGGGTTCCCTTTTTTCCCCACATCCTTGTCAATACTTATTATCTTTTGCATTTTAAAAAATATTTTATTTATTCATGAGAGACACAGAGAGAGAGAGAGAGAGGCAGAGACACAGGCAGAGGGAGAAGCAGGCTCCATGCAGGGAGCCTGACGTGGGACTCGATCCCAGGTCTCTAGGATCACGCCCTGGGCTGAAGGCAGGTGCTCAACCGCTGAGCCACCCAGGTGTCCCTCTTGCATTTTTGATGACAGTCATTCTAACATGTGTGAGGTGATATTGTGGCTTTGATTTGCTACAATTTCTAGAGGAAACAAGGAACAAAGGAAAGATGCTGTAATTATTAAAGCTTAAACACTTGGAAGAGGAACCCCATTCCTTAGAAAAGGAATCTGAGCTGAAACCCAGACCTCTGAGTCATTTCTTGAGTGGGCTCTATGTCTGGGGTGGCTCAGAGAGCCTTGGGCTAAGACTCTGGCAGTTACCAAAGGTAAGTTGCTTCTCAGGCTCTGCTCCGTCACTTGTAACAGAGAACTAATGATGCTGACTCCTTAGGGCTGCTGAAAGGAGAAGTCGGGCAGCATAAGCAAAGCAAGCCCTTCCCTAAAAGTGGAGGGCAACCAGCTGACCAAAGATGAATTTAGTTGTCCGATCTATAGGAACATGACTAAATAAACAAAGAGCTTGGGGAACTTCCTCTGGGGAACCTGATGGCAAGGCATGGGGCAATCAACCTCGTGTGATGTTATGGTGGCACAGGGTGGGTTCTGGGTAACTCATCACCTGGCTCCTTTCCCTGAGAGCCAAGCCATTTGAGAAGAGTCAGCTGGGCACCAAAATGCCAGTTTTGGGCTATAAAGCTGGACTGGAGGATGTAATTTGGACCTGCCTACTCCTTCTCACCTGGGCCACCACCCAGGTGCGCCCTAACCGTGCCCTTTACTGCAACTGTAGCCACAACCCTAACCCTAACCTGTACCCACCCAGCCCGAGACAACTGTTGGCTTCAGGGCAGGCCTGGCTACGGAGCCCACGAAGGAGGGGGGAGCACATGTGTCCTGGTGGCCTCTGGAGGGACAGAGGAGCCAAAGAGGGCAGGATGACTCCATCCCTGCCTAAGTGGGGAGGAAGGGAGGAGGAGGAGGAGAGTCAGTGGCCCTCTAGGTCAGGGGAGGGAAGGTGGCATCCTCCCTGATGACGCTCCCCCCCTCCCCTCATCACCGGGACTTTGCCAGAGCCAGTGGGGCTCCACACCCCCGAGGGTGCAGGCCTGCAGGTGGATTCCAGGCTCGGGGCTGGTCCTGTGGGCTGAGAGAGGGTGCTCCTCCCAGGACATAGGACCAGCCAGTCTGGGAGCACAGACCCTGAGGTACCGCAGGGTGGCCGGGGGAAGTAGCCCTATGTGTGGGTGTGTGTTTGCACGTGTGTGTGCAAGTGTACGTGTGTGTATGAACTAGAAGAGTCCCGTCACTAGAGCACTGTCCCGTGGCACTCATTTCTTCTTTTGTTAAAAATGTTTTCTTTTTTTTCTTTATTTTTTAAAGATCTTATCTATTCATGAGAGACACAGAAAGAGAGAGAGGGGGGCAGAGACACAGGCAGAGGGAGAAGAAGGCCCCAGGGAGGGAGCCCAACAAGGGACTCAATCCTAGGTCTCCAGGATCAGGCCCTGGACCCAAGGCAGGTGCGAAATGGCTGAGCCACCCGGGGATCCCCCTTTTATTTAAATTCAGTTAATTAACATGTATTATTGGTTTCAGGGGCACCTGGGTGGCTCAGCGGTCGAGCGTCTGCCTTGGGCTTGGGTTGTGATCCTGGAGTCCCAGGATCGAGTCCCCTGTTGGGCTTCCCACTGGGAGCCTGCTTCTCCCTCTGACTATGTCTCTGCCTCTCTCTGTGTCTCTCATGAATAAATAAGTGAAAATTTTAAAAAAAGGAACTATTATTGGTTTCAGAGGTAGAGGTCAGTGATTAATCTGTCTTATGTAACACCCAGTGCCCCTTACATGACACTGGCGCTCATTTCTGCAGTGGGTCCTGGCTCCCCAAGGGTGACATTGAAGGGACAGCAGTCCCGCATCCTGAGGAACAGCCTGGGGATGAGTATCAGCAGTGGCAATCAGAGGACACCACACCTCAACTTACGCTGAAAACTTCCAGGCGGTGCTGGGATCCAGAGAGGGGGAGCAGTGGAAGGTGGTGGTGACCGGGGTGGCACAGAGGCCACCGTCAGCAGCCAGCCTTCCCCGCCGCCAACCAGACAGACGCAGGCACAGGTGGTGGCTTTGCTCCCCGCAAGTGGCAGCAACAACACCCCAGGACTGACTGTCTCTGAGGTCAAACCCACCCCCTGGGCTTTCTGGGTTTACCAGAGTCGGGGCAAGTACACAAGCGGAAAAAGGCTTCTTTGTAAACAGTCTTGGGATCATTCCATTTGAACTTTAAAAGAAATCTGACCTTATTGGGAATTCCAGCTGTTAAAGTGGTACATATAAAGTTACCTAGTTTGTCTTGGTTATTTTTCACACTGAAATTCGATTCTTTCCCTGATTACATCAATAATACATAGAGATCTTTATTTTTTTATTTATTATTATATATTTTTTTAAGATTTTATTTATTTATTCATGAGAGACAGAGAGAGAGAGGCAGAGACACAGGCAGAGGGAGAGGCAGGCTCCGTGCAAGGAACCTGATGTGGGACTCTATCCCAGGACTCCAGGATCATGCCCTGGGCTGAAGGCAGCGTCAAACCGCTGAGCCACCCAGGGATCCCCCATAGTGATTTTTTTTTAAGATTTATTTATTTATTTATTTATTTATTTATTTATTTATTTATTTATGACAGGCGTAGAGAGAGAGAGAGAGAGAGAGAGAGGCAGAGACACAGGAGGAGGGAGAAGCAGGCCCCATGCCAGGAGCCTGACGCAGGACTTGATCCCGGGACTTCAGGATCACACCCTGGGCCAAAGGCAGGCGCTAAAGTGGTGAGCCACCCAGGGATCCGCCCCCCCCCCATAGTGATTTTTAATAATGAGAACTACAGTTGGCCCTTGAACAACGCAGGTTTGAACCGCACAGGTCCACTGACACGTGGGGTTTATACTATATTGTATAAATACAATATAGTACCGTGAGTGCGTTTTCTCTTCCTTGTGATTTTCTTAATGAGATTTTCCTCCCTGTAGCTTACTTTATTGTAAGAATACGGTATATAAGACATACAATACACAAAACATGTGTTAGTCAACTGTTTATATTACCGGTAAGGCTTCCAGTCAATACTAAGCTCTTAGTAGTTAGTTTTGGGGGAGTCCAAAATCCTTTTTTTTCCCCCATGGGAGTTAATTATTTATTTTTATTGGAGTTCAATTTGCCAACATACAGAATAACACCCAGTGCTCATCCCATCAAGTGCCCCCCTCAGTGCCCGTCACCCAGTCACCCCCACCCCCCGCCCACCTCCCTTTCCACCACCCCTTGTTCCTTTCCCAGAGTTAGGAATCTCTCATGTTCTGTCTCCCTCTCTGATATTTCCCACTCATTTTTTCTCCTTTCCCCTTTATTCCCTGTCACTATTTTTTATATTCCCCAAATGAATGAGACCATATAATGTTTGTCCTTCTCCGATGGAGTCCAAAATCCTATGTGGATTTTGACTGTGTGGGGCTTGGTGCCTCTAACCCCTGTGTTGTTCAAAGGTCAGCTGCATTCATAGAAACATCTGAACAGAAACTGTCACCTAAAACGGTAGCGCCTAAGCTAATTTTTGCGCCTTTATGCATACGCACTTTTTTGTGCCTCTTTATGCGTTTATGGACACGCACATATGCACACCCTCCTAAGTGGGAAGGCATTAAGTTTTGACATCATCTGCCCCTTCCCCTCCCATGCCCCCCCCCCCACACCCGCAGCCCGCGGGCAGGCCTTGCTCACAGTCTGGTGGGCGTCCTTCCTTTTCTCTGGACCCGGACCTGCACAAGCCTGTCCTCTGTTGTGTGTAGGTGGCTGCTGTTGGTCTATGTTTTATCAAACGAGGTCCCCTGTTTGCAGGCATCTGGCTTTTCTCTGTCAGCAGAACACCTGGAAAACCCTCCGAGGTCACTGCGTATTCTGAGGCCCTCACAGGAGGGTGAAACTTCTCCTCCACCCTACGTTTCCCAAGGAGTCTGATCCTTGCAGGTGCAGATGCAATGGGAGTCCCCTGGGAACTAGTGAGGCGCCGGGGGACATGAGACCCTACTTGCTTCAGGTACCTGCTAAGCATAAACTAGGAAGGCGAGGGGAAGCAAGCCTTTTAAATGATGATGATGGGGATGCTCGGCTGCTGCCCGCGATGACTGACATTTGCGTGTATTGGTTTTGACTTTCTTGCAGACATTTTTTTTTTCTAAGCTTACCTTTTCAATAAATAATGCCTTGCCATGGTTCAAATTCCCCAAACTTATAACAGTTACACAGGGAAAAGATTCCCTCCCACTCCCGTCTCCCAGCCACCCAGCTCCCCATCCCATAGATGTACCACTCGTGGGTACTTTCTTTCCTCCTTTTTTTTTTTTAAAGATTTAATTTTTATTTATTCATGAGAGACAGAGAAAGAAGAGAGGCAGAGACACAGGCAGAGGGAGAAGCAGGCTCCCTGCGGAGGGGCCTGATGAGAGACTCGATCCCGGGATCATGCCCTAAGCTGAAGGCAGCTGCTCAACCCCTGAGCCACCCAGGCGTCCCTAGGGGGTACTTCCTAAATTATAAATAATTTGATTTTCTTTATTCCATTTACTCATCCTACTAGAGGAAAGTAGGTAGTAGAACAGTTATCACTCTGCCCCGAACGAGGAATCTGAGACTCCAAGCTTCAGACACTAAGCCCAGCGTGGATGGGGGCCCCCAGTCTGTCAGACCCCTGGCCCACTGGGCCGGGTTTCCTACTCACTGAAGGGGCTCACCGGGTGGCTCGATGAAAGGAAGCCAATCATAAATCCTTGTCTAGAGTGACTGCTCTCTCTCCCACTGATTTATCACTTTAGCAAGCCTGGATTTTTCTCCCCAGAGGCTTTTTCTTTTTATTTTTTTTTCCTACTGCACAGCAGGCTGCTTCCCTGAGCAGTGGGATGTGACCTAAGCCCAGGACTGTCCCACCTACGTTCTCGCAGCATCTGGAGCTTCTAGAGAAAGCTGGTGCTTGTGCAGCTGGGCCCCTCGCGCCTTGTCTCTATCTGCCTGGTGTCTGCCCTGAGGGCCTCAGGACAGAGGCCGTCTGTTCCTGCGTCTGTTTTGCTGTCTCTGCCAAGCAGCCTTTCCCAATAGCCCTTGATAATCCCCGGATCCTCAGTTGAGAAAGATCACCTGGGCTTTCCTGGGCTCCATCCACTTGATCCTCGCAACAAGCTTATGAGACAGACATGAGGAATCTGAGGCCCGGAGAGACCAAGCGACCCACCCAGGACTCCACAGCATGCAGGTGGCCCCACCAGGACTGACCCCAGAGTTTGCTCAGGCCAGTTCTCGTGCTGGGTCGACTGAGCCAGGCCACCTGCATGGACTGCCCGTGCCCTTTGCTTCTGCCTCGGGTGCCATACAGAGGTTAAGGTCGTGGGTTTGGGGATTAGCAGAGGACTGGCTTTGACCCTTGCCAGCTCTATAATTCAGGACATGTTCCCAATTTCTTTAAACTTTAGCCAGCCCGAAGCGGAGGCAACAAGATTCATGTCCCAAGATCCTGGAGAGAACATGAGACCGTGTACGTAGCCTACTCGTTGCAGGGCGTAGTTGGATGTGAGCAGTGGAGGCTTTCTATGATGATTTTAAAAACTGACTCATTAGCTCCAGTTCTCCTCCCTTGTGCTCGGCGGACAGAAGCCTGGACCCCACCAGTCGTTGAGCACAGGGCAGTGTTTTGCCCAGAATGGTTGACTTTTGGGGGCTCAAAGAGGGACATGTTGAACAAACAAAGGAGAGGCTGCCAAGGGCAGCGAGTGTGGGGGTGCTGGCATTTTCTCACAGTGATGGCTCTTGCCATGTGCTTGGACCTCACAGGTGGCTGGGGGGGTTGTGAAGAGGGAGAGGCTTGGAGAAGTAAAGAGGAACCAGGTCCATACCACGGGGCTCACATGGAGAACAAAACTAGCTCCTGGCCCAGCGGGTCCACGATGGGGATCAAACCAGACCTCTACGTCTAAGACTATTTTAGGCAAAATGGAAAAGAACTAGAACTTGCTGGGTGCCTCCAGCCACCCCACAGCTGATTGGCAGCAAGAACAGACTTCTTGTTGGAAGAACTCATGTTTCTCTCCCCAGTTGCAAGGTTTCCTAATGGACCCCTCTGATTCCCCTAGATTTACTAGTCTACCCTTCCCCCACCGCTAGGATAATTCCAGATAAAGAGGATCCATTACGAATTCGAAAGTAGGAACACTTAAGAACATTGAGTTGTAAAATCAGAAAGGTTTGCGTTTTTGAGGTGAAAGGTCACACTGAAACAACCAAAAACAAGGAAAACAAACAAAAAGCTGCCTTCAGCTTCATGTGTCTGCAACACAGCAACACAAATGCTTAAGTTTCTTCCTCAAGCCACAGGAGGGAAATTCTCTAACGTTTATACACAACAAAAGGTGACACTTAGGGGCACCTGGGTGGCTCTTGGTGGTTGAACTTCTGCATTGGGCTCAGGTCATGACCCCAGGGTGCTGGGATCAAGTCCCGCATTGGGCTCCCTGCAGGGAGGCTGCTTCTCCCTCTACCTGTGTCTCTGCCTCCCTCTCTGTGTGTCTCATGAATAAATAAGTGAAATCTTTTTTTTTAAGGTGGTACTTTTTTTTTTAAAGTCTTTATTTATATATGAGAGACACACAGAGAGAGGTAGAGACAGAGGCAGAGGGAGAAGCAGGCTCCATGCAGGGAGCCCGATGTGGGATTCGATCCCCTTCCCGGGATCATGCCCTGAGCCCAAGGCAGATGCTCAACCACTGAGCTACCCAGGCGTCCCTAAAGGTGATACTTTAAAAATGACAACACAGTGCCCATCATTTCTCATCTCACGTATAGACCACATCACCAGCACTTGCTTTGCTTAATGTGTCATGTTCATTAGGTTATTCTCATGCAGGTAAAAATGTTCCTAAGCATAACTCAGTTTCTTCGGTCTGTGCCTATGACAGAATAATGGTCCCCCCACAGAGGGCCACATCCTAAACCCCAGAACCCGTGACTCTGTCAGGTTACATGGCAAATGGGAATTAAGGTTGAAGATGGAATTGAGACTGCTGATCGGCTGCCCTGAACATAAGGGGGCAATCCAGGTAGGCCTGACGTGATCACCAGGGTCTTGCTAGGAGGGAGACAGGAGTGTGTTGAAGCTGAATGACATGCGACAATGGAATCAGAAGCCTGAATAACGTGGCCACAAGCCAAGGGATGTGGGTGGCTTCTAGAAGATGGGAAAAAGCAAGGAAAAACAGATTCTCCTCTGTGCTCTCTAGAAAGGAACCCAGCCCTGCTGACACCTTGATCTTGGCCCCATGAGACCCTCTGACCTCCAGATCTGTAGGACAACAAGTCTGGGTTATTTCAAGCTGTTCATTTTTTGGTGATTTGTTGCCGCAGAAATGGGGAACTGAGATAATGCCCCTCCTTGCTGATGGAGGAGCTGAGCCCTTTCCACCCACTGGTGAGTCTCATGCTTATTCTGGACAGACGTCCCTGGGCTGACTCATGTAACTCACAAACACGTCTTTGGCATTCTTCCATTCCAGCTCCTGCAGTGCTGTGCGATGCCCACGTTGCCTTTGGCCATGCTTTGTCCCTGTGGCAGGGTTCCCCTGGGAGCCCCCAGGACCACCCCCAGCGGATCATCTTACAGGACACACAGCATCACCTGCTGGGGGTCCCAAAGCATCACTGTCCCTGCTGTCGTCCCTGCAAACCCCACCCTGGTCTACGAAGGCACTAAAAGATTGCTTCTCCCACTTCATGCTTTGCTTAGGCATCTGGTCCCAAGGGGACTGCTGCTTGGGCGCCCGTACAACACAGGCACCCTGTGTCCCATCTCCTCCAGGGGAAAGAGTGGGATCTGTCCTGTCCCTTCTCTCCCCGAGGCCCCTGCTGTGACCTGCCCCGCTCCTTCAGCCACACAGCGTCATGGACGTGACCTCCCTTCCCCGCCACGTCCGTTCTCAGCAGACGTGCCAGATGCATTTTCCTCCCTGCTAGGCCACAGGGGTGCCCTTTCATGGCCATAGAAGAGCTTTAGAGTTTTACTTGCCCCACGCTGCTCCCTAACCCATGTTTCTAGAATCCTGGTTTCCTCCACACTGAACTCAGCCGACCGTGGGGGTTTTAAGACCTTGGCCGGCCAGTAGGGAAGAGCCACTGCAATGCTTCACTCTGTCTGGAGAGGCAGGGATCCCATCGCCCCACTTCCCATCTGCAGCTGGGCTCGCTGAGCAGTGAGGCGTCAGCACCTTGTTCCCATGCACCCTCTAAGGCTTTTATTTGCCAAGTAGCATTTTTAGAAGTGAGGCTGTGGCAGGAAATAAATACCATTCCCTGCCCGACTCCCCACTCCTCACCCCATTACACCACTCCCCACTAAGCTCCCCTGCGAAGCTGTTCAACACCCACCCCCATGCCCCTCAGGAGGGGTGGGGGTGACCCAGGCCCCATCCCAGCCCCAGGTGGCTGCTGTGGCTGCTAGAGCAATCCTGGGTGCAGGGGGAAGAGGAGGAGGGGTCCCCTGCAAGCTGGGCCCGCCAATCAGACCCCTGACTCTGCAGCTGAGTCTCTTGCGAGCTAATTTGCATAATTTGGTTCAATATTTACTGAGCCAACCTCATTTTCTGGGCCGTCTCCACGGCCGACAGCTGGGAAGGCTGCAATTACGGCATTACTGGCGCGCAGGGAAGCCGCGGCGAGTGCACACTGAGAGGCAGCTTCCAAGCACACGCAGCCCTGGGGGGCCCACCACGGTCTCCCCCATGCCCGCAGCTGGAAGTCTGCCGGGGCCCAGCTGCGAGCCAGGCTGCACCCCGACGCAGCTGACAACAGCAGCAAGGGCAGCGGTAACAGTAATCCTCATAGGCGGCTCCAGCTGGGTGCAAGGGTGCGGCCCCGGGTGGGGTATCTCAGTCATCTTCAGGGCCCCGGGGAGGAGAATCAGTAAGGCCTGTTGCAAGGCCGCCCAAAGGAGACTCTGATGGGCCAGAAAGAGCCTCTGCTTCAGGCCCAGCTGGATTCAGCGTGTGAGTGACGCCCCATCAATACTCATTTTTCTTCTGTGCTGGAGCCCTGCGCCGGGAGCTGCGGGCCAGCCGCTGAGCAGCAAGCACAGTCTGGGGCGTCTGCCACAGGCCTGGGGTCCCCGGGTTGGGCAGGCCGGGAAAGTGGCTTCTCCAGGGCCCCCCTCCGGGAGCAGGGAAGGTGGGCGAGGACCCGAGGGCGGACAGGCACACGCCAGTCCCCACAGTCACTGACTGCCACCGGAATGCAGGGGCATTTAGAGCAGGGCCCGTTGTGGTCACTCCCCGGCACTAGAAGCGTCTGCACACGGGAGGTTTTCAAATAAATAGGCTGATTCCTGCTTCTTGAGGAATGAAACATATTTGAGGCTTAGTTTAGACAGCCATTAAATGTGGATAAAAATAGCTATCCCAGGGGCGCCTGGGTGGCTCAGTCATTAAGCCTCCGACTCTTGATTTCAGCTCAGGTCATGGTCTCAGGGCCGTGGGATCGAGCCCCACTGGGCGTGGAGCCTGCTTACGATTCTCTCTCCCTCTGCCCCTTCCCGCACCGCCCCCTATAAAAAAAAATAAAATAGCCATCCCAGTGTGGCGATGATTAAATGAGAAAATATAAGTACACATGCCTAAAATTCCAGGTAACACATAATAGGAGCTCCGTAAAGGACTGCAGACTCCGTGAACTCATCCTTTTTCTAGCTGTACTTGACCTTGGTAGTCGACCCAGACAGACAGTAGTTTCCTGTGGATTACTCGTGTCCCCTGATAAAGTGGTTTTTAAAAAAATAATCGCAGTAACCACGTCTTTGCATGCTTGGCCATTTACATGCATCTCATTTGATCATTACAATAATAATCTCATTTGATTCTAAACATCCATATAAATTACACGATAATTAATATTAGTTGAGGGCTTGTCCATGCCAGCCACGGCTCTAGATGCTTTGTCTTTACTGATTCCCTTCATCTTCACAAGAGCCCTAAAAAGTAGGTGTCAGTCTCCCCATGTTCCTGAAGCCCTGGGTACTGGGTGGTTAAGTCACATGACGGTGTTACTACTACTTACAGCCGATGAACAGCAGAGACCCAGCTCACCGGGCTTCGGTGCGCCCTCTAACCACTAAACGAGCTGCTGTTCTGGTTGGTTCCATGAGAAAGCTGGACATGGAATAATGCAGAAGTCTCACAAGTAAGTGCTAAGTGGCAGAGGTGGGAATGGAGGGCAATAATCTGGATCTTTGTGGATTCCTTTCGTTCCACAGTGGGAAGGTCATGTGCTCGGAGCACCCTAGGCTTCAGTGGGCAGCTGCCCGTGGGGCTCAGGACCCAGAGCAGACACCCGGCGGGGAGCTAGGTGCTCTGTGAGTTGGCCGAGTGGTGTGGGAGCAAGAGCAGGGGTCCCCCACTTAACTCTTGTCTTCACACCAACCCCGCAGGGCATGAGCCTGGGTGGCAGGCAGGTCAGACAGAAGGAGTGAGCGAGCTGGAAGCTGCTGGAGAGCAGAACCGCAGCCTGCAGAAGCTCGGGGTGCCCGCGACAGGCACCTGCCCCCAGGCACGGGGAGCGCACCAGGAAGCGTCTGATGGCTCAAAGCAAGACAAGGACATAACTGAGCTGGGCCTGGTGGGAGTTTCCTCCACACGCCAGCAGACAGGAGACCCAGAGAAAACAGAGCCGGGTCGCAGGCCGCAGTCTGGGGCTGCCCACACACACCTGGGGCGGTGAGCGGCACCTGCGGGCCCTACAGCCGTGGAGCCCGCGTGGGAACAGCAGGCAGCGGGGCGGGCAGGTCAAAAGTTTACACGGAAGCGTGCAAGCCTGTGGGACGCTGAATGCAAGGTGCTATCTTGGTTTGATCTCAGAACAGTAAAAGGATATCGGTGGAAAGCCACATAAAGTCTGTGGTTTAGTGAATGGCAAGATGTATACCAGTTAATTTCCCAGTTGTGACAAACGTCGTGTGAGATGTTAACTTCGGGGGACACGGGGCGAAGGTACGCAGGAGGTCTCTGCATTACCTAGTCCTGCAATTTTTAAATTCCAAAAGAATTTTATTAAACTTTTTTTTTTTTTTTTTTACGTCTCCAGAAGGAATCTCAATGCTGTTGCATGCTATGCCACCTTGACCGAGTCATTTACGCACTCCGTGCCTCAGTTTCTTCATCTGTGCTCACAAGCATGGGGGTGTAACAGCCCTGGCCTGTGACCCTGAGCCTCATCCGGCACCGTAAATACTCCATGGATGTTTTCTGTTATTATTATCAGTACGGTCTGCTCTCAAGCATAAACTGCATTCCCGGGTTGGGGTAGATGGGGGGACGGCTCCCAGCACCCCCTTCCTAGAAGGAAGGTCATGTCCTTTGCTGATGCATGGGTCCCTTGCTGAGGTCATGTCCTCCCCGGGGAAGAGGGGGCGGGTGGTGGGATGTAAAGACTCAGCTGCTCCAGCCAGATGGGGCACAGCTCTGCCGGGCGAAGCTGGCTCCCTGGGCAGGCTGGAGCTTTGTCAGGTCCAGGTGACTTCCCTTGCCCGGCTCCTCACAGGCATTGATCCCCGATCCACATCTTGCCCCCACCCCTCGTCCAAACCCCGTTTCATTGTTTCTTGCCGAGAACCTAACCTGCAGCACCTGGTGCTGGGAGGGATCTGAGAAAGCAGGGGTGAGATGGGGGCTTGGGAGCTGTGCTAGCCCCTCTCAGCTGGCACGGAGGACCCCATCACTGGTGGGGTGGGGAGCACAGGCAGGCCCTAGCCCAAGGTGGCTCCCAACTGTTAAAACTTGTAGCAGCGTTGGGGTGCCTGGGCGGTGCAGTCAGTTAAAGGTCCGACTTGGTTTAGCTCAGGTCATGATCTCAGAGTCGGGCTCTGTGCTCAGTGAGGAACCTGCTCAAGGCTCTCTCCCGCTCCCTCTGCCCCTCCCCACTGCACCCTGTCCCTCTTTCTCTCCCGAATAAATAACTATATCTTAAAAAACCAAAAAACTATAGCAGTGCGGGTGGAGTGCGCTGGCAGGCAGTGAATGCATCGGGCATTTGAGGCTTGGGGGTCGGGTAGGGGGTAATAGTGGCTCCAAAGATCACAGTATTAGATGCCATGGTTAGCACTGTGGATGCCCCCCCAGAAAGACAATGAACAGCCGAGGCCTAGAAGGGGACAGTGGAAAGCCAGGAATGGGAGCCGCGGGGCCTCGTTAATTGTATCCAAGGAAACTTTCATCTTTCAAACAGGGAAGGGGGAATGAATTCAGGACAAGCCTGAAATAGTCCAAGTGGCTAAACTTCAAAGACAGTTGATGTCCCAACCAGGCCAAGTCTGTTAGGCCAAGGTAAAGGCCTGGGATCCTGGCTAATAGGATCGGGCCATCTCGGGCGATGCCTCTGAACGCTTCAATTCCCCAGACTCCTCTGAACCTTCTGAACCAGGAGCATGGCCCAGCCTTCCCCTCCCCTTGAGACGATACTGAGGCCTCTACCTGCAAGGCAACACGTGCCCTCCCCCCCTCTCAGGACCCACCTCAATCTCCTTTTCCCCATTTGGTATCTCCTTTAAGAAATCCTTACCTTCCCTGAGATTAAAAGAGTGTTCACATTCCTTCCCCTCCCCCCAGTCAATACAGCTTTTATTGCATCTTTAAGACACCACAAATAAGTCTGGAAAATCATCCGGCTGATTCTGTAGCTAGATGACTTAGATCTTTTTCATCAGTCTGCTGAACTATTCCTTTTTCGGAAACACAGATAACATCCAACACTTTCCCGACATCCTTGTCTTTAACTGTTGTGGCTTGCTGAATCGAAGCAGCTGAGTTTGATACAAGTTCAGTGTCATTTCCTTCAAGAATTAATTCATCTTTCTGGGCTTGAGATACCGAACGAGGAACGCCTGATCTCACCTGAGCCCTGTGGATGTACTTTTCACTCAAGAAGTTTTGGATTTCAACAGGAGAGCGATTTTCCTGAATAACAGCGTTGATGGGGCAGTGAGTACACACAGGCCTCATCTTGTAATGGAGGCCCAGTGTAGCCCCCCGATCGTGTTCTGCACACGACTACTGGTAGTGCCAACGGTAGCCAGTTCTTTTCTTTTTCCCACCATTTGTCAGCTCAGAGCCTCTTCTTTTTCTTTCCAAGGAGACTGAGTTCTACATTGATGTGACTGAAGCCCGTGTGCAGGGTTCCTCTGGGGCCCTTCCCCAATAACAGTGCATCCCTTCAGAATGATGTTGACATTTTCTGGAATGTCGACAGTCTGATTGCTGAGACTGGTCTTCGTTCTTGCAGTAGATTTGGCAAGGCGAGCTGTTTATATTCCTTTTATTAGTTTATTTTTTTCCAGCATCCCAAATCTTTTTAATAACAAGACAGGATCTGAGGTTAGTTTTTGTAGCCACGGTGGGCCAATTGGCCTCTGGTGCACTCGGACTTCTGGCCCTTGGAGCATTCACAGGGATTGGTGGGGCTGTGTGGGGTTCACAGGGCCTGTTGAAATGCCTATACACCTCTGGGCCCTTTCAAGGATCAGAGAACAGGATGGTGCCACAGCCCTTGCAGGAGTCCAGGACCAACTGGTTGAAGGTAAAAATCTTGCTCCTGGTCTTAAGGATGTGGCTCACGTGCAGTGCGGGCACCTTTAGTTTGGGGACCTCTTGGACACACACATCATCCATTACAGTTCCTACAAGCATAGTTGTTTTATTTTCCTGGTAACAAAGCTCTATCTTCTCAATCATCTAGGAAAGGAACAGAGGCCACCGGGTAGTGCGACTCATGTACAATCCCTTCAGTACAACTCGGTTGAAGGTGGAGCTGGTTTGTCCAGCCAGAAGTCTGTACAGATTTACCAACAGCATCAGAAAGGGAGACAGAATATAAAGACTCCTAACTCTGGGAAACGAACTAGGGGTGGTGGAAGGGGAGGAGGGGTGGGGGTGACTGGGTGATGGGCACTGAGGGGGGCACTTGACGGGATGAGCACTGGGTGTTATTCTGTATGTTGGCAAATTGAACACCAATAAAAAATAAATTTATTATTTAAAAAAAAAAAGGATTTACCAACAGCCTTAGGTAGATGTCCTGGCTCCTAAGCTTACACCAACTCTTTCAGTCCTTGTGGGTGGTGGGTCCCCCTCCCAAGATGGTGCCTCCTGCTCAACCGGGTCCATAAAGCCCTTTTATTAGTTTCTATAGTTTTACATTTCACATTTAGGTCTTTAGTCAACCAAAGATAACTGAGGACACACATAATAAGGTGCCTATATTTTTGTCTGGATAGAAGCCAGTTTCCCCAACATCATTTATTAAAGATTCCACCCTTTGTCCATTTGTTTTTTTTTTTAAAGGATTTTATTTATTTATTCATGAGAGACACAGGAGAGAGGCAGAGACACAGGCAGAGGGAGAAGCAGGCTCCACGCAGGAAGCCTGATGTGGGACTCGATCCCAGGACTCCAGGATCACTGTCTATCTGTTCTTTTTTTTTTTTTTTTTAAAGATTTTATTTATTTATTCATGAGAGACACAGAGAGGCTGAGACACAGGCAGAGGGAGAAGCAGGCCCCATGCAAGGAGCCCGATGTGGGACCCGATCCTGGGTCCCCAGGATCACACCCTGGGCTGCAGGCAGTGCTAAACCACTGTGCCACCGGGGCTGCCCTGTCTATCTGTTCTTGATGTCACTTCTTTCATACATCAAGCTCTCATGTGTTGTTAGAGCTGTTGCATGATGTTGTTTTCTTCCATTTTCTGCTTTGTCCCATGCCTACTTCTTTGGCTATGGCTTTGTAATATGTCTTAATAGCTGGCGAGTGAGGTAAGTGTGAATGGTCATTATTATCATTACAGATGAGGACACTCAAGTTCAGACAACCTAAGTGATGTGTCCAAGATCACATGACTAATAAGTGGCCAGACCAGGATTTGAACTCATGTCTGAGTTATTTAAAAGACTGGGCTCTTCCCATTGTTCCAGGCTATCCTCAGGGTTGTCTCTTTCCCCAGGAAGAAGAGGTGGGGAGGGTACTTTGTTTACATTGGCTTCATGCTTCTGGCATCCAAGGAGGTCACATTTCTTCCCAGAAGGAACTGACATTTCTTTTTGGCTCCTGCAACCAAAGGGAGAAGCCACATTCTCTGCCACTATTGCCTTTTCCTTGGGAGCACCCATTAGGGTAGAGAGAAGCAGGCTTGAACTGGGGGCCCAGAGAAACGCCCTCTAGTCAGTGGGCTTCATGCTTCCTGTACTGTGGCTGTGAGCGAGGGCTGAGAGACCACATAATTATCTTTATCTTTTTGAAAATAGATCTGACCATATCTGTCTCTCCTGCTAAAAACAAAATAAAGAAATGACACTATACACCCGCCTACCACCACCCACCAAGAAAAAACAAAACCCAAGTCTGCAATGAAGCAATCGGCTGCAGACGTTTTTGTGTTTGTGTTTCTTTTTAGTTGATAAATCTCTTTTTTTCCTGTAATAGAATCATATGCAGGAGCCCCAAATGAAAAACAATAAAGTGTGGCTTTATTAGTGTGTAGCTTTTCAAGTCCAAAGTGGAGATCTGCTCAGCTTCCTCCTGTGCCTGACACCTACTAGGTGCTCAGTAAATATGTATGGATTTAATGAAATAGGCTTGGGGGCCTGTCCATGGGACCCATTTGGCATCCACAGACCTTGAGGTCAAGCATGAGCCTCCATGATGGTACTTAAAAGCCTAACTTTGGCCTTGTTCTGTCTCCTAGACCAACACCAGCTGTACTAACAAGCTCATCATTCCCAAATTTGCCCAGTCCTTTCTTTACCTGTGCCTTTGCTAAAGCTGTCCTCTCAGCCTGGAGTGTCTTTCCCTCCCACGTGTCCTGCTGTGTGGACCAGATCTTTGTAACTCAGCTCACATAACCCCTGCTCCGTGAAGCCTTCCTTGATCTCTTGCCAGCTCCCCTGGAAGCCCCATCTTTGTGCTGGCTGTGCATCGGCTATCGTACTTGTCCTGGCCTGGTAAAGCTCTGCCCGGAACTCCTCAGGGCAGGGCTCAGGCCCTTCGTCCCCATCCTCAGTTTAGTATTTGGTCTCTTAGGGCTCAACAACTATTATCTGAATAAATGAATGAAGAAGTGAATTGATACATGAATATGGAGACAGTAGTCAGCCCGCTGGAGGCCTGTCATTGGAGGATCCAGCCCAGGACAGCCCTCCCAGAAGGACCCGCAGTGGTAAACACCCAGCAGTGTGTGGCAAGCCCCAAGAAGGTGGCTCCATCACTGTTACAGGCTGGGAGGGGAGGAATCTATGAGGCTGGGTTCCTGACATCTGTAGCTGTGAAGTGGCAGCCAATCAAGGGTTGGTTCTTGCAGGGGTCGGGGCCTCTTCCTGCCTGAGGACTCCTGTTTTCCAGCTCCCACACTTCCCTCTGTTCATCCCAGACCTGGGCCTTGGGGAAATCACTCCTACCTCCATAACCTCTGAACAGTCCTGAGGGAGAGCCCCTTCCACATTCTAAGTCCTGAGTTTCCTTTGGACTCTTGCAGTTGGCTGTTCACGGGCAGCTTCTTTCATCCCAAAGAACTTGCCTGAGGCTCCTTTCCAGACGGTGATCCTTCTGGAGGTCTTGGTCCCGCCTTAGTAATCATTCTCTCTGCTGGCCCATGGGGGTGCCCAATGCTGGGCTTTGTCTGAGAGGCTCAGTGAATATTAAATACCCAGCAGATCTGTGGGAACACAGAAAGGTCACCAAAACCATCAACAAGGTCTAGCCAGCCCTGGAGCAGGACAGAGCCATGAGCTCCTCTCCAATGGGAGACATGGTACACAGACAGCGACAGTGTGGTCAGCTATATACGTGGGTGTGCCTTCAGCAAGCACCAACTTTACGCCAGACACTAAGTTGCTATCATACATGGTAATGTCTTGCTCATCAGATCGTTGAGGAGCAAGTATAAAAATCCCCATTTTTCAGATGCGGAGACCAAGGCTTACAGAAGTAAAATGACGTGGTCAAAGTTTCACAGTTAGATGAGTGGCAGAGCTGCAGTCAGAAGCCACATCCCTCTGCTGTAGGAACTTTGAAAATAAAAGCCATTCCCTGGATGGTGGTCGGTTGGTTTTCATGGGGGGAGGGAAGCACAAAGGAAGCCTCATGGGTAGGATTCTAAACCTGAGCCTTGAAATTCCTTAATAACATTGGTTCATTTATTCAACCAAAATGTATTGAGCACCTACTGACCTTCCCTGAAGGAGCACAGTCTAGTGATAGAAAAAAAAAAAAAAAAAAAAAAAAATCAGAAAAGGCAAAGCTTATGTCAGTGGCAAGTGTGGCCGGCGAGTCTGTGGGAGCGTCTCCATTCAGCATGGGGGGAGCAGGTCATCGAGCGCTGTCTATCCAGTATGAGGGACCACGGGAAGCTCCTACTACCCTGTCGGGGATTGTGGGAAACTCTTGGTCCAGTGTGGAGGATCATGGGAAGCTCTCCAGCCAGTGTGGGCATCCTGAGAAATTTCCTGGCACAGTGCAGTGCGTCTTGTGAGGCTTGGGGAGGAGGGGATAACTGCGCTGAGTCTAGAAGGCTGAGTGGGACAGGAAGGGGAAGAAGTGTCCAGAAAGACCCTGGAGCAGTACGTGCAAAGGCCCGGAGGCCCGGTCTTTTCCGTGGGCCCCGAGAACAGGCTGACAGCCAGCCGTCGGCGCATGTGTGTTTGTTCCAAGCCCACAGTGGGGAATTTATGAGACCTGAGTCAATTCCTGGGGTTAGTGCAAGTCCAACGTGGCTCAGAGTTGCATGATGTAGTTTGAGATTATTAGTTTCGTGAAGTCATAAAGAAAGGCACACGGAAGGTTGTAAAAGCATTCCAGGCCCCAGGAAAGGAAGAACGGCCCTTTGGAAGCGTTGGCTCATTTCTTCCAGGCACCCTCCTCCGCCTGGACGCTGTGGGGGCCTCTGGTTGAAGAATCCAGTCTCGTGAGGGCCGCTGCTGCCGTCGGAAGGCGGCTCCGGGACTGGGTCGGGGCAGACAGCGAGGAGCAGGAGCTTGGGTGATCCCTAGGCCTTGGGGGGCCGGAAGGCCCAGCTGTCTGTTTGCATGGGTTCTGGAGGAGAACAGGCCGATTCTTCTAGAGAGGGGCCTCTCCACCCCCACCCGCTCCACGCACAGCAATACAAATCCGAAGGAGAAGAAAAGCCCAGGGCTTCAAATCCTGTGAGCTCCCCCGGGCCGCCCCCTCCAGCCTTGTCACAGGAGGGCAGAGGCCCAAGGCCGCCTCAGAAGGAAAGTGCAGTCTCCCCACCCCAGCAGAAAACGGGCCTGAAGGGGGCCCCGAGCCAGGTGTGGGCCTCCGTTCTCCCTCGCTATGTTCTAATGAGAACTTGGCAGAGGGCTCAGGCTCTCGGAGCCGCGGCCTCCTCTCCATGAGGCTTCAGTGAGTCAAGGCAGATAAAGCCCGCTGCCCACGGGCCTGCACGTAGGTTTGGCTCCCCCCTCCGCTCCCCTGCCCAGCGTGGGCAATGCAAGTCCAGAAGGGCTGGGTTTTCTGGGCTGGCGTCCTCCTTCCGCCCTCTGGATGGCTCCCCCACAGCCTGCTTCCCCCTCCTGTAACCCTCGCTTGCGTGGAGCTCCCCACCCGGTTCCCCCACCTGAAACCCTGCATGGCTCTTCCTCACCGCAGGGGGCATGTCAGGGCAGGGTGGGGTGGAATTCACCTTTCCAGACTATTCTTTTCGGTCCTGGCATTTGCCCCTCACTTGGGCTTTTCATTTTGCTTTTCCTTTTCCTTTATGGTGGCAGACCAGTCCTCTCCTCCCCACCCGACCCCACAGCCAAGCCTTCCAAGCACAATTCCTAACACTCCCCTTGTTAGCCATGGGGGCCGAGCTCCTACTGCCACTGATTAGTATGGCAAGGTGTGTTTTGGGCTTTGAGGCAATGTCCAAAAAAACCCAAATGTGCAAATAAATAATTATGCTCAGACATGCACATGCTGTGTGCTACATGATCGGAGAGTAAGAACAAGGGACAGGCCTCTGCTGGCTCCTGGGCTTTCAGGAGAGCCTTGGCAAAGCATGTAACATTGAAGTGGGTTTTAAAGGTCGAATAGGAGTTCACACGAGGAGGGAGGAATATGAGAGAACTTCTAAGCGGAGAGACCAGCGAATGTAAAGGTGGAGAGGTGTGGAAAGGCCTGGGTCACGAGGTCCTGCTGTATGTCGGGAGAGAGGGAAGGAGACAAGTTGAAGCACTGGGACAGGCAGGTCTGCACATGGTGTTGAAAGCCAAGCAGAAGAGTCTAGCGTTCGTTATCCTGAAAAGGAGGAACGGAGGGCAGTGTGCAGAGGGGCCTCGAAGAGTTCCAGGTGTCTGCTGTTCCGACCACGTACTCAGCAGTCAGGAGGCAACACTTCAGTGCCCCTGTGACCTGCCCAGTGTTTTCTGGGTCACCTAACTGGTCAAAAAGTGGAAAAACCATCACCAGAGCAGTTCTCAAACTTTCTGGTCCTTGGAGCTCATTTCCCTCTTAATAACTGTTGAGAAGCTCAGGACTTTTTTGTTCCTGTGGGTTATGTCTATCAGTATGGACTCGATTAGAAGTTGAAGTCGAAAAATCTAAAAAAGAAAAAAGTCAAAAGATCTAAAATATATTAAGATTAAACCCACATGTCCAAATGTTTAAAAAGTCTTCATGAGAAATAATTATTTAAAAAAAATCAGTGAGAAGCATGGTGGTGTGTTTGGTTTTTGCAAATCTCTGTTGCCCGGCGGGCTCCATAGCGGGAGGAGAGCTGGATTGCCACATGTGCTCCTTCCATCTGTTGTACTATCACAGGTCACACAGCCTCTAGGAAATGCCACTCTGTGCCTCTGAGGGTGGGAGTGGACACAGCAAGCAGAGTCTAGGGTTACTACAAAAGTCCTTCTGACCTCCTAGACGCCCCCCGTAAGTAGCCCACATGCTGCCTTTCAAGAACTGCTGGTCTAGCAGCAGCCAGGCAAATCCTCAGAGGAGCGAACAGCTGTCTGAACAGCTGGGAGAAACAAAAATGAAAACGAACCCAAAAAAATCAGAGGAAGAACAGACTTAACTCTGTGATGCAAAGAGGAAGGGACGCAAGTGAGGCAGTGTCACCTTGGGGTGATCTGGGAGCCTGGGACATCGGCGTGCCTCCCGGCTCTGCCACTTATGGCCTGCTTGACCAGTTAGCCCATCTGTAAAACGGCAACAAGGCTAGTACAAGTAAAGCACGTGGCACAGGGCGAGATGCAGGGACTCTGTAAAGATAGCATTTGTGCAGTAGCCAGGAAACGCGTGCGAGTGTGGTGGTAGGATCAGATGTGGGCTCCAGATGAATGGCAACCTTGAAAACTCTGGTATATTAGCACAGCTGCTCAAGGTGTGATGTGGCTGTTAAACCAGCAGTCTCAACTTTAGGTTGCATTAATGGAGGCATCATGCGCAGAACAAGGGAGGAGAAAGGGAGCACTCCTCCCGCCGCCGTTCGTAGTGCTCAGACCCTCCCTGAAGTACTTGGTTCATCAGGATGGGGAACAGACTTGACGTCATTCATTCCAAGCGAAGGATTTTGTTCAGCACCTGCAAGACTTGGCCAGAGGGTGAGAGGCGATCAGGAAGAGACACAGTCACTCCTAAGGACCTGAGGGGTTGACACGTTGCCTCAGAGTGAGTCTGGCCTCTGCTGGGAAGCACAGGAGTTTGACAACCACTGGAGTGTCCAAAATCTAGGAAGTCCGGGCGGGCGGCAAGGGCCCATCACCAGAAGCATCAGGCACGGATGAGGCACGGCGCAGCTTCCCGGGCGCGCCCACAGAACCCTTCCAAACCCCAGTTCCTGTGCCTCTGGCGGCTTGGAAGACTGTCAGAAGAAATGGAAAGAGAAGGTGGAGAAGAGTCCCCAGGGACGGCTGAGAGGAGCAGGCGCCGTTCGGCCGGGCCGGAGGCTGGCTTCCCCGCCAAATGTGACCTGGAGACGTACCTGCCAATCGCTTGGCCTAGAAACTGACAGGAGAAAATTCAGCACTGCTCGCCGTCAGTCCATGGAAATTAGAACTTTCCGCGCCTGAAATGCCCAGCGTTTGGGCCGTGCTGCCCAGCCGAGGGGGAGGCCCAGCGGCCTGGTGTCAATACTGCGAGGACAGAACAGTCTGCGAGGGCGGACGCACCCGGAGGGCTCGGCCACGCGGAGTCCTCTCGGGGCACCCTTGACCCTTCTCACCGCTGCAGAAGGTTCGGAGCTCCTTCCAGACTGCAGCATGGGCGGTGGGCACCCACGTCGGAACACGGGCCTGGCCTTGGTAAGGGCACCCTCGCATCCTGCCTCTCCCTCGAGGCGGGCTCGGCTGGATGGCTGAGGGGACCCGGGGGGCGAGGGGCACGGCGGATGTCCCCCAGCTGCCGTGGGGCGGGAAGGCAGGAATCCAGGCCTTATCAGTCCAGGTCCCGACGCCCAAGGCCCTCTGACCTGGCTTGGCCTGGGGCCCCCGGGAGCGCAGCTGGCGTGATCTGCCCTCCCCCGAGGTCTCAGGTGCAGACCCACCTGGAACGAGTCACCAGCTGCTGGTGGCTCTACAGTCAGCTCACTGGATGACGTCGGGTCTTCCAGAATCTGGTGCAGAGGTCCCAGGAGGGAGGACACAAAACCAGGGTAGCCTTCATTGTCCCTCAACTTCGTAGTCAGCTTCTAGAACCAAAGGGGTGGCAGAAAGGAGAGGAGAGCCTACAGCCCCTGGAGCGATGACGGACGTCCCAACCACATTCACGGCTCATGTGCATCTGACATGGGCCGGGCGTGTCCTCTGGTCTCGCCCTTCGCCAGATTCTGGGGATACAGAGAGACACACAGGTTTCCAGGAAGAGGGGCCTTGTAGAGTCCTCAACATAGACTTGCTGCATGAACGAGTCGGGGAAGCAGCCACAGGCCAAGTCAGAGTCACGACAGAGCCCAGTCCTTGGGGTTGGGGGGCCGGAGGCCACGAAGAGCCCGCGTGGGGCCGCCTCCTCTCCACCAGCCGGCCCCTGCTGCAGGCTCCCTCAGCGCTACTAGCACCTAAACCACGTTGGTCCCAAGTAGAAGAACCTGGGAAAACTCACCCAGCATTTAGACCCCTGGGCTAAGAGATGGCGGGGCACCTGGACACTGGTCTGGTGGCCCAACAATGGGAACAAATAGGGCATTTTTCTCCAGCGTCTAGAGGTGCTATTAGTGGAGCACTGAATTCAGAAGAACTTGTCTAAACACACTATCGCCTCTGTTTAAGGCTGGTGAAAAATAACACTTAAATATTAATGTTCCAGCTGTGCAGAGACGTGACTGCACAGGCTAAGCACTTGGCACTCACACAAGAAAGGTAGTTTGAGAGCCTAGGAGATGAGTTACACACACGGCAGGTGACAAGTCAACGCTGAGCATGACGAGCCAAGTTTCTCACTGTCCTAGAAAGGAGAACGTGGCAAGTGAGAAGCTGGACTGCACCTAGTGTTGCACCCGAGTGAAAAGTACCAGTGCGAACTCCTCAACCTTTATACACAGATACAGAAATACAGATGTCACTGTGTGCACACGGGTACTTTCTATGTGGCTGCCCAGATGACTCGGGAACAGTGAGCAATAGCAAGGAGCACACCTAGCACCAAGTTTCGGTTTCTTTCTTTTTTTTTAAAAGATTTATTTATTCATGAGAGACAGAGAGAGAGAGAGGCAGAGACATAGGCAGAGGGAGAAGCAGGCTCCCTGTGGGGAGCCCACTATGAGACTCGATCCCAGGACCCCGGGATCATGACCTGGGCCAAAGGCAGATGCTCAACCACTGAGTCACCCAGGGGTTCCCCCAAGTTTTGGTTTCTAAATACAATGTCCATGGAAGGGAACCAGAGCTCCTTGAAGAAATGGCTAAGTCCAGGTCTGGCGCATAGAAGTACAAGAGCCTGGGACACGGTACTGCACCACAAAGTGAGGAAGTACTCAGAAGAGTGGGAAGAAAACGCCAAACACAGAAAATGGCCTTCAGAATGCACAAAACAATGGCAAAACCTGGGACAATGAGCACATCCAAACCGCAATAGTAATGGATTATATACACCACTGAATAAAACTGCAATTTGAGCCCGTAGCGATGCAGATTATGAGTGGGGAAAGAGAATGCCAGAAGACAGGCTTGCTAACTAATAAATGTAGAGATTATGCAATCTGAAAATCACTTGGCAACCATCTTAGTAGTCCATCAGGCAAGAAGCATCAATGGATACTAAAATTCACGGGGCAAATTTTCAAGAGAAATGGGATATTCTGTCTCAGAATTCCTTATCGTAAAACACTTACTAAATACAAAGGGAGATGGAGTAACTGTTCAGTGGAGAAGCTGGGCAGACACCACCTTCCTTGAACAGAATGAACCAGAAGTGGGATGAGCCGACACCCTGTGCCCCCTCATGAGATGCAGTGAAAAAAAGCACAGTAGCACTTCTGTAGTTCTTCCAAAATCACATTAACTGGAGTCTAGTCATGAGGAAACCACCACACATACATTAAACCGAGGGCCATTCTAGAAGACAACGGTCCCGTGGTGTTAAAATGTTATGGTCATGATGACCAAGTATGGGCCGAGGAAGATATAAACGTGGATCAGGTCCCCTTTGCTATGAAGACACTTATGGACACTGAAATGGGTCCGGGAGCGGGGGTGTCCATGGGAGCACTTTGTATTGTCCCCGGGACTTTTCTGTGAGAAGTTTAGGGGTGAAAAGTTATTAATGGTTTTTGCAAAAATGCAAACATAGTCTAAACATTTTAACACTAAAGATATGAAAATAATTAGTGAAAATATTGTACTTTAATTTCCTTAGAACTGGACACAAAGTAAAAATTAGTGAAGCTATTATCAAACCAACACAGGGAGGCCTAATTGACCAAAAAACAAATTTGAACCCTGCTCCCCTGCCACCACCACCAAAAAACCTAAAAGTTGCAAAAATCACTCCAAGGTTCCTAACATTGTCCAAAAATATCTTCACCTCAGCTGTTCCAAGGCCACCGCCACCAGCCCCAACCATTCTCATCCAGTTTGTAGCCACTTTTGAGTAATGTTCCAAGTATTCTTCTAACTTGCTGTTGCAAATTAAAACCCAGACTGGCTTCTCTTACTGCCGAATCATCAGTTTTGAGACGACTCTGGACTTTGTCAGAGATGGAAGCCGTCAGTTCCACAGGCAGTCACCAGGCCCGCGAGCCACTGGCTTCCATGCGGTAGGCGCATCTGGAGAGCCAGCAGGAGCCTCCCAACCTTCAGTCAAAGTGAATAGCTGTCCCAAAACACGGGGGTGGGGGTGGGGGTGGGACACGAGGCTGCTTGCTGGATGGCCAGGGTTCAGAGGAGCTTCCTCACTGCCTGAGGATTATGCGCTCTGGACATGAGTAACTCCCACCAAACCAGCTGGGAAAGGAGGAGGTGCTAGGTCAAGAACATTGGAAAATGAAGTGACACAGGAACCAGAAGTCCGCGATGGCTACTTTTCTAATCTGTGCTCCTGTAAGACAAGTTGGTGAAGAATCCAGTACTACTCAAAATGTTCTGTCAGAATTTCCAACTCAGTGGCAAAGACCTTGTCTTCAATCATTGTGGAATTGGCAGCACCACACACATGAAGCCAATCTGTCACCACTGAGGTTTCTTCGGGGGTCCCAGCCTCCTCTCCACGGAGACCCTGAGGGACCACTGCTCTCCCGACCCACCACCAGGAGAGGAGGCCTTTTACAGCCAGCTTGTCACCACCACTGCTGCGGTGCTTGATCCTTTTCCTAGCAAGTCCAGGCCTTCTCTCTCCCTGT
Organism: Vulpes lagopus; assembly: GCF_018345385.1. Lineage (NCBI taxonomy): Eukaryota > Metazoa > Chordata > Mammalia > Carnivora > Canidae > Vulpes > Vulpes lagopus. The sequence continues at coordinate 70,033,635 of NC_054830.1, forward strand.
CTTGTCATTGCCCCTCCCATCCTCCCATTCCCGAACTACCCACACCGTTCTGGAAACTAGTCCACCACCCAAACAGGTCGAACAGCAATACTCCCCCTCTGGAGTTCCCCCCACTCTCTTCTTCCAGCTGTGGTTAAGATGCTTCTTCCAATTGTCTCAACCCTGATTGTAGAGCCCAAAGGTTCCCAGATGCATTCATCTGACTTTGTTCTGGCTAATTCATCACTATGCCAGGTGTTCTGAAGTGTGCCTACTGCTGAATTTCATTATCCAACTGTTAAGAGCAAGGAATGGCGCAGCAACAGCAAATAATAATGTCAAAGTGGTACCTAAGACACCACATACGTTAGGCTAGCACATACGGCACATATGCTTAATACCATTACTCTGGAAAGAGCTTGTGATGGTCTCAAGCAAACCAAATTGAAGCTAAGACCCAAAAGTCAAGAGGCCAAGATGACACAAGAACAACAGGAAGCATCATACACTTTAATATATGATGGGCGAGTCACAGTCTAAACAGCGGTGGTTTTTTCTGTAAAAGGCCAGACAGTAATTATTTGGGCTTTGTAGGCCCGTCTCATCTCCAACAGTGAACCTCTGTGGCACAAAAGTAGCTACAGGCAATATGTAAACAAACGAGCATGGTTGTTTCGATAAAACTATAAACACTAAAATTTGAATAATCATCTTCAACATCATAAAACCCTTTTTTGAAAACAACGTAAAGACCATTCCTAGCTCATGGGACTGAAGTTAGCCAGTCCCTGACTTAGAAGATCAAAGCCAGGGAACAAAATGGCTGTGGGAGGTCAACTAACATGACAGGTTATACCCAAGCCTCATGGCTAGGGAGCTCACCAGAACCGACTTGGTCAGGAAGGATTTACACCATGAAATTGCTTAATTTTGGTCGAATATTTTGTAGTTTTATTAGGCTGGTTGCTGTACAAGAGCATGAGGAAAAAGGGAATTTAAAATTTCAAAAAGCCCTCATGAACACTGATCTATGGTCCAGCAAGTATTCCATCTCTGTGTTGATGTTTTGATTGAGGACACAGGAGACCCAATAAATCTGACCTAGCACCTGGCCCCCTAACATGCCCATCACTGAAGAAAACAGAACTATGGGTGGCACAGGCACTGTCAGCTCTCAATCTAAGATTCTATATGGCAAAGGGATCATTTTAAAAAATGAGAAGTGCAATGGTGGATGTACTGAAAATATTCTATAATTCTCTAGACTCCTAGCCATGTAGTACAGGAAAAAATTATATGCTGGAAAATAATATTTTTAAACAATGTGAAGACATATTTGACTAAAGGATGGCAGTAAGAATTTAATATAAACTTAAACTTCCTCACATTTTCCAGAGCAACTGAACAATAAAAATATTTCAAGAAACAGAATACCTCAAAGGCAAAATTCCAAAGTCAAAGAGCCACTTACATTAAGAGATTTATCAAAACTGTTTGTAAATTAAAAGACAACAGCAAAAGGTCACAAAAAGCCTGTGTCTTTCACAGCATCTTGACTAATTCTTTCAGCAGATAAAGTAAAGAATGGTCAAAACTTGGCCTCAACTGTCTTCTTATAATAATGATTAATCCCACTATTTGTGGTTTTATTGTCCAAGGACAAAAACTCCATGTCACCAACTTCTGCTGTCACTTTCCAGAGAAGAGGCTGCTGCTGGGGTGTGTGTGTATGTGTGTGTGTGTATGTGTGTGTGTGTGTGTGTGTGTGTGTGTGTGTGTGTGATTTTTTTTTTCCTTTGCTTTTTGTTTTCCAGTTTTTGCTATGCTGAACAATTAGGCAGCAGAGAGAATGACATAAAATAAATGAAAACATTCCATTATTCGACCAGAAATGCCCTCTTCCCAACTCATTTGCTTTGCCTTGAAAGATGAACATATTTACAAATCCTTCTTTTATTCTCCTGAGACATTTTGCATGATCCATTATAAAACATACAGGTAATACAAAGTCCAAAGGTCTGCCGTGTTTAAGGAATACACACATGAAGATTAAACTCATGATAACACTGTGGGGAGAAATCATGGTCTCATTTATTTTCATGAGAGACAGGTACGAATGCATGACGTAAAAGCTTAAAAGTCATCCCCAAACTTTGCTAAGGATTATTGCCAAGAGATTACGCAGGGAGAAATCTGTGCAAATTCATTTTCTTTACTTGGTATCAGATGGTAGGGGAAAAAACTATTCCTTTAAACAGTCTTATTTATATTCAGGAAAAAAGATTTGAAAAACTCAACAAGTAGACATATTCCCCCTCTTTATGATCAAATAATAATGCCAATGAAGATTCTAATAAAAACAGTTGAAAAAAATTCAAATAAAAGCCAACACTGCTATTAAGATTTTTCTTTTAATATGCCATGAGATATTCTTGATTGTATATTTTCCAAAGTACTTTTCCAGCTGCATCTCCCAACCTTTCCAGAAGATTCCACCAGTCTTTCCAATGCAATAAAAGATGCTGGATTATACTTTTGTCCACCTTCTTTTTTGAAAGTAATATAATCCTAATGACTTTAATGGTCATACATTCTTATCTAATAAGGAAAACACTTACAAATATCAGAAACCCAGTTTTGAAACATTTGCATTAATTTTGAACTGAATCAGCATTTTTGTGGGTTTAAAAAAAGGCAGCAATTTGAACTCACGACTTATTGACAAACACATTTCTGCAGAGGGAAGGGGAAGAGAGGGATAGTGAATGCTGCATTTCTCCATTGGCCCCAAAGTGCTAATTTCACAAAGGGATACATCAAAAGCAAACATGCAATGGTGGTTTTAAAACTTTTACTGCAATATAACAATGAAGTAAACAGTAATTAGACACCTACCAATTTTTTTCCCAAAACAAACCAAAAAAAAAAAAAAATGTAAACAGGAAAATAACTCTGCCTATACTTGTACAGCTTCTTAAATCATGTTAGAAGGGTCTCACATTCGATGATCAAGAAATTTTAAAATAGCAGTAATTATTTTCATTTTAAGAAAAGGACCCCCTCCCCCCCCAAGTATTTAACATGAAAGAATGGGCTTTCTTACACATTAATTCAATACGTATTTGAAGCAGCAACAATAACCATCAATAATTTGGCATTTCTGTTTACAGTTGCTCCAAAATTTTTTCAATTTCACAAAGCCATTATCCAGTGTTGCCATGAAATAGAGACTGTAAATTCTAGGTAGCAAAGATTCTTTCTGAAACCAATGTTAAGTCAAAGAAATATAAAGCAGGGCATTACACTAAATTTCTGGATCTAGTACACTAAAAAGAGTGAAACCTAGGAAAAGTTACCTACTGTTTTATAGAAGAAATAAAGACCTGCAAAAGCTGATTTTTGGTTGTATAATATTTTACACACTGTGTGGATTTGCGGCATCTGCTAATTGAAGCAGACATGCACTGTATTTATCCCTGCCCTATATCCTAGATCCCTCCCTCCCCACCCCCAACAATCTACTACCTTATACCAAGTATTGTGGATATGAGCCCAAGTCATCCCAGACAATCCAGTGAACAAAGTTAGTGTAATGCACTGGTGTGAAGTGTGAGATTAAAAAAAAAAAAGTCCCTTTCAATCTTCATCAAAGTTTTGCTGTAGAAGAAAATTGGCAGCCAAGTTCTCATTCTTCTCACAAGCAAAATACGCTTGTATCACAAGTCCTTCAGGAAATCCTAGTGCCTTTAACTAGAAGAAAAGAGAGAAAACACACATGGGTTCCAGCAGAACCAGTAGAGGCGATCAGCATTTGAAAACATGAAGACATGAAAAAGCTTTTGAAAACAACACATGGAACACATGCCTATCTCAGTGTGGATTCACTGTCCAACCCCAAGCAACTAGATGGGACCTATTGCCTTTCCTTTATCAATGACCAACAAAATTCTGCTGCTAGTTAAAGCCATTAAACAAACAGATACTCTGCTAACACTCAGTGTTACAATAAAAATTAGTTGCTGACTTCAGTGGTTTAAAAATAAATGACCCTATAGAAATGTGTAAATCAAACAGCTTTTAGTATGTAAGGGGGAAAGATACAGATAAGAGCAATGAAAGAGGATTGTTTAACTACTTCATCCAATTATTTGTAAAGAAAGTCAGTAGGCTCAACTATCAGTCTCCATCTCCTCACTTAGAAAAATGGGTGGTCAATTATTAATAATATTACATGATGTATTTTGAGATTAAGATTAGGGTACTCTATATCTGCTTAATTTTTATAGAATTTTAAATGGTGATACCAGCTACTTAGTGGTTTTCCTAGTCTATTAAAAAAATCACTTTGATTCAAAAATGACTGCTTATTTTGAAAGTCTTTAAGCACTCAACTATCTAATTCATTAGGTACTATATATTTGTCAGCCAAGTATTTATGAACCCTTTGTTCAACTGTCTAAATCACCTTGTATTAGACTGTATCAAGAAATGACCTTAAAAAAAAGTCTCAATTCAGCATGATTAATATTCATCCATGAAAGGAAAAGAAAAGCTCAAAAATGATTTTGTTACCTAGGTCTGGTCCAGATTAAAGCTGGGCTAGCTGAAGTAAAAGGTAGATAGGGCACGATCCAACTATATGCTTCTACAAGATACACACTTTAGATTCAAAGACACAAATATGCTGAAAGTAAAAGGATGAAAAAAGATATATATACCACACAAACAATTACAAAAAGGAAGCTTGGAGTGGCTATATTAATATCAGACAATACACATTGTGATTAAAAACTGTTACTAAAACAAGGACATATTCTGATGATAAACCACCAGGAAGACTTTGTTATAAAGACATGTAACAACAGAACCCCAAAACACATGAAACAAAAACTGCCAGAATTGAAGGGAGAAATAAATGGTGATTTAATAGTAGTTGGAGACTTCAATATCCCCACATTCAATGCTGGACACAACAATCAGGCAGGAGACTGACAAGGAAATAGATTTGAACAACATTACAAATCAACTAGACCTAATAGACATTTATGGGACACTTGACAACAGATCACTCATCCTTTTCAAGTATGTATCAAATATTCTCCATAAAGACATGTTAGGTGACAGAACTAGTCTCGATACATTTAAGAGGATTAAAATTGTGCAAAATACATTTTCTGACCACAGTAAAATGAACTCTGAAATCAGTAACAGAAGAAAATTTGGGAAATTCAAAATATGTGGAAATTAACATAATCCTTAACCAATGGATGAAAGAAGCAATCACAAAGGAAATTAGAAAACATTTGAGATGAATGAAAACATCCCACGCACTAAAACTTAAAGGATGCTGCTGTAGCAGTGCCTTGAGGGAAGTTTACAGCTGTAATTATCTATAGTAAGACAGATCTTAAATAGATAATCTAAGGTTCTATTTTGTGAAACTAGAAAAAAGAGAAAATGAAATCCAAAGCAAGCAGGAGAAAAAGAATATTAGAGAGAAAATATGTAAAATAGAGACTAGAAAAACAGAATCAATAAAACCAGAAGTTGTTTTTTTTCTTCAGAGTAACAACACTGACAAACATTTTAGCTGAACAGGGGGAAAAAAAGAAAGAAATCCGAGGATTCAAATTACTAACATCAGAAACGTGGAAACACTAACTACTTTTTATAGAAATAACCATTTTAGGAAAATACTGTGAACAGTTGTATGCTAACAAATTAGATAATGCTGATGAAATACACAAATTCCTAGAAAGACAAAACCACCAAAACTGACTCAAGAAACAGAAAATCTGAATAGCCCTTCATAACAAATGGAGAGATTGAATTAGTAATTACAAAATTTCCCAAAAAGAAAATCCAGGCCCAGATAATTTTATTGGTGAATTCTACCGACTGTTGAATAAATTAAAACTATTCTTTATAAACTCTTCCAACCAACAGCAAAGGGGGAATACTTCCTCATTCTTCAATGAGGCCAAGTATTACTGATACCCAACCAGACAAAATCATCAAACACACAAAAAGCCACAAACCAATATTCCTTATGAATACAGCTGCAGAAATCTTCAACAAAACACTGGCAAACCAAATCCAGCAATATATAAAAAGGACTATCCACCATAATCAAGTGGGATTTATCCTAGGAATGCAAGACTGGTCCAACATACAAAAATCAATGTAATAAAGTGTTAACAAAAAAGAGAACAAAACCATACTGTCATCTCAACACATAAAAAGCATCTGACAAAATCTAATACCCTTTTGTGATAAAAACACTCAATAAACTAGAACAGAAAGGAACTCCCTCAGCCTGATAAAGGGAATCTAGGAAAACTCACAGCTAACATCATACTTAAGGATGAAAGGTCTCTCAAGATTGGGGACAAGACAAAAGATGTTGACTCTCATCATTTCTACTCAACAATACATGTATACAGAAAGCTGTAGGCAAGACAATCAGGCACAAAAAGGCACGAAAGAAAGAAAAAGAGGAAGTAAGGAAAGAAAAGAAAAGGAAAAGACGGAAAAATGGAATAGAAAAGAAAAGAAGAGAGAAAGAAAGGAAGGGCATCCATACTGGAAAAGAATTAAATTAAAACTAATTGCAAATGATATTCTACAAATAGGAAACCTTAAGAAACAAATTATCAGAATGAATAAAGGAGTTCAGGAAGGTTGTAAGATAGAAGTTGTATTTCTATACAGCTAAGCAATGAACAATCCAAAACTAAAATTAAGAAAAACATTTCCATTTATAGCAGCATCAAAAAGAATGAAAATGCTGAGGAATAAATTTAACAAAAGAAGTATAAACCAAAGACTATAGAACATGTCTGAAATTACAGAAAATCTAATAAATGGAAAGGCAACTCTTGTTTATGGCTTGGTGAGAATGTTGCTAACATGGCACTACTCTCCAAACCGATCTGCAGAAAAAATACAGAGTATTAAAATCCCAATCAGTTTTTGGTTTCGCATTTCTTCTAGAAATCAGACAAGTGGATCTTAAAATTGATAGAGAAATGCAAGGGATCCAGAATAGCCAAAACAATCTTGAGAAAAGAAAACTGGAGATTTCAAAACTAACCACAAAAAAGCCACAGTAATCAAGACTGTGAGGTATTGGCATAAGATAAGCATATAGATCACTGGAACAGAACTGAAAGCCCAGTGAACCCTCACAATTATGGCTACTTGATTTTCAACAAGGATGCAGGACAATTTAATGGAGAAAGAGCAGAATTTTCAGTAAACGGTGCTGGATATCCAAATACAAAAAACAAGAAGCTAAACTTCTACACCTCACACTATAAACAAAAATTCACAAAAGATCACATAGACCTAAATACAAGAGCTATGTAAGTCTTCAGAGAAAAAACAGGAGTCAGTCTTCTGTTCTGACCTTCCATTAGGCAACTTCTCTTAGTATGACACCAAAGGCACAAGCAACAAAAGAAAAAAATCTTCTCCAAAACAGAAATCAAAAACTGATACCCCTAACCATTAAAAGAAAGTAATAATAAAAAATTTAAAAACGCTATAGAATAATTGAGGCAAGTATCATTCACTCAACTTCAGTTACTTGAGGGGGGAAATATTAGCAGGATATATAAAGTATCTTTGAAGAAACATGTAATTATAAACCTTGAACACTTGAAATGTTTTATCATATATATGGACAAAATATCTTTCCAATGATTTTCTAAGTATTAAAATGCTCTTTATAAGACTTCCATCTCAACACACTTGCTAAGATAAGACAGGGCAGTAACTGATTCCCTATTTACAAATATTAACACTAAAGGCCAGAGAAAAATGAACGACTTGTCTTTGTATCATACAAACTAAGTTACTGCAGTGCCTCATGTGAACTGGTTAACCTAGTAAGGATGAAAACAGAATCATGGTATCAGGTTCTGATGTTTAACGTACATATTTTTTATATATAATTCACATACATATCTATTTTATACTCTAGTGACAGCAGTAAAGTAAAATTTAAAAAAATGAATAATCTTGAGTTAGGCATTCACTTTAATATAATTTTCTTCATAAATTTTAAGACCTAGATGAAATTTTTAATTTTTAAAAATATTTATAACTATTTTATAAAGCTAGATTGGCATTCATTGTTAGTCCCTTGGCTTCACAAAGACCAAGATGTGAGAGCAGGGATGAAAAATACACGGTCTTTACCTACTGTTAAACCTTAGATCAATGCTATATTTGGCTCTGTCCAATATAATATCACCAGTGGCAGAAATATTCTATATCTGTGCTCCCAAGGCAGCAGCCACTAGCCCCATGTGACTAATGAGCATCTAAAATGTGGTTAGTGTGACTGAAGAACTGAATTTTCAGCTTTACTTCTACTCACCCTTTCTATAGCTTCTTTTTCCTGAGGTGTTACTTGAATGTAGTTCATATGACCACTTCCGGCTTCTGCAATTCCTCCACTGCCACCTCCACCCCCTCCTCCTTGACCACCAGCTTCTTGAACTGGTTCATTTAACATCTGAATAAAATGCTCCTGGTGCTGGCTAATTTGCTGTGGTAATTTGAAGAACAGAAAAAACAAAAAACCAATGCAATGACAAAGTATCTTCAGGAAACTAAGAATTCTAAGTACAAATATGAGAGAAAGCTAGAACTTTGCAACTACCTTATTTTTAGAATGATTCTGCATTATTTAATCTTTGGAAGAATGTGATCTCTCTTATAATATTAACGAAACCTGGTACTTCTGAGTGAGGTAAACAGCGAAGAATTAAAAGAATTCAAATTCTCTTTCAGGGTTGCCTGGGTGGTTCAGTTGGTTAAGCAGCTGCCTCTGGCTCAGGTCATAATCCCAGGGTCCTGGGATGGAGCCCCACATCAGGCTTCCCTACTCAGCAGAGGGTCTGCTTCTCCCTCTCCCTCCTCTCTCTTTTCATGCTCTCTTGCTCTCAAATAAACAAAATTTAAAAAACAAAAAATAAATTCTCTCTCATAAATGCATCCATTTCCCCAAATTAACGTTAAAAAAAATTACTTGGGGCCTATAAAAAGAAACAGAACTTCTGTATCTTCCACACTAGTAGGCAGTACAAAGCTGTATAAAACTTACTTTGTGACTTGAGCATTAAATAAGCCCATGGGTATGTCTTTAAGAGGCAGTGCTGCACTGATAATAAGTTTGGGAAAAAAAGATTTTACAAACAGTTTCTATGGTAAAGAGTTTCTCAGATTCTTTAATAAAGTATTTCCCCAAGGATGTAAAGTGTTAGTAGCTGATCAATTTAAATTAACCTAACCTCCACCCCCAACACACTCTCTTTTTTTTAAGTACATCTAACCTATAGTATGTTCTATTGAGTGCAGCTCAGAAAAAGTTTATGGAGCTTGTGGGAGGGAAAGGGAGTACTCATAGACTTTAAAAAATATGATATACTTTAGAAATTCACTTTTGAAATTAACTCTAATTAAATAGTTACCTGCAGTAATTGAGGATTTTCTCGACCTATCTGTTGTAGCAATGCTGGGAGCAGGGAAGGATTCTGTTGAATAATTTGTCTCATCTGTTGAAATTGAGGCTGATTCCGTAAAAATTCAAGGGGATGTCCTAAAAAAATACATAAATATTTTTAAGCAAAAGCAGCCGTTACACATACAAAAGGCTGGTTCAATCAGAATTTTAGACAGCAAATGCTGACAAGTAAAAAATAGTTGTTCTCAGATGTACATAAAAATAAATAATGACAAAAATTTTTCAATTGTACCAACAAGCAAGTCTTATAGTACAGAAATTACTATTAGCATAGGCAGAGAGTATAGAATGACGTTTTCCTCAATTGTCCTGGGCACTCAATATTATCAAATAATGAGAATTTATGACCTGCATGTACTCTATCAAATAAAAAGTACTAAAATTGTTCCTAAATATATACCCAGGACTAACAAAATGAAAAAACCTGCTTATTTTATAAACAACCAAACCCTTAAGAAAACAAAAAACAAACAAAACAATCTGAGCTTGAATGCCCGGGAAATTCTAAACCAAATAAGTGAAAAATAATACTTAAAAATTAAAAAGATCAGATATGTAGATAAGAAGTTTTGTTAACACAAACTTGAACTACAATTAGAAAAACAACTTTGGTTATGATCATTAAACTTCAAACATTTATAACACATAAATGCTTGAGATAAATAAGATACAAGTCAAGTTGGTACTAATATATTTAGAGCTTGTTAGTCCAAAGTCCCATAACAATAATAAATATTAAGGATGCCAAATAAGATACAGAACTTGCAACATATTGGAGGTAGTGTGGTTGTCTGATTATTCTTAGTAAGTCAAAAATTGCATGTAATTATGTTTTTGAGGTTACTAATTCTAATGAGAATTCTTTAGATGTTATTTCTTAAATTACTCAAGAAAATCATTCAAATTAAAATGGCCATAGGAGTATGGGAAGTATCCTTTCTGTGACACCAGTTTTATAGATGAAGAAATTCAGACTCAGAAACTAAGTTAACACACTAAGTACAGCTAAATGGGATAGGAGCCCATATCTGAATCAAATCTGTGGCCTCGGCTTTCCATTCTCATGCCAACTCTGAAGAAATGAAAAGCCTGTCCTCTGGTAAACTGTACACAAAATGCTCAGGGCTTTTTGTCAACCAGAGCTGACTGTCTTAAGTAGAGCCAGGAAAAGCATCAAAGAAGGGCTTCTTCAAAATTAACAGTTTAAATTACTTTATCAATACAGCATACAGAAGGAGACTGAAGGAGAATGCAGTTAATTCCTGGGCCTACCAGGCCTTCCTCTGTAGTCACACCTTTAGCAATGGAAGGGTAGGTGCTGGCCAGTACAGGGAGGTAAATTCAAGCTTGGCTTTTACCTCTAGATACAAGTCTTCAAGCTTCTCAGTGTTTTATTTCTTTGGTGGTATAATAACCACTAGGATCCTATTGGCTTTGAAATTATACATATTTTATGACATTCATAGGGAGAAAGAAGAGACAAGGTGAGCAAACATTCTGGCTTCAGAATGTAACACAAAATGTGAACTGGAAAGCATTTCTTCCTTGAAATAGGATAAACAAATGCCCTTTGCCAAAATTACAATGCTAAGGCCTCAGCAAGAAGATATGTAACAGCTACTTGGGAGAATTCGTTTTGGGCTCTTCTCTAACATTAATGGATAGAGACCTTGTGTGAAAAGTCCTCCAGATGCTCCAGGGACAAGCCTTACCTCAGATTAACCATATGTTAGAAACTCAGGACCGTGCCCCCTCCAACTCCCAGCAGCCCAGACTAACCTCCAGGACTCGCTGTGGTCGTTGATGCTGTTGTAGTTGCTGCAGCAGCTGCCACCGAAGATGGAGGAGCCCCAGTGCTGACTGCGGGAGGGGTGTCCACCACAGCCTGACTCTCTCTATCTCCAGGGATCCCCTACAATACAATTTCCCAGCTTTAAAATAGCTTGTCATTCAAAGTTAGTTCAATACAATACAAAGTAAAAGATTTATTGATCTATTTAACATGCTTGTCTAATTTACAAAAGCATCAAACAGACATCTGTTTCAATTAAAAGGATTAAGACTTATCTGAAAGCTGCATATATTCAAATGATTAGAAATGATCTGAGCATGGTATAGAAGAATGTATATTGCTATAATGTAAGGCAGCACTGTCCAGAAGTTTCCATGATGAAAAAATGTTCTCTGTGCTAAATTTTTTTTTTTTTAAAGATTTTATCCATTCATTCATGAGAGACACAGAGAGAGAGGCCGAGGGAGAAGCAGGCTCCATGCAGGGAGCCAGATGTGGGACTCGCTCCCGGGTCTCCAGGATCACACCCTGGGCTGAAGGCCACACTAAACCACTGAGCCACCCGGGCTGCCCTAATTTTTTAATATACTTTTAATTTTATTAAATTCAAACAGCTACCTGTACTAATAGTATTTAACAGCTATTTTACTAGGCAGTGTAGATCTAAGGTATAAAGAGATTTGTAATTTAAAACATAAGTCATAAAAATGATTACATATAGCAAACACATTACATCTAACATCAAAGATCATAAACTTGGCATATAATAATGTACATTTTTAAAAGGCTATTAGAATTTTACAATATCAATACAAATCTTACTAAAATTGGGCATGTTTGTTTTTTATGCTATACATTACTTTAGTTAATTCTGAACTTTATAGAAACTTTCAGCAGCTCTGTGATAGAAAGGTTTGCATTTATAACCCTAGCCTTAAAATTACCCAAAGAGGGGTTCCCTGGGTGGTTTAGCAGTTTAGCGCCTGCCTTCGGCCCAGGGCGTGATCCTGGAGTCCTGGGATTGAGTCCTACATCAGGCTCCCTGAATGGAGGCTGCTTCTCCCTCTGCCTGTGTCTCTGCCTCTCTCCTCTGTGTCTTTCATGAATAAATAAATAAAATCTTAAAAAAAAAAAATTACCCAAAGAAACAGGTTTTGATGCATGTGCAATTCTGAAATGATCTCTAGGGATAAAAGGTCTAATGGAGACAGAGACAGTGGCAACAGTGGCCAAATGAGGAGATCTCCTCTACAGATACATGGTTCTGAGAAAGTGTCATCCAGAAAGTATCACATGCAAAAAATTAAAGTTGATTATTCAAAACTTAAGAAGTTCATATAAGAATCTTAAATATTTCAAAAAAAAAAAAAGAATCTTAAATATTTCAATATTTAGGTGATGCTTTTTCTAAGTTGGTAGCATTTGTCTTCTGAAGTTAACTGCACTGAAACTTTTGGAACACTATTTTGATGGATGATTTACAAGACTTTTCATATACAACATATTAAAATAAGTCTTTATGAAAGCCGCACAGATTGTGGAAGAAGAATGAAAAGGAAATATTACATATGGGTAAGGGAAGATATGGCAAATGCTTCCATTTCTCAATAAATCAGAAGCCAGAATCATAAACATATAAAGAATTAAGCATAATGAATCACATCCAGGGTAATGGCTGCTGGCATTAGATGTCACTCCAGGCATCAGAAACCAATGTTTGTGAAAATCTCTTGACTACTAATGACCATAAATAAGCTAACAATTCAAATGCCAATGGAACTAGGCAAGTAACAGTGAATTAAATACACAATGTTATGTCAGGTAACAGGGAATGGATGGAAAGATAGTAAATTAAAGAGTCTATAATCTAAAACTTTTCCTTTTTTTTTTTCCTTCTAAAACTTTTCCTAAACCCTTACAAAAATCCAGAATCCAAATTGTTCAAACCAGCCAACTGAATTAATTAATGTCCTCAATAGTACACATCCAGGAGAGGTGCCTGGGTGGCTCAGGCGGGTTAAGCGTCTGGCCTTTGGTTCAGGTCATGATCCTGCGGTCCTGGGATCGAGCCCCACATCGGGCTCCCTATTCAAGAGGGAAGCCTGCTTCTCCTTCTCCCTCCCCCAGCTTGTGCTCTTACTCTCTCTGTCAAATAAAATAAAAATAATGTCTTTAAAAAAAGAAACTGTATATCCGGAAGTATGCTGGCCATCCATAAAGCTACTAAAAGGGTAGATTAGATTTTTCTGTCCCCACCCTCCAAACACACAAACTGTCATCCTTTGAGGATGACATGAATGGGGCAGAAGGTAGTACTCCGAGTGGACAGCCAATTTTATTTTATTTTATTTTATTTTGGACAGCCAATTTTACAACTCATTTAGCCATGTCCTTTCCTATCTAAAAAAATCACATCAAAATCATTTATTTATTTATTTATTTAATTTTTTTACATAAAAATCTTTTAGGTTACATTTTACCAACACAAAATGTTAACATATTAAGAAAAATGAAAGCATTATGTAAATTACTAGCACATACTCTCATTCTCCCATTAACTGTTGTTATTCCTAAAATCTTTGATATTTTGGTCTTAAACTAGAATAAAGTGAAATATTTCTCACCATTAAAAGATACTCCACTGCTCTGTCAGGGTTGTTGAAACTGGCTCTCAGGGCTGCAATCACTTGTTCTCGTTCATATCCCATTGACATGATCTCAGTTACCATATTCTCATAAGACTGACCTGTCACTAAAAAAAAAAAGTGTGTGGGGAGGGAAAGAAAGGCAACATTTAATATACATTTCTCCCATATTTCTTGAGTGTGTATGTATATACAATGCTTCTGGCACTACAGGGCAAAGGGACACAAAGACGATTAACAGTACAAACTACAACATATATAATATGGTAAGTAGAATAATACCCCCCCACCCCCCAACAACCTATAAATATGTTAGGTTACAAGGCAAAGTGGAATTAAGGTTGTTAATCAGCTGACTTTAAGAGAGGGAAATTATCCTGGATTATCTGAGTGGGTCCAATGTAATCACAAGGGTCCTTAAAAGAAGAAGGAAAACAGATGGGAGGGTCCAAGAAGCAGATGTAAGGACAAAAGGAAAGATGCAAGGTCACAGATGCTATGCTGCTGCCTTTGACGATAGAGGAAGGGGCTATAAGGAATGTGCATAGCCTCCAGAAGAGTTGAAAGGACATAGAACAGATTCCCTCCAGAGTGTACAAAAAGGACTGCAGTCCTGATGGTAGCCCAGTGATTTAGCTCCTTGATTTTAGTACAGTGAGTACTATGTTAGACCTCTAACCTACTGTGCCTTAAATCTGTGTTGTTTCAGACAAAGAAATCTGTGGTTAACTTACCATAGTAGCAACAGAAAACTAACGTATAAGTACAATAAAAATATCAGATACAAATGTATGACAAATACAGGACAGAATTAGCAGATCAGAGAAGACAACCTAGAGGAGACAGATGAACTACTTTTTGAAAACAAGTAGGAGGGACATTTCAAGCAATCTATTTAACTGTTAACAACTTTAGTTTTCCCTTGACACCTTTCATCATCAAAGCAGAGGTTAGAAGGAGGAAAGTCAGACTTTCACATACCATACAGAGTTGGTGCAAAGCCCCAAGCACTGTTATCCCAGGGAGTCACTTCCCACAGGCTGCCTCCAACCCAAACTCGCTCTTTGTGGAAATGTCAGACGACAGACAACAGTCTGAAAGAAAGCCAACTCTCTAAACTAAACTTATCTCACTTAAGCCATCTTTTCTTCCACTTCTGTTCTGGGTACTATTCCCTTTCTTGTCTCCTCAAAGAACCGGACCCTTTGGTTATCCTCCCTTTTATCCACCTCCCACCCTTCACTCTCCACTTCATTATCCTCATCAACAATTAACTATATCCTAGAATGTCATCTTAAAAACAGAAGCATAATCCCTTGGCCACATCCCAATTCTTCTAGGAATTGGTCCATTTGTCTGCTCCCTTTCCTTTCCAGCTATAGCTACCTGCACAGGCTGTGTCCATGTCTCACATTCCACCCACTCCTCAACCAATACTGATACATGACTTTGAATCTCTAAAGATTTCCCCCTCAGACATGCCCCACCATTATGTGCCTTCTCCATTTCCATAAATGGCACCTCTATTCACCTATGCACAAGAACGAGAAACCCTGGTGACTGAAAGTTCCCTTTCGCTTCCCTTCCACACCTCATCTACCAGCATATGTGCTAGGTCCTATCTCTGAATTATAGTGCAAAACTACCCAGTTCCCTCTTTCTCTACTGCCTTCACTCAAGACCAGGCCACAACAATCTCTGGTCTGGATTACACCCTGCTTCCTTTCCTGCCTCCGAGCCTATAAGCCATTCTTCAGCTGGCTGGAACAGTGAGCTTTTAAAAAGAAAACCTCATCTCATTTAGAGTTCTCAACACTCAACAATCTCCATACAGCACACTCCAACCACACTGATGTTTTTTCAGGTCACTTCAGAAGTCATACCTTCTAGAAATGTCCCAGAACCTTTACACACACACACACACACACACACACACACACACACACACACACACACACATTCTCTGAGGGTCAGTTCCTTTGCAGGCTCCAGTTCTCAATTTAAAATGTACTACTTTACCATCCTAAGTATGTTCTGTTTTTCTTTATGAAAGCTATTATTTCCTTAAAATCATTAATCATGATTTGCAATTTACTTGGTTTCACCCTTTTTCCTTCCTCCATCTGAACAAAAAGTTCAACTGTGCAAGGGACCCTGACATTTTCCATCACCATCTCCCTGGCACAGACGACACTCATTATCGCTGAATGTTTTTTTTCTCTGCAGAATTTTCAATAAAGGCATTTAATAGCTAAAAAGTATAATTTTAAAAAACTAAATATCACTGACCAAATGTGGTATTTGTATCTTTAGGCTATTGACTTTTCCTTTCCCCTTTCATAAAGAACTTATTTTAATTTTCTTAACTACCCATTCATGTAATTCTAGCACGAAGTCACTTAAGTGCCAATACCTTTTTAGTAATCTAGTTCCCAGATACAGAAATTAACATAACCAAAATTAAGAACTGTGAAGTATCTGAACTACACTATTTTGACACAGTGTTTTTCAGTCATTCTCACAGTAACTCCATGAGGTTTATTTTGAGCATGGTATATATAATAGCTGATAAGTCATAGTAGAGACTAACAGAGGCTGTCAGTGTCCAGAGCCCCCACACCTAGTCATCATGCTAAAATCATGCCTCCTAATTAATCAAGTTATAAAAGTCAAAAAGAAATGTCTATAAGCAGTTTGATACTTTTTAGATCTTAATAATATAAGGGCAAACTACTCATAGGAAAACTAGAGGCTATGGACAACACAAGAGAGTGCTAATGAAGCTAAAGTGGAGAGGTAATGAAGAACCTATGTGTATCATTAGAGTGAGTTTTGGGCTTATCTTCCAGGTCACAAGGAGCTGTGAAAGGAATTAACAATGACCTCAATAGGTCTGCCTTTATATAGAGTCCACTATGACAGGGCCACTGACCAGTTACAAGAGAATAATGCAGGAGTTATCAATGAAGTAAGGATGTGACTAAGGCAATGAAGTGGCAGCGGAAACAAATATTCCAGTAACATTAGGAAGGAGGGTCATGAGACCCTGAGACCCTGGGCTCAACCAGCCATGAGAGGCAGGGAAGTCAAGGACAATGCCAAATGTTTGGTAGAGATGATGATACAAGTAATGATGAACAAAGGAGAATAATTAGATGAGGGAATAAAACAGGACTCAGTTTAGAACCTAAGGAATTTATGGAGGTTGTAGGTTTCCCAGTTGGCAATTTAAAGCACAAGCCTGCAGGTTCAGAGAGAGGTGTGGACTGGAGTTATCATTTTAGGAATCCTTACAGTATAAGAGTGAGTGGTATTTTTCATTCCCATAATTTCAACTTTGAACTATGATCTAGAGAAGATCCATATGCTTAAAGGTCAGGTAAAATAAAAAGAACTAGAAAGCCTGAAAAGGAATAGTCAAAAGGCATGCATCAAGAAAAGAGTAGTGTTGTAAGCCAAAGAAGGGAAGTTTAAAGTAGCAGGTATCAAAAAAAAAAAAAAAAAAAGAAAGTAGCAGGTATCAACATAAAGACTGGGTGAATTAAAGAGAAAAGGGATCCCACAACCTACGTTGTACAGGGTGACAGAAGAGGTAAAGGTAAGACACTGCCTTCAGAGGTGTAGGCACAGTAGCAGCAGCTAAAGCTCATGCTTTCCAACTGAGGCAGCAGCGGTGTCCGCCAGACAGTTCAGCAGCATCAGGGACAAGTGCCAGTTGGTTCCAGTTCTGTGGGTAGACAGAACCTGACTGATCTCTGTGTCATCTCTTCTAGTACTTCCAGTATCTCTTTACCAACTTCCTAGGATTAAGCCTTTCCCTATTTGAAAGTGATGTCTATTTTGTTGACTGGACACTAACTGATACTCATTTGGTAGCAGACTAGTCAGTCTCAGAAAACAGTAAATGTAAAGATGTAAATGTGGGTATGGTATATCTGGGTGACCTTAGGTTAATCACTTACAATCATTTTGCCCCTACATGCTATGGGCAACCAAGGTACCACTTTCACTGCGATGAGAGGATCATGGAGTTCAAGTCCCATTAGGTCAGAGGCCTACCCCCAAATCTTATGAGGTGCTAATGCTGTTGGAACCCTGCTGCTACAGGAACTCAGGAAAGAATCTAGAAGCCCTTATCACTGAAGCTGCTGCTCCCTATCTTCTGCCTCCCTACCACTTCTAGTAAAGTAGAACACTACACAAAGGAGAGGAAAGGGGTTGCCAATAGATCAACAATTAGCAAGCACAGTAGGAAATGTACTAGAGGTGTTACAATGGGAAAATAGGGAAAAAAACAAGACTGATTTTGGCAGGTTAAGTGTGAAGGGAGATGAAAAAGCATTATCTGAGACAGTAAAAGTTGGGGGACAGAAAATTACATTCACTGCAAGTACAATACAAGCAACAAGATACAGATGGGACCCGACAGGGCTTCAAACTGGAATAAAAGCTGGAGATGAATAAAGATCAAATGAGAGACAGACTTAGTAATGTTTTGTACCCATTTCAAAAACATTTTGTAATAAGCCTATCCACAGTTCAAACTTTGTTAAGACCTCAGTTAAAATTCACATTTGGAAAATGGAAAATTATCTGCTTTGACTAAAAGAATATGCTTAACCCTAGTAACACTACAATTTAAAGGATTCAATATATAAATATATTAACTTACAAAGTCTTTAGTAGCATTAACTGAGCAATTTATCCAAATCATTTAGCAGCTTGATTATACGCAACCATGAGAATGAACACATTTTCATGATCTAGAAAAATGAAATTTGGAACCTCTTCCCTATTTCTTGCGTTATTTACAACGTAGATACTTACCAAGTGCACTTGTCGCATCTTCAAAAAGGTTTGACCGAGAAGAATCTCCTGATGTACTGAAAAAGTTTTTAGAGAATCGTACATCAGAAAGTATATAAAACTTGAAGTTTAGTAACTGTCCAATTTGTAAAGAGTTTGATTTTAATTAAATGTGAAAGTCTGGCTACATAAGTGTTTAAACCGTCTTCTACATTAAATCCCAAAGCTTTACCCATAACATTTATGGCTTGGGAAAAATTTTCAATCTTAAAATTCATTCTATTCTGCAAGTGCATCATTTTAAATGTCCGAAGATATAAAATAACAACTGAACAGAATGCTTACCACTTAAGGAACATAAAAATGTTAACACACAACTATTTCCCCCAAAGAATTCACAACGAGGGACACCTGGGTGGCTCAGTGGTTGAGAGCGTCTGCCTTTGGTTCAGGGCATGATCTCGGAATCCCGGGATCAAGTCCCACATTGGGCTCCCTGCATGGAGCGTGCTTCTCCTCTGCCTAGGTCTCTGCCCCTCTCTCTGTGTGTCTCTCATGAATAAATAAATAATATCTTAAAAAAAAAAAAAAAAAAAGAATTTACAATGAGAAGTTAAATAATCTGTAAGTCAAGTCACAATAGAATCATACCAAACAAGTATCCCCCACTTTTCCAAAGTATTTCTTTTATGAGAAAAGTGAAAATGGTGTTTCATTTGTTTTGCAGCAAGCCTTTATAGAGGAACACACCCTGAGAAGTGAGGTGGCCCACCAAGTTCCTTCCCCAGGGACTATACTCAGCAAGCACCTCAGGAGCGCTCTGAACTGTGCCTGTGAGCATCCATGCTTCATCTAAATTTAGCAAGGTGTGTCCTAAGTTATCAGAAAAGCCTGAGACGTTATTTTATGGTTCTGGGAATGACCAAATTTTTTTCCACATAAATTTACAGCAGTTGCTTCTTAGCTTTATGTCATTTCGGCTTACAATATGTTTCACAGGAATGCTCTACTTTCAAATAGTAGAGGAAACCTATACACAATAAATAGCCAAAGTAGAAACCATGTCAGGCTGGAAAGGCCAAGGAAATCTTTACATAACAGAATTTCAGTTAGGTCTTATAGGTAAGTTTTGAACACAGAAACTAAAAGAAGGCATCAAGTCAAGGAATACAGCAAAAAATGAAGAGGTGTGATAAAATCTAAGTTGTAACTTAAATCAGTTTAAAAGGACTAAGTTTCTGCTGGGCAACTGCAGAAGTCTGGAAACAACGTAGACAAAAACAGGATTATGAAAGACCATGAAGAGTAGGCCAAAGAAAAGTAAGTTGAAGTTTACAAAGTAGTAAAAGTAGCAGTTAGTAGTTTAGATTAAAACATACATACAACACACACTTATATCTGTGTCCCAATTTTAAAAACAAAACACAGTAGGGGAACCTGGGTGGCTCAGTCAGTTGAGCGTGCAACTCTTGATTTCGGCTCAGGTCAAGATCTTAGGGTCGGGAGATCAAGCTCTGAGTGAGGCTCCAAGTTGAGCATGGAGCCTGCTTAAGATTCTCCCTCTCCTCTTCCTCTGTCCCCTCCACCCCTCCTGTAGCATAGAAAGACCAAAGCAAGTGTCTAAATTTGAATTCATAAATTATTTTCTAAGCCTCAGTTTCTTCATCAGTACAATGAAGTCAACAAGAACAGCCATGTATCTATCCCAAAGTGTTGTACATAGGGTTATTGCTATAAAGTGTTTAGCAGAGTGCATAGCATAACATCCAATATGATCACTATGATTAAACTGATTTTTTGGAGTAATTTTTAAATTATCTTCATTAACTATGTAAGGTAACTTATATAGAAAGCAAAATTTTGAAAAAAATTGTATGTAAAAAAACTAATTCTCCTGCCCATGACCCCTGCTTAGGGAACAATCACTACTACCAGTTTCTATAGAACAATGACTTGTGTCTTGCTTTTGGGTGTGTTTTATTCTTAATTATCTCACATAACTGTAACGACCTCAAATTTTCCCCACAAACACACAGTATTCCACTTAATTGGCCAAATCAAGTTCTTCATAGGGAAATTTTAGTTAGGTTTACAACTTTCAAATTCTTTCTGTAGGGATGCCTAACTGGCTCAGCAGTTGAGCCTTCAGCTCAGGGCGTGATCCTGGGGATCCTGGGGTCTGGGATTAAGTCCCTGCAGGGAGCCTGCTTCTCCTTCTGCCTAGGTCTCTGCCCCTCTCTGTCTCTCATGAATACCAAGTGCATAAATTAAATCTTTTAAAAAAAATTCTGTAATCAAATTTATTAATTGTTCCTTTTATGACTTTATAAATTATTTTTATTTTTCCCATGTTCTCTAGTTTATGGCTTCACTTTTATGTTAAATATCTATCTAGAATTTATTTTTATGATATAAGGTATGTGATCCATCTTTCCCCCTTCTATTTGGCTAGGCATTAATCCCAACAGCATTTTCCCCACAGTGATTTGAAATTACATCTTTATCTTACACTAAGTCCCCTGGGATGTATTCTGGTATGTTTCTAGACTACCATCTATTTAACTGAGCAATCTTCTAGTAAGAGCCACTCTAAATTATTGCAATCATTACCCAGTATAATACATTTTACTACCTGGTAGGATTAGTCTCCATCATTCCAGTTCTCTTACAAAAACAAGTTGTGCTGTTCTGCACACTGCTTTAAAATTTCCTTCTTTACGTATCTCAGATAAGAGTGAGGTGCAGCTGAACCATAATCCTTTAATCTTGATTCTACCTCACCACTTCTCCTTCCCCACTTGCAGAGGAAACCACTTATCAGGGTGCTGTCCCTCTGCTACTATTTTTCTACACATTACTATCCATACCCAGAAAATGTATGACAATGTTTTGTTTGGTTTATGGTTGCTGCCCATATTGTTTCATCATGTTTTTCTCACTTGATAACAAAGCCCTGAAACCACATTCACTCACTATGCATATACATACTACATACTTCAGCTGGCCGATAGTACTGGATATCAGGGCTTCTCAAACTTTAGGAAGCTCAAGGATTTAGCAGGAGAGCTGGTTTCAGGGATCCACTCCTCAGTAATTCAGATTTTGGTTAGAGGTTTACTTTCAAATGAGCTCCCAGTGATGCTGATGCAGTCTACCTCCACTTGTAGCAGCACTGCTCTCTAATACGTATAAATCACAGGTCAAGTCATTCTCTAACGAGGTATTTAGATTGGTTTCAATTTGTCTTTAACTACAAATAATGTAGTCAGTCTTTGTACACATGCGCAGTTTCTCTAAGGTAGAAATAAGTAGAATTTGTATTGTAATAGGTAGTTTTCAAAGAACAAAACTGGCCTAAAGACACAAATGCCTATTAATGAAATGTCAGACCAGTGGTGATGAATAAACTTTCTGATGTCCTTCAAACTAATACCAACGTGTCTCCTGATAATCTCACTAAGTTTTGTGCTTTACAGGACACTCAATGTTTTACAACACAGAAGAAAGGACAAAGGCACATTTAAACTGCCAATTTTCTGAGTTTCTCTCATCCTTCTTTTCCCATGTTATCTTTCTCTAAGGGGATCATTTGGGGAAGTAAGAGTAAACAGTTGATGTGTAAAGTCCAACCAAGTAACTCAGGATCTGCTCTCTGGATGGTCAGTACCATCATCTACTGATTTATGCAACCTCTGTAGGTCTGAAAACATAATACTGACTTTTGAGAATGGGTAAATAAAACTGTACCCCCGGGAAGAAATTTTAAAAGGAGATAATAACAAATTTGGATAGATGATACTAGCACATTAAAAATGTACTGATTAATTCTGAAATTCTCACTATGAGCTTTTCAAGAGCTGAAAACACATAAGAAAAGAAGATATACTGCACTGAATGAAGACATATTTAATTACACATGCAATGTTTAAGTGATTTGGGAATCCAATGCGTTAAAAAAAATTTGTTTAAGTTCCCTCCCATACACAGAACTGACGAACAACCTTCTGATAGAACAACTTAACTGGAGTCTAGGTTGTCTCCCACTAGAAAAGAGTGTTGAATGCATTTCTAAATATACATGGGAGGAGCATCAAGTTAGGCAACAGTGTCTCAGAATGCCTGAAGCAAAGCTCAGCAAGCAGGCTTAGGGGAAGTATTTTATTACCTGAATCTCCTCTTAAAGGAATCAACTTCCTGGAAAGAGGCCCTAAATGAGCAATGAATCAAACCCCTTCAAACATCATGGACTGGGTCAGACAGAGAAACATGAAAAAGGCAAAACACTAAAAAGAAAGAATAACTAAACATTTTATAATCCTTGTGTTTATCACAGTGTTCCAATTTCTGTATAGATCTCTATCCTGTCTGGTTCTGATTCCAAGGACTCTACTGCCACTGAGGTCCCATGTTGTACCTAAGTGTCAAACTATAAACAGCTCCAGTGCCAGTGTACACTGGACTTAAAGAACCCATGTTCTCAGATAAAGATGAAATTCCCTATATGAGTCCAATCAAGAGAACCAAAGTACTTGTGGTTATTTATTTATACTCGGGGAGAAAAAAACCTTTGTCATAAACTACTGAACAATCCTGCCAACATCCCACAAGAAATTATTTCTTACTCCCCCAAATATCCCAGCACGTTTTCTTTTGTTTTAAAGACCTACACAGGTAAAAAATTTCTACAGAAGCTCATAAAAATATAGATAAAACAGAGAATTCAAACAATCCACATTAACTATGCAAGATAGTTGTTACTCACTGCTGTGAACATGTGCTATTTCACATCTTTTACACTCATTATTTCATTTACTCCTTGTAACAACTCTAGGAGATAGGTCTTATTGTCACAAACATTTTACAGATAAGGAAAATACCCAAAGCCGTCACTTTTGTAAGGTCTCTTTCTGTTTCTTTTCTTTTTTTTCCTTTTCTTTTCTCTCTCTCTCTCTCTCTCTTCCTTTCTTTCAACAGTTTATTTATTTATGAGAAAACACACAGAGGCAGAGACATAAGCAGGCTCCTTCCAGGGAGCCTGATGCAGGACTCAATCCCGGAATACCGGGATCATGACCTGAGCCAAAGGTAGACGTTCAACCACCGAGCAAGGTTAAGTGCAAATAAATATCAGATCCAAACACAATGGTATGCAGCAATTGGAAAGATTTAGTGGCATAGAAGGATGTTTACAGTATAAATGACAATGATCAGAAAAGAATATAGATCGAATATAAATAATGATTATGAAGGTCAAGTTATTTATAATATGTCCAAGTATAATAAAATAGCAAGTTATTTTTATAATTCTTTTAGGTCATTTGTATTTCTTATTTTTTCCTACACAAAATGAACAGAGACTCTGACCCGCTTTCCCTTCTCCCTGGAGGAAAAAATATGCAGAGTATAAAAATCTGGATTATGGAAATTTAAGCAGGCACAAGCACACTGTTTTAGTCACAGTTCAATGTTTAGAAAACGTTTAATGTAGCAGAAACAAAGTTAGTTTGATCAAAATAATCATGAAGATAAATACATGCCTGAAGTTCATGTCCTGAACTTGTGTTGGTGCATCTTCTAGATGGCAGGTCTTACCTGTCAGTTGCTGTTGGACTTGTAGCCACGGGTGTCTCTGCTGGCTTTTCCGCAGGTTTCTCTTGTTGTGTCACACTAGTAGGTGCAGGTTCAGAAGATGTTGTCGCTGGTGCTGGAGTGACGGATGCAGGAGAAGGAGTGGGAGCCAGAACGGGAGGGGCTGGGGCCTGAACGACAGTCGGAGCTGTAGAGGAGCTAACTGTAGTAGTGGTGGCAGGATTCGATTGCTGGGTTGTAGCTGGTGCCGGCGTTGTCACTGCTTTGGGCTAAACACATTAAAAAAGTAATACAATGAATTATGATAAAATACTGTATTTACCTGATCTCTAAGTAGATTGTATCATTATAGGAGGCCACAAACATAACACCAATAAATAATATAAACTTGTAACTTGAAAATAATTTTGTTAAGAAACAATAAATGACCAACATTAACCATATGAATCACTATTTATGTCACTCTTTCAAAGCCAAAGACAGCGTATGTATTAACTATCGTTCTTAACTAGCTTTGGCTAATAGTTTCAATCTTTGTTATTAAGTTAATATGAAAAAGAACCATAAGCAACTAGTCACTATTAAGAAATATACAGACTGTGTACTGGAAATAAAAACTATATAATTACTGCCCTCCCCATTACACTTTAAGTGCCTTGGGTATAACTTTCAAGTATTTATTGTCATTCAAAAGCATCACCAAAGTAACTTTCTTGTTCGACCTATGCTAGTACAGACTGCACTGGAGAAAGATTGGCTGTGCAAGGCAGGGCAGGGGACTTAAAAAAAAAAAAAATACTAGCAGTGTTCACTTCCTCCTTTCCTTATTCTCAGTCTTATGTTTAGCCCTGTAGCTTTTTTTAAACTGCCAATACAATACTCTTCAAATTATTAATGTTCTAAAACTCCCATCTAGATGAAGTGAAATATAAATGCATTACTATGCTCACTTACTATTTCCCTGAAGATTACTTGTGATCAATATAACACGGTCACATTCCATGCCCTCAAAGTCTCTGCTCTACAGTGCTATTTAAGCCTCATTCTAAATGGTACCAATCCTATCTGCTTTTTGAAGTTTTTCTGCTTACTTCTGATCTAAATAGCTTTTTCCTGTCTCTTCTTTACAACGAGGTCATTTCTCATTGCTTCCATAATGCCTAACTCTTCCCCCTTCTAATAACTGGCCATTATTAATTTGAAAATAAAGTAATGATAAATATCATTAGAATTCTATATAAAATATGAAAAGGCTCAGCTCTAAGTAGCTATACCTCAAATGCATGGATCTGAGACCTATCCTGCTTAATTACTGTGTTTTAAATAATAAAGGTTATTACAATACTAAAGGAAATAAGACCAACATACATATCCAAATATGTGGCTACCACATTTTCCATTATGTACTATGCATGATAAACCTAGATGAGACAATGGAATACTATTCAGCTCTAAAAGGACACAAATTCTGGCATGTAGCCAACATGGATGAACCTGGAAGACAGTATACTAAGGGAAATAAGCCAGTCACACAAGGGAAACACTGTATGATTCCACTTATACAGGGTATGAAGTAGTTAAACTAATAGAAAGTAGGATGGTGGTTACTGGGGCTGGGAGCAGGGAAATGGGAGTTATTATTTAGTGGGTACAGAGTTCCGGAGATGGATGGTGAGGATGGTTGCACAATGTGAATGTACTTAATGCCACTGAACTGTACAATTAAAAATGGTCAAACTGGTAAATTTTGTGTTACATGTATTTTATCACAATTTAAAATACTAGATTGAGGCAAAGTTTCCTCATATGATTCTTTTCTTCTATATGCAAAGTTTAATATTTAATGAGTAAGTGCCATTAAAACAAAACCACTATGGTTCTTAATGGATTAAAAACTTCTAAATCCAACACATGTAAATTGTTCAGTTGCTTTTTTAAGGACAAAAATACACACTTGATTAAATTTACTATTTTCTACTGCATATATTACTTTAAACTTAAAAAAAAAAAAGATCCTCACATTTATTCTTTATGTCTTTGATAAACTGGTTTCCAATTAGTCATTTAAACTTATTTTCAATGTTATAAGAATCACTGTTCTCAGATTATGACAATTCAATCCTAAAAATTAATGCCACAGGTACCTATTTTAACTCTCTACTGCATGCTTATGTATCTTTATTTATTTATTTTTTTTGCTTATGTATCTTTAAAAATACAACAGAATCTCTGAAAGAACTCAAATTCATCCTTTGCTTTGAAGAAAAACTTTGACTTTTAGAAACTGTCCTCAAAATATTTCAGTCCAGTAAGTGATAAAAAATTCCCCCCAAAAAAGAACTTCCACCTGGGTGGCTCAGGTGGTTAAGCATCCAACTCAATTTGTCATGATCTCAAGGTCCTGAGACTGAGCCCTGAGTCCAGCTCTGTCCTGGGCATGGAGACTGCTTAAGATTCTCTCCCTCCTGCCTCTCTCTTCCCCTAACCTCTCCCAAAACCAAACCCTTCCTCACAGCAATCATTCTATCATTTCTTCAGCTGCCTTTTCCTTTCTTAGCATCTAAAAATCTACCCTATCAACTAGAAAGTATCCCTGAATTTAGGAGTTTATATGCTTTGTCTGCCTGAGGAGTTGGTCAGATATAGTACATAATACTGCAAGTCCCTTTAAGGCACCATTAATAAATAAAATAAGAAATATTTATTCAATTTCTAAGAACCACATTTTTAAATAATTACATAATCACTGATTTTACGACTTCAGCAAAACAAATTTTACACATTTAATCAACTGTTTTATTTTAAATTATGTTTAAGCTATAAACGTATAAAATAATTAACTTTATGGCTGACTCAAAATAGACTATTAAAATCTTTAACAGTTAAGTGCCTACCAAATGGATATGCATAAACTGTATTCATAAAGGCTGGACTCGGGATCATTACATTTAAAAAAAAAAACCTCACACGCATATACACAGTACAAGGCTGAAACTTACTTTTGTCACCATAACCACCACAAAGTTTTTTTCGTCAATTTTATATTCTTTTAGAGCAGTATCATCATTAAGGATTTTGCCTAGTACATTAAGAAAAAGAGAAGACATTATTTGAAGCCCCGTAACCTTTGTCTTACACATATTAAAGTTAAAACAATCCCCAATGTCAATTCTATCAATTAATACTTTCCCTAAAGAAAAAGAGTAACTAACCAGCCAAGATAAATATGAATGGAAATATAATAGGGTGAAAAAAGTAGTAACATTTTGACTAAAAGATATCTAACACAAACACAAACACCATATATGTTTATGACAGTCAAGTTGTTTACACCATTTGTAAGATGACAATTTCTAAAACTAAAGAATGTCACTGTAACCAAGAAGACAGCACATTACTTTCAATACTTAATTCATACCTGCATAAATTAATTTTTGACCTGCTACAGGAAAGGCATCTTTCCCCTTTTCAGATTCAATCTTCTCTTTCAGTGCCTTCACCTATGGAAAAATAAAGATTTTTTTTCCCCTAAAAAGTCTAAAACAAATGACTACCTAGAATTTGATTAAATAATGCAAAGTAAAATTTTATACGTATTATTAATAATTCCAAAGCTTATCATGTATTCACAATATTATACTAAAAAAGACTCATTCTTAATGCATTAGGTATAATAGGTATAAGCTTTGTTTTACCACCAGCCGCTACACATATAAAGATTAGAAGAGGAAGGGGAGGTGGGTGGGGGTTGGGGGTGACTGGGTGACGGGCACTGAGGGGGGCACTTGATGGGATGAACACTGGGTGTTATTCTATATGTTGGCAAATCGAACACCAATAAAAAATAAACTTATAAAAAAAAGATTAGAAGAAAAAACTTTACCACTGACTTGATAAATCCATTCAAGATAAAGGTTTCAACATCAAAGTTTTGATTCTCATTATAAAGTTTATGGGTTTATTTCCCACAGAGCAAAAAAGTAAAGAAAGGCTCTCTAAAAACACTGAAGACACAAAAGAGTCACATCTACAATAATAATAGAAGTTAAATATGAATGTTAAATGGCAAGTAATTCATTTTAAAAGTCGGATACGTTTCATTACAATCACACGGGGGGCTTCATTACATCACATTACACCCACGGGGGCTTCATAAAGATCAATTAAAACCTAATTTCTGGAGATGGTGCCTGAACATCTTTTTTTTTTTTTTTTTTAAAAGAGCTTTACAGGTGGTTCCAAAGTTCAGCCTCGGCGGAGGACCACTGTATCACTTAAATGATCTTAAACAAGTAGCTTGGTTTCTCTCAGTATCAGTCTCATGTACAAAGTAAGAGAAATAGGAACAGATGATCTTGATGGTCTCAGATTCCTAAAATTATGTAACAATAGGCTCATTATAAGGTATTCTGAAAATGAGTCCAATCAATTTCTGAAACTAACTGATCAGAGTGGCTGAGGAGTAAAAGAGGCAAGAAGAAATAATGGAACTAGTTTCATTACTTGAAAGGCACAAGAATCAAGAGGGAAAATTCTATTCCTTCTATTTCCCAGAATACTTCTAAAAATTGTCTAAGTTGATAGTTCTGAGCTTTAGGTGAAAGACTGCCTGATAGGGATACAAAGAGAGAGTACTAGTTTCATTACTTTAAAGACACAGGAATCAAAGAGGAAAATTCCATTTCCTTCAATCTCCCAGAATTCTGAAAATTGTCTAAGTTGATAGTACTGAGCTTTAGATGAAAACTGATAAGATATAAAGAGAAGGTTCCTTTGTACAATTAAAAAGCAACAATGTATCTTCCAAAAGAAAAAAAAGACAGTAATGCTTATACAGCTTTAAGTACATTAACATACACAATTTCACATAATCTTCAAAACTCTGGGACAAATGGGGTTATCCACTCAATCTTATAGATGAGGAAAAGAGAGGTTTAGATCCTCTCCAGGTCACAGTGCTACTAAAAATAGTAGCTGAAACCCAAAACAGCTTTCTGATTTCAAGCTTTAAAGCAGAATATTCTGCACAAACCATATAAATTACCCCTCGTTGCACTGATCTTCCTGTAACGAGTCAACAGCATCACCATTATTCTGATGTTCCCCAAAGTAGAAATACATCACAAGTATCTAAGTCTACTATTTTCTATTCTGAATTTCAAAAGTTAAATTAACACAAGTAACAACTTTTAAAAAGAAAGCACTCAGAATCTGATCTCAACATCAGTAAACTCAGGCTATAAATGCCATGGCCTTATTCAATTTCATATACTGCTCTTTATCAGATGATAAACTGTCTGCTATGTGTGTTTCAGAATAAAGAAGTACAAGGACTTCACAACTTCCATAACGCTACAGCTGACCCTTGCTTTAAATTATATTTATGTTGACGGTTCTGATTTTACTTATACATTCAACTAGCAGTTCATGATAAAATCAGGAAATAAAAGATACTATCCAAATTTCTAAGATAAAATAACTTAAAGTCTGTTTTAGTTGGGATGCCTGGGTGGCTCAGGGCGTGATCCCTGGGATTGTCCTGCATTGGGCTCCCTCCAGGCAGCCTGCTTCTCCCTCTGCCTGTCTCTGCCTCTCTTTCTGTGTCTCTCATGAATAAAATCTTAAAACGAAACAGAACAATAAAGACTATTCCCTGCACTGCTATGGATGCTAAAGCCTGGAGCAGTGATTCTCTAAGGTGGGGTAGGGAGGCCATAAAGGCTCATAAGACCCTAGTGGGTGGTCTGCAAGGTCAAAAGACATTATTTGCCTTTTTTCCATCCTAATTTTCTCACAAATATATACCTGAGTTTTCCAAAGACTACAAAGCATGTGATACCAAAGACTGAATACAGAAGTAGATGAGAATCGATCTTCTATTAAGCCAAACATTAAAGAGTTTTGCTGGGGTGCCTAGCTGGTTCAGTCAGTAGAGCATGGGACTCTTGATCTCAGGGTGGGGAGTTTGTTTTTTTTTTTCTTTTTATAATTTTTTAAAAAGATTTTATTTATTTATTCATGAGAGACACAGAGAGAGAGAGAGAGGCAGAGACACAGGCAGAGGGAGAAGCAGGCTCCACGCAAGGAGCCCGATGTGGGACTAGATCCTAGGTCTCCAGATTACACCCTGGGCTGCAGGCAGTGCTAAACTGCTGCGCCACCAGGGCTGCCCTCATGGTGGGGAGTTTGAGCCCCACACTGGGCATGGAGCCTACTTAAAAAAGTTTTGCAAGACAATAAAACAATGCCTTCTTACTGCTTTTTGTTTTGGAAAATAATTTTTTACGTAAATAATTATAACATTTATTGGGTTTATTACCTGTAAAAGATCATTTAAATATTTCTCAGTTTAATTTCTAATACAGTAAACACAAGCACATAGACAAAAGCTATTTTGGAGTCCTCAATAAATTCTAAGTGTATAGGATCTTGAAAACAAAAATTTTGAGACCTGCAATCTTCCTCATACTAAATGACTTGCCCAAAAGTCAACTGAGTGATGGCAAAGCTCAGTTAGAGAACTCTGCGGTGAATAATAAATTCCTTCCACATACTTCTTTCTTCAGAGAGGGAGAGAAGATGCAATATTTGTAGCTCTGGTGGCTTTTTTTTTTTTTTTTTTTAAATCACAAATGAATTACAGACCACATGTGTTACCATGAGTGAATTTAGTTCTCAAAAAAGTACATAATGGTATACAACACAGCAGTTGTTCAATTAATACTTGAATAAATTAATAGAGCATAGAAATATGTGAAAAAAAAAACAGAAAGAAAAAGAAATATATGAAGCAATAAATGAAAGAAATAAAAGAAACAGAAATCTCATTCTGGACAGGTCAGGATATGTGGGAAATAAGACAGACTTAACTGATATGTATATACAGTTTCTATCCAATAAAAATTGTATTTCTTTTCTAGCACCGATAGAATATATAGTTTAAAAATGTAGGCCACAAAGACCTATATTTTCATATAAGCCTAAACAAATAATGGACCCACTCTCTAGTTCTATCAAAGAGGGAGGAGGGGACAAAAAAACCTTAGAAGTTATAAAAAGCAGAACAACAAACACCTCCAACCATTTTGCTCCTAAGAAACCAAACTGGTGCTTAAAGAATATTAGGAACATAACAATGAGATCTCTACAGACGTCAATACCTATATGATTTGGCCAAAAAAGGTAATCACAGACTAATACTAAAAGTGTTTATTATTGGAGCACCCGGGTGGCTCAGTCAGTTAAGCATCTGACTCTTGATTTCAGCTCAGGTCATGAATGATCTTGAGGCCGTGAGATCAAGTCCCATGTTGGGCATGCTGGGCATGGAGCCTGCCTGGAATTTTCTCTCTCCTTCTTTCTCTGTCCCGCCACCCCCATTGTGTAGTACTCTCTCTTTTAAAAAAGTGATTATTAAACAAAGAATGAAAATTAAACAAAGGGCAGCCCCGGTGGTGCAGCGGTTTAGCGCCGCCTGCAGCCCAGGGCGTGATCCTGGAGACCCTGGATTGAGTCCCACGTCAGGCTCTCTGCATGGTGCCTGCTTCTCTTCTGCCTGTGTCTCTGCCTCTCTCTCTCTGTGTGTGTCTCTATGAATAATAAAATCTTTAATAAAATAAAACATATTAAAAAAAGAAAATTAAACAAAGAATGAAAATTAGTAAACCAAGCACGAATTCAAATAGAAATAAGACAAAAAAAAAAAAAAAGGAAAAATGCAAATAAGTTAAGAGAAATGGTAGAAAATAGTTCTGTGCCAACAGAAAAAAATGGGACAAATAACAGGGCAGCAATCCACAGGTACGGTCAATAAAAAGTTCAACCTTATTAGCAATCAAAAACACAGTTTTTAGTCAGACATGATTATGCACCGTAACACTGGAAAAGACAGCCTTAAATAATTCTTGGTGTTAGCACCAAATGTGAAGAAATACACTCTTAGAATGAGAGTATCAAATAAATGTAGTATTTAAGGGCAATACACCAAAGGTCAACATTTTTCAGGGCAGGCCATTCAATCCAGCAATACCACTCTGGGTTATGTATCAAACAAAAAAACTAAACTAGATTTTAGAACTCGGTGCACTGACCTATCCAAACCTCATTGTTCCTAACCTCAACACAATGATCTTTACGTTCAATCTATTTAAGTAATCTAACCACAATACACAGGCTGAATGAATCCTGTCATTCTAAAACTGCCCCATCTTAGAAATTACAAGCACCAACTGCTATTGCTACCAGCTCTCAATACTGTTCACTACACCTGGTCTTGTATCTCATTAAGACTTTGGTCACTAGAGCTTCTATTTTCATTTTGATCTTTACTGCCAGCTCTATTCAGCACGGACAACAATGCCATGGCTTCTATTACTTTTCTTCCTATTATCAGGCATTCTTGTCTTTTTGCTGCTCCTGCCAGGCAAAATTCCATATTTGGACATAACTGAATTTATTTCTATCAGTACTCAATATAAAATTTAGTTCAACCACTTCACTCCTACCTCACTTAGCTAACAAATTTTATCCTTAACTATCCAACCCCTGCCTATCTATTTATATCCAGTCTTCTAAATGCTGAAGAAAATGAAAGCTACCCTAAATCTTCTGTTCTTGTGGTTCTCCTCCATTCTCCAAAAGGGAATTTCAAACTTGCACTCTTCTTTAAGTATGTTTCCCAACACTACCCTACCCCTGTCCCCACAGATGACCATCTTCTACTTCATTCACAACATAGATTATCAGAGAAACTCACCATCCAATTTCTGCCACCAAAAGGCCATACTTTTGTTTTGCAACCAGATTCACCTAATTTCCTTCTCCCCTATTAAATGAAAAAGGTATCACTCTCTTTCAAACCTAATTCTTTCCACCTGTCCCCTGGTTCTTCCTCCAGTGTTCTTCAGTACTTTGCTACATTCATTGTTTCCTACCCTCCCCCGGCTATATTTTCAACCTCTTCCTCAAAGCCAGTTTATTTTCATTCACACTTAAACAGACCTAATTTTCTGTTATCTTAAAAACAAAACAAAAACTTCATAAGCCCCCAGTATTTCTTGTTAGCCCTACTCTCCTCTGCTTAGTCTCAGGCATTTCCCCCCCCCCCCAAAAAAAATTAACTACACACACTGTAGTATTTACTTGTAACACCATACCTATTACTCAACTTCACACTGCTGACAGAAGCATGGACTTTATCCTCATTCTGCTGCTTATTTTCTCCCTATCCCCATGATTCCATAAGACTGCTCTTACCAGTATCACTGAATTCAGCAGAAAAATCATTACCAGACACTTCTTAGTTCTTCTCTACCTTACTTGACTTGTCACATTAAACAGTATTGGCCAGTCTCTCTTGTTTACACGGTCTTCCTTTGATTTCCATAAGGCCACTCTCTTCTGGATTTCCTCCTGTCTCTCTGTTCATGGCTTTTTGAAATCTTCTTCCTTGGCCAGCCCTTTAAGTGCTACTCAGGGTCATGCCAAAGGCTGCCTTTTGTTCTATGTAAACTTCCCAGATAATCCATCTCCTCTAATTTTAATAACCATCCAGGTGTCATTTCTATCTCTAGCCCAGCTCTCTCCTTTAGTCAAGCATACCTAAATGTCTACTTGACATCTTTACTGGATATCCCACAGGCATGTCAACATAATATATTTGCTGAAAGAAGGTCTCTAGACTAGTCTAAATCTTAACCTCATCAGATTGAACATACTTTAAAACAGCTTAAAGGGATGCCTGGATGGCTCAGCAGTTCAGCTTCTTCTGCCTTTGGCTTTGGGCGTGATCCTGGGTCCTGGGATCGAGTCCCACATCAGGGTCCCTGTGAGGAGCCTGCTTCTCCCTCTATGTCTCTCATGAATAAATAAATAAATAAAATCTTAAAAAAAAAAAAAAAAAAAAAAAGCTTAGAGGGAAAGGCCTTCTTTCTGGATGTTGATAAAAAAAAAAAAAAAAAAGAAGAAGAAGAGGTTGTACCTATCTGCACATGGCTTCTCTTGTGAAGGTTATGACCAGCAGTGGAAGCAGTTATGACTCCTTTAACTGTGCTGAACCCCCTGCCAGTGCTCCTATTTCACTTGAGTAGTGAACAGGATGGATCTAGAATTGATCACTATAGTCCCAATACATAATCAAGGCTATCCTTTCATTCTCCTAAACTTTCCTCTTGCTGTTTATTTCCCCCTAAAGAGTGAGAGATTATCATCAACCCAACCCCCAACAATTATCAAGAAATCAGTAGTCGCATACTTTTCCCTAGTCGCATACTTCTCTTATGAAATTGTGTGCATTTTAAAAAGAACATACTCTGTATCTAACATTAAACATGGTTGACTTGGCTTCTTTTCTCCCCCAAAAGGGAGATAATTGCAATAATAATAGACTAAAAGTGCCAACACAAAAGCTGATCCCAGTTTTCATGGGACGAAAAACATCCCATTCCCATGAGGTACTTATCTCTTCTACATTCCTCACATCAAATCATTCATCCAGTGGTTCCAACTTACCATCTAATTATTTCCTTTAAAAAAAAAAAAAGTCATTCATTCATTCATTCATTCATGAGTCACACGAAGAAAGAGGCTGAGACACAGGCAGAGGGAGAAGCAGGCTCCATGCAGGGAGCCCAATGTGGGACTTGATCCCAGCACTCTGGGATCATGCCCTGAGCTGAAGGCAGATGCCTAAATCCCTGAGCCAGCCAGGGGCCCCACCTATCTAATTATTTCCTGATGTGTATATTACATTGCATCCCCTGGCACTACCACAGTTCAGGCCAATAGCCATTAAAAGTAGTCTTCTGCATTCAATAAATTTAAGTTGTACATTTCAAATATTAAAATAATGTCTTACAAATTATATCCCTACGATAGTAACATGATGTTTTCCACCTCAGTCTTTTCATTTATTCATTCATTTATTTATTTATTTATTTATTTATTTATTTATGACAGAGAGAGAGACAGACAGACAGACAGACACGGGCAGAGACACAGGCAGAGGGAGAAGCAGGCTCCATGATGGGAGTCCGACGCGGGAACCTATCCCCCCAGGATTGCGCCCTAGGCCAAAGGCAGGTGCTAAACCCCTGAGCCACCCAGGGATCCCCCCACCTCAGGCTTCTTACACAGCACTTTTGCACAAGATTTCTAGGACTACAGCTTGTTGACTAGGTTTACAATTGAATATTCATGATAACCCAGCTTCCTCAATGTTACTCTATATTTTCCTTATCTATGCTGTAACTTTGTTGTTCCTTATTACTGTTATAAGTCATAAAAAGAATCATGCAAGCTTTAATGGGTAGCCCTGAAATACAGAGGCTGAGTAACAGTTCATGGGTGGTATGTACTTACCACAGTATATAAAGAGCTTCATAATACGTAACTCATTTAATTTGTGCTATATATCTCTTATTTGAATCTTGGCTAGTTACTGATGTGGAAGTTGGTATTTGTGAACATCGATGCAGGCAATTTTGAGGCAATCTGCCAGCCTTTGATCCAATAATTCTACATCTAGAAATCAATGTTAAAGATGTACCACACAAATACTTTAAAGATACATGAACAGGGGATCCCTGGGTGGCTCAGTGGTTTGGCGCCTGCCTTCGGCCCAGCGCATAATCCTGGAGTCCGGGGATCAAGTCCCGCATCAGGGCTCCCTGCATGGAGCCTGCTTCTCCCTCTGCCTGTGTCTCTGTCTCTCTCTCTGTCTCTCTCTCATGAATAAATAAAATCTTAAAAAAAAAAAAAGATACATGAACAAGTGTACTACATTACTGTTTAAAACACTGAAAACAACCCTAAACATTCAATGGTAAAATACATTATTGTACATGCATTCACTTATATACAATGCAATACAAGAACAATCACTATACATGCAAGGTATTTACTGACTGCATGCACGTATGAATGACATATTTATAATTATCTTTAAAGGACAAAAGCTAGTTAATTTTTAAAAAAAATAATGCAATTACATTTATGTGTTACATATAAATTAAAAAAATGTCTAGCAGCATATAGAGACCATAATGGTCATTTAAACTAGCGTAATAAAGCCTTCTGCTTTTTTACATACTTTATAGATAACAAGGCTGGATTACTTCAGTAATGTAAGGGAAAATTTATTAAAAGAAAAAAAATTCACGGCACCCCCCCCCCACCCCCGGCATTTCTTACTAGTATTATACAATACACTGCAATTTTGAAAAGAGTCTTCATTAAAAAAAGAAAAGTCTGGGGCGCCTGGCTGGCTCAATTGGTAGAGCATGAAACTCTTGATCTCAGGGTCTTGAGTTTGAGCCCCACACTGGGCACAGAGATTACTTAAAAAAAAGAAAAAGAGAGAGGTCTGAGGCCATAGTCTAGTACCTAGCTAAATTTTGAAAAATAAGAGCAACCCAAATTTGCAATTAACCATTAGAAAAAGGAGAGTCCCAAAGCAGAAGGATTTCATAGATTTACACTGTTGGGTAATGCTTTTCTTTTGATCCCTTGGGTGGTACCATTCCATTTGAGAAAGTAGGATAGGTATCAAGGAGTATTTCCTGGATTCCTCCCTCAAAGTAGGTTCCTACTAATTCTAAAAAAAGAATTGATTATGTAGAATTAGCTGGCTCTAGTGCAACAGGAAAAATCTTCCCACTAGATCCAAGAAATAAAAGAATGTAGCAAGAGATTTTTTTAATCACTGAGAGTACAGTATTAATATTGTGTGAATAGACAGTAAATAAAGCCATAAGCTCTCAAATTATTATTATGATCCAAAAGGCTATGATTTTAAAATATAATCTGAGGGGCCCCTGGGTGGCTCAATTAAGCATCTGCCTTATGCCTTAGCCTTGGGTCATGATCCCAGGGTCCTGGGATGGAGCCCTGCTCATCCCAGGAACCTGCTTCTCCCCCTTCCCATTGCCCCTCCCCACCACGCGTGCTCTCATTTATTTTCTCAAATAAATAAATAATCTTTAGAAATAGATAATTTGAAATCCAGAATCTATTTTTTCCCAGACACTATGATCTTTTTCAACAAGATTAAAACAGACACAGACTTTGAAAACTAAGTAGAAAAAGTAGGTATCTTAAGATACCTGTAATTTTTAAAGTTTCTATATAGGCAGGGAATGGATCTAACACACTACAATGAAGCCACCTACCTAATTCAACCAAAAGTGTGAGGAGGAGGAAAGGAGAGAGGGAGTGACACAATTTTTATCCACCTGTTGAAGTATTTAGGATCTGTTCATATATATTAGCCAATTGTAGCCAATCTATCTCCTCTCCTTGAAAACGTTTACGTAATGTTTAAAGGGTTTATAAAGTTCATTGAGTTATAAAATTAGCTCTTGGAGACACTACATAAGGAATTTATCCAAACTTACAGGAACAGATGGTGTGATGTCCTTCAGCAGGATTCTCTGTGGTTATGGCAAGCTCAAATTTAGCACATTTCTTTCCAAAAGTAACAGAAATTTTATACATTACCTATCATCTCATAATTTCCAAACTAAAAAAAAGCAGAACACCACTCTTAAAAACTCTGAAACTGCTGATTTCATCAAGTTGACACAATGAGAGGACACCACATCCACACAAACGTTTTTTAGAAAAGATAGTGAAAAACATTGATCAAAATAATGAAAATTGATGAAAGCAGGATTTATTTTAAAAATGCATATTTATTTTTAATTTCACAATTCACTAAAAATTTTGAAATCCATGATCTCATTTGATTCTCACATCAACTCTACAAGGCAGGCTTATTACTACTCCTATTTTTACTAAAGAGAAAATAGATTTAAGTGCTCAAGGACACAGGACAACTACAAAATGGGAAAAAAACTCACGCCTAGGTTAGCAGTTAGTGTAATGTATTTTAAAGAGAGCAAGATGTAAAAACAAAGAGACTCAAGAGCTACCCTTAAGTTTTGCTATGAAGAGCAAAATGGGAAATGAGGG
Organism: Vulpes lagopus; assembly: GCF_018345385.1. NCBI lineage: Eukaryota > Metazoa > Chordata > Mammalia > Carnivora > Canidae > Vulpes > Vulpes lagopus. Next base: position 70,071,946 of record NC_054830.1, read on the forward strand.
AAATGAGGCAGTAGCCATAGAGGGATATGGAGACAAGAGAGGGTTTTGTTAAGATGGAGGAAAATGAATATTCTAGAATGGAAAAATCAATTAGGCAGACGAGAAGAGGAAAATACATGGAGTGAGGTCCTTCATGGACGACCAAGTACAGGATATAGAGGAAAAGTAGAGGGATCAGCCTTAGCACCACCCACAACAAAAGGAGGTAGCTCTGGTAGGACTCTGCAAAAATTCTGTCCCAAATTGTTTCTATAGTCAGTTAAAATACAAAATCTCAAAAAAATCTAAAATCTAGGGTTATCAGCTGCAAACAAGGAAATTATATAAAATCTGCCTATGACAGGAGAAGAGTTAATGGGTAAAGTACACTTATCAGGCAGTACAAAGGGCCCAATTAAAGTTAATGTTCATGAATTTTAAGTGAGACAAATCAATGTGGCTGTGTGTTTGTCTTCTAGCTTCACAACTGCAAGCACAAACAAAACTGAATGTAATCACTTTTGGGGTTTTCCAAGCAGAAACAATGAAATGACAGTGGGACCATGTTGTCAAGCACGGTCATGGTTTTCTGTGTATGCCCTCAACCTCATAAAACCATCCAAACAACTATTTGAAGTTAGTACTTTCAGGGGCAGTACTCTCATTTTAAGATGAGGAAAGAGGCACATAATTGGGTAACTTGTTCAAGGTCACAGAGCAAGTACTACAGCCAGGACTGAAACTCAGGCAGCCTGGCTCAAGAGACATGCTATGCTCATCCTTGCAAGAGAGTAATTATAATCACTGACCCTATTTTAGCTGGTCAAGAGTGGAGGCAGTAACATGAAGGGAGGAAAAAACGAAGTATGGATCAAATGAATTATGTCTCATTAGAACTGGAATCAGAGGAAAGGTAAAGCAGAATACTAAAAATAGATTACTGGGAATGGGGGAATAGCTAGTTTTTAGTAATAAGATCTAGTAACCAGTTATGGGACTGAATAATTGAGGTAGAGTAGAAGGAAAGATCACTGGGTGAGAGATTAAGGAATACAAGACCAGAGTATGAGCAAGACTGTCTTTCACAGATACTGAAACTACCAAAGCCATTGACTTTATGCTGGTGGCAAGTTAGTAATCACACTGGCATTCATTTCTTCTTTCTAAAATGCACGCTATTAACGTATTTTCCATAATTCTGGTGTAGCTTTCTTTTTAAAGCAATGTCGTTCACATGCTGTGAACCTCAGAATTGTGATCATTTTACATGGTTTTGACAGAGATAAAGGCAGCTACATCAGGAAAAATGACCATTAAGATAACTAATATATGTCCATAGTTACTATCTACACTTCCCCATCTCCCATTCATTCTTCAACCCAATCAAACATAATATTTGGCTTCACCATTCCACGGAGATTACTTGTCAGGGTCACTAATAACCTCCAAGATGCCAAAACCAAAGGGCATGTCTTTTGAATTCTCAAGCATTAGACACACTTGATCCTTTCTTTTTCCTTGAAACATTTTCTTTTCCTGGATTCTTCTCACCTCAAAGGTTCCTTGACTGACATCTTCACTATTCAATCTCCACATCCAGGCTTCAACTCTAGGCCTCATCCTATTTATTACCTAACAACATTCTCACCATGGTTCTTCAATTCTAATAGCACACAATTAATTACATATAGTGCATAATTTAGGGTTCAATTTTCACAAGACACTGAAAAAAGATTGCTAGATCTCATCTGGTCCAAAGGACTGAAGTCAACCACATATGCTGCCTATTGTCAGGGCTCTATCTCCAACCCAAACTTCTCTCTGGAATTGAGATTCGTAACAAATATCTTTGTCATCTTTACTTGAAAGTAAAAGGCATCTTAAACTTAACTCTTGAGTTCCCACTGCAACCCCAAACCTGCTCCCCTTCCCACCCTCCATGTCTCAGGAAAGACCACAAGTATTCACGCAATTTATACAAAATTTAGGTTTAATCTTCAATTTCTCAATTTTCCCCACTCCACCCCTTCAAAAACCCTCAACTCTACCCTCCCAAATATATCTCAAATCCATCCACTTCTCTTCATATCTGTGCTATTTCCCTAAAGCCTTGTCTGTTTAATAAGACTACTATACAAGCCTAAGTCCCTGCTTTTCCTCTTGCTTATCCTACTATCCATTTTCTATACAGCAGTTAAACTAACCTTTAAGATCATAAAAGAAATTTTTCTGCTCTGCTTAAAATTCCCCAAAGGCTTCCTATTTTACCTCAAAAACCTCCTGCTTATTACAAAGTCCTATAGACTCTGGCCCCTTGCCTAACTCTGATCTATCCCTCTCTTCTCCCTCACCTACTAGATCAGCAATACAACCCTTTTTTGATTCCCAAAACACAGTCTCAAAGGTCTTTTCCTACAGAGATCACTCTTCCTCATCTGAGTACTTATTATTATTCAGATCTCAGTTTAAATGTCACTGTATTCAAAAAGGCCTCAATGACTAGTCAATTTAAAAGTAGCCACCCAGTCATGCACTATCACGTTACCTCACCCTATTTCAATTCTCTACATAGCTCTTAGCATTATCTGATTATTAAAATTTGTTTTTTAATTGATTTATTCCATTGTAATATATGCACTGTAACAGGACAAGATTTTTAGTAAGTACTCAACAAATACTAAATAAAGGAATCAACATTCAAATATTGAGGAATCACTAAAAGAATGTATTCAAATCATTCAAATGAGGTTTATTAAATGCCCTCTATGTGCTAGGTATAGGAAAAGCAAAACTCTGGCAGAAACCATGCCAGATTTCCCAGGGACACTTTCCGTGTAATGTTTTATCGATATGCCAAGAAACCTTAATTTCATCTTTGTAATGGAGTATTTTTTTTTAGAGATGTTATTAATTTATTTTAAAGAGGGAAAAACATCTCAAGGAGACTCCCCATTGAGCATAGAGCCCGACATGGGGCTCCATTTCAGACCCTGAGATCATAACCTGAGCCAAAACCAAGAGTCAGACACCTCAATGGACTGAGTCACCCAGGCGCCCCTGTGATACAATATTTTAATACATTTACTCTTAATGCCTTAATAATCTAGGAACCTTCTATAATAAAGTACTATCTCCTGCACAACTATATTAAAGCACAATAAACCACATTAGGAATAAGTGCTAATAAATGATGGCCAACAAATATATGGAGAGCAACTACTAATAATATTTTACAGCATAATCACAAATATCATACAAATAAATCACAAACCAAAACAATTGTTTACACATTACTGTACCATACACTAAGTGTACTACCTATAGTAACTGGAACTACTGTATCTTTCTAATTCTTTTATCCAAAACTTCCAACATATACACACAGCTTTGATGTCACTTTATGTACTATTATGATCACACTTCAGCTAGTTCATTTAAAGTCTCATCTCAAACATTCTATGTTTTTCCACTTATTGAAAGCACAAAACAGTGACAAGGGTTAGCATATTAAAGAATTAAATCTGAGTATCACATACTCTTCTGTGTCATCATTTTTAGTGATAGAGTAAGACCTGCAATGTTTACAATCATCTCAATTTTTCTTCTTTAATCTACCTGTCCTTAATTAATGGGTTGACGTAACCACAAAACAGAAAACTAATGGACTTTGGATATAAGCTTTATTTAAAGATTTTAGTTTTTAAATTTTTATTATTTTTTTTTAATTTACTTGACCGAGAGAGAGCGCGCAAGCGCGAGCACAAGCAGGAGGACAGTAGGCAGAGGGAGAGGGAGAAGCAGGCTGCCTTGGGGCAAAGAGCCTGACATGGGGCTTGATCCTAGGACTCTGGGGTCATGACCTGAGCCAACAGTAGACGCTCAACCAACTGAGCCACGCAGGCGCCCTGGATATGAGCTTTAAAAAAAAAACCTGTGTATCTCATTTTTATCTAAATGTTGTTCCATCACATCACCAACTTTCAGAATTTTTAGGAATTTTATACAATTAGCAGTCCATTAGACATCTCAGAACTCTACATAAATTAAACTCCTCCTGCTTTTTTTTTTTTTAGTACATTTCTTTAACATAAAACTTCACACAGGGATCCCTGGGTGGTGCAGCGGTTTGGCGCCTGCCTTTGGCCCAGGGCGCGATCCTGGAGACTCGGGATCGAATCCCACATTGGGCTCCCGGTGCATGGAGCCTGCTTCTCCCTCTGCCTATGTCTCTGCCTCTCTCTCTCTGTGACTATCATAAATAAATAAAAATTTAAAAAAGAAAAAAAAAAAACTTCACACAATTAAGAATATTCTCTTTAAGCAACGGTCTTCCCATCCAATCTTCTCATTTTGTTTCTATATTGCTTTAATATTTTATACGAAAAAATACAGTACTATTGTAGTGGTAAAAAGACTTTTGCACTAGTTAACCCTGAAGACAGTGCATGGTAATGGTCAAGTAAATGATACAAAATGGCTAATAGGAGTCACGAAAATTTTGGAAGTTGAAAAAAGGGAAGAGGACTTTCAGCATTCAAAAACTAAAGCAAACACAAACAATTTAAAAACAAATTCCACTGCTTTCCCCACTTTGTACATCTACTCTGTAGCTTTTGAGCGACTAGGTCAATGAGGCTCCAGAAGACCTACCGCATCCCACATGTACCTGTACTCCTGTGCTGCCACTCAAAGACCACTAAACAGATACACGTTAAATGAATCACTCCCAAGATTCCTCTTATCTCAGTCTTTTCTTGCTCATTCATTTTTGCTCCTGCTCATCTCAAGCTCATTAGAGTTTCTATACTGGCCACTTCAAATTGCTTAATTTTCTTTAGTTCCTTCTAGGTAAAAATCAAACAAGGAGAAACGTTTCAGTAGCCAAAATCAAGGTCTCAGAGAGCAAAAACTATTCATTTTATGTGGATCTCCCTACAGGTCTCACTAAAATCCTATTTTCTCCCCTTTATTTTAGAAATATCTAATATCCTTGGTTACTTAGTTTCACAACAAATTAGAAACAAGACACCTAGATTCTTCCCATATTAATATAACTTTCATTGTTTCTTTTCTCACAGGAATTTTACCTAAAATATAAAAAATGGATATTAAAAAAAACACTGTAAACATTTCTGAAATTTCAATCTGTTAAAATGAAATACTACAAGGGGTGCCAGGCTAGCTCAGTGGGTGGAGTGCAGGATTCTTGATCTCAGGGTTGTAAGTTCGATCCCATGCTGGGTGTACACATTACTTAAAAATAAAATCTTAAAAAAAAAAAAAAAAGGAAATCCTACAAGTCATTTTATTTTTTTTCCTACAAGTCATTTTAATGTAAATGCTCCATACCTCACTGATGAAATGTTTTTATTTCTTGCTCCAGACTAACAACTTTAGTTTTTATACTTAGTTACTACAATATATTTAGACAAATAGCAACAAAAAGCTGAAAAAGCCACTCTCTGTAACAATGATCTTTCTGAAAACACACTTTTAGAAGTATATTTATAAATCATTTAGCTCAAGACATTCCTTGGAAATAAACTGGTAAACAGCAAATAGAATTAAGAGTATATCACAAACACAATATTGGCTCTAAGATCGTCAATGCACAACTTGCCTAAAGAGCTATACAAGTATCACAGAAGATTCAGTGGAGCTGTAGAAAGTCACTGCGTAACTTCAGTAAACCCACAGGTATTTACAAAAGCCTCCTTTAGGTTTCAATAATTCTGGAGTTAATTCTGAATGTTATAAACTGGTGAAGTTCCTGTTGCACCGATATTACTGCAAAGAACCAAAGTCAAACAGACTTTTCGTGAAAAGTTTTGTCTGAAAACACTAATCATGACAGCTGTGCTTTAACTTTCATCCTTTAGCTTATTAGTACACCCTCAGTAATAAAGAAAAATCCAACATCATGTTAGTAACATCAATCTACGGCTGTTGTCAATTCTGAGGACACTGAAAAGCTTCTCATTTATCACTACTAACTCCTGCACCTTTAAGAACTTATCATAAAGCATACTTTTACACATTCTTGCAGTAGAATTATTCCATGCCAGAGTTCCAAAAAAGATTGGGAACTACGTTTTCTTAAGTAACTGAAGATGCACAAAACTTCAAATTAAATGAGACAGGTAAAACCTAACACTATACCCTCACCCAAAGAGTACATACAGTGTTCCTTAAGGACTGATTTCATTTACTGGCCACCAATTAAATACCATTTAACCCTCCCATCTCTGAAAGGCAGGTAGGTAACAAGTTACAGAGGCACAAATGCAACTGGTCTAGTGAACACCAGGACCCTTGATCTCCACCCAAAACACAATCAACTATCTCTTCTAAAATACAGACGGGCAGAAAAGAGCTGGTTTAAACTTAACACGACAATCTTAACGGTGTACAGAACCACAATCCCAAAACAAAAGCAGATTTACACGGGCGGCCCACAGAGATTCTCGGCATGACGTCGTACTGACTTCCACACAGTGGCCTTTTTGCAGTCACAACTACACAAGATGGCATTAAAAGTCCACCACGTGGACTTCGGAGGTCTTCGAGGGTTTCCCTGCGGACGACATTCCAAGTTTTTATTTCCCCCCCTTTTTTTTTCCCCCTCCCCTAAAATGTTACCATTCGGGGGCTGGAGAAAGAAAGAAAAAAAAAAAAAGAGTGCAGGGTTTCCAGTGCCCGACGTTGACGAGACTTCTAACACGGGTGGTTATTATCACTCGGGAGTTGAGTGTGAGCCTGGATTCGAAGGGCTCTAGCACGCGCACACACGCGCACACACGCGTCTTCACCACCAAGGAGGCCTGGAAAAGTGCGATCTGCGTGTGGGTGTGGGCTCGGTGGCGGGAGAACTGCGGCTCACGCGCGCGGGCCAAGAGGCTCTCTCTATGCGAATCAGAGGGTCACCGGTGGTGGGGAGCAGGGCGGGGGGAGGGGGCACAGGACCGATTCCCCGCCCCTGCTCTCCACTCCCCTGTCCCCGCGCGGCCGACGGACCCCGTATCTCTAGCTCGCAGCTCCTGCCGCCGGCTGCCACCTCCCAGACCTTCGCGCCCTCACCGGGGCCACGCAGGGCTGGGGGACGGCGCGTAGCACGTCGGGCGGCTCGGCTCGGGCCGCGCACCTCAGGCCCCGACAGGCCGACTGCACCCCCACCCCCACCCCCACCCCCGAGGCGGCCCCGCCCCCCCCGCCCCCGGGCGCCCAGGCCCAGGCCCTCGGTGCCCCGCGGCCGTGCGCCCCACAAAGCCGGCGGCCGACTCCGAGGCCCCGGCGGGCCGCACGCCGCGGGGAGCCGGGCCCGAGCGCCTCGCGCGCCCCCGCCCCCCCCCGGGCCCCTCGCCGCTCGCACCGTCTCGTCAGGGTCGATGTCGATCTTGAAGGTCTGCTGCTGGAGGGTCTTGAGCGTGACCAGCATGGTGCCGGCGCGCAGCTGGGCCGCCGGGCCTGCTCCGGGCGCGGGCCGCTGGGCGGGGTCTGTGGCCTGGCGGGGCCCCGGGGTCGCTCCTCGCGCTCCCCGAGGAAGGCGGTGGGGGTGGGGAGGGGGGGAGGGGGCTTGTCACCTCCGCCCCGCCGAGCGGCCTCTCCCCCGGCCCCGCGCCCGGGCCGCGCCGCTCCCTCCGCGACTGCCGCCTTCCCCGCGAGCGCGGGCCGCCGTGCTTCCTCACGCGCCGCGCGCCGGCCACCGAGTCCGCGGGACGCACGAGCGGGCTGTGCGAGCCGAGCAGAGAGAGAATCCGCTACCTCACCACAGGCCGGCGGCCGCCATCAACGTGACTCGCCGAGACGCGCCCCCTCCCCCACCCGAAAAAAAAAAATCTGGGGGCGGGGGGGTGGGGGGAATGGGGGCCGGGCCGACCAAGCGCGCAGGCGCAGGGTGCGGCGAGGCGGTGCGCAGGCGCGGCGGAGAACCCCGCCCCGGAAGTGGGGCGGGGCGGACCGCGGCTCTGGAATGCCGGCGGCCTGGGGCCGGCCGTGCGCAGGCGCAGTCCGGGGGGCGTCGCGAGGGCTCGGGGCTTCCTGGCGGCGTCTGCGCCCCGGGCGCGCTCCCGCCCGCCGCGGCGCTCCGCCTACGTCCAGGCTCCTCCCGGCTGCCGGAGTTGCGCAATCCGTAGCCGGGGAAGCGCTACGTGGAGACCGCGCTAAGTGGAAGCCGGAGTCTGGAGGTGGGGAGCTGGAGGGCGGTAGGTTGGGGCGGGGTTTAGGCGGAAGGCTCCGGGCTGCGCGGTGCCGGGCCGGCGGGCTGGCGGGGCGCTGGCCGCGCGGACGGGCCTCGGTGGTGGCGACTGTGATGCCCGGGCCCCGGGCCTGCAGACCCCCGGCGCCCGACCGCCCGGGCGCACCGCGGGCCTAGGCAGGAGCACGGATGCAGGAGGTCACGCTCTCGCGCTGCCCCGTGGACAGAACTGCCCGCCGGCTCCTGTCCCCCGAGAAGTAGAAGGTCACGGTTGTAGCGACTGGATGCACAGCCCCCGCCTCTGCGCGCATCTCCTCCCGCCTGCCCCGGGCGCCCGGGGCTGCAGGTGGGGCCCAGGCCCTTGCCCCCGCCCGAGGGGCCTGCCTTTGCACTCGCTGTGCCGGCTCCCGGGTCCTCCGGGCCCGCAGGCCTGGGGGCTCACTGTCTCGCCTCCTTCAGATCTTGGCTCTAAAGGGCACTTGCTCCGTGAAGTCGGCCCCGACCCTCGGCTTAGTAAACCCGCAGCTTGCTCAGCTCCGTTAGCTCCGTAGCATTTACCATCTTCTAGTTACCGCATAATATGCATAGTTATTTGCCATCTCTCTGTTCTTTCTTTTTTTAAAAAAAGATTTTAGTTATTTATGAGATACAGAGAGGCAGAGGGAGCAGCAGGCTCTCTGCGGGGAGCCGGATGTGGGGCTCGGTCCCAGGACCATCCCCTCCTCTCCGGGATCACGGCCTGAGCTGAAGGCAGATGCACAACCGCTGAGCCACCCAGGGGCCCCAAATCCAGAATTTTAACCCAAAGCACAATGACTCCAGATGCATGTGCTCCCAGGTGCTGGGCTGTTCTGCCTCTTAATAAGGTACCATGTGGCACATTTGACATAAGGTGGGTCCAGTATAAAGGAACGTGACAGTTAGATCACTACCCACGTGACCAATCGCAAACTGCGGCTCTGTGCCATCACCCTGATACAGTGTCACTGCTTCGTTTCTCCCGGATTTAAGAGCTCAGATATAATTTTTCCATGGGTCGTTCCTGACCAACTTCCCTCTCCACTAACCTGGCATTTCCCCTTTCACTGCGCCCCTATGTCCCTGTATTGTAATTGTCTAATCCTCTGTCTTCTGTATTCCTTTACGTCTACTGTTAGTCACCGCATGATCTCATCTTGTCTTTGGTTTTGAAATACCTCCAGCCTGGACCTGTCCCCTTAGCTGTAGACAGAGTTAGCCGGTTGCCTACACTGTAGCTTCACTTAGAGCATATCCAGCATCTGAAGCCTGTCACAGCCCAACAGAACCAGTTTTCTCTGGACCTCTCTTCCCCATGAAACCTGTCCCTCTACCATCACCACCCCTCCCTCCCCCACCTTTTAGTTCATGGCACCACCATCTACCCAGGTGTTCAGCCCAAGCATCCATTCAGCATCCCTGGTAAATTTTTCCTTTTCCTAGTTCCTCACCTACCACATGTAACCCATTATCAAGTCCTGTCAACTTTATTCTCCAGATTATATTCCAAATTCAGCCATTTTCACCATTTCTAATTATCTAACCCTAGGCTAATTGATCCATCGGTATCCTGCACCTGCCTCTCAACTGGTGTCTCTGCTTCTTTTCTCCCAGCAGCCTCCCCAGCAGGCAGAGTAGTCTTTTTCAACCTATGATGTGACCTATCATGTGACATGATAAATCAAATCATGTCACATCTATTCTTAACACCTAATTACGCTTAAGAATACAGTTCAAACTCTTTACCTGGCTTTGAAGAGGTCACATGATCTGACTCCTGCCAAATTCTCTGGCTTCATCTTTTGTCTTCTCTCTCCCTTTCATTCACTGTCATCCCTCTGTACCTCATTTCCTTTTTTTTTTTTTTTAAGATTTTATTTATTCATGAGAGACATAGAGAGAGGCAGAGACATAGAGAGAGAAGCAGGCTCCATGCAGGGAGCCCGATGTAGGACTTGATCCTGGGACTCCATCCTGGGACTCCAGATCACGTCCTGGACCAAAGGCAGGTGCTTAGCCACTGAGCCACCCAGGCCGTCCTCCTCACTTCCTTTCATGCCTCAAACAGGCTAAGCTGGTTCTAACCTCTGGGACTTTGCAATTGAGGTTACATCAGCTTAAAACTCTGTCTTTCTGCATCTTTGAATAGCTAACACCTTTTCATCATTCTGATCCCAGGTCACATTTTGTTCCCTTTGGACTTTTTCAACAAGTGCAATGATAATACATATTAACTGTTTAGGTGAGGCACTATCCACTTTATGTGGATGATCTCATTTGAATCCCCACAAAACTCCGTAAGATAGGTACAAGATCATCTTGGCTTAAATTTTTTCATGGATCTACTTGAAATTATTATTTTTCAACTTGCTTATGGTCTATTTCACATTACTACTCACTTCCCATGTCTACTTTTTGGACAGAGGAACTCACTTGCGTTATTCACAGCTCTTTCCCAAGCACCTCGGTCAGTGCCTGGAACGCAGGTGCTCAGTGGTTTATGTTGACCGAATCCCAACTCAGCTGTAAGCTCCATGAAGCCAGGTGTTGTGTCAGTCTTGTTAAGAATGGCATCTTTAGAGTGTGAATGCTCAATATATTTTGGCTGAAAAAATGGTGAAGTTACTTTAATCAAAATTAATTTAGTTGAAATTTAAGCAGTTCTAAGAAACTTAATCTGAAACCGTTTTATAATTTATTATGGTTTGATTATAAATATATTAGAATTTATTAGAATTCATTTTTATTACAATATTAAATATATTTATTATACCTTTATTATACTTATTTGTTATAATAAACCTTTCCTGCTACAACTGCTATTATCTAGCACAGAAAAAGGGAGGTGAGAGATGCCTTTTCATATTTTAGTGTATATTTTTAAAAATACCTTTTGCTCATAGGAAAATAATCAGCATAGAAAGGGGTTCATTGAAAATAAATCCCCTTGTCCCCTTCCTAGAAATAATCATTGTTTTGAATGTCTTTAGACATCTTCTAGATATATACTAGAATATATCCTCCCAGATAGTTGTGGCAACGGTAGATTTTTTTTTTTTTTAAGATTTATTTATTTATTCATGAAAGACACATAGAGAGGCAGAGACACAGGCAGAGGGAGAAGCAGGCTCCCCACAGGAAGTCCGATGTGAAACTTGATCCTGGATCCCAGGATCAGGCCCTGAGCCAAAGGCAGACACTCAACCCCTGAGCCACCCAGGCATCCCAAGCAACAGTAGATTTTAAATGCCAATTGAAAGATTCACCTGACACACTTTTTAAAGTACAGTATTTAGATAAAAAGTTGTTTTTTGTTTTCTTTTAATTTCTGAAAAAACTATATATAGATAGATATAGCCAGATATAACCAATAGCTCAGGTTGGGCAGGCTATATGCCTCCTTGTTAGATGTAGTTGCCTTTACCTAGAGTCCCACAGTTTATATAACAGATGATGGGACTCCACCCCCCCCCTCCCTAACCCTCCCGATACAAAGGCCACTGAGATGAGAATGCTTGTGAGCAAGGCCTTGTAGGATAGGCCTTGGGCTTCTCCAAGAGCTATTAGGCCAAGATAAAAAGATGGTGGGAGTTGTTGATTCCAAATACTTGGGAACAAGCCAGGTAATTTTTCTTGCATTTTTGGAAATCAGTCAAATGATTTCAGGGAAGAAAGTGAGCAAGCCAAGATGCCGCAACTGCTGACTTAGAAAATACTAGGGCAAAAATGCCAGAATTCAAGCCATTCATTCAACAAATCATTACTGAGGCTCTCCATGCCAGGAACAGTTCTGGATGCTGGGGATACAATAGGGATCAAAACAAAGTCCCTGTGGAGTTTATATTCTCGTGGGATAGTAGATAAATTGATAATGAACTAAAAAGCAAAGATATTTTTAATCTATGAGGTGATAAGTGCTGTTTTTTAAAAAAGCACATGAAGAGCATCAGCAGTGCTCAGAAAAAATAGAGTTGGTACAGAGAATGTGCCAGATATTCTTCATTCTTTTCCCCATCATTCTTCCCTCTTCATTGCCCAGCAGTTGGTTGTAAGGAGGCTGACCTATGAACTACCACGACTGGCTTCCTGGGGAATCCCTGCAGGAGATAGGTGTGAGCAAAGAGAGTGAAGTTAGGAATTTATTCTTTTGGTTGGTAGTGCTCTTGCTGCAAGGCTGTACGGTGCTCCTCCAGGGGGCAGAAATATACCCAGTGGGTCACTGGGGGTGGCAGATGGGACCCCTCCTGCTTTCCTGCCTTGGTTCCTGGGCCCAACTGGTCTTCCTACTGGGAACAGAATGCCCTATAGGGTTCTCTGATTTCGTGTGTAGATTGCATCCTGGAGAATGAAATCCTCCTGCATAGTATTGCCTCTGAGATGGTACTTTAGCTGTATGATCAACCAGCCATTCCATTGCTCTCTCAGTTTGGTTCTTCTGGAGAGGGTGGTATATGAGAAGATCATGCGATCACTCCCAAACCTCCAGTGTGAAGTGGGTCCTTTGACTGGATGCTATGATGGGTGGGGTTCCACGTCTGTGGATCAGGTGCTCTGTAAACTCCCGTATGGTGATATAGGCTAAAGCTCTGCTGGCAGGAAATGTAACCTACCCCAAGAATAAATGTTCATTCTCATGAGAATAAATTGGTCCTCCAGTATGCAAATGGCCCAATTGCAAGTCAACTTCCCACCAAGTGACAGTTGATCCTTCAAAGAACAGTACCACACTGAGAATTCAATACCGGTCTCTCTGTCTGTCTCTTGACAGTTTGGGTATTCAGAGGTGATTATTGTTAGATCAGCCTTCCTGAGAGTTCATGCCAAGAGACCATGCCTAGTCTCCATCTCTGCCACCATGGTCACTCCATTCATGTGCCCATCATATTTCTACTCTTGCATCTTTAAAGTCTATTCTAAATAAAATAGCCAGATCCATTCATTTACACTGCAAAAGCTCCCCGCCTCAATCAGTAAAATCCCATCTTTACAATGCCCTTCCTCCTGTTTATTACTTTCCTGACATTGTTAGCTACACATTTCCTCCAGTTCACTGTGTTTCAGTTGCACTGGCCTCCTTACTGTCTGTTGAACTGGCCAGGTCCACTCTCCACCACCGCTCCCCCTACCCCCACCCCACCAAGGATCTTTTGTCTTCCTGAAGCACTCTTCTGTAGATAGTTAAATCCTCTCCTTCACTTCCTCCATCAAATCTTTGTTTGAATTTCACCTTCTCAGTGAAACCTACCCCGACTCCTTTATCATCCTCCTTAGTATCATAAAATACCCCGCACTTCCCCATCTTGCAGTCTCCATGCCCCTTACCCTGCTTTCCTTTTGTCCCCTATTAAACTTACTGTTTTCTAACATGCTACTTTCTTTATTTATCTGTTGTGTTTCATGTGTAGTATCTGTCTCCCCTGCTAGAAGACAGGGCTCTTTGTCTACTTCGCCCCCTCACATACTTTAAGCACCAGGAAAAGTGCCTGGAAACAGAAACAGAACTAAGTTAATAATGAAAGGAAAAGTGAGCCACCCATGAATAAAAGCAAACTAAAACAAGGTGATACTTTGTGTTAAAATTGACAGTTAAGACTCTGTAACCTCCAGAAATATCCAAAAGTGTATGGGAAAGATATTTCCATAGTTTGCTAGTGAGTTTACAACCTTTTGGGAAGCCATTTAGCAATACAGCTGGTTCTTCACTTCTCAGATTTCAGTTCTCCTATACACTACATGAATATTTCCAAAACTACTTAACTCAGCCTTACTAGCTAACTATGACTTGAAAAGTTGATTTAATGGTGTAGTCAAGCCAGCCAGTGGGGCAAAGGCCTGGCATTCACATGTTTTATGTTTAAACAGTATCATTTACACAACCCCAACATTCCTTTTTCTCATTTGAACTGATTTTCTCATTAGTTTTGCAAGACTAGAAAAACTGTTAGCAATAAATTGTGAAATAGATCTTTCGCTAAAGTTCAATATGTTTAAACAGTTTTGGTTCTTTTGTTTTCTCGTTTTTCCCAGCTCAACTTTCTGTTTCTCATTCAATAGGCTTTTTCATTTCCAGCTATAGTTGATTTTAATTCATGATTTATGTCAAGTATACCTAACTTGTCTTTGGGGCTAAAAACCAGAGCTGGTTTTTTGTTGAAGTCATGTTTATTTGTTAATTAGTTTATTATCATTTATCCTCTAGTATTCATTGGAAAGCAATTATATGCCGGGCCCTACCTAGGTCAGGCTGTGTCTGCCCTCAGGAGGTTACTAGGAGAAACAAGTAACAGTGTGACGTCCTGGCATTGGAGCAGGCTCCAGGAAGGCAGTGAGGCTTGATTAACTCTGGGTCAGGTGGGAGCTGGACACAGGGACTCAGCATCTTTTCAACTCTATCTCTCTTCTACAGCTGGTTATCTAATCTATGTATTGGCCAAAATTCTGCAAATTGCATTAGAATGTTATCTTGTCATAAAGGAAACTGAATAAATTAATACAACCCTGAGCTTTTCTGAAGAAAATTTATTTAGAGCATTTAAAAAACATGTTTTTTAAGTTTAAGTGGAAAGTGTGGGTTCCTTTTTCATGGACCCATGTTTATTATTTCTGGTTTTGCAATATATGCCTGCTTATGTTTTGCAGACTTGTTGCACTATATATTAATTAGGAAGAGCCCCAGGACCCAAAGTGTTTGAAGTTTAGATAGTAATTGTCCCACTGATACATCTTTTCTTGTGTACTTATTGTGACATGAAATTGGTTTTATAGTTTCTACCTTACATATAACCTAGTTATATATATAATTGTATGTAGATATATATGTAATTATATAAAATTAATAGAATTGACTACATGAAGATTTCATGACCTCATCATGTAAGAACAAAGTAAACAGAATAACAAGCATGCAACCAACTGGAAAATATTTCCAACATGTGACAAATTTAATATTCTTAACATATAAATTACTCACAAATTGGAAAGAAAACCATTATGATCTAATTAAGCAGAAGCATAAAAGGGTTATACAGAAAATTCATGGAAAAAGTACAATTAGTAATGCTTATTATGTGCCCAGGTGTTTTATTACTTGCTTAATAGATTGACTTTTAACCCTGATGTCAATTGTGAGATGTCTCTGATCAAGTTACTTAATCTTCTTGTGCTTCATTTTCCCTCTTCTATGTACTTGTCTAGGAATTTTTCTGTGAAAGATGTAAAGAAGTGAAGTTGCTGAGTTGTATAAATTGTATGTTTTAAATTTAATAAATCCTACCAAAATTCTATCTACATTTTCACGTCAACATACATTCCTATGAACACTGTTTGAGATGACCAATTTCCCCGGCCCCAAGACAACACTTAACAGGCTCTATAATTCCTTTTTGGCCATTGTGGTGAGCAAATCACTTCTGTCTTTCAAGAATTCAACTCCTGCTGAGCATCTTTTCATGTGCTTCATGGCCATTTGTGTATCCTCTTTGGAGAAAGGTCTATTCAATTCCTTTGCCCATTTTTAAATTGGAGTATTTTTTGTTGTTGAATTCTAGGTGTTCTCTATATATTCTTTTTTTTTTAAAAAAAAAGATTTTATTTACTTATTCATGAGAGACAGACAGATACAGAGACAGAGAGAGAGAGAGAGGCAGAGACACAGGCAGAGGGAGAAGCAGGCTTCATGCAGGGAGCCTGACATGGGACTTGATCCGGGGTCTCCAGGATCAGGCCCTGGGCTGAAGGCAGACACTAAACCGCTGAGCCACCCAGGTTGCCCCTGTTCTCTCTATATATTCTGATTGTTAATCCTTTATCAGATATATAATCTTGAAATATTTTCTCCTATTCTGTGAGTTGCCTTTTAGTTATATTAATAGTATCTGTCTTAGTCTTATTTGGGCCACAATAACAAATACTGTAAATGGGATAGTTTATAAAGAAAATAAATTTATTTCCCATAGTTCTGGAGGCTGAGGAGTCCAAGATCAAGGTACTGGAAGATTCAGTGCATGGTTAGAGCTTACTTCCTGGTTCATAGATGGCAGTCTTCACTGTGTCTTCACATGGTGGAAGGGATGAGAGCTCTCTCTGGAGTCCCTTATAAGGCCTGTAATCTCATTCAAGAGGGCTCTTCCCTGATGCCCTAATCACCACTCAGAGGCCCCACCTCCTCATGCCATCACCTTAGGGGTTCAGATTTCCACCTGTGAGTTTTAAGGGGACACGGACATTAAGAACATGGTAGTATACTTTGATGCACAAAGCTGTTTAATCTTCATGAAGTCCAATCTGTTTTTCCTTTTGTAGCCTGTGCCTTTGGTGTCATGTCCAAGAAAGCATTGTCATATCCAATGTCATGAAGGTTTCCCTATGTTTTCTTCCAAAAGTTTTATAGTTTTAGATCTTAAGTTTAGGTCTTTGATGCATTTTGAATCAAATTTGTATATGGTGTTATGGAGGGGCCAATTTCCTTCTTTTGCATGTGGATACTAGATGTTCATTTTTATTACATTTGATAATTTTCCATTATTGCAAAACCCCTTGAAGAGCACTGTCTTATAATCCTTTATATCTCTTATAGTACCATGCATTTAACATGAGCTCAGTGCACTTTAAAAAAATAAATGCCTCGTGGCTGCTGACTATTGAATTGAGAATATTACTCTGCACCTTATTTGTGGGACCAGCTCATAATAGGCATTTAAAAATGTTTATTGAATTATGGAATTGAATACATACTTATTCTAAGGGATTTCATTGTCAAAGAAAAAAAATTTTCAATTAAGTGATATTGAGAGGATTGGAGAATGAGAATTTTTGTAAATGTCATATTACACAATAAATATATATTAAGAGAATGATATAAATACCTCAAAATGATGTAAATAGCCAGTTTCAAAGCACATACTCAACTTCTACTTTGAAGATGGTGAATTAAAACAAAGAATTTGCTATTTTTTTCTCTCCTCCAAATCTTTTAGAAATAATCCAATTAAAAGAAAAGCCATAAGAACTCTGGAAAACCAAAAAGGGTGATGTAATTGTTACACAAAAATGTTCCCAGGGAGCAAGGCTTGTTGGCACCTCACATCCTTGTATAGTCACCTCCCACACTGAAGCTGGACTTTAACTAGTAGATCAGTGAGAGTGATGCTGTACCATTTGGATCTAAGTTGTTAAAAGTCCTGTCAACTTCCTCTTTCACACTTATAGGGAAGGAAAACAGCTTTTTTCCTCTATCCATCTTAACTTCCATCGGCTGGAGCCCTGCAGATTAGACTCACTAAAGACAGATTAACAGGAGAAAAATGGAAGATGTTAATTTTATTAACACCTGCATTGCTTATATACATAGGAGAACTCAGTGATGAGTAACTCAAAGAGGTGGTTAGAATTTGGGCTTATATAGCGTCTTAGCAAAACACAATAAATTCGTAGAGAAGTGACAAGATAAAGGAAAAAAGTTGTAGGCTTCTTAAGGTGGGAAGGTCAATATTTGGGGAAAACTAATGGAGTAAGGTTTGTTTGTGCAGGTCCATTTCAGTGTTGGCTTTCTGGTGTGGTTTTTTTTTTTTTTTTTTCTTTTCATAGCTATAAAACTTCTCTGGGAGAGGGGAGTTATGGCGGTCCTCATTTCTCAGAAATTCCTGCTTTTAGTCAGATAAGGAAGGCTCTGGGTAGACTTCTTTCTGCATCTGTCAATTCCCATTTGCCTCCAGCTCAAAATAATCCTTATGCCAAAGTGGCATATTTTGGGGTGGCATATTCTGGTCCCCTACACACTCTTGGAAGCTGGCAGTATGTGAAAAGGTCTTTAAGACTTTTTATGATTTTTGCCATAATAACTCTATTTCTAGGTATTATTCCTCAGGAAATATTCAGAAATATGAACTCTTCTTTACAAGTAATATTTACATATCATTGCGAATTATAATAAAAATTTGAAGGTGGAAGTAGCCCTACTGTTGAATGCTAGAAGAATGGTTCAACAAATTATGTTGTATACATTTGGTAAAATTGCTTAGTCATTGAAAATCATGATTTTGGAGCATATTTACTGACAATGAAGTGACTCATTCATTTATTCATTCATTCTGCAAATATGTGTGAATAATGTGTTCAGGCACTATTACAGATACTGGGTTTTCATAGTGAACAGAACTCTCTTATGGAACAGCTATTCCTCTGGAATAGTCATTTAGGAGAGGACAGAAAATAAATAGGCAAACAAATATGTAAGGTGGTGATAAATACTAAGAAAAAATCAGAGGAGAGCTACTACTGTTAAAAATGATATAATGACGCAATGCTAGGAGATATTTATATTGTAGATCCCAGTTTTAAAGAAATGAACAATCATTACTACCTCAATAAATACATGTATGTGAAGACAGAATAATGACTTGAAAAAAATTAAAATATTTACAGTGTTTAGCCCAGAGTAGTAGAATAACTAGCAGTTTTTGTATATGTTCCCACTTTCCAAAATGTCAATAATGAGCATTTACTTAGGATCAGAAAACTACAACACAAATCATTGAAAAATTCATAGAATTAAGTTTAAAATGAAAATACTAATTTACACATGTTTGTTATTAAATTTAATTGCTAAAAGAACATGACATTTGCAGGACACATAAAATGTACAGCATGAAGTGGACCCTAATTTATAGTATGAACTTTGAGTGATAATAATGTGTCAGTGTTGTATCATTGAACATAACAAATGTACAGCCATGCTCATAGAGGGAAAAGTTGTGTTAGAGTGGAGGATAGGGGGTATATGGGAATTCTCTGTACTTGCTACTTAATTTTGTTGTGAATTGAAACTGCTGTAAAAAAATGAAGTTTATTTTTAAAAGATTTATTAGAGAGAGAGAGAGTGCATGTGTGCACATGCATGAATTGAGGGAGGGACAGAGGGATAGGTAGAAAAACCCATGTAGACTCCCCACTGAACACAAAGCCCAATATGGGCTCTGTCTCACGACACATGAGATCATGACCTGAACTGAAATCAGGAGTCAGATGCTTAACCAACTGAGGCACGCATGTGCCCCCAAAATAAAGTTTATTAATTTGAAAGAGACAGAGAGAGAGAGAGAGAGAGAGAGAGAGAGAACATAGCAGCCATAATGATGTCATGTCAGGCATAGAATTTCTTTGAAGAGGAAATTTTGGAAATCCTCTTTATCTCAGTAAATTTGGTGCAAATCACATTTCTCTTCCTCACAATTCCAGAAGCACAGTTTTTCAGTATCACATGGTAAGCACATTCATTTATAAGGGGCAAACCAATATTTACCAAGCTCATCAAACTGAGATACAAAACCACTGCCTATTTATTATTTAGAATGAGAAAGAGTGCTGTCACGCCAGCTGGGATACGTGTGTTGGTATAAGCAACAACTTTTCTGTGTAGGTATGGAAAAATGCTTTATTATCAGAAGATTGGCTGGAGAACCTGAAATTAGAGGAAGTAGTAGCTACTTTTATGATTTGGTTATCAAATGAAGTGTTTCTTAAAGTGTAGGTCCATGGACTTCCTGCATCAAACTCACCAAGCGTGTTGATTAAAGGCATATTCCTAGACACTAAGCTAGATTTACCTTACCAGAATCTCTAGGTATGGACCCAGAAACTGCATTTTTTAATACAAGTTTTATTTATTTATTCGAGAGAGACAGAGAGAGAGAGAGGCAGAGACACAGGCAGAGGGAGAAGCAGGCTCCATGCAGGGAACCCGATGTGGGACTCAATCCCGGATCTCCAGGATCATACCCTGGGCCAAAGGCAGCGCTAAACTGCTAAGCCACCAGGGCTGCCTGAAACTGCATTTTTAACAAGCATCCAAGGTGGTATTAATGTATTAATGTGCATGAAAGTTTGTAAACCACTGGTACTTGGATAAAAGGTAACGATGCCCTTTCTCTGCAATATGGAAGACATTGCTGATGAGAAATTAACAACTTGAGGGTGTTGATGGGACATACTTTTCTCTAAATCTACTCTGAGAACATGGCTAATTTCAAACTCTGAGCCTCTGCTTTTCTCTTAATTCCTTGACTCTGTAACTTCATTTAATTACTGTCAAGTTATCATAGAAAATCATTCCTTTTTCTCTTCATATCACTGCCCAGAGTTATAATATTCTTTTATGTATTCTATAAGAGGGGTGATTGCATACAATGACCAGTGGCAGTTTGGTGAGTTTTGACAAAAGTGTATATCCATGTAATGAAATTCCAGTTGAAAAGTAGAGTATGCCATCTTCCTAGGAAGTTCACTTGGGTCCCTTTCCATTTTATCCCTGCCCCATCTATCCTGGCAATCACTAGTGATTTATATCCACACAGATCAGTTTGGCCTATTCTGAACTTCATAAAGTGATGTATTGATTTTGGGATAACCCCATAGTTGTTATAAAAGTTGGCACCATTTTTCCAAGTTCTTTCAAGAGAAACTGCTCTAGACAATTCTTAAGAAACTCCAACGTATTTCAGTTTTCATTGGTAAAGGTGGAATACCTTAATTAAGATTTCTTTGCCTAGAGATGCATACAGGATCCTGCTGAGAACTTTAGAAACTATCTTTCTGTAGTCAGTTAAGCCTTCAGTTAAAACCAGCTTTAATGTATCCAGCTTTAAAATTCTAATGGTAAAAGAGAGAATGCAATTGGAAGAAATTTTTCTGACCCAAAAGAATGATATGCAGCTTCTGCAAGAATTCGAAGATCAACTTGTTGAAATACCATGAGTAGCACTTAGTAAGAAGAAAGTTTGGAGATAGGCAGATATAAACCAGTTGATCCTCACACCGTGGACCACCACCAAGTCTGGTCCCCGATTGGAGTCCAAAAGGAATCAGTAACATTTTCTCCAAACTTGGGTTCCACTATACTCTTACACACTTTTGTGTTTTCAGCCCCACACTCGCAGTCCTTATCAGAGCCTAAAGGAATATGACATCGTTTAAGAAATAGTACATCCTTTCTACCATCCATTATCATAATTCCCTCAGTTCCATAACACTTTCTCTGGTCCTTATCACTTTTGCATGCTTTGATTCTGCCAGGATTTTAACATTTCTGCTACTATTTGCGTGGTTCCATGTCCCTCTTGTAGAATTGTCATTTACCTCCAGCCTTCTGAATGTTCATTCTCTATCCTAGCTTAAAGAGCTCTGTGTCATCACTTTAATTTTTTTAAGAATTTCTACACTATCTCCCCACCTTTTATTCCTCACTGGAGTTGCCCAAGGTCATATTTCTGACACTTCCTGATTTTGTCTTCTTTTGGAAACTTGTGGATTTGTGCCTATGTTAAAAAAAATGTTGAAGTTTAGCTTCCAAAAGTCCTCTGTACACATCTTATCCAACTCAATCTTGCCCTGCTTTGTGTTTTTTTTTTTTTTTAAAGATTTTATTTATTTATTCATGAGAGACACAGGGAGAGAGAGAGAGAGAGGCCGAGGGAGAAGCAGGCTCCATGCAGGGAGAGCCCAACATGAGACTTGATCCCAAGTCTCCAGAATCACACCCTGGGCTGAAGGTGGTGCTAAACCGCTGAGCCACCCGGGCTGCCCATCCTTGCCCTGCTTTGAAGATGATGTGGCCATGTTCTTCCACGTCCCCGTCCCTTCCACCCCGAAGAAGGGCTTCTTCCCATTGGTTGAAATCAGAGCACAATTATTTCTATTACTTCCTCTGCCCTGTAGGACATGAAATTGTTAGGCAAGTGAAAAACTGCTTTTATCTGAATGAAGTATCCAAATGCTATCTGCATTGTGTCTCGCTCTGCCGATTTTGTGGCTTTCCTCCATGTGGCTCAGCTCTGCTTCCATGAAAACATCGCTTCTGTTCTTCTCTTCTTTCATCTTGATCCAAGTGTTCAGAGCGTCCTCTGAATCTATTGTTATCACAGCCTACAGTGCTGTTCCATCTCCTTCCAACAGGTTTTTGTGCACAGCACACCCTTCCATCACTGTGTTCCCATGGATCTGTTCCATCTTGCCAACTCTCAGTGGTATCTGTGAGGTCTTGTTTGTCACCCTGTGCTAAATATCAAAGTTGCTGTGCTGCTTATGTTCTATGCATGATATCTGGACATCTGCTGCCTACGTTTTCTTTCTGATGTTCTTCCGATTGTTTTCTTATTGAATCACTCGGCACCTCCCTCACTGTTGAAATTCTTCCCAGGCCCTCCTTAATGTCATTCATGGAAACCCATTTCAGTTTAATCTAGGTGTTTTTCTCTCCCTTCCCATCTGTTTTCCATTTACAGCCCCTTTGGCCAGAGGAGTTGGTCTCTGACTAAACACATTCTTTTCAGTCTTTGAAAAATTCTCTTCATTCCTAGTCAAATAGCCGTCATTCCTACATTTGAAGCTATGGCCCTGAAATAAAAATTTGTACGAAGTGTGTACCTAGTGGTTCACTTTTCATATCATATTTTTGTTCTAAACATTTGTGCCATTAAGTCTTTTATGTCCCAAATTTCACATCATCTTGAAATGCTCCCATACTCCATTTTGATGGCCTTTCATTTCTCTGTAACTTGGCAGGTGATACCTTTGACCAGCCTCAGCAGGCTTTGCCATGTGCTAGATTTATACTCCATGAAGATAACACCCCTTCCTGCATGACTTGACTGTGTCAATTCAGACATTACCATATCCCTTAAAAGGGGATCCCCAAGTCCCAGTACTTGACTTTTTCTCCATTTCTTTACCATTTCATGTTTCTTTTTCCTTTGTAGGAAAGCATTATTAAGTGGTATAGTAGAAAGGAATTTTGCTCTGCTGCTTGTTACTTGGTAGCTAAAGAGGACCAATAAGTGAACTCTACAAGCCTCAGCTTCTTCCTCCTTCAAGTAGGGATTGAATATTGACCTTACAGAGTTATTGTGATGACTTAATAAGGTACTATGTATGAAACCACTATGTAAGCTAAAAGTAGCATAAACATAGGTTTTAAGAATAATCATTGGATTATTTAGTTTTCCTCCACCCTGTAGAGCACATGGAGCATGCATGAGAAGTTGCTCAACATTTGCCCCAACCCCATATTAATTCATTTATTGAGTGCCTCCTGGAAGCCAGATCCTCTGTAATGAGAAACAAGGCATGTACACAAAACTTGATGGTGGAGTACTTGGCCAGGAAGAAATTGAATTTGGGAACATTTCCTTCACCAGAAGAATAAAATGGGCATGTGGGAACCTGTATGCTTCCTATAATCATTTATGTCATGCCTTGTTCTTTGGATTTTAACATTTTATCAAGTGTTTCTGGGCACCCAGAGGTCATTCCAGTGGTGTGCAAGAATCTGCTTATTTGCTAGAACCCAGGGCCTCTAGCTTGTGCAGGATCCACCCTAACCTGACTTCATCTGGGAATTTGCCACAGTACACCCTTCTCCATTCTAACCATGATGGGATGGCATGGTTCTCTAGCAAGTTTGTAGGACAAGTATAATAACAACTAACTATGATAGTACCAATTGCAATTTACATGTATTGAATACCTATCATACGTCCATACTCTGTTAGGTTCTTTATATACATCAGTGCTTTTCAACCATTAAAAAATTATTGCTCCCGTGAGAATTACTCCTCATTCTTAGATATGTTTTTCTTAATATCCCTTATATGACATTTTTTTCCTTTTTTTAATAATAAATTTATTTTTTATTGGTGTTCAATTTACCAACATACAGAATAACACCCAGTGCTCATCCTATCAAGTGCCCCCCTCAGTGCCCATCACCCATTCACCCCCACCCCCCGCCCTCCTCCCCTTCCATCACCCCTAGTTCGTTTCCCAGAGTTAGGAGTCTTTATGTTCTGTCTCCCTTTCTGATATTTCCCACACCCTTATAAGACATTTTAATACCACAGATACATTGTGTATTTGTTTAGGTATTGTCTGTAGGTAGGTACTTTTCTGTGATTTATATGTGAAAAGAGTGAGGTTTTTTTCACTTTCTCTCCCAAGAACCAATTTTCACCCCCTCTGAGGGTAATATTACCCCTGTTGAGAATATGTGCGTGTGTATATGTATTCCTTCCCTTCCCTCAATCATTCCCCAAGTAATGTGTAAACTGTTTGCTCAATCCCTGAACCTATTACACAACTATTGACCCCAGGGAAAGAAACCTTAATTTGGAGGTAACAGCAGACATTCCATTTAAGGAAAGGCTGCATTTTCTACATAGAGCCCAGCCCCCAGGTCAAGCCTGGACAGACCCCAGCTTGATGAAGTCTTGTGGTCTCTCTCACACACTATTTTCTTTGTGACCTCCTCCCCCAGGACCTTGAATGGATGCTGGACATTCCTCATCAGAAACCTGAGGAGGATACTAAAAAGACAGCCACAATTTTCCTTCTGCTTACTGCCAGGTTTCTTGAGGGCCCAGCTGTTGGGGTAAGATTTTGTAGGATTGTGTGTGTGTGTGTGTGTGTGTGTGTGTGTGTATACACACACACACACACATATGTGAGTATATGTATATTTATATGTATATACACACATACATACATACACATATATGTATATGTGTGTATGTATATACATATACACACACACACTCACTGCAATCTGAGGTGTCAAATGCTGTCTTAGTTTTCTGTGTCAAAGGGCTAGAAAATGTGGAAATGAGGGAAGGTAGTAGAAGGATCAGTGGAGAGAGAGGAGAGGTGGGAAGACTAGAGGGATGGGGGTGGGAGGAAGAAAGAAAAGGAAGAGAACATGTAATGGAAGGAGCAAGGGCCTTGCAATCAGACAACTAGCCTGGCCACTTTGTGACCTCGGGAAAGTTATTTAAACACTCTAGGTCATTAAAAGACTTGTTCTACAGAGTCTATCTTTGTATGTATATCTGGCATACAAAGGGTGCCCAGTTGTGTCAGCATGGTTATTATCATTACATATATATATTGATAATAAAAGGAATTGGAATCAGATAAGTTTGCAATTCAAGTTTCCTAATCTTAGAAAAGGCTTAAGTGTACCAATACATTCGGGGCCTCAGGAGAAAAGGATAATGGCATAGGAGGACACTTCTGGAGTTTCTAAGGGGCCCCCAAAATAGCACTCCTATTTCCTATTCAATTTTTGAACCAATTGAGATCTAAGACTAAGAAGTCACCAGTGGAGGCCAATATATGGCCCTCATTACTGATAAATGCTATTTTAGATAAAGAGCTTGGCTTCTATTTTTGAGCAAGTGGAGTTCTCAACACCAAACTCTAGCATTCAGCCAATTTACTCATCAACCTCAGGCAACATCAGAACATGGCAGCCTTTCCCATGTATAGAAAAATGCTTCTTTCTATGGGTTCTTTTTCCCTAAGAAAAAGAACAGAAGCAAGAGTTAGTCCATGCATGACTTCTTTCTCCTTCTAAACTCACCAGTCAGGTAAATCAGTTCATCTCCTGAGGGGAGGAATGTGTAAGGAATCAGAAGAGGCCAGCTGTGTTATGCCGGTGGATGTCCTTTGACCTGGACAAGATAAAAGAAGAGGGGGTTGAATGTGAGAGTCCCACCTTCTAACTGGCTCATAGTTAGTAATGCAAGGTGACAGAACTAGGAGAATTTAATTAGTCTATAGAACTGGCCCTACGTGGGAAGGAAGGGATACTCTAGTGTGCTTCAAAATGGTTAACAATTAGCTCTCTGGGGGAAAAAAAATAATACCCCTTTATAAATTTTACTGATATAAAGGGTGTGTAGCACATAATTTATAAATAGTAATAAAACATACACTACTCTCTTCTAAATTCCATGTAGCCTGTTGATTCTCACAGAATGTTTTCACTAATTTTTTGCTGAACTCTTACATTCATAGCCAACCTGTGGTTGCAATTTAACCATGATTTGACGAGTAGAGTAATCTCCACCATCCAGATAACAATAGATGTAAATAACTCACAAGCATAGATAATAGTTAAATGTAGTAAGATTATTAAAAACTGATGAGTTTGCGTGTTTATGACCTTTGTTTTTAATGTAAATTATTTTATATAATATAAATTTTAATAATGGCAGTGTTTAACAGTCCACCTTGTGAAAAGCCTGAAAATTTATTAGTCAGGACACCACTAAGGGATATCCCAGAGTCTGAATTATGTTCGGCAACCCCTAGGGAGATACTGGGATACCACAGGGTGGAGCCAGGGGCAGGCTGGCTGTGGGGATTGCCAGGCAGAAAGGAAATCAGCCACCAGGGGGCAGTGTGGTTCCAGGTGGTCCCTTATGAGGGAGCGAGACCTCAGCCTGTGGTTACTGGGGAATAAGGACAAGCATCACAACTGGAGGCAGAAGGTTGAGACTTGGGACTTCTCTCTGGGTGCTGACCAGGGGACCAATCTGGAAACCAAAACACATGACCTGATCTGCTGCTGGAGAAGGGGGTCAGGGAAGAATCCTGCTGCCTGCACCCATCTGGCTTCAGGGCCGGGCAGAAAGGCTCACTGCAGACCCCTCTCTGGACAGAAGATGTTACTTGGGGCTCAGGAGCTTGAGCGAGATGGAACTTAGTTACCTAAAATAGGGTTCAGAGCCTGTAGTTGAGAGGGTCAGAGAGGGGAAACCAACACTAGAAGCCAAGCAGAATTTCCTAGTCAGCTAAAAAATTTGAAGCCGTGGGAGACACAAGCAGAATCATAAAAATCAGATTCCCAAACTGCGTTCTTTTCCTTCACACAGGAGCTGCAGTTGGGTTTTTAAGCAGGAGCAAGTCATGTAGCACAGCACATCTGTCAACAGAAGCTCTGATATGATAAATACTTTATACCCTAATTCCATTTCATAAGCTCACAGTCACTTTCTAGAAGTCCCACATAAGGCTTAACTGCCTCTTTTAGGAGTTTGAAAGTGTAGTTTCTTGGTGGCTTACTTTTTCCTATTTGAAATAAATCTAGCCACCTTAACAGAACAAATGCAAAACTTTTTACCTGGAAAAAAAAAATCGCATTTTCTTGCTGATTTAGGCAAAATTGTCTCTAGAATTTTATAAACTATCCAAATCATTTATATAAAGTTTTTTGGTTTTTCTCTACACTCACCTGTTAGGAGATTACTTTCTTGTTTTGTTTATAAAGGTCTAGCTTTGTACTGAAACCTGAAAGCCCAGGATTTCAAAAGAGTCGTGTTTATCTCTTTGTTTGCTTCAGGCATGAATTGCTCCTAGCCCACAGGAGAAAAGTCAGTTCATATTGATGTGTGGGCCTTAGGTTAATAGAAGACCAACAATTTTAGTTTGAAACAATAACACCTTGCATTGTTATTTTTAACAGTTTATGAACTGTTAAATTCAGTGATATATTAGAAATAATGGGAAAACACCAAACTGTGGGTGATTAGTGTCTAGCATAAACTAGTTGAAGTTGCTAAATAATTTATTTATTGCAAACAGGGTATTACGTCTATGTTAAAAAGCTAGGTCATGTTTCATATAGAATAAGAAAAAAGATATCTAAAATAATGAATGGGATCAGTCTATGTACTATTCTATAACTTAAAATATTTTTTATGGTATATAATTTTTAAACATGTGCAGAATAGAGTATAGTGAATCCTCAAACTTTGTGAATCTTGTTTCATCTATAACTTTACGGAACCATCGATAGAACATTTTATTTCTAAATACAGAACTTAATAAATACTAATATACCATTACCACATTTAAAAAATAATTATAGTGTGACTGGGTGGCTCAGTGGTTGAGCATCTGCGTTTAGCTCAGGTCATGATCCCGGGGTCCTGGGTGGAGTCCCACATAGGCTCCCCATAGGGAGCCTGCTTCTCCCTCTGCCTATGTCTCTGCCTCTCTCTGTGTGTCTCTCATGAATAAATAAATAAAATCTTAAATAATTATGAAAACTCCATAGTATCATCCCATATATGTTCATTGTTCAAATCTCCTCAACTTTCATGTGTGTGTGTGCACCCACATGTGTGCACACTTGGACTTATAAAGATGATACAGTATATTGCAGTTGGTTAATATGTCTCAAGTATCTTTTAATCTGTAGATTCTCCTGTCTTTTGTTTTTATAATTTATTAAAGATAACATATTTTTGTTAATAAATCACAAATATTTCTCCATTATTCTTTAAGACCTCATAATATTCCATCATGTGGACATTCCATGATTTATTTTCACAAGTTTCTAGTAGGATAATTAACTGTGTCCAATATTCTCCTAACATTCAATTTATTGTAAACAACACCCTAATACATACATCTTTGGAGACTTGCTTGATTGTTTAAGAAAAATAGATAGATACAGAATTCCTGGTTGAAAGAATCAGTGTCTCGCTCTCTAGTACTTTTTCCAATGGTTTACTTCACTTCTAAAGTAAAGGTATGGGCTTGCTTTTGAATTTGATTTGAATTTAAACTCTCCAAAAATTGAGGATTCTTGTAATAAATATTGAAACCATTTCTTTCTATACTAGTAGGGTTCAGAATTTAGTAAACAATCTTTCATTATAAAAGGGGCAGGGAGAGATTTATGGCAAGATTACTATACAGGTGTTCACAAAGAGCAGGTTAGACTGGAAGGTGTCATATGTCCTCAATGACCCATCCCTCTGGCTTGATGAATCACTTTAGTTTGAACAGAATATGTCACCCTCTTTAATATGATTGATGAAAAACCCTGAGCATGTAAATAGAACGTCTTCGAAAATGTGTTCACTCCTTTGATTGGCCGTGCTCATATTGTGAGGTTACAAGAAAGTCTAGTCTCCTGGAGGGAATGTGAGTAGTTGTTACTGCCACAGGATAAGATTCCATAACTTCCTTTGAAAGCTCTGAGGAATTCTGTGTGGGTTTGGATGAATGGGAGGGGGGCGGGGGTAATGATAAAACAAGATCAGCCGTGAATTGGTAGTTTTTGAAGCTAGGTGATAGGTATATGGTAATTCATTCTTCTGTTTTCCCTAATTTGGAGTATGTGTGAAAATTCATGTCCATAATAAAAATTTAGAAGATCTCCAGAGCAATATGACCAGTCCATGGCCTGTGCCCCTGGGTGGCTCTTTGGGGCTCCAAGCACAGCCCTTGAAGCGAACATGAATAAGATTCTACAATAAATTACTGTAATGGGGTGTTTTTAAAGTAATAACAAGTCCTTGGAGAGATTTCAAATGATATTCCACACAAGCATGTGCTACCATTCACTTTTATTTCATGCAATAAATGAATCATATAGGAATATTTTACAAGGGAAATTATTGTAGCCCCTTGTCAATGACGCTGGAGGATTCTGCTTTATATCTTCTGTCAAGGAGACCACTCTTACAGTGCAGTCTTGAAAAAAAACCTTCACAATCAGAAAATTCTACTTCCTGTATAATCTGGTTTATAAAAGGTATGAAAACACCTATGGTGGACCAAATTGGAATTCATGAGATAATACTGAATTTTTTTCTTTTAAACTTCTTTAGAAAATCAGGGATGCTCTGGGACCTAATGCACAGTAGGCCATCACCTAGAGCAGCTGGAAAATCAGCGTCTAAAAGTTTAATTGTAGATTAATCCCATGTTCTGATGGAATATATGTGATTTAAAGAATGCTTACATTAGTTATACAGATATTCGATTTTTAGATGCCTCCTCTTAGTAGGCTAAGGACTAGGTGTTGAGAATGCAGAGTCAGATCACTTAACCAATCTCAGTTAGTGATTCTCTGACATTCAGGGAAAAGAGGATATTTCATCTTATGAGTCAGCAACCACTAGCAAGCAGATGGCTGTTTTTTTCCCTCCCCCACACCCTGACAAACTAGAAAGCTATAACCCTTAATGAGCATAAATTAGATCTTGATTATAAAAGACCTCATTTCATAAAATAATAAAGATTCCATCCCTTCGAGGGATTCTTCATTTTACACATAAGGAAACAAAGGGTGAATGAGGCTTATAAACTCAAGGTTAGATTGAAATCATAGTTTGTTCTGATTTGATTACATCAAATGCCAGAATCTAAAATTTGGTGGCTTCCGTCATCAAATAAGAAAACATTTTATATTCCCTGTGAAAAAATGGATTATATTGTCTGCCACCACCAACAGCTTGTTTCTAAACAAACTAAAACCAATATACACAGTATCATTGCTATTTAGTTTGTCGAGAATTGAGGTAGAATACAATGGTGAACAGAAGCCATTCTGAGCCTGTCTACACATCTCTTCCCAACTCCGAGCTCTGTAACATCATGTGGAGGTCTCAAAATCCGGCATGATGGGAGTATTTGCGCCACAGAAATTAGCGCACACTGCAACCAGGACTTTTTTTTTTTTTTTTTTAATTGGGAGAGCCAGTTTGCCAGTACACCACTTGATATACAAGAGATGCTTAATAGTCAAGGCTTTAATATTTATAGTTTCAGCCAACTTGCAAATGATCACGAAGGCTCATTACATCATACTAAGGCAATGATCAAGTCCAAAATCCTCAGTATGCTCTGGCCCTTGCCCATGTCTGGAGCTTCATCTTATGTCATCCTTTTACCTACTCGCTGTTCTTTAGATCCACAGACATGCCTTCATTCCTTTGAAAACTCCTTGTTCCTTCCCCACACTTGGATTTTTTACAGTTTTTTTCTATGCTACAACCCACCTGCTCCTAGTTAACACTTACTTACATGTCCTTCAGCTGAATTTCCACTTCCTCAGGGTAACATTCCTGGACTCCAAGGCTAGGTCACATACAAGAGTTAAAAGTCTTCCTCACACACTCAACCTTAGCCTTATAAGACAGATCACAATCTGTAGCTCTGTACCCATTATGATTGTTTGATTCAGGGTCACCTCCTTCCCTGGGTGGTGACTCCTGTGGGAGGTGGGGCTGTGTCTGGTTTTCCTCCATGTGCTTTCCCTACCAACTAGAAAGCATAGGGCCTTTTAAATTACGTATTTAGAAAATAGTCCAAAGATTCAGAAAAATGTGGAGGATAATGTAATAAGCATCTGTGTACTTTATCAACCAGCTTTCACCTCAGTATTTTGCTAGAATTGTTTCACTTTTTATTTAAAGAACAAATACATTAGTGTTCTAAGTAAAACCCTTGTGAATTCTTCTTAATCCCATAGCTGTCATTTTGTCCCTGGAGAAAACCCTTAACACAAAGGTGATGTGTACTCCTCCATTGTTAAGAAGCCATGATTTGCCTGGGAAGGTCCATCGATGGGTATATTTAGAAGAGATATTACTCATCTTTGCCAGCATTATGTGGTGGCTGGAAGTGAACAAAAGACCCTTACTAATGAGGATTTATGAATGGCAGGCTTCTTAGAAAGGGAACTAATGCCCTGTTTGGGTCAGGATTTCCCAATATGTAGTGTGAATCAACCATTTTATACTGTTTTTTTTTAAACTCTTTTATAATTTGTTTGAAGTTGTCTAAGTTCTGACATTAGCTTGATTTGTAGACACTTTAAGCTCCATTAACATAAGATGACAAAGAGGGAGTGTTGAGTTGTGGTGAAGAGCTTGAACAGCTGGGGTGAAGTTTTTATTAGCTCTGGGATCTAGAGCAGAGCATCCCTGAGCAGCATCGTGGGCATCACTGGGGAACTTGTTAAAAATGCACATTCCTTGCTCGCACCCCAGATCCCCTGAAGCAGAATGGGGGGAGAGTCCAGAATCTGTTTTGATAAGCCCTCTGGTTAATTCTGGTGCCCACTACAGTTTGAGAACAACTGATCTACGGCAAGAAATTTAAGCCCTCCAAGCTTCAGTTTATTTATCTATAAAATAGAAATGATAATACTTAAGATAGAGGATCTTTGTGAGAATTGAATATTAGTCAGCATTTACTGAGCACATCTCCCAGTGCCAGGCACTGTTCTTAGCACTTACCACATTTTATCTCATTTAATCCTGAAATTAACTTCATCCCAAAGATGGGAAAAGTACCTAGCACATAGCTAGCACTCAATCATCATTACTATTATATTATTACCTTTCTGAGGTGTGAAGATGAAATGAGGTGATATAAATACTTGGCACATTTAATACATAGCATATGCATAACACCTATTAACTATTTGCACATAAAGGTATTTGTCTGCAGAGTAAACATTATTCGCGTAGGTCTTTATGGGAAGTGGGATCTACTCTAACATTTTAGACCAGACTAGACTGACAGAGAATCTCCCACTGGGGGAAAAAAAAAAAAAAAGAAGACCATTACAGAAAAAATTTATAGATCACATTTCAACATTTCTTTTTGTGATTTGTCAAAAGTCAAGGAAGCCAAAGAGAGCTCTTTGAACTAATTGGGAGGGCCAAGAAGGTATTAACTACTCTCTAATTAAGCTGGTAATAGCTGCCCTCTATTGGTGAGATCAAAGGCCAGCGAAACACTGCCTTCGAGGACTTTTGAAGACAGGCTGCTCTCAATGATGACAGCCTTGAAGTTTCGGACCCTCCTAAGTAGCTCAGAGAGAGTTGCTCTGTCTGTGGGGATCTGAGAGAAAGGCAGTAGGTCCAGGTGGATGAAGCACAGTTAATAGTTTGTTAACAAAGCATTTGTTTATTTGGGCATTTGTATTTGTTTCAGAATCTAACTCTGAATTGTGTCTTCTAAAATAAAAACGTCAAAAAAATGGAAATGAAATAAAAAAGTCACTAGCTGTTGCTTTGCAGCTTTATATAAAGAATTCCTGAGTATTGGAGAAGGACTCTAGAAAAGCATGTTTGCTCTCACCTGCTGTGACTTAGAAGTCTTTCCTATTCACATTCTCTACCCCAGTGAAACTGACCTCTGCCTCTTTGGGCCCAAAACACCACTGACTTCTCTTATGACACCTATGCACATGGAAGTGCTTGGCTTTTTCTTGCTCTGGATCAGAGCTGCCAATAGAGCAAGCTACCTTTGTTGCTTAGGCTTTTTTTAAGTAGACACTAAAAACGGTGAAAAGGAACAGGTGAAATTAATTTTAATAATGTACTTTATTGAGACCAGTATATCCTGAATCTTATCACCTTAATATGTAATTGATATCTAAGTATTAATGAGGTATTTTACAGCTTTGGAGAGGTACCCATTCTTTGAAACCCAGTGTGCATTTTACACCTATAGCACATCACAATTTGGATTAGCCGCATTCTGAGTGCTGGATAGCCACATGTGGCTGGGGTTTCCACTTTGGGCAGTATGGGGCTAGAGCATGAGCAACTCGAAGGCAGCGTCTAATCTATCTTTGTACCCACAGTGCATTGTTCAGTGCCTGAAACAAATGTTGTTCCATGGGTA
This sequence comes from Vulpes lagopus, assembly GCF_018345385.1. Lineage (NCBI taxonomy): Eukaryota > Metazoa > Chordata > Mammalia > Carnivora > Canidae > Vulpes > Vulpes lagopus. Next base: position 70,105,400 of record NC_054830.1, read on the forward strand.
AATATGGCATGTAAAATTCTAAGTTCACGTCCAGTGATCCTTGCCTTTGTATGATCTTTTCCTCTTTGAAGGTGGGTGGAACATATGAATGTGATGAGATATCAATCTATTGATTAGGATGTGTTATATGGCAAAAGGGAAATTATTTGGGTGGGGGCTTACTCGAATCAGGTAAGTGCTTTAAGAGAGGGAAACATTCCTGCTGGCCTGGAAGAAAGCATACAGCTATGTAGTGAACTACCAATGGAAAGGAGCAGCCTCTAAAACGGAGACAGGTCCCCAGTCAACCAACTAGAGAGAAAATAGTGACCTCAGTCCTGAAACTACGAAGAACTGAATTCTACCAACACTTTTATTTCAGCCTTGTGAGCCCCGGAGCAGAGAACCTAGTTCTGCTGTGCCCAGATTTCAGACTTGCAGACCTGTGAGCTAATACAGGGGTATTGTTTTAAGCCAATTTGTTACACATCAGTAGAAAACTAATACAGTAAATAAATGTCATAATTAGCAACATTATCCAGCTGGCAGCAATGTCTCTAAACTGTAGGCATAGTCCCTAAGAGGAATTAGTGACCTCTGAACTTTAGACTTAAACTGGTATCACGATGACAACGTATTTATTTAACCATGCCGGAGTATTGGCAATCTCAGTGTTTGAGTTAGGCTGTCTTTCCCAGGGCCATTTGCATCAAAGGGAAGAGCTAAGTGACAGGCAAAAAAACCCCAAACAAAAGACAAAGCCACTGGAAGTAAATTTGATATACTTACCATGTAACAGAGTGACTGTTGATTAGAGACAAATACAAAAAGTAATGACAATAGTAAGGATAGCTCACACTTGTTGGGTTTGTACCTCTGTGCCAGGGATATTACTCACAGCCCTAAAAGGCAGATATAATCATTACCTTCCTTTTATGGATGTGGAAACCAAGCTTAAGAGGTAGGAGGAGATTTAGCGGCATAACCAGGCAATAAAGGTAATTAGGAAGGAAGAGTGGGACACCTGTGTGGCTCAGTGGTTGAGCGTCTGCCTTTGGGTCAGTGCATGATCCCAGAGTCTCGGGGTCGAGCCCCACATCGGGCTTCTGGCATGGAGCCTGCTTCCACTCCCTCTGCCTATGTTTCTGCCTCTCTCTCTGTGTCTCTCATGAACAAATAAATAAAATCTTTAAAAAAAAAAAAAAAAAAAGGAAGGAAGGAAGAAGAAGGGCAGCCTGGGTGACTCAGTGGTTTAGTGGCACTTTCAGCCCAGGGCCTGATCCTGGGGACCCGGGATCGAGTCCCACGTCAGGCTCCCTGCATGGAGCCTGCTTCTCCCTCTGCCTGTGTCTTTGCCTCTCTCTCTCTCTCTCTCTCTCTCTCTCTATCTCTCATGAGTAAATAAATAAAATCTTTTTTAAAAAAAGTAGGAAGAGGAAGAAGAGGCATTTTTCGATGAAGTACTCTTCAGAACAGATTAGCTTGACTCTCAAATGCAGCCCTTTCTCTTGGATGACAGAGAGCTCTGATTCCTCTCTGTTAACAGGTTCTCTTTATATCCCTTCCTTCTAATAGAGCGCATTTCCCAAGCGGTCCTCAACCTCTGCATTCTCCTTTGGGGACATTGAGTCCTGTTGCAGCTGATAATACCTCGGGTCCTGGATCTTAAAGGTACATCTTGTGGTTCCGAGCTCCAGCCCTCTAGGGACATTTCCACTCAGATGTCTCCCTGTCCTCTCAGGTTCAGCTTGCTGAAAGGGGAGTTCAGCACTATGCCCTGAAAACCAGCTCTCCTTGATACTCTACACCTACTAACAATTCCATAACCACTGGTAGTCCACCAGGTTGTAGACTCCAAAGACTCTTCAGCCCTTTCTCATTTCCATTCCCTTTAGCCAATCAACTGCTAAAAGCATCTTTCCTGAATGTTTGGTCAGCCATTCCTTCTATACTCTCCAATCTTCTGAGCCCTTTAGTCCATTGACCTTCTTTACTATCCTCCTTATCCAACTTTGATTCTGTGGTGAATCAGTTCGGTCCCTCTTGCCAGGGCCCAAATCCCCTTGCCACTGCTATTTTCATCATTCCTATTTGACACAACTGGAAGCCAACCTCCTTCTTGCTCTTTAGCTGGGAGGCTGAGTAGTACTGAAAAAAAATTGCACAAAGATAAAGTAGGAGCCACTCTTCCAGTTTTCACTGAGACCTTAAGACTGAGGATGCCAAATACCGTCACATTCCAGAGCAGATGATTGGCACCTTCCTATGCATGACTCCTAAAGAAGGTGGATGAAAACAGGTTTTATGAACTTTATCTTTCACTTACCTTGAGCTGTGAGTCTTTCCTATCTGATACTCCCTCCTACTTACCCCTCTAGCCATGTGGGAGCTTCATAGTCACCTTTGATGGGTAGCTTTTGAACCTTGAAGGGCACAGGCAAACATTTAGACTCATGCCTAGGGAAAAAAGTCCTTAATGAGAGGTTGGCTGAAATGAACTCTGTCAACACAGCAGAGGGCTGCATTTAGGAAATAACCACATTCTGGCCGATGCCAGGTCAAAGCTGCATTTTTTTTTCAAGGACCAAATGTGAAACCGACAGGAGGAATGTGAGTCTGCCTTGTTTAGAAAGGAATCTTGACCCAGAGGGCTTCCTGCCCGTGGCAAAAAGAGGTCAGGGGTTCCACTGGGTAGAGAAGCAGAAGGGAATTATAGATGGCTGGTTAGAGGAGAGGACTGCCTGAAACAATGGAATTCCAGAAGGAAGGATCCACCAGGAGAGCAGCTGAGGAGGCTGTGGATGCTCCCATGAGAGAAACATCAGCCAGAATCAGAGGGAAACTATACCAGCTTACATCTGTCAGTCAGATGAGGCCTTCCCTCCCCTTACCTTCCTGTTGTCTCTGCTCCCATCCTGGAGGGTCCATTAGTAGTCAGGTGATGGGGGAATGGAGTGGGGGTCCAGGAGAAGTAGCATTATTGGGGAAATAGAAATGAACACCCCATTCCCTACTGCATGGTCCTTGGGGATGAAGTGACCAGGGGACATTTTGTTATCTGAGATGATCACAGTTATATTTCATCTGAAGGATGGGGGAAGAGTAGGCCTGAAAGAGAGGATTCGAATGGGCATGTGGGGGTGAAGAATAAAATTGTTTCTCTTTACATCCTATGAGTCCAGCCTGCTCAGTGAGACCATTCAATTTGTGTAAGAGAAATAATCTCAGTCCACAGTCAAGCTTGGAGCCATGGCAATATAACATTTTTCTGGTGGATGCACTGTCCTATTCTCTGCAAAGTTACCTTATACTCTTCTACTTTCCTTGACCCCTGAACTTCACACTGGCCCCTTGCTCTCAGATGATCTTGTCTCTGTCTTTGCAGAGAAACTAGAATCTGTGTGATGGGAGGAAATGCTCTCCATTTTTTCTACATCACTAAATGGAGCTAGAACTATACTTAGAGTGTTAATTGTTAATTGACACATATGTTGTAAGTATATAAAGGATGGTTCCATTCTTTGACAATAGTATATTCTCTTAGGCAGGTGGATATTTCCTTCATAATCTTATTCTCAGTATCAATTTGCATATCATCTCATTTTCATATAATGTAAAAATAAACTTTTAGCTTAATTGAAACTTGGAAACTTTTCCCATTTATATTAAACTCTATGAGAGGATCCAAAGTTAAATTTTAATTTATTTGTATTGCATTCTACAAAATATGTCCACAAGATTACGATTTGTATGGTAAGTATTTTGCAATATTTGAAATAGGCCATTTCATGCCTTTGCCATCACCCTCAGAGAGCTTTTCCAGTCTCAATTCTCTTATTCCATCTAATTACAATTTCATTTTAAAAGCAGTTGGGAGCATATATACCCTGAGCATTTAAAAATGTTACATTTAATGTATGTAATGAGTTTTTAATTCCAATATAACTAACAAAAATAATTGAAAAACAGAGTTGCTAATGGAAGCACGTTTCTCTATAAAAGTAATTTACATTATCTAAAGAATTCTAAGTTGGTTGTACAAAATTTTGAAAATCACAGGAAAGTATAAAGAATAGAAGAAAAATAAACTATAATCACACCACCACTCTCACAGTCATTTTTGAGATCTTCCAGTCTTTTCTAGGTTTCCAACTTGGCATAATAATGCACATACATTTTATTATTTATTTTATTTTGTTTTATTTTAATTCCAGTGTAGTTGACATATAGTGTTATAGTCATTTTAGGTGTACAGTATAGTCATTCAGCAATTCTCAACATGACTCAATGCTCATCATAAGTGTACTCTTAATCCCCTTTACCTATTTCCCCTGCCCCCCCCCGCCCCCGTCACCTCGTCTCAGGGAACCATCTGTTTTTTGGTTTGTTCCATTCTTCCCCTTTGTTTTGTTGAAATTCCATTTATGAGTGAATCATATGGTATTTGTCTTTCTCTGGCTTATTGCACTTAGCATTATACCCTCTAGATCCATCCATATTGTTGCAAATGGCAAGATTTCATTCTTTTTGATGGCTGAGTAGTATTCCATTGCATAGATAAACCATATCTTTATCCATCCACGTGTCAACAGACACTTACATTGCTTCCATAATTGGCTATCGTGCATAATGCTGGAATAAACATATGAGAATGCCAACATATTTTAAAACCCTGATGTTTTCCTCAGAACGTTATATTGAGGCCATCCTTTTCCTGTGATATTGAACACTCTTCAGCAATCTGGTTTTGGTGACTGAATTGTATTCCATCATATTATAATCTGTTATAATTTATTATATTATTGCCACATAATATATAATCTCATCCTATTATAATTTCTTTAACAACCCCCAGCACGGTTATTTTTTAAAATAGAAAAATCTAGTATATCATTGGCTTCTGGCACTTCTTCAGTTTTGGTATTTTCATTCCACCATCAATAACTGTAACTTAGATTCTTGCCAAATTGCACACTTTCTAGTCTAGTAAACAACTGTAGTCTTGTTTTAAATTCAGCAAAAATAAGGCCACCAAGCTCTTTAGGTTTCTGAAATTGTGGCCTCTGTTCATGGTATATCTCCCTTTCTGTTACTTCCTAATCTCTTATTATCCAACTCTCCGCCCGCCCCCCGCCCCCCGCCATTGAATTGTTTTTACCCCTTCTTTTGTCTCTCTTCAACATGGAGTTTATTTCTTTTTTTTTTTTTTTTTTTTTTTTATGATAGTCACAGAGAGAGAGAGAGAGAGAGAGAGAGAGAGGCAGAGACACAGGCAGAGGGAGAAGCAGGCTCCATGCACCGGGAGCCCGACGTGGGACTCGATCCCGGGTCTCCAGGATCGCGCCCCGGGCCAAAGGCAGGCGCCAAACCGCTGTGCCACCCAGGGATCCCCATGGAGTTTATTTCTATTGGAATTTTTCTTCTTATGGCTCACTGTAGAAAAAAATTAGGTATTGCACATAAGGCATGTAGGCCTTACGTTTGTATATTTACATTTGTAAATATATATTTATGTGCATTCAAGGGTGGAACCATCTGGTAAGAGATTCATAATACCAGGTTCATCCTACTGATGTAAAAAAGTAGACTACTAGGGTTTGGTTTGTTTGTTTGTTTTTAATGTTTATTTATTTACTTTAGAAAGAGAGAGAGCATGAGTGGGGAGGAGCAGAGGGAAAGAGAATCTTAAGTAGGCTTCATGCCCCTAGATCATGACCTAGACTGAAATCAAGAGTCATATGTTTAACTGCCTGAGCCACCCAGGGGCCCCAGAATGCTGGTTTTTAAATTTACCTGCTGAGCAATGAATGGAGTTGATGTGTGGTCCGAAATGCTCTCATATAAGTAACACAAATCCTTACTGAAGGAAGACCATTAAGGAAGCCCGATCATAAGGAGACATGATATGTTTGCTTAATAAGAGTGAAATCAGAGGAAGGGTTTTGGGAACAGACATTTAGAATGTTCAGTAGAAACAGGCCAAGGCAGCCTTATATATGCATTGTTATAATTGAGGAATTGAGGTTAGATGTGGGGTTAGGGTTAGTCCAAGGGACAGGAATTGTGACTGAGAAATTCATCCAGGGAATGGGTGCTGTCTTGAAGTGCCTCTTGGGTTAAATCGCTCTGCCTGCCCGTGCACAGTGCACCCTGCTCTCAGAAACTTATGCATCATTCACTTGCTTCCTTCTCTGTGCTCTCTCCTTCCTCATGGTCATCCACGACTCCTGCTTTCTTGGTCTTCTGTATCTGATTGGTTTTTTGTCTTCTTTCCATACTAACTCATAGTTCTTACATCTCTGGAGTAACATGTATCCACATTCTGTCCTGAGCCTTGGAGGATTCATTCATGTGGCTCCTGATGTTAATTTAACACTCTTCTTCTCTTTCCAGGCACACTGTTGGATGACATGTCCTGCCTGCCTTGTCATTGGGTGGGGCCATGTGATAAGTTCTGGCCTTTGAATTATGAGCAGGAGCAATATCTGTCACTTCTGGGCCAGAACATTTAATTATGACTTTAACTTTATCCTCTATTTCTAATTAAGTACATTCCAAATCTACTGAACTAAACTAACTTCATTGATTACCTGAGCTCAGGTCCCAGTTTCCTAGTTACCTTGAAATCAGTAGGTTGTTCTGTTTTCGAACCTACTCTGCACTTCTGCCTTTGGAGGCACCTGGCGTCCTCAATTCCCATGGCTCTGGGGATTCAGAGACATGAACTGGTTTGCTCCTGGTTGACTCCTCCTCCTCCCATTACTCCCCTTTATTCCTGCTCCTTGGATTTCCAGTTCCAAAATATTGTGACTATTTATAATCTGCTGTCATCTTCTTTTTTCTATTCTTGTGGTTCATGCTTTATTTTTTTCTTTTAAGGGAAAGGAATGGCAAATTTGTGTGTGTAATCTTTCATGTTTACCAGAAATGCATTCACTTACTCTTTCTTCCATGTTTTATTACATCTCTCAGAGCACTCCTGAATGTGTCTTGAACCCAACAGACTTGACACAAGTCAAAGCAGTTGTAATATGGTAAGATGGCTTCCCTGGCCCAAAGGGAAAAAAGAGCAGAGATTAAAATTACCCTGAATGAAAATTTCTGAAAATAGCAGATAATGCAATATTTAACTCAATTTTCTTTTCCAACGTTCATTCAAAACTTGGTGAGCACCACACTCAGATTCAGGAGCTGGCATGTGGATAAAATGATTAGAAATCTTAGAGTCTCTCCTTTTGAATTTCTTTTGTGTTTCTTCATATGCTGCATGGTAGTTCAATCACTAACGTTCAGTCACTAAGTTGACCTTTGTTATAGGCTGGAGGGACGGAGAGGAGTGACTGTCTTTTTATAGAGAGAAAACAGCTGTGCCATCATCCCATTTGCCAGGGGAGAGGAAAAATTGTCAAGGGTTTCTGTTTGTCATTGGCAAGAACAGGGAGATGCTGGGACAACACACATTATTCCAGAGGTACAGACTCCTCTGTCAATTTCCAAGAATTAGCTTTATCCACAAAGACCCTGATGGAGGGTCTGAAATTCCTCTTTTGACCAGCCAAAGCATGGCCTTTTACACAGAACACTTCAGGATGCCAACAGATAGTTTCCAGAGAGGAATTGGGAATTAAGTGGAGCTCTGGTTGCGGATGATTCTTTTTCATGCCTAGCTACCCAAACAAAGAGAGTGAGCCAGAAGCCAAATCTGCAAGTGAACACACAGAATGGAATTGGTGCATGGGAATGTACAGGGCTCAGCCTGATTAAACTGCTGCCAGAGCGCCAGGGGGCGATTTCTATCCTCCTCCCCAGCTCGCATTTTGGCAGCTCTCTCTTCCCTACCCCCACCATCCCCTTCCCCATGTCCTCAGATCCATTTGCACTGTTGTTTGGAAGGGGCCCAACTCACACAGATTGGCAGCACTGTAATTGGTGTTTTACTTACCTCTGCTTCTTTTCTCCCTGCGTTTGATCATTCTGATAATGACAGCTTATTTTCTCTCTCTCTCTCTTTACCATCGGAAAACAAAAAGGAAACTCTTTAAAGAGTTGTGGAGTTATAGTTGAGTTTTCTGATGTACCGCTCTGGGAAATAAAATTCATATTTTAAAATGTGTTTTCCGCTTCTGTTCCCCTCTTACTCCCCCCTCACCCAGTCTGCCCTGATGGGAAACATTCATGTTGAGAATTGATTTTCCCCTCAGAAGGTGTTGTGACTACAGTGGCAACATCCTTGAGAGTTGACATGTCAAAATGTTGATGTTCTCGTTGAAGACCTTCATCATCATCATCATCATCATCGTTAGTGCCTTCATTTGCTAGACTCTGTATATATGCATTTTATTTCAAGTGATATTTCTTAGGATAATATTCACAAGGGGTTAGGACTTCTGGAATGAAAAGTGTTATATAAACTGCAATGCTTACCCCCGGCAAAAGGTAATCTCCATTGCACACACCACCTGGTTGTAACAGCTCACATTTGCACAGTGTTTCTAGTTCAGAAAGAATTGTCATGTCTATTGTTTCATGTAATCCCCCGATAGCACTGTGAAGAGCACATCAGAGATGTTCTGGCTCCAGGAATCATCCCACCTTGCCATGCCACCAGGCACATGTGCTTCTGTACCCTGTGTACTGCTAGCTTTTCACAGGTGTTACTGTGCAGCTCTCTAGAAACCATGTCCCAGGTGGTTTTATCTTGGAAAGGAGTCAGGTTTATAGAGGCACAAATTAGCACAAAATAATTAGAAGGATTCTTTTATTTCCTCATGTCTCCTAAGGAGGAAAACTGGGCAGGTAATTAATTACAGGATCTCTATGGCAGACTAGGGAAGAGGGGAAATCTGTGGACACTGTAAAATTAATAAAACTGATTCCATCACAACTATCTAAACATTTCAGTTAAGGATACAAATAATTAGGGTGATTGTTATAATATGAAATGAGTATGTCATGTGATTTACTGTGGGTCAGGATGCTACTTCTTATGAGTGATTATGATGCATTGGTAAGCCGTGGCAAAAATAAAAATAAAAAAGCTGTATGTTTACTGGGACATAGCCTTTGAATTGAGATTTTATAAGGCAGCATTTCAAGATAGTAAATAAACGGTTCCTCTAGAAGAGCATTCTTCTAGAAGAGAAGACCAAGCAATACTGCAGTAATTGTGGGTATGGTTTGATTCCTTTGGAGGTCTTGCCTAGAAGTCTAGTTTTTGAAGGAATAACTTAAATACAGAGCTGTTGGGGTGCCTGGGTGGCTCAATTGGTTGGAGTCTTGATTTCACTTGAGTCTTGATTTCAGCTCAGGTCATGATCTTGGGGTTGTGAGATGAAGCCCCAGATTCTCTCCCTCACTCTCCTTCTGCCCCCTCCCCTCTCCTCCCTTTCCTCCCTTCTCTAAAATAAATACAAAACTGTTATTGAACACAACCATAGCTAGCCATATAATGGGAAAACCCTGGGTGGGGAAACACACAGGCTTTTGAGCCGCACACTCACCTTTGACAAGCTAGAACTGAGCTTGACTTGTGGATCCTCCATGTGCTATTTTGCAGTCTTGGGCAAACCTTGATTTCTGTGAGTCTCGGTGTCTTCACGTGAATATCTGTGGATTACAAATACCTCCTTCACAGCAATCCTTGTGGGGATCAAGTGAGATAAAACGTGCAGCGTGCCTGGCCTGAAGAAGCAGCTCCACAAATGGCGGCCATTCTTCCTGTGGCTTGATGTCACTCCCCTTCTCTACGGAACCTAAACACCTGAGAGTCAGAGACTCAGTTCAGCTTCTTTTTCTGTTCCCTTGAAGCCCCAAGTTACAAAGGCTCTCAGAAAGTTGGCTGCAGTTGGTCTTTATTCATCACAGCCTTGCCTCCAACTCACATCCTGATTGATAAATTGGCTCTACTGGATGAGGCTCAGAAAGGACTGTTTAAAAAGCCCTGTGTTTTGGCTGATCACACACGGCTGACACTAGGTCCAGATTCTGGTTTGTGTGAATGATTGTAAGTAGGAATCAACTTTTCATTTCTCATGCAACAAAGGAAAAAGGATTATAGCTTTATCTGTTACCCACTGTAAATCACTTCGATGTCTCTCCCCTACGTGTTCTGGAATGGTATTCAAGGAACGTGGGAGCATTGAATGTATTTCCCAGAATCTGAAGTCAGAATCATACTCACCCTGCATTCCTTTGTCCTTTACACTCACCATGGGATCTCTGGTGAGAGGGGACTCATCTCTAGAGTAGAGTCAACTGGCCATCTTCCTTTTGCACATAACACATCTCGCATAAACAAACTCAGAAGAAGGAGCTCCGATAGTTTTGAGACTGAGCTAACATATTGGTTAAAAGCTTCTTGTTTTTATGGAAATCTGAGTAATTCAGCTCAGGCAAAATATAAAATGTATTGGCTCATATGACTTGGAAATTCAGGGATGCTGCTGGCTTTAGATGCCAGGTTATCGACCCTAATGGAAAAGAGGTATTCTGATTACTTTAGCAGCCAAGTCCTGGGGAGGACTCCCCTTAGACTTGCATTGCTGGACTAGGGAAAGAGTATGCACTATTGCATGTCATAGTTTATTACTCACTGCAAAAATCACACGGTAACGAATACTACAGTTTTTTTTTTTCTCTTTTTCTCTTTCTTCCTTTTCTGTGATCTGGGTGTAGATTGGTAAATATACTTAAATATATGTTTTCTATTTCTATTTCACCCATCATGGCTCTGCTTATATCACATGTCCGTCTTTCAGCCATTAACCATGACCAGAGAAGTGAGCACATTGATTAGTCATTGGTCAACATGACTACTATTGCATTGGGAGGAGGGTGGCATCATTATTCATGGTTGCAATGGGACCACATGAACTGGGAAGGAAGAAGATAAACAACATACCCACTTACTACACCTAACCCTGTGTTGGATCTTTTCTGGTGAGAGGTATAATTGTGACTAAATAGATTCCCTTTGGTTCCAGTTCAGTCCCTTTCCTCTTCTGCGAGCTGGTCTGAATCTTTTCATGATTTTCTCTCAATAAAAGGCAATAGTTAAGCCCTTAAAAGTTCTTGAGAAAGTACATCATTTCATTGCCTTTATAATCTTAGCAATAAGAAGGTTCGTTCCCTATATAGGCCACCGAAACAAGACAACCCCTTAGCAATAAGAAAAAGAATTCCTATTTCCATTAAGTTTGCAGGTAAAGTTTTATTTATTTATTTGTTTGTTTATTTATTTATTTTTCACTCATTCATTCATTAGAAAGAGAGAGAGAGGCAGAGACACAGGCAGAGGGAGAAGCAGGCTCCTCACAGAGACCCTGCTACGGGACTCGATCCTGGGCCAAAGGCAGCTGTTTAACCACTGAGCCACCCAAGTGTCCCCTGGCAATCATTTTAAATATTGATCAAGTACACTTGTTTTTTACCCCCTGCCCTACATCACTTCCTTCTTCTGTTCCATGGCAACAGTTCCACAAACATTTTGCCTCAAGCCCTATCTGAATCCATATCTACTCCTGGACTGCTTAGTTATATGAGCCATTAGGTTCCCTTTTTCCATTTAAATCATTTTGAGTAGGTTGTCTATTACTTGAAATTGAATTGCAACTCATGTAGTGGATAATTTCCCTTTCTTATGAGGGTATGCGGAAGGTGTCAGCCAGGCACCTGATAACAGATGGACCTCTATCAGATCCCTTCCTGCAACACCACGTACAGCAGTAAGGACTATAACTTTTTCCAGGAAACCCCTTGTATTAAGTCTTTTGTAGAGTCTGTGGAAGTCCACTACACTGAAAGCTGCCTGCTAAATGGGACTTCACGAGGAGTCACGAGTGGATGTGAGCAGTGCAAGAGATGTACTATATCAGACACTTGGTGTGTACCACTTACATCCTCACATCTTCTCAGCCCACATTTTACTCTGGCCACTGCCATAGCAGTGAGCTTTGTGCAAACATATTCTGACAGTGCCTCACTTCATCTGCATCATGTCTTCCTGCCCTGGGACTTCTCTAATGCTGCACTGTGTGATGGCTATGGAAACCCACTCAGGCATACACAGCCTAAAAGGGCAGGGGAGTTAAAGCCCAATGGGGCATCCCTTTTCTAATGGGGGATGAGAGCTGGTGGATAAATGAGGCATGTTATCTATGGCTCCTCAGAAGGTCTTAGTGGGTCAAGCCCTAGTTACAGCAGTGACCAATACTCCTATATTGCCATTTCTTCCTGACCTCACTTTTCTGGATCATTTCCCAAATAAACTGCTTGCACACAAGCCCTTGTCTCAGGCTCTTTTTTTTTCTTTTTTTTTAAGATTTATTTATTCATGAGAGACACAGAGAAAGAGAGAGGCAGAGGAGGAGCAGGCTCCATGCAGGAAGCCCGACATGGGACTCGATCCCAGGACTCCAGGATCCCGCCCTGGGCTGGAGGCAGGCACCAAACCACTGAGCCACCCAGGGATCCCTCAGGCTGTGTCTTTGAAGGAGAATCTATAATCACTAAAATCCTAATGAGATCCCCAAATTTATTTCAAGTTTCCTCAAGTCTTGCATAAATAAGTATCATGGAGCTCAGTGTGGTTAATAACCAAATATTTTTGGCTCTGGTGCCAAACTGCATGAGCCTATGAACACTGATCTCAAATTCTTAGTGTCTGGTTTACACAGTTGATGTCCATCAACTGAAAAGTCCCTCAGTGGTCATGCCTTGGTACTGTCGCTGATGCCAGGGCCTTGGGTGACAACACTTTTGTCTGTGTTCTCCAAGTGATGCCAAAAATGCAGACCCAAACTCTTCTAGCTTCCACGTGGCTCTGCACTCCCTTGAATCTTCTCTGTGTTGGATCCATACAGCAATGAAGAGAAGATCCCTCTTCCCATCTGGGTTATTCTTAATTCCCCAGGTCAAGAGCACAGGGAGCAATATTTTCATGACTCCCTTTAATTCTGCCTGCAGCCCAGAGAGCTCGGATCTGGTTCGTGGGCTGGGCCAAGGAACGACAAGGCAGATCCCAAATCCTTCATTTCTTCTTTATTTGTCTTGAACATTTTTCAAACCACTAGCTTCCTTCCAATTAGTTCCATAATTCAGAAAGCTCTTTCCTCAGTGGTTACTCAGTTATGGCCTGTCCTTTGTTTTATTTTCAGGAAGTTCTGAAACTCAGCATGGTCTGGGGCTCACAGGGAGTCCTGCCACTTCTACTGTCACAATATTATCCTGAGAAAATGAACTTTATAATTAAAACACTAGCATTCAAGTGGAGTAGAATGTCAAAAAATCCCTTTTGTTATATACTGCGATTTCAAGTGGCTTATGGATTTCCAGGCCTCTCCAGCCTGATTACCAAATAAGGCCATAATTCCTTTTGAGATCTAAAGTAAAATGATCATAAGTCTCCATCCTGTGAATACCCTTCCTCTGCTGAGTCTTCCTCACCAACTGACATCTGGGAGTCAAGAACATTCCCATGCTTTCCAGATGGGTTATGCTAATCGTGTTTGTCAGCTATTCTCACCCAAAGCAACCTGTTTCTCCAGGATTCCTCATGCTCCACATTGATTTGCAAGTATGGAAGGGGGCTTGGAAACTGGATGGATTTAATCAATTTGATAATCATCACTCTTAGGTCTTTGTAAAAAGAAGATAACACTAGTCAACCAAAGAAGTTTGAGGTGGGTAACGGTTTGCCACTCCCACATAACCTTGCTACCATGTTACAATGAGAGCAAGTCTCAGACCAGATTCCACCAGACAAGCAGACACTTGCAAAACACACGTTCACTAGCAAGCAGGCACAAAACAGGTCACGGCCATCTATTCTGGACACTTGAAGAAGTCACAGCTTCTGTCTGGCCTTTTGGATGGTCTGATGAACACCTTGCATGAACTTCTGTTTACTGGAGACAAAAGCCAACACTGCAGAGGCAGGGTTCTGTTATTCTTTCAGTCAATATCAGACAACAAGCATATTCCACATCCATGGGCACGCACTGGGGTGCATGTTTAGCCTTTTAGCAATCAGATGTCCCTGGGGTTATAGGTTACTGGGCTGTCTGGATTCTGAGACTCTGATTGTGCAAGGGTAGAGGTATGTTAGCCAGTCTACATATTAAGAATCCTTTTTTCTTTCACATTCTTAGAAATATCTTTATTACAAGTGTTCTTTTTTGAGACCTTTAAAACCTTTTCTTTAATTGAAATACATTTGGGATGCCTGGGTGGTTCAGTGGTTGAGCATCTGCCTCTGACTCAGGGTGTGATCCCAGAGTCCCAGGATTGAGTCCCACTTCGGGCTCCCAGCATGAAGCCTGTTTCTCCCTCTGCCTGTGTCTCTGCCTCTATGTCTCTCATGGATAAATAAATAAAATCTTTTTTAAAAAAAGAAATACATTTGACTTTTCATTAGTAAGAACCCATTTCTGACATTTGTAATGCTGGTCAACAAGACACCATTTTGCACAATAAAAACCCATTTTTGACATTCCACGTGCAAATTCACGAGTTTTGACTATTTGATTGAAGATACAGACAGCAAAATCACTGGTGGGTTGACTCACATCAGGATGCTAGCTGACCACCACAGTTACCACTAGAGCTAACACTGAAACTAACTGGCATATGTAATATCTCACTGGCTGTGTTGACATGTTTTTTTTTTTTTTAATTTTATTAAAGATTTTATTTATTTGAGAGAGAGAGCGAGCAAGAGAGAGCACGAGCAGTGGGGACAGGCAGAGAGAGAAACTGATTCCCCACCGAGCAGGGAGCCCAATGTGGGACTCTGTTCCAGGACCCCGGGATCATGACCTGAGCTGAAGGCAGACACTTAACCAACTGAGCCACCCAGGCACCCTGTATTAATGTGTTTTAAAGTAAATTATTGTTATCTCTGTAGGTCCCTGAACCTCAAAGTCTAAGACCCCAAATCTCTCAGATTCTACAGATTGATCACTGGACCCAGACAAGGAATCACTATAGCTGGATGTTTTTCAAACTGTAAATTATAACCCATTAGAAGATCATAATATGAATTCAATGGGACATAGCCAACATTAAAAACAATGAAATAGAGTATATAGAAATATCAGTATTAAATTTGATAAAGGTAAGTATTGTTTCTGAAACTTCATGTTAAATATTTGTGGTATGTGTTTACTGTTACACTTTGTAAAATACAAAATAATCTTTTAAAATGCTTGTTTGAGGGCAGCTGCGTGGCTCAGTGAGTTACAGGTCCTACTCTTGATTTTGGCTCAGATCATGATCTCAGGGTGGTGAGATCAAGTTCCACACAGGCTCCAAGCTTGGTGTAGAACCTGCTTAAGATTCTCTCTCTCTTTCCCTCTGTGCTTCCCCAACCCACCCCTCTCTAAAAACTATAAATTAAAAAAAAGTTTGGTTTTTATCAAAAAAGTTGAAAATACTCAAATAGTTTGAAAATATATTTCACAAAGTTGGTGTTATTTGCTCTTTAAATAGTACTTAAATACCAGTTCTCCTACTCTAGATTCACATTAGGCAAAACATTTTTCACCCTCTTCAAGGGCATGGTTCTGGCGGAAGTTACCCCACTTACATCACTGGGCAGGCATCTTACTCTGCAGCATCAGCATTCAGATGTATGGTGATTTCACTGCTTTTGCCAAGGACAATGGGTGGGTACTTGCTTTATATTTATATAATAACTACAGGGCCAACCCTGGAACTTTTCCAGAGACAAGAAGAATCTGTTCCAAAGACTGAGAGCTTTCACAACCTTCCCACTAAAAGTGGCCAGTAGCCTCCCACTGGCAGTTCCAGGAAAAAAGGAGAAAGAAATTCTGCCTTTACCAGGCATCAGCATCATACCTGCTCACAAATAGTTTGTATTCTGGACATGTAGCCTAAGCCAGAGGTTTTCTTTTATATCAAATAAATTGAAAAGAATGGTTGAAGCTTTTCTGACGATTGCATTGCCTCTTTGGCTTGCGTACGGTGACTTGTGTAGAAGGAGGAATCTGTCATATGCAACCAAGTTCTGTCAAGTGTTTCCAAGAACTCTCTTACTGAAAGGTAGCACTACCCCAGAAGCAATTTTTAACGTCCGACAGCATTTTTATTAGCTAAGTCATCAATGCTCCAGGATCCTGCATAAAAATTGAAAGTGGAGTTTGCAGAGATGAATAATGTCTACATGGTTCTTTGAAGTTAAACTCAAACCGAGTTTTTATTTAGTAATATGATAGAAATGTATACTTTGGGCTTCTTGTATTAAAATAGAAACATCTATAATATATGTGTGTGTATGTGTGCCTTAAAAAAGAATAGGAGAATATTGTATGTTAAAAGCAACGAATGGAAAGCCAATTTGTTCTACCAGGGGGACATTCCAACGGAAGGGTACATGGTTGGTTTACCTGAGAGAAAAGCATACTTGATAATGAGTAGAAATACTGAAAAGAGCTCACCAAGAATGAATGGCACATAGTCGGATCACCACCAGACACTGAACAGAAAGTACTTTGTGTTGTCTGTGGCGCAAGTCTGGGAATAAAATGATCTGGAGGCCTGGGTTAGGGTGTATGCAAAAGTGCTTGTCTGAGAGAAGCAGAAATAGTGCCATTTGTGGTGAGGGAGCCCATTAAGAGTGATCCCGGAAGTGACTCAGAGGGTAGTGGGGATGAGTCATGTCAGGTTGTGGTTCCAGAACCAAGGAGAGAGCTTGAAAGCACAAGTGAAGCACGTCATGCTTAGGGCAGCCGGCAGATAATGGGAGTCCTCCTTCAGCTAATCGGTGCAGCGTGAGAAATACCCTATTGAAAAAGCTCAGTCTCCTGTTCCAGCAAACAAAATAGTCCTATTCTTTTAAATGACCTCACTACTGACACCTTTTTACTTTTTTAGAATCAGGAAAATGTGACAAATATCTCTTTTCAAATTTGCATTTTTTGGATGGGTACCCTCATAAAAAATGAAAGTAAAGTTCTAAAATTCAAGCACATTTTAGTTTCTTGAACATGTGTGTAAGGAATAATGTAACATATTGCCAGCTTGTTGGGTTTATCCTTAGGCTTGTGTGGTCCACCCCCGTTGTTTTAGATGCCCAGTGAGGGTGAGTAGGGCAGAGGGCAGGGAATGGTGTCCGAGAACTACAGGTGTACAAGAGGAGTGATAATACAGAGGTCACAGGCAGCCTTAGGCATTGGACCTTCCCATCTCTGCTTTGCACTTTCTTTCTTTCTTTTTTTTTTTTTTTAAGATTTTATTTATTTATTCATGAGACACACAGAGAGAGAGGCAGAGACACAGGCAGAGGGAGAAGCAGGTTCCACACAGGGAGCTGGACATGGGACTCGATCCCTGGACCCCAGGACCAGGCCCTGTGCTGAAGGTGGTGCTACACCGCTGAGCCACCTGGGCTGCCCTGCTTTGCACTTTCAACCTGGGCCTTACCTTCCTCTGCTGGAGATCTAGAGCAGGGTCACTTGGAGTTTAATTATTTAAATTGGTTGGCTGTGCAGGCCCCAAATCTCCGTATGATTTTTCAGATCTCTGCTAGTTCTAAGATGCATTGAGATTAAGCATATAGGTCCTGGGCCTATTGCTCAAATCCCAGCTCTGCCACTTATGAGCGAGGGGACCTTTGGGCAATTCAGCAACCTCTCTGGATCTTGTTCGCTCTTCTCTTCTCTCTTGTTCTTCTTGTTCTTCTCAATCACAAAATTGAGATGATGGCAGTACCTATCTTGTGAGGGTTTTTGTGAGTGTAAAATTACTCATGAGGACACCCTAAGTCCTCATTAGCTATTGCTATTATAATAAAGAGAGGCAATATAGCATTGGGGTTCAAGCAAGGAGTCAGAGCCAGACTGTTTGGATTGGAATCCTGGGTGCATGACCTTAGGAAAGTTCTTTACCTTCTCTGTTACCTCAGTTCTCTCATTTATAAAACAGGGATAATAGGAGCACCTCCTTCATAGGACCTGAGCAGGAATTAAATGAGTTAATATGTTCAAAGTTCCGAGTACAGTGCCTGGCATTTAATGTATAAGTGTTCACTGCTATTAAAGTTGTGCATATTTTGTATGTTTTTTTTTTTAAATTGAAATCTTGCACTGAGCCTGGCCCATGTTAGGTACTCATTAAGAGGCTGTCAAACACATGAATAAATGAATATATGCAGTCAAATTGACTAGTTTGCAGTATTCACGTTGGCTGTCCATAGTATTCCAGATTTGCCAAATACACTTGGACTTGTCTGCATCACACACGCCTTTATTTTTTATTTTTTAAGATTTTATTTATTTATTCATGAGAGACATATAGAGAAGCAGAGACACAGGCAGAGGGAGAAGCAGGCTCCACGCAGGGAGCCCAATGTGGGACTCGATCCAGGATCCCTGGATCACACCCTGAGCCAAAGGCAGACGCTCAACCACTGAGCCACCCAGGCGTCCCTACACACACGCCTTTAGATAAAATGTAGACATTGTTCCCAGCTCCCTCTCTAATTTGGCCCTGTGGTGCTCAGTGCTAAAAGCCAGAGCCTATAGGACATGTGGCCATAACAGCCTGGGGAAACAGCTCCCTGTTTCTCCATCAGCACACCAGAGTCATCCTAACATTCTCAAAGTTTAGAAATCCAAGGATACAAATTAATTAGAGACACAAGTCAAATGACCCTCCGTCCCTTTCTCTGTGAATATTTCTGGTGGAGAGCCATCACCACTGTCCTGGGGGAGTGAGCAGGCCCACAAAACAGGCAGGCTCCCTGTTAACCCAGAGCCCGTCTATCTGCTGCCTGGGTGGAGCAGGCCCTCTGCCCCTTCATAAACATCAAGACACAAAATAATGGAATGTTTAGTCTGTGTAATACATTAAGGAAATCAATTAAGCCCACATGCAACTTTCTAAGATTTTAATTACAGTACTTAGGGTACCACACTAGAGCAGTTTGTCAGGAACATAATTTGTTAATGAATAACAACTGACAGTGAATTAGTCGGGATTGTAATTAGCTCTTGCTAGCCATCCATTGGAACCCTGATCAAAAGCCAGTCAGCGAAAGAGGGCTAAATCAGCTGTGAATGATAACCTCGATGGCTCTATCTGGGCCATCCCCTTGGTGCCCGTGTACTCAGAGGAGCCTGGCTGAGACCATGTGCACGTTTAACTCAAGTGTTCTCTGGGGAGCCGCACCTGCCTCCCCTAGAAACCTGTCAGAAATGCAGACTCTCAAGCCCCACCCCGGACCTGTTAAATGTGCATTTTAAGATGCCTTGTGGCTTTTAAGCATATTAAAGGTGGAGAAACACTGTGGGAGTAGGAAGGGCAAGGGTTCAAAATCAAACAGATCTTACCGCAACTCCTGACATACTCACCTGCTCACTAGAGTTGTGTCCTGATGCAATTGCTAAGTCATTTGTCCATCAGTTGGATCCACTACATCCTATACTGTAGGATCACCGTAGTGACTGGCAATAGCATGTGAATGTGCCTAGTGCATAGATGAGCAATAATGATGTAGGAGGAACTCACAAGGCTTCCTGAGAATTGGGCCTGACCACAAACAGTGCCACAAGAAATGTCTGAGTACCTTCATCTCTCCAGTCTTCCCCTCCTAGAATGGGGCAAGACGAGGAGAAAAAAGATAAAATATGAAAGCTTAGTTAAAAGGGTAGGGAGAATTTTTTTTTTAAAGGAAAATAGTGGAATTAGCCAAGGAATATGCTAAAATTAGATTACTTTTTTTTTTTTTTAATGGCCAAATGACCAAATAAGAAAATGTGGCTCGTTAACATCAAATAGCTGAGAGACTACAGGACCGACACTGTTCTATGTCTTCCCAGAGGAGGAAGGATCCTGAGGAATGAGGTGGTCATGAGCAATCCTCCCAACATGGGATTTGTACAAGAATCTCGAGAACCGGAGATCCATAGTTGGATCAAATGTTTTAGGAAACATTCTTGACATGCTACACAATGAATATAGATAGAGCATGCAAACTTAAAAATATGTATACCAAAGCAATTTTCTCATAAAAGAATTTCCCTTGGTGCTTCCTCACCTAACTCAGCATAGTATTGGAAAGAGGCTTTACGTAACCTATTAGATCATGTGCTCAAGTGCAGGGGATTAGAGGATTACTGTTGCATCATGGCATATACAGAAAATGGTAATATTTTTATAACACATTGTGGGTAGACTGAAGGGGTTCTGGGGAGATCTATGTAGGACAGGAGAACAAAACAATTTTTTTTACGTCATGTAATTGCAAGGAAAATTAAAAGTTGAGTAACATTTAGACAGTAAGTTTGCATAAAATACTCAAATTGACTATTGTCAACTTCTTAAATGAGAAAAAGATTTTGCTTCTGGAAATTTTTTTTTATATTAAGTTTGATGCTTGAAATGATGGTCCTTAATTCCTGATCAAAAGTCTTTAATAATGATCTCTTCAAATTTTGGATATTCACTATTAATGAGGATGATCAGTGTTTGATGAAAAGATCATAAAAAAGTATTTAAACTGTTTTATGAAAAAAAACTGTTTTATGACTGTTTCAAAATTCATAGTAGTTGAAACTATATTTGAGGACTATAACATCCCATCCTTTTATCAACAAAATCAGTGTTGAAATTCTTAAGAGATAATGCAAATATTCTCCAAATCTAATTGAACTTTTTCATATCTAGTACTTCAGAATGATAAAATATGGCTCTGGTTCTCAGAACTCTCACATATCATTAAAATGGTCACTATTAAAAGAACACATCAATTACAAATGGGCAAAAATCTCACACCTATGGGAAGGCCACCACGAGAAGTTCAACCTTCTTGCTCCTCCTTCTCTCAAAATAGACAGGTGGCACCTACGGTTATGCACTGTGCTCCTTGGTCACCAGGAAGACAAGCTCCTCCAAAAGCTCCATGGGCCATGTGTTTATAGTAGGCAAGCTGGGCTCCATTGTTAGCCGTGGTATGGTGGTCCAGATGGGAGGGCTCCTCCCTAGCTCTGCTTAGCCTGTTGAAGCTGAACTGTAGTGCTTGGTGATGCTCACTACATTCCTATCTGTAGGGACTGTAGGGACTGTAGGGTGTACAGACAGATGTCACTCATCTGGGGCCATCCTTTGCAGAGCCCCCCGAAAGGCTACTTATGGGCCTACGTGACCAATTCAAGATCTTCAACAGCCCTAAAGACTTGGGAGTTTAAGGTCTTGTGGCACTCTTGTAACTCATTCATGGCACACAACTTGACCGGTTGGGAAGCTTGATTACTCAGGGGCAGAAACCAAGCCAACCTCTTTCTCTTTCATTTCTTGAATCTAGGCATAGTGGGCTCTCCAACCCCCTTGCTCTTTTACTTCCTGCGCAAACGATTGTTTAAAAGACTTGGTTATCTCCATTTGGCTCTCATTTCTCCCAGGTGGTAATCTGACCTTGTCTACTATTCTCATCCCACACTAAGGGCCTGGGCTACTCAGAGTGCCTGTGTGGCTCAGTCAGTTAAGCATCTGACTCTTGATCTTAGGCTCAGGTCAGGGTTGTGAGATTGAGCCTTGTGTCAGGCCCTGCTCTGGACGTGGAATCTGTTTAAGATTCTTTCTCTCTCTCTGTCCCTCCCCACTCATACTCTCTTTCTCTTAAATAAAAAATAAAAAGATGCTTAGAACACTCAGCAGTAGGTGGGGATCAGATGTGGTCTTTTAAGTGGCTTGATTTGCTCTGCTTCCTTTGGTAGTTGTGGGATGCTGCTTTACATTAGTTTTCCTTGCACATTAGTGATAGTGTCTCACCCGTGGGTTTGGGGAATGAGAGAGGCAGAGATTCAATGAGTGGGAAGGAAGAGGGTTCAGGCTTCATCTTCATTCTCTTACAAGGGCTTTGCATTGGAGCACGTAGCCACCTTACTTACCTTATCAAGCTCTTAACTAGCTATTAATAAGTATTATTTTTTTTCCTCATTTGGTCACTGAAAATTAAACAGGTGGAAGTTTCAATCCCTGCAAGAACATACAATCTAAAGGTGATTTTAAGCCATGTACAGGGGTTACAGAGAAGGTAGGTTGAAAACCATAGCTCGCCAAACCAACAGCCATATCAAGAATATATAGTAGGGTTGAAAGAGTGGAGATTTAGAGAAAATGTATGCGGATTTCTTTAGAGAGAATTGTGGCTGTGCTGTGAGTCCTCATTCCCCATCCAAGGGGGAGGTTTGAAGGGAGCTTCCCTGTTCACCTTATCAAGGAAAAGGAGTTCCAGTGGGACCAGAGAGCAGTTACGGGAGCACACAGACCTATCATCTGACCCCACATCACTGCCCCACCCAGGATATCAGAGTATGACACCTGCACCATTTAGCTGCTGTGGCAGCAAAGCAAAAGAGAATTGTTCCTTCCTGGGGACTGACCTTCACTCCCAGAGTCTGTCAGGGCAAAGACAGTATATTCATGTGGCAACCTTGAGCAGGTCCATCTTGTAGTATCCAGTCCAATAGAGTTATCACGGTGAAATAAGTGCCTCAATAGAGGCTAGGCCAAAGTTGCATTTCTGAATTCTTAGGGGCAGAGGAAAGAGTGAGCAATGCTAGACCAGTGGCCTTTTGCCTGGGTTGAGGGCATGAGCTGTGACTACTTACCAGCAAACTGTCCCAGAACACAATGGTAACATCTTCCCATCCCCAGGGCCCCACCTGTGTATGATAGTCAGGTTAAGCATTTTCTGCTCTGCTACTCTTACCTTCTTTCCTGCCTCCTATGCCCACTTGATCCTGCCTTAGCCCGACCATGAGGGGATCAGAAACTGCAAGTGACAAGCTGGGGGAGGAGAGAATTAGCAGGTGGAAGAAGCTCCTGCACCTGCTGGCCTTCCTCCAGCTCTACCCTCCCAGTGGGCTTATTGCTGGGAAGGTGGGCAAAATCATATATTCAAAGTTGTTATGTTGGCAGCTTTTATTATTATCACAAGAGCCTGGCCATTTTATTTTAAAGACTTTTATTTATTTGAGAGAGAGAGATCACAAACAAGTCGGAGGGATGGAGGGAGAAGCAGACTCCCTGCTGAGCAGAGGACTCTGAGATCATGACCTGAGCTGAAGACAGACGCTTGACAGACTGAGCCACCCAGATGCCCACCCCTGGCCATTTTTATCACCAGGTTTATACTCTTATCTGCCACCAAAAGTGGCTATCAGACTTGATCAGAAAGTGATCCAAAAATTATGAGATTGCCTGACTTTTCACCCCACTGGATAAAATTTGAAGGGAAGGTGGGAGACAGATATAAAGTTGCTACCTGGTTTCATTACATGAATTCTGTTTGCTCAGGTGCTGCTTACCACTTCTTAACATATAATCCCTAAGCACAGAGCTCTATAGGGATGGGAGCATTGGAGCAAACCTTATAGGAAGCTCCAGCATAGGGTCACAGAATGTCAGGCTTGGAAAGAAGCGTGATGACATCTACTTTAAATGACCTCTTCCTACTATTTTGAGCCCCTTTGCCACATGCCTCCCAATGCTTACTGCACTTGTATTTGATATCTGCAGAAATAAGTACGCACATCCTCCCAAGACAGTTCACACCCTGTTGAACAACGCCTTTCATTTAGTTGATTGTTTCTTTTGCTATGCAAAAGGTTTTTAGTTTGATGTAGTCTCACATGTTTATTTTTGCCTTTTGTTGGCCTTTGCTTTTGGAGTCAGATCCAACAAATCATTGCCAAGACCAATGTCAGGGAGCTTTCCTCTGTTTTTGTTTGTTTTTTATTTTTATTTTTAATTTTTTCTAGGAGTTTTACAGTTTCAGTTCTTCTGTGAAAGTCTTGGATCCATTTCAAGTTAATTTTGTGAGTGGTATAAGATGGGGGTTCAATTTCATTCATCTTCATGTGATTATCCAGTTTTCCCAGCACCGTTTATCGAAGACACTGTCCTTCTCCCATTGAGTATTGGCTCCCTTGTCAAATATTAGTTGATGATATATGTGAAAGTTTGTTTCTGAGCTCTTGAATCTGTTCTGTGGTCTGGGTGTCTGTTTTTATGCAAGTACCATACTGTTTGGATTACTGTATTTTTGTAATATAGTTTGAAACCAGGAAGTATAATGTGGAGGTTTAGGAGACATTGATGTAGACCTGATGTACTTTCCTTGGATGGTGCCTGTTTACTGAGGTCTCTGAGAAACTTCACTGACTCCCTGAACCTCTACTTTCCATATTGTTGTTCCCATCACACCATGGGGGGGGGGGTTTCTATATATCTGCGAGCACCATGAGATCAGAGATTGTCTTGTTAGTTTTAAATCCACAACAAGAAGCCCAGTATCTGAAG
Source organism: Vulpes lagopus (assembly GCF_018345385.1). NCBI lineage: Eukaryota > Metazoa > Chordata > Mammalia > Carnivora > Canidae > Vulpes > Vulpes lagopus. The sequence continues at coordinate 70,129,700 of NC_054830.1, forward strand.
AGTAACAGGTGCCAGTGATTAGTTCCCCTCCCCATCACTGCATAATCCATAATCTTCACTGGGCAGGCTTCCAGCTATTCCTGTTCAGTCTTCTGAGAAGAACTCTGGTTCTTTGAACAGATTGATTTTCCTTTCTTTGCTATAAGCTGCATTCCTAGGTTTGTTTCTCCAATTCCAAAAACACTTCAATTTTTAAAATTGTACTGAAAAGAGGAAGAAAATGACTTTCCAAGGTCAGTTAGTTGGGCTGGTGGGCCAACTGGGAAAAGAAACAGGTGAGTTCTGATATATCATGTGAAACCCTGTCCATAAAATCAAGCCATCCTATTTTTGGTATTTCCACCTCATTCAATGACATTGTTTTCTTCAGAGGAATCGAAAATTTATTATTCAGACTCTGGGCAGAGGAGTGACATGGCCTGGATTTGGAGATAAGAAGCAGTTTGCTGCCGGCCAGCTGCCACCCTTGCTATCTAACAAACGTGGGTTTAAGTGAAAACATCATAGGCCTGTTGCTGCCTCTGTTCCCAAAGAGAACTATTTATTTTGAGCCATGGTTTTTCCTGTTGTTAGAGCTGTTTTTGAAAAATGCTGTGTACGTTCATCTTACTATGCGTTTCTCCCGTTCCTCCAGCCCCAGCCTCTGCCTCAGGAGAGCCTTATAACCACTCACGAGGTTCTCTTGACCCTGGGTTCTCCTGCCATCCTTTTCAAGTCAAACCCTACACTACATATTTACCAAAGATCCTTTCTGGCCTCTTTGTCAACAGTTCCCATGGCTCACTGAACAAGGGCTGCATATTTGAGCATGCCCTGGTAGGTTCTCTCCCTTTTGTTCTTTGCTATTTTCTTTTTTCTGCTCAGCCACTTTCACCAACAGCTGCTTTGTGATCATGTCCTCCCTTTTTCTAGAGTACCCCGTTTCCTCCCTTGGAACATGTCTTCTCACTGGTCCCCCATGCTTTACTGTCATCCTTCAAAGCACAGACTTGGCATTACCTTTTCCTTGAGGATTTTTGTACTCTCTTCTGCTGAAAGTGGGCTGTCTCTCTTCACAGCGTTGTTGAAAGGACTGAATAAGATTATGCGTAGAAGCAGAGAGTGCTTGCCAAAGGTTGAGGGGAGGAGGGAATGGGGAGTTGATATTCAATGGGTAAAAAGTTCAGTTATGAAAGATGGATAAGTTCTAGAGATCTGATGTACAACTTTGTGCCTATAGTCAACAATACTGTATTGTGCACTTAAAGATTTACTGAGAGGGTAGATCTTGTGTCAAATGTTGTTACCACATTACAGTGATGATTATGCCTGTGGATATGTGCCTAGCACATTGCAGACACAATATTTATTTTCCTTTCTGTTTTTAATTCTTTAATCTCCAAGAGCATTTACCCACTTAGTTTGTATCATAGTTATTTATGTGCATATGTTAATTGTTGTATATCACAGTGAGAAAAAAGGTCACAGATTCCCACGTCTGACATCTGGTTTTGAGACCTGCCTCCAACATTTGATAGCGGTGTGGTTTTGAGTAAGTTGCTCAATTTCTTTAAGAATCAGTTTTATCATCTGTTAGAAAAAGAAAGAAAGAAAAATAATTACCATCTGTTTGGTCCTATGGATGGATTAAATGTGACAATACAGGTGAAAATGTCCAACATGCTGCCAGACACATGGGAGGGTCTTAGAGTCCTACCATGTTTTCCTTTCTCCTTTGAGGAGAGTGGCCACAATGTCTACATGTTTGTAACCCTGTGGCACAGAGCACATAGCCTTGTGCATAGTCATGACTCAGTAAATATTTCCTGATTTCCTGAATGAATGAATGAATAAGTGAGAGGAGGGAAGGAAAGAAAGTAGGTAGGTTACAGACAAATCAGAAGAACTAGCCTTCTTGGTTTCCTTTGTAATGCAAAAGTTATGAGGGGTTTCAACTCAAACGTGCATCTCCAAAGAGAATGGGAATATTTCCTTTTTTCCCTAAGCCTGTGAAACATTTTCAGCAGCAGCAGCAACCTTGAAATTTAGAAGGGAGAGCTGTTTAAAGCTCCACATATCTGGAAGTCAGTAGTTGATATACCAGCAGTGCCACCTCTCTTAAAGAAAAAATTATTGTGGCATTCATGAAAATGGTAAGGAAGACTTTTCAAGACTATTACAGTAGGGATCAGCTCTATTGCAATAGAGGACAGAGATCAAACTGAACTCCAACTACAGCAAGGACAAAGGGATTTATAGCCGAGGAGCAGATTGAAGGCGTCAGTGGATAAGAAATTACTAAGGAGAGACATCAAGGGTAGGGGGATTCTTGCCAAACTAACCCAACAGGATTTTTGCTAAAGGAAGGCCAAGGACTTAGGCATCAAAGGTGGGGAATGAATTTGGTCAGCTATTAAGGATCGGGGCAGGGGATTCTTGCTAGACTAACAGCAGGATTCTTGATAAAACCCAGGTAGGCAGACTGAGGACAGGATAGAGGCCCTGTCAAGAAGAGGGTTTTCAAGAGCCTGGCTAAGGTTTGGTCAAGGAGAGAGTATTTGCCACCTCTGTCTTTTCACATAGGACAGAGGCTCTGAAAGATGCCTGCTAAAAGTCACCAGGCTAATCTAAAGCAGGGGTGGGGCAAGTGTCTGCCCTAGAAGTTGGGAGTGTTTGACAAAATGTTATAAATATTCCTGTCTCTGGACTTTCTTTCTTTCTTTTCTTTCTTCTTTCTTTCTTTCTTTCTTTCTTTCTTTCTTTCTTTCTTTCTTTCTTTCTTTCTTTCTTTCTTTCTTCTCTTCCTTTCTTTCTTTTTTAAGATTTTATTTATTTATTCATGAGAGACACAGAGAGACAGGTAGAGACATAGGCAGAGGGAAAAGCAGGGGGCCTGATGTGGGACTCAATCTCGGGACCCCAGGATCATGAACTGAGCCAAAAAGGCAGATGCTCAACCACTGAGCCACCCTCTGTCTCTGGGTATTCATTTGTAAGAGGGACATAACACCACTTTTCCTCCCAACAACCTCAGTGTGCATGTTAGTTTCCTGTGACCTTTGCAGCAAAGTACCACAAACATGGTGGTTTAAACCAGCAGAAATATCCCCTCACTGTTCTGTAGGCCAGAAGTCTGAGATCTGTACCACTCCATCAGAATCAAAGCCTCAGTAGGGCTATACTCCTTTTGAAGGCCTCGGGGAGAATATGTCCCCTGCCTCTTCTAATGTCTGGTGGCTGCTGGCATTCCTTGTTTTTGGCCACATCACTCCAATCTCTGCCTCCGTCTTTATATGACCTTCTTTTTCTTCTGTTTCTAATTTCTCTCTGCATCCCTCTTATATGAATACAATATGTGTTAGTCTGCTCAGGCTGCCATAACAAAATACCATGAAGTGGGTGGCTTTAACTACAGAAAATATATTTCTCACCATTGTGGAAGCTGAGAAGGTACAGGTTAAGGTATTGGCCAATTTGGTTTCTGGTTAGAGTTCCCTTCCTGGCTGGCAGACAGCTGCCTTCTCCCTGTGTCTTCACATGGTGTGTCTGTGTTGGGGGCAGGGAGAGACAGAGAGAGAGAAAGAGAAAGCTCTTTCTCTTCTTACAAAGCCACCAGTCCTTTAAGATTGGGGTCCTCATGACCTCATTTAACCTTAAGTACTTCTTAAAAGCCCTATCTTTCAGTACGGTCCTGCCAGAGATTAGGGCTTCAATGTATGAATTTGAGGGGTACACAATTCAGTTCATAATACATGTAATTGCATTTATGATCAACTGGATAATCTAAAATAATCTACCCATCTCAAGAATTTTAGCCCAGTCACATCTATAGAGACCCTTATTCAGAAAAAGGTATTATGTACAGGTACCAGGATTAGGATCTCATATATTTGGGTGGCTATTATTCAGCCTACTACCAGCCAGCCAAATGGATCATAAGAGCCTGGATTTATAAAGCACTTGGACGTCCTTCCTGATATTAATCAAATCCAGAACATTATGATTTTATTCACAATAAAATGGTCCTCAAGGTTATTGCCGAGTTCCATCATTCTAGAGTTTTGCTGCTTTGAACTTTGCTGGTGGGTAGTGACTGGGAACCTTTACTTGGCCTATTGGTCCTTTCCACCTGGATGTTTAATAAGTATTGAATTTAACAGAATCATTTTCCTCCCATCAGACGTACTTCTCTCCTGTTCCTCCATGTCAGTAAATGGCAGTGCAGCTATCCAACAGCTCATGCCAAAAGCCTAGTAGCACTCAATTCCTCTCTTTTCACTGCCCTTTACATCCCATTGTGATCTTTACTTGACATCAGGGAAATACAAATCAAAACCACGATGAGATACCACCTCACATGGGTCAGAATGGCTAAAATTAACAACTCAGGAAATAACATATGTTGGCGAGGATGCAGAGAAAGGGGAACCCTCTTACACTGTTGGTGGAAATGCAACTGCTGCAGCCCCTCTGGAAAGCAATATGGAGGTTCCTCACAAGTTAAAAATAGAGCTACCCTATGACCCAGCAATTGAACTACTAGGTATTTATCCAAAGATCACAAACACAGTCTTTCGAAAGTGCACACGCACCCCAGTGTTGATAGCACTAATGTCCACAATAGTCAAACTATGGAAAGAGCCCAGATTTCCATAGACAGATGAATGGATAAATAAGAAGTGGTATATAAATACACAATGGAATATTATTCAGCCAACAAAAAGAATAAAATTTTACCATTTGCAATGGCATCTGTGGAATAGAGGGTATTATGCTAAGTGAAATAAGTCAGTCAGACAAAGACAAATACCATATGATTTTACCATATGAGGAATTTAAGAAACAAAACAGGGCACCTGGATGGTTTGGTGGTTGAGCATCTGCCTTTGGCTCAGGTAATGATCCCAGGGTCCTGGGATCAAGTCCTGCATCAGGCTCCCTGAAGGGAGCCTGCTTCTCCCTCTGCCTGTGTCTCTGCCTCTCTCTCTCTCTCTCTCTCTCATGAATAAATAAATAAAATCTTTAAAAACTGAAAAAAAATTTAAAAAGGATTTAACTATGGGAAACAAATAGGTTGTCGGACGACATTAAGAAGGACACTTGAAGTAATGAGCACTGGATGTTGTATGCAACTTATGAATCACTAAGTTCTACCTTTGAAACTAATAATACAGTACATGTTAATTAAATTTAAGTTAAAAAAATTTAAATCTCATTGTGGTCTTTAATAAACCGTACTGTATGGGACCCACCCATCAGAACACAGTCAGGCTATGGAGTGGTTGAGTGGGATCCCTACCATGCCAAGCATTGATATTTCATTTTTGATTCTAGAGGAAGTCTGGGTGTATTGGGGTGTTGGGGTGGAGGCACTTGGGACCTCTCAGCTGTGACTGTTTACCAGCTGGTATAGAAATATTTCAATATTTTGGCCACTGAGAGGGCTCTCCAGGGACTTATCAGCTACATAGTACTCCTGCTCACATCTAACTTACCAAGTTCTGTTGCCTTTACATCCAAGAGATATCTTCTGTCTACCTCAGTGGCTGCTGCCTGAGAACTGGCCACCATAGTCTCTTGCCTGCATTTCTGCATAGGCTGGATGGTTTCTCTAGTCTCAAGCACACACCTCTATATTCTCCAAACATAGCCCGAGTGATTTTGAAAAATACAAGCTCTAGGGTGTAATCCTGCAGCAAATAATTCCATTATGCATGGTACAAAACACAAACTTCTTATCCTGACCTACAAGGGGCCACTTTATTTGACCTTTCTTTACCTCTCTGCTCTAACCTCATTTTCTCCTCTCCCTTTCATTCTACCCAGTAGAATTCTTTCTGTATGTTCTTTTCTCCCCTCCCTCCCCCCCTTGGCACTAGTAGTTCTCTCTGGAATGCTGTTCCTGACTACATCTTTACATGGCTGTCTTCTCATTTGGGGCCCAAATCAAGAGTCAGGTGTCACCCAATTGCATTTGTTGTAATAAAATGAGATTTGTACAATATTTTTTTGTTTATTCACTCAAACTTGTATTGAGGTTTATTACCATGAACTTGGCCCACGGCTAGGTACCAAGGAGCACAGATGAATAAGACCATGGTGTTCTTCTCAAGGGCCTCAGTTGAATAGGAGAGCCAGAAAAGTAATTTCAAAGACTTCAAGATATTTATGGTACAGTGCAAAAATGAGCTGTAATGGAAGTCTTGTGGGAGCACAGGGAAGGACGTACCTATTAATAACTGTGCCTGGGGGAATCTAGGAAGGGTTTTGAGAGTAACTGACTTTACCTGGATAATTACAGTGGAGAATCCTTATTTTAGAATGAATGAAACTGAACTAAATTATACCATTCTATTTAAGACCTAAGATTTATCTGTGTTTGGTAAATATTTAAACATGAGATATTCTTGATTTTCATACACAATTTTAATAGGCATTAGATATATTCAGAGTAGGTGTCTTTATATTTTTAATCCATTAGGGGAATAAGCACTCCTCCTTTAGCTGACTTGACAACAAAGATTAATGGAGCAAGTAATATTGGGACTGGACACCTTTGAGTTGAGGGGTGGGGGCTCTAGTTTTTCCAGCTGAAATGATGTGCGTAGAAGGTCATGGTCACACAGCTGACCTGTTTTATTCCTGAAATAAACTTGATGAAGTTGATCCCTTATTCCTTGGACAGGTAGGTACATTCCTAATAGTCCTTCATATTAGGGTGGATGTCTTTTTCTTTTCCCCCCAGCTTTATTGAGATATAATTGACATATTGCATTTTGTTATATATAAGGTATTCAGCATAATGATTTGATACATGTGTATATTGCAAAATGATTACTACAGTAAGTTTACTTAATATATCCATCACTTCACATAATTACATTGTGTGTATGCTGTGTGTGTGTGTGTGTGTGTGTATGTGTGGTGAAAGTATTTAAAATCTCTTCTTTCAGCTGCTTTCAAGTATGTAATACAGTGTTGTTAACTATAGTCACCATGCTGTGCATTATATTCCCAGAACTTATTCATCTTGTAACTGGAAGCTTGTACCCTTTGACCAGTGTCTCCCCATTTTGATCACCTTCAACACCTAGCAACCACTACCACTCTATTATGTTTCTATGAATTCAGCATTTTAAAATTCTACATATAAGTGAGGTCATACAATATTTACCTGTCTCTAACTTATTTCACTTAGCATGATTCCCTCAGGTTTCATGCATGTTGTCACAAATGGCAGGATGTCCTTTTTTATGGCTGAACAATATTCCAGCGTGTGTGTCTGTGTATTGGTGTGTATCACATTTTTATTCATGTATCTATTGATGGACTCTTAGGTTATTTCCATGTCTTGGCAATTGTGAATAAAGCTGCAGTGAACATTCTTTGAAGCAGTCATTTCATTTTCTTGGGTGTCTCTTCCTAATCAATCTTTGCAAAGATAAGAGTAAAGAAAAAATGTCCAAGCTCGAGTTTCACTGCATATTTACTATAACTATCACAACCACATGGTTTTATTTTTCTATTACACTTCTCCTTCCTAGTAGTCATCAGAATTTGTAATTGTGTTAAGTTTTGGATTATTATTGTTGTTGTAGTTGTTGAATATCTGTGTCTCTGCTACATTAGAAACTCCATGAAAGAGGACATTTCTGTGGTCTTCTGCTGTATCTCCATATTGAGCACCTAATATATAGTTGGTGCTCAGCATATATTTATTCAATAAATGGATACATGAAAAATCCTGATAGTTTGAGTAAAATAAGATATTTGAAAGATTCACATAAATTACAATATAATTGAGTTTGTAAGGATGCTTCATTAGAGGGTAAATCAACCTGTTGTAGTTCATAGAGATATTTCAACCGGGCGTGAATTCCAGGTGCCAAACCATTCTGATATTTTCTTCCACAGGGATAATTTAAATTGGGCACGTAGGGCAGGAGGTGCTAAAAATTGTAGATAACGGACATACCGTCTATTTGCTCACTAGGCAAGTATTCTTTGCTCTTCTAATAGAAGGGAAGAATTACTGGTCACTGCTCTATCTAACAGAATATATGATGGTCCTTCTGTATCCATGGTTTCACTTTCTGCGGTGTCAGTTACTGGCAGTCAACTGTGATTTGGAAGCAGACAATGTTTCTTCTGACATATTGTCACAAGGTCAAAAGTAGCTTGATACTAGTCACTATGTCTATGCCAGTCACCTCACTTTAGCTCATCATGTAGGCAATTTATCATCGCACATCATTACAAGGAGAAGAGTAAATAAGGTACTTTGAGAGACCACATTCACACAACTCTTATATTATTATAAGCATTGTGTTTTATTATGTCATTGTTTGTCTCTTAGAGTGCTTAATTTATCATAGAAAGGTAATGTATAGGAAAAAAACAGCATATATAGGGTTTGGTATCACCTGTAGTTTTAGGTATCCTCTAGGGGTCTTGAAACATCCCCCACAGATAAAGGGGGCTACTGTATCACTATTTATTGAATATACTCAAGAATGTTCTTCAGTATACATTTTAATAAATGGGTAAAGTTGGTGTGATTTGGTGAATAGATCATTGAACAAATAGGCTTCTTTTTACCCCTCTGGGTATCAAGCTCCACCTGCCTTTTGGTGGGAGAGGCTTACAATGTCTTTGCCCATGAAAAAAGGCTGTGATTCACCCAGCTGGTTTGGATGGGGCTCAGTAAAGTCTCCTGGAAAGTCTGCCCATTGGTTTCCCATCTGGCATTAGAAATTGGTTTGATGTAGTCCGATCATGTCTTAGGCTCATTTTAGTAGAAAATGTTAGCTGGGTAGTGTTGATGCCTTTCAGCCAGAGATCACCAGGAACACATTTGTAATCAAAATTAGGTTTCTTGGTGTAGCAGGCAGATGATCCCCAAGATTCCTGCCCCCTGGTGGACAAGCTCTGTATAGCTACCCCCCTATGACATAGTGACTAAATCTTTTTTTTTTTTTTTTAAGATTTTATTTCTTTATTCATAAGAGACACACAGAGAGAGGCAGAGACATAGGCAAAGGAGACATAAACAGAGGAAGAAGCAGGCTCCATTCAGGGAGCCCAATGTGGGACTGGATCCCTGGACTCCAGGATTATGCCCTGAGCTAAAGGCAGATGCTCAATTGCTGAGCCACCCAGACATCCCTCACATATGACTGTATTGGAATGCCACTCCCACCATTATGTTACCAATCATTCAAAAGGCAGATTACCCTAGGTGGCCTGAACTAATCAGATGAGCCCTTGAAAGAAAGTGAAATGTTAGGGAGTTCATCCAATGGGCTGGAAAAAACCAAACAACCATGTTGCGAACTGCCTATGGAAGGGCCCCGTGTGGCTTACACGTGAAAGTGGCCTCTCAGAGCTGAAAATGACCCCTGGTCACCTGCTAACAGCCAAAAGCCAGTAAGAAAATGGGACCACTTCAAGGAGCCAAATTCTACTGACAACTTGAGTAAGCTTGGAAAGACCCCAAGCTGCAGATGAGAAGATAGCCCCTGCTGACCCTGATTTTAGCCTTGTGAGAGACTGAGAAGACCCAGTTAGCCTATGCCCAGACTCCGGTCCTAGAGAAACTATCAAGTAAGAATTTGTACTGCCTTTAAGCATCTAAATTTATGGCAATATGTTATGCAGTAACATATAATAGAAAACTAATGCAATTGGCTAATTACAATAAGGGAGACAAAAAATGGAGAGACTTGGAGCATCTCAGTGAGGAAGTTGTACAAGGGGCTTGTTCTGGAATCTGGGATTGTGTTAGGTGATTTGGGCAAGAGTTCAAAGAAGCACGTTTTTGTTTTGATTTGGGTGCTATCGGAAAGAAGGGACTAGTCCATAATTGGGTAGCTTAATAAATTTTGTCTAAGAGGTGGAATTAAAGCTGCAATGGGTGAAGAAGCCCCAGTTACTTATATCAGCAGGGAGAAGGAGATATTTGGCCATTTTTGTGGTTTGGACACTGCTCTTGCCTTTGTCTGTGTTCAGACACCATTCCAGAATGGCCCTATTTTTGTCTCGCTCATCATAGTCAGAGTGGCCTTGTGTTCAACAGAAAAACACCGTGTGTTTCCTGTTAGAACTGTGCCAGTTCTGAGCTAACAGCCATTAGGGGCTGCTTTGATGTAGGTAGGTTACAGTCAAATATTCCTACAACCTTAACAGGTCTGGTTTTTATTTTTTCAGATATGGCAGTTTTAATAAATTAACTAATTTTGGGCAGTTCCTGGGTGGCTCAGTTGGTTGAGCATCTGACTCTTGATTTTGGCTTGGGTCATGATCTCAGTGTTGTGGACTTGAGGCCCGTGTCTGGCACCACACTGGACATGCAGCCTGCTTAAGGTTCTCTCTCTCCCTCTCCTTCTGCTCCTCTCTCCCTTAAAAAAAAAAAAGATTTAAAAAATTAGCTAATTAGTTTTTTAAAAAGTGGATAGGAGGGTCTTTATAAGATATTTTTTACAGCTTAATTGAACTATAATTTATATACAAAAACTGTACATATTTAACGCATACAATTTGATGATTTTGGACATATTCAAATTCTGTTGGAAGTATATTTACTAAATAAATGCTTATTAGTGTAATATCACTGTAATTTCACCAGTGAGAACCTGTTTGTAACATTGATCATGCTATTTAATAAACACTCATTTTGATGCCCAGTATGTTAATTTTCAAAGCACTTGTTTTTTATTGAGATTGGATATAGAAGAACATGTATGTAGTACCTCCCACTTGAAGAATGAATATTTTGAAGAATGAGTATCTAGATGAGAATGCCATTTGACCACACCTGAATTTTGTATCCTTAAAGATACTATCAGTTTCTGGGCTAGAACTTAATTCAGTAACTCTTGTTCCTGACCATCTATTGGGGTCACCTGAAGGAACTTTTAATTTTTATTTTATTTGCTATTTATTTATTTATTAAATATTTTATTTATTTATTCATGAGAGACACACAGAGAGAGAGAAAGAGAGAGAGAAGCAGGCTCCATGGAGGGAGCCCAATGCAGGACTTGATCCCAGGACTCCAGAACCATGCCTTGAGCCGAAGGCAGGCACCAAACTGCTGAGCCACCCAGGGATCCTGAAGGAACTTTTTAAACTACTTCTGCTGATGCTGCTCCTGCAGACCAAATATTTAAGACTCTCTGGTGGTGGCATCCAGGCATCGGTATTTTTAAAACTTCCCCAGGTGACTTCAGCCTACAGCCCAGGTCAAGAACCATTGTCTTAATCCAAAGATGTAATAATATCACATCATCTGTGCTGAGGTCAAGTAAATTATGGCTATCTTAAAACAGCTGCCCATTAGAATTACCTGGGGATCATTTAAAAAAAAAAAAGAGGCTTCGACTTAACCCCAGACCAACATGGGGTAGAAAGCATAAAGATCCCTATCTCTGGTCCCTCTGCCTTTACATGCTGCATGCCAGGGCCCTTCAAATGGACCCTATCTGTCTATGTAGCCTACACCAGGATGATTAAAGGTGACATCCTGGGCATCAGCACCATCTCCAGAAATGCCCCAGCCTCTTCTTGTTTGCTTTTTTTTTTTCCCTCCTTTAAATCCTTCATGTAGCTCTGGTTCCTACCTACCCTTTTGAAGGGGTGACAAGAAAGAGTATCACAGGGTTATTAAGAAACAGAATCTGGAGTCACATCCTCTTGGGTTTGAATTCCCCACTTGTTTCCTCAGTGATCTTGGCCAGTCACTTGACCTCTCTGAGCCTGAGTTTCATCTGTTTAAAATTAAAAAAGATCAAAAATCCTAATTTCATAGGTTTTTGTACAGATGAATTAGATGGTGCCTGTAGGAGGCCTAGGACAGAAACTGGCATACAGTCAGACTTAAATTACATCTTTGTTATTGTTACTGCTATTAGTATCCAGCTTGGGAATTCCAAACCAGATGTAGCTTGACTCTGGCCTCCTTCTGGAAGCATGGTCCTCAACCTTGGCTCTACTTTGGAATTCTCTAAGAAGTACCAAAAAAAATTCTGTGGCCTGCCTCCCCTGACACCCCCGCCTAGAGATTCTAACAAATCATTCTGGGGTGTGGCCTGGATCTTGTTTTAAAAGCTCCCTAGGTGATTGTAATATGCAGCCAAGGTTGACAAGCACAGCAGTGGTTCCTAAAATGTAGGCCCAGGACCGGAAGTATCAGCAGCACCTGGGGGGTTTGTTAGAAATGCAGGTTCTCAGGCCTCACGCCAGCCCTCCTGAATCAGAATTTTGAGAGGCAGGGCCCAGTGATCTGTGGGATTTTAATTCCTCCAGGGGACTCTGATGTCCAGGAGAGTCTGAGATCTGCTACTATAGAGAACCTGCCCTCTACCACACAAGCCTCTGCTGGCTCTCTTCGGCAGTCCAGATGGCTTTGCAGAGACCTCTCTCCTAGTAAGAGTGGCACTGCTCCTGAGTTCCATCCTGCCTATTGGAGGATCAAGTTTAAAGCTGGTCCGTCACAGTGGGGTGCCTGGGAGGCTCAGTCAGTTAAGCATCTGCCTTTGGATGGAGTCATAATTCCAGGGTCCTGGGATCAAGCCCTACCCTACACCGGGCATCTGCTCACCAGGAGTCTGCTTCTCTCTCTCCCTCTGCCCCTTCCCACCTGCTCATGCTCACACTCGCACACATGCATGCACTCTCTCTCTCTCTGTCTCTCAAATGAATAAGTAAAAAAATTTAAAAAAAATCCTGTTCATCACTTAAATAAAATGGACACATGCATAACTGGATTCACCAAGGAGAATGCACATACACGCACATTCACATTCATCTGGCATAGTTTTCAGCAAACAGTAGCATCAGACAATTTTGGCTTATGCTTTGTTTTAAATCAAACAGAGGGACTTACCAGCTTTATTTTCTTTGCATTTCTTTTTTTTCTTTTTTCTTTTGTATTTAATAGCAAGCACTGAAAGGGATCTTAACATAGTAAAGCAAACTTAAAAGATATCAATTATTGTGACCTGACCTGATCCTGATTTGCCTATTCACAATGATTAGCTTCTTTTGTTGAATGATTAGAGGTGTGTGAGGGCAGTAGGTCTCCTTAACCAAAACCTTGCTTCTGGGTGATGTGTTATGAAGCAAGCCAAGTCTTGGACCAAATTTGGCCACATGTAACAACAACAAAATAACAAACAAACAAAAACAATAACAGAAAATAGACACAAAAATCAGTGGATCTGTTTGGTAAGTCCACTGAAGTACCATCCCCCTGGCCTTGGGGTTCTCCAACATGAAAGGTTCTGCTGAGGCAAAAAAAATGCCACAGGTCCTGACTATTGGAGCTTTTCCAGCATCCCTGGCATTTTGAGTGCTGGACTTCCCTGGGTATCGTAGGATATTTTGCAACCCAGGACCCAGGCACTGAATTCTGTCCGCTATTCGCCCCACAACTACTACCTCCTGGTCATTGTGGCAACCCCAAAATGTCCCCCTCCACTTCCACTTCTCTGTAATCTGATAAATGTAGGGGTAATGGGATCAAATGGAGTTCTTTACCGAAAGCCCCACTCTAAAGGTGTTAGGTTGCTGGGTTTTGATACCAGATTCATCAAAATATTCTGTTAATGCAAGGCTGAATGCTTCTTGAATAGCTCGCATTTTGCCAGTGAAACATTATTCCTAATATCCCTTATGCTAATTAACAAGCTCAATATGCCGCTTCAGATAGTGGTATTTAAAGAAAGCACTTGTCACGGTGCTTGTAGGTGGAGTTGGAGTGGGGGCTCCTGATTAGGGTCTTTCAAATGCTAACCAGCCACCTCTGGAATGTGGATTCTTGATTAGGGTACTTCACATATTAATTAACTGTTTCTAGGGTATAGATTACTTTTAATTTACACCTCGTATTTCTCACTATGCTGAAGCACGTAAATGTAAATTACAGATAAGGTCCTATACCTTGGAAGGGAAACCTCTTGTGTGGTGGGTGTGGAAATTAGCCCAAGTCCGGTGGGTGGCCCAGCATAATATGTAGGAAGGCAGTAAAATGTGTGTTGCCTTTGACCCAGGGATATTGTGACCAACTGTCTTGGTTTACCAAGAGATTTACCTGAGATTCGAGGTTTTCAATACAAAAACCAAGATGGTCCAGGGCAAACAGGGACAGTGCATTACACCTGCCAGCATCTCCACCTTTAGAAAGCTGTCCTAAGGTAACAAACCAGGAAAGGTTACATATGGTAGGTGTTAGTTGAGAAAATGCAGACTTGGAAGCAAGTTACAAAATTAGCAATGGGGAATTTGTTGAGTAAATTTTGGTGTATCCATCAGATGGAGTATTATAGTTCTAAAAAAAATCTGTAGTAATTGCCTCAGGATGCCCTAATGAAATACTACAGACTAGGTGGTTTGGACAATAGAAGTTTATTTTCTCATTCAACGATCCTAGAGGCTGGAAGTCCCAGATCAAGAGTTAGCAGGGTTGATTTCTGGGGAGGGCTCTCTTCCTGCATTGTAGCTGGCTGCCTTTTTGCTGTGTCCTCATGAAGCAGAGAGAGCGAGCCAGCCATCCTGTGTCTCTTTTCATAAGGGCACTAATCCCATTGGACTAGGGCCCCCCTTCTTGACCTCAGTTAGCCTTAATTACTTCCTTACTCCAAATACAGTCATACTGGGGGCTTAAGGCTTCAGCATATGAATGTGGGGAGGACAGAATTCAGCCCATAGCGATCTCCAAGACCACTTGTAGAGAAGAAGTATATACACAACATATTGGTCACAGAAGCCACAACACAGTGTGCGTGGTATGTTTCAGATATTGTCTAAAAAGCAAGTGAAAAGAAAATTATGCCTCTACTGGAAGACTAGAAGACTATACAGCATGTTGAAAAGTGGAAATTAAGGTGATTTTGAATTTCTTTATACTTCATGTAGTTTTCTGTACTCTTTTATATTCCAAAATTTTAGAAGGTTAACATGCAGTACTTTTTATTTTTATTTATTTATTTTTTTGAGAGAGAGATGTGCATGAACATCAGAGCGGGCAGGGGGATGGGGCCAAGGGAGAGGGATCAATAGAATCTTAAGCAGACTCCATGCTGAGTGTGGAGCCCAACGTGGAGGAGCTCGATCTCATGATCCTGAGGTCAGGACCTGAGCCAAAATCAAGAGTTGGATACTTAGCTTACTGAGCCACCCAGGCACCCCTGTAGTACTTTTTAAATAAGAAAATTGTGCTTTAAAAACACAAGCTCTGGCTAGACAGGGGAGAATGGGTATGGCATCTATTAGGGAGAAAAATGGGACCTAGATTGGTGGTAACTGGAAAGGAACAAATAGAGAATAAATCTAGACATTGAGTAGCCCTGATTCGAATATTCCTTATATAATTTAGCAAATTGAGCCTTGCTGTCTATGAGAATGGGTAGTGGTTAAGCATGTGGTATTGGGAACTGTCATGGCTAGAATCCCAGCCCCTTGGCTTGCTGGCTGTCTGTCTTTAGGCAAGTTTCTGTCTGTCCCAGTTGTCTGTGAGACACGAAGAACACTAGTGCCTATGCCACTGGCTTGTTGTGAGGTCAGAGTGAGTTATTTCATGAAAGCAAGATGCCTGCCAAGTAGAAAGGTGTTCAACAAAGCAACTATTGTTGCTATTATTATCTTTCTCCTAAGAACACCTAGCTTTGCATCTTAGGCAATGCTTAGAAATTCTCTTTGAATCATGGCTTTGGATAGCATTCTCCCTGTCTCCTTGGTAGGGGTTTGTTCATTGTTGTTAGGCTTGTTAGATTTGACAAATAGACACGGGACACCCAGGTAAATCTGAATTTCACATAAACAACAAGTAATTTTTAGTCTAAGTGTGTTCAAATATTGTCTGGGGCATAATTAACACTAAAAAAAATTATTCTTCGTTTATCTGAAATTCAGATTTAACTGGGTGTTCTCTGTTTTATCTGGCAATCTTAATTACTATAGATGTGACAAGCATTGAAAAGAAACCCAACAATGAAGCTTTCTTAATGAGATCCTTCTAAGCCAGCCTGCCCCTGCTGAATTTCTGGTGTTGGCATTGACTTTATAGTGGGGAGTGTGTGAAATAACTGATGTGTAGGTCTTGGCTTGGCACATGGCACATAGTACATGCACAATTAATCAGGCAAGAGAGCCTACCCTTTATTAGCCATATGACTTTGCAGAAATGACATCATCTCTTTAAGCTTCAATATCCTCAAATGTGAGATGGGGCTAATAATAAGACCTGCTTCATTGTGAGAAATAAATAAAATGAGATATGGAGTGCGTTGGTGGCATAGTCTGTTGAGCATGGAGTCTTGGTTTTGGCTCAGGTCGTCATCTCAGGGTTGTGAGTTGGAGGCCCCCATCAGGCACCCAGCTCAGCACAGAGTCTGTTTGAGAGTCTCTCTCTCTCTCCCTACACTTTTTCCCCAGTTCACACAGTGCACTCTCTCTCTCTATCGAATAAATAAAATCTTTAAACCAAACAAATAAAAAAAATAAATTTTTAAAATGAGATAATTCCCAGCCCATGGGAAGTGTGGCCTCTGCGGGTAACGTGAGGGTGGATTTCAGAGCATAGTAGCAGGGAGGTGGGTCTTCCCCAGACCTTGCAATGGAGAAGTGAGAGATGCATTCTCCTGACTGCCATAGTCCTCTATGTTCAGGATCTTTCTTATCTGGAGAAACAGTAAATACAGCAGGAAAATGGTCTCCACTTCCCCTTCCCCACTCACATCTGCCTTGAGTGCATCTAAGTGGCAGAACCGAATTTGTATGGCAATCCCTAACTGCAGGCGAGCCATGGAGTTGAAATGTCTATTTCCAGCCTCCTCTGGTGGGGGGAGGCATACTAGGAGTGGGAATGGATGCTGAGCACATTGGCTGTGGCTCAATCCAACAAAATGTCATGACAGCGAAGGCTGCTGTAAGAGTAGCTCTCAGGATCAGGAATGAGATATCCAGCTCTCATCCTGTAGCATTCGGCATCAGCCCTCTTGCTGCTAGGGGAACTCTTCGTGTTTGAAACCCAGACTTGATTCTCCTCTTCCACTGCCTTCTACTTTCTTTCTCCCCAGGAACCAGTCTCAATCCTGACCCCCATTCTAGGGTCCAAACCTTGATTATTGGTGCCAGATTTCTCAGGGCTGCCAACCTGAATCCTCTACACATTGCCTCTCCTTGGCTCTCTTACCTTTGTGCCCAGCTGCCAAAAAAACTTTCCTCTGCTCTTTGAAGTGTGCCCTTTCCCTCCAGATTGCACTTTTTCTTATCACTTGGAGCTCATCTGCCCTGGTCTACCCTGCCTATGACATTCCCCGTGAGCCTGGTTCAATTTGCCAAGCCCATGGTTTTCCCCTCTGGCTATGGTTAAGGGTCCAAGAGAGAAAAAAGTCCTCATGGACCAAACCCAGGCATTGAGCATTTCAAGCCGCAGAGCATGAGTCTAACTATAGCCTGTGTGCTCCTGGATAGGGAGAGCTATAATAGCTCTCAGCTCCTGGGTCCATGCTGTCAGCCAATCACTTTGTGCATTAAACCGATGCTGAACTCTTAAGGAGCAGCAGCCACACCATTTGTTAAAATCGCAGTGCATCCCTTCTGCTGCCAAAGATGGAACTGTAATTTCCCTCTTCTCTCAAAATAAATACTTTGCATGGTTCTGAAAAATTTTAGCAATTAGCTTGTACCATCACCTTTAATTAGCCACTGGCAAACACAATTAAGATAATAAAGCTTACCAAGGGGGAAGCGTGAATAAGCACCAGATTCTAAATCTATTGGGGAAGTGACCCTGATGAATCATTTAATAGCCACCGTAATGTAATTTTGCAAGTTTGTTGTACACACACCGCAGAGAACATATTAAGTGGGTCTGAGCCATAAGAGAGTCTTAATGATTAATTTGCCATATGCTCCTGAAAATTTCATTTTTTTGACAAACAGTACACATCTACTTTTTTCCTTATTAATAAAACCATCAAGAAAATCCATTTTTCTTTCCATCGCACTAATGACTCCCTCTAACTTGCATGGATATCCAGGGACTGATCTTTTTTTTTTTTAATTATATCTGAAATCCCACGGAAGTTAGTAGAACATAGCTATTTACTCTCTTATGTATTTGATTTCAATTGTTGGCAATTGCTTTTTAATCATTTTTTATTGGCTATTCCACAGTGACATCATGGGGAAGATAATTGTTATTCCTTTTTATTTACAGAGTAAATGCTGCTGCAGGGTTAAGTGGCATTCCCTGAGACCTCTGCAAGGGAGAGTCAAGATTAGAACCTAGCTTTAAGATTCTCAGCATTCCTGACACAGAGGACTGGGAATGGAAAATCACTACTCTGAATGGCAAAACACAATCAAGAGTAGGGAGTCCTGCCTCTAAGCAAGACTTATCACCTCTTTGAAACTCATTTTCCAGACCTGTAAAATGGGCTTGTCTTAGGATACTGTTGTGAGGATCCAATAGAATCGCGACTATAAAAAGTCTTTGAGGTGGGGCACCTGGGAGGCTCAGTTGGTTAAGCATCTGCCTTCAGCTTAGGTCATGATCTTGGGGTCCTGGGATGGAGCCCTGAATCCATCTGGCTCTCTGCTCAGCAGGGAGCCTGCTTTTCCTTTTCCCTCTGCCCTGTCTCCTGGCAACTCATGCTCATTCGCTCTCTCTCTGTCTTAGTCTCAAATAAATAACTAAAGTCTTCAAAAAAAAAAAAAAAAAGAAAGAAAAGAAAAGAAAAAGGCTTTGGGGTTGCATATGTTAAAGGATGGTGGTGTCATTGGAGGGAGAGGCTCCTTTCTCCTGTCCCCTTCTCTGAAAGGATGGGTGTCTGACCGGTCTTTGGGCAGATTGAGTTGGGGGTCTGGTCTTGCTCTTCTTCCAGGTGGGCCATTGCCTGTGGGTATCTACTGCCAGACACACAGTCGGCCACAGTGAGGATGTCACTGCTCTTCTCTATCTGGCTCAAGTACCGCAGCACTCAGCTTTCTTCATAACAAAGGTGTATGGCCCCCAGTGAGTGCTCAGGCAGGTCTTTACTGCAGGGGTTTTGGGGATCACTTCAGAATCTTCCAGAGTATGTGGCAGGCAGAGGTGGGGTTGGGGATCAGTTCTCAGCCCAGCTGTATTGCCCTCTCCTATCACAAAAGGGATGAGGCCTTGCTGCTTAGGGGGCAATGGGTGAGGATGATAAGGGTGTCCTTACATGGAGGCTGTTCTGGGCTGGGAACCTCCTTAACCTCCACCCCCACCACCACAATTCCCTTCCTGTGATTCTAGTGACTGTCTCCCTTTAACTCACGACCTGTTGCAGTTTCCATCTTGTTTCAAATCTTTTGTGCCACTGCTTCCTAAAAAACAATAATCTCTCTTCATGTCTGGCAGATTTTGCATGGTCCTGAAAAATTTTAGTAATAGATTGTACCATCGCCTCTAATTGGCCATTGGCAGACAGAGTTGAAGTAATGCGTGCCAATGGCCAGGTTCTCCCCTGGCCTATACAGCACCTTTGTTTAAACCAGAAAAAGGAGCCCCCTTGACCTGGGCACAATGCTTAGGACCCGCGCAATTTCTTGGTGGGAGAGAAAAAGATGTTCCTTTCTCCCGTTGGGTGTAGTACTGATAAGGTGCATGGTTTGGGCTATTGAGAACAGGCTGTATTTCAGTATCCTCCTCAATTGCCCCTTTGCCAAGGGCTTTTGTGCAGTTCACAAACTGGATGACCAGACCTGCAGGCCCTATCAATGACTTTTATTCTCAGGTACATCTGGGGCTGAGGAAGGATGGGCTCTTTGTCAGGGTTGGGGGGCTCTCCTTGCCCCTCCCTGCAGCACACAAGTGGGGAAAAAGAGCTTGGGTTGTATTAATAAGGATGAATGAGGGTGTCATGGGTTGAATTGTGACCCCCAAAAAGATATGTCCAAGTCCTAATCCTGGGAAGCTGGCAATGAGAACTTCTGTGAGAAAAGCGTTCTTGAAATGGAGTTATTGCTTAAGGATCCTGAGATGAAATCATCTGGATTGCCTGGGTGGGCCCTAAACGCAATGACAGCTGACCTTCTAAGAGTAAGGCAGAGGGAGATTAGGTGACAGAAGAGGAGGACTTAGAAAGAAACACGGGGAGAAGGCCATGTGAGTATGGCGGCAGAGATCTATGTACCTGCAAGCCAAGGACCCCCAAATGATTCACCAAGAGCCACCAGAAACTGAAAGAGGCAAGGAATAGAGTCTCAATCTCACCTCTGCCCCACCAGGACCAGAAGGAGTGCAGCTCTGCTGACACCCCAATTTTGACCTTGTGGCCTCCAGAACTGGGAAAGAATGAATTCCTGCTGTTTTTAGCCACCTGGATCATGGTCATTTGCTATGGCGGCACTAGGAAACTCATATGGCCGATTGAAGGCAAGATTGGACTGTTTTCCTCTCCAAACTGGAACTGGTCCTCTCCTGGAGTATCTAAAACCAAGCAGGTTTTATCCTGTGTGGACTTCTTCCCTTCCTTCTGACCCTGGCTGTCCTCAGCTTTATAAGAGAAGTTATTTCTCATTTTAATGCAGCTATCTTGAGAACCCACACTGCTTTTATTGGATTAAAAACACGGAATAAGCATAATTCCTGTCCTTCTCAAGTTTATTCAAGAAATTAATATTTCTCCTATTAACCTACTTTCTTAGGAACTCACACCACAGCCTTATTTTGCTAAGAATGTTTTTCTATCCCTGGCCTAAGTTATATTCAAACCACCTTCTTTTAACTTGCCCTTGGCAGAGAGAGACAGGAATCTCAACCTACCCTTGGACAGATTTCAAACACTTCTTTTTTTGAGAGAGAGAGTGTGTGCACCTGTGCAGGCAAGCAGGGGAAGGAGAGTGGAGGTGGGGGAGGAGAGGCAAAGGGAGAGGGAGAATGTCAAGCAGGCTCCACACCCAGCCCAGCATGGAGCCTCGCGCAGGGCTCAATCTCGCAACTCTGAGATCATGACCTGACCAAAACAAGAGTCCAGTGCTTAACTGGCTGAGACTCCCAAAACAGAACACCTCGAATGCCATTGCCAACTCCATCTTTTTTCACCCAACATCCCATTTATCAGCAAGTTCTGACGATTTCTTCTGAATAAATTCTAAACCATCCCCATGGTTGCTGCCATCTGTAGAGCCTATTACTCTTTAGGTAGGATTCCCATTTTCGATCTTAACTGTTCTGATTTATCCTTTTCCGTGCCTTAGAGCAGTTGTCCTGACGTGCAAATACGACTACCTTTCCCCCTTGCTTAAAATATGCCACTGGCTTCCTGAGCTTCACAGGATTCAATTCTAACTTTCTTAGATTGGCATGTGAGGCCTTTCTGACCTGCTCCTGCCCAACAGTTTGGCTTCATCTGGCATCTCTTGCCCATGTCAGAACCCACATTCCTGTCTCCATGAATGCATCCTGCTGCCAGCCGCTTAGACCAGATCCATGGGCCTCCAAGTCCCTCTCCACTGGCCACCTCCTGTCAGGCTTTCACCAGTTGCCTTCATGGTATCTGTGCTGAGTTGAATAGTGTCCCCCCAAATTTGTCTACCTGGAATTTCAGAATATGACCTTCTTTGAGAATGAGGCCTTCATAGAGGTAATTAGTTAAGTTACATCAGGGTGGGTCTCTAATGCAATATGACTAGTGTCCTAAGAAGAAGAAGAAAGGACACAGACACAAACACAGAGAAGACAGCCACACGACAGCAGAGACAGAGATCACGGTGACACAGCTCCAAGCCAGGGAACACCAAGGACTGTTGGCATCCACCAGACACTATGAGACGGACAAGGAAGGACCCTTCCCTAGAGCCCTCAGCGGGAGCGTGGCCCTGCTGAAACCTTGGTCTTGGACTGCTGGCTTGCAGAACTGGGAGGATAAGCCATTCTGTTGCGTGAAGCCCCCTGTTGTGGTACTCTGTGACAGCAACCCTAGGAAACTCATGTAGTGCCCGCACAAATTGGGTTGGCTCCATGAATGATCTAACCCCTCTCCTCCTTCCTCACAGCCATTGGGAAAGGCCTCTGTCAGCCCTGGGCTGGAATGTTCTGGTGGCCTTCCGTGTTAGCTAAATGGAACAGCCCCATGAGCCTATGACTCCAAATGGATCCTGTGTTTGTTGGGCTGATTATCAGAGGATTTTTCTTTCATGACCCAACTACAAGGTTAGCTGAATCCTGGGGCTAAAGATGTCACCTCTGCCTTGAGCAAGGCTTTCATGCAAGGCTCTGCTGGGGCATCTAAAAGGACAATGATTCTGGATATCATTGAGTTCACACAGCAAGCCACATTCCTGTTTTTGCACCTGCTTGCTAATAAATGAGAGTCTGCGTGGCACAATTCTTTCTGACACCTGCTTTCATTATAACATACAGAGACCGGTGGCCCCAAGACCTCATGCATGTACATGGTGAATGACAAAATTGACTCGGGTCAGTTCTAACCAAGAAGGTCGGAGAAAGAACTCCAGTTTCGGAACAAGACAAATTTGGACTAAAATCCCAGCTCCACCACTGACTTCCTGAATCATCTATGATGTCGCTTCAGAGGGTGATGACAATGGTCTGAGCCTGCCTCACCGGGTGATTGCTATAATTAAGCTAGATCAAGCATGTGGGAGGCTATGGGTGTTGCAGATGCTCCCTGTTATTCAGTAACTTGCCTGCTGTCACGCAGCTAAGGTGTGAGGTGCTGTCTGGGGTCTCAACCCTGGGGACAAGGCTTTTTCCCCTGAAGTGGAGACAGTGGCCTCTAATGAGAGCCTTAAGCATTAATTAGGAATCTAGGATACACCACCTTATGCACTCTCATGTATTTTCTACTTTTAACCTCACAAAAGCCTTTTATTATAAAAATTTTCATCCTCATTAAAAAAATATATAGGTTAGCTTCGGAAATGAGGCTCAAAGAGGGGGTACAGCCCCCCACCCCACGCCTGAGAGCAGTGGTTCTCAACCTTGGTTGCATGTGAGAGCTCTGCAGAAACCCCGTGCCCTGGCTGCCTTCCAGACCAGTGAAGCTGGAATGTCAGATACTGGGGCTCAAGCATCAGAACTTTAGAAAACTAAAGGGGGCTCCAGAATGCAGCCAGGTTTGAAGATCTGTGCTCTAGAGTTTACGTGACACTTTTCCCCCAAATGAAGCAATGTGAATTTTTCTCCCCTGTGAAAGCAGCAGAGATTTCATTGTCCCCACTCTTAAGATGGGAAAACCAAGGCTCAGAGGAAATTTTAGAAGGACTGCGAGGGACTGGAAAGCACATTTCCTGATTCTGTTCCGGTGCTCTGTACGGGGAGAGGCCATGCCACGTCACTGACCTCGCAGGTGCTCTTTTCAGCGCATAACTGCGCCTGGGAGAAGGCTGACTTGGGTCCATGGAACAGTTTGCCACCAAAATAGCCAGAGCAAGGTTCCAACGACTCTGTCCCCAACACCCAGTGCCTGTCTCCTCTGCCCAGCCCTGCCATTCCTGGGTTCCCTGTCGCACAGAGCAGAGGCTGAGGGGTTTTCCATACGGGCCTGTCAGATCCATTGCATTCCCGCCTGTTTTTCCATCTGCCTTGTCACAGGGTGTGTGGTAGGGGCTTGCCTCTGCCAAATGCTTTAGAGGCTCTGGAGGAGAGAGAGCAGCATGAGCCCAGAGTGTTTACACCATGGGAAAAGCTGGGCTTTTGCACAGATCATCCCTCCCCCTGCCTGCAGGTTCTCATGCCCCACATGATTCCCAGGGGGCCACTGGCAATTAAGACACAGTTCTGGAAAGCAGAAGGCTCTGACAGCCCCACAAATCAGCCTCCATACCCCCCCGCCACTCCTCCCAGCCCCTCCTAGGACAATGCTATCAAGTCATCTTGAGCAATGGAACCAGAAAACCCCAGTGTAGTGAAAGAAAACAGAGGCCTCTCTTTCTGGCTGCTGGTATGATTTCAATGGAAAGCCCTTCTCGAGCAAGAAGAAGCAGTTCTGCTGTGTCCCTAACAAAAGCTGACCTCTTCCTTGGCGGCGTTTGGTAGGCCCAGAATCAAGCTGGGGTTATTTCCCCACCATCGCCATAGTCATAGCAACAGCTTTGATTAATGCGGTGGCCCATTAGAGGGATAATGTCAGCCCTAATCAGAAACGCCTCAAGTATCTCTCTTTGCATTTTGGTAAATGGCGTAATCACATTACGGTTCGATGTGTCTGGGAGCTGATTGCTGTCGCGAAAAGTCTGCCTGATTTTCCAGGTTAAGGGGTGTCAGGGGACCCGGCACGCTGCTAATCACCGTGCATTGTCGGGAGTGTTTGGAGAGAAGACGGAGGGCACAGAGGCCGCCTGGTATGTGCTGCCCTACTGTTCCTTCTGGGGCGACAGGAGTGCCCTGGGCTGGTGGTCTGTTTGCAAGGGTGCCCTCCTGAAGGAGATGGGCTGAGAGTTGGAGAGAAGCAGTATTTAACTGTTGTGGTGCAGCATAAAGAAAGCAGAGGCAGGGCTGTAAAGGACAGGCAGGCGGCTATGGCAGGCTTGGCTGTTCCTGCCCTTGTCCATCAAGCTTGTGATGGACAGTCAGCCTCGGGTCATGCCACCGGGCTGGAAATCTGGCAGGAGAGCCCCACTCTGGTCTGAAGATAGGAAGCGGCAGGGGTGACATGCGCTGCAAAGGCATGTAATGAGTGTGGACTTGATTGGTCATAATAGCACTTGGCTGCTGGCAGGGCCTGCCTTGCTGAAGAAGCTACGGGAGCTTCCCACTCGAGGGTAGATTCTTGCTGCACCCTGGGGAGAGGGAGTCTTCCTCACCTCTCTCTCTTTTTACTAGCAGGGAAACCAAGTCAAGAAGAGGTGACATCTCTCATCCCCGCGTGCATCTAGTGAATCAGTGCTCGCTTTCACCTCCCAGGGGACCCTTCCGACACGCTGCCTCCCTCTGCCTTCCAGCCTCGCTGCTTTTGTCTGTGCAAGTCCATAGGTGACAGAAACAGTAAATCGTCACCACCAATACTGAAAGATTAAGAGGAGGACCCGAGGAAATAGGCATTGAGCCCTTAGAGGCTATTTTTAGATGCTCCAGGGAGATTTTAAAAAAGGACTCACACAGTTAACTATTTATGACTTTTTCAATGCAGAACAGAAATAGAAGGCTGCGCTTAGCTTCTCCAATGCTCGAGAAGTAAAATTCTCTCAGAGGCCTGAAACCACTTTGGGGCCATTAAATTTACTGTCTCTGGGACGAACATTTAATATCTAGCATAACGTTTTTATTTTTGGCCCTGACACTAGTTTTTTTTCCTCGGTGTTGAAAATTATCCCAGGAGTAGCTGAGGAAATTGAGTCAGTGAGTGAGAACTATCTCCGAGTCATAGGACTGGTCTGTGACCAAGCCCTGGTGGAAACAAATCTCTTGCCAGTTGGGCCAAAGTTCACTTCAGAGGGCCCAGCTCAATGTCCCAGAGCAGATTTGGGGTGTAGAAAGTGCCTCAGGGAAGGACCCAATCCAACAGAAGGACAAGACATGGCACCATGAATCAACCCAGCTTCATCTTCCACCTTTCTTTGCTGCGAGCTCATTTTTTTCCCCAGGGACATTGGATTGGACGTGTTAAAGGATGTGGGCTCACTGCCTACCCTAAAGCCTCTCAGACTGGTGCTGCATTATGAGTAGGAGACTGAGTTTCCCAGACTGGGATGTAGCTCAGCTCCCAAGGGACCTACTAGTGTTTTTCCCAACTGCTGTCTAAAGTGTCATGGTGGCTTCCCAGGAGCCAGGACTCTTGATCATCTCTTCCTTTAAATGCCACTATCAGGGAATTAGAAATTAAAACAAATCTAGGAGGTAGGGCCTTGGCCCCACACAGCCAGTGGCTTTAAGCTAAACCCACAAGAGGCCAACATTTGTCTGAACAGAAAACCACAGAGGCATGAATTCACATTATGGTCAGAGTTTCCATCTGGACCCTGCTAGCACCCTCAGCCCAGAAGCCATCTGTGCTGGCTGCCCCACTGCCTGTCGGTGCAGCCTAATGCCAGTCCCTGAGACAATCCTGACATAGGCTTGTCCTGATAAGGCTTCCGAGACCTGGGGCTCAGTGGTCCAGCCTCTGTTCCTGCCTCCCTCTGCTCTTCCTATTTCTGGTGACAACCACATCCAGTACTTGGCATTACAGAGGTGAGTTCTCCTTAGCCATAGTGGACCATATGGATCTTCTCCCAGATGCCCACTCTCACTTGACCCTTTAGTTTTAACAGTGCTACCATTTTGCACTTCCTCTTGGCTCACGTGGCACTGAGCATGTTTAGAATCTGGCTCCCTCATCAGACCCTGCTACCTCTCCAAGACCAGCAGCTGTCATTGATTCTATTTCTGTTGACAGTTACCCCCTAAATTCTAGTTCCCTGCTTCTCCGTGACCACATGTGCAGCATCCTTGTTACTACTTTGCACGGGACTTGAGTGTTAACTTGTCTATCTTCCTCCTCCAGATCATGAGCTCCACAAGAACAAAAATCTCATCCATTTTTCTCCTCATTGTATCCGCAGCACCTAGCACAGCACCCAATACAACACAGTGATGTTCAATACCAATTGGACAAACGAAAGCATAAACAAAATATAATACCCCATTCCTGGAGAGAGAAGCAAACACTCATTTGATTTTGCTGATATGCATCCGTCTCTGTTTATTTATTGATTCATTGATTTAAAAGATTTATTTACCTATTTGAGAGAGGAAGCGTGCATAGTGAGAGGGCCACAGGGAGAGGGAGAGAGGATCTCAAGCAGACTCCACACCGAGTGCAGAGCCATATGCGAGTCTTGACCCCATGACCCTGAGATCATGACCTGAGCCAAAACCAAGAGCCTGATGCTCAACCAACTGAGCCACCCAGGCGCTCCCCATCTCTGTCCATTTAAACTGAAAAGCAAGCTCATAATTCAATCCTGGCATAATATGTCACTTCTAAAAAGACACTCTCTTTACAAAGAGGTATCACAATAGAAATTTGTCCACTTTTGCTTTATAATTATATTTAAGTGCTCATCATTCTGCCACATATTCGAGTCTTCAGTTGCCTCAAGTAAAAAAAAATAGTTATTTTTTAGAGTTGGGTTGGAAGGGATATGACGCTTGATTAGAGACAATGAGGAGGCTCTGGTCAGTCACTGCCTATGTATCTTGAGGAAGTAATAAAGTATCTCTCTGCCTTGTTGTCTTCTGGAAATTGTGGTAGTTGGGCTCAGTAATCACTAAGTTCCCTCTCAGGTTTATTGTTCTATTACTTTATGTTGGCAAATTGTGTTTAAATTAAAAAATTTTAAAAACAGTAAAAAAGAAAAAAAAAAGTCAGTTTCACTAATACAAGTCTCTGTCCTGTCTTGTGTCTTGCCCAAATCCAAACTTCAGGGTTAAAGCTAATGTGCAATTTTCAATATCTTGCCACCAGGTGGCAGGAGCGTGCCACAGTCCTTTTGTCCCAAGCACAAAGAGTTTGAGCATCTTACCAGAGGCTGAATAGTAGTTTTCTAAGCCACGAGGCCAGAGTCTGAGTTTTTGAAATGGAAAAACATCTGTTTATGAAAATATTTAGTCTTATGCAAAACAACAATGTCCAGGTTAGTAATGATCGCATCTAGGAACAACCAAGGACCCGGATGTCTGTGGTTCAGAATTTTGAGGTCCTGGCAGCTCCACTCCTGGTGGTCTTCCCATTCCCTCTTTGTATCTGAGTGAGTCAGTGGAAGCTCATCACCCCAGCAGCAACTGCAGTATTCAGTGTGTCACGAGGAGAATCATGTGCTGAACCAGAATCGATGGATTTTATCCCATTCTTTCTGTTTTTTCCTGTTTCCTTCCAGGCAAGAGATGAGGGCTGAGCCCAGGCAAAGTTGGGACAGCTCCCTAAGTCATTAAAAAAATATGATTTGCCTAATTACCATAAAATGTTCCTAAACACAAATTCAGCAAGAGAAATTCCATCCCTCTCCCCCACCCCTTGATTACTTTTATGTGTCAACCTGACTGTGCCATAGACCACCTAGATATCTGGTCAAATGTTCTTCTGTCTGTGAGGGTGTTTCTGGATGAACATAGTATCTGAATCGGTAGACTGAGTAAATAAAGCAGATTGCCTTCCCTAATGTGAGTGGGCCTCATCCAATCAGCTAAAGCCTTAAATAGAATGAAAGGCTGACCCTCCCCCGAATAAGAGAGAACTCTTTTTGCCTAAGTGCATTTGAACCAGGACATCATTGGCTTTCTTCCTGCCTTTGGACTTGAACTGAAACATTGGCTTTTCCTGAATCTCCAGCTTGGCAACCCACCCTGAAGATCTTGGGACTTGTCAGCCTCTGTAACCATGTGAGCCAATTCCTTATAATAAATCTCTTTACATGCATATGTAAATCTCTTTACATACGTATATCTCTTTACACATACACACATCCTTCATCATGTAGTCCTCTCTCTGTCTGGTCTCATGCTGAACTCAGAAGCCACCGTGTGAACTCTGATTCCCTTCATTTGTCTCTCTGCTTTCTAGGTTACTACTCTTGGGATGTTGTTTAGGGATCCCCTTTTCCTTCTTTCCTGTCCTGGTTAGTGCTCTAATTGTAGTAATAGAGCTAGCTTAACAAGAGGGGCATCAATCACAAAGAAAGGCTCATGAGAATCCAAGACAGGAAGCCAAGTTCCTCCAGGCTTCATGGGGACTTGAATGGGGATGATATCATCACACAAAAAGGCTGCTTTATCTCTTGATGACTTCAAGACCTCTCTTAAGACAACCCTGCTGCCCTCTGCTCATGACCTCTAGTCTCACCTGCCTACTGATCAGTGTCTTCCTGGCTTCAGTAGCAGATGGTCCATAATGGCCACCCAGTTCTCTTATACAATAGGGTAACTCTTGATAATCCTTTTGACTTCATTGCCAGCTGGAACTGGTCTATGTGAATTTTAGCTCAACATCCTGAAATAGGAATATAGTTGGCCTAAGTCGTCTTCTTTGAGCAAGGCCACACAAGTCATGGACTCTTAGTCTACAGGCCAGGCCCTGTTGGGGGCTGGTGCCACCCTTATTCTGTGCCACCTGGTACAGAGTCTGACTATGTCTGTTCAGCAGGGATCTGCAGTGGGAGATAGGGACAAGGCAGGTACCCCGGTACACAGTCCATCCAACTTCTACTACTCTGGCTTATTTCCTGATTTCTCTTTTTTTGTTCTTATCATTTATTATCATATTGGAATTGATCCAGCTTCCTCTACTTTCTCATCTATAATCAACTCTTTGCTTTCCTCCACCACCTAGTATAGTACCCAACACTTAAAAGGTGCTCAACAAATATTTGTTGTATCAAAGTCCACCAGTCGAAGACCTCCAAGGACATATCTATAGTTAAACAAATGTGTGTTTATTTAGTTTGCTGCCGTAAGAGAGAACACATGGTACCTTGGTAAGAGAGTGTTGGATGGGTTTATTAAAGGATTTTAATGATTTTAAGGGAAGACTAGAAAAATAGGAACTAGTTTTGTATCGGATGCTATTAGGTACTGAGAGTAATTCGGCAACTTGGTATCTCAGAAATCCTTGCTCAGGAATTTAGAAAGAGCAAAACAGGGCTGGATAAGAAAGCAACAATCTCTCCGAAGTAACTTTTTCAACCCTAGTATGGCCTTGCCTCTGTTTGGTTAGAAACATTATTTATCACAGTCTAACAGACAGCAGAGTTGATTTCTGCTTTTTCAGTTAAATGGAAAAAAAAAAAACCCAACAATGAATATTTAACTTTACCCAAATGTAGAAGTAATTGCAGTGGGTTATGGGCAAGACTGAAATGCCATTTTGGCCAAAGTGATCCTTCACATTATCTGTTTTTTAGGTGATTGCTTTTTACTGACTTTGAACAAAATTGGCCTTTAGCATAATGATGTGACATAGATTCATCTGAGGCCCCATCTACAGTTTGGAAATAAATAGTGATGTCTGTTTTCCACTGTTGGTATTTTCACCCCTCGGTATTTTTATTTTTGATTGCTTGTTCAAAGATACTGTGCATTTGGTTCAATGTTCCTCTTCAAATATGGTCGCACACATTCCCGATGTCATGTGCATGAAGCTAAAAACGACAGGAGTTTGCAACACCAACCTTATGTGACTCACCTTTTTTTCAGCAGTCACATTACCCCATCTGTTCACATGAGCCATTTTTAAGCAAGAGCACCCTGGTCTGGTGTGTATGCAATTGATTTTTGGAATCTTAATAACAAACTCATGTATTCCTGCGACATCTTACTCATTTTCACTCTACATTCTAGAAGATTAGAAAAAATAGCTATACATTTGCAATCCCTCTGATTTTTTTGTCACTTACAGTTTGGTCAGCATCTCTTCTCTGTAATTCACTCATACCATTGACCAAAAGTGAACAGGACAGAGGCATGGAGAACAGAATGCCTCCAGCTTTAGGAAGTCAACAACACTTTCTTGATATGCTTGCTGGACTGTTTTTAATATAATCAGGTCACATTCCATCCCTGTGTGCACATGGATAGAAGATAGAATGGCAACCTTTGGCAGTTGTGCATTTTTAGAAGGTTACTACAATATGGGGAGCCTTGGAGATGGTGGAGGTAAGGGGAGAGGAGATTTGGAGAGAGTGGGGGGTGGGAGGAGAGAAGTCTTGGAGAGGCCAGGGGTGGGAGTGAGGAGATCATAAGAAATAATTCAAACCTGACGTCATCAGCTTTTAAACTAGGGCGCGGTGACTTTGGAAATAGATAGGGAGGTATTATTGCTAGAAACATTGCGAAAGGAAAATTCGACAGGTCTCTATGAACAAATGAATACAGGAAGAAATGGAAGAGAGAGGAATTTAGAACCTAAGTAATTTGCATGATGTTTTCATTGCTGGAAATATAGAGGCCTTGGGGAGAAGCTGCGCAGCGGTTGGATAGAAGAGGAAATTCTCGATGCGGTGTGATGGAGAAACATAGTGACAAGGTTCGAGTGCCTTTCATAAGCCAGGCTCTGGGCAATTTTTAAATTTGTTTGTTTGCTTGTTTACTTATTTTATAAAGTGTTGTTCATTTATTCCTCACAAGAGCCATGTAAAGTCGGTAGTATTTACTCCTTTCTACAAAAGGGAACTTAAGGTTCAGAGGAGCTAAATTGCATACCTTGTAGAAAGTGCTCAGCCCTAGGGACATAGAAGTAACCAGACATGGGCTTCTCCTAGGAGAAAATCAACCTTGCAGACTAGCAAAAGCAATTGCTAATCAGTTTAGGCTTGGAAAAGACAGCACTGCATTTAATTCAGCCTAGTGGCAGTGGGGAGAAGAGTGGAGAGGCTTCTAAGAGGGTGAGGTAGGTAAGAACAGAAGGTCAAGTCAGAGGGAAAAGAACAACATGCAACTATGGTATGATTTGAAGATAGCAAAGGATTTTACTTCTGCTGGAGAGAAGATGATGTGAGGTCTAGCAGGAGAGATGGCTAGAGGGGTAGGCAGAGCCTGGCTGAAGGAAACCTTTTTTTTTTTTTTTTTTTAAATATTTATTTATTTATTTGAGAGAGAGAGCATGAGCTAAGGGAGGGACAAAGGGGAAGGGAGAAGCAGATTCCCTGCTGAGCAGGGAACCTGACATGGGGCTCCATCCCGGGACCCTGGGATTATAACCTGAGCTGATGGTAGACTCCTAACTGACTGAGCCACCCAGCTGCCCCTGATGGAAATCCTTTTATGCCATACTGGAATTTGAACTTAACCCTGTGTGGAATGAGGAAGTAGTGAAGATTTTAAATTGGAGGACAGCAGGATTGGGTTTGCATGGTAGAAAGATAATTCTAGCATGAAGACTTGATTGCAGGGGAGAGATGGGAAGCCATGCAGAAATACAGCAACCGTTAGTAGTCTGAACCAGGCAGAGGCAAGAGTAAGGGAGCGAGCAAGGAAGACTGACTCAAGATATGGAAGGGGAAATGAAGACTTGGGACCACTTAGATATAAGGATTTGGGAGTAGGGGCAGTTGAGGAGGATTCTACGATGGTGGCTTAAATCACTGGCTAGATAGGTCAATAGCAGAGTTAGGGAAACCAAGAAGGTAACCAGGTTAACTGAGAGAGAAAGAATGGGATAAAGATGTGGAGTCTAGCCTTAGACATGTTAGTTATCAATTGTTTTTGTGGCAATTGAGGATTACCTAGTACACAACTGGATGTTTGTGCTACTTAAAATAGCCATCAACCCACATCTGAAATTATCTGCTATCTCTTTTTCTGTTTTACTGTCATTCCCATATCCTCACTTGACTGTGAACTCCACAAGATTTGGGACTTCTGTGCCTTTTGTCCATGGATCTACTTTCAGTACCTGGTGTACCTTTGCTGAACAAACGAACATCAAACAGAAAGCATGGAGGGAGTTTACTTGGTGGGAGGGAGAGGCCATGTCTTATTCCTCTTTGTAATCCTATGCCTGGTAGAGACTAGGTGCTCAGTGAAAAATGAAATCATTCCACTTTAGTGTATAGCCAAGAGAACTGAAAATAGATGTTCAAACAAAACCTTCTACAAAAATGTCCATGGCAGCATTATTCACAGTAGAAAAGAGGTGGAATCAACCCAAATGCCCCTATCAACTGGTGAGCGATAAACAATATGTGGTATGTCCATACAATGGACTATTATTCAGCTACAAAAGGAACAAACTGCTGATACCTGCCACAACATGGCGAAACCTAAAATGTTATGCTAAGTGAAAGAAGCCAGACGCAAAAAGCCATACATTGTATGATGCCAATTGTCTAAAATGGCCAGGATAGATAAATTCATAGAGACAGAAAGGAGGGGAATGATCGCCAGGGCCTGAAGGAAGCAGGAGTAGGGAACGATTTGTTTAGTGGGTATAATTTCTTTTGGGAATGATGAAAATGTTCTGGAATCAGTGGTGATGGTTATACAACATCATGAATGTGCTGGCAAAATGGTTAAAATAGTAAATTTTAGGTTATGCAAATTTTTCCTCAATAAAAAAACAGAGTGGATCTGCATGAAAAGTATAACTGGCCTCTAACACACATAGGGCTGATTTCTTCTAACTTACCTACAAACCCGAGAACCACATAGAGCAATCCCGAGGCATTCATCTACCAAATGGATAGATTATACAGAGTTCTCAGTTCACCACTCAGGAGTCTTGCAAGATTCCTTCAGGTTGTAAGCACTCCTTTCTTTTGCATGAAAACAACTCTCTCTTCTAGGTAGATCTTTGGGGGAAATATTTACTGCACAAAGTGGGAAGAAGACCTGCTTTGAGTAATTGCAATGCTACTACTGAATGTAGAAATGTTTACTTATCAGGAACCACCTCCTCATTTGTTCACCCTCTAACCATGGGCTCATGACAGCCAGCACTTCTAAGGATTGTCCTCCCATGGTTTTGGGGGGCAGGGGGCCCAACATGAGGGGTGATAAAAAGGCCATAGCAGAGGGACTGAAAGCTGTGACCCGAGCTCAGCAAACTCCAGGGGCAGACTCTAGGGCAGGAGCTCCCTAGGAGCCCTGAAAAGGCTGCAGGAATGATGGCTCTTCTTATTTCTGGCTGTGAATAGACCTCTAGTGGCAGCTGCTGAGATTAACCTGCTCTCTCTCAGAGCCAGGGCATTATCCCGTCTGTGTCTGGGCATGACTCCTTTCTCCCAAAGCACTACCTACACCTCTGTTCCAGTGGCTGAATAAAACATCCCCAGCAACATTAAGCCTCCTACAGGTTTGGTTTGGCCAAACATGTCCTTTAAATGTTTGAGGAGATTTTTCTTTCTTGCTTATCTTCTAATGTGGGCTGAATCATAGATAGTCAAGTTGCCCTGTGCTGACAGCCACCAGCCTTCATTTCTGTTGGGTGCTGGGAAGAACCCCCAAAGTCAGCGTCTCTTTCACATGAAAGTTTGGATGGGAGTCACACTTGACTCTTTCACCAAAGAGAATAATGCCTGTGAGTGATGATATTTGAATTGGAATGAAGTTCAAGCTTCAACAGGCATAATCCTTACTTTGTTATAGGACAGTAGTTCTCAATCTTGTGCTAGTGTCCTATCATGTTGTCCAAGGAGGCTGCTCTGTCTGCCTCTTCCTCTCCAGAGGATCACACCCCGCTCTGTGTTCATACTTCTCTTTTACTTCTTGTCCTGAGGGCATTCATTCCTTCAATAAGAATTTATAGGCCTACTTCGAGTCAGGCACTGTTCTAGGTGCTGGGGATAAGGTAGCGAATATAAAAGACAGCATTTGTACTCACAGAGAGACAACAAATATATAACAAAATAGATATAGAACATGTACAGGTATCCCCGACTTTACGAAAATTCGTGGTACACCATTTCACTTTTACAGAAGACCTACATCAGTACCTGTTTCCACTAACTGAAAGAAATCTGGAGTTTTTTGCTTTTATGAAAAATGGAAAGCAAAAATGGTGTTTGTGCTGCAGAGAGTCTTTGTGGAAGCAGCGTGCAGCCTGAGCAGCGGGACTGGCCCTGCCAAGCTCTTTCCTGGGGAAGACATGAAGCATCTCAGCATTCAGTCACCAAAGCTTCAAACCATCTTTGTGAACATCTGTGCCTTATCTGGATTTATTTTGTGTACCCGTTTGCAAGATGCGCCCTAAAGTATGAGGAATGCTTGAGAGAGGGTTTTTTTGGGGGAGTCTGAGAATGTTAAACATCTTTCCATATGCTCAGGCAGTAGAGCATGCGACTCTTGACCTTTATGTTGTGAGTTCAAGCCTCGCATTGGGTGTAGAGATCATTAAAATGAAATCTTTAAAAAATGTTTTTACATATAGATTAATGGTAATTGCTTCTTTGATTTATGCCACCTTGGCTTACAAAGGTTTTCATAGGAATGCTTTACCTTCAGATAGCAGGGGGAGCTTACATATGAGGAAAAATAAAGTGGAGTAAGGGATACAGGGAGGGCAGCGGGTAGATGGAGATTAGTATTTTTAACAGGGTGGTTAGGGAAGGGCTCTCTATTTAGATGACAGTTGAACAGAGATTTGAGGGATTGATGGAGCAAGCCATGTAAAAGATATAAAACAAAGCTTTAGGACATAATATAAGTACATTTTAACAGGATCAATCTGGCTGCTGGGGGCAAGGAAGAATGGAATGAACAGGAGTATGAGAAAGCAGAGAGATCACTCAGGACCTATTGCTAGAATCCAGGTGGAGATGATAGTGGCTCTGACTGGGTAGATGCCAGGGGTGTGATACAAGGTGGTCAGATATGGGACACATTTTGAAGGTAGAGCTCACAGGATTGGCTGATGTGTTGGAAGGAGGCGCCCCAGATGATTCCAAGTTTGAACACTGGGAAGGATTGAGTCTCCATTTCCAAAATGGGCAGAAATGTGGAAGAAAAGTTTTAAATGGGGAAACCAGGAGTTTGGTTTTGGGCTTATTAGGTAAGATGCCATTTTTTTTTTTTTGGTAAGATGCCATTTAAACACCCAAGAGGAGAGGTCAAGAAGGCAGTTGCAGATAAAAGTCTGTATTTCAGAAAGTGGTCCAGATTGGAATTATAAATTTGGGAGTTTTCAGAGTATAGATGGCATTTAAGACACAGAGTAGGGTGAGATTATCATCCAGGGAGTGAAAATAGATACGAAAGAGAATCATCCCAAGAACCGAGCTCTGGGGCACAAGGTCAACAAGTGAAGGACACTGAAGCTGAGTGATGAGGGAGGCAGAGAGAGGACCACAAGAGAATGAGGTCCTAGAAACCAAGGAAAGAAAACGTTTTGAGAAAGAGGGAGTAAAATGAGCTGAGAATTTGGGAAAGATAACTACGAATTGAGTGGGATTTTGCAATGTGGAGATCATTGGTGACCTTGCAAGAGCTCTTCCAGAAGAATGGTGGGATCTAAAACCTCATTAGAGTGACTTTAAGTGAAAGAGAGGCAATGAAGAGGTGACAGTGAGCCTGGACAGCACCTTTGAAGAGTTTTTCTGTAAAGAGGACCTGAAAAACAGGCATTAGTTGGAGAGAAGTGAAGTCCTTGAGCACTTGGAAAGGGATAGGATCTATTGTGAAAGAGATGGGCTTAAAAAGGAACATGGACATAACAATGATTTTTTTTTCCTCCTTTAAAAAAGAAAATCTATAAGTCAGTCTGTTCATTTCACAGCTACTATGTAACCTGAGCCATGGGCAGGCAGAGATGGACAGGAGAGGCAGTGGGGCTGACATTATCTATGTCTTGAGCTATTTGTGGAACACCATAAAATATTGATATATGAAATTTAAAATAGCTCAGTATATAAGACATCATTCAATACCAGATTCTAGCACGGACAAGCACTAACAGGTGCCATTGGTAAAAGAAGAAAAAAACTTGAAAAAATTTCCAACCATTAGCTTAACATGTTTCCATGAACCGGGAAATGCTCACTGTTCTGCCTTTTGGGCAGCTGACACCCCGTCCAGCCTGCAGGACACCAGGGTTCCATGGGTTCAGAGATGGTCCTCGCAGCCCAGAACTGCACAACATTCAGAAGAAACATCTTAAATGCTGAGGTGATTCCTCCACTGATGTACATACAGAAACTGCGAATCACCAGTGAGGAGAGATCCCCAAATATTGGCCGTCCCAAGCCAGTATCACCAGCATTGAGATCAATTAGCATTGGCTTGGCAAGGTTGGCCTGACTTGCCCCTAGGATCTCCAGGAGGCTGGCCACCTTGAAAAGCATGGTCATTAGACAGACCTGGGCTCAAATTTTGCTTTGAGCAAAAACTTAGGATCCTGGAAAAGCCCATTCACTTCTTTGACCCTCAATTTCTTCATGAGTGAAATGATATAAATAACGCTTGAAGTGATTGTTGTAAGGTTTCAATTAGATAGCATATGCAAAGTGCTTGGCACATAAACCAAATAGCTTACTAAATATTAGCTCACTTTTTTTTTCTGTTCCCCCTCCATTGCATTTTTGCAATTTCTCCAATGTTGGTGTGGCAGTTTCCCAGGAATGGGGGTCATATATGATTAAGAGCTAGGATTTCACATAATCAATGGTATTGTTATAATGATGTATGGTGACAGCTGGTAGCTGCCCTTGCGGGTGAGCGGGTGAGCACAGCATAAAGGGCAGCTATGTTATACACCTGAAATTAATGTAACATTGTGTGTCAACTATACACCAATTAAAAAAGCAAACAAAGAAGGAGAAAATAAAAAAAGAGCTAGAATTTCAGATGGGCTTAATGTATTTCCAGTAGAGTTCCAGAATGTCTAAGGGCTTTAGTTTCTTCCTCTGTCGAATGAACTTAATAATGCCTACCTTGCCGGGTATGGGTCAAGACTAAATGTGTTTGTATATGGAGACAGCATCGATATTATATGTTCATCCATGCTCATATATTAGAACAGTACCTATCAGGGATAAGTGCTTAAGAACTCTCTGCTATTTAGGGAACATGGCCGGGGTGGCCTGGAAGATGCAGGGGACTCAGAGGTGACTGACTATGGGCCTTGCCTGCTAGGATCTTATAGATGGAGGAGGAGGCAGATACAAGGAGGAAACTGAGAAACCTTAGAGTTGACTGGAGATCTCACAGACCACCCCATCCTTGCATGCAGTCTCTTGGGTCTCTTTTCTCCATCTCTCCTCTCTCTTCAACCCCTCTCTCTGGATTTCTCCTAGGCTCCCAATTCCTCTCACTCTCTGGTATATATCTTAGCTTACCCTATCCTCCACAGCCTGAGTGGCAGCCAATGCTGGAATTCTGGAGGTTCCACTTTCTGCCCCAGGTGGGCTGATCAGAGAATGTTCCAACAGAGGTGCTAAGAAAATATATATAAGCCTTTGGAACCTGCCTTAGCCATATGTTGGGGATTGCTGGTGTGTTCCCACAGGCCTGCACACTTAGCCTAGCAAAACCTTTTCACAGCTTAACTAATTACAGACATCATAACATTAAGAATAAATGCATGGCATCTTGTACATTCTTCCAAGATAGGCTTCATAATAATTACATAGCCTACCTTGTAATAGCTTTAAAATGAAATTTTATGTCAAAGGATAATATGCATACCTAGATCAAAAATTTAAATAATATTATAAGACTTATTACATTCCCATCACCCTGTTCCCCATAGACAGCCAAACTAGTTCTCCATGTTATGTCTTTTGAAATTTATC
This sequence comes from Vulpes lagopus, assembly GCF_018345385.1. Lineage (NCBI taxonomy): Eukaryota > Metazoa > Chordata > Mammalia > Carnivora > Canidae > Vulpes > Vulpes lagopus. The sequence continues at coordinate 70,167,869 of NC_054830.1, forward strand.
TTCATATTTCTAAATAATGTGCTTATACAGCCATGCTACAATTTATTGGAATTATCTATTGACCTCCTTTTGTAGTGGATGAGGATTTGATTTTCTTGTCCAAACATCACCCTACTTCTTATTTTCTTCATCCTCTCAAAATAGTTACATCATTATTTCTTATTAAATTGAGAGTTTACATGATTCTGATTATGTATCTCTCCCTGCTGAATCAAATGGTATACCATGATTATATTTCCTTTCTTAGGCAGCACTTTTTTTAAAATCTAGAATTCATGTTTTTCTTTATTTTCCCATTTGGTATTATTTCTATCGGACTCCCTTCCCCTTTAGGCCATGAGAACCTCTGGCACAAGGGTTATGTTTATCTTTATCAGATATATTTATTATATAAAATTAATATATCTGTCATATATTTATCTTTGTATTCTCAGAGCTGCATAGTAGCAGGGAGTAAAGATACTGAACGTGTACATGGATGACTGATTGAATGGATTTATCCAGTTACTTGTATTTTTCAATAGAAGCATTGCTGCACTTTGGGTAGGACATGTCTTTGTTGAGAGGGACTATCCTGCATGCTGCAGGAAGTTCAGGATCCCTGGCCTCTGCCCACCAAAGAGCAACAGCTATCCCCATTGACCCAAAGCCACTCTTACACATTTCCAAACACCCCCTGTGGTGGCAGTACCACACGTGGTTGAAACCAACTGCATCCAGTGCACCCAGGTATGTCAGTGTTTGGCTGATGCTAGATATATCAGAAATCCAGAGCAGAACAAGGGCTGATAACTACTGCAGAGATGGGGTCCTATTCCTCATTGGAAGAGAGGTTCAGGTCTAGGATGGTGTGAAGGTTTGAACTGGGCTCCAATCCAGAGAGACAAAGCAGGGCCAAGCAAGAGACAGTCACTTTAGCGAGGCTGTTACTATCTTTTGGAATCTCTCCCTTGCCTGTCCCCCTCACCTTTGGAAATCCCACTCACCACCCTGAAGAGCATCCCTGTGAACCATGTGACGGTCTTTCAACCCAGGCCTGATGGAACCAAAGATAAACACCTGAAATAAAAAGACAGTTTATTGGCTGTGTAGTGACCTCTCAGGTGTTTTTCTGTTGAGTAATTGAAGCAACAGGCTAGAGGCTAGGCTAGAGGCTAGAGACAGGCTAGTCAATCAGTGGTGGGCATTTGAGCTGAAAGGTCACACGGACTTGAGTTGAAGTTTGCAATGTGACAAAGCAAAGCCACAGCACATATAAGTCAACATTTTGGAAGAACACATAAACCATAATCAAGGAAAGGAAGCCAGTTGTTAAGCAAGGGCAACATGACAGAGCCCTGCAGAAAGAAGGAAGGATGCAAGAGCATGTGGCCCCGGAGACGGGGCGGGGGGAAGGGGGGGGGACAGAGACAGAGACAGTAGTCCCACGAGACTCCCTGTTAAACTTTCCGTTACTCCTCTTCTTATTGTGTGTACTTAGTGGTTTCTGATCCACACAGCTAATGGCATGTATACACTGACTGTAGCTTCATGGTTAAAGCTGCTATCAGACTTTGGTCTAACATGAGTTATTAAAGCTGAGAATCAGGAACCAGAGTCGGGGAAGAGAAGGAGGTCAGTCAGTGATGGAGAAGTTGCTGTGATAATGCCAGAGCAGATCCACCCTCTTCTTGAAGTTGGGGAGTGTGTATGTTAGTAGGAGACAGTTGGGGGATGAGACCTCCCCACGTGAGGAACAGTATGTGGGCAGTAACTGCTGGAAGCTTCCTTCAGCCTCACGCAGGGCATCTGATCCATTTTGCCTTGCTTGACTTGGCTGCTAATTTCATTTTTCAGCCAGAAGCGGAAGAGATTTGGGGAACTTCTGTTCTGGACCTAATTCTGACCAACTAGGAAAAATTGCTTGGCAAAGTGGATGTGACAGGGACCTTGGGAGAAAGCAGCAACGTGATCCTGGGGATTGTGAAAGCTGAAAAGGTTGAAGTCTAGGCAGTTAGAATTCTAAGCCAGTGACCGACTATTCACACACATGTTCAGCTTATAGAGCACCGGTTCTGTGCTAGGTAGTGTTCTTGGTTATAGGATTACCACATGTCACAAGGCAACATCCCTGTCCTGAGGAGGTAACCAAACAAATGAACAAAATCATTGCGAATGGTTTTTAAATGCTACACAAACAATAAAACAGGGTAATGGGGAAAATGTTGGGGGTTGAGTGAATCTAGATGCCAGGGAAGGCCTCCATCAGGAAGGGATATTTAAGCTGAAATCCGAGTAATGAGAAACAACCAGCCATACAAGAGTATGTCATGAGAAGGACCAGCAAACACAAATGTCTACTGGGTAAATCTGGTTTGGTGTGGTCAAGGTCATAAAAGTAGTATATGCTTTTCCTTCAAGTGATGGGGGTGCTGTAAGATTCCAGAGTTTTTCCCTTCCAGTTAAACTGAAGTGGTCAACTTAGTCATATGGAGGAAAACCCTAGGATACATTATTAAATAAATAATTCTCGGGCACCCATATAAAAATTGATGGTCATTAGTGTCTAGTTTGTGAGCATTAACATAACTAGATCCTCTCCACATTTTGTGGCAGGTTTAATAGAACAGTAGAGAGAGGCAAACAATGTATTTTGATTTCAGCCAAGTATTTGATGAAATACCTCATGTTGTTTTAATGGACAGATTAGGAAAACGAAGGTGGAATTCTTATTTAGCCAGCTGAACCCAAAAGAGGGTGTTAGAGCAGAAGGTCCAAATTCGATCTGTGTTTCCAGAAGCCAAACTGAAACCAAAGGTCGAAAATTATGGGAAAGTAGGTTTTAATTCAGTATGAGTCCAACCTTTCTAAGAATAAGAGATGTCCTGAAGCTGCTTTGGAATTAGGACACAGATGAGTGAAATTGATGCAGCAGATGGTGAATGTTTGGGGGGCTGGTCTCATCCACCATGATAATCTAGGATTATATGATTTCAGAAGAAATAACTGACCATTATGCACCATTTTCTCTCTATGGTACAGTCTCTCTATATAATAATGGCTATGTCAACCAGCCAGGTGAGAAACCTCAAAAATCTTCATTTGCTGCCCCCTCTCCTTTGCCCCTCACATCCCATCCATTCTCATAAGCCTTCTCCACCTCATCCTCATTTCCACTGCCATTGCCCTAAGTCAGACTCCCATGTCTGTTGCCTGAGCTATTATGTTGGCTTTTTCATTGTTCTCCCAGCTTCTACTCTCTTCTCCCATGACTTCATTTTTTGTGTATGGCCAGAATGGTACTTTAAAAAATAGGTATTATATGAAACCCTTCTACTAAAATCTCCACTAGCTCTTCTTTCCCCAGAGAGAAGCTCATGGTACTCAAATTGCTCCCAAGGCTCCAACCTCATTCCAAGCGTATCTACCTGCTCCACATGTGCCATGCAGGCTCAGGCTTTTTTTCTTTTTTCTTTTTTTTTTAAAAAAATTTTATTTATTTATTCATGAGATACACAAAGAGAGAGAGGCAGAGACATAGGCAGAGGGAGAAACAAACTCCCTTTGGGGAGCCTGATGCCAGGACTTGATCCCAGGACCCCGGGATCACATCCTGAGCCAAAAGCAGATGCTTAACCACTGAGCCACCCAGGTGCCCCTCAGGATTCTTATTAGTCCAGATTTTTGGGCTCTCTCAAATGCTGCATCATCGAAGACACTTCATTCTTTCCCCAAGCAACAATAATTACTTTTCTACCTTTATTCCCACACAAGAATTTGTCTCATTGATTAAATAATGTATTTACTCTTCATTTATTTTATTCTTGCATTTTCCATTCTGTGAACATTTCCTACTGGTGCCTACTGTGAATTGGCTCTATGCTAGGTATTAGGGGAAGGGAGCAGAATAATTTTAATACTAATTTATTATGTGGCTATTGTGGATATTGTGATGTGTGTTTTATGCCTATTATCTCAACCTTCATCCAATGATTTAGTTACTATTATTATGATAAGAGAGATATTATCCCAATGAGAGATCCCCATGAGATAGTTATTATCATTATTTTAAAGATGAGGAAACAGAGGTTTAAAGAAGTTAACCAGTTCATCCAACCAAGATCATACAATTGGCAAGAGCCTGTGTTGAGATTTATACCTGGGTGAGCTGAGTTCAGAATTGAGAGTTCCAGTCGTTGTGCTAGGGCATCTTTCCTCTGCAGATGAAGGGGTACAGACAAAACCTTGCCTTTAAGAGTTCAGACACTGGCACTTCCAGCTGTTGAATGTTTACTTAGTGTTCATTTATTTCTGCCTGAGATTACATTTAGTCATTCCCATGTCTAGCCCATCCATTGGATTATAAGCCCTTTAAGGGCAGACATGGCGCTATACCATCACAGTCATCCCCCATCTCCCAGGCACAGAGTTATTCCAATTATGTTTGCGGATTGAGTTAACAAATCATTAAATGTGTCAGACCAACTATGCTGCAAGTTTTCCTGGGTAATAGGATTTAATTATATCCAGCTCTGGGCCCTGCACAATGAGGACATTGACAAGCTGGTGCGCATTCACCAAGAAAGTGGAGGGGCTGTTTTGAATGCTATTTATAAACACTGCCTTCCTTGGCATTTATTTGGAAAGTATTAAAATAACCTGTGAATGTGTTAGAAGATCTTTCTGTTCCCTACTTTATAAGTTATTATTTCAGTCTTGAACAAAGCTGGTTTTTTTTTTCTTTTGCATGTAGCATAGTGTTTATACCCTGATAATCATATAATGTTAATAAGGAGAAAGCACATCACAGCTGTAAAATTGGCATTAAGAAATAAAAATTTCCAAAGTCAAGGGGCTGTACTGTATGTACAGTGAAGTGGAGACACATGCTACTGTGCCTAGTGATGGCTCATGGCTGACATTTATTGAGAGCCTGCTATGTTCCTGGCACTATTTTGAATGCTTTACATAGATCAACTCATTTACCCCAATACCCCATTTTATAGTTGAGTCACAGAGGCATAGAGTCTTTTAACTCCAGGTCCCTATCCACCATTTACCACACTATTATTGGTATGCCTGGCTTCTCCATCTACTGGTTCTTCAAAGGCAAGGACGATGTCCTCGTACAGCTCTGTACGTTTGGAGCCCAGCAGGTTTCTGGCAGAACAGAACCTCCCTGCTGTGTGGGAGGACACTGGTCAGGCAGCAGGCTTCCTCCTCCATCTGCTCACCTGGGAAAAGCTCAGTGAACACAGTGGTCTTGCTTTCCAAGTAAAGCCAACACATTCTTCTAAAGGAAACTAAATTAGCAGAGTGATTCCCCAGTAGAATAAGCCAAGTTGAAGACTGACTGTTGAGCACAGAACTAAGGCATAGAGTTGGGCGACTGGGTTATCTAATAGCCTCATCTTAGTATGGTCACAGTAGGTGTGTTCTTGTCCATGAGACCATAATTCTCTAGGTCTGGGGCAAGATGTCATAGGACCTGCCTAGAAGGGGCACTGCCCACTATCCTCCTTCTTGTTGTGCTTCCATTTTTCATCAAGCCCCCTTTGGTTGCACAATTTCCTTCTTTGGAGATATTGATACTTTTAAGCTAACTCTTGCTCAGCCTGTGTACTTCCTGTGTCACTTTAATGTAACTTTGCCTGTTTCTGTTTAGATCAGTAAATGCTGACCTGACAGTTTTAATATTTAGAGGGCTAAGTCCTTCTCCTTATTTTAAATTGTCTTCTTCCCTGATAATCCTTCCACTCCCAAGTATGAATTATATTGTTTTCCCCATTTTACAGATGAGGAGAATCAGAGTCTGGGCTTCTGACCTCAGGCCTGTCATTTTCCCCTCGTATCAGCACCATGTCATCAATATGAAGTATTTCTCTGGGGCCATTCGATTGGAGATGGCACATGTTGTCAATCTCCCTAAGCAATGGCACAGCCACCGCTGGAGTCAGGTGCCCAACCAGCACTGCTCCCTGCTTGTGTGAATTCTCTCCTAATGTCCTGGGGCAGGGCACATGCTGAGCCTGCCCCCTTCTCTCCTAGCTTACAAGCAGATGCTAGGCCAGCCGCCCATCTTGCAGTCTTTCTCTGCTTGGCTCTGGGGTCCTTCTTATTTGGCCACATTTCTCTCTCTATACACAGAAGCCTTCTTGTACACTGCCCGCAACAGTACTTATAATCACCTCTCCTGAGACCAGCACCATAATTTCATATCTGATTCGCTATCTTTTTTATTCCTCTGCCTCCTTCACTTTACTCTTGCCCTGAGCCTGTCTTCCTCTCTCAACGCAGGCCATTTCTCCAAATATGTCAGGTTGGCCAGAATCCCCTTCCCACCTGTATAATCTGAACCTTCTCTTTCACTGCCTGTTATTTACCTGTTTACCTGAGAGCACATCCCATTTATTATTAAATTTCATTTACACAGACCTCAGGCTTCTCTGTGTGATTTCCCAGCTTTCGGCCGATTGGATACCTCTTCTTTGCCCCCAATTGCAAGCAGACATTGGTAATCAACACAGAGCTTCTCAGATAATCAAATTAGTCAAGTGGGACTCTGCCTTTATTTTCTTCTTAATCACTAAGCATGATAGTAATAATGTCAGCTCAGATAATCTGGCAGCGTAAACCTCTCTCTTTTTTTACCGAGCTACTTCAGCATCCTCCCACTGCCAGTAAATGCAAACCATGTCCTTATCCAGAATGGGTTTAGAATCTTGACTGTGGACAATGTCAACTGCTTCAAATCTAGGTGATGCTCATAATTGGACAGTAGTATATCATGCAACGGATTTTTTTTTTTATCCTTAACCCTAGGTGGTAATGAGTTTGCGCCCTGCAGCTAGAGTCTTGATAGCCCTTGACATTTTCTCTTCCTTCAGGAGAGAGGCTGCAGCTGCTACTCTGCTCTTTCTCGTGGGTGGAGCAGCCTAGGCAGGAAAGAAAGGATTGCTGGCTGCCACTGCTTCCAATTTCTCAGGCGACCTTGGACAAGTCACTTTTCTCCGTTGAAAAATAAGGGCTCTAGTCTCCAACCCTCTCCATTAAGAAGTTAAGGGACAATGAGATAATGTTTCTGGAGCCCTTGAAGCCACTTAGCATAAGGATGCTATATAGATGGTGAAGTGCTTGTACAAATGCAATGATAAATACACAGTAAAATTAACAAATGGGAATCCTTGAAGGCGAGGTAGGATCTCTCTGTAGTAGACATAGAGCTTTGGCTTTCGGATGTGAAGGTAAAACCAAACTGTCCGGGGTGGGGGGGTGCAGTCTGGGCCCTGACAGGTCACATCCTCTGTAATGGCTAGAAAAATGGCACCAGAAGCCAAGGTAGACTCTGTGTGTACTCAAAATTAGCCTTAATGCTGCTATGGTAGCGCGAAGATTGCACTGGATTTGCAGACCAGAAAAGTGGATATTTGTGACCTGTTGACTTTGGGCAGGTCATTTAACCTAATTCTCATTTTCTTATCTGTAAACTGGGGGTAGGGACACCTGAGAGGCTCAGCAGTTGAGCGTCTGCCTTTGGCTCAGGTCATGATCCTAGGACTCCGGGATTGAGTCCCACATCAGGCTCCCTGCATGGAGCCTGCTTCTCCCTCTGCCTGTGTCTCTGTTTCTCTCTGTGTCTCTCATGAATAAATAAATAAAACCTTTTAAAAAATAAATAAATAAAAATAAACTGGGGGTAATGATACCACCTCACAGGGATTCTTTCCAGAATATAAGGAAGAGAAGGGAAATAATAGAAGCAATAGTGTGTTGAGAAACTGGATCTCCCGAAAAAACAAAAAGCCCTGATATGTGGCAATCCCCAGTTTTGATGGTGTAAACATCAACACAGTGAATGATTTCAGGCCACTAATGGCTTAAGCACTGGCTGGCCAGTTTTCAGAATCTGTAACCATCAGCTGGGATGAGCCTGCTGGCTCCAGCACACATGGATACCATTCAGTAGGAGTCTGGTATATCTCAGGCTTCACAAGTGTTTTCATTTCATCCTCACAGCTGCCCATTCAGGGAGTTATCATGAATCGCTATTTATGGATGAGGAAAATGAGATTCTAGCATATGAAGTGGTTTGTATGGAGTCTCATGCTCAGTGACAGAGGTAGGATTTGAACCCATACTTTTAGAAGCTGTGCTCATTCTTCCCTGGTAAGTTGGGTAAGCATGGTAGTACATGGGCAAGTGCAATGCAATCCCAAACATATTACAAACCTGAAGTGAAGCACTCCTTATTTGAGAAGTATTAGGATAGATTCTTACCTCTGGAGTCTCCTAAGGTTCGCCCCAGGGTCTTTCAGACTCAGAAGAAATGTGGATCCACCTAATTTCTTTCTCCTGGCCAACAAACCACTGAATGGAAGGAGGGCATCTGCTTCTACTTCTTGCTGGGAACCTTCATGCATTTTTGTCAAAGAAGTGTGGTATGAAAATCTTTCTGGGAGGCCATTAAAATGAATCCTAGTTGATGAGGCAAGCCAGGATTTGGCCAAATTCCAGTATAAGGTACTGTCCCCCAAAGAGGAAAAAGGAAACTTTCTTCTGAGATGGTGCTTATCTTTGAACATCCGTGGGCAAATTGATGTTCATACTCCCTTACAACTTTTTCCTTTTGTTATCCTACCCCTTCCCTCCATGCTTTTGGATCCAGCCAGCTGCCTACATACCTCAATCTTATGGTACTTCCTAACTGGGTTATAACTGCATATTTGCCTGCTAGACTGAGCTGCTCTCCAGCTTGACAAACCAGCTGTAACCACTCCTAGCACCACATTTCTCCCAGGCAGAGGCTGTCCTCTAACACAGGGGCCGTGCTTTTTCACAAAGACTTTGCCCAAAAGAAGGACAGCAGCTCATGGTGACTGTCACTGGGACAGTGACACCCAGATCTTGATGAACCCTTCTTTTCCCCTGGAGAGCCCAGCCTACTTAACTTGGACAGCTGACAAGAGGCAGAATGACTCCCCAAGCCACCAACTCCTGGACTGAGATCCTATAGCTCAGCACGCAGCAGTTTCCAACGGCTTTTTCCAGTGTATCAGGGCAACCAGCATGGGTCTGGGTGGTGGCAAGTTGTGGCCACCAGCCAGGGAGGCAGGTGCTGGGAGCAAAGGAGAACATGGGCAGGTGCTGGGAGCAGAGGGGGAATGTCTAGCTTGGTTTCTGCAAGTCATCATGCAATCTGGTGAACTTACAGTAGGCTGTACAGAACAGGCAATAGGCTAGATTTGGCCTCTGGACTATAGTTTATTGACCTCTACTCTAGACCATCGACAAAACAGTAAGTCAAGCCCAGATCTGTAGTGTTTACCAATTTATGTGGTGTACATACCCCCACTTGGTAGATGACATGACATCAGTGAATGTTGAGTTGGGAAGTGATGTGTGGTAGTATATTAGCATTTCCAGTGTAAGGATACAATAGACATAAATAACTCAGGAGCATAGCTAATAGTAAAATGCTATAAAATAATTAGAAAGTAATGATTTTTGAGTATTATCTTTGTTTTTAATATGACTTATTTGCAAATGTATATAATTTAATATTTACTAATGGCTTTTTGACAACCAGCTTGCAGAACTCCTGAAAATTTAGCAGTTGGCTAGACTTTAGCACACCATTGCCCTTAGTCCACCTGACTAGACCAGCCATGGAGAGAAGGAGAGAAAAGCTACCAACAAGAGATCTGAGAATCAGCTCTTGACACAGAAACACTAATTTCTTCCATTTGTTCCCCTGAAGACTTCATCGCGTAGCTTGATGTCCTCCTGAGTTCTTAGTCTAACAAATATCAGAGTCTCCACCTTGGAGATGGAGTGTAGGGGGTTCTTGAGTGACTCCTAGTGGTTAGAATACTTGGCCAACATGAAATTTATATTCTGTGTTTTTTTGTACTCCAGTCATACAAGATGCTGTTGGTTGTGTTCTTCCTGTATGTCAGGTATTCTACTGGGAACATTCTATACATGATCTTGCCTAATCTTTCAAACAACCTTGGAAGTAAGCATTATCATCCAAATTTTACAGATGAAGAAACCGGTACTCAGTAAATTTAAGCAACTAGCCCAAAGTCACACAGCTAGAATACATCAGAGTTACCATCAAATCTCAAAACCAGCTTTCTCCCAACGTTTATGTTGGCTTTTGTTCCTCCTTGTCTGACACCTTTAATCCCAGTCCCCCAGCCATCTCAGAAACAGAGTGGGGACAGATGTAGCAGGCACCCTGGATGCACTGTCCTTTGCTTTCCTCTTCTATTTCTTGATTAAATGGACAGTGGCTCTGGAGAACTCAGGCTCCAAATAAAAGCCAGAGAAGATCATTTAGAAAAATAAATGGAACCTTCACATTTCAGAAATTCAAGAATGAACCAGGTAAGAGGACAGATTCAGTATGATAAAGGCAGGCCTTCTGGCCTCCAGAGCCTATGCTCTTATCCCTGTGCTAGAGTATACAAAACTCCACTCTCATAATTTCCCAGGCAAGGTGCACTTTGACTTATAACATGGTTCTCCCGTTCTCTCCCACATCATGGACAAGTTTGGGAATGTCCCTGAGGACTTGGCCCTGTCAAATAGGAAGATTTTCCAGAGCAAACTAAAGGGGATGATGGTGTATTTGTTTCCTACTGCTGCTATAACAAATTAACACAAACTTTACCAATTAAAACAACACAGATTTAGTATCTTGTAATTCTATAGATCAGACCAACACAGGTCTCACCTGGCTAAAATCACAGTGTCAACAGGGCTGCATTCCTTTTTGGAGGCATAAGAGGAATATCTATTTCCTTGCCTTTTCCAGTTTCCAAAGAACACCCATATTCCTTGGCTTATGGTCCCATTTCAGACTTCAAAGCTAGCACTGTTAGATCTCTCTGACCTTTCTTCCTCTCTGACTTAACTGGGAAAGTTCTCCACTTTTAAGGACTCATGTGATCATACTGGAAACACTCAGATGATCTAGGATAATGTCCTCATTTCAAGATTTGTATCCTTAACCACCGCAAAGCCTCTTTGCCGTTAACGATATGGGGACTAAGACATAGGTGTCTTCAGGGTCCATGTTCCTTCATATCACAGGGTAAAAGTAAACAACAGCTAGAGGGCACTGAAGGTCAATCCCAGAGAGGCTAACATTCCCCCTTAAGCTGAAGGGACTAGAAATGGGAAGCAGAACCAAGAAGACTTTACATTGGGCAGAGAGCAAAGATAGAGCTAAGTCCAGATGGAAAAGGTTCTGGATTAATCTGGAGGACACGGTGAGGGTGAGGGACAGAGGGACTGACACTCACCTTTATTGGGTAATGACTGAGTCAACCTTGTTTAAGACTCAGAGTCAGGGCAGACTTGTGGTTTGGCCATTTCTGATCACACTTCAGTCAGGCCAGGGCATGATACATTAACAAATACCCCCCAAATCTCATAGGATACACCATAGATACATCACGAGTTGGCAAAAAAGTTGAGAAGGTAGTGGTGAGGGTGAGAGTTCTGCTTATCAGAGTCACTAGGGGACCCAGGCTGATGGAGCAGGCCCATCTCCAATTTTGCCCATTGCTGTGCCAGAGGGAAAGCTCTGAAGTCTTTTACTGGTGATTAAATTTTCTGGCCTAGAAGTGCCACCTCTCACTTCTTCACAGAACTCAATTGTCCAGATTGGAATTAGTTATTAGGCTCCATCTAAGTACATGAAAACCAGGAAGTGTAATCCTACCATGGACCCAGAAGAGACTTTGGGGAGGACAGAGAACAGCATTAATGGCTATCACATCTTGAAAAGCACTGGGTGAGATACCTGGGTGGCTCAGTGGTTGAGCATCTGCCTTTGGCTCAGGGCATGATCCTGAGGTCCAGGATTGAGTCCTCATCGGGCTCCTTGTGTGGAGCCTGCTTCTCCCTCTGCCTATGTCTCTGCCTCTTTCTCCCTGTGTCTCATGAGTAAATAAATAAATAAAATCTTTAAAAAAAGAAAAGCACATGGGTGGTACAGTAGGTTGAGCATAGGACTCTTGGTTTTGGCTCAGGTCATGATCTGAGGATTGTGAGATCCAACCCTCTGTCTGGTCCTGTGCTCAGTGAGGAGTCTGCTTGGGACTCTCTCTCCCTCTCCCTCTGCCCTTCTGCCCCCTCCTGTGTGCTTGCACATGTTCTCTCTCTCTCTCAAATCTAAAAAAGAGAGAAAAGAAAGAAAAGCACATGGATCATCATGTTTAAAGGTAGAGAATATGCCAAATTCTGTTTGAGAGGAAGTAGTAACTGAGCTCATTGTTGGAGGACAAGGAGCTCCACAGCCTAGAGAGAATGCATATAAAGGCAAAAAAGGTGGGGAGGAAGCTGGTGTGTTTGAGGGGTGGTGCTGATGGTTGAACAGAGGAGTGGTGCTAATGGTTCAGACAATGGACAGGAAGGGATGAGAGTGAAGGACAACAAAGGCCAGGCAGTACCTGATTTCTGTGTTACCCTAAGAAATTTGGACTTGACCTTGTGCACAATCAAAGGGAATGATTTAGGGTTTTGAGCATGGGGAGAACATGACCAAATGTGTAGAAAGATAGCTCTGACTGAGGGTTCAACATAGGTTGTAGGGCAGGTCCTGAAAGTAGAGAAACCAGTTAAAGAAGGTAGGTGATGATAGCCTGACAGAGAATGAAGACAAGAGACACTTGTCCCAGGAAGGCTGGGTGGTGGGACAGAGGACTGCAGAAATGACAGGGCAAGCTGCTGCCTACTGGCTCCCAAGCATCTTTTCTGTCTTCATGTCATCCCATATCTCTTAATCCTATTTTCTCTAGACTCTTCTTATTTTTTTTTTTTGACTCTTCTTATTTTTAAATATTATTTAATTTTTTTGAGTAGGCTTCACACCCAGTACAGATGGAGCCCAGTGCAGGGCTCAAACTCACGACTCTGAGATCAAGAGCTGAGCTGAAATCCAGAGTTGGATGCTTAACCGAATGAACCACCCAGGCACCCCTAGACTCTTCTCATTTTGACCCCAAACCCAAAGAGATAGACAAAATTGGATTTGGAAGTGTTCTTTTCACATAGGTTCATCTTCCCTGGCAGCCACCCTGCACACTTCATTCCTAGCCTCTGCTGAGCCAGCTCTATCTAGCTGGCATTCCCTTCCACTCCCTGACACTATCTAGCTGGGGAGGGAGGTGGATCAGAACCTTCTGTGGGGCTTAAATGCACTCTCTTGGCTAGGATCTAGTGACTGCTGGGCCCCTCTGCAGCTTCTCAAATATCTTCTGCTGCTCATGTGGATTGACCTTTGAGCACCTGTCCAAGCACTCTTCCTCTGTTTTTTCCCAGCCACAGCACTGGCCTTCTGTCTCAGTTTCAGCTTCCCAGTATTTCCTGCCTTCAGAGGGTTGGAGTTCCACCACCCATACCTGGGTTTCTCAGTGGTCATCACTGTCCCTTATCCCAGAGCAGTAGCTCTGAAAAGTGGTCTGTGAATCTCAGGAGGTCACTGGGATCCTTTTAGGGGACCTCGAAGGTCAAAACTATTTTCATAATAATGCTAAGATATTATTTGTCTTTTTTCCATTCTCATTTTCTCCTGAGATACAGTGAGGTTTTCCAGAGGCTATTATAATGAAATGTGTCAACATCTGGAAGATTTACATAACTCAGCAAACCATTATTTTCCAAATGATCGATGCGTGATGTTAGAAAACATGCATGTGTAAAAAAGAACCATTCAAAACCCAAGATAGACCAATGGATTTTAATGTAACTGGGTGCGAAAAGTTCTCTGATACACTCAGATTCCACATTGCAACTCGTCTTTAAGAAGCTACTCTATATTGAGCTTTGGTAAAATACCAATGAAGAGTAACAACAATTACCTAAAAAACTCTTAAAACCTTTTTTGCTTTCCCAAGTACCTATCTGTATGAGGCTGTATTTTTCTTTCTATATCTTCATCAAAACAATATATTACAACAGATTGACTGCAAAAGCAGAAATGGGAAGCCAGCTTTTGTCTGTTAAGGCAGATATTAAAGTGATTTGCAAAAATGTAAAACAAGGCCATTCTTCTCACTAAATTCTTTAGTTTTAGAAAATATAGTTTTTTTTATAAACATATGCAGTATGCTAACCAGTATGGGCTTATTATTGTTATGTTAACATAGATGGACAAATAAACATTTAAAACATTTCTTAGTTTTAATTTCTGGTACAGGAAATATTGATAGATATAATTTACATAAACAAAAGCCCTTTGGGGTCCTTAATAACTTTTTAACTTTATTAAGGAATAATTGACAAATAGAATTGTACATACTTGGAGTGTACCACGTAATGATTTGATATACATACGCATATATATTGTAGAATCATTTCTAAGAGCAGGATAATTAACACATCCATCCCCGCACAGAGTTTAACACAGTTACCTTTCTGTTGGATGTGTGTGTGTGTGTGTGTGTGCGTGTGTGTGTCTGTGTATGTATGGTTAGACTCAATAATATTTAAGAGTGATGTGGGAAACAAAGGCGGAATAAAAATTATTAAATTTCCTTATTACCTACAGCCCATTGACAAGTCCTTGAAACAGGCAGAGTGACATTCCTCTAGGGACTCAACTGCCCCTATGTTAATACTTTGCTAAAGGCAAAAGGCAATTTTAGCCCGACCCCCAGGATCCTGTAAGTCTACTTTAACATATAAAAATTCCTTTAGAAATTTCCTTTATCTCTACCTCCCAAGATACCTGTGGGCAGTCACTCCTCAAGCATATGTATGGCCCATTGATACACATCTGAAGGGTCTCATGACTCAGGTTTTGTTAGATAGCAATAAATGACCTTTTCCCAACAATAGCCAGCCCCCTCAAGGTCCTGGAAACCTTGCTTCCAAAATTCCTTAGAGACTTATACTATCCTTAATCCCCTCCCAGTATGAGAGAATAAAATGGGCCACTCCTCTTGATCCCAGTGCAGCTCTTTCTGCCCACGGATCCTGTCCCCGTGCTTTAATAAAAATCACCTTTTTGCACCAAAGATGTCTTTCCTACACCAAGAGTGTTAAAAGAGATCCTGAGAACAAAGACATTGAGAGCCACACTCTAAAGGGTCAGCTGCCAACTGGATTCTAACAAAGCAGATCCCTTCCGTGGAGATCCCTCCATTCTGTGATGGTAACTAGGTCACTTGTGCCTCAGATACAGGAAATCCCTTCCCCTGTTGGCTTTCAAAGCTGGCCTGGCTATACAGACCTGACTTTGATTCCCAACTCAAGGTGATTTTGGGAAAATGAGTTTTTATTCTATAAGCCTCAGTTTGCCTATTTATAGAATGGGAGGTTAATACTTAGGAGGTCATTCTCCTGTCCCAGCTGGGAAGGCAAGCCTGGCCCCATGTGCTAAACAGTGAGCCTCTCTGGCCCAGGGACTGGTTATGTCTTGTAGTCCAGTTGCTGTCTTGCAATCACAAGACAGGCATACTTGATGTCCTTCAGAGCATCAGAGTAACTTTATATCCCTGTGGAGACTGAGACCAAGAGTAGGAAAAATCCAGCACTTTCATTATTTGCTGCCATGTTGGCCATTAGCATAGAGGTACCAAGCACACAGATACTGGGTTGGAGTCATGTGAGCATTCAAATAACCCTTACAGATTCTTTACACTGTGACCCTATTCTTTACACAATGACTGTAACTGGCTGGCACTTTACGTGAGGGCAGTGCTGATGGAGGAAGCCCATGCACCAGGCAGTTGGTCAGGGTCACTGAAATATACGGGAAGGTGCTCCCAGGGGTCAGTCCCTTGAAGACGGGGACCCTCTGGTCATGTCCACCTTTGGATCCCCAGTACTCAACATGGTGCTTGGCATATAGGAGATGCTCAATAAATTTGTCTTGAATGAATACATGGAAAACACAAGTGCATGAAGCCAGGATGTGAATATAGCACCTGTGCTTGGATTTTTTTTTTTCTATAGATTTTCCCAGTTTCTATAATAAACAGGTATTACAGTTACAATGGGGAGATGTAAAATAAGCTTCTAAACAACTTGAGTTGAGATTTATGGCCTGGCCACTTGCTGACTATATGACCTTGGATAAGTTGCTTCCCCCTCCCTATGCCTCAGTTTCCCCCAACAATATCAAACAATAGCTTGTTTGGTTGTCATGAGGATTAAATAAGATAATGCCTGTAAGTAGGTAGAGTCCAGTGCTGGGGACATGATTAGGAAACTTGATTAATGTTAGACTCTTTGTCATGTTTGCATAATGCTCATGATTTGACATTTCAGTGGACACCTTGAGACTTGATTTGAAGGCTCCCAGGGAAGAGTGGGTTGTGGAGTGGGAAGAGATCTGGGTTAGAGCCAGTTGACCTGCCACTGACAGGCCACGTGGCCTCCTGCAGGGGCACTAACTTCTCTGGACCGCCGTCCTCTCTGCCTCACAGAGACTTGTGTGTGAATCAAGATGGCATGATGCTGTAGATACCATCCAGGTGTGAGTCATTATTTTTATGACCTAGGAAGTTTTTTTGTTTTTTTTTTTTAAAAAAAAAAAAGGACTCTTCAGGCCTTTCTCCCATTCTTAATAGGGTCACTGCTCTCCTTAGGCTTGAACAGAGCCTTCCTTGTCCCTGAAAGCCACCAGGGCCTGTCACGGGGCAGAGCCTGCAGCCAAGGGTGGCTTTTCTGCCAGGACCAGTGAGGCTCCTGCCTCCAGATAACCCTGGTCCTCCCCTTCTCCTGCCCCGGCGCTTCCCACACAGCTGCGGCCTCATTATCCAGGGTGACTGTGAGCAGCTGAAAGGAGCTTAACCAGGGGTAGGCTTTCAAGTGCTCATAATAAAGCTTCAAAGTTCACACCTTCATTAAGATGTGAAGAGTCAGGTCCTCCCCCCACTTCTCCGAGGGCTATTGTTCCCTTCCCATCCGGCTGCAGATTCAAAAGACAAGCGGGATTGGTTTTCTTTGTCCAGACAGCTCTCCTAACCAGAAAGGCTAGACCTGTTTGTTAAGAAGAGAAAGCTTCTATCCTGCAGCCCCCTTCAGACCTGCTGTGAAGGTTTCACAGCCGCTGGGGAATTTGGGCATTTCTCAGCGCTGCAAGGGCCGTCTCTGGGAAGCAGGACTGGACTTGTTCTCTGGGGTCTTGGGGGAGTAGCTGTAGGACCAGGGTGGGTGGAAGGAAAGGGGAGGCAGCTTTCCAAGACGGAAGAGCTCCCCGACAGGCAGAGACGTGCACAGGTGGACCTTGGCATTTGGGGCTGTGATGCGCTCCGTGGAAGCGAGCAGGGCAAGAGCAGGGGCACTGACTCTTGGCAGGAAAGCTGCAGGAGATGCCCACTCTCTGGCTGTACGGCTGGACTGGGAGACCTTCCAAGGCTGTCATGCTGGGACCCCCTGACTCATGATCTCTGCTTCTGCATGTTTGGCCCCTTCTCAGCTTTTCCCTTCACACGACCCTTGTCCCCAGAGCCCCGACAGTGGATGTCTTCTGGGGTGCATGTTTGGCCCCCTTGCCTTCTCTGGCTTTCTTTTGCCATTTGAGAGCAAAGCTATCAAGACATCTTGGAGCCTCCTTTGTTACCAAGAAAGGGCTTCCTTTGGCTCCAGGCACAGGTTGTGAGGGATCGGTTTCCTCAGCACTGCACCCTCTCCGGGACGGGGTGGAGCTACAAGGAGCCCCAGGTGTGGACTCATCAAAGCCAGGACAGTGGTGAATGGGTTCCCCTAGGTAGAGACAGCTCACAAAAGAGCCTCTCTCCTCCCTCGCTCCTTCCCTCCTGGGAAGGACCTGGAGGGGATTTTCTGTGAAGGCACACACCCTTTGGATGGTCCGTTTGGTTTCTGTGATGAGCAAAATAAAGCAGGAGGCTGGTTTCTAGGTGCCACGGAGGCCAGCAGCATGGAATGGAATGTGTGCCTGCAGACCAGCAAGTTTCACAAGCAACATGTGTTCCTCTCTGTTGAGCAGGGAAAGGAGGGAGAAGAGAAAACCCCATGGGGTGTTGGGAAGACAACGTGCTTGCTAAACAGGACTGAGTGTGGGTCTCAGCTCTGCCACTCAGTCCTTGGGGGGGGGGGGGCTTTGGGCATGGCACGTCACCTCCTTGAGCCCTGGCTTCCTCAGTGCCATCAGACAGCAACAATACCCACCCCGTAGAGCGGTCAGGAGTTCCACAGGCCCTGATTAAATCATAATTCCTCCTCCCCTGTTGTATCTTATGTTCAGTCTCTGGGAAATGGTGTTACTGTTATGTTAATAAAAAGATTATTCAATGGTATAATTATTTCCATTTTTAAACATCCATGCGTGTCATTGAGAATGTCCTTCTGTCTTTTAGCTATCTCTTCTACACAAATACATGTTACTGTATTGTGTGTACTGGGATGTTTGTTCTAGTAGCATTTGGAATAGCCAAAAATAGGAGCTGGCCTGTATGTTTCACAGAACATTAAATAAAGTAGTTATATCCATACTAGGGAATACCAGGCAGCCTCTAAAAAAGATGCAGATGACCTAGATGAACTGACATGGAAAGATCCAGAAACGGTATTGCTAAGTACAAGAGTAAATTGCAGCATAATAATGCACCAGGCGGTACCATTTTTAGGATGGGAGATTTATGTGTGCGTCGATACATGGAAAGGTCCTGAAGGAAACACATCAAACTGTCGACAGTAGTTTCTGGGGGCATGGGAAGAGAGATGAGAAGAGTGCAGGTGAAGGGAAGGAGTGTTTGTCACTTACTATCTATGTAACTGTGTTGTTGGACTGTTTTACAAAAAAAGAATATTTCCCCTTCCTACTAGAGTGGAGAAGTCAAAACTATGGAGAAAATAAAAAGACTGGTGATTGCCAGGGGTCCTGTGGGAAGGAGGGATGAATAGTGGATGGCTGACTTTTTAGGGCAGTGGCAGTGCTGTGTATGCCATTACGGTGGGTGCATGTCACTGTGCATCAGTCCAGACTCACAGAATGAACAACACCAAGAGTGAACCCTAAATAGAAACTACGGACTTTGGGTGGTTATGATGTGTCAGCGTAAGTTCATGGATTGTGACAAACGTACCACTCTGGTGGGGGCTGTTGATGATGGGGGAGGTTATGCATGTGGGGGGGGGCAGCAGGGAACTAGGAGGGAATCTCCTCACCTTCCTCTTGGTTTTGCCGGGAACCCAAAACTGCTCTAAAAAATAAAGTCCTAAAAAAGAAAAAAAGGTAATAAGGAAAAGATTACACCTTTCACTGCCACTCAAAAGGTTAAACGGATATTGGTAAAAACCTTTCTGTGGATCGAATTAAGCCCCTTGCTCATTCCCTTCCCTTTCAGGATGTCAAGGTAGCCAGCGTTGGGGTTCAGCAGAAGCCGTCCATTTGGCTGTGGGGCTCGGCTGGGGGGTGTTGGCTGGACAGAATTTGGGACACTGCTGATTGAGACGGATGAGGGAAGACCATGCCTTCATTCTTTCATTCATTCAACAGATATGCATTCAGGGCCTATGACCTGCTGGACACTGTTTCTAGGTGTTGAGGATCACAAGACAGAGACAAGCCCTTGTCCTAAAACTTGCCACTGACTGGGGGAGGGTGGGTGGTGGGTTGTAAACAAACCCACAGGAACATGAGTTCAGGCTTTTAAGCAGGCAGATGTGCCAGGTAAGGGAATAAAGAGTAAGAGCAGAAGTGGAGTTAGGACTGGGTGCTGGAAGGCGGCCCTTTGAAAGAGAATAGTCAGGAGACCTCCCCAGGGAGGTGCTGTTTGAGCAAAGACCTGAATTAAGTGAGGGAGTGAGTCATAGCTCAGAGCAGAAGCCCTGAAGTGGGAACAAGTGTGATGTGCTCGGGGTGCAGCCAGAAGCTGCTGGAGGGCAGAAGGCAGGGCTTGCAGAGCCTCACAGGGCATGGCAGGGACTTTAGACTGTTTGGTACACACAGTAAGAAGCCACTGTAGGGTTTTGAGGGGAGGATGACATTTGGGAAAAGGCTGCTCTGGCTGCTCTGAGAGAAGAGAGACGGTAGGAAGGGAAGGCAGGGGTGTAGGGCCTGGGACCAAATACACAGCTTTTGCAACTTTTCCAGAGCTCTGATGCCAGTGTGAAGTGGTGAGATTCATGGCATGTTTGCAAGGTGGAGCCAGAGGGATTTTTGATGCCTTGGATGTGCGTTGAGGGAAAGAGAAGAATGCAGGATGGAGCGCTTGACAAGCTCCAGGCAAATGTGCGTTTCTACCATCAGAAACCCTAGTGGAAAGCTCTACAACTTCCCTTGAGGTTTAGCATCCGGTTTCTGATTTGATCCTCACATCTGCCCTCTGGAGTATGAACTGTTGTCATCTGACGCGGGAAGAAACTGAGGCTTGGAAGGGCCTTGCCGAGGGTCACCAGCTGCTCACTTAGAGGAATCCTGTTTTGATTCCCCGGACTCTGGTGCTTAGGGTGCATCCTGTCCGTGGTCATCCCTGGGCAGGGCTCCTTTGTTAGCAGGTTGTGGGGCGTGGCTCCCAGGAGCAGAGGTTGGGAGGTGTTTGTGAGCCAGGTGAGTGAGGTGGGAGCTCTGAAGTAGATGGGATTTCAGCACCTGTTGTTTGGTTGCTTTCAAGCCGTGGTGGAAACTGGCTCACGCTCTAGCAGCCTGGCTGGGCCATGGGGAACAGGTGGTGGCTGCTGACATTTCTGTTGGTGACCGAGAGAGCAGCACCCCACCACCAGAGGCCAGGTGGAATGGGCTACCTCTTAGGGAGCTGGCTCAGGTTACATGGAGCCTTTCTTCTCCAAAAGCTTGGCTTCTCCCACTGCCTCCTTTTCCTCCTCTCCTCATCCCCGAACCCACTACAGACCCTTTCGCACCCCAGCTTCTCCACTGAAAACAGGGGTGTAGGGCCTGGGACCAAATACACAGCTTTTGCAACTTGGCTGTGGCTCTCTCTTGCCTACACCCAGTGACTTCCTCCTTCTCTCTCTTGTGCCTCTGACCTCCCCTGGGCACTTGACGCTGGTGACCCATCCCTCCCTCTTGTCACTTTCTCTTTCCTTCTGCTCCGTGTCCTTTCCCTCTTCTGCTTCTTCCCCCACACTGTCTTCTTACCTTTCTTCTGCCTTAGCTGCTTCCTCTTGTAGCTCACAGTCCCACCCCAGACACGGGTCTTCCTGAAACTCCCCTCCTCCGTTCCTCTGCCCCCTTTCCCTCTGCTCCCCTCCCTTCTCTTTTCCATCTGCACTCCCAGCCTCAGGTTCCAGGTTCTCACTTCTCGAGAGGCGCTCCTAGTCTACCTCTCCATTTGTCACCTGCACCTCTGGCCTCCCAGGCAGAGATAAGTCTTGAAAATAGCTGGAACACTAAGGGAATGGAGAGAAGGTCTGAACTGAGGATCATACTAGAAAGGGTAGATTGAGAGCTGATGGTGAGCCACGCCAGAAGGGGCTTCATGCATCTTGGACTCAGGATTAAAAACAGAGGTTTCTTGGCCCAGAGAAATGGCAGAGTTGTGTTTTGGAGGGATCACTGAGCAGCCCTGAGGAAGGTGGACTGGTCTGGATTTTATTAGTCCAAGAGAGAGGAAGAGATCTGAGGACTGGTCAGAAACAGAGACAAGCACTCTTCTGAGTAGTGGATTGGATTTGTATGCATGGAGAAAAGGGAGGGAAAGAAAGAAGAAAGGAAGGAAGGAAGAAGGAAGGAGGGAGGGTGGGAGGTGGGAAAGAAGGGAGGAAGGAAGGAGGCTTCAAGCTTGCCTTATAGCAGACCTGGTCACTAGGGCACTGGTCTCTGTCCCTAGGGTAGGATGTATATCTGACTCAAGGTTTTTCTTCCTGGTGCTAATCTTTATGGTTCTGAATGGGGGAAAAAAATATTTTTCTGCGAGGCCCAATGGATTCATTAATACTTCACTCTAACCAGCAGGGTAAATCAGCATGATTTTCAGTTTGTGTAAAGGCTATCCCAGTACTTTATGGTCTACACCCCACTTTAACTCACATAATTGTATCTGATTCCCACAGCCAGGCAGTCAAGCAGATGTTGTGATTGCCATTTTACAGATGAAGAAGCTAAGGGTTCAAGAGAAGTGACAGGACAAGGGCCAGTCAGCTATCAGTAGCAGAGTCAGGCCTTGAACCTGTGTCTTTTGACTCCTTGGCTATGGTTGCTGAGTGATTAAACCCATCAGGCTGTCTGAAATTTCCAGCACTGAACACAGAGAAGCTTTGTAGTAGACATGAACTGTTTTTGCTTGTTCAGTTTGTGAATGCCTCTTTTTTTCTTTTTTGATATTTGCATCTTTGTTAGTTAATGTGAGCTGCCATAACCAATAAATCCTTGATATTTTCAACGGGATAGACTATCCGCAGTGTGTGTTCCTGTTTGGTGTGCAGCTTTTCTCTAAGTGGTAGAGATTTAGGGACCAGGCTCCTTTCATTTTGTGCATCTACCATCTTCTATTCATGGCTCCCAAAGTTGGTTGGGTGGTTTTGACAGGCCTAGAAGAGATACCTGTTCCTTCTCACCTTCAGTTAGTTAGAACTGGGTCACATGGACACAGCCATGGTAAAGGAGGCTAGAAATATTAATTAGAATGAGTATCTGGGAAGAAAACAGGTTAGGGAAAGAAGAAGACAGACATTGCCATAGCACTGGTGAACCACTGTTCCCTATCTCTCAGCCCACCAGGCCCTGATGGGGCCCCCTGCTTCCAACCCTCCATCCCCCTCATCTAAGGTATAGGATGATCAGCCTGGACAATAACAAGTTGCCTCACTCAGCTTACTTCACCCCTTGCATATGATAATTGGGTCAGGTACTGACACATGACCTATGTCAGTTGAGTGAGACTCAATCCTAGAATTTTACTGGAACTTCTTTGGCAAAGAGGACCTCTCTTTCCACTAGGGTTGCTGGGCTGTAAAGATATGAACCAGGGCAACAAGTTTGCAGTGAGCAACCATTTTGTCAGCATGATGGGAGAGCGTGCTTGAGAACAAAGCCAGCAAATAAGAAAGCAAGGCTGAGGTAGGAAGAGATACCTTTCTGTAAGGTCCTTGAGGCATGTCTAATCAGTCCTACCTCAGACTTTTTAGGCTAAGAAATCCAATAAATCCTTTAAAATTGCTTTTCTTGAGCCCAGTTTGAATTGAGTTTCTGTCACTTATAAGCAAGAGACTTAATGGAAGCCCATTTGTAAAACTCTGGGACACCCTCTCACCGCTTCTCTCCACCCTCAAATCCGATGATCTGGACACACCTGCTCTACTCTCCATGAGAGCACTCCCTGTGTTGGTGAGTAATGGGCCCCTCTGGGATGAAGCTGCCTTTGAATCATCTCACCTCCATATGGCTGGATTGTGCATTTTCTTCTCACTTGCTTTTTTTTTTTTTTAACATAGAGATCATTTTGAATCAAATGCAACATTTGTTGCCTTCGAAAGAGGTCAGAATTATTTAGAATCACACTGATTTTTTTTTCTACCCTATAGAAATGATAGAAAAACACTTAAAAGGATGTAAAGTCATTATAGGGTGAGTCTCAGTCTCACATTGGTTCCTGATATGAATAGGCCAGTTTTGAATGCTGTAAGGAAACATTCTTCTAAAAATCAATCACTTATATAGATGTCTTAAAAGTCGGAGTGTGGCATCTATTCACAGAGCTCTCATTGATACAAAATGGTGGCAAAAATCTGGTAGCGTTTAGTGGGCATGTGGCATCATTTTTCACACACACACGTTAAAAAATTGAGAGACAGTAGCATCACTGTTAAGTTCAAAGACAATGTGTTGGAACTTTCTGGGAAGTTCTGGGGCCGTTGGAAGTTTTGTTGGAAGAGAGGCAGCAGGAGCTGGAGTACTACTGCTCAGTTTCGATTTCCAAAGCTGAAGAATGTTGTAGAGCACCCAGAGAGAGGAGTTTGCAGGCCAACTGTTCTCCCTACTTCCCGGCAGCCTCCAGCCACACTGTCTTGAGCAGTTCCTCACACATTCCACACTCTAGCTTCCTTAAACTTGCACCTAAAAGGGCCTCCCCACACTTCTTCACTTAGCAAATAGCATTTAAGATGTCTCAAGTGGTACCACTTAGCCTTCTAGGGAAGAATTAATCACCATTTTCTCTGTGCCCCATAGTGCTCTGCACACAACTCCATACTGGAATTTTTCATATGGTACATTTTTATGAACAGCTCCTGTGCTAGTCTCCCCGGCTTACTGTGGGTTTCTTGAAAGCAGAGACTCAGGCTCAGCCATCTCCCTCGGTCCCATAATTTTAAGCTGGGGCTTGGCATATTAAGAATGTGGGAAAAAGTGTCAAATAAATAGAAAACTATACCAAAAATCATATCAAACTGCAGAATAAGATTTATGGGTTCCCCATAATAAAGAAGTTTTCTTAGCTCTGTGAAGACTGATAACGAATTGACAATTCGAAGAGAAGCTTCCAAAAGGGTCATTCTGGACAGGCCAAATTAACTTTGGGCACATTCAGCCTGTGATTGAATTAATTTTTCTTGATCACATCAGAACAACTGAGACAACTTTGAAACGAAATGACCTGATTTTCCCACTTGCTTCATGTAGACTGGTGATTATCTGGTTAATGGTAGGGTTGCCAGTCTGCCTGGGCGAGCTCAAGTTTGCACCTGCTGTCCCTGCTAACTATTTATAGTGCCCCAGTTAAGTCTCAAAAGTGTCCCCATGTGGATGTAAATTCTTTGGCCACCCTATTAATGGAGAACTCTGTTGGCCTGAGATATCAAATATAGAATTGGACCAAGAGACAATTTCTTCTAAGTGGTAGAGAGCCTCCACTCTAGCTGTTCTCTATGTCTTAACAGTCAATGAGAAGTAACATCTGCATTAAATATTTTATGCCTAAAGAAGCTGGGCTCAGAGAAGTTAAGTAAATTGCTCAAGAGCACACAGCAAACAAAAGATAAGGGTCAAGGTTAACCTCATTTTATTGACTCCGTCTCTTGGCCTGTCCACTTTGCCACATCTCTTATCATTTAGATACTGCTTTCATAAGCAAATTCCTTTATTTTGGAATTCATTTCCTCCTGCCTGGACTATTAAGTAATAATATAATTCCCACTTTGCCAAAGAAGACCCTACTTGACATCTGTTTGTTGTAAAAGATTATTATGGCCTATGAAGTTCAGTCTGAAGATTAATGTATTGTTTCTGATAGGAAATAGGATTAGTTTTTTTTGTGAACAAGTGTCTCTGTTGTAATTAATCTCAGCAATGATCTTTTGACTTAGGAACCATTAATATGTAATTAGGTAGGTTTAACTGGAAAACGGTTTAATTATTTATAATAGGGACAAGCAAGAGAGTCAGGAGTAGGGACAGAAATTAGCCAGCAGAGCTGACAATGCTTTGCCTTATGATTATGTCAGCATTGAAAAATCACATTTTTGCTTGCAATAGCAAAAAATTAGAAACCACTTATAGTCCAAGCTACATCCATGTAAGGGAATACTATACAGCTATTGTAGTAAGTAGTAGTTGATTATAGATACTTGCCTGTGTGGAAAGATAGATCCAAAACATACTTAAAGGCAAAAAGTAGGTCATAAAGCAATAAACATTATGATTACTTAAAAACAATAATTCATGCCTTAAAAATATCTGAAAGGTATCTAAGTATCTCTGCTGTCAAAATTATGAGTAGTTTTCCTTTTTCCCCTTTTAAGGTTTATTTGAATTTTCTAAGTTTTTTAGTTAGCATAAATTAGCCATATAAATTTAAGTTAAAATTACTTAATATGCAAATGCTAATTTCTCAGTCATCACTATCAAAAGACTGTATGTTATTCAGCATCACAAAAGAAGAAAATCCTGCCATATCCAAAACATGGATGACCCTTGAAGGCACTATGCTATGCTAAGAGAAGGAAGCTAGTCACAAAAAGATAAACATCGTATGACATCGCTTGTACGAGGCATATAAAACAGTCAAACGTATAGAAGCAGAAAGTAAGATAGTGGTTGGAGAGGAGGGAGGGAGAGAGGAGGAAAGGGGGAGTTGGTATTTGGTTATAGAAGATAGTCGAGTTCTAGAATCTGCTGTATAACCTTTGCCCATAGTTTGCATTACCATAATTGTACACCTAAAAATTGAGGGTAGATCTCGTGTTAAGTGTTCTTACTACAGTTAAAAAATGCTGGCAATGGGCAGCCTGGGTAGCTCAGCATTTAGCACCACATTCAGCCAAGGGCCTGATCCGGGAGACCCAGGATCGAGTCCCACGTCAGGCTCCTGCATGGAGCCTGCTTCTCCCTCTGCCTGTATCTCTGCCTCTCTCTCTCTCTCTTTCTCTCTCTGTATGTGTGTGTGTCTCTCACAAATAAATAAATAAAATCTATTTTAAAATGCTGACAATAAAAATAAACAAATAAAGGCATGTGTGTCCTTCAGGCTATGGCTGAGCCCTTCACCATTATCTACAGGGTACTGGTGAGGAAACTCGTATTGCTCAGTTAATGAAATGCCTATTTCTAGGAACAGTGAGTCAGGTTTTCTATGATGTGATCCTCCTATAAACCCTGTAAAGTGGAAATTGGTATTCTCATTTTGCAGGTGAGGAACTGATTCTGAGGTTCCTGAGATTAGTGATGGGACATCTATTCTAAAAGAGGTCCTCCTCTTTTAAGATGGTGGTTGGAGGACCTCTTTTAGAACAGCCTGTTTGATGCCAAGTCTAGAACTCTTTAGGAGAATAGCAACTAGCAATGGGAATAGAGTGTAGGCATGAATTTAAGCATGGGAGAGGAAAGCAAGCTAACAAGATGTCCCTTGCCTCTGAAATTAGGACTGTGATCCCATTATGTCTTAAGGATATTTACAGTTAGCTCCTGGAGAAAGTATTTGTTGGAAAAATAATCTGTTGTACTTTATAATGAATGGCTGCCTTGGGCCATCACATTTATTAGCTACTGTTTACCAAGTATTTCCAATGTGCCAGATTGAGCACTGAGTACTTTGGAGACACCATCTCATTTAATCTTTTTAAGCATCTTATAAGATAGATGCTTTTGTCCTCATTTTTGCTAATGAAGAAATTGGGAGTCCATGGAGGTATATGTTGATCAAGGTCACATAACTCATGAGTAGCAGAGCTCCAAAACTCTAGGCTCTTAACCACAGTGCTTGTTTGCCTCCAGAACTAGAAGGAAAAAGAAAGTGAAGGAGAGATCAGAGGGACAAACCTAAAGCCCTGGACACCTGATGAGGACCTTGACCAATTAGAGCTTTGTGTCCTTCCCAGTGCTTCAAGAAGTCAATGCTTCTTGTCCACCCATGATCGGATGCTTTAAGTCTTATAGTGGGACTAGGATGTGCTATGGTATGGTGGGATAGAAAACACATGGGCTTTGGATCCATACCCATCGGTGTGAGTTCCATCAATGCTGCCTACAAACTATGTGTGCAACTGTAAGTTCCTTCTGAGGCCCCATGTTTATCATAGGCTCATTGGGATGTCTCAATGAGGAGAATAGGGTTGAAATCCCTGACACAGACTTTGGCAGATATATTAGTAAGACTATGCTAGGCCATGCCGAGGTAACAAATCCCCGATCGTTTTTCATAATAAAAACCTATTTTTCTGGAACGCCTGGATGGCTCAATGGTTGAGCATCTGCCTTCAGCTCAGGGCATGATCCTGGGGTCCTGGGATCAGGTCCCTCATCAGATTCCATGTAAGGAGCTGCTTCTCCCTCTGCCTATGTTTCTGCCTCTCTGTCTCGGTCTCTCATGAATAAATAAATTAAATCTTTTTAAAAAACACATTTTTCTATTCACATGAAGTCCCATCCTGGTCAGATAATCCTCATCTTGTGGCTCTGTTGTCTGTTGCCTTCAAGTCATCACAGTAGATAATAGAAAACTGGAGGAGGCACCCCAGCTCCAGGCTACCTCGGCCCAGATGTGTGACACATTAGTTCTGTTCATAGTCCATTGGACAAAACTAGATGCCCTAGCCCCAGCAATCACAAGGCAGACTGGGAGAGAGAGGGGAGCACCTGGGTACTTAATAGAGAGGACTGTTTCATGAGGTGATCAGTTCCTTCTTTCTTACTTCCTAATGGATTTTTTGAAACTAAAATTCACTCACAAGTCTAGAGCTATTAGTCAGAAACCTCTTTGGTTCTAAGTGAGTGGATTCAGTGTCTCTCATAGCATTTTTTCCACCTTGTGCATGAGGAGAAGAATGTGAGTTATTTAGATCATTTGACACACTTACATTGTCAATAGGAAAAAGTTAGAATTAAATTAATAACAACACCACATTTTGGAAAACTAATTGAATGGACTGAATTTCCCTTGGAGAATAAAAAAGAAGTATCTTAATCTGGCATGTATCTATGTATTTTATTTTTTATATTGTATTACAGACAATTAGAACTAAAATTACCCTAGTAATTGTTTGTTTGTGCATTCTTATCTCACCTTGTTCTACAGGACTTGAAATTACAAGTTAGAAATTACAAAACACTACAAAAAAAAAATTTTTTTTTTGCTTCCTGTCTCCTACCACCAATCATTGTCCACCCTGACACCTAAGAGGTCTTTTTAAACTTTTTTTTTTTTAATTTTATTTATTTATGATAGGCACACAGTGAGAGAGAGAGAGAGGCAGAGACACAGGCAGAGGGAGAAGCAGGCTCCATGCACCGGGAGCCCGACGTGGGACTCGATCCCGAGTCCCCAGGATCGCGCCCCGGGCCAAAGGCAGGTGCCAAACCGCTGCGCCACCCAGGGATCCCCTAAGAGGTCTTTTTAAATGTAAAGCTGATCAAACCACGTCTACTTAAAAAGGAAACAAAAATTTTCTGAGACTTACCTCTGTTCCCCCACGAAATCCTTAGCCTGGCAGCACCATCTGCTGTGATCGACCTGTCCAGCCAGTGATAGCTGTCAATCTGGCTAAGCTGGAGTTATGCTTCCCAGAATTCCCTTCCCCTTGTAATTCTGGGTGAAAGTTGGCCACAGATAAATTTGCTGCAAGAGAGATGAGAGTGAGACTCATGATATTAGAAGATTACTATGAAAAACTATAAGATGGGAGAGCAAGAACATGTCAAATGTCCACTGCTAATGTATAAAATGTGTCCTATGTGCCAGGCACTGGTTCAAAACCTTTATACATACTAACTTATGTATGCCTGGCAATGATCCTATTGTTATTCCCATTTTACAGATATAGAAACAGTGATTAAGTCCCTTGCCTAAAATCACCCCATCAATATTTGGACTCAGATTCTGTAACTTTATAGCCCATGCTTTTCATTATCATTATCATTATCATTATCGGCTACAGAAGCTTCAACAGAGCTTCCGGAAATTTTTAATTATTTTTTTAAAGATTTATTCATTTTAGAGAGAGAACACATGAGCAGGGAGGAAGCAGGGGGAGGGAGAGAGAGAGAGATAGAGAGAGAGAGAGAATCTTAAGCAGACTCCCTGCTGAATGTAGAGCCTGATGTGGGCTCCAGCTCATGACCCTAAGATCATGACCTGAGCTGAAACCAAGAGTAAGACACTCAACCGAATGAGCCACCCAGGCACCCCTGGAAAAATTGTAATTCTATATGAAAGAGATAAAGAGGGATCCCTGAAAAAAAAAAAAAAAAAAAAAAAAAAAAGAGGGATCCCTGGGTGGCGCAGCGGTTTGGCGCCTGCCTTTGGCCCAGGGCGCGATCCTGGAGACCCGGGATCGAATCCCATATCGGGCTCCCAGTGCATGGAGCCTGCTTCTCCCTCTGCCTGTGTCTCTGCCTCTCTCTCTCTCTCTGTGACTATCAGAAATAAATAAAAATTAATAAAAAAAAAAAATTAAAAAAAAAAAAAAAAGAAAGAGATAAAGAAAGAGATGACCCGTTTTTGTATGGGTATGATAAATGGAATTTTCAGTCATTTCTTTACAGGCTTGGGAATAAAGCTGTACCTCCAGAAGACAAAGCTGATAGAAACTCAAAGGATTTATATTCCACTGGTGCTTATATAAGTGAGTGGCTAACATTTGTCTGGTACTCTCCAATTAATTAGAGCTTTCTTTTATTTTTTTTAAAAGATGTTATTTATTTATTCATGAGAGACATAGGAAGAGAGGCAGAGACATAGGCAGAGGGAGAAGCAGGCTCCTGCAGGGAGCCTGATGCGGGACTCGATCCCGAGGCTCCCCGAGGAGTCGAGGACCACACCCTGAGCTGAAGGCAGGTGCTCAACCACTGAGCCCCCCGGGCGTCCCTAATTAGGGCTCTCTTGATCTCAAAGGATCCCCTCAGGTGTGCCATGGCATGATCAGAATAGAGTTTTGCTGTGGTAACAAATGATCCCCAAATCTCTTAAAACAAGTTTATTCCTTGCTCATGTTGTATGACCTTTGTGAGTTGGCTGTGGCTCTGCTCCATGCAGTCTCTGGTACTCAGGATGATCTGTAACATTGCTGGTCACTGTAATAGAAGGAAAGAGCAAGGCAGAGTTATACACTGGCTCGTAAAGACTGTGCCTGGAGGTGGCATGTCACTTCTATTTCCATCTCACTAGCTGAAGCAAGACACAAGGCCATGTATGAGGCCACACACATTTATGGGAGTGCCACTAATTTGAGTGACCCTCAGTCGCTTTACCGTGAGACACTGATCCCTTAGCCACAAGGTTGGTGGGCAGAAGCTGAGATGACCAAAACCCTCTAAAGATTATCTCTGGCCACAAATAACCTTTCATATTTATCCCAGTGTGCTTTATCTGTTTCTGCACCACGACCTAAAACTGGTTGGGAATCTTTGTCTCACCTGATTCGCACAAGAATTAGGACATGAGAGCGCTACGTGGTGGGGCCCAAATCTACTTAGTGATACAAAGGCAGGACTGGAATTTGGGATTTCAGCCTCCATACCCAAGATTTTGTTGGCTCTAATAAGGGACACTCTGAATAGATCAGCAAAATCTGTGACCTGAGGAGCCAGAGTGCTGGCCTTTCAGCCCCACTGGCATCTGTCTACCTCTTCTCCTGACTTGAACTGGCCCATTGACAGGGCTAGCAATGACCACACAGGCTCAGAGATAACCAGGGAGAGTGTTGAACACATACATGCTACAGACTGTATTTTTTCTTATTATTAAGGCTCTGGAGACAAGAACATGACAACATTTTGGCAGCTGGGACTGTAGCCATGTGTGGGGAGAAAGTGATTTGCATGAGCAATGCAAAACCACCTGGTTTATTGCAACTGACGCTGAACAAGTTAAATGAATCAAACTCCCAGTTGGATACCAGAAGAAGCTAACACACACACACACACACACACACACACACACACACACACGGAGGCCCTGCAGGGGGGAAAAAAAAGACAACCACAACTACCCACCACGTGTTACATACAAATGAATTACTAAGGAACCTCTTGTCCTCTTACTGGCTGGAGAGTGGCAGCTTGTCCTGAGCTTGTCTGAATCTTCTTACCCTGGCAGCTCTGTGGCTGGGTTCTGCTCCCCAAACCCACTCACCATCCACCCTCCGTGGACCCTCTGGAAGGTTATGCTCAGTGGTGCAGAGGAATCCGAGGAAGGGGAGTGGTTGTCCTATAACCATGGGCAATGAGAACATACCACCAGCCCTCCTAACTGCAGAATCCTGGGTCCTACTCTGGACTATTACCAACTCTCTGGCTGATTCTTCTGCAAATTGAAGTTTCCAAACTATGGCCTTAGACTACTGAAAACTGCTTATGGATCTGACTGATCCTCACATCCCCTCAGTCTCCCAGGATTCCTGCTCTCTCCTTGCCAGGTACAACAGCGGCTTTACTGGAAAGGCCATCATCAGGGTTGGTTACTGGCTGGCATGGCCTGGGAGGGACAGGGCTGCGTGTCAGAGTTTTGGGAAAGAGAGAGCATGGTTGGCAAAGTCCTAGCGAAGGCCTTGCAGTAGGGAAAGAACACTTAGCAGAAGACTGAAGACTCGATTTCAAGAGTGAGGTCAGTTACTAATCTTGATAATTCTGAGTTTACTTGGGCTCTCTTCATTCATTCATTCACTGAGCAAACATATATTATGTCAGTTCTATATTGGCTGCTAAGGGATAGAGTAGTTGTGGTAACCAGCCTTCAAGATGGCCCCCAGTGACCCTGTTTTCTGATAGTCACATTCTTGTGTGCTCCCCTCCCAGAGTGAATAGGACTAACCCAAGTAACCAATAGGATATTGTAGAAATGACAGTCTGTGTCATTTGACTTCCACGGCGAAGTAAAAAAGACAGAGGCTTCTGCTTTGCTTTCTCTTGGATTGCTCACATTGAGGGAAACCACCTGCCATGTCATAAGGATGCTCAAGCAGCTTGGAGAGACCCATGTGGGAAGAAACCGAGGCTTCCTACTAACAATCAGCACCATATGAGTGAGCCACTTGGAATAAATCCTTTAGCTCCAACAGAGCCTCCAGGTAGCTGCAGACCATCTGACCTCTTGATTGCAATGCCATGAAAGCCTTCAATCCAGAACCACCCATCAAAGCTGCTTCAGAATTCCCAGACCCACAGAAATGGGTCAGGATAATAACTGTTACTTATTGAATAATAACTGGACATACAAGATTGCTATCATACTTTCATGGAGATTATAGTCTAGTGAGGTGGGGATGAAGAGGAAAGATAGACAAGAATAAACCAAGTGAACAAATAAGTATAAATTGTGGTAAGTGCCATGAAAGAAGCAAACAGGATACTGAGCTGAGATAAATTACATGACGGGCCAGCTCCTTCAGAGAGGGTGGGCAGGGAGTGACTCCCTGGAGAGCCGCCACTGAAGCAGACACTGAAAGGTGAAGGCTCCTAGAGGTGCCATCCTGCACCCAGATGCAGAAGCTCCACCTTAAGGATGACAGAGCGTCCCTGCCTGCCCTTGACTGCTCATCTCTGACTTTTTTCATCATTCAAACTTTTTCATTTACAGTAAATTTTAACAATTTTCATAGGCTTAACTGTGGCACATATCACATTAGCATTAGCATTACACTTCGTTCCTTTAAGATGTGCTTCATCTTCACTCGAGCTGTTGGCCCCCCTCCAATTTCTGGTCCAGTCTACTCTTGTTTCTCGTCACCACATAGACAAAGTAGACAGGGGTCTCTTTTTCTTTTATTCATGGGTATGTTCCTGAAGTATCAGCTGACAGTTTCTGCTAACTGGCCCCTATTGAGTCGTGGTCTGGTCTGCAACTTGTGGTGTCATGTATAGCAAGGTAAAGAAATAAGCTCCTACCTTTTTAAGCCATGGTTTGGGGTGAGGGGGGAGGAGTCTCTTGATTATACCAGCTTAGCTGCTCCTCTACCTTGTATAAGGGGACCAGCACCATCATGTGGGGTCTTGGAGGCCATGGCTTGGAGTTGGCCCTTTATATTAACAGCAGCAGGAGTCTTTGGCAGGTTTTAAGCAGCAAAGCAAAATGATCTCATTTATTCTTTAAAAAGTTCACTCTGCTTATTCCCTGGGTCTGTGCTCTCCAAGTCTCAGGTTTCTAATTTGTAAAACAGGAGTCTGAGATAGAATTTTCCACCCTGCTTATCCCCACAAAAGGCTCTCCTTTCCAGGCTAAACATTTCAGTTCTTTTAACCTTCCTTCACACAGTTTGGCCTCTTCACAAGCTTGGTTATTCTCTGTGCAATTTACATGTGGTCAGGTCCTCTGAAATTGGGGCATTTCAAACCCAGCCCAACACTCTACCCATGGTCCATCCAACCTGAGGTAGAGCAGGGCTGCCAGTTCCCTCATAAGATCATTTTTGACATGTGTTAATAGTCATGGTTTCACTGCAAAATCTCTTTGCTGCCGCTCTGAAGGTGAATTGTATGAAGTCACTCTCTGCCACTCTGTAACTGTTCCCTTCACACACCCCCTCCCTACCGTCACACATTCTCTCTGCAGTTGGCAACACCAGGACAGAAAAGACCAGGGGTCCTTGCAGGGCACCTCCTCTGAGATGGTCTTGGGGCAAGAGACAGCCTAATTGGGATTCCAGGCACCATCCCTGCAAGAGTGGCATGTCCTTTTGAAAAGTGGCCACAGAGACAAACATTGCATTCGAAACATCGAGGACTTGAATCTTAGTTCCAAAGAGAATCATCTGAAAATGACGCCGCAGATGGGTCTGAAACCTGATGGGGAGTTCTCATACAAAGGATTGGTTCTGCCTGGAGTTCAGATAAAAGATCGCACTAGCTAATTTAGATAGGAATGATAACTATCCAACTGGGGTAACAGATAAGTGCTTCCAGAAACAGCCTCTTTAGGCAATGAAGCCTCAAATGGCTCCCTTCAGAGAGAAGGGGGAAATGGTGGAAGACAGAGAAGAATTTAGGTCAGCCAGAATGGGGCCCCAAAAAGTCAAGTTCAGAAATAATTTAACAGATAGGGATCCAAAGAATATGTGGTTTGCCTGACAAATGACATTCACTTTGAAAGTGAAAATGAAATTGGGGAAAGCAAAATTGCTGCATAATGGGTCCCGGAGATTGAAGAGAAATGATACCAGGGGAGAAAGGAGTTGTAAAGCCTTCCTAGTTAAGCATGAAATTGGAATGAATGAATTTTGGTCCAAAAAGGGTCAGGTGAAGATCGCACAGATAATGGCTTAATCCCGAGCAGCTCCAAAACGGTGTTCATTAGCGGAGGATCTCAAGCACTTGACAAGCAAGCCTGACCTGGCTCATGCTGCCTTCTCTCCGAAGTGCTCATTCTGGGTGGACCCCTTTAACAGAACAAGACCACTTAATTCAACTGTTAAGCCAAGGAATGATGGAAAGAGACTTCCACCCTGAATGTCAAGGGGCCCCGAAAGAGCTGGGTGGTGTGGGAGGGGAAAAGATGATGTGCATTGAAACCAAAGAAGCACCGTGCGGCTGGCAGAAGAATCTCAAACCTACAAATAATGATCCTTGGCCACCTAGCAAAAGGCACATGGACTACTGCCTAGGGACATCTGGGCTTTGTTCCTGGCCTAATGAACGGACTCTCTGTGAGATCGTTAGAACAGACACTTCATCTCTGTGAGACTCCTTTTATCCACTTCCAGGACAAGTATAATCATGTCTATTGACCCCCTTATACTTCACAGAAGTAGAGTTTTGCACAGTGTCTTCATCAGCAACGACTCCACATTTAGCCTTCACGGTAACTCGACAAGGGGCATGATTGGGTCCATTTTATGGATGATGAACTGAGGCCCAGAAGTGTTAAATGTCTTGTCCAAGGTACAAACCAAGGTGGAAGAACCAAGATTAGAACATACATACATACAATTTTATTTTATTTTAAAGTTTTTATTTATTTATCCATGAGACACACACACACACACACACACACAGAGGCAGAGACACAGGCAGAGGGAGAAGCAGGCTCCATGCAGGAAGCCCAATGTGGGACTTGATCCCGGGATCCCAGGATCATGACCTGAGCCGAAGGCAGACGCTCAACCACTGAGCCACCCAGGCGTCCCGCATACTCCAATTTTAAATCAGGGCTCTTTCTGTGACCCCACACCACCTACTGAATGAGAAAGAAAATTATGAGTGCTTCTTCTGGGATACAGTAATTATGGTAAAGAGCATGGGTTTTTGAATAAATCAACTTACATTTGAATTTCAGCTTTGTCACTTTCTAGTGGTGTCACTCTGTCACACAAGCTTTGGTATCTTTGTTTATAAAATGGGACCAAAACAGTGCCTCAGCCACGAGATTGCTGTGGATTCAGTGTCCCCGGAGTGTTTGGTGCATCACACAGCAAGTGCTTCATGAACGGAAGCTTGCTGTCATTCCAGCCATGGTGCCACGTTGCTGGAGAGCTAGATGGGAGAGTGATTAGGAGGGATGTCTCTGAAATCAGATGACATGGGTTTGCATTCTGACTGCCATTTATTAGATGAGTGACCTTAAAAATTACTTAACTTTTCTAAGCCTCAGTTTTCCCATCTGTAAAATGGGATAAATAACAGCCCATGTCTCATATTGTTATAAGAATTAAATGAGATACTTGAAAAAATGGCTGGCACGGTGTGGATGCACCAAAATTATTCTCCATTGTAGTAGTATTGCACCATGGCTGTGTATTAATGACCCGAAAGAAGGTTTCTAAACAAGAATAGTTCCAGAAACCAGTACCCATAAAGTGAATCCAGAGTGAAACATGGCATTATTGGGGCCTGAAGAGTGTTTCTTCCACTTCACAGACCTTGAATCATATTTGCATTTTGGCACCATCCTAATCTCAGTATGTTTCTTCTGTCATGTTTTGTAGTGAATACTAGCTCCTCACTGTCTATAACGACTGCTTGGAGTTCTTGCCATCCTCCATGGGTTTTCACTTTCAACTCAATCCATTAGTTCATTTACTCATTCCTTCCTTTCCTCATATTTTTATTCATTTCCAGTTCAACCTTCTATTTCGCAGGCATTTCTTGTGTATCTCCTTGGGGTCAGGCCTTGTGTGTTGGGACGGTAGCAATGAATCAGACATGGTGATGCCACTCCAGAGTCAATAACGTCCTGGGGGACAGGAGATATGTGTATCAATGGCAAAGTACAAGGGAGATCACTATAGAGGGATAGTTGGTTTAATCAGAGATACACAGGGAGACAGAGCTTATAGCCAACTGGAAGGGGAGTCAAGAAGGAGGGACATTGAGCTGGAGTTGGGTGGGGAAAAGATGCTGCAAGTGAGGTAGCAGCTCTCAGGGGCCTTAGAGAAGATTTGTTACCTCTCCTCACATGGTGGAGTGATGATTGCTTGGATTTCTGGGCTCTGAGCCTTGCTATGGGTAGCCCTGTCAAGTACTGGGGGAGACAGAAGGGGATAAATATACAGGGAATGCAAGGAGCAGGGAATCCAGGAGTCAGACATCCTTTCACATTCCATCTCCACCTCACACTTGCTTGATGGCTTTACTTCTTGGAGCCTCATCTTTTCATCAGTGCTATGGGGGTAATTACAGCTTTTCTCACAGTGGGGCTGTCAGAGTTCTGGTGAAATAATATACGTGAAAAAATTCTCCTATAAGACACAGGTCTTGCATTGGAATGGAAAGCAGGATATCACCTCTGTTGCCAACCTACAGGGGTAGGTTCACCAGTAGTGGTAACAGCCCACCATGACGCTGTCCAAGAGCAGGTCCCCAAAGGATCTCATCTTACTTCTCCTGCGGTACCTGACCTGTCACACAGAGTACACACCAGTGGAAACTCTAAATGGTGAAGTCAGCTTTGGAGATGCAAAATGATACTTTTCTCCTGTGTGTTCTCTTCTTTCCCTTCATTTATGCAGGGAGGAAGCTGTGTTTTCTTCCCTCGGCAGAGGTTTGGAATAGAAAGCAGGAGTGGTCTGCAAAAGACTTCCATTCCTGGCTTTTGTTTTCTAAAGTCTAAATCCACCGAGGAGACTATGCCCCGTTTCCTTGAGGGAGAGGGTAAAGAGGTGCTATTATCAAGGAAACCCTGAAAGAGAGACCAAAGAAGACATCTATGGAAATCAGGGAAAGAAAGAGAGGGCAGTGGGTTTCATGAGAATGGGTAGCAGCACTTTGATCTGGGGAGGTCTCAGAGGAGAGTGGCTGCATGATTTCCAGACCTGGTAAATATTACTTTGCACCAGAAGAAACAGAATCAATGAACCCAAGGGGATCATGTGCATTTGGACAATGGGTGTGGTGACCTAACGATGTGAATTGGTAACTAATGATTTGGGGGTGAGGGAGGATCCCAAGTTCCACAGCACTACATAAAATCCCAGTACCTTGCCCTTTGAGAGGAAGATTAAAGTTGAATTTTCCATGGCTTGGAGGAGTGGAGACTTGTTGAGATCATTAGTTAAAAGACATTTTAAAAATATGATATCTCTTGTAACCTCGCATATGTGAAATGAGAGTCATACCTCCCCAGCTATTATATACAGGGCTACCCATTTTACTTGGAGATGTGTTTGGGAACACTTCATTTGCATAATCTATTCAGCTGGTTATTTGCTTAAAGCAAAGTAAAAAGTATGTGCTCTGTTTGATACATAACTCTCCGACCATGTCATCACAGCAGAAATAGTCATGATAACTCGCACTCTGGTAACTGTGCATCACTGTCTGATGTTTGGATCACTCAGACCATGAGGAAACTCGGTCAACTGGAACTCATAGAGTTCTATCAGCATACGGAGGCTGCTCTCAGAGTCCTCAGACTGGTCTGCAGTGGAAGTTGATGTGGCACTTTATATGCAACATTGGCCACATGTAGAAGTGAATGACCTATGACTGATATGGAGTACTAAAGTAATAATGCTGTCTTCATCACTAACCTAATAATGCTGCATCAATCCTGTGGAATCCTTATACAAATATCTGCAACAGGACAAAGGCAGAACATATAAATCAGCTATTCGAAGATGCAGAAGTAGAGTCTGAAAGGTTGATTTGATTTTGCTAGCATATGACTTCTGCAGATCTCCTTGGCGCTAGCTGCTTTTGATCTTCATGTAAAAACAGAAAGTTCTCTTTGCTTTTCACAAGTCATACGTGGCAAATGGACAAGATTGGTAAGAGAGTGTGGAGAAGCGGACCAGAATTTGGTTTTCCCTAACCTCACCTGAAAGCACAATACTTAGGAATTCAAAGTATATCTTCCAGGGCACCTGGGGGGTTCAGTTGGTTACGTGTCTGCCTTTGGCTCAGGTCATGATCTCAGGGTCCTGGGATTGAGCCCCATGTCAGGCTCCCCGCTCAATGAGGAATCTGCTTCTCCCTCTCCTTCTGACCCTCCCCCTGCTCATGCTCATGCTCTCTCTCTGTCTTCAAATAAATAAATAAATAAATAAATAAAATATTTGTCTTAAAACAAAGTATATCTTCCGAACTGGATAGAACTTCTTAAAGGAATAACTTTTAGTGATATTGGTCAATGATATTGGCCTCCGCAGATGCCAGGGATGGCTTCTCAATTTCTATTTCTTTCTCTCTGAAAAGCCCTAGACATCCCTACATCCCAGCCAAATTCTCAGTAGCAGCCTCCCTTCTATCCAGGCTAAAATATCTCCTTCTTTAAATTAAAGCTGACTTAATGGTCAGCTACTTTACAACTAATTGTTGCAGTCAGTCTCATGGCAGGCCCAGTCCTTCCTCAGTCAGTCTCAGTGAGAGAAGGAAAAACACTAGACCAGATTGTGACCTAGTCGCTCACATGTATGAACCTCAGCTAGATGGACAATGGCACTGGTAAGTGAGATGGAGAATTCAAGAACAGAGTAGATGTGATAGGGAAGAGACTGCACAGAGTCTTGAGTGTGTTGAGGTCTGGGGAGACATCCAGGTGGAGGTTTCTGTGTATAGTTGGGCATATGGGTCTGAAACTCAAGGGAGAGGTCTTGCCTGGAGACAGATTTAGGAGTCATGGTATGGGCACAGATACAGTAGAAGCCATGTGAGTTAGTACCATGACCCAAGAATACGATACAAATTAAGAAGAAAAGAGGATCCAGGACAAAGCCTTAGGAACATCAAAATTTAAAGAGAGAATAAAGGTAAAGGATCCAGGGTGATCTACCAGCAAGGTTGAGTATAGTGGAAAGAGAAAAATCCAAAGTGAGTGCTAGATCAGAAGAAAAAGAAGAGTCCTAAGAAGGATATGATCAACCTTCTCAAATGCTTCAGGTTAACCAGCTAAGGTTAAGAACTAAGAGGCAATAATAATAGATGAAAATATAGTTAAGTTTTGGAAGTGAATGGAAAGGGATCTGGGGAGAATTTGTATGTGGTGACCTTTACTGTATGAAGTGAGACATAATTTGGGTAACAGGGGAACAGATGTAGCACAGGACTTGAGAGGAGCAGTGATGGTTTGGATCAAGTTTGTGAAGAATGGAAGACAAGAAAAAATACAAGATTGATTTTAAACACATTAATTTAAAAGATTGATGGATGAATTTTTGAGGTTAAGACTTTTTTTTTTTTTTTAGATTTTATTTATTTGAGAGAGAGAAAACATTAGGGGGAGTGGCAAAGGGAGAGGGAGAAGCAGACTCTCTGATGATCCCACAACCCTGGGATCATGACTTGAGCTGAAGGCAGACACTAACCAACTGAAGCACCCAGGCTTCCAAGGTTAAGGCTTTAGAGGTAGATGTTGGCAGGCCATACATCTGAGTTCCCAGAATGGAAGAGAAAGAAGGCTATGGAAATAGGTGAAGCAAGACTCTGGAAGGAGATGCTGTAAGAATCCTTCAACAGATCTTGAGGGCATCTGAGACAGCAACAGGGATTGAGGGTGAAGAGTAAGGCTTTGAACCAATGCCAACATTCAGCAAATGTTGAGTATCTACTTCACGCCAGGCACTGGATGCCATGGTACCCAGTAAACACAAGGGATGAATTTGAATACAGTCAATGTGTAAAAGGGGTGGGAGTTGGAGACAATGACGTAGCTTAATATTGTGACCATGGAGACAGGAGGGTCTTTAAATCACATGGGAATGGAAATTCTTGTGAATGGCAGTGGGTGAGTAGGAGCATACTAACCTCCTGGGTTGTAGGGTATGTGTTTTAAGGGCATGATGGTGAGCATTGTGGGCAGATGAACAGCCTCCCCTAGAGAAGGCTGCAGAGAAGCAGAATCATTAGGGACGCACCACGTGCCTAGCCATGTGTTAACTGCTTGAATAACGACAGCATTTGGCCCTACTCTGAGGGTCCCTGGAACCTTTTTGAGCGCCCATCTGTGCTGCCAGACCTTGATGGGTTTACTGTTTCTCTCTGCTCTGTTGGCTAAGCCCTGCTCACACAGGGATAATGAAGGTCTCATTTGCCTCCAACAATATGGTGCCTTTCTGCATAATTTACATGTTTTCTTCGAGGCTCAGACACTAAGTAATGAGGTAACAAATTCTGGTGTGGGGTCTTGCTACTGATACATGAAAATCCAGACTCTGTACCTTTACTCTTCTGTGGTATCTTCCAGCACAAGACTGCAGTCTGGAAAGGTGTCTCTCTATCCTGGTCTTGGCAGGCACCTGTTAAAGAGAGAACTTGGACTTCTCAGGATGACTGGCTGCATCTAAGTGCTACCTATATGTCACTGTCACCTCCTGAAATTCAGCTGCAGTCAGTCGATTTATAAATACTTCTCTAAGATTGGATTTTGTTTCCAATTTGTAAGAACATTAACCGCTACTTATTGAGCACTTATAGGTGTCAACCACAGTGCTAAGGAATTACATGAACTCTTTTTTCCTAATCTGCATGGCAACCAATGAAGTAGGTGCATTTTTTGTCTTCTTCTTCTTCTTCTTCTTCTTTTTTTTTTTCTTTTTTAAAGGAAATAAGAGGCTTAGAGAAAAACCAGTTGTCCATAGGCACAGCTCCTGATGGAGGCAAGGTCACAACAGAACCAGCCCTCTAGCCACTGCCACACTTTTTCCTCAGGTTTTCCATTTCTTCCATCATTCGGTATCAGCATATTAATGGTGCTTCAGGTCTCACATATTTATTCATTTGGCAATCTTTCAGTAGGTGCCAAGTCTGTGCTAGACCTCCTGGGAGGAGACCTTCAGGAGTTAAGGATTACTAGAGAGTAATGTATGGGGACAAGAGCCAGCCCACAAAGAAAAGACTCTGTAGGCCACATTCAGTAGTTTGGACTGTGTCCTACAGGTGACGGGGAAACATCTGAGGATTCCCAGTAGTGAAGTGAACACTATACAAACAAGTACTTACTGCTCATCTCCTGTGTATTCATGAGGGTGATCGTGTAAAGCACAGGGTGAGGCATGCCAGGTCCCTAGAATTTAATGACATTCAGAGTGACTGCTTCCTTAAATTTTGTGGTCTAGTTGCCCGGCTTGCCTCATCCTAGTGCAGACCCCAGAGGGTGTTTTGGGAAAGTAAAGAATAGATACAACTTAGATCAACACCCTTAAAACATGACAAACTGTGAAGAGAGGAGGAGGGAAGTAGACAGAGTTACAATTAACCCTTCACAGGGCATTGACTGAAGAAGTGACTTCAGGACTATTAGGCATTGTCAGCATTCCTGTGGGAGAAGAGGAGAACCAAACTATGGCCACGTCCTTACCCTGTCACTCTCATTTGAATTCAATATCACATATTCCTGACAGCATTTTGCAGGTCTTCTCAAATGAATGGTGGGATTTTACTAATTCTATTTGCTTTTTCCTCTTGACTAGGTACCAGCCTCTGCTTCAATAGGCCTGGAGGCTAGTTCTGGTGATTCCTACAATATAGGCTCATCTTTGATCACCAAGACCCATTAGGATTCAAAGTCAAGCTAGGTAGGAGCTCAACTGCTTGGGATGAGTGTAGTATGGCAAAGTATCTCTTAAATTTTAGAACCCAAGATTGGGGGTCCTTCTAATCTTCTCATTCTTTTGACTGACTATGAGTCCAAAATCTAGTTCATTGCCCTTTAGGACTTATGGTCACCTTTCCCTCTAAATAAAGAGCAGCTGTCAAAACAGGCTACTTCTGCCTGTGTGTTTTCAACCCTAATAAATACTCATGATTTAGCCTTGTGTTGTTAATATGTAGTGGAAATTCAATGTCTAACAAACAAAAATATAGTTCCTAGAGGTGAGGGAACATTATTGGCACAACAAAGGAGGTAGCTGTAGAGTAAAATGTGAAATGCAATCCATGCAGATCCTGCTCTACAAAGACCCAGGTGGAGAGATAGCAAATGTTTTGCCATTATCAACCCTGAGAAATGTCAACAGGTCCCCAGTAGGGACTCTGGGAGAATGCTTACCCATACTGTGACATCAACTGCAGCGGGCTTGGTATTCTCTCAAGAAAGAAGACATCTACTTTCAATTTTGATTGTCAACTAGTTGATGGAAGGCAGTAGGGTACAATAGAAAGGGCATGGGTCTGGGTGAGAAAGACTTGGGTTCAAGCCTAGCTCTGTTATCACCCCAGGACAAGTAAGTTGGTTTCTCTGGATCCTGATTCTTCTCCACTTCAAAATGACTAGATGTTGCTTCCAGCTCATGGATTTCCCATTCTGTGAATGCCCAGGAAAAAAGAAAACATCACCCCATCTGGTTCCCACCTTCTAGAGGATGAACTGTAGAGCTGTATCTCTTCTGGGACAGATGGTAGGCGGGGATCCTTTTCCATATTTGGTGTGATGTAAGAGGAGGAGGGAAAGAAAATAGAGGTCTGAGCCAACCTATTCAGGCCAGCCAGCTCCTCACCCAGCCTCCCTCATCCACTATTCAATTTGTACAGTTTGTCATGGGACTGTTCAGTGTCTGGAACCTGACCCACCCTCCTCACTCCAATTGGCTATCTCCAGAGTTATTCCCCAGGGAAGCCTACCTGTTTGAGGAGTCTGTTTTGATGATGTTTTCAACTGTTGCTCTCACAGTCCTCAGTCCTAGAGGTCTTCACTGAAGCCAACCAAGCATGTGGCACTTCAAAAGAAATGTTGCCCCATGTAAGATATTTAACACTGAAATCCCCTCTCTGAGCACAGCTTCTGTCTTTCTACTTTACTCTGAGTCTGCAGGGTAGAGTAATAAAAAGAGCAGGGGCTTTGGAGCACAGTGGAGATGTGGGGCCCTAGGCAGTGGCTACTTCCCAGAGCCTCTATTTTCTTATTAATACAGAAAACATAACAGCAAACACCTGGAGAGTGGATGAGAGAATTAAAAGAGGGACTGTGTTAGAAACATCCAGGGGCTTAGAAGGAACATGTGGGCTCCTTCCTTTTCACCTGTACTAGCTGCTTAGTTGAGTCTCCAGCTGTTCCACTCCAGATGATGTTAGTCATGGGAACTCCTGCCCTCTGCTGTGTCTGGTTTAGGCACAGGCAAGTGACCTAATTCTGGCTGTTGGGACATGAGAGAAAGTCCACTAGGGGGCTTTGGGGGAAAGTTTTTCTTCTTTCTGATAAGAGACACAAGAAAGAGATAATCCTCCTTTTCCTCTGAATAATGTTCTCTGTGAAGCTGACCTCTGCAGTTCCTGTAGTTATTTAGTTACTGGCCAGAGGACGAACCAATATTTGGAGAAGGGTAGAGTCCATAGGTTATAAGAGAAGTAGAGTCAAAGCCCTCACAGTCCTCATCCAGTAATGCCCTACCTACGGACTTCCCGTTATGTGGGTTAACTCATATTTCCTTGTTATAAGCTAATTTGATTAGAGTTTTTCTCTTCTTCCCAGCTACAGGCATACAAATTCCTAAACACCTCGTGAGCTCCTACTCTTGAAATCATCAATCTGTCAATGTTCTCATGATCCATCCCAATCTCCTCCCGCTATTCTCCTTGCTTTATAGCCCAATCAGGGCTCCAGAGTCAGTTGTTCCAATTGTAGGACACTGCCTGCCAACCATAATGCGTTGCCATTTGGCCATTTCTACCTAAACAGTCCCGGGGTTGTTCCTTTGCCTGTGGTCTGCAGGACTGCAGAATATTGCTAAAGAAGTATAAAATTACACCCAGTGGCCATATTATAAGCCCATGCTTTCTTCCTTCCCGAGGCCTTAGTTGCTGCTGCAGTCAATCTAGATTCTTTGCTGTTTCCACCTCCACACAATTAGTCATACTGTTCCTGCCAGCTGATATGCCCTTTCACTCTCTTCCCTAAAGCAATCT
The DNA here is from genome assembly GCF_018345385.1 of Vulpes lagopus. NCBI lineage: Eukaryota > Metazoa > Chordata > Mammalia > Carnivora > Canidae > Vulpes > Vulpes lagopus. The sequence continues at coordinate 70,212,486 of NC_054830.1, forward strand.
TTCCTGTCCTTCCAGGCCAATCCCAAATCTCTGCGGTGAGATGCAAATGCCACCTCCTTGGAATCCCTGCTCACACCATCTCTCTCTATAAATCCAGGTCAATCTCCTAATATAGATATTCATCCGTTTCTTTTATATTCCCTCATAGAACCTGATCTCCTTAGACATACTTTGTTAAGTATAAAGAGGCACACAACTATAAATTAAGAAAGAAGCAAAGGATAAAAACCAAGGCTACAGGTTTTAGCTCAGCCAGATTCCAGTTTGAAGATGGACCATGCCACTTAATAGCGAAAGGAAATGGGGGAAATTATTCAACTCTGTGCCACACTTTTTATCTGAAGACAGAACTAATAATACTTACCTGAGGGAATTGCGAGAATTGTACGAGATAATTTTATAAAAATGCTCGGCATGTCATAGGCCCTCAATATTACTTTCTTCTCTCTTTGGCCATAAATTTGAAAGAGTGTGTCTTTGTTTCTGCTAGCCAATATGTGTGTGTGTGCGTGTGTGTGTGTATACAAATCCTTTCTCTGTGGATATCAAATAATCTGTAATATTATAAATTCATTTTGACAGCATTCAAATAAAAATCAAGTGCTTCTATCGCTTTTCGCCATTATATGGAGGTTGACATAAATTCAACATTCAGCACATGCCTTCTACTGGCCAGCACTGTGCTACATGAAATGATATAGAGAGAGATCAACTGAATATGGAACTAGTCTTTTGCCCTAAGATTCCTCATCACGATTCCTTGAACATGTGGGGTACTTCACAGGTAGCAGGTGCTTCTGCCTGGTGGATTGCCTCGCTCAGATGTTTACACCCTCTTCCTCTAAGATAAAAGTGGAGAGGACTACAAAATTTAAAACTCCTTCCTGTTCCTGCACTTGAGTGGTTCTCAACCTTTCATGGGCATAATAATAAGTTGGGGGTTTTTTGTATGGGCAGATTCCTAGCCTCACCTTAGAGATTCTCCGTGGGTTGGCACAGATGCAGACTAGGACTTTGCATGTTTAACAAGCATCCAATGTGATCTTGATTTAGGTGAGATGCCCTGAGTGCTGGGTTCTGAATGGTGTCAGGGAAGCTAGTTTTCACAGGAGTGAGCACACTGTGACATCCCATGCAGGAATGGCTAATAGCCCAGACCTTCATTGGATCTCAACAGATGGACCTCAGAGTCCTGCAAGTAACATGGGAACCAAGGATTTTGGGCCTGGGGCGTGCAGACTCCAAGAGGAGGATGGGTTGAGATTCACAAGAAGAGCATAGGCACTGGCCCAAGAAAGAGGATAAGCTATTTGGAGACCAGAATGACCTGGGGACTATGTAGAGGTGAGATGGGCAGGTGAGCTTGGTGGGCATTGTGATCTCAGCCATCAACCTCTGAAACCAGCAGAAAGTTGGACTAAGAAAATTTCATGGTTTTCTAACTCAAATAAAACATTTATTTGTTTATTTCCTTTTTGACCTCCCTTATTATTTGGTGTAGTTCCTGTTGAAAATGTCCCCCTAGTTTGGGGGAACAGGCCTGGGTGAGGTGGAAATTGTAAAATGGCCACCAATCACTTTATTGAGTGCCTTATTGGGCCAGACACTTTTGTGTTCTCTATTTTCTCTAATTTTCACAAGCCTAGTAAGTGATAAGGTAAGTGTGGATAGTCTGTTTTTTGGCGGGTGAGGATCTGAAATGTCCAAGAGGTAAAGCAATTTGCCTAAGACCATACAGCAAGGATGAAACTCGTGTGCACAGGGTGAGCCCTTCTTACTGATGTTTCTCTCCATGCCTCCTCCTGCTTGCTCACCATTGGAGGGCTTTATTTTTCAGTGGCCAGAAAAAGACCTCCTAGGACCCACCAATCCATTGCCTTGCCAGATACCTGGCGGAGAAAGTGATTTCTGAAGCAAGAGAAAACCCAGGAAGATTGCTCAGTTCCTGTGAGTGCAGCTTCCCAGCTGGGGATGACAGTTAATCTTGAAAATCAATTCAGTGCCTGCTCTCGCTGCAGACACTCCCCAGGGCAGGGCAGGCCGCAGCTCCTCTCGCTGCTGTTAAACAGCACAAAAAGTGGTTGCCAGCACGAGGAGGTCAAAGGTAACTGTGTGCTGGGCCTGAGGTTGTGAGCAGAGCAGTCGCTGTGGGGCTAGTAGACAGCACCTTCAGCCTCGGGGGCACATAGGAAATGGGTGGACGAGAAGTGATTCTGGCCCCTTCTGCCTGACAATGAGAAAATCAGCTCACAGAGGCAGCCCTGGTCTCTCCAGCAGCATAGGCACAGGCCCTTTGGCTTTGTGGCAAAGCTGTCCTTCTCTGGATGCTTTCTGGACCGTGGCCCTGGGTCTTCTCAGAAGCTTTCCAAAAGTGGACAAGGCTGACACATCAGTGATGACCCAGCAGGGACTCAGGGCCCTCTGCGTGTGTGACTAGGAGGCTTCTGACATCTCACATTCATATCTTCTCAAGGCTGCAATTAGGTCACACTGCTCCAGGACTAGTAGCCAAGGCCACATTATGCTAGAACCTTCCCCCAGATCCTGAAAGGCAGCCAAGAGGTACTGCTTTCCAGAAGAATCAGTTCTCCTTCATAAAAAGGTGAGAGGGGAAGCTGGTGGCATATCCCAACGGGACAAGTTACAACGTTACCTTATAGAGCTGTGGCATTCCTCTTAAAGCATTTCACCTACAAGATCACAGCTCTGGCAGGAACTAGTGTCCCCATTTTACAGAAGAAGGAAATGATATTCAGAGTCTTTAACAAGGACTGAAATGGTAGGATGCAAATTTAAATACAGATCTTCTAACTGTAAATTCCTGCTTTTTATGGTTACCTCCTGCTACATGATTCTTAGGTATCAGACTCAGTATCTTCTCTTTGGAGGATATTGTCTGTGTGGGTTAGGGGTAATTATGATAATAGTGATGTGCATATTAGAAAGCTAGGAGTCGTCGAAGAGATATAGACATGAAAGTACGTTGTAAAGCAACAGTGCAATACCTGGCAATGGAATATTATTATTCAAATTCCTGCCACCTCATCTTCTCTTCCCCTTCAAATATATCCTCAGCAATAACTTTCCTTCCTCTCTCTTCCCTACCAGCTTTATCACCTGAGTGAATACACTGCAAACCACCATCTGGGGCTGTGCAGTGGGGATTGCTATCACTATTTTGCAAATGAGTAAGCTGAGGCTTAGTGAAATGTCTCTCTTGAGCTAATAAATGCAGTGTTTGGTGGGACCAGCATTCTCGCTGCCCCCTGCTGTGACCACGCAGAGTCTCTGGAGTTTATCCCCAGGACAGCCCTCGCTCACCACTCCACTTCACCTCTCTGTTTTGGAGCGCTCCAAGCCTCTCACACTTTGAATGTTCTAGAGGGAGAGAGCCTCATGCAATCTCAGGTAGAGTCATGTCTTATTTATACACATCATCACCTGTCCAGCGGCTCTATGGCACATAGAATGGAAATATTCCTACCACCTAAGATCCAGGGATGGGGTTATATGAGGCTATTTCCCTGAACACTGGGGAACATCACAATGTCTTCACATATGGGTTGGACAGCTGGGATTGGTTGCTGGACTGTTGGCCCCATGCCTTTCAAAGTCCATGATGAGGAGGATGGTTTCTCAAAGCCCAATTCATCTGGAAATCTCAGCCACCTTAGAGGGAAAAAAGACACAGGCTATCCCTTCTAAGAATCCAGAATAGTGGAGAGAACTGGACGCTGGGCTCAAAACCATGGAATCTAGATTTTAGGGTTGAGTGAAGTTTCTGGAGAGAAAGCTGCATGTGCTCGAATTCCAGTGCTGCCCTTTTATAAATGTGTGATCTTGGGCAACTTACTGGATTTTTCTGAGCTGCAGTTTTCTCATCTGAAAAATGGGTATTGATTCATTAATTCAGAAAATTTGTAACCAGCAATAAGAAAGTACAGTTCTATGTATGGGGATACAGTGGTGAATGATAAGATGAGGTCTTGAGGGCTGATAACAACTCAGGGGGCCAATAAGACAGTGGAGGAAGATGGCCAATAAAAAATTAGACAAAAAAATGTTATATAGTGATAAGTACTATGAAGAAAACAACAGTGTAATGTGATGAATAAGGGGCTCCTTTAGATTGGGGCGGGTTAGGGATGGCTTCTCTGAACAGGGGACATTTTGATGAGGTCGATCTGTAGTTGGGTAGTGAGAAAGTAGAAGGAGTGTTGCAGGTGGAGGGCGCAGCCTGGGCACAGGCCCAGAAGTAGGAACATGTTTGGTGAAGTCAGGGTATGGAGCCCAGGGTGGTGAGAGAAGCAAGCAGTGGGAAAGTGGTAGAGTTGGTCAGGAAACTAGCAGGGGTCAGAACCTCTTGGGTCTCACAGGCCATGGTAGGGAACTTCTATGTGAGTCCTGTGTGGTGGAAACCGGAAGGTTCTAAGCAGAAGAAGGGCATGGCCTCCCTGGCAATGGCAGCACCTCTCTAGCTGCTGATGGAGAATGGTTTTGGAGGGCCAAGAACAGAAACTGGGAGATCAGTTTGTGGCTGTTTGTTACAGTAGTTTGGACAATTAATTACGGTGGCTATGTCTGTGGTGGAGGTAAACAGAAGACATCAGATGCAAATGTATTTTGTAGGGCTGGAAGAATTTGATGAGGGGTCAGATGAGAGGGTGTGGGAGAGAATCCAGGATGGCACCTGGTTTTAGGAACTACCTCATAGTCATCTGATGAGGATTGACCTAGATAATGGATAAAAGCACTTAGCACAGTGCCAGGTACTTAGCTAAGGGTCAGTGCATTTTTATCATCTTCGTTATTTCTAGTCCTGGCTCTGTGATGATATTCAGCTGAACTTCGAGTAAGTGCCTCTCTGGTCCTCAGTTTCTGCATGTATACAATGTGGCAGGCCAGATATTGGTTCATATAGTGCATAAATATTTATTAGACATCTGTGATGCACCAGGCTTTCTGCTGGGCACCAGAAATACAGGGTGAAGAAGATCAAACAGGGTCTGTCCTTGTAGAGCTCACAGTAGAGTGGAGAAGACACCACTCAACAGCAGGTTACAAGTCCTTGGGAGAGGGATGCCTGGGTGGCTCAGTGGTTGAGCATCTTTGGCTCAGGGCGTGATCCTGGATTCCCAGGATCAAGTCTCACATCGGGCTCCCTGCATGGAGCCTTCTTCTCCCTCTGCCTGTGTCTCTGCCTCTCTCTCTCTCTCTTTCTCTCTATCTCTGTGTGTGTGTGTGTCTCATGAATAAATAAATAAAATCTTTAAAAAAAAAAAAAGTCCTTGGGAGGGTCAGGAAGGAACAAGTCCATGGTAGTCAGGCCTTGTCCAGGTATGTATCCAGGGAAGCATTCTTATGTGAGATGACGTTTAAATGGAGGTCATGGAGTGCTTGGGTGGCTCAGTTGGTTAAATATCCAACTCTTGATTTTGGCTCGGGTTGTGATCTCTGGATCAAGCCCTGCATTGGGCTCCATGCTCAGTGAGGAGTCTGCTTGAAATTCTCTTTCTACCTTTCCCTCTGCCCCTGCATTCTCTCTCTCTCTTTCTCAAATAAATACATTTTTACGAACAATAAACGGAGTTCACAAGGATCAGTAGAAGTTGGCAAGGTGGGGGATGCGAATAGGTGGGTTGGTGTCAGGTGAACAGGGAAAGGAGGTATCAGACAGGGTAACAACATGAATGAAATACTTGAGGATGAATGAGCATGACTGCTCCAATGCCAGTATTCTAAGTGCATAACTGCCCAAACATCTCATGTTTGAAAAACCATGGAAAGAAGGGCACCAAGACTCATCAAATGCATGTGGTGGCGTTTTCAAATCATCTGGGCAAGCAAGGGTATGTTTATATTTCTTAAAAGGTTAGCTACCAACAGTAAATGGTTCATGGTCCTTTTGCGAAGATCTGACCTACCTGGGAGCATTGCTTAACTCCTGCGCTAGGGTAGTTTATCAGAGGTTTTTAAATGTGGCTTCATATCAGCATTACTAGGAAAAACTTCAGAGAAAAGGCTATTTCCAGTCCCCACCTTTCACATGTGCATCCAGGGTTGGATATGGCTAATGATGGGACTACACTGTTGGTTCTATAACATATTCTGAGTTCTGTCCTTGTAGGGAGTTGGACCAGTAAAAGCTACTGGGCCATATTATACTTGATAATGATATTACCTTCCTAATGATTAAAAGGTTTGGAATTATTCTTTAAAATCTTTCCCTTGGTGTTTATTGAGGACAGATTTGAGAAGTAGCCATCTTCAAATTATTTCTGTATTTTCTATAAAATTATTTTTGAAGATACCACATTATTCACTATAATAGATTTGTTTTAGAATTTATCTTAAGAATTGGTATGCCTCCTCCCATACAGTGAGAATTAAGTAATCCTATATACTTACCTTTTTGCCTTGGCTGCCAGGGAGCTCAGAGTCATATCTGAAGTCTACCTACAGTAACTATACCAAACTGCAAGATAGCAAACCTCTTTCTCGTGGTTTCAATTTCACATTTCTAATTTAATACTATTATCAAGTTTATATGAGGTGTCAACTGTTTCCCAGTCTGAATAAAGGCTCTTCAAAAGCACCAACCCATACAGTTTTCTGGAGTCCATGGAAGAATGACAGTCTAAGACCATAGCCATCACTGTTGTTATGATACAGATAGCAGACACTGAAACCAAACCACTGAGTGCTTGGGAATGGAAGCATTTGTTGGAATCACATGCCATTGGATCGAAGACAAAAGTATCCTTTGTCACAATCCCATTAAAAAAAGGAGACTGAGTGTTCCTCATCTGAGTCAGAATTTGTCTCCTGAATGTTCCCTCAAAAAAAAAAAAAAAAAAGGCAAGAAACAGGTTTACACAGTGTGCAAGCCTTTCTCTCTCTTGATTGTTACGGCAATTCCCCCCAAGCAACTCTTACTAAAAGCTCTTTGACAGAGGAGGGAAACAGAGGCTGAGAGTGATCTAGTGCTACAGATCCAAGAGATAGCAGACCTGGGATGTGAGTCTGTCGTTAGGTGACAAGTCTTCCTTCCTTCTGATGCATTTCACTGTCCCCTGTAAATGAGCCTGACTGCTCTGTGCCCATCTCTTCTAGGGCCTTACTGTAAATAGTGGTTTTCTCCTCCCCTGTGAGGGTTCACAAGGGCCCTTCTGTGGGCCCCCTCCAGTTCTTCTCACTCACAGACAAGCAGGCCTTTCAACTACATTTTGATGGTATGCTGCTTCCCTCTCTCCATCCAATCTTTTGGATCAACAATCCAATTTAGGTCTTGTCATTCTAAGTTTTACCTTTTGCTCCAGTGTATTCCTCTCAGTCTTTCTTTCTCCTCTCTCCCTCCCTTCCTGTCACACCTGAACCGCTTTCTAAGCTTCCAATGACTGTAAAGCAAAGGTACCATGTGGGGATACAGCAAAAAAAAAAAAAAAAAAAAAAAACAGGAAGAGGCTTTTTACCAGGGATGGAATTGGCTAGCCTTCAGAACTGTGAGGAAGAAACTTCAGCTGTTGAGCCCCTCAACAAAACGTAAGTAAATAAGAGAGGATCACATCGTAAAACATGGTTGCCTAAAGCTGAGCCTTCAGCAGAGTCTGCAGGAGGTCCAGGAACCATTAGGAGGGGCTCAAGGACGTGACCTTTACCATGATTTTCATGTCTAGTACACCTCCATTGGGCCAAGCTCTGCAGATAGAAGTTAAGGGAGCCCCCAATGTTATGGATCGTTGTCCAATGGATGTGGGACGCTAGATCATAATTAAGATGAGATCTTCTGTGTGTCTATTGCAAATCAGCTTAGTCAAAACATACACATGAAAAGGCTTAGCAGAAAATTTTTTAAAGCAAGCAGAGGTATACTGTTTATTGGAATCTCGAGTAGAAACTTAAATATTAGTTGGATTGAATTGAATCAAATTGCAGAAAGTGGAAGCAATTTGAAGGAATTGGAAGTATATGCATTCAAAGGAAAGAGGGCAATAAAACTGCAATACACTATAGTATTAAGCACAAGGACTTCAGAGTCGGAGAGAAATGACTTCTAGTTCTAGTGTATCTCAAGTTAATGGAGTGTCTAAACAAGTTACTTAGGTTCCTCAAACCTTGGTTTCTTCACTGGAAAATGAACTGGTGATACTTAATTTTGGGTCTATTATAAGGATTAAATGCAAAAAATGCATATAACATACTTAATACAGAGATTAGAACATAGAGGTTTAATAAGTATTAGCTGCTGTTATTATTATATTAATAATTATAAACATGCATAAACATGCATTCATGGCCTCAAAGGGCCCTTGGTTTATAATGCCTGAGAAATCTAGAAAAAGTCAGCCTTTCTCATTTAGAAAGTCAACCTGAGCTGGTATCCACTGAGGGGCCCTGTTAGGGTACAGAGAATCAATGTTTTAGAAACTTTAGAAACTTTAGGCTTTGAAGTCACATCAGGATTTCCCCGTAGACACAGAACACCCCAAGTCACAGACGTACACAACAGCAGGAGCTCAATTAGTGATTACTGAATCAGAAAGTCACAAAAACCTGAAAGTTTTATGAAAAGGGGTGTGCTGGAGCTCGTCTCCATCAAATGAAGCAGTCCCTTTGAGTTGTGACATCCTACAATTGTATTTTCAGGAAAAGCTCCTCTGGCAGATTGGAGTGGATGGAAAGTTAAGGAGGAGAGGGTACTACTGGCACAAGATACACCCTTTCCTCTTTAGAGTCTCCTATGAGAAGTTACTGCGTTTGGAATTCCTTGAGACTCTAAATTTAATTTCAGGGAGAAGTCATTTGCCTGCATTTACAGCAAGGAACACTCCTGGATTTCTTCCTGGTAGACTTCTTTACATTTCCTTTTCTTATCAGTAGTCATTTACATTTCAGTGGAAACCACAGAATATTGTCCCGTGTCATAAACATTATCAGGAAGCTCCAGAGTTTTCATGGCATCTGGCATGTGGTAAGCACGAAGAACGTATATGTTAAACGGAGAAATGAATGAAGTGCCTTAGAGGTCTAATTCAACTTGCCTATCACACAGGCTGAGAAACTGAGGCATGGAGCAGAGAAATGAGCCATATAAATTCATCAGTGACAGGGCAGGTCTACAGCCCAAGATTTCTCCAAGCCTAGTAATTACTATAAAGCCTCAGATTTTAATGACTCCTAGATATCATTGTGAACACAAGAAGTTGTAATGTTGAGTAGAAAATAGACCCTGGCAGGCACTGGCAGCCTATACAAAGGGCATATTTTAGGCACCATAGGCAGTAAGATATTTGTTGCAAATACTCAACTCTACCATCATAGCCCAAAAGCAACCATAGGCATCACATAAATGAATGAGCACGGCTGTGTTCCAATAAGACTTTGATGACTATGTAAGGTGAAAAAAATTCTCTTTATAGACACTGGAATTTGCATCCCATAATTCTCATGTGTTACAAAGTACTATTCTTTTTTTTTTAAAGTTTATTTATTTATTTATTTATTTAAGACAGAGAGAGAGAGAGAGGCAGAGATGCAGGCAGAGGGAGAAGCAGGCTCCATGCAGGGAGCCCGATGTGGGACTCGATCCTGGGTCCCCAGGATCATGCCCTGGGTTGAAGGCGGTGCTAAACCGCTGAGGCACCAGGGCTGTGCCCAGAAAGTATTATTCTTTTGATTTTTTTTTCAGCCATTAAAAAAAAATGTAAAAACCATGCTTTGCTCCCAGGTCATGCAAAAACAGGTGGAGGGCTGGATTTGGCCAAGTCCTGGTCGGTGGCATTAAAAAGAAGAAAATTCTTGCAGAATTTTTGGCACCTGCAGAAACTCCCTTCTCCCTTATCCCACTCCGTAGATAGAAAGAGTGCTGGAAGCATGGAAGAGTGGAGTTCCAGGGCTTACTGCAGTTGTAGTCCGTTCTATTTGTGTAGGGTCTGTCTTTTCAGGACCCGTCTAACTTCTTTCTAAGTGTTTCTGTGGGTTTGCACAGTCGTGAAAACGCCACAATGGTCTATAATGAGGATTCGTTAAACGACATCATAATAAGATACTGAAAAATTGATGGCAATGGTGATTTCTACTGATAGAAAAACTGTTGTTCCTAATTGAGTGAGGCTAGGCAAGTCATTAAACATGACATCTAGTGTAATGCCACTGATGTAATGCTATCTCAACGCGGGGTCAAAATTATAAGCAAAGATAATATTATAAGCAAATATAGTATTTTTTCCTTCTTATTTTCCTCTGCTTCATAATGGTGAGTTGTCTAATAATTTTAAAATCACGTGAAACAGAACCTTAAAAAGGAAAAAAAAGACTCTGTTTCTAGATGAGGTCTCTAATGGCAAAAGTGACCAGAGTCCACTCAAGTAATGTCATCGGCTTAGATCCTTCCTCCTCCGCATGTTTCCCCACACATCAACCCTCGTTCAGAAGGGGCCAGATGCAGCCGTGCACAGCCATCTCTCCACTTGGTTCCCCCCACTCCCCCTCCTATCTCTTCTCCTTCTTCCTAACCTATGAACCTGTTCATTTTACAGACAAGCCTCACTAGGTGGAAGAGGCTCTAATAAACTTGCTAATGGAGAATTCGATTCCAGCAGCCAAGAAAAGAGCCTGGTTTGTCACTATAGCAAGCTTCCATGCCACATCGGGGGGGGGAGTTTTCTGTGATCTTTTATCTTATACGAGTCCAAACAAAATGTTAGATGTAGTTACTCCAAAATATTTCAATGATATTATCCCTTTTGCTCTTCTATATTTTTAAATTGAACACAGAGGAAAAGAAGGAACACTGCCAAGAAATGAGAAATGAATATTCGTGGGCTGCCTACTAGGTGCTGGGCACTTCATCTGTCTTTCCTTGCTTACTCCTCACTACAACCCCATATAAAGGTCCAGAATCTCTCTTCACAAATGGGGGATGCAAAGCTCAGAGATGTGAAGTAATTTGCTCAGTGTTGCACAGCTAGTGTGGAGGGGAGCGGGATTAAGAGTGTGGTTCTACCTGGCTCCACGCACCATGTGCTTCCAATGACCCAGTGCTGTTTAACTCCAGTTGACCAACGTGAACAGGGCTGCATTCCGAAATATCTCACTACCTTGCATCCCAGGGACTGTAATGAAATGATCCGAAAACTGTCCTCTACTCAGAGATTTCAAGAGACAAGAGAGACTTTGATAAATTCTGTAATCCCATGGCTTCATTTTACAGAGAAGAACACTGAGGCTCTAAGAGAGGAAATGGTTGGTCTGTGCCCCTAGCATTCAGGTCAGAGAGCGGGGGGCTCCAGCCCAGGCCCCTCAACCTGCTGTTTCCTTCTGCTTGGACACAGGGTTCCATGTTTCTCAGTTCAGCAAATCAATCAACCAGGTTCAGTGCAAGATGTCTGGGAGATTCTGAGACTTCAAACTGAGGAAGGAAACAATGATGAATAAGAAAATTTTCGGTGCTTGAAGAACCAACAGGTGACTACAGGAATATCCCTAGGAAACAAACACCATGTTCAGTGTCGCAACAGAAGGAGCCGTGGCTTGATAAGAAGCACACTTGCAAGGGAGTGAAATTTGGTTTTTCTTTTCCTGTGTGTGTGTATGTGTGTGTGTATATGTATCCCTTAGGTGTTCTTTTGGATTCTGAATCAAATTCGGCTTTGAATAACAAAAGCCATTTTTTTAAAAAATGTCCCTAAGTTTTACTCCTAGAGATATAAAAGTCATATTTATAGCAGGTTGGCTCCTTGACTGTTTGCTGAAGTCCAAGTGGTCTGAAGAAGCAACTCCAGTTTGGGGAGTGGGGGGTAGGGGTTGGGGGTGGGGGTGGGCGGGTGGAGAGGGCCTACAGTTTACTGAGGAACCTTCCCCAAGCAAAAAACAGTTTTGAGAATCCCTCTGGCTCCTGAACTTCTGGCAAAGCAAGGAGTTTATCAACCCACCTTGGGTCCTTGCCAGAAGCATTGGCCACACAGCCTCACGGTTCTTGCGGTAAGGCCTCTCCAGGCACAAACTTGCGGTGTGCCTCTTGGCGCTTTTCTTTTGACAGCGGTCAAAAGACGGTCTTTACAAAGAAAAACAACCTTTAAATGGGGAACTGGCCTCTGCTGTGTACTTGCCGCGTAATCTTGATCCGGTTGTTTTTCTTCTCGGGGTTTCAGGTTCTCTCTCTGTAAAAGGCAGGGATAGGGCTATCTCAGAGACAGCAAAAACACGTCATTTCTTCCGGTGGTGTGCTGGAATTGGCTTGGACCAGCTCATAAGGGCTGATTATTAAATTTTCAGGAATTTCGTGAATCAGGTCACAACTTATTGATTGCTTGAAATCAGCTACGGTGGGAATGTTGAAACCATGGAAATGGTAAATGCCATAAGTCAGGACATCACCCCCCACCCCCAACTCTGAGAACTAGTTATTAAACTGCCTTTATGACACATCAATGCTTTTCTACACCCTTGGCCGACTTTGTTAATCTATCATAGAATTCTGGGCCAATCCAACTAGATGTGACCTAAGAGTCTTTCTTCATTGGATCATTCATTCCTCCCTCCCTCCCTTCCTCCTTCTCTCCCTCTTTCCCTTCTCTTCCCCTTCCCTCCCTCCTTGTTTCTTTCCTTCCAATCCTTTATGCAGCAAATTTTTTTTTTTTTTTTTTTTTTTTTTAGAGAGGGAGAGAAAGAGGGAACGAAAGGGAGTGCAGAGGGAATGGGAGAGAATCTTAAGCAGGTTCCATGCTGAGCATGGAGCCCAACACAGAACTCCATCTCACACCCTGACATCATGAGCTGAGCTGAAATCAAGAGTTGGATGCTTAACTGACTGAGCCACCCAGGTGCCCTGATGCCGCAAAGAATCTTTGATTCCTTCATTTGTCAGGCAGTGGGAATGGAGAAATGAACAGAATCTACAAAATTCCTCTTCATATGAAATGTACTTTCTAGCAGAGAGAAACAGATATTAAACGAGTGCAAAATGAATTAAACATTATTTCATATGGTATAGTGCTCAAGAAGAAACAAGGCCAAGTGGTATGATAGTGCCTAATGAGGGACAAATTTAGATGGGATCATCAGAGGACACTTCAAGGAAGTGGCTTTGAACTGAGACCTGAGTGATAAGAAAATGATGGTCCTGCACAAAGCCAAGGGAAGGGCATCCTGGAAAGAGGCAACAGCTAGTGCAAATACCCTGAAGTGAAAACAAACTTGCTGAGGAGCACCTGGGTGAGTCAGTAAGTTGTGCGGCTCACTCCTAATTTCAGCTCAAGTCATGATCTCAGGGTGTTGAGAGGGAGCCCATAGGGGTCTGTGCTCAGCGTGGAGTTGGCTTGTTCCTCTCCCTCTGTTCCCCCCTCCCCTGATTGTGTGCACACTCTCTTTCTCTCAAATAAATAAATAAAACCTTAAAAAAAAAAAAAGAAAGGAAAGCGGGGCACCTAAGTGGCTCAGTGGTTGAGTGTCTGCTTTTGGCTCAGGTCATGATCCTGGGATCGAGTCCTACATGAGGCTCCCCACTTCTCCCTCTGCCTGTATCTCTGCCTCTGCCTCTGTGTCTCTCATGAATAAATACTAAAATGTTAAAAAAGAAAAGAATACAACTTGCTGTGTTTAAGAACCCAAAAGACTATGTGACTAGCATACAACAAGCAACCATGAGAGCAAAGAGAGGGGAGAGGAATAGGCAGGGCCAGATTTGTAGAGTCTTATAACACATGGTAATGAATTGGGGATTTATTGCAAAAGAACCAGGAAGTTGCTGGAGCAGGAGAGTTTAACCACTATCAATTGATGGGATTTTCTGAACATGAAACTGAGGCAAAATTTATGCACCCTAAAATTAACCATTTTAAAGTAAGCAATCCAGAGGCACTTAGTACATTCATGATGCTGTATCTAGTTCCAAAACCTTTTTTATTTTCCTAAAAGGAAACCCTGGACCCATGAAGCTCAAATGATCCACCAGGGGCCTCAAGGCCTGACCATTGCCTTCCTATCTAATGATGGAGAGGCCAGGCCTGCAGACCTCATTACTTCTGGTGTTTGACCTAGTATTTCTGAGTCATTTCTCAAAATCTCCTCCAGGAACATCTTTAAATTTCTGTAATTGGAAGGGTAGAGTCAATGGTCTGATACGTTTCTTGTGACACTTAATACTCAACATCATTGAGTGAGACCAAACAGAATAATATCAAAGAGCAATATTAGATATCCTTTCCTTCAAAAGTCCAGACCCTCCAGTGGTCCATTCCACCCAGGTCTTACCAGAAATAAGTACATCATCCAAATAAATCAGCCCTTCTGGGTAATTTTTGTCCTGCTTGCTTTCTTTTATCCAACATTGAAAAGTAGGAGTCAAACTAACAAAATTCCACAGGCTATATAAAGACATTTTTTCTTGGTCTTCTCATCAGCTATAGGTAGTCGCTAAAACCCATTAATCAAATTAAGAACTAAGTCACTGCCTCACTAGTAAACAGCTCTGAAAATCCTGGCTTTGGAGTATAGAATATTGATCTGTTTTATTTTTTCCTAGTGTGCCTATTCTTGGAATGGTAGTCTATACATATCACAAACTTGCCTAATTTCTGATGCACAACTTAACACAACATTAAGGGCGTGGGAATTGGAGAGTGTGTCATTAATCTTTAATGTGTTCTTACATATCCGTCAATTGAAGAAGATCTAATTCCAAAAGGATTGAGAATCCTGAAGCTGAGCTATGTTGTTCTTCCTCCATGTCTCACTGATAGAGGGCAAAAAGGCATGGATGCTAGCACAACTCACTAAGATAACACACACGTACACACACACGGAGCACAGCATGGGGTGGAAAGATTTGGCAGTGGGAGATAGATAACTTTTAGACCTGCTCAAGGAATATGCCAGTAGAACTTCTAAGTGAAAATGCCTCTAGGCAATTGGATCTGTGATTTTTCAGGTTGAGGAATGAAGTCTGTGTTGGTAACTTAAATTTTGAACTCATCAAATTATATACGGTAATTTAAGCCACAGGATTATATGAAATGGGCCAGGAAAACAGTATAAAGTGACCATAAAAAAGGGCCAAGGACAGAATATCAACAGCTAAGAATAGGCGGAGAAAGAGAAGATTCAGGATGTCCAAGAGCTTCCTGGAAAAGGGTACTTCAATCTCTTGGGCAATATACTTTTGTGAAGGAGTATGTACTTTTTCGGGCCAGGAAAAGCAGCAGAAGCACCAGATAGACCACTCATGGGGAAAATTTAACTAGCCAGCCTCTGACCAGTTCCAGCTAATTGCTCTCAAACCTTTCTTCCGACACAGAACTCTCCTGAACTCCAGATTTGTGTTTTCCAGAGTCTCCTTAATGCCCACAAATACCTCATCCTTCCTTGCAAAGCTGATCCCTGATGAAAAATATTTAAAAAGTACAATACCAGGGGTCTGGGACTGACTAAGCAGAGGAGTAAAGAAGAGGAAATTGACCAAAGGAAGATTTTAACTTTTTTTTTTTTTAATTGAAGTTGACATACAGCATCCTTTTAAAAAAAATTTAAAGATAGAAAAACTGTATTTAAAAAAAGAAAAATACCAGATATTCCTGGTATTAATTCTCTATATCTACTATGGACTTGAGCTCTTGAAGCTGGGAATGTATTATTTCCATGTCCCAGTGCTTAGAGTAGTATCTGGCACAGATAAGAGCTATAAACAAATGTAGCGTTGATTTGAATGCACTTTCAAATGGGGCCAGTGAGACCGTTCCCTTGAGGGTTTACCACAAGCATCCCCAAGGGGCCCTCGTCACTTTTGCTTAGGCAATAATTTCATCAGTCAAATGAGGGAATTGGGTCACATTCTGGGATAAGCGGTGTAAAAGTCTTCTCGGTTGCACCAGACTAGCCTATTATACTTACCTCTAGTGGAGAATTTATCACCAGACCATCATTTTACTTCTAATCACTATGTGTGCGTGTGTGTATATATATATATATATAAACACACACGTGTTAAAGCAACTCAATTATCAGTCATTTGTGATTGATTCCATGTTTAATAGAGCCATCATAGAGGAAGGGAATGGCAAGTTGTTTAATAGGTACAGGGTTTTAGTTTTACAAGATGAAGAGAGCTCTGAATGGTGATGGTGGGGATGGTTGCACAGCAATGAATATACTTAATGCCATTGAACTGAACTGTGCAGTTACAAATGGTTAAGATGGTAAATTTCATGTTACCGTATATTTTGCCGCAATTAAAAATAATAATCTAAAAATGATGGCTACGTTTTTTAAAAAGAAATCATTGTTTCTTCTCCAAAGGTTTTTGGTTTTAGTGTTGTCTCTGGGAGGGAAAGTGGAGAATGGGAGATTTAAGCTCATCTGTAGGCCCATGAACAATGACGTATGTGACTCTCTATGAGTAGTAAGCTGTACAAGGGGGAGGGGAGATTGGGTGCTGTTGTGGCCTGAATTGTGTTCCTAAAAAGATACACTCAAGTCCTAACCCCCAGGAATTATGAACATGAGTTTATTTGGAAGTTGGGTCTGTGCAGATGTAACCCAGTTAAGATGATTGGGTTGAATCTGGTATGACTTGTGTGCTTATAAAAGAAAGAGACACAAGAGACAGGAGATATGCAGGGAGAGCCCTACATGAAGACCAAGGGTAGGAGTGATGCAGTTATGAGCCAACGATTGCTTGTAACCCCCTGAAGTTAGGAAGAGGCAAAGAAGGACTCCCCGACGGTCTTCAGAGAGAATATGCAGACACCTTGATTTTGGATTTATGGTCTCTGAACTGCGAGAGAACAAATTTCTATGGTTTAAGTCACCCAGTTCATAGTTATTAATTACAGCAGCCACAGGAAACTATACAGTTGCCAAGGAGAAGGGGATCCCCCTCCTGCCCTCTCTGGATTGCAAATGCATTTGCTTAGCCAGGAGGATGTACTGGTGTAGACCATCTTCACTGGGCATTCTTACCAGGTGCTAGCCTCACTGTGGGGGTGGGGGTGGGAGGGTAGAGGTCTTGATCTTGTGACTCACAATCTGTCACTAATGGGTCCCAGGAGACAGAATTAAGGACCACCTATATGTTAAAGAGAGGTTACAGCACCAGAGGAATGTTTCCTATCCGAGGAGACACACTACTGCCAAGTGGGTTAGCTGCTTCTCCTAAGGAAAGCAGCAGTTTGGAGCAGTGGACAGAATGTAGTTTTGGAATCGGATGAATGAGACTTGGTTGCAGACTTTAGGAAGGGTCTTGAGAGGGTAATGATATACAAATAATGACGTCTATTAAAATGCAAAATGAGTCACTGTCAATCTGCAAGATAGAACATACCTGAAGAGCATGTATGATTATAGGTGTATGAGATGATTTCTAGAAAAGGAGGGCACCGCCATGAATTTCTGGAGTATTGGCAAGGGTGAGAGGACAGAAAGCAGGAAGGCAATATGGCCAGATCTAGGCTTGGGTAGAGTATCATGATGACTGGATTTAGTATAACTGGGAAGAGGAACAGTATGGAAGCAGGGAGAACAATCGGAGATGTATTGTTCAATCAGTCATATTGGCTAGACTGGCAACTTGCCGATCGTCGTTCTATTCTTTGGAGATTTAATGACACGTGATGTTCAGGATCCATAAAGAAAATTCACAGAGCAAGAGTCTTCACATAGAGAGTTAGAACAAAGAAGCAAGTTCCTGCCAGCTGCCTCCTTTACCCCTCTTCCTAATACCCTAAAGAAGAACACATGTCTTACCATCACCTCACAGTTAACAAAATGTGGGAAGCACAACTGTTCCAGGGGATTTAGTTATGAGCCCCTGATTGTAACGATAGTACAGAGTTACTGTAGACTAATTGAGATTTATTGGCTACATACCACCTCCAAGTCCACTTTGATAAACCTTAGTCATTTATCTCCAAAAAAGAGTGAGAGAGTCTACCAAGTACCAGCAACCTTTTTATTTTGCACCAGGACCAATTGAGGGGAAAAAAGGCATGCACAGTTTTCCTGTGAGCCAGAATGAAAAAGAAAAAGAAAAAAAGCTTTATTGATTCCTGTGGAGAAATGTATATTTTAATAACTTAAGCTAGCTGCTTATTAAATAGAAAAATGCCAGTGAAAAATTTGGCACTGCCTTTTAGTCACTAAAATGTTAATTTCTGTGCATATTGGAGAAATTGCAACGAGGAAGCAGCTTTCTAGTTTCTAACTTCATGCTTAAATTAGATCAAAGATGATATTGCTTATCATAAATTAACACACAAATTAGATCATATGTGTAACTAGGCAGGCCACATGTATTCTTCGGACCAAGGATTGCTCACTGCTGATTTAGGCAAAACTCTTTATTGAACAACTTGGAAAATGAATCCCGGACATGGGAAGTGATTTGCCTGTGGTCATATGCCTACCAAATTATTGAATTCTACCAAACATCCTTCATTTGGGATCAGATATATTTACGGTCTTACTATCATTTTTTTGTTTGTTACAAAAATATTTATTGAGCACCACACATCTTCAAAGTGCTGGAAATACAATGGTAAAAAAAGACAAAGTCCCTCTCTTACGCTGTAGTGAGAGACAAACTAATCAGAAACAAATAATAAAAAACATTAGCCATTCATAATAGAAATGCTATGAGAAATAGTATGAAACAAAGTCAATTGGGGTAAAGGTAAAAGCTGCTTTTTTTTTTTTTTTTTTAAATAGACTTTAGTTTTAGAGCAGTGTTAGGTTTACAGCAAAACTGAGCAGAAAGTACAGAGATTTTTTTTCATACAGGTGCATGGCCTCCCCATTATCAACATCCTCCACCATGGTAGTATATTTAATGGACCGGCACTGATGCGACATTACCACTCAAAGTCCATAATTTAGATTCGAGTTCACTCTCTGTGTAGTACATTCTACAGGTTTGAGCAAATTTATAAGGATACGCTTTAAAAAAAAAAATCTAACACTTTCACTATAAAATAGATCCTCCTCTTGAGTTACATGAGAAGAAATTTGGGGTCAATACTCCACCAATGATTTTCTAGAGCGCAGAACACCATTCCCAACTTTTCAACTCATTTTTAAGCCTACCGATCTGGGGGGGCTGGGGATGGCTACTTGTATTGAATTCATGAGAATGTGACTGGGTCTTTAGCTCTCTGTCCTCTTCTCTGAAATCCTCTGTAGAACTGACTCGTCCGACAGCATTTGTGAGCAATCTGTTCCCTGTGTAATGAACAAAGAGGGTTGGCACATACCTTAAACAGCATTCGGCCTGGAACCCCAAGTTCAGACATTCCCCCTTTCCTTTGGTTCTCTTTCTATTGCCCACCTACAAGGGGTCCTTCTTTTCTCTCCTTTTGTGTCAATGGAAAGGTAGCCACCCCCTCTCTTCCCACAGTTCAGCTCCGCCCCAGATGTGATCTCTAAAATACCCCCTGGTGTTCCATGACAGAAAGGGCTGGCCAGGTAACAGACCCGCCACTTTCGAGGGCGAGTTATGAATTCCCTTTTGCACTGGACCATGCCTTCTGGGCTCTTGCTCCCCCATATAGAGTTTTCACAGCACTTTCCCACAAATTATAGAAATGCTCAGTGGAGGAGGATCTCTATGTCCTGCTTGTTCTTGGGCGATACGTGAGTGAAGACCTCCCACGTTATGGATGAAAACACACAAATATGCACAAGCGGGAGGAATCGGCAGAGTCGTGGATTTTGCTTGTGTGTACCCTTCTGGGCGTGAAGTCATTTGTTTCATTAAGACCATCTGGCTCATTCAGCAATGGCTAGCACAAGGAAATACTTAAAGGACTGGTTTTCTGATGTTAAATATGATTTTTCAAACCCAGATAGTTATTATTAGTAGGCCCTAGGATCAAAGGAGACTTCATTAGCTTTAGGAGTAGAATTGTAAATAGAACAAGTGTTCATGAGCGAGACCATCACCCTTCCTTGGAGATCAGCTTACACGTCACGTAGCTCTTCGTGCTGATGGAAAAATATAATGTGTTTGGGGAAAAATATTAGTACAGCACTATCAAGGGAATTTGCCTGATGTAGGTGTAATCTGCACACCTATCCATTTGTATATGAAAAAACTTCTTTTTAGAACAATTACATTTCTCTATTTCTTTTATTATGATCTTGTTGAAGCCTATGGCTTTGATATTTTTTCTAAGATTTTTGTCACCACCTGACATTCAAAAAAATGTCCTGAAGGATCCCTTAGTAAATTAATACTGCTATATTAAGACTCCTAAATCCTTTAATAATTCTTTGGATAATTCCTAAATTACTCTAAGAACTGTATCCTTGGAAATAAATCCCAAGAACAAAATGAACATGGTTTTGTTGGAAGGACCAGCTAAAGAAAATAGGCATCTTAACATGCAGTCAGAAAGTGGCAAAAGCTTTTTAGACAACCATTAGCTATCCTCGTGGAGGAATAGATTAAAATGTCTAAAAAGAAACAGAAATGTTAAATGCTCTAATTCTGCATCAAGTATGTAATTTCTTTTTTGTTTTGTTTTATATCCAACCGGTTGGAACCTGCAAAATAATACAGCACAGATTTCTTTTTGTTGGTCCTATAATACTTCCCTCAGAACAATTATGCATGCGATTCGGGGACTGTCACAGCCAAACTGATGTCTTCCCTTGAGACCATGAGGAACAATTGCCCTTCCCCGTGGGGTGGCTCTAAAAGCTGAGTCTAAAAGCCGAGCCCATTTGATGAATGGCAGCAGCTCTCCGGAGTGTGCCACCCTTTGTGGGTGAGGTAGGGAGGCTGCACAGTTGGGCCAAAATACTTTCTCCCAAACGGTCAACCGCAAATGGTATGTGATTGCTGCAGAGCCCTTAACAACCAAAGAGGAGAAACCATGACAATTTTTTTTAATGAGCAGAAAACATATTTGGGGGTTTTTTGCATCCCCTAAGGGTTTTATTTTTTGTTTATTTTTAAATTGTCCTAGTTTGTTTTAATCCTTTTCTAGGCTTTTATGTCATTAAGTGAACGAGGCATGGACGTTTTATTTGCAAACAAGTAACACATAATATATTTTTATGTCTCGAATCTCATGCGATAGAACTTCAGATCCAGAACATGTGTGAAAAATAAATATTTCATTAATTTAATTGTTCCCCAAATAGCCATTTTTCCTTCCTTTCTCAGTTGCTTTCCCACCTCCCCCCTTTCTCTCTCTCATCCTCATAGATTTCAAAACTTCTGGAAAATGAACCTATTGAGTGTGTCCAATGGGTTGGGAGGGTGCATGTGGGCTTTAGAGGCTGGGATTAAAATCCCTGTTTGGGTACTGGCGAACCCTGTGCTTTTTGGACAAATTACTTAACCTCTCTGAAACTCAACTTCTTATCTGTAAAGTGGGGCTAGTAAAGCTCTAGAATACCTGGAAAGATTCTATGATAGAAGTGAAATAGAGTCCTTGCAGGGGTTGGATCACATAGTGAGTGGTAGGGGCATGGGAGCCACCCGCCAGGGGTTGACTCCCCAACAGATCCCTCACTACCTGCGTCAAATTCCTTCACTTCTCAGTGCCTCACTTTTCTTATTTAATAACCTAGGAACAAAAACAGTACCTAGGTTGTCTGATTGTTGGGAGGCTCCAACGACTTCGGACTACGTGGAAAGTTCTTAGACAATGCCTGCCGCATGGTAAACACTTGACACGTGCTTGCCATCGTTGTAAAGCAGTGGAACTGCCCTGGTCTCCACTTGCCTTCTCATATTCATGCTGTGTCAGAGGTGTGTCCACTCCTTCCATTCCAAACTCAGGACCACTCAAGCAAACCTGGCCAGCTCCCAAGGTTAGCTTCTTTCCTATACCGAGAGCTTATGCAGTGCCCTTCAGAGTCGAAGAGTGCCTGGTGGTATAGCAGGAGGTGCTCTCAGGCAGTGACTAGATTTTTTGTCTCGCAAAGTCTAGAAACAGATTGGATGTTGACAGCTTTCCTTGGGGTGGGCGAGGGAGGCAAAGTTGCCAAGCCAAGTGATGGCTACATTCCCACAGTGTTCCATCCTGCCCCGGCCGGTCTGTGGAGCTATGGTCGGTGTCTTAGTCGACCAGCACTCTTGATTATGACTTTCATTCAAGCCAAGGCACAAAGAGACATCTGAAAGGGGAACTAGTGCTGCTGCCAAGTCTGGGGTTACACAGAAATTATAAAGGAGCTGACTCCTGAGGACCACTCTCTAATTCAGGTGAGAGACACTCAGGCCCTTGCATGTATTCAAAGTGCAGGAAATGAGCCCAGGGAAAGTCACGGTGATTCTATGAAATATTTGATTGTCCAGAGATCTGGTTAAGAGAACTGTCCTCATATAGCCCAGCACAGTTGAGTCGGCCAAGCAGAAGCCAAAAGCATGATCTCCAAGGTGGGGTTTTCTCAGACCCCTGCACTCCCCATAGTTTACAGCCTGCTCACAGCAAGTGATGTTCAGAATTTTCCTTCATCTGAGGAATTCTGGTGTAGAACTCACATTATAAAAACAATCTCTCTTCTATAATCTGGGTGACTTTGGATGGTGGGATAAGCCTGGCATAGCAGGTGCAGTGATTATCACCACCCATGTATTTCCTACGTATTGGCCCCTTTTTTCTACTGGCCAGTGGCTGTGAACCAGTGCAGACCCACTAGACATATTCCCTGAACTTTAGAATGATTGCAGAAGTTCTGATTTGTGGGTTGGTACTCGGTCTCTCATTTATATAGGCCTTTGACAGTGAGAGTTATAGACTTTTCTCTTCATTTTTACTCTACTGTAGTATAAGCCCATGACCTCAAAGCTGACCTCTCTGTATAAAATAAGGGCTTGGCAAAATCTTGTGAAGAGAAAATTCTGATACGTTGTCACAGGCCTCACTTCACCGATTCTCAAAAGGTTTGAGAGACTGGTGGCAGTGGTATATGTGGGGATGTCTGGGTTATCTTCACTCCTGGAACTTCCTCTTCCTCTTAGGATAGTACCCTAGTCTTAACCGGATAACCTCAAAATAGGTCACTAAGTGGTTTAGCAATCCAGAAATAATCCTTTACGAACGTCCTATAATACCTCTAGCTCCTGGAGCCCTGTGATTCTGACAAAGACTTGCCAACTAAATGTAACCTGTCAAACAAGGTCTTCTCCTTAAAGATGCACAGAAAGAGTCTCACTGCAGCACAAAATAAATGAATGCCCTGCAGGTCACCAAGTAGCCAAGGGTTTAGTGGGATAATCTGCTATAGTCACAGTATTTTACACAGATTCCATTTAATTCAAACTCCCAATCACATTCCCCACCGGGATACCCATTTAAAAGGGTGATATTAGATGTAAAAATAGAAGGGCCTAGACTATAAAATCCTTAAGGAACCTGGCAACTTGTTATATTTCATCAAAAATGTTTGACCATCAGAATTTTGGGTAGGTTATTCTGGGAAAATGTGTGGACACTTCCCATGATGGCTTTCTTAAGATAATTTGAAACTTTGAAGTTGGCCAGTATCAAGTTATTTAATATATATTAGCCATGTTTCTAAACCCCAGTTCTGAACAGAACTCAGAAAACCAAAAGCTCTTGAGAGAATATCCGTCAGGTCTGACCTCTGTCCTTCCTTGGTGACATAATCTGCAGAGGATCTTTGCAGAACCATAGGGAAGCCACTTTATTTGAATCAAGTGAGGGGGGTTGAGAGGGACGGAGTTGATGAAGACTCAGCATTTGAATGACTAATTTGTCATATTGTAGCCTGGAGCTAACAGATTGGATCTCACACCAGCACTAAAAGGCATTTCCTCTATAGGAAGTTGAGTATGAATGCAGAAGCAGAAAGACAATGGTGAAGTATGCTTACCTCGACCTTAGCCGGTCAGTAGAGTCAGGTTCAAGGCTGCTTTCTTAGAGGGAAGTGTGTAGAGGAAAGTGAATATAGGCAATAAAAGTGGGTTTGGCCACCCTAGAGGCCTTTGTTAAGTTAATCATTCTGAGGGTGGCCTCACGGAGTCAAAACAGACATCCCAAAGCAGATACCCATTTAAGTCCTCTGCAAATTTGTAATATCAGTAATTGCCATCATCTGATTTAGCTGCTAAGACTTCTCCCTGGAAAGTCTTCTGACTCAGTTGCCTGTCTTATCCATGGACATTATGATCTTAATTTGGGCCAGACCCTGAAGAGAATGTCAATATCTTGCTTTCATTGTTTGAGGGTGATTTCATTAGATTTTACCCTGTCTTTGTTTTGATATCTGTAGAGTGTGCTGGAACACAGACCTGGCCAAGCCTGTTTCCTCTTTCGGCCTGGCTTGGCTTGGCTCCTGAGTGATTTAAGACCTGTTTTGGAACTAAGTGTGGGAGTTGGGACTGGTGTGAAGTCAAGGTCAGATACGTAACCATTGTCATGAAGAGATCCAGGCAGAACTGGATCTGCAGATCCACAGGAAATGTTCTTCATGGGGCCTGTCCCATTGGTTATAAATGATTCATAACCTGATTCATTCTCCCTGGGCAGAGGAGAGTGATGCCTCTGACATGTTCTCCCCATCCAAGGCACCTAGTCTACATAGGAAGATATAAGAGATTAAAGTCTTGGGTGTTCTTTCCAGGAATTCTTCATTCAGGAGAAGAGATGGTGTTGGGATCCATCGGAGATGCTTGTGTGTTGGAGTCAGAAGGTGATGACTGGGTTAGTGCAGTATTGCCTGCCCAGATGAGCGGAGTTCCTTCTCCATTCTAACCAACTGAGCCTTTATCAGAGACAGATCACATTGGCTCACTCTCCTACCTGAAACCCTTTGAGGCCTTGCCATTGATTATAGAAGCAGATCTGAGGTCTTACACCTGCCATTTTAGGTTCTCCACAATCAGGCAACTGCTTACTTCTCCAGCCTCTTCCCTCGTGTGGACCTCATGTACTCATCCTTTGTGGAAAGAGCTGACAAATGACACCCATGGGCCAAATTTGGCCCTCAGGATGAGAGCAAAAGCTAAGAATAGTTTTTACATTTCTGAAGAGATACATATTAATTGGTTATACAAGTACCAACACAGTGTCTTCAATTTTGCCTCTTGGCCTGAAAAGCCTAAAATATGTATTCTCTGGCCTTTACAGGATAAGTTTACTGTCTCCTTCTTTACATTATCGGGATACTTTTGGCCACATAACCCTAAGTGCACCGTTGTTGCATTCCATCATGCTTTTACTCAAGTTATTCCTGCTACTCGAAATTGCCCGTCTTCCACAACTACTCATCAGCTTCCATGTGCAGGTAGCTTGGAACAAAAATCAAATATTAAGTGCTCCCTACTCCACTCCCACACACAACCTCCTACCTTCCAGGAGTTCACAGCTTAGTGGGAAAGACATGACATGATCCTGATGAGTACAGAACTCTGTGGTAAAGGTTCAGTTGGGTTAAACACAGGGTGCAGTGGGGACATCAGGGAAGGCTTCCTGGAGGAGGTGGTGTCCAAGGTGAGGGTTGAAGGAAGAGCAGGAGTTTGCAACATGAAAAGGGGATTCAATTAGGGGCTTTCCAGGCAAATGAGCAGTATCTGAAACCATAGAAGTATCAAGGCCTTCACATTAGAAGAAAGCTGAGTGGGGTCGCTCACAGTAGGATTTTTAACAGGGAGTGGTAGAAACACTATTTGCCCTGTAATAAGATGGTACAGGCAGAAAGGAAAGGGCAGAGCAAAACTGAGGGCTGGGAGACCAGATAGCAGGTGGTTTTACTCATCAAGTTAAGAAGTCATGGTGTCTCAACTGAGTCAAAGGTGAGGGTTGGGGGGTTGGTGAAGACAGGGTGAAGAGAGTTTAATGAATCCTCAGTAGCAGATGGCTTGTTGCAAGTAAAGTGAAGGAGGAAGAGAGCCAAGTTCAGGCCCCCTTAGAGGTTCCCAACTCTGGTCACTGAGTAGACGATGGAGCCAGCCCCTGAGCTAGGGAATGCCAAGGAAGAGCAGTGGAGAGGTGTGAGGAAAATGAGGTGTTGGGTCTCTTATTCAGATGGGAACACCTTCCAGGAAGGTCTCTTCCAGGAAGCCCTGAGGCTGAGTTGGGGTCCTCTTTTGTACCCTGATGACATTGTTTAGTTCCAACAGAACATTTCCTGAGTGACAGGGTACTGGTTTGTAGTTTTGTTCTTTTTCCCCCTTAAGAGAAGCAAACTCACTCAAAATTGGTATAGTAGCTAACTGACCCTTCTATCACCAGGGCCTAGCACAATGTCCGTGTGCTCAAAAGAAGGCTCCCTGAGCTGAACTGAATAGAGACGGGGTCCCTGGGAGAGGCCCTCGGTGGGCCGTGGTAGACAGAGAACCAGCTCTGTCATCAAGCGGACTTGGCTGGGAATCTTTCCAGTTTCTCGCTGAGTGAGCTTTGTTGTCCCTTTGTCTCCATGTATCTCCGTCCGTATCTGTTACCATCAACGCCTGCCAGGCCCCTCCTGCCTCTTCTTCCGGGGCGCTGTGGGAATCAGATGGAGGCAGCAGCAGGCCTGGATAGTGGGAAGAGCCTGGGAGCGCGGAAGTCAGACACCCGGATTCCAGCCCCAGCTCTGCTACAACCGTAGGACCTCAGGTGAATTAGTTCCCCTCCCTTGGCCTGTTTCTCCATGTAGAAAATGAGGCTCTTGGATTAGATCATGTTCCTTTCCCATCTAGCATTCTATCAGGCTTTATGAAACTGGACAAGAGATGTGGAAGGATCGTACACATGAAAATCCATCTGCAAAGGACAGAGAAGGGTCACATAGAGTCCAAGAAAGGCTTCCGCAGTGAACGTCACATACCCAAGGAGTGGCCCCATAGTGGGTGCTGTGATGTGCCACTCGGATCCCCCCAGCTGCTGGGAGTGTTGCCTGCTGTCTATGGGAATTGTCCTTAGCTAAAGGGAGCGGCCAATCCCGAGATAGCCCCTCCCTCTGATCACTGGCCAGTGTGGGACACAGTGGCCCCGTCCTGTCGTCTCAGTGTTGGACCTCACTGAACAGTCATGTCCGAGCTCCCCTCCGAGGTCCACTGGAGCTGCATCCCAGTTGGACTCTCGCTTCCACTCACCCAAGCTTTCCCCCTTCACTTCCTTCCCAAGAAAACATCTGTGCACAAACTGCCTTTCAAAGTATTTCCCGGAGACCTCGACCTTTAACTTCTTATCCCCTGGCTTCTTGTCCTTTAGGGACTGTGATCAGGCCCTTCAGTGTCCCTCCCCATCGAAACGACTTGGTGGAAGGCCTTGGCTCCTACAGGATTCTTTCAGAAACGCAAGTTGAGACCTTGACAGTAAGTCAAGACCACGTCTGCGGCACATCCCACTGCACTTCACGATGGCAAACAAAATTTCTTCTCCCAGGGCAACGACTCTAAGTGTCCAAAGTCAGAGAAGGACTGGGTTAGTGACACCCCAAAATGGTATCATGGCAAAAAAAAAACCCAAAGATAAAAAAAGACTCTAGAAAGACAAACCATGCTTCCTAAAGCTTAACTCCATAAATCTATACACGGAGGGAGGGATGGGGCTTATTTTTCACAGATCTTGCACCAACTGAGTTTCACAATTTGATCATGCCTCAGCGAGAAGTTTTACTTCTGACATCCTCAGATGTGCCACGAAGAGGCCAGAACTTCCTTCTGTTGCTCGTGTTCAGCGTACTACAAAGAGGCAGAGAAATATAATGAAAAGGAAAAAGAGATAAATGATTAGTTATAATTCCGGGAATAGCTAGATAAATATTGACTAAGAGCGCCTAAGAAAAAGAAGCGTTCAGATCTGCCTGGAAAAATTAGCTTCCCTCCCTCCCTCCCTCCCCCGGCTGCTCAGCAGCTCTGCCTGGAGAATCTGGCTCCCTTATTCCTCTCAGTTGGAGCTGCCACTTTAATGACTCAGCACAGCACTTTTCCAGCAGGAGACCCTGCCTCAGGTGGCTCATCAGGCCTGGGAGGATGGAGGTCTCATTTAAACGAAGTCAGAAATTTCCCAACTTGTTTTAAAGTGCAATAGATTTGTAAAAAATAACAATGATAATTATTTGACAGTGCTGTTACAGCTCCCAGGTCGAAATTTAACCTTTAAAGCAGAATCCATCCTTTTCCTTCCCCCTCCCACCCCCTCACCCCCATGAAAGTCGAGTTTTACTTCTCCGCTGGGCATTTCCAACCCGAGCTGAAACACTGGCCCGCTACTAGGCCAAGCCTCATGTGAGTGAGGGAAGGAGCCGCGCAACAGCTGGTTCCTTTGAGTTTTGGGTCTTTTTAAAAATATTCATTAGTGCTCACCTGTTGGCCATTTATACACCTTTCTGAAGTCATTTTTTCTTCTTTATGTTTTATGCCTTTACAGAAATGTGTATATGACACAAGCCTCTTCGTTTGGGGAAGGTGGCTGATACTTTTCTATGTGATTTACATAATTTGAAAAATTGCCCTCGAGGGATTTTATTCCAATTTTTTTAATCAACGAGGGTGTAATTTACATAAGGTGGCACGCACTGATCGTCGCACGGGGCTCACGGCCTCCCCCAGCCCCAGGTCCACCTGGGCCTGGATTCTCCCGTTTTCTCCAAGTCCCACCCAGCTCAGCCCCGGCCCAGCACCAGGCCATTGTCCCCTTGGAGCTCTGCACGGGGCATCTGTAAGAGCCCTGCCTGTCCCCAAGGGCTTGCTGGTGTGGGCCTCCACCGCTTCACCCGAGCCCTGACCCGGGGCAGCTGCCCTGCTCCGCAGCCCTCTCACGCCCTCCGCCTCGGGATCCCTCTACCTTCCCGCTCACCTGTCCAGAACATTGTCTGACTCTTTCCTTCTGCATCTCCTTCCTTAAGGCAATGCCACTGCTCTTTTCCTAATGCCAGGGATGTTATTAACCAAGCTCCACGCCACTTCTCTTCACATATAGACAGTTTGTTCCTACTCACAGACCCCTTCTCCTTCCGCATGTCTGTCCTCTTCCTCAAAAACTTAGAAAATGCAAGGATGAGCTCTTCATCTGGTTCCTTTAGAGAGCCCTCAGCTTGTCCCGCTGCGTCTATGGCTGCGCTTCTCGCTTCTTCCTGGAACTATCAGCTTGGAGCATCTCCCCATTGTCCTGGGCCTCTAGGACCTCAGCCCTGTGTCCACCTCCCCAGCATCTAAGGTTCCTGCAAAAGGCTTTTGAGACCTGGGACTAACGTCTCATCTTCCTTACATCTTTGCTGGTTTCTACCCGTGTTACGTGGATCGGTAAGTGCTGCTTCACCTTCCAGCATCTCAACTGTGTACCCTTCGAGCCAGATTCTCGTGTGATGTTCCACATGGATCCTTGCGGATCCATATCAGGGCAACTGGCTAGCTCTTCATCATGCTCCTGCCACTGTGGCAAGACCACAGCAACAAATTGCATTTGTCGCGATTCCCTGGGGCTGACTGTTCTGGTCCATGGGGTGTGAATGGCATGAGCTACTGCACCCCTTCAAGGCCTGGCCTGTAACAGTCTCTCACCTCTAATCCTTCAGGCTCCTCCTTCCTTGTAAAGTGAGTGTTGACACCCAGGATGACTTTGAAAGCCACCTGGTGAAGATGGCCGAGCTATTCAAGGTGACAACCTTGAATTTCTGCAGGAACCACGACCCCTTCTGTCTTAGTCACTTCAGGTTGCTATAACAAAAATACCCTAGACTGTGTGGCTTAGATGACAGAAATGCATTTCTCGTGTTTCTGGACACTGGGAGGTCCGAGATCAGGGTGCCGTGCAATTCAGTTCCCAGTGAGAGCTCACCTCCTGGGCTGCAGACAGATGCCTTTCTTGCTGTGTCCTCATATGGTGGAGAGACAGATCATCTTTTCTGTGTCTCTTATTGGGGCACTGATCCTATTGTTGGGGGCTCTGCCCTCATGACCTAATCACCACCTGCAATCCCATCTCCTAATGCCATGACACTGGGGATGTATTCAGTGATACCACCCCCTCTCTCTGCCTCTTTTTTTTTTTTTTTTAAGATCTTATTTATTTATTCGAGAAACAGATAGAGAGAGAGGCAGAGACATAGGCAGAGAGAGAAGCAGATTCCATGCAGGGAGCCCAACGTGGGACTCGATCCTGGGTCTCCAGGATCACACCCTGGGCTGAAGGCGACGCTAAACTGCTGAGCCACCGGGGCTGCCCCTCTCTCTGCCTCTTGACATTTTCCCATAATGGCAGAAAAACACACATATGGACCATGAATAAAAAACAAACTTTTTACAAAGTCTGGCCTCTGAAATTTTGGAGTTTGTTTGTTGTGGAAGTTAGTTTCATTCTAACTGATATAAATGTGTAAGGAGAAGGAATTCTCAAATGGATTCTGTTCAAAATGAGTCTTTGGGGACATAAAACTGAGTCATAGTGAAAGGGGGCAAACTTTGGGTGAGAGGATAAAGAGAATTAAACTTCTCCCTTCTTGGGACACGTGGGTGGCTCAGTGGTTGAGTGTCTGTTTTTGGCTCAGGGTGTGATCCTGGGGTTCTGGGATCGAGTCTCACGTTGGGCTCCCTGTGAGGATCCTGCTTCTCCTTCTGCCTGTGTCTCTGCCTCTCTCAAATAAATAAATAAAATCTTAAAAAAAAAAAAAAGAAACCCACAACTTCTCCCTTCTTTGTGAATATTTTACTGTTTCACTCCTTTGAGTTTCTCTCCAGGGCACATGAATAGGTTTGATGAGGAGCTAGCCAGTTGCCCTGATATGGATCTGCAAGGATCCATATGGAACATTACACAAGAATCTGGCTCAAATTGTACAGAGTTGAGTGTCCAGAGTTTCATGGGACTGGAGCTTCTCTTATGTCTCTGTTGATGCCAGGCGGGGATTGAAGGAATGATCTAGGGAAAAGGAGGCACGCAGCAGGGTAAGAGAAGAGAAGAACATTACCTCACGCAGCCCAGCCCAACCCTCCTCCACCCGTCCTGGTGGCAGTGTGTGTTCTTTCTATGGTATGCACCCATGAGGGACCTCTGGCATCAGTATGCAGCTAGTCAGAAATTTGGAATTCTGGAAGCTGGCCCACTTTCCCTCTGTCACCACTGGCAATCTGAATTAGGTGGGGACGCGAGACATGAGCTGGGCTGGAGAGAAAAGGTCAGGCCCAGAGCTGTGAGGAAGCTCAGGAGCCCTGTCAGTCTGTTTGATGCAAGCCTGGCATTTGGCTTGGGGTAGGAAGGGGTGGGCTCCTTCCTGGTGAAAGATGCCAAGGAGGCCTGAGTGTCTAAACCCAAGTCCCCACATGGGCAAACAGGCATTTCTTTGTGTTTGCTGTGATGACTGGTTCCAGCCTTGATGCTGATGAGGGAAATAAGGAGCAAGCCTTTCTGTCTAACATTCCTGTGCTCTGGTGTCTCTACTTGAAAACATCATCTCGCCAGATCTCATAGTCCTCGAACAGGAGGTGCAGCGTAGTGCCTCAGGGAGATCACAGTGCTTTATGGATATTATCTCATTAAACCCCCCAACCTTTCCCCCAGGAGTCAAGCCATCCCCTACTCCCCCAGCTTCCGCCAACTCACCATCCTGGCTTCACTCAGATCCTGAATAATAAATATTGTGAATTACTGCAAGTCATTTGGAAGAAACCGTAAATGGACCCTCAAGTTCTCCATCCATCTGAAAGGTGCCATCTTAATGTGTGTTCGGGAGATAATGGCTGTGCTGACACCCACTTACCTGGGACACCAGTGATTTGTGGTAATTGAGAAGGATTCCCAGGTGCCCTATACTCCCAATGGGCAAAGAAGTCCCAGAATCCTTATTCTTTCTCTGAATGTTAGTATTTTCTATCTTTCCACGATTGTCACTATCCAGCAATATGCCAGGCCTTGGGAAATAGGCCCTGCTCTGTTGCCGCTCTGTAAATGACCAGTTTTCTTCGGGTTTTCAAAGCTTTGAATAAACCATTCCCTCTGTCAGAATGCACTCCCCTTAGGCCCTCTGCTCTGTGACCTCCAGTTCATCCTTAAGAACGAGCTCAAATCTTATCTCTGCCATCAGACCTTTGCCTTCTCCGGAATGAGTTGCTCTTTCTCTGAACTTCTATAGCATCAGCTAGAAGCACTATGGGGCTCTGGCTGCATGTTGTACATATGTATTATCGTTTAACTCACACGACACATCTATGAGGTTGGTGACAGTATTGTAGCTAATCTTACTGATAAGGAAAAAAGAGGCAGGAGGAAGTTAATAACTCTCCCGATGTTAAGTATGGTAATTGAGTGGTGGAGCCAGATGAGTGGTGGAGCCAGATTTCAAACCAAAGCCCATAATCTTTTACTGCCTCCAGTTTTTTGATCACTTCGTCTCTCCACGAGGCTTGAGCTTCTTAAAGGAAGAGGTTATGACTTTTTATACCTATATGCTAGTACCTAGCACAGTGTCTGGCATATAATAGCTGCTCAGTAAATGTTTGCAGAATAAATGAATTTTAAAAAGGATCAACATATAACTCTGCTGCTTCAGATAAATTTCTGTTGTATTTTTAAGTTTGGTGGAACATTGCCAGATTTTCCTTCTGAGACAATGTTGGAAAAAAGGATCCCTATGGGGAGAAGAGGATTAAATTTCTCCAACTGGGCAAATCCAGGGTCATTAAAATTAGGCTCTACACTAGAACTCATGGAAGCCCTTGAAGAACTCATCTTCCTTTGAGCTCCCCCAGGAGTAAATGGAATATAAAGATGGTGTCTGAATTCATTTACTTATTTATTCATTCATTCAACAAATACTGATAGAGCAAGCCCTATGTGGCAGGCATTGTACTGAGCTCGGGGCACACAATAGGCAGCACAAACAGTCATGGTCCTTAAAGTGAACTTCTGTTGTTTGCCCACCCACCATCTCCTCTTCTGCTAACAGAACCACTCTTTTCTCTTGGGAAAACATCTTTCCCACGCTCAGACTGTGTGTTTTAGGTTGGGCCTGTTTTCACTTCTTGGCTCCAAGTTTGAGCACAGGGTCAGTCATTGTATTACATCCTCTCTAGCCCCAGTGATTGGTTTAAGGATGGGCATGTGACAACGTTGGGCTAATGAGAGTCAGCAATGGCACTTCTGGAACTGGGAGGAAAGTGGTGCATTCTTTCTGCTGGTTAAATATCAACCTGGGACTAGCAATAGAGAGTGAAGTCAATACAAAGGAAGACAGAGCTGAGATTTTAAGGGAACAGGAGAGAGTAGACCGATGGCACAATTCCATGCCTTAGGTATAACCACATCTAAAGGCAGCAGAAATCTTGGATTCCCCATTCAGGTAAGCCAATAGAGTCCCCGTTTTTGCTTAAGCCATTTAAAGTTGGGTTTCTTCCACTTGTAACGAAGTAAATCCTGAATAATAATAACATTGGCTTCTGGAAGTGGTGATATCCTAAATATATGTGATATCCTAAAATACGGAACCGACTAAATCACAGTGGGGTGCAGAGCACCAAGAAATTCCTCTGTTCTTGGCTGGAAAGTCAAACATCCTAATCATGTCTTGCATGGCAGCTGGGTTGAACTGTCCCATGTACTATCTTGACACTCAAACTATGCTCTAGAGATAGAAAATACAGTTATATTGGAGAAGATTGGTCACTTCTTATGGCTTTCAGTAAGAGCCTGTAAGGATAAAGCAAGCTGAGTGGGATGGAAACAACCTTTCTTGGGGAAGTCCATACCATCTCCATCAGTTTTCTAGGATGGCTGAGAGGAATGCTGTGAGTTGGAAAAGCTAAATTCTCTGTCCATGCTAACCTTGGCATAAGTGAAGTGATGGGAGGTAAAAACATAGAGGGAGAAAAGATGGGAACTTCGAGGTAGCACGGTATTCCAACCTTCCCTGATATCTTTACCGAGCAGAAGGCTGTCCTCTGGGATGCAGAGAGAAGCAAAAGGAATTTTAACATTGCCCTCCCACCCCCACACCCTCACCTCAGTTCATCATTTGCACAATAGACAGGACAGGAGTGCCTGCTGCTAAGGAACAGCAGGAACCCCCTTCAGACAGTGGGTCCAGATTCAAGGACCCATCATTCTGACTTTGGATTTGACTGGTTGCAAATCAGCCAAGAGCTTATTAAGGTTTGAGAAAGTTGCAATGCCTGAAAAAACACAAAGCCTGACAAATGATAACCTGGGGACGCCTGAGTGGTTCAGTGGTTGAGCGTCTTCCTTCGGCTCAGGGCATGATCCCGGAGTTCCAGGATCAAGTCCCGTATCGGGCCTCCTGTGAGGAGCCTGCTTCTCCCTCTGCCTGTGTCTCTGCCTTTCTCTCTGGGTCTCTCATGAAAGAAATAAATAAAATCTTTTAAAAAGCGATAATCTGTAACTAAGTGGTCAATTTCAAGGGCCATCCCAGAGCCATGAACTCACTAAGAGGAAGTGAGCAGCCCTGAGAAGGGAAGCGGCCCAGTTGCAGTGTCTCTCTTAGCTGTGGCCACAGGATCAAGAGACAAAGGAGTTTTTGTCAGAAGATAGAACCAGGAGAGGCTGGCCTGGGGCAAAGGCATCTTGCCTATCCTCCTGTCCTCCTTGTATTGTCCTCACCTGTCTGTGCTACTGAGCACATGCTGTACACCAGTGATTACACCACGCTGTTTCCCCTTCTCCCTTTTTTTTCCCCTAAGGAAGTTTTAATTGTACTTATCTTTTTCTTTACCACCGTGTATCATATGTATTGGAGGTGATGAAATCTGTCATTTAGCCATGAGTTTCTAGACACTTAGCTTACATCTGAATCATGTGGAGGGCTCATAAAAGCCCACGTGGTTGAGCGCCCATCCCAGACTTTCTGATTCAATTGGTCTGACATGGACCCAAGATTTTGCCTTTCTAATAAGTCGTTGGGGAATGCTATCATTGTTTTGTTTTGTTTTGAATTCCTCAGGTAATTCTAATTTGCAGGCAGGACTGAGAATCTGAATTTTAGACTCTCTAATAAGCATTTATTGAGCACATACTATGCGCCAAGCACTGAGCTAGGTCCAGGGCATGATTATGAATATATGTATGAGTTCATATGCATATGTGTATGTATATATGTCTAAAAGTCTCTGCTCCCACAACAGTCATCACGTGAGAGGGGAGAGGTTATGTAAATTGATAAATGTCATACAGGGTAATATCTGCTCTGATAGAGGTAGTCTGGAGCCCAAAGGAAGGGAGTGGCAAACTCACCGGGGAACTCAGGTAGGACTCCTAAAGGAGAAAATATTGGATCTGAGCCTTGAAGGATGAGTGAACCTTTCCAAGGGCATTTTGGACCCACAACAGCAGCACATGCAAAGGCACTGAGGCACACAACAGATCATATGACATTGCCCAACCAGGAAATTTTAAGAAATTTGATGGGGCTGATGTATCAGAAGTGAAGTGGCAGGAATGGAATCTGAATCTGGAAAAGGAGCCCGAGATGCTCTCTAGCTCACGAGAAAAGCCTCAAGAGTTTAAATCACTTCAATGGTGTTCGGTCAGCCAATGTTTGTTCTGAGGTTGCTCAGAATCAACCCTCATCTCAATGACTCATGGAGAGTGGCCACGTGTGAAGAGAATCAGGTGCAAACAAAATGCTCTGGAAGAAGGAGAACCAGTGGCCAAAGTTCCCAGGGGTTGCTCATATGCTCCCAGGTATCCATCATCTGTGAAAGGCAAGTTCTACGCTTATCCTGTACCCACAGACACACCTGGGCTGAGGGGGGCTAGCTCAGCTTTCCCTAGAAATAAACACCCTCTGTCTATATCCACCCATGCTAGGAGGCTTCCTCCTCAGCCTGTGGTTCGACAGACAGATGAGGCTGGCGGAGGCCGCCCTCGTCTTGCAGCCGGGGAGCTGACGTGCCAACACACAGCTGCTGACTTGCTTCCCCCCTCACGTTAAGCTGGAACATTGTGCACTTTTCTTCTCTAGCTCCTTCAAAGCAAGTCATTTTCTTCCTCTGGAAGGTTGCCCATTGTTCATTTGACATTAAAGATAGGTCTTCACTGTTTTTTTTCTTAAGGCAGCAATTGGTGAAGTTAAGCTGTATTATGCGGACTTGTCAGAAGGATACAACATTACACAAAGGAATGATGTGAAACAAAAATTGCTCTCTTCAACCTTCCCAGCCTCTCCCGCACACAGATTTCCAGCCTTGTCTGCCCTCGTGTGTTCCCGGCATAGCCTGGAATTGGGGGTAATTGAAGGGAGTGGTGGGGTCTGCGGTGCTCAGCCCATAGCCTATCCTGTTGCCAGGGAAGCAACATGGTTATAGGAATTGTTCAGTGGACAGGCACGAGGACAGAGGACAGGGCTGGGGCGGGCAGGGACATGGATGAGGAAAATCCTTCTCATCTTTTTTCTCTTAGGAATATGGGTACTTCAGTTCCCTCAGAGTTGTGGGATGGCTAATTAATTTTAAAAAACTGATGGTCTTCACTTGCCATGGTGAACTCAGAGCCCATTTCCCAGGGACTTACTCAACATTACATGGCTACCTTACTCCTGGAACGTGGTCCTATCTAAATTCTGAACAGAGTCTCTATCACTCGGCCTCCTGAAATCATGGTTTACCTCATTCATGGATGCATTCATTCACTTGGGCTGTGGGCTCTGGTCTCTACTGCGTCATTGGCTAAACATGTGACCCTGGGCTAATTCTTTAACATTCCCACACCTCAGTTTCTTCATCCATAAAATGGGAGTAAAATTAGGTACTAAGTTTGTGGTGCGGGTTCAGTGATACGAGGCATGGCCATAGCGTGGCGGTCTCGTCCTCAATAAATAGTGTGATTCTTTTTATCTTGTCAGTCCACAAGCATTTACTAAGAGCCCCTGGTCCCATCCTGGGCCCTGGAGTGGAAGGTACAGGAGATAGGATTTTGTTTGTCTGGTGGGAGGGACAGACCAGGCCATGATAGCTCAGGATTGGTACCGAGTGCTGGTCAAAGAGCTAAGCCTAGGTGCTGTGGCAGGTGAGGATATTGCCTGACAAAAGCTAGTGATCAGAGAGGGATTTTGGAGGAAGTGCCTCTTTAGGGAGATTTACAGGATGAGCATGGAGAAGGAGATAGTCTTTCTGCCAGAAGGAATAACGTGGGCAAAGAAATCAAAACACCCCGAAGCTTTCCCAGAACTGTGCACAGGCCTAAGTGCCTGAGCATTGAAAGGGTGTTTGGTGGGGAGGTGTAGATGTGGTTGGAAAGGAAAACTCCTCAGGAAGTGCTTTGGGTGGAAAATAAAAGTCTTGGATTTTATGCTGAAGGTAATAGGGAAACACTTACTGGTTTTCAGTAGGGAAATGGGATGGCCTGATTGATTGGCTTCTGGGTGGGTTGGATAGATGAGAGCCTGTTTAGAAAGATACCAAGTAATGCACCAGGGCACTGAGGACAGGAAGAATGGGATGGTCGCCATGTAGATGGGGAGCTGGGGTGCTTCAGAGATATTTAGAAGCTAGACTCTCTAGACCTTGGTAATGGAGGAGTTAGGGAGGTACCCTCACCCCCTTTACCACCAGTTTTCTGCCTTCAGTGACCTGTGAGTGATCCCTCGCAGAGATGAGGTGCCAGGAGGAGCAGGTGAAGATGGTATAGTCCATTTCAGACATGCCAGCGGGCCGTGGGACAGCCAGGTGGACGATCAAGATGCACATGGCCTCCTTGGGCTTGGGGCTCTAGGAAAGCTCTGAGCGGGTGAAGTGCATCATCAACGCAAAGATAGTCACCGAGACCACAGGGTGGATGAGGTCACCAAGGGCAAGGAATATGACACAAGAAGGCGGTTGAACACAGAGTTCTGCGAACAGCAAGATTAAAGGGATAGAAGAAGGCAGAGAAGTCAAAAAGAGGCCAAGGTGGGGAGGCCGGAGTGGTGGGAGGAAAACCATGGGAGAAGGGATAGTCAGAGACAGTTTCACAGAGGACGAGTGGTCACTGGTGCTGGTTGCCTCTCAGGGGTCGGTGGAGGTGAGGCCCCTGGATTTACAACGAGGGGAGGCTGTCAGCGACACAGGCAAGGCCAGCGCCAGTGGTGGTGAGGACAGAAGTTGAGGATGGAAGATGCAGATGGACAGGATCTCGCACTTGCAGGCCTTGACGATTAGGCAGGCAGCAATGGGAATGTCATGCCTGGGGCCTGTGATGCCGTCTCAGCCTCACAGGGCCTTCCCACATCTGCTGAACCAGAATCTTGGGGGTGGAGCCTGAGAACCTGGTTTGTAAAAGCTCCCGAGGTGATTCTGCAGTGAAAATCCTGAGTGGCTGCCGGTATAGCGTGAGTACTACTGGGCTTAGCGTCAGGAGCCGTGGTTCTGAATCCAGCAGCAGCCCACGTGGGCTGGAGGCCGCCGGTGGGATCTGGGTTTGACTCTAGATCTACCGCTCGCTTGCTGTGTGGCGGGGCAA
Source organism: Vulpes lagopus (assembly GCF_018345385.1). Lineage (NCBI taxonomy): Eukaryota > Metazoa > Chordata > Mammalia > Carnivora > Canidae > Vulpes > Vulpes lagopus. The sequence continues at coordinate 70,250,822 of NC_054830.1, forward strand.
GGCCTTAGCGGTGTCCATGCCAGCCCTCTCGCCTGGGAGACAGCGGTGGCCACCACAGGGTTATTGTGAGGGCCCGGTGGGGAAGTGTGCGTAAAACGTTTGGCTTATTAAAAGCACTCATTGGGATCCCTGGGTGGCGCAGCGGTTTAGCGCCTGCCTTTGGCCCAGGGCACGATCCTGGAGACCCGGGATAGAATCCCACGTCGGGCTCCCGGTGCGTGGAGCCTGCTTCTCCCTCTGCCTGTGTCTCTGCCCCCACCCCTCTCCTGTGTGACTATCATAAATAAATAAAATTTTTTAAAAAATTTAAAAAAAAAGTCTTTAAAAAAAATAAAAAATAAAAAAATAAACACTCATTGGTGCTATTATTAATGTTGCTGCTAGCCACATGACCTTGGACAAAGCTCCCAACCTTTCTGGACTCTCCTTTCCTCATTTGTGAAACAGGAGTAGTAGTGTCTTACTCAGCCAGTATTGGGGGACCCATGCGGTCGTGCATGGGGAAGTCCCTTACACGTAGTTGGTGCTCAGTGAGTATTAGTTTTGTGTCTAGTAAGTGCAGGACCTTGCGCTCAGAGGTGGTCGCTGGTGAGAAGGCTCTCTGCAGGGGCAGCCCCAGGCTCCTTTGCTTCCTCAGACGTTAGCAGGGTTTGTGACCACGTAAAGTCCTGGGATTTCTGCAACTCACCCCTTCCCCTGAGCAGGGCTGGTAGTTCAGGTCACAGACTGCAGAAGCCGTGGTCAGGGCTGGGGAAACCTGTGAGCCGGTCATCAACATCCCAGCCTGGGACCCTCCAAGGTGGTTGGGGTGGCTGTTACCCCTTCCAGGATAGAGTATAGAGTAGCCTCTGGTTTCACAGGAGTCTGATAGCTGGGCACACGGTCCTCTGCATGTCCTAGACCCTTGGAAAGTAAGCAGGAAAAGGCTGACCATTGAGATGTTCACACGGGCAGGAAAGAACTGGTCAAAGGCCAAGATCTGTCTTGCTTTAACCCAGCCAGGGCCTCAGAGCTATCCTGAAAGTGGACAGCTTTCGGACCTTCTCTCACCCACACCCAGGCTGGAAGACACACAGAGGGGCGGAGGGAAGGATGGACAGCAGAATGGTGCAGGGCCTGCTTTGTGCCTTCTGCGGCTCTGGCGACATTCGCCCAGCAGCACACCTATGCTATATCGTGCTCTTCTGTTTATCGCTGAAGCCAGCAGGTTGGGTCCCTTTGGGATCTGAGCCATGGATGAGAAAATACAATGGTGACCAGTATTTTCTCAGTGCTTTACAGTTTACAGAGGTGGATCATTCGATCCTTACAACTGGACCACGCAGGTGGCCCAGCAGGGATGACAGCTTCACTCTACAGATGAGGAAGCAGCAGCTCTAGAAGACCTACCCCCAAGCCTGCGTGGCGGAGTCTGGATTCACACCGAAGAATAGCTGGCTCCAATGTGCTCTTTCTGCTAGTCCAGGGGTTGCTGTAAAAAGGTAACCCTGTGCTAGCTCAGTTGAAAGAGTGTGTGATCCAGAGATCTTAGGGTCGGTTGACCCCCATATTGGATGTAAAGATTACTTAAATAAATAAAACTTAAAAAAAATAGTAAACAAAGAGTCAGCTTTGTTTCATGATGTGGCTGCCATCTTGCTCTATGGACTGAGACAAGTCTTTTAATTGCTCTGGGCTTGAGTCAGCCACTCTGTCAAACACAGAGTTTCGATTAGAAAACCTGGAAGATTCCATCCAACTAGCCTAGCTGGCAGTCTTAATGCTGGGGATGCTCTGGGCTACCAGGTATGCCTGGGGTAACCTGGGGTAAACCCGGGGAAGGTTTAGTTATAGTCCTGGACCCTAGCCTCTACCCAGAACCCCAGAAAATATATCTGGCCAGAAAGCCCTCTACTCCTACCCAAAAGTGAGTTGTGATGACCCTTCTGTGAAGAGAAGAGTCTGACTTAGAGATGGGCAAAGCCACACATCTCAAGGATCACCAGCAGGGTGGTACCATCCTCACCAGTTCCTTGTCTCTAGACCCAACTGCTCCTCTGGGCATTACTCCCTGGGCCCTCTGCCCCTCCTGAGCCCTCCTTCTGTAGTGTCTAAGAACAGAAAGGCTCTCCCTTATCCCTCTGATTTGCTAGTGTGTCCCTGGGGGTGGGGGCAGGGGGACTCTGTACCAGAGTGGGAGCTCGGCAGGAGCTCAGTGCTATTTGTGGGATGAATCAGAAACAGAATTATTCATCTTCTTGTGGCTTTTATGTCCAGCAGGGTTCTGCTGAGTGGGGCTGTCACTTCCCAGAGGGACCCATTCTTTTCCTCCTGGGCATTACACTTTTTTTTTTCCCCCTTGAGAGACTAACTTTGGTTTCTGCAGTTAACAATCATAGAAAACTCCAAAGAATTTGTGTGTGTGTGTGTGTGTGTGTGTGTGTGTGTGTGTGCGCGTTAAGAAGGAAAAAGAGCCCTCCTCTCCTAGAGGTCATCTATGTCAGGCCCTCGGCTGGGTAGAAAGACAGAGGGTCACTCATCCTAACTTTCTCTGCACTCAGGGTGAGCACATCTGAATTTTTGGAGACCAAGTGGTCTTCTCAGCTCTGAGAAGCAGAATGGCCATCCCATTCTTTAATTTCCTTCACTTCCTTTGACCTTTTGGCTCAATATGCAGATGAAGGAGAGGGACCAAAGGCATAAAGTCTCTCCAGCTGTCCCATGGATTTTTCTGGAATTAGTCTGCTGCTGTCAATTTTATTTGGTGATCCCAGCTGGATCTCCAAATTATACCTGTAATTTGGTGCACTCCACGTATTACAGTCTGTCAGAGAAATCCTATAATTATTTTTTAAGTGACAAAGTTTTAAGGACTAGCTAAATAAATGAAGCTAAATTTAGAGCACTGTCTCTTTACAATGGAATGTGGCAGGAGGTAGAGATCTGATCAGTGGCTGGTAGAAGGAGAATTTTGTTACTATCCAAAAGGTGGCAGCAAAAATTACCTCAATTAACTTAACAAGAAGCCCGTCCTCCGCTGCCAGCCCGCCCGGGAGCCCTGGCACACACCTTTTCCCTTTTCTGCCAGAATTCTGTGCCTCCCTCACCAAGCTGTCCCCAGCTCCATCTGCTGCTCCCGTCTGAGGCTGATGCCCAGGCCCCAGTCACGTCCTGCCTTCTCCCCGTGAGCCTCCAGCTCCGCGTTCCAGAAGCATCAGGGTCAGGAGTTCACACCTCAAAGAAATCTCAGCGCAGATCATTGCTTAAGGGGGAGGCCAGAGAAATAGGGCCAGGGCCTGTTTCTGCCCCGTGCAAACGCCGTGGAAAATGAGAGAGATTTTCTACAAACCCAACATGTACGGTCTCGGGAGAAACTCCACACATACCTCGTCTATCTATTCACCCGAGCTTCTTGAGACTCTACTCGGTGTTGGATGTTCTGGAATGGCTTGGATGCATGCATGGGTGGACGAAACATTTGTTCGGCTCTCCCCGTGTGCTGCGTGACCCTCCTAGCCTCTGGGCTTACAGCGGTGAGCAGAGCAGAGGTCCCTGCCTACAGGTAGCTCACATTCTAGCGGGCGTGAGACAGTAAATAGCACAAACGGGGAAAATACATGCTTAGTTAGATGGTGGTAGGCGCTAAGGGGAAAGATGGAGCAGGACAAGGAGTGACCGAGGGGCCTCCGGTCTTGGAGAAGGCCACTCTCCACTCTGACTGGGGGGGACGGCGGGGAAGCTGCCCCGTTGTGTATGGGGGGAGGGACAAGTGAAAAGCCTCTGGGATGGGAAATGTGAAGAGGGCCAGCGGAGACTTGGCAGGAGTATTAGGGGTCCCTGTTTGAGGGGGTCGAGAGATATGGGAGATGAGGGGCATGGGTAAAAAAAAAAATAATCACCATTTGTCACTATAGTTGTTCAGGACAGGGATCCGCAAGCTCTGTGTTTTTGCACAGCCTGTGAGCTAAGAATGGTTTTTATGTTTCTAAATGGTTGGGGGGCAGATCAGAAGAAGACTATTTTATGACACATGAAAGCCGTATGAAATCCAAAGTCTAGAGTCCATAAAGGTTAATTGGAACACAGCCATGTCCGTTCACTTATTTCTTGTCTGTGGTTGCTTTTACATACATGTAGTTGAGACTGAGTAGTTGTGACAGGGAATGTATGGACCATAAAGCCTGAAATATTGCCTACCTGGCCCTCTCCAGAGCAGTCCCGGACTCCTGCTCTAGGAGGTAGGGGAGAGCGGGTAAACCCTGGCTTGGGGTCAGGAGCTCCTTGATTCTAGGCTTGCGGCCACCACTTGGTGGCTGAGTGACTTTGGGAAAGTGGTCTATCCACTTGGAACCTTTTCCCTCACTTCTAGGGTGGAGACAAAAGCACCACCTTTTAGGACAACAGTGAGAATTAATTGAAATGAAGAACATGAAGTCCACAGCAAGGGCTCGATAGTCACAGGAATTAAAATGATTGTACACAGTAGAGCATGAAGGTAGGATCGAAGGGTGTTATGTGTCCCCTGAAGTCATAAGCCTAACCCCCAGTGCGATGGTATTTGCAGGTGGGGCCTTTGGGAGGCAGTTAGAGCTACATGAGGCATGAGGGTGGGCCCCTCGGGAGGGGATTCGTGCCCTAGTAACTAGAGCACCAGAGAGCTCACTAGCTCTCTCTCCCCACCGCGTGAGGAGGCAACAGTAAGGCAAGCCAGGAAGTCTTCGCCCCAACCCCACCATGCCCGCACTTTGAGTCTGGACCTCCTTCCTCCAGACCTGTGAGGAATAAATATCTGTTAAGTCACCCAGTCTGTGGGGCACCTGGGTGGCTCAGTCAGTTCAGCATCTGCCTTTGGCTCAGGTCGCGATCCTGGGGTCCCTGGGTGGAGTCTGGCGTCGGTCTCCCTGCTGAGCAGGGAGTCTGCTTCTCCCTCTGGCCTTCTGTTGCTCCTGCTCTTTCTTTATCTCAATTCAATTAAAAATAATCTTAAAAAAAAGTCACCCAGTCCATGATATTATCTTAACAGCAGCCCAAGCTGACTAAGACCCGGGAGGAGAACCGAGCGTGGATAGAATTTCCACAGGCAGGGAAGGAGAGAAAAGACCCTCTTGGCAGAGGAACAACACATGTGAAAGCAGTGGTGCCACGAGCTCACGGGGCATGCCTGTGGGACAGAGAAAGCTCCTGCACGTGAGCACAAGCCGCACAGTGATAGCATAAAGGTGGGAGAAGAGGGTAGAGGTGGAGCTGAGGCCAGAGAGGCACGTTCGTGAGGGGCCTCGTAGCCCACTCAGAGCAGGCTGGTTTGTTAGGTGTTGCCCACTTGATTCCCTCTCTGCCTCCCTGATGTCACCTTGGTGCCGGGGGTGTAAAGCCAGCTCACAGGAATACAACCGCTTGTTCTTCATGCCCACAGGTCAGTGGGTAGGTCCCTGGCTCCTTCTCCATGGCAAGAAGTCTGCTAATCAAGAGGTTAATGACGAAAGACTCGGCCCCAGCATCAAGGTACAGAGGGTTATGAGAAATAAGGAATTTTTTGAAAGAAGGAGAGGAAGCAGTGCACAGTGCTGAGAAAAAGTAGAATCTGGCATAACACGGTCTCTTAAGACTTTCTGCTAAGGATGTTGGAAAGTTTTGGAAGGGCCTTAAATGATGGTTCTGCCTTGGAGAGCACAAGGGACCTAGAGGGGAAGAGGCTGTTACCGTATTCCATGGAAGGAATAGTGGTAGCTTAGGCCAAGAACGTGGCCGGGGAAATGCGGAAGGGCCCACTGAGAAAAATGGAATAGAAGTAGTTCACGGGGCTTGGTGCTTGGGTGCAGCTCACAAGGGAAAGGGGGCTGCATAGACCATGGGCAGACACTGCCTGTGCTACCGTGTGGACGGCGGCTGGGCTCCCTCGGATGGGGAGCCGTGGGGGGCTACAGACTTTGGGGGAGCAGGATGCAGTGGGGCTGGCACAGTCAGTAGCGCAGATGTTGGGGAGATGACACCTGTGGGGCAATCCAAGGGGCGGGGGGGCCGGTGTCTGGAGGGATTTGTCTCTCTTGGTGTGAGGTGTGGGAGGGATGCCGGGCCTGGAGCTAGGAGTCAGGGAGTCATCACGAAAGGAGTGGCGGGTGCCGCCCCACAGGGGCTGAGATCACGCGGGGAGGGATTCTGTTTGCCCGTGGGCTGCTCCCCATCTGGGGGGACCCCACCTGGCCTTAGGATTAAATGCCGTGTGATATGCTGCCTGTTGAAAATAAACACACATGCACACAAACAAACAAACAAATGCTTCAGTTCCTGATGACTCAAGTGGCATGTGTCTGGCCCTGTTTGTGCAGACAGTTTTATAGGAAGTTGCCAACACAATGAACCATCTGAAGCCTCTAATGAAGCAATTATAGTATGTGGAATGAACAATCAATCAACTGTAAACTCAGTGGTGAGAATTTTATAGAGATCGAGGGTAGATAACAGGCTCGCTGCGGTTATGTCCAAGAGTAACTTGCTCCCTTACTGGAGATAAGGTTTACGTAAGAGGGGAACCTCTCCACCCCCTCCCACAACACACACAGAGAAAAGAGGTCCTGTAAAAAGACCACCCCCGGCCCCCACCAATCAGCTCTCCAAAGTGTCCTGGAGTCACCAAGAGAATTGTTCACATTTTGGGAAATTGTGGTTAATAAAGACCTTTTACCCCACGGGATCTCCAGAGGTAAGACATTTCAGCATTCCCTTCTTCCTGTTTGGTTCTTGGATGTGCACAGGGCTGTGCTAATGGAAGGCGTCCACTCTATGGCGGGGTTTGTAGTATCATTATTTATATTGCTCTATGGTGGTTGTGAACATGTATCACCTCTAGTCCTGTGGAATAAGTATTATTGGGTTTAATTTTTTTAAGGATTTTTTTTATTTTAGAGAGAGAGAGAGAGAGAGAGAGAGAGAGCATAAGCAGGGGAGGGGCAGAGGGAGAGAGAGAGTCTTAAGCAGACTCCACACTGAGTGCAGAGCCCGATCTCATGACCCCATGAGATCATCATGACCTGAGCCAAAACCAAGACTCGGAATCCTAACCAACTAAGCCACACAGGTGCCCCTGGGCTTCATTTTTAGTGAAGAGAGACTCAAAGTTTAAAGGATCTGCCCTGAGTCGCAGACCAAGGGCAAGATGCGGTGCAGCTGGATGAATCCAGGTGCGTCTGAGCAGAGTGCTCCCACTTCCCCACAGCCTGTCCCCTTTCCGTCTGTCTGAACACCTTGAGTTACCTCCCCTCTGTTCAAGTCCATTCTCTTCGCCGTGAGTATTCCAGCATGCTCACTGGCATCTCCACCATTGTCCTGGGTCACCTTTTATTTTTTATTTTTATTTATTTATTTATTTATTTATTTATTTATTTATTTTTTCCTGGGTCACCTTTTAAAACACTCGCAGGACAGACTGAAGATGTTGGAAGGGGACAGCCACACCGTTTTTGCTATTCTCCCCTCCGGAGTGAACCCTTCCAGGTATCTTCAGCCCTGTCCCATGTGACATGGAGGGACAGCCGCTGCTGGCCACCCGCATAACGGCCACCCCCTCTCTCCCCAGCCTCTGGCGGGAAGCTCACCTCCCACTGTGGAAGCTGCAAGTGCCCGAAGTCCAGTCCCCCAGCAGTGCACGCTCCGAGTGGACTTTGGAGCTGGGGACTTGGAGAGGCAGGGAGGTAAGTGTGTTGGAAACACCTGGATTCCCATCCAGACTTCTACTAGCTTCAGGCCAATTATTCCAACTCTCTGGGGCTTCGATTTCTTCATCTCTAAAATGGGGCTGACCCTACTTATCACAGGAGTGTTCGGAAAACAGGATCGGATCAAGCATATAAACACCCAGCATAGAGCTGGACGCGGAGAAGTCACATAATAAATAGATGCTATTATTTTTATTACTATTACTAAAGATGAGGCTGCTGTTCTTCACTGAGTGTTTTTTTACTTCGTGCGTGGATTAGGCAAAGGAGCATTAAGTTCCTGACTTTTATGAACATATATGATGTGTCCCCCACCAAAAAGCAAACCGAAAGAACTTAGCAATATTTGCATGTGCATATTCATTACTCATTGACTCTTCATTTGCGGGCGTCAGGGAAGCTAATACTCTTCCCTGACACAGGTGCCAGCCTTTGTCTCAGGAAAGGAATTCCCTTTATTTAGGAAAAATTATTAGATAAACTGTTGAGCCCTCCTTTCAAGAAGCTTCGTCACTGAAATCCAAGGATGTGTGATTAAATTCGTCTAAAAGGCACATTTTCACAGGGTCGGTGTGATGGACTGTGGACATGAAGTTTCTAGAATACTGCTCTAATGAAGTAACAGACTCGGGAGACTCTTGCGATGCGGATGGGTGGGTGTTCTTCAAAGCAGAGGTTCTCACACTTGTGCACGTTGAGAATCATCTGCTGGGCAGTAAAGACGCAACCAGATCAAACACCGCGGCATTCCCGAGGTGTGTCTTGTTCTTGCCTGGCGCTGCTTGTGCCATTCTCGTCTCTGGAGCCGCCAGCCTTCCATTAGGTGAGAAACCAAAGCTCAAACGTAGATTTTTCTGAGCACCATATGTGATTCCTGCGTTTGTCAGGACTCGTTGTATGCGCCAGGAATCAAAAGCAAACTCGTTTGGACAAGAGAGGATTTATTGGCCAAAGTAGCTGAAAGGGATCTTTGAGCTTTTAATGCCAACAGAGATCTCCCTCCCTCTTATATCCATCCATGCATATACACCTCTCTCTCTCTTACTCTTTCCTGCATTTATATATATACATATTTATTTATATAAAGAGATATATATGTATGTTGATATGCATATGCATATACACAAATATACATGTACGTCTATATATACATGTACATTTATATATACACACACACAGACTCCTGTATATCAGTTCTTCTGTCCTCCCAGTATTTCTGATTATCCCCTCTTCTGGAAACGTGGCTGATTTACATTTCCTGAACCCCTTGAGATGGGGCAGGATCGTATAAATAGTTCTGGCCAGTGAGTTGTAAGCAGAAGTGATATGTGTCACTTCTGGGCTAGAACATTTAATTGCAGCATGTGACACCCAGTGATCTTTTTCTCCTGTGCTATAGTGACCAGCAAAATTTGAATTAGAGGCTACTTATTCCCACGTGAGGGGATGTGAGCAGAGCTCTCAGCTGACCCACAGTGGACTGGGAGTATGTAAAAGACCTAAACCTTTGCTATTGGCTGCTAGGATTTAGAAGTTGTTACCACAACATAGTCTGGCCAGTTTTAACTAACACAGAGGCCTCCAGCAGCTCCATGTTTCTATGGTCAGGAACAGTTCACCGTCTCAGGAGAGACCAACCTTCTCTTTCTCAGTGCCCTTAGAGTCAATCTTATGAAGGCCCTTTTTCAAAAAAAAAAAAAAAATTAAATTAAATTAAATTAAAATGAATTAACATATACTCTATTATTAGTTTCAGAGGTAACATCCAGTGATTCATCAGTTGCCTGTAACACCCAGTGGTCATCACTTCAAGTGTCCTTCTTAATGCCTATCACCCCATTTTCCTCCCCTCCAGTAACCCTCAGTTTGTTTCCTAGAGCTAAGAGTGTCCCTCTCTGACTTTGTCTTATTTTATTTTTCCTTCCTTTCCCATTTCCTTTCCTTTGTCTGTTTTGTTTTTTAAACTCCACCTTTGAATGAAATCCTATGGTATTTGTCTTTCTCTGACTGGCTTATTTCTCTTAGCATAATACCCTCTAGTTCTATCCATGTTGTTGCAAATGGCAAGATTTCATTCTTTTTGATGGCTAATATTCCATTATATATATTAAATATATATAAATATCTATATATCTATATATCTATATCTATATCTAAATATCTAAATATCTATATCTAAATATATATCTATATCTAAATATCTAAATATCTATATCTAAATATATAGATATATCTAAATATCTATATATCTATATCTATATCTAAATAGATATAGATATACACCACCTCTTCTTTATCCATTCATTTGTGGATGGACATCTGGGCTCTTTCCACAGTTTGGCTATTGTGAACATTGCTGCTATAAACATTGGGATGCAGGTGCCCCTTCAAGTCACTATGTTTGTATCCTTTGGATAAATACCTAGTAATTCAATTACTGGATCATAGGGTAGCTCTATTTTTAACTTTTTGGGGAACCTCCACACTGTTTTCCAGGGGGGCTGTACTAGCTTGCATTCCCTCCAGCAGTGCAAGTCAGTTCCCCTTTCTTGACCCACTTTTGGTTATGTCCTATCCTTGTGTCAATCACGGAAGATAGAAAGGTGGCCAGGCCGTGATACCGTTGACCAAGTCTGGACTGTGTGACCTTTTTGTGGACAGCAGAGAAGTACTATGGTTAGTGGTTTTGCTGGTATCTCAGTGATGGGGAAGAGGCAGCTCTCAAATAGGACAGGGGAGGAGGCACTGAATACAACCTCCAGGACTGTGATTCCTGGACATAGCTGAGGGTATTTTCCTCCTCTTCTTCTTCCCCTTTCCTTTCTCTCTCTCTCTCTCTCACTCTCCTTTATCTCCCCCTCCTTTCTCTATAATTCTTTGTATACAACTCTATTATATTATTCATTATATTGTGTTGTATTTTGTTTCCATAGCTGAGCTCCTCCCCCCTCCCATCCAAGACAGTGAATTTCCTGGTTTCAGAAACAATGTCATATCTTCCTTAGTGACCACAGGACCCAATATGACCCTTGAATACTTAGCCCTTTCAGGGGAGCTCAACAGTGGTAGAGTGAATAAAATGAATGAAAAAGGCTATTTAAGAAAAGACAGGGCAGGACACCTGAGTGACTCAGCGGTTGAGCATCTGCCTTTGGCTCAGGGCGTGATCCCGGAGTCCCAGGATCGAGTCCCACGTCAGGCTCCCTGCATGGAGCCTGCTTCTCCCTCTGCCTGTGTCTCTGCCTCTGTCTCTCTCATGAATAAATAAAATCTTAAAAAAAAAAAAAAAAGAAAGAAAAGAAAAGACAGGGCAAGAATGAAGTACATTTCATTTCTTCTGCCATTGGGAGATCAAACATCGAATAGTGTGGAGGATATTGATATAAAACCTTCCAGGTTAGACCAAAAAAATGTTTAATTCTCGTTCTCCTCAGGAAACCCTTTAACAAATGCAACCAAACACCTGGGAACAAGAGACCTGCCACTGGATCATCTATTTGATTTCAAAATGGAAACCCTAGACAGATTCCCTCGCCTGCAATTATCCAGGTGGAGCACAGACAAGTTAATATCAACAGCTCATCTTGATGCCTCCACTGCCTCCAGAATCCAGAGAAAGGTTTTCTTCCTTTTAATCCTCTGTGGCAGGACAGATGGCACTTACAACCCAGCCTCGCACCTGGGAAATGTTTTTCACGCTACCAATTAAGACGCGTTTCCTCTGCTGTGTCCGTCACTTGCACCTGTAGGACAACTGGTAGCCTCGCCAGGAGCATTTTCCATCTGATCGCTCCCTTGTCCATTGGGGCACTTTGCTACAGTGCACCTGAGCTGGAAACTTCCTGGTACACTACTCATGGAGGTCCCAGCAAATTTTTTAAAAATTTTTTCATCCTGTGGACAATTTCTGTAAACCTACTATATAACAATAGACAGCAGAGGAAAAATAAAAGATCAATAAGACTCTACCCCTGGGGGGAACTCATAGTCTAGTGGGATGACAGATAGTAAACAATTCACTCAAAGTCACTGTGAAAATGCTTTCAGTAGAGAGACTTTGAGTATGGATGATACAGAGAAGCAAAGGATCACAGATTTTGAGGAAGGGCCAAAATAAAGTCTCAAAGAGGTCATGTGTGTCAGTCCATATTTATATAAAAATACTAACTCACATTTCTATAGTACAATTTGGTTTTCAAAACATTTTCACATATTTGTTTCATTTTATGGCCTCACTACCTATAGGAAGAAACTCTCCTTCTTCCTTATTATTGTGTAAGGAGTTAGGGCTCAGACAGGCTAAGAGATTTGCACAAAATGGCCCCCAAATGGACAGCGGAATTCAAAACTAGGCTTTTCATTTCAGAGTTTATTTTCTTTTAAGATTTTATTTGTTTGACCAAGAGCGTGCGCACCCAAGCAAGGGGAGGGGCAGAGGGAGAGGGAGAAGCAGGCTCCCCACTGAGTTGGGAGCCTGACCTGGGGCTCCATCCCAGGACCCTGGGATCATGCCCTGAGCTGAAGGGAGATGCTTGACTGACTGAGCCACCCAGGAGCCCCTCATAGTTTATTTTGAACTTATTCTGAATTAAACAGGGCTCTTAGCTGCAAGCAAAAGTTGATCCAACAGCACCAAAACAAGAAACCCAAAAAGCCTCTGGCACGAGGGTTGGGCACCCTGCAGGCAGGAATACCACTGCCCAACCAGGCCCAGCACCAGCCTGGTCAAGGCAGCAGTGCAGCCTTCCCTGGGCATTCGGTGCCATAGCATGCACACCCGAAACCACCACCATGCCTTGTGATGTCTCTGGGACTGTTGCCCCAATGCTTCTAGAAACTCAGTAGAGTTGCCCTACCCTTTGGCAGGTGGATTCTCGATGATTCCTGCTTCTTGAGTCCTTCACTTCTGGTGGAATCTGAAGTTAGGGCACTGATGGACAGAGTCTCCATCAGGTCCCCTAAATGCAGGGAAGGCCAGGGAAGAAAGAGCTGACATTTTTAGTTTTGTGGGAATTGGACACAACTTCACAAGTTTCATAATTCTCAAGCACGAGAAAGAGGTTTAAAAGCCAACATTTAGCAGCACTTTATATTTCCTTCACCGTTACCCGTCAGTAGTACTGATTTTCCTGCTTTGAAAACCATGTTTATTCTGTAGGACTCAGTCTGTGACTCCTAAAGCCCTTTTGAACTCAACATGAACAAGCAAAACTGCTCCTAACCACCACCTACGTTGTGCAGCATGACCAGGGCTTCATCAACACAATCATTCCAGAAACAGCTCACTTAATTATTGATCAAACCATTCATTTACGTTTAGGTGTGTGGTTAAACCCTCTTCCCAGGATGACTGGCCAAGCCAGCTCGAGAGCTTCCTCACTAAGAGCCAGTGACTTTTGCTTCTGACCACTGATTGGAAGAGGAGGAGCAAGCGTTCTTACTAATCTGTGGAATGAAAAACGACTTCCTCTGGCTCTGCTGTGAAAAGGGGCAGCATGGGAAGCAACGCACTGTTTCAGGTCTGTAGTCCTTTTAGGTCAGTAGCTCTCAAAGTGTGGTCTCCTGGACAGCAGCAGCAGAAGCACCTGGAAACCTGGGAGATGTGGAAATACTTGGGACCCACCCTGGAGCTACTGACCCGGAAATTCTGGGGGTGGAGTGCAGCTATCAGTGTTTTAGTAAGACTTCCACGAGATCCTGAGGCAGGTTAAAGCTTGAAAAACACTGCTTTAGGCCAAGGAGCTGCTTCTGACATGGGCAACAAGCTTTTGTTCCTTCGGGGACTCAACTCTTCTGGATGGGAAATGAAGAAAACCCATTCCCCGTCATGCTTTTGGGTAAATCTGCTCTGAAAAAGATCAGCCTCAAAGAAACCAATGATGAGTGGCCACTTGAACAAACTAATGATGACTAACCCTTGCACTACTTCATATTCATTATCTCATTCTGCCCACATTACAGGCCTGGAAGGGAAGTTGTTTTCAGGATGAGGAAACAGATTAGGGAAGTTAACTGACTTACCCAAGGTTGCCTGTCTAGAGTGGGATTGCTAGTGGCCTCCACACTATGCCAGGGCTTGGGGCATGACTGGGGGCAATCCAGGGAGAGTCCTCCCATCACTGACCCATCATTATTGTATCACAAGCACCTCAACTAATCATCCGTCTCTGCTGAAGAAATGTATCACTTGGTGAAATTCTCAGGAATTGTTCTTCTTGAGGAGACTCTCTTGATAAACACAATTTCATACAAATCTTCTATTAGCGCTTTGTCTTTGCAACAAAAATGACCCATTGCAGGAGTGTGCAGGCGAGGCGGTCCATAGTAGGAATGGCATGTAGTAGGAATGGCACGGGGGAATCAAGCAGCTTCCAAACCCAGCTCTGTCAGATTGAGACACAAATGGAACCATTAACCTTCCTGTGTTCTTGTGAAATGAGAGGCTATTTTTCAGGTACTTCTAAGCTGCCTCTTTACTCTTATTTCAATATTTCTGATCCCATTCAAATTTTTGCTTTTAAGAAATCCCAGCTCATTTTTGCTTCTTTCCTAACTTAGCCTGGATCCCATGGACTGTATTTCAACTGAATTTAACCCCCTTGTTCTGTGCCCCACTCCCGACACACAAACACACACACAGCTCTTCTACCTGGGATGAATTTACTGCTCCCTTGCCCTCGCTCCTGTTTCTGAACTATTGATCCCTCCCAAATTAAAGTACTTAGCGGCGCTTTGGATTAGCTTCATTTCATTTTTTTTTTTTATTATTTATTTTTGATAGTCATACAGAGAGAGAGAGAGAGGCAGAGACACAGGCAGAGGGAGAAGCAGGCTCCATGCACCGGGAGCCCGACGTGGGATTCGATCCCGGGTCTCCAGGATCGCGCCCTGGGCCAAAGGCAGGCGCCAAACCGCTGCGCCACCCAGGGATCCCGGATTAGCTTCATTTCAAACCTATGCTTTCACTGGCAGCAGGGCTCTCAACCCTCCCTGCCAAGGCTTTCTCTCTCCTGCCTCCTCCTTCCCTTGTTGCCCACTGCTCTGTTCCCACATTCTGTCTCTTCCCTCTGGCCTCCGTCATCTCCTGATACCGTTCATTGTCAACAGACAGCCTTGAATCCTGGGTCACAGAAGATAATGGCCACCAAACAGGAACTTTTTCAACTCCCTTTCTCTCTGCTTCCTAAGTGATCTGTCTTTACCCATTGTTATGGACAGAATGTGTGTGTCTCCGAGATCCATATATTGAATCCCTAACCCCTAAGATGGTTATATTTAGAGACAGGGTTGATGGGGAGGTGATCAGGTTAAATGAGATCACAGGGGTGGTGGTGGGGGGTACTGATCTGATAGGATTGTGTCCTTATAAGAAGACACCAGACAGCAAACAATCTCTCTCTCTCTCTCTCTCTCTCTCTCTCTCTCTCTCTCTCTCAGTATACAGTGAGGAAAGGCCACATGAGGACACTGACATCAGCCATCTGCAAGCCAGGATGAAAGCTCTCACCAGTCTTTTCCAGTGATTTCTTTCCCCTAAGTCAGAACTACTTGGCAGGGCAGGGACTAGGTGACTGGGGATGGGTTGTAAGGCTGTTGGGTGAACCAGGAATTAGCACAGAGGGAATAAGATGAATTGGATACTTAATGACATTAATTAAGACACCTGATAAATCCACTTCATAATCCTGAAGACTTGAAGTGTGGAAGCTACAGCTTCCTTGCAGTTGGCTAAAGCTGCATAACAAACCACCGTCACATTTAGATAATGAAATCAATTCATGTAATTCTTCAAAATGGGCTGGGCTCAGCTGGGCAGTTCTTCTACTGGTCTTACCGAAGGTCAGTCATATGGCTTTTTGTAGTTACTGGTCAGTGGGGGTTTGGTTCAGCTGAGAGGCTGGGATGGCTGGACCTCCTCCCTTTCCATATAATCTCAGGACCTCTCCTTTGATGCTGTTTTTCCATAGGTCTCTCCAGGGTTGCCAGACTCCTAGGATGGGGGCTTAGGGCTCAGCTGATAGATCTTCTTTAGGCTTAAACCCACAACTGGCACAGAATCACTTTTGCTGTCTGTTTATTGAAGCATGTCAGAGGACCAGCCCAGATTCAAGGAAGTGGCTAAACAGAGTGGTTCATTGAGGGCCACCTATGTAACAGGACACTACAAACATTTTGTATCCATCAACCTACTCAACAGGTAAAGGCTTTCCAAAAGGACTCTACACATCTGCTTCTGAGACTCTTCCTTGCTACTGTTGTAACGTTTCTAACTCCATCTTCTGAACCATCTATCCTATATATATTGAGATATAAGAGAGCCCCCTATGCTTGGGAATGCTACTGTGTCTCTTTCAGGTGACTCTGCATATCCTTTTCGGGAGAAAAATTTATTTCCCAGTTTCTGGTACCACATCTTTTAGCTTTAACTACTGACAGTTATGATCGTAGAGCGCTCTCACTCTTGCTATGGCTTCACCTTCCATGTTTGGGTTTCAGAACCAAGCACAGACTTGAGCTCTGTTTTCAGTGGTGTTTAGAAGAAGACAACTGGTATTTGGCAAATATGCTAGGATAGGATTTTGAGTTAACCCAAGTGTGTTCCATATTCCACACACACGGACTTCCGCGTTTCTACTATACCATTTTCCATATTTCACACACACAGACCTCCGCGTTTTCTGCCATACCATGGGAAACCTCTATCATTGCAGACAGCAGCCATGGCCGTCTAAATTCATTGCCTCAAGGAAGGGAGGCCACAGCCAAACAAAAGAGAACAAAGGCATCAATTCCCAATCTTGAGTTTCAAAAGAGCCTTTTCAAAGTCCTGGCAAAGAAAACAGGTTAATAGAAAAGGTTTTTGAGTTTCAAAAGCTTGGCTTTTCTTGTGCCAAAAGCCATATGCTATGCTATTTACAATAGATTTGGGGAGAATGTGTGATGATAAGTAAAAATATAGAAACTATAAAGAAATATATAAAATTTTAAAATATAAAAATATATTAGAAACACTTTTAAAGTGAATGATCTAGTTCTATAGAATCTGTAGAGATTCCAGGAGCTGAGCTGAGGAGCCGAGGTGGTTCTTAAGGGAATGAGAGTTGCAGTTCTGACAAGGGACCTTAAACATGACCCAGCTTAGCAGACATTACTGGTTGGGTTCTCTGCAAGTAGACCCGGAGATGAAGTTTGGGGTGCAAAATGCTGTTGAGGAATTAACACATAAGAAAGAAAGGGAAAAAAAAGCAGGATTGGGCAGAGGGAGAAATTAAGCTGGCTGAGAGATAAACCTTCTCTGGTAGGGAAGCCTGAGGCAAGTATTATTCACTATGGTGATTCTGTTGGGTGGAAAGGCTAGATCTAGTACTCTCCACCTTACTCAGTCTTTGGTGCATGCTGCTCTGAGAAAAGCATGCCCTTGAACCAGGTGGGAAGAGCATCTGGGAGGAGCTGGTAGCTGGACATGTCTGCTGGCTCCACTCCCTGCAGCTTGTCCTTGCATAAAGAAGGATCTGGGCAAAAAATAAATAAATAAATAAATAAATAAATAAATAAATAAATAAATAAATAAAAATAAAAAATAAAGAAGGATCTGGGCAGCTGTGGGTCTCCAGGTCTACATGCTCCTCCTCTCCTCTCTGAGCTTAACCTCAGGCCAGAAGATGATAGGGCAGTTGGATAGGTTTGGAACATCCCAAATTCAACCCAGGAGAGACAGTGTGGTAGGCTGGAAGTAAAGAGGAAATGGCAACAGGATGGGTAGAGTACCCAAGTCAGCTCCTTCTGCCCCAGACTGCCATGGAGGAGTATCTGAAAATTCCCTGTGACCCGAAGAGGGTCAGAGATGGATTGCTTGGGCCAATTGACACCTGGAATTGGTAATGGTGAAGGGGACATCTCAGCTGATAAAAGTGAGATTAACCAAAGATCACAAAGTCCTTTTTGGTAGATTCCAGCAAAGGCAGATGATAGCTATACCCAGATCACCCTCCCTTTTTTCCTGTCTGGGCCTAGGATTCTATAAAGCGCCCCCCCCCCCCCCCCCCAACCCGCTATCCCAATTGATTTAGATAAATCCCAGGTCATGAGCAGAAGAAAGGGTGGAGAAAAATCCAAATTGACTGAGTTTAAACTTGAGGAGATGAAGAAAACCCCTAAGTGATTGAGTTTATCTAGGATTAAATAGACTTCAGTTTCGTGCCACCAGACAACGTGGGGGTTCCAGATAGATGCCAAGTTTAATTATGAGGGGAAATATTTTAAAAGTTATATTTTTGATTCACTTATGCCATAGATTAAAAATTCATATTGCTATCTAGATAGGAAATGATCAAAGAAGTAATCATTGCTTCCGTCAGTAGCAGAGAGAGATAATGTAAACCAACGAAAAGAACCAAGTTTGCTCTTGGCCAAGTGTGTGGTACAACTAGGGACGCTATCTTGAAATCCAGACACTCAGACCCTGCTGGAGGCGTTGATACCGGGAGGTGATTTCTGTAAATCTGCTTGGATATATATACATATATAATCATGGCCTTAAATTATTTATGTTTTTTTGCAATCCTACTTTTAGGTATCAGGCTTAAGAAAATAGCCATATATCATCCTGACTGCTGTACGAGGAACAGAGAAAGCAGAGAAACAAGTTAGGGCACTGGTCATACCCAATCCCTAGCAACAAATACTGACCTCAGGCACCTCGGTGATTGCAATGGGGATAGAAGACACATAGTAGATTGGGGTGTTCTTTAGAGTTAAGACTTGATGGTGGGCTAACTGGGTGTGAAGAGTAGTAGGTAGTGGTGGCATTTACTACTAGGGAGGAGGTGAGAGGCAAAAATGGTTTTTCATGGAGGGAGTAGAGATCAAGAGGTTTAAGGCGGCCCATTTGAGCTTCTGAATCTATGAACTATCCACAAGGCTCTATCTCTTTGACATCTAGGCCTGGAACTTGTTGGAGGAGATGGGGTGGGAAATATTAACCTGAGAATCATGAACGTAAAGATGGCATTTAAAGCCACAGGACTGAATGAGATCGTTAAATGAGTGAATTACTGAATGGAAATAGAGCGAATTGGATGGATGATAGGACCAGAAGTATAAAGTTATTAGAGATTTTTTTCCCCTATTGTTTTCTGCATTTTCCAAGGTGCTTACAATGCAAATGTATTACTTATATAATCAGAAAACAGGTAAAGTCATAATAAATCTGCTGCTGCCACTCAGAAACACGGCCACATAACTTTCTTGCTTCTTTGCTCAGAAAAAAGCACTTCACCTTGGTTGGGCCTTAAAAATATTAATGTGTTTATTTAATTGGGAATCTTAGAGATAGTGTTTGCATGAAAATCAACATCCTCACCTCTTCTGCAGTGCAAATGAGCCACTCATCCTCTGCTCTCACCCAACCTGCACCTCGCTGCTGATTGAACCTGTGCCTAATTATGTGTTGCTCCTTGAGTTCTGGAGTATGTAATAGCAATGTTTATTTGCCAAGGTTGACAGTGATGACTAAGTCATTTTCCTCTTCGTGGGGTTTTTTTTTTTTTTTTCTTTTCCTTTGCTTTTTTAAGAGAAAGAGAGAGTAACCCTGCCTGTCAGGCCACCAGCACAGCGTGTTGACGGGGTTGTCCCCAGTTAGTGAGAACTGGGGCAGGAGCTCAAGCATCAGCAGGATATTTTGTCAGAAGCCCTGGTGACAAGGAGTTTCTGTAAGTCATCTGGGATGACTTTCAGGCGGTGGTAGAAAGGTCCCCTGGCCTGAACATTTATTCATTCAACTAACAGTCAGTACATCTCGAGAGGCAATGCTGCTAGCCCTACTCTGAGCGGTGACAGAGATAAGTACCACCCCGTGTAGGATCTCAGGGAACGTTAAATCTAGAGAGTCAGTCGGAGTTCCGTTTGTTAACGGTCGTGAGGAGGGAAGTGCAGGGCAATATGGAAACATGTAACCTGGAGAGTATGGCTCAGGGTCAAGGCTGCCCGGAAAGGATAAATAATAGCTCGTGTTTGTCAAACTGCCTGGCACAGTTCTTCATGCCTTCGATGGATCGACTCACTCCTCCCTTGGAACAACCTGTGAAGTAGGTACCATTACTATGCTCATGTTATGGGATCAAAATCCAAACCCCTACACGTGGCGGGATGAGCACTGGGTTTTATGCTATATGTTGGCAAATTGAACTCCAATAAAAAATTTAAAAAAACCCAAAAAACCCAGAGTGGTTAAATCTGAGCTGAGTATGCAAGGCCGAGAGGAGTTCGCTAGGTTGGAGGTAGAGGGGGGTGTTGCAAGCTATTGGAGCCACAGGTGGAAAGGCGCGGAGCATCCATGGGGAGGGCAAGGGGAGTAACTGGGGGGCAGACTGCAGGGTGTTTGCTGTGACTGGAGTCGGCAGGCAGGGCCCGGCAGATGGAGCTTGAGGGGTGCGAGAGGTATGAAGAGAGGAAACCAGCTGGGAAGTGGTCTAGCGGCCTTGCTAAGGCGGGACGGGACGGCTAAGCTGCAGCGCTTGGGTCCAAGTGGTGGGTGGGGCAGGGGGTGTTGTGGGGCAGCCCACTGGGGTGGGGACGCACCAAACACGTGGGACTGGAGTGAGGGAGGAGCTGAGGTGTCCGGCCCCTCCCTGGGTGGCTGGGCAAGAGGCTGGGCGCCCAGGGGAGCAGCACGCCTGTGCACCCGGATGGTGCCTGGGCGTGTCCTCTGAGGGGCCTTGAGCTGGGCCTGCGAACCCAGGGAACATTCCCCGGGGAAGCCGGCAGAAGACGATGCGCGTCGGATGGAGACCTGCCTGTGCGAACAAGCAGGCCACCCGACAGACTCCTTCATGGTCTGCACCGCCACCTGAAGTTGCAGCATCTTCTCCAAACCTAAGGGGAGGGAGGTCTTGAAAATCTTCCTACAAGCAAGGGATGGTAAATAGAAATTAATTGGATGGCACTTGTTATTAGGGTTGTAATATGTGTTAAATGTCACTGACATTTTGTGTCTCCTTTTACTCTATTTTGGGGAAAAGTTAAAAATGTATATTCCTAAGACTTTTCATAGGTTTGCTGCTCATGTGGCCCCTTCCTTCTCCCCAGTTCTCTGGAAGGTCTCTATTTCTCCAAACCACAATTCTCCTACTCTGGCAGTTTTCAGCAGCCCGTTCCTTGAGGCCGGGGATGAGGGGCAGTGCTTTATTTATGAACAGCCTGTCTCACAGGAAAGGAAAGAAGACTCCGAGAGGACCAGTGATTTTCCATGGTCCCATTTCCAGTCAATCTCGGAGCCAGTGTTTTAAGACAAACTCACCAGATCCAAAGGTTCGCAGGGCCGATTGCCCTCACCCTGGCCCTGAGAAGTGAGTTGGGTAGATTGTAGGACGCCAGCTTGCAGAACCATTCATTTGTTTTCAGAAAACTTGAAAAGAATTGCACTTAAAAAAAAAAAAGTAAAAAGACTCATCGACAGGAGCAGCACATGCATATACCAAAGGCTTTGAGGATGTAAGCACCACTTTGACCCAGCTGAGTTACTGGTAAAATTGAGAGGTCCCCTTGGGCCATGCCTCCTTTCAGAAATTGGCACTGATGTTCTCCGGTCTCACCCCTCGGTCAGGCAGGCCATCAGCACTCACTGAGCACCTTTACAGCAGGCCAGGTGTGCTCAGAGCTGTAGGACACAACAGGAAGCCGAAGAGAGCCCTCCAGAAGCAGTGCTTCGTGTCGTGTGGACTCCTCTGCCCCACGCTGTGCGGCCTCGCGTCGCATTCCCACAGTAGGCACCGGTCATCCTCACCGTAGGTAGAGACCAAGGCACAGAAAGGCTGAAAACCTGTCGAAGCTTTCGAAGCAAATAAGAAAAGGACCTGGCACTCACACCGGGCTCTGTTTGACCCCAGAGCCCGTACCGGGAGCTAAATCTCTTCCGTTAGGACACATTCGGTCGAAAGAAACCATACCGCTCAGGCTTTTGTAGGCCCAGCGGGGGGAAAAGTCAGTAGATGGTAAACTCCGGGGCCACGTGGCGCGAGCCCAACCCATTCTCTCTCGCCTCTTTCCATCTTAAGCCACTTTAAGAAAGAGACCTCGCTGTCCTCGAGAGGTGGGGAAGCAACGATTCCAGATCATTAAGGAGTCGGCCACGTGGCGAGCACAAGGACGGCTCATATCGGTTGGGCACAGACTATGGGAAACGCACAGCACTCAGTGCCACCTGTGCATGTAATCTTTGTCACACGTGTGTGACTAATTCCAGGCTCCATGCCCTTCCTCCGGCCCCATCATGCCTCAGAGGCTTTGACATCAGGGTGAGCATGAGCTAAGCCCACGGGGCAGTCTCCTCTTTGATGTGGATCCCAAAAGGCGCTGGGCCGCCACTGACCGGGCCACACGGGCTTCAGGTAAGGTTTGCCTCCTTTGGCCCTTTGCAGACCTCCCTCCTCTTCTGGCCTCAGAGCCGTTCTTTGAGCAGCCTCCCCCCTTCCAGGGTGCCCAGCAGCCTCCAGGCCGGGCCGACTGGGGACAGACGGACACAAGAGGGGGGCTTCGCAGGGTCCTGGGGAGCCTCGGATGAGGCCGGGCCTGCAGCCGCAGTCTTCCACCAGCCCCCGGAGGAGGTGCTTTCAGCTTCGGGGAAGGTCAGAATTTCAATCTTGTGTTTTCACACATCTTAAATGGATTTCAGAGCCACTGGCCCTGCCCTGCTCGGCTCTGAGCGGTGCGGTTAAGCTGCCTGGCGCGGCTGGCGCTGCCCCCCTCCCGCATTGTGATGTGGTCTGGGGAAGGCAGCGTGCAGTCAGCTAACCACACTAAGCTGCTCCATCCTCGGGAGCAAACCCGACGGAGAAATTGTGAATAGGAACAAGGCAAGTTTGCTTTCCACCGCTAATTCAAGAAGCCAGATAATTAAGTAGGCGGAGAAAGGAAGTATCCCTTCTGATTCCAAGAGCTGGCTCTCTGTCTCCTTCCTTTATTCCTGGCTCTCTGTTTCCTTCCTTTATTAGGTGGCGATGGTGGTGGTTGGTGGGGTGTGTGTTGGGGGGGTTGGGAGGGGAGTCCTAGCAAGAGATCTGTCACCCCGGACCCTGGGAGGGAGCCGTTCCTGTTGTGTGGCGAACCTAATAGTAACTGTTCTCTGTTCTCGTCCGCTCCCCTGTCCCCTCCACTCAGCTCCACGTGGCCCTCACAGCAGCTCCAAGTCTCCACCTGTCTGCCAACTCATCCCCCACCGGCCACTTTGGGTCCCACCTCAGAGACCAAGGTCATCGGCGCCATCTCCATCTCCACCTGCACCTGCACCTCTGGATGCACACAGAGACCACCTTCCCCTCCCCTTACCCCCCAACCCCCTAGGAGGAAAGAGTCCCTCTCCATCTGCAAAGCCCATTGCTCCCCTGTGGCCTGGATCCCAGGAGGAGTCTACTTGCCAGGTCCCCTGCCGCTACCATGGCTCCTTCCCCCAGTATGATGAACGTGTCCGAGGCTTTCGTAGTCCAGGAAAACGTCTTCTGCCAACCCTGCCTCTGGAGCTCCCCTCCCCGTGTCCGAGGTTCGCATCCACCGCCACGCATCTTAACACAGTCTACCCCCTTGTCACAGCCACATGTTTCCCCTACCATCGCCGCCAGCTCTGGCTTCTGCTCCCCCTGCCCCACAGCCAGTCACCACAGATGCCTAATCTTCACCACCTAGGGGACCTCCCCACCCATTTGCTCTTCACATCTGAGCAAGGCAGCAGGAAGATGGCCAAACTGACCCCTTGAGGGGGACTGCTGGTGTTCAGGGTGCTAAGGGTTTGTCTTCTTCTTCTTTTTTTTTTTTTTTTAATTTTCCAGAGAGAGAGAGAGCCTAGAGTTTCAGACAAAGACATTTTCCATCTACCAAACTGCATATTTTTACTTAGATATTTAAAAAAGCAATCTCAAGCTCCGAAAGAAAATGTAACATTGATGCCAAATCAGATGAGAACTAACACTTGGTATCAACAGGAATATATTTGAATTTAAAAAGGCTAGCTGCATCTGACAGCAATGTGTCTCAGCTCCTTAAAGTCTGAGCTGGAGCGGGGGCTGGGGAGGAGGAGAGTCTTCGGTACATGTTTATCAGGCAGGGGACAGGTGATAAGTAGGGTGACCGCCTGAGTCATGTGACCCGTAGAGTCAGAGGCGGCTTCACATCAGAGCTTAGGTTTAGGCTGGGTCTTAAAGGGGAGGTAATTTCTGGTAAGGAAAGGAGTTCACTGAAGGCAGAGAGAACGGCATGTTGCAGAGGCAGGTTGTCTGGAAAAGAACTGGCATTTTGGGGGGGATAATGAGCACAAAACCTCGAAGCATCTTAGGATCTCTAGGACCAAGCGCTATCCCCTATCGCACCCCGGGCCTGAAATATGGACAGTTGCAAGGAAAGAGCCCATCCTATAGTAATGGTTGTTAAACTTAGGGCTAAGGACCCTCCAAATGCATAGGAGTCACCAACTTCTCGTACACTCTCCCTCAAATGTGGGCTTTTAGACAGGAAAGGCATTCACAGTCAGAGCCATCTGTCCCCAGGGATCCGGTATCCAGAGGTAGGTAGCCAATGGCCCAGCAAGCCCAGCACCTCCTGTGGTGCTCATCTTTCCCACGTTGCCCCTCTGGTCTCTATTCATGGGCTGCCCGAAGGAAGGTGCCATGCTTGTTGTTACGGTGGCTGGTGCCATATTTGCTCAAAACTACTGGTTAAGGGTGTGGGTGATGAGCCCAGCATCTTGTGCTTTATGAAGAATAGAGGGTTCATCACCCCTACAGTTTCCAAAGAACACTTCTATGTAGTCCCTGATTGTGTGTGCAAGGTGTCCTTCTTGGGCACAGGGGCAGACAAGACCACACACTCCTCAGCTTTCTCGGCTTTAGCTGGGGCCCCGTGACCTGATCTAGACCTTGAAGCAAGACTAGAAATGATGTGTGCTACTTCCTGGGTGAGGCCTGTAAGTACACCACCCAGAGCTCTCAACAATGATCCCCGGATTCATGGATTGAGATGGCAGCATCAGATGGGGGAGTGCAGTTCCTGAGTCACCAGGTGGAAGCGTAACTCTATGGTTCTGAGGAGTGGCCTTGTGGCAGCCCCTACTGGGACTAATCTACCAGTACATTCCACTTCCTTTCCAGAAAATAAAGTGGGAATGTGGATTAGACATCAACTCAACAAAAACACCGTTCATTTAATTGATGGTGGCCACAAGAGCTGTTTTGCCATGGATAAGTTCTACATTGCTTTCTCCTCTTTAGAAAACACACAGAATAAACTTCTCAACTCACAGTTTTAGAAAGGCTGAGTATCTCTTGAGCATTTGATAATAAAAAGTTACTAGGAAAGTGATTCTTGATTGATCTTTCATTTCTTTGCCTACCAGGAAGCTCTGAGCCAAATTATATGGCTTATGCATGGCCTCTTGGGGCCAAATTTTTAGAACGAGCTCTGGACAAAAGATACATGACCCTTTCATCTCCTAACCCTGGTGAAGACGGATAGTATAAATCAGCTTGGAGTTTAACAGTCTGTGCTGATTTTAATGGACTCTTCTTCTAGTTTTCATGTCTACTACTTTTTCCTTTGATTTATAACAGGGTAGCTCAAATAATATTTTAATGATAATAATTACTGGCGCAGGATGCATAGTAAGATAGTTTGTGGTAGTCGTTGTATCTTGCAATTAGCTTAAAATAACTGCTTATGGATTCAGGGTCCCCAGATGACATTTAATCACAAGTATTTCCTCTTTCTGAAGCTTCATACACAATTTTGACTTACATTTTTGATGGAAACACCCCCCTCTATGAAATTTCCCCAATTGGTGCTAAGTATCTGATGCAGAGATACCAATTCTTAAAATCCCAGCTCACACCTCACTTTGTTTTCCATACCTGTGTAGATTCAATGGCTTGAATTAGCTCTCATGTGCATGCACTGAAAGGCAACACTGTTATTATTCCTACATTTCATATCTGTAGTCCTATCTGTAAATGATCTACAACAGATGCACATAGACACATGTGAAAAAAATTCTTTATTAATTTCTCACATTTCATTACAAAAATGTATGTTGCAAACAACTTGAATAACCTACTGGTGTGTTTTTGTTGTTTTTTAAAACCCTTGGCTTCAAGAACTCAGAATCTCCCTCTCTCCTATCAAGTATCGGGAAACACTGATTATTGGAGTCAACAGGTTCTCATTTTGCTATTTATTTTCTTCTCTCAAGCTCTGAAAAAAAATGTCCTCTGTATAAATTAAACAAAAAAAAAATGTTGTAAATTCTATGTCATTACAGTCAACAGAATTATAATAATGCATCCAAAATGTGCGGCCACAAAATATCAGGTATATGTTTGAAAACAGAAAAAAATGACATTCTAGCCCTGTTAAAAGGATAATGGTCCCATATTTTTATTAACAGGTTAGCAAAACAAAATCCAATGGATTACAATATTTACATGTTATTTGAAAAATAAAGTAGTGATAAAAGCATGTCACAATTATTTTCTTTTTTTCCTTTTTTCTTTCTTTCTTTTTTCTTTTTTTTTTGTTTTTTTTTGTTTTTGTTTTTGTTTTTTTGTTTTTTTGTTTTTTTTTTGGTAACCATTACAAACACCCAATCCAGGTATGGAACTGTTTAATACATCTGAAATGAGGCCAATTAAAAACAAATATGGACACAAAATGTTATCTTTGTCTAGATCACACTTTCCCCATTTTCTGGTTTCCACATGATGGCCCCCATCCCTAAAAAAAAAAAAAATTTAAATTAAAACAAACTCCCTACAAATAAAATTTCTTAACAGCAAGAAAATAAAAGAAGAACATGCTTTTCAAGTAAGGACTTATTCCACAAATGCAATATCTTTCCATGGATTTTATTTGAAGCTGTGTGGGACACTGTCATCTCAGCAATTCCCTGTCCCTTACTTCCCTCCCCCTCCCACAACCCTTCCAAGTAAAAAACAAAAAACAAAAACAAAACAAAACATGAAAATCAAAGGACTCACACACACGCACATGAGCACACACGCATCCAAGCACACACACACACACACACACACACACACAGAAACTTCTATAACCTAAGCTTCAAGGAAAGTTCTTTTCTACTTTTTGGAATGAAACCCTTTGTTCACAATCAGAACATATTATAAATGTAGACTTAGATTTAGTCTAAGCTGCTCCCTCCTGAAAAAGCTAATATGGGGAAACAGAGCAGCTGGCAGCTAGATTAAGGAAAAAAAAAAAAAAAAAGTAGTTCTCCAGGCTCCTTGTAGGATATAAGTATTTCTTGTCCACTCTCACCAAAGGGATGGGATTCTAACACATCCCCTTGTCCTGCAAAATAAGTGAAAAACCCTCCCCCAAACACAATGCAAACAAAAACAGAACACAGATTTTAAAATCACACACAGAAGCCAGCCCATCCGAACAGAAATTATTTGTGTGAGACGGATAATGTGTTAATTTGACGAGCAACAAAAGGGTGAAGAGGACTTCCTCGTCTGGCCCACAAGCTGCATAGCTGTGCCGAAAAGTTTGGTTCTTTAGTTAAATTAAGAAAAAAAAAGTTAACTTCTTTGTTATTTCCATGTTTAAAATAAAAACATTCCTATTCACAAAAAAACCCCTAAATCTCCCTTGCCCCCAAATTAAAACAAGAACAACACGCACACAAAAAACAATTTATGTGAAAACTGAATTGTGCTGTGTTTGTAACACTCAAATTGATAGAAAATAAACATATGGCAAACAAAACTCCACAGTCACCATAAAATTAGCTCACATGAATCTACCAAATTCTAAATTATAGTTGAACACTAATAAACAGCTTACCTGGAATAAAGGATGACAATTCACAAACAGTTATCTAATAATTAAAGTCTGTTTCTTTTTTTTGTTTTGTTTTTTACTAAAATAATTAAAAAAATCACAGTATTTTAAGAAATAAAACCCACGTGGGGATTTTAAGCACAATTTGTGTTCCTTTCTTTAAAACTCTCTCTTTTTTTTTTTCTCCATTCACCGTCTTGCCCAGCAGTTCTCTCTACATTTAACCACGACGACGACAGGTAGTACTGACAAATGCAGAGAATTCCCTTGGTTAAGTTTGAGGTACTAGGAAACAGGTGACTGTTTTATGCAAAGCAGTTTTTTTGTTTTCTGTGTTTTTTTTTTTTTTGTGGTTTTTTTTTTTTGTTTGTTTGTTTGTTTGTTTTTTTCCCAAAGCGGCTGCAGTTAGGTCTTGAAAAAGCTTAAGGTATTAAAACTAGAAAAACGCACCAAAAGATGTGCGTCAGAAAGTTGTTCCCCTAAGAGAAGTCTTCTACTGTCATGGAGCTTGTTTCCACATCCTGTCCAAGACCGCCACAGAGCACACCGTGCGCACGGGAGGTGCTTCCGTATTCCACAACAAATGACACTTCCAGGATGAAGATCCAGAAGAAAAGGTGTAGTGATGGAAAAGGAGCCACATATTCCAACCATTTAAATAACTTTAATTTACATACTCACTCACACAGGTACCAGTGCTTTGAAAATAGATTGTTCAGTCCTAAAAAGCAGCTTTGTTCTGTCTTCTTTTCTGTCCCCCCCTTCTCAGCCCAAGCTGGCCCTCCCACTTTCTCATCACGGTTCAAGTACGGTTTGATTAAGAATTTCACCAAACGCTTATTCATTTTTGGCCTCTGCATTCTCCAGGAGAGATTTGTCAGCAGCTACTACACAGATGGCTACTGTTTCATTCTTTAGGGAAAAGTCTATCCCGATTGCCTCGTCATCTTCCTTTTCCTCTATAGAGGGCATCTTAATACTGTCCTCCACACTCTCTTTCAGGTGGATTTCTTCTCTGCTCACCGGCTTGGTGTCATTCAACGCCCTGGAAAAACATTGATGGTAGAGATGGATGGGTATGCATTTTGTTTTTTCTTTTTCAAATTAAACAAAAAAGTGTACTTATTTCCCTGATCCTAAAAAGACCCTGGGGTTTCCTTTGCATAAATGCCACGAATGTAGGACTAAATTGCCAGTGATTTATCCTTGCTACAAGTTAGGCCTAGGTCATGTTTTTCTGGCATCTTATTAAAGATGTGAATCTACAAAAGTATCCATTATTATACTATGTTTTAATTACACCATGTATAACGTGGACACATTAACATAATTATTTTATGTTCCCTCATCTCCTGCATTGGTCACAGGTCATAAGTGATAGGAGCAAGAACTGTCTTTCGCTCAGGCTCATCTGTGGAGCCCACAACTTGGAGATTGGCCATCTTTATTAAGACTAAAAGAGGAACTCGGGTAAAGATTTATGGATGGGTCCAGAAACAAAGCATACAAAGAGCAAAAACCTAAAGAAGGGACCCATGTCTTGGGAAGCTTAGTTATATTCTCTGAAGTATCGATGGCTTGGGGCTTCTGGGGCATTTTCTACTCAAGGACCAACTCCTAGGTTCTCTCTGTGTCTCATGGCTAAGACTGCCTCATCTAGGGGACAGTTTTATGTTCAAGTGTTTTACGGGTATGCTCCCACCTACCTGGGAGGCAGGCAGAAGCTGGCTCTGTCCCCGAGGCAGAGCATTGAAGGCACCAAGAGGTGCGAGGGCATGTTCAAGGCCACTCAGGGAATGAGTCATCACAGAGGCAGGAACAGAAGCCAGATCTTTTGACCCCGGTCCACGCTCTATCAGAGAATGTCATGCTAATGAAAGCTGAAGGGACACTGGCTGGAGAAGAGCACTAAACTTCCACGCGAGGGCTTGGGTGGGATTTGTCATTCGTAAAGATGATTTTTCCACATTTGACTGGTGTCTGGGTGACCATTTAAAAAACCAACAGAAAAGAACAAAACCTAGTTCCTGACAACTGCCTCTCCTCCCATGCCCAGAAGTGTGACACTGAGGGAGCGGTCTATGGATTGTCAGGGGAACCAAAAAAAAAAAAAAAAAAAAAAAAAAAGAAGAAAAAGAAAAAAAGGAAAAAAAAGAAAAAAGAAAAAGAATAAAAGAAAAAGAACCTGCTCTCCCTGCCACTTCTCACTCTGGGCAAAGGCGTTCCTGGGATGGCTCAACTTACATGCCGTGTCTCAGCACGTGCCTTTCCCACTCAGAGCCCTGTGAAAACGCCCGTCCACAAAATTCACACGGAAAACGCTTCTCGGTGTTAATAGCAGCCCCATGGTCGGAAAATCTCATCAGATCTGTGAGGAGAAAACAGAAGTGTTACCTGTGCGCTGTGGGAGGCGGAAGACGTGAGTCCACATTCGTTAGGAAACCTCCTCTCCTTCCTTCACTCCTGAAACCATCCGTGAAGGCACTTCCACATTCCTTACTCTTTCTCCTACCGGCTTTTCACCTAAGGGTGCTCTCGGCTAGTTCTCAAGAACCGTTCCTGGCTCCCTGGCCCCCGAGTGTCCCCCAGGCCTCCTCACTGCCCCAGCTGCTTCCATAACAAGTAATCTGGGTCTTTCTGGCCTGAGGAACCCCTTCTGTCCATTCCAACCATTTTTTCCTACCAAATCTCTTCCTTCTGAGATGCTTTGTCAGTGCCTCATGGGTTAGCACCTACCCGACGTGGGGGTTCCCTTTGCTCGCTAAAAGGAATACAGCAGCACTGGACCAGGTTACACGTAGCAGACCTCAGGGCTCTGACTCATTCCAAGTAAGGCTGAGGGCTCACCTGTCATGGATGTCATAGTCACCTCGCACGGAGGCTACGGGCCCTGAACGAGATCTGCAAGCGAAGAGCCTAGTGTGAACGAGAATCCTGGACAACAGGGCGGCCAGGATGTGAAAGCATGTCCTCAGCTGGTGAGGGACCCTGGCCGGCTGCCTGGCATCTACTCGTCAATCGGTGGTATTCCTGAATGTGGGGATACAGACATTTCTGGCCAGGTCTGTTGTAAACATCAGATATTGACTGTCGTGTTGTTTCCTCCACGGCGCTGGGCACATGTTAGGGGTCTGATAAATGTGGATTGGTTGGCTAATTGTTTACAGACCACCCCTCCTGGCAGACTCAAAGAGGAGAGCTCACATGGCCTTTGTGCTCTCCTGAGTCCTGGGCCCATATGTCTTGCATTATACCACAGAGGGCCCGTCTTCGTGTGAGTGAAAAACAGCAGGACCGAGATAGTCCTGCAGCCACGCTGCGACGTGAGGGCAGCGTGCAGGCAAGTGCCCACCGTCTCTACGAATCTGATCGCTCTGCGCCTGTACACGCATGATGTTACAGGAGGAGGTCTCCTGGTTGAAACACTCCATCCCATAAAACCCTCAGGATGACGTTAACGGGATAGGTGTCTCTGTGCTGCCTTAATCTTTAGCACAAAAAGCTATGTGAATGGGGCCAGTTTTAACAAAAGATGAAACATTTTCTCACAAATTAAGAAGATCACCACACAAGCCATTAAAAATAATTGCACAGACTATCTTCCTTGATTCTTTTCATTGGAAATGAGACAGCACCATCTGCTCTGCGCATTAATTCCTTAGCAGGGATTATCTTGGGCAAGAAATCAACAGAATGCCTTCCTGACTCCTCCCAACTGCATAATGAGAGGGGGCGGGGAGGATTCTGCTTGGGTTAATTTTGATTTCTTCATGCCTGGCTTCTTCTCTTTCAAATTCTCTCTGAGCTTCCTAGGCAGGACCCGCAGTGTGGCCACGGGCAGTCTTCCCTCCAGTTCCCGGGTTGGAAAGGGCACTGGCAGTGGGGTAGCTGCAAGGGCCTGAGCCCCCTGAACGGAGTGCGCCTGATGAAAGGCTACGTTGCCAACGAGGGGTATGCTCCTGGCACATTTGCTCCTTTACCCTTAGGAAACATGAAACCAGTCATCTATTCTTTCCAATGGCTCATGCTGTTTCATCCTCAAAGGAGGAGACCAGTCATTACCTGTCACACATCAAATAGCTCTCCATCAGCCCTGAGAGCTGCACTAAAGCCACCTCCCGCTCTACTCCTAGAAGACAGACTGTCTGGCAAAAACACCCCGAGGCTATTGTGTGCCATTTCTTCTTGTTGGCAAGAATATACCTAGATGGTGGAAAATTGATTCAAAGGAGATGAGACAAAGGAGGCTGTTCTTTCAAGAATTGCGAGGAGGGTGGGGGGTGGGCTACGCTTGTACTGCCCATTAACAACACTAGGAGTTACTCATGTAAATCCCCTATGCTCAGAGAAGGGAAGCATGCTCCTCCACCCCAAGACTCTTCTTTCCCCCATGTGGTTAAGGCTCATGAATGTGGGTACTACACTTTCCAGTGCAAAGCTAGCAGCCACCAGGAAACCAAACTGTCTGATGCCACAGTGCCCCTGAGAAGGGGGCAGCCACACCGGACAAGCAACAGTTATTTGTCTGGTGCTCCCCCCCAACCCTAACTGTTACCTGTTTTTCTAATTTGCTATGCTTTCATTTTGGAGGAATCACAGAGGAGGGGAGGACCAAAGGGGTTCTTGCCTTTGCAATGTGTATAACCTCTAAAATCGTATGTGCTCAGCTTTAGAGATTAAAAAAAGTCACAGCATCCAACAAGGAATAATTTATTTCCTGGAGAGGAACAGCAGGGCACAGAGCATCATGAAGCAAAAGGAGCCTCTGTACCCTCTGTCAAAAGCATCCTCTTCCAGAGAACTTTGGTAACAGTGCACAGACGTTAAAGAATTCATCACTAAGAACATATTTGTGAAATGTTAAAAAAAAAAAAAAAAGGGAAAGGAAATTAGGAAACATGCTTCCTCAGATCATAGCCATTTTCTTTGCAAGCAATGGATCACTGTGGCCTCTGCTAATAAAAGCTGTCACTTCACAAGGGCAGTCAACCCGGATGGTAGGATGTTTTCTTTGTCCATTTATTTTTTTAGGTTGACCACGGGCAAGGTGGCTCTGGAGGGCCGGCGGTCCCTGCTGTGGTTTTCACTGGGGGGTTTAGGGGCCCAATGGCTCCTCGTGTTGCAAACCTGTGGTCTCCTGCTATGGTGTCATGGTGGGAATGGAGTGGAAGTGGGCCCGGTCAGGAAAAAGAACAGGGGGGAGCCTTCAAGGGAAATGGCCCCCAAATAGGCTTCCGTAGGCCCACAGACAGACAGGAGCAAGGAGGAAAAACAAAGATGTTCTGCAGGGGTGCACCTCAGAGTGAGGACCGGAGGGGATTCAGGGCTAAGGCTCCCTTCACCTTAGAACATTCCACTGCCCAAAGGGTTAGGGAGATGGGATGTAGTGTAAAGAGATCGTGTCTTTGGAGCCCAGAAGACCTAAATTCGGCCTCCAACATATGATGGTTTTGTTTTGTTTTGTTTTTCCCCCTTAAAATGAGCTCTTAAATTTTCTGGGCCTTTATTTCTCCATTTGTAAAATGGTAATACTACCACATACACTGCAGGGTTACCATCACTTATGAGGTGATTACTACGTTCTAGGAACTGGGCTGGTGTCTTGTATGTGATCTCATTTAAGCTTTCCGCAACTCTAGGAGGTAGGTGATATTATTCTTGTGATAGATCATGAGTGCATACAGGATAAAATACTTGACCCAAAGTCACAGAGCTAGTTTAGCAGGATAACTGGGAGCCAAATCCAGGACCCTTGACATTATATAAGATTAAGGATAAAGGATTATATAAAACCCACCAACACTGGATCTGGCACATAAGGAAGCCTGATGCTGGTAACTAACACCATTCTTCTGGTATCTATGATGTTTGTTATCCACGTGCTTTTGATGAATCTGCAATCACTAACCTAACAGAACCCAAACCCATATTCTTCTATGTGCCGTCTGGGGATTTCCACAGTGTTCTATGTCGAACAATATAGAACATCAACCCTAGGCCATACAAATGTATGCCTACCGCTAAATATACTTTTGAGAAACTTTATTTGCAAAGTAACAGTAGGCTCAGAGGAAACTGAAAATAGTACAAAAATCCCACGAAACCTTTCCCCCTAAACACCTGGCTGAATGAAAACTGTTGGCCTCTTCCTCCCTCTTTACAAAGCAAAAAGAGCATCAGAAGAGGGTTAAGGAAAGGGCCAGGCAGAGGGACTTCTGGGAAAGCTCAGGGCTCAAGTCCTTTGCAGTCTGCCCCCTACCCCCCACCCACGCAGCCTCAATACCTAAGCACCCGATGGGAAGTTCATTTATGTTCCCCCACAGCTTTACGGTGTCCTCTGCCTCACTGCCTGCCTGTCCTTACTGTGAAGATCCCCTAGACACCAGCTTTCCTTATTAAAAACAAATCACCACCATAGGTTTTTAAACAAACATATAGCTCTAGTTAGAGAGAAAATGTCTGCCTTCCTTAGAGTTCCCAGAGCTGGTAATAGTTTACGAAGACATGGCCCTTGACACGTTTCTGAACTCAGTCTGTTCTGCTACTTAACTAAGAAGGATCATTCCTTCTGTTCCTCCTCCAACAACCTTCTGCCTCCCTTCTGTCTCACCATGGACGTGCTAGATGCCAGCTGGGCCTCCGAGGGCAGGGCTGAGACTAACCTCTGTCAGCAGCCTTGCTGCTCATTTCCTCTTCCTTGTCCTCGTCCTCACTGCTGGAGCTCTCCATCTTTTCCTTCATCTGTTCCAGCTGATCCAAGTTAACCCGTCCAACCAGCTCAAAATTACGGCTCACCTGAAAGAGGTCCAAACAAAGAGAATAATGAACCACACACGGGATGGGGGCTCTCCCCAGGGGGGACAGATCTTTCCATCATCATTTTCCCTGGACCGTGTGTTTTTGGAACCAGGACCAAACAACACCAGCGCCGCAGAAGCCCTTTACGCTTGGACTGTGCCAGAGATGGATCTGAACCTCACCCCCGCGTTCCAACATTTTTAGAGGAACATTGGACAACCTTCCTCACCAAATGCAGTAAAAGAATACGAGCTCCGGTCAGCAGGAAAGCGAGGTATCACAAAGCCTGGGGGATAGGCTAGATGTCCAATAACACTTTTTGAGCTGAATTCAAAGGTGTAATTTTTGTAAACTATCCAAGGTTCAAATACCTCTGGAGGTGAAGAGGCTCCCTAAGTACCCTGAAAAGCAGCATGAGAGTCACAACCTTCCTCTCCACGGTCTCGTTAACTGGGAGGGCCATGGGCGGCCCCGGCTTAGGCCAGATGACGACTAACTGACTCCCGACTCCATAAATGGAAGACAACACTGTTACTGTTAGTCTATTTTTGAAGCTATTGATTAAGGCTGGGATTACCTGAGAAAAAAATCTAGATGAGTAACCCCTAAAAAGCCCTCCCAGTGTTAACTAGGGCTGTAAAAGGTGGTTAGAATAATGTGGGAATCCAAACTTTCTTCCAAATAATGTCCAAGGGTTAGATAAAAATCCACACTAGGAAAATTTTATAATGATGCTATGTTTAGGAGTCTCACATCAACAGTAGCACAAAATTCACCTTCTTGACTAATCTATTTTCGGAACCTCTCCAGTTGTATGCATAGAATTATTAGGAATGACAGGTGAGCACGGACTCAAGCCAACAACATGTCTCAAGCCAATCAACAGCGATGGGCTTATTCCTCTGTAGAAGGCGCTGTGCTCTTTCTACCCCCTGTTGGGGGTCAGGAATGGGACCCACAAAGATGAATGAGATGCAGTCCTGGCCTCCAGAGGCTCACAGTTTAGTTGAAGAGGGAAGGCAGACATCATTAATGAGATTCCAAGGTAGATTTACATAGCTGCTACAGTAGAGATAGAGCATATTGAGGGCACAGGAGAGGGAAAGGGAGAATTTACAAGATAATCCCAAAATACTCTCTGGGACCAGACTGGAACAAAGATTTGCTGAGCACCACCAATTCCATATGCCTGGCAGATGGGAACATCCTCATCAACTGTGACAAATGGGAGAGAAAGAGACTCAGAGTACCAGGGCCAATAGACAGTCCTATGAAAAGACTTAATATTGCCCCAACAACACCCTGCAGAAGGTAGGGAGCATTTAAAAGGAGGAAGAAAACTCAGGATAAAAGCTCTTTTAAAATGAGAGAAACAGGGATCCCTGGGTGGCTCAGTGGTTTAGTGCCTGCCTTCGGCCCAGGGCGTGATCTTGGGGTCCTGGGATCCAGTCCCACATCGGGCTCCCTGCATGGAGCCTGCTTATCTCTTTGCCTGTGTCTCTGCCTCTCTCTCTCTCTATGTCTCTCATGAATAAATAAATAAAATCTTTAAAAAAATAAAATAAAATAAAATGAGAGAAACAGGGGCGCCTGGGTGGCTCAGTAGGTTAAGCATCTGCCTTCAGCTCAGGTCACGATCTTGGGGTCCTGGGATGGAGCCTTGCATTGGCCGGGGGGAGGGGTGTCCCCTGCTTAGTGGGGGGCCTGCTTCTCCCTCCCCTGCACCCCCTCCACTGATGCTCTTTCTCCTTTCAAATAAATAAAATATTTTTAAAAAATTAAAAAATAAAATGAGAGAAACAATGGATTGACCTAACTGTAATAATGCCATCCATGAAATCGGTTAACACTCGACTCTGAAAACAAGTCAACACGAGGGACGAAAGATGTCTTTACATCTCAACGCTAAAATGCTCAGGGAAGACAAGATCTTATTTTGGTCATTTGCAAAATTAATTAAAATTAACAATAAATAGACTCAGTTGAGAAGGAGGAAGAGTCGAGTTCAGAACCTTCATATTTCTCTTTCCTCCCTTGTAAGAGTTCACGGTAAGTCTTCAAAGGGCTGTGGCTTGCAGCACCTTCCTACCTGGATTTATTACTATGCCTCACTCTTACAGACCCGAATCTTTCCTTGTTTGTTTTTATGACATAAAAGCAAAAAGAGAGCACAAGGAGCATGGGCTTTGAAGTCTGATCCCGGTTCAAGTTCAGAGTCTGCCATTAACCACGAGACTGTGGGCAAGTTACTCAGCATCCACCCTCAGTGTCCTCGTTTGTAAAACGGGGTCAGCATACTACCTGGAACACAATCATTCCCCAAAATGTAGTTTCCTCCTTCTTTCTGGGAATGTGGCCTTTTCCAATTTTGGCTTTTGGAAACACTTATAACAAGCATCGTAAATGCATATTTATGAAGTTATGTTTAGCCACAAAGTCTACATTTTAACCAAATAGCATTTATGACAAATATTTGAATAAAAGTTTTCTGGGTTGCCAGGTTTTCAGGAAAATGAGATAAGGTTCCAGTTTACCTAGCTTTGAAATCTGTGTGAAGTCACATATCCTTAAGTGACCAATCCGCAGAAGGCAGCCTTTTCTGACCACATCCCTCCACTTCCCATCTCTAGCCAGGGCAACGGCAGGTGTGTGTTAAGAGGCATGAGGGGTGGCCCTTGCCAGGAAATGAAAAGAGCAAAGCCAAGAAAGGTCAAAAAGAATCCTCAAATGCCTTCTTTAATCAGTATACATTCACTCATTTCTTCCTTCCTTCCTTCCTTCCTTCCTTCCTTCCTTCCTTGGGCCATTTCCCCTGCCCCAGGGCCCCATGCTAGATGTAGGAGCCCCTGTTTCTCAAGGAACTCATGGTGACATAAGGAGCTCCGTCACAAAACCAAATGTTATCTTTTTTCCCTCCTTCTGGGTTTCTTTGAGGCCTGTATTTGCCCATTTCCCCATCACCATCATCCCTTCTCCGGAAAACTGTTAACATTTTGGATTCTGCACGATTTTAAAAGAGCACGTGACATTTCTATGGCATGATGCTCATCTGGGGCTAGCCTACGATGTATTTGTCCTTAAGATTCATAAAATATTTGTTAGGTATTAAAAGATAAAAAGCAAAAACTAAATATCTTGCTATTTAACTAGAAGGTTTTAAAATAAAAACTCTAAGAATTGGATTCTTTTTTTGTGTGTGTTGGATTCTTACTAATAAACTTTAAACCCCCAGTCAGCCATCCAATATTAATCTTCATACAAAAAAGACTCTCTTGCTGCATTAATTTATTTATTAAAAATATTTATTTATTTATCTTAGAGAGAGAGAGAGACCGAGAACACGAGTGTAGGGAGGAGCAAAGGGAGATGGAGAGAGAACCTTTAGCAGACTCCTTGCTGAGCCTGGAGCCCGATGTGGGGCTTGATCTCACGACCCTGAGATCATGACCTGAGCTCAAATCAAGAGTCAGACGCTTAACCGACTGCCATCCATCCAGGGGCCCCTCCTTGCTGCATTTAAAAAAAGTTTTTTTTGAGCTATTATTTGGACTTTTAACTATATCTCAAAGATATTAGGACTTTATCACATTCACTTTTAATTAATTATTTATTTAGTCATGAGAGACACGCAGAGACATAGGCAGAGGGAGAAGCAGGCTCCCTGCAGGGAGCCCAATGCAGGACTTGATCCCAGGACCCTGGGACCATGACCGGAGCCAAAGGCAGGCGCTCAACCACTGAGCCACCCAGGTGCCCCATCATATTCATTTAAAAAAAAAAATCATACATGATTTTAAAAATGGAGGTAGGGATCCCTGGGTGGCGCAGCGGTTTGGCGCCTGCCTTTGGCCCAGGGCGCGATCCTGGAGACCCCGGATCGAATCCCACATCAGGCTCCCGGTGCATGGAGTCTGCTTCTTCCTCCGCCTGTGTCTCTGCCTCTCTCTCTCTCTCTCTCTCTGTGACTATCATAAATAATAAAAAAAAAAAAAAAATGGAGGTATAGTTAACACACCCTGTGACATGAGTTTTGAGTGTACGATAAAGTGACTGGTTTCTATGTTATGCTCTGCGCACCACCAGTGTGGCTACTACCAATCACTGTACATCACTGTTACAGTCCCATCCACTGTATTCCCCATGCGGTTCCTCTCATCCCCGTGACTGACGCAGTCTAGGGCCGAGAGCCTGTATCTCCCACTCCCCTTACCCACTCTGCCCATCCCCCACCACCCTCCTCTCTGGCAACCATTGGTTTGTTTTCTGTATTTATGGGTCTGTTTCTGCTTTTTGTTTGTTCATTTGTTTTTTCGATTCCACACTTGGTTCTTGTCTTTCTCTGTCTGACTTATATCACCTAGTATCATACCCTCCGGGTCCCTCCTTGCTGCATTGTGGAGCCACCATCTCTTACCTGGAATATTGCAAGCTGCACCCCCACCTCCTGCCCCGCACCCCCGCTGCTTTCCTGGCATCCATTCTTGCCCCTTCTTGCATCTATTCTCCAGTGTGGTCTGAGAGAGTAAAACTATGTAAATCTACTCATGGCAATTTCTGCTTGCCCTGAGGATAAAACCTGATTTTCACCATAGTTAGGAATGGCCAGCTATCTTCTCACACTGGCCCACCTTCTCCAGCCCACCGGTACCGACGTTCCCGGAATACGCCATACTTTGTGCCTTTTACTGCACATGCTGCTTTCTCTGTTGGGAATTCTTTCCACTGCCTCCTTCACATGGTAACTCGTCTTCCAGCCCTGCTTCCGTGTCACTACACCCGAGGGACCTTCCCTAAACTCCTTCTTGGTTAAATATCCTTACTTTCTGCTTCCACAGTGCTTTTCCCCTCCCCTTTTGATAACTCATTCCACTCAGTGGTTGTCTGGGGCCTGTCACCCCCACTGACCCGCATGCTTCATGAGGATGGACAGACATCCTGTGCATCCCGTTCACAGCTGGATCCAGGGTCAGCGAGAGTGGGTGCTGCTTTCACCTGCTGCCTACTGCACATCTTCCTTTTAACTTATCTCTTTCCTATTCATGGTCACAAAGAATCATTCGAAAATAGAAAAACTTCAAGTCTAGCTACCTATGTGTATATACAACTGTCAACAATGTATTGTATTTCTGTAATCCTGTTCTCTATACATAGATTATTTAATGCTGTAACCATATTAAAACGTGTGTGTATCCTGACTTTTTATGCCCGACATGGTATAAATATCATTTTTATTTTTTATTTTTTTAAATATCATTTTTAATCACTATCTTATCCAGTGCATAATATTGTGGTTTACTTGACTTCTTCCATAGGATTTTTACCTTTGGCTCCTCACTATTAAAAATGCAGCAATAAATCTTACTGTATATAAATTATACAGTTTTCATTCTTTCACATTTAGCTTTAATTTTATAGGTTAAATTTCCAGACAGGAAATTACAGGATCAAAGTCAAAGGCCATGGACTTTATTCAAGTTCCAACTGATTTCCAAGTTGGCTTCTGAACTGATCATACCAGTAAGTTACTTTCTGGACCTAGAGACTGGTGGGTATCTGGTGCAGAGGACATATTGAGGGAAATTCACTTCTTTCTCTGGAGGTGCACAGAAATGTATTACTCTGTTTCCCAAAAGGCCCACAAAAGAGGGAGAAAGAGCAAAGCTAAAGAGTTTGAGATTTAGAACCTGGCTCCTTGCAGCCTTTGGAAGGCAAAACTAACCATACATGTGTTTGAAGGTTTGGACTGTTCAGATACATAATCCCTCAGACTATAAAACTATATATAGACCCTTATATCTTGTGAGAGTTAGTTGTGATTGCCTACAAATCCAAAGTCCTCTGTGAAGGCCACTCGCCTCTAAGAACGTGAGATGAAGTGCCAAGAACCAGCAAAAAGCTCTACCTGTTAACACTGGAGAGTTGATGCCGTCAACCCTTCCACGCTCACGCTAGATATGCAAGCTCCACAACTGTGTTCGTCTTTTTGTTTGTTGGTTTTTAACCATGCAGCAAAATGAATGAATTTTCCTAGCGTATGAACGAATTTCCATACTTGAGGCTTATTCTACAGGGAGAAGCATTACACGATTTACAAATACTATCAAGTTGAACATACATCTTCATGCTCTCCTATGGTGTGGTAAACCCAGTCTCACAGGCAAGCCAGCTGTAACCTTGCCGGTTAACGAAAGAATGAAATCAGACACCCTTGTCCTCAGATTACTTAGCAGACATTAAACTGGGGAGACTGTGATGAGAAGAATGCTGTAATGTTTCCAGAGCTCCCCCTCCTTCTTACTTAACATCTGTACCTTCGAAAGGGACATCCTGTCAGGATGTGCACATCACCTAATATTGCATGTTCCTGTTAAAAAGAAAGGCCAAAGTGAACATTTTTATTTCCAGAAAAAGTGACACGAGAGAACATGGAAAAACTGCCTCTTACATCAGAAATGCCCATCTCAGCTAAGGATGTGTAGCACTGACAA
Organism: Vulpes lagopus; assembly: GCF_018345385.1. NCBI lineage: Eukaryota > Metazoa > Chordata > Mammalia > Carnivora > Canidae > Vulpes > Vulpes lagopus. The sequence goes on from NC_054830.1 coordinate 70,291,638, forward strand.
AGACTTTAAAGGCCTTACAGCACAGGCTGGCCAACTTTCTGCAAAGGGCCAGATAAGTAAGTATTCCAGGCTTTCTGCACCACCTAGTTTCTGTCACAGATACTCAACTGCTGCTGTAGCTTGGAAGTGGCCACAGACACTACGGAAATGGGTGAGCATGGCTGTGTTCCAATACAACTGTGTTTATGGACACTGGAGTTTGAAATTCATATAATTTCACGTGTCATGAAATAGTACTCTTTGGATTTTTTTTCAACCATTTAAAAATGTCAAAACCATTCTTAGCTGGTGGGCCATATAAACACAAGCAGTGGGCTGGATTTGGTCCATGGACCAGGGTAAGCCAACCTCTCTGATTTACAGTATCAGGTGGTCTACCCAACGATCTTTGCCCATCTTTGAAAGTCAGAATGGGAATGAAATCAGTAGGACAAAGTTCAGCAAAGCACTGTCTCCACAATTTCTTATAGGAAGGCAGTCAAAGGTGTAAGTAAAAATCTTGAATTCTCGGATCAGAGCATTTTGATCAGAGCTCCCATAAAAGCTTCTAGAAGGGATATTCAGCTAAGTATATTAAAGTTCTATGGGAGATAAGCCGTGACACCATATTTGCTTTGTACCGTACTGCCCTATTTCATAGATACCTTTATCAAGAACTTAACGTGCTGGGTTATGGTTCTTTATTTAAGTTGTGTCACCTCCTTGCTTCTAAACTCTTCCAGGGTAGCAACTGTTTCTTATTAACTTTATATGCTCAGTGTAGGGTATAAGATTGGTCACCTCGTTGACACACACACAATAAGTGTTGTTTGAATTTACTGGTGACACAAAAACCGTAGGAGATCATCAAGTATAAAGAACTTCATAATATCATACCCAATGATAAAAATTTGCCTGCTACTAAGAATAAGATCAGACATTTTCTAGAAGATTTTGTTTCAGTTCTTACCAAATATCTATTATGGGCTAAAAATTAACCCACTCGTTTTCACATGTATCACTTAACCTTTATGATCATTTGGAGAGGTAGGAGTTACCTTCCATATTTGTGGGTGAGGAAAGCAACACAAAAGAAGCTAAGAGATAAAGTCAGGATTAGAACTCACATCTTCAGATGACAAGGCTCCATCTTTCCCCATAATAATGCAAATCATCTGTAGAAATGCAAACTTACAAAACATGTAAAAATTATCCATGGGATGCCAACTGAACACTAGAAGGAGACAGAAAAAAAGCACTGCGACTGTAACATTGCAAATTCGATTGAATAGAGGAGTAGCATCTTTTGAGAATTTTTGTTCGAAATAAAAACCTTTCTAAGCACAGTAAGAATAAAGGCTGGCAAAGTACCCCGGAGGCTATAGAGCACAGAGGTCAAGTAGAATATCTAGTTTCTTTTGTAATCACTGAGTCAGAAGCAGAAAACATGCGTCGGCCCATCCTAACTTGGCAAAAGCCCAGACAAAACTAAATCATTTTGAGACTCTCGGGATAACTGCAGTCGCAAGTACTCAAGAAAGCCAAGTGAAAGGTATCGTCAAGAAAGTCAAAGAACTTCAGTGCTGGCGAACTGAGCTGTTGCTAATCCCCTGAACTTGAAATCCAGAGGGCAAAGATGTGGATGGTGCTGCCACATTTTGCTTATGTGAACAAACAGGATACTTGAAATTTCCGATTGGAAAAGCGATTTCATAATATTAATTTATTTAGCAAACAGCAACCAGACACTTTACTGTATGCAGGGTGCTAGGACCAGGTGTTGGAAGAAAAGACAGATAAATAACATGGTTTCCATTTTAAGAACGTTGCATCCGATGGCAAGATAGAGACTTGTTAAAATGAGTTACGGGGTGTAAGTTGAGGCAGGACGAGATATGTGCCTTTACAGAGAAAAGAACAGGCCTGTGGAAGCTTGGAAGCAGGAGCAATTCACTTTGGAGAGTTTAGTGGACAGTTCAAAAGATATAGGCGAAGAACACTTGCAAATGTCTGCTGGAAAAACACCATGTGAGGTTCTGCTAGGCACGTCCCTCTGACAAATGGTCCAACCTCTCTTGATCATCTACTTCTGATTTCTCGGTCTTCCAAAATTCATGAAAGAAACCGGGTCTGTGGCTGACAGATCAAGAAGCAAGCCCAATATAAGGGAAAGCAGAGTTGAAGTGACGTAATCTTCAGGAGAAACCTCCAGCTCACACAAATCCTCGCAGTCGATCACGATACAGCTGCTGGCACTCAGTTCCAAAATTAAATACAATCCCCAAAACTGTGGCCAAAGGTGTGTTTTATGATCTGGAGTCAGGGGAAGGTTCTTCTTTTGTTTTATTTCTTCTCCTTTCCTTTGCTGGACACAAATGTCCTATGGGATTCTTCTGCTGCTGTGGATTTCACTAGTCCAGAAAGCTAAACAATTTTATTGGCATAACTGAAATGTTGGTGATTCCTCCTGAGCTTAATGTTCGGCTGCTTCTCCCAAACTGGCAAAAAGTAAGAGTAAAAGATACGAGTTCCTTAGAGTTCGGCCGCCTGAGGCTCCATTTGTATAAAAAATTAAAAACATTTCAAAGTAAATTCAATTAGTGAATGTGTATTGCCTGAATAGACTATCCTTCTAAATTTAATATAGCGAACATGACAATTTTATGAGCAAACCAAGTTAGAGATAATATATTTTTATGTTCCTTAAACTAGCAAAGAGACTTCAGAACCATAAAGAACACTAACAAGGTACTGCATATACTTAAACTTTCTTTAAAAAAAAAGTGTTTCTTAAATGTGAGAAGTACAAGATCTTTTTTTTTTTCATTCTTCATGACTTTGAGGTTCTTGAATATGTGTTCTTCATCTTTCACTAGCATTACTAATAAATGGTGCCACTGATGTATGACTTCACTGTGTGCGTTGGGGGAGAGAGAGGGAGAGAGAGAGAGAGAAAGAGACGGGGAGGGAGGCAAGGAACGAAGGAGGGAGGGATTGAAGGCATGGAGCAGTTGGCCTCTACAAGACCCAGTGAGACTGGAGAAAACAGAACTGAAGGACGAAAAAATAAAATTTCAAATAGCCTGTACTGTTTACTTTAGATTCCAAGAGATTGCAAGTGAGTCTTTGGTCATTGGTGCAAAGATAAAGGTCTAGGAAGACAAGATGCTGTGTGTCATGTAAAAAATGAGGGTTACTGTCATCCCTCTTCTACTTCGCTCGGCTTCCGAGGATAAACATGGCAGCGTGCATCCAGGGCTCCTGGGAATCCGATTCTTAAATAGAAAGGTGCATTTGACTTCAAGGATCCTTCCTGCTGTACCAGGATTCCGACTGGTCCATGAATGACAGGTCTATGGGCTTTGCAGGCGAATTCTAAAGGTTGGGGTGTCCAGGTCTGTCTAATAAAATCCTTGGACTGAAAACATCCTACAGTATCTCTTAGTTTTTTCTATAGATTCTCTCCACTACACAAAATCACCTAAAGCCATTTGTGGAAGAATATAATGAGCAATGCACTCAGCATATAGTCCAACTTGGGGGCAGGGGTGGGGGGAAGCAGTAAACCTTACTTTAGAACCAATTGCTAAGTCTCCTGCACACGTTATTTGTGGCAGGTTACACAATAATCTGGATCTCCAGCATCTTGTAGATTTGTTCCCAGGATCAACTTTATAAAAGAAAGTCTGTAGGAAATTAACATGACTGAGGCTGTCCTGTAGGTGTCAGGTCCTGGGAAACTCGGATCTTTTAGGTATGAGGTATAATTTACTCACCATACAAGTCATCTGTTTTAAATAGTTCAGGGAGTTTCATTAAATTGATGCATCTGTGCAATCCTCACCACAATCTGGTTCTTCTATTACTTTGGGGAGTTCCCTCATAACCTCTGCAATCCATCTCCCAACCTCAAGCCCCAAGCAACCTCCCATCGGCTTTGTCTCCACAGTGTTGCCTTTTCTAGAAACTTTGTATAAATGGAACCATGCAACATGTGATCTTTCATGTCTGGCTCTTGTCCCCTTGACATGATGCTCTTGAGATTTATCCATGATGTTACATGTATCAGTAGGCTCATTTCTTTTTAACTGGTAAGTAGCACCTTTCATTTATCCATCCACTTTACAGGGCAGTAGACTTGCTAGATCAGATGGTAAGTGTACATTTCACTTTTAAACAAATTGCCAAAATGTTCCAAAGTGAACATGCCATTTTACATTCCAACCAGCGCCACATGAGAGTTCCAGTTTCTCCACATCCTTACCAACACTTTGGCACTATCAGTCTTCTTACTTTCAGCCATTTGCACGGGCGGGTAGTGATATCTTTCTGCTGTTTTATTTTGCATTTCCCTAATGATGACTCTTATTGGACCTCTTTTCATATGATCACCTGCCATTGGTGTATCCTCACAGGTAAAAGTGTCTATTCAGGTATTTTTCTCATTCTTAATTGGATTTTTATTTTCTTACTATTACGTTGTAAAGTTTGTATATTTTGGTTAAAAACCTTTGCTAGATAATTACTTTGCAGATATTTGCTTCCAATCCATTGCTTGACTTTTTTTTTCTTAATAGTGTCTCTGAGGGGCAGAAATTTATGTTTGATGGCATCTAATTTACTGATTTTTCTTCTTTTAATGTCTGTAGCTTTTGTATCATATCTAGGAAAATTTCCACTAACCCAAGCGAGATTTTCTATTATTTTTGCAGAAGTTTTCTGGTTTCAGTTCAGACACTGAGGTTTACGATCTATTTCGATTTAAATTTTGTGTTGGGAGTGAATTAAGGGTCAGCGATCATTATTTTGTATGTGGATATCCAATTGTTCAAGCACTATTTGTTGAAAAACTATCCTTTCCTATTACCTTGCTACTTTTGGTAAAAAAATAAAAATAAAAATAAAAAATAAACAAATGAACTGACCACATAGCTGAGGGTTGATTTCTGGACTTTTCCTTCTGCATCACTGATCCAGGCATCTATCCTTATGCCAATACCACATGCTCTGGAGTACTGCAGCTTTACGGAAGAATTTGAAATCAGGAAGGGTGAATTCCTCCAATTTTGTTTTTTTCCCATGCTAGTTAGGCTATTCTAGGTCCTCTGCATTTACATCTTAGTATCAGCTTGTCAACTTGCATCAAAGAAAAGAGATTTTGATAGAGATTCCGTTGGATCTGTAGGTTGATTTGGGGGAGAATTGCCAATACTGAGTCCTCTCATCCAGTCAATACAGTATATGTTGCATTAACTTTGTTCTGTTATTTCTCTCAATAACATTTTCTAATTTTCAGCACACGGCTTTCATAGTTCCTATGACAAATTTACTTTGAATGTTTTATTCTTTTTCATGTTACTGTAATGAAATTAATCAAATTTCATTCTCAGATTTCCGTTTCTGGTATGCAGACATAGACTTGATTTTTGCATACTGACCTTGTATCCTGCAACCAACTCTGCTATACTCACTAGTATTCCAGCAGGTTTTCTTTTATAGATTACTTCTAGGATTTTTCTCTGTACAAAGATCACCTTGTCTGTGAACACAAGTGATCTCATTTCTTCCTTCCAATTCTTAGGGCTTTCATTTCTTGTTCTTGCCTTATGGCCCTTGACCTTTATATATATGTGTATAAAAAGTTTTGATTGCATACATATATATAAATTTTTTAAAAAAGATTTTATTTATTTATTCAGGAGAGACACAGAGGGAGAGGCAGAGACATAGGCAGAAGGAGAAGCAGGCTCCCTGCGGGGAGCCCAATGCAGGACTCAATTCCAGGATCCCAGGATAACAACCTGAGCCAAAGGCAGACAGTCAACCACTGAGCCACCCAGGTGTCCCCCTTGATTTTTATATTTGAATTATTAGCAAACTTCACTTTAGTACACCGTACAGTGACACTCTTCATACCCCTTTCATAAATGCTCAAATCACCACAGTGAGTGGACTGTGTTTAACCAGCTTATGTCGTCGCCTACCAGTCATAACCTCTCTTTCAGCAGCACTGCTCTCCTTGTTTGTCAAATACTGTTTGGATAATTATTTAGAAATTCCAACTGCATTTTGTACTCATCATTTAGAAATGAAGGAACAGAAAATGGGAAAAAGAAAGTGCTGCCATCAGTAATAAGCACACATCTCATACACTTAACAACATTTGAGACCAAGATGAAAATTATTACGCATGCTGGAAGTGGCAATTCTTTAGCCTCAATTAGGTGCTCATTGGACTTAATAGGCTGGTCAACCATGAGAGAGAGTAAAATTAAAGAACATAACATGGCCTAGTGAAAATATAACATCAAAGACCATATCTAAGATGTAAGGTATAATTAGTGATTTTAAAATATATTTCAGTTCTAGGGGAACCTGACTGCCTTTCTGAGAGATACCATAGCTCTGTTTTTTATTCTTTTATTTTTTTAAAATTTTATTTATTTATTCATGAGAAACACAGAGAGAGTCAGACACAGGCAGAGGGAGAAGCAGGTTCCCTGCAGGGAGCCTGATGCAGGACTCGATCCCAGGACCCCAAGATCATGACCCGAGCCAAAGGCAGATGCTCAACCACTGAGCCACCCAGGCGTCCCTACAGCTCAATTCTTTTTTTTTTTTTTTTTTACAGCTCAATTCTTTAGTAGACTGAGGAACACATTAAGTCTCAAAGTGTGGGATATACCAGGACTTCATTTACTCTTACAAAACTTCCGGGAAAGATAAAACAACTCTCATAGAAATCAGAGAATGGGGGCACCTGAGTGGCTTAGTTGGTTAAGCACCTGTCTTGGGCTCAGGTCATGATCCAAGAGTCCTGGGATGGATCCCTGCTTGGCGGAGACTCTTGTTTCTTCCTCTCCCTCTGCCCCTCCCCCTGCTCATGCTCTGTTTTTCTCTTTCAAACTAAGTAAATAAAATCTTAAAAAGAAAAAAATCAGAGAACAGATAAATTAGAGAACACATACAGAAACTTAAGTAACTTGCTGAAGTCGTATGGTTAAGTCGTGGAGACAAGACTCAAACCTAGGTCTGTTTGCTTCCAAAAGCTCTGAATTGAGGCCCTCTTTTCTGGAGCAGCCCATTTCCCTGTTGGGTATCCTGAAGCCCCAGCCTTCCATGCCTCCTCAGGAAAACCCCCGAGTCCACATGTGTCTGGTTCTAACCTTCTCAGCAGTGACTCAGAGCAACTGGGTAACGGGAGGATTTATCTTCCTGGTTTGCTCTCTCCCAAAATACCAGCCCAAAGGCTGAACACTATAATAAAGAGATCTGAGGTGGTTACATAAATAAGGTCCATGTGCATAAATGTGGAAAGCTCGGTTTGAAATGGATGAGCGATTTTCCTTTGAGTTTGGAGGCAGAGATGCCCAGGAAGTTTGACTAAGAAAGGACGCGAGAAAGTTTTTCAGTGAGGTAAAGTCAGGCTTTTCTCCTCTGCTTTCATTTTTGGGCAAACACATTAGAAAATGAATGCATTCCCAAGCAGAAAAGTGACCACGAAACCACTTCGTGGTGGATGGGTGATAGAGCTCAGCCTTCTCTCTCAACACCCCACAGAAAAATTCTACCCCTTGGGCGCAGATGATTCGGACTAAAATCTTGATCACTTGGGTTTGCAAGGCCGGGGAAAGAGGAGGAGGACACAGAGCAAAGAAAAAGGAAATTATCGAAAGCCCTTCTTCTCATTGTGCCTTAAGTAAACACTCCCTGGAGATTTGGATTTTTGGGTTAATCAGAAAACATTTCAATAGGCTTTTTTTTTTTTTTTCATGAAACAAATGCAAATTGTAGTTCCAGTGCCCTCTGGGCTATCCACAAGACCAGAAGCAAGCATCTCAATTCCCCCCTGTGTGCCAGATAAGCCCTGGGACGCTGTCCTGTAGGATTTTGCTTCTCGATCGGCAAACCTTCCTAATCATCAGAAGTTTTTTCACAAACCCCGTATTTTAGGTCTTGTACTGACGTGTTCTCGTCCTCCTCAAATAAAACATGTATTTTACAGCCCTCACACCGTTTAGACACAAATAGCAACACTTTGGAACATCTCAGTAGTTAGCAAAGTACTGGGAAATGACCTACGTGATTGAGGGACAAGGTCGCATGGCCATCAGATCAGGGCCCAGCAGCGACAGGACCACAGCCTGCCACCCACTCCCATAAATAAAGTCTCACTGGAACCCAGCCAGGCCCGTTCATTTATGTCTTGTCTGTTGCTGCTTTCTCGCTACAAAGGGCAGAGTTGAGGAGTTGCCACTGAGACCATCTGGCCCGCAAAGCCTAAAATATTTACTATCTGGTTCTTTACATAAAAAGTTCACCAATTACGGTGATGCTACGTTTATAAAATGATACGGAAAAATATTCCTGTTAAGTAAAAAAAAAAAAAAAAAATTGTAGGGATGACACACTATTACATGTGTGGTCTAGTCTGAATTATGTAAAACAAGGGAAAGCGGGCAGAGAAGAGGTAAAAAAATAAAGGTTAAGCAGGTAGATTTGGGTGGCAGCATTAGGGGCGATGTTCCTTATCCCCATCTATAGGTTCCCGTTTTCTAAAATGACCTTTTCTTTCTTTCATCACAGAAAGAATACGGAACCTCACGCTGAACATTCTTTTAGTTCATCTCTGACTTGCACACGGTGGGGGTGACTGCATTCGGCTCTGTCCTCTCGCCAGGCCCGACCCCACAGGTGTGCTGAGGGCGGCGGGGACGGGGGGGAGGGGAGGGGGGCTGCAGGAAGCCCCTGGCAGGTACCTTATGCTCGTCCCGAAGGTGGCTGTCCAGTTCTTCCGTGTGCTTGGTCTCGTAGTAGCAGAGCTGGCATTTGTAAGGTTTCAGTTCATTGTGCTTTTCTATGTGTTGCTGGAGGCTCTCGTCGCTGGAGCAGGTGAAGGTACATTTATCACAGCGGAAAACCACTCCCTGCAAGTATTTCGACAGCTTGGAACGGCACACCTCGATGGGGACGACTCGCTCTTCTGTGGAGACAAAACGGACGGAAAGATGGGAAGTTTCGCTGATGGTCAAGCCCACGCTCCTTCCCTGGCAGGTGGGAGGAAACCCAGCCAGCCCGGCTGCCTCCCAGGGGTCTGTCGGGAGCGGCCTGCAAGGTGCTCAGTAACCGCTGAGTGCAGGAGGCTCTAAGACGGGACAGGGGTGGCTACTGCGTCCTAGAGCCCCGAAGACCGTGGCCGGCAACTGTCCGCACTCCCCGCTTCCTCGCTAAGTGCCAGCCGGGCGGGACCCCGCGTCTCTAAGTAGAAGGGACAGTGCCAGCGGCCAACCACCCGTGTGCCACTACCGTGCACCTTCCTGGCAACTCTAAGAGCGCCGGCGTTATTCCTGTTTTTACAGATTAGTAAAGGCAGGAACGAGGCTCTTAGTAACTTCCTAACGGTCACACAGACGTGGTCACGGGCCCGGCTGAGTGCTGACCCCCGCCTGCAGAACTGCAAGTCCTTTATGTCGCACGGTTTCCACTTCCACTCCTGCTTCCCCTTCCGAGCTGTTCTCAAGGAGACGGTCTTCCTTATCCTGAAACCAAGGGACTCTAATCTAACAACAGATCTAAAAACAAAGGACCTGTACATTTTCATTCACTAAAACTCCAGCTCTCTAACTAGGGGAAGCTCACAAATGAAATGGCTGCGGGCAGCATTTGGGGGTGTGTGTGTGGGGGAGGCAGGGGGTAGCGTGGGAGATAGGGAGGATTTGTGCCTTTTCAGACAATCTGTAATCTGATTGTCACAAGGGAAAAAATAAAAGAGGGAGAGGATTTGGGTGCTTTTCCCATTAACATACCAAATGCTGTAGGGCTGGAAATGCGTGTGCTTGTTTATTTTGCACTCTCTTACCCTTGTGTTTAACTGCTCAAATTAAATTTCACACCAGTCTGCCCAGAGTATCGGCGCACGCGCCAGATATCCATAACTGGGATAAAATTAAAATCTGTGCTATTTATGCAAGGATCAAATATAGCGTGTGTTTTCATGCTGTGTCTGGATTTCAGAAGACTCTGGAAGTTTACAAATGGACGCACACAACATATACTTATATTATTTAGAAACAGCAATGTATTATTAAGTCAAGAACGCGTGATTTATTCTCAGAGTCACTGAGTAGCAACGTTTCCAGGCGTCCGTGTTTTGTGCACTGATGCAGCTCACCCTTTGTCGTCGGCCGGCCCGGCCCCCGGGGAACCCTCGCCACCCAAAGCCAGGCCCGAGTGTCAACCACCACGTTCTCCCTGCAGGGCAGGCGGTCCCCGCCTCGCGAGTCCTCGAATACAGCGATTAATTGGCCAGCAAAAAGCCGGCCAGAGGAAGCGTGGAAGGTGGTGTCTGCTACATACTCCCCGGAGCTCTAATGCATATGTTATTTTCCCTATACAAAGAGTCAGTCGCTTATTTAGAAATATAAATATTTTTAAACCAAAGTAGAGCAGACAGCTAAGAAACACATGATTATAATGTAATCCACACATTTTCTTAGAATAGCAAATGTTTAACAGTCTTCTAACCATTCAGTTCCATGGTTTGGTGTAATCCGAGGAAAAAAAATGCTTTGGCATCAGCCAGCCAGAGCCTTAGGAGGGCCCGAGCTACTGTGTTCCAGCCCCATACCAGAGTTTGTCCACAGCAGCACTACTGACATTTTGAGGCCAAACAGGTCTTTAGGCGGGGGGCTGTCCCATGCACCCGAGGATGTTCATCAGGTTCCCTGGCCTCTATCTCAACATTTGCCAGGAGACCCCTCTTGCCTCCCCGTTGTGATGACCAAAAATGCCTCCAAGCAGGTGCCCCCCGAGGAGGCAATGCTTGACACCAAGTGTCGGGCATTGCCTCCCACCACTCTGGGGGAGACACGCATGGACACGAGCCGTGAGCAACCGGGGCCCACCCTGAAGCCCTGAGATCGGCCCCATGGGCAGTGTGGACATGAACTTTCCCGGCTCCTTCCTAGACACCACAGCCCCTTCTGCTCTCCCCCTGCGTTTGGGCCCCGACGTGTACTTCGTCATTTCTATTGCTTCCACGCTCCGGCTCAGGCGACCCCAGTGGAGACGGACAACAGCTGCTATGACAGTCCCTGTGACGGTGCCTCGAGCGCCTGGGACACAGGCACGCAGTCGGCCTCTGCTCTTCACTTCTCCCCGTAAAGAATCGTGTCTTTCAGACTTGGTTTTTATGGGTCTCCCTCTCAATTCCTCTGCCACCCTGGTTAATTTTCTTTGCAGTTTCCGATTTCACTACATGCACCTAAGTGCATTTTACACAAAAAGGCACGAGCGCTCAAGATACTCCGGAGCCTAAAAAATAATCATTCATGCAAATGATCACAGCAATTTACCAAGAGCACGCTACGTCTCAAGCAATGTTAGGTATTCTCCTCTCACTGTCACTTTTTTATTCTCCAAACACTCTGCGAAGCCAGTTTTATTACCTTTCGTTTCCTGATGTGGAAGCTGAGAACAGGTCTGTGGAACTACTTTCTCAAAGTCACGCCTCTGGTTCAGAACAAAGTTGTGACCTGGGAGCACAGGTCTCCTGCTGACCCTGAGCCGGGGCCCTCTTCCTTCACCCCTGAAAAGAGCTCTCCTGGGGCATCCACTCTGCATGCCATTTATTTATAAGCCTTTTATTCCTAATCGTTGAAGAGTACAAAAGCAAGGCAACCATTTCTATCTGAATTTTCTTTCTATCTATCTGAACCATTTCTATCTGAATTAGATAAATGGTAAATTCCCACATACCTACAAACCCAGAACCTAAGACTTCCCATTTCCAAACTAAGACATCACCAACGTTCCGAGTCTCCTGGTTACGTGGATTTTTACTAAGATATTTATCTTAGAAAAAAAAGTTAATTTTTCTCCTTTCTAAAACCAGGGCTAACACGACGAAGATAAAAAAAAAACAAAAACAAAAAAACAAGACAGACTTGGAAAGGCGGGCAAATCACCGACACTGTTTTCTGAATGAGGTTATTCATTATTGAGGCGAGTCAAGGACATAAAGTTAGAGACTGGAATGTTTCCAGGTATGGACGGAGCCCTGTCTTGGCTACAGAAGCTCAGTGCTCAGGACTTTTTTTTTCTATGGAGGCAGCGACAACTGTGGCTCTTTCTTGACTTCACACCTCTCAAAATTACCTTGGGTAAGAAATCAAGGCTTGAATCACACTCATTGTGACTCAGCTTTCAGAGCTGGCTGCAAAAATATTATGACTTCACCAGTTTGACTACAAGATAGGTTGTGTCTCTCATCTCTTCCTACTCAAAAGCCGCTTGGTGCTACAGCTGGACATAAACCCCAAGAGTAATGCCACATGGAAGCCTGTGGGAACTAAGGCGCAAAGAAGCCTACAAGTGTGTGCCGACAAACTCCTGTGGTGCCCAGTGGAAAGATCTGCGGAGTTGCAACTAGAAGGAGGGCGGAGGGTCACTTTTGCTCCAAACAGAGAAAAACCACATCACTGTGGAATCCAGAATCACCAAGTGAAAATTCTTCCTGAAAAGGCAGACCGCAACACACTTGGGTTTCCTCCCCACAACATGCCAAGTCTGAACGAAGCAGGGAGAGATCTGGAAGTCATTCACGCCAACAAACTCCATATGCAAATGGTCATGCTAACGGGCCAAGACCCTCTTTGGACCAAACCAAAGTCCCACCCATTACTCTCAGCCAAACAAGTGACAAAAGTTGAGTACTAGAAAGCCATTAAGAAAATAATCGTTTCTAAAAAAAAAAAAAAAAAAAATTTTTCCAAAACATAACCATAAACAGACACACATAAACATAAGGACAACAGCTCCTGGTATGAAGTGATTAATTTGATGTTAGCCAGGCTACCGCCGTCAAGCCAGAGAAAGCTGGGAACCACACCTGTAGTTCTAACAGGCGAAGCATTTGGTGGGGATACAGGGGAACCTGTAATTTCACTGAATAAAATGAAAGACTAGTGATTTCACTCTAGATTTTTTTTTCCTTAAGAAAAATGATACTGATAAGGTAAATTTAGGGAGATTAGTTTTGTTCCCCAAAGAGACCCACCTACAGGGTTCAGTTAAAATTCATTGTTTGCCTAGGTATTGGGGTTAAAGGTTGGGAAGCAGAAGCTTTAAGTTACCATGCCAACTGGAGACCAGCATCAATGATTACACAGTTCAGGAATTATAAATAAAAATACCTGGCAAAACTGTTTTATCCCTACAATTCAATCTGTACCCAACTTTCCAGGTGCACTGTAGGTATGCAAGGTACACACAGGCAAAGCTGTGCATGAGGCATCATACTTCGAGTGGTGCTGATAAACTGATAAACTCAGTGGAAATGCACTCATGAAACTATTTATTGCCTGTTCACTGTCTCTTCCCATTAAAGTTCAAGTTCCTTCAGTGCATGGACCTTGCCTGACTTCACGGCTGTATCTCTAGGGCCCAAAACACTGCCAGCACATAGTGAATGTTCCATAATTACGTGTTCCATTAAACGAAAATCCACCAAGAAGTCCTACCTCCAACCTTTTCCTTCAAACAAAAATCTCAGGGCTTAATTTTTCCCTTTCTAAACTGGTCCAATTAGGGCCAATCTCACCAAATGTTGGTCTCACCTAAGTTCCTACACATGATCTTAGCCAAAAGGCTGAGAAGTGATCACCTAAGTTCCTCAAAGAAATGGGTCTACCAATCCTTGGCTTCAACCTTTGCTAAACTGGTATTCATCAGGTACCCTGGTTTCCCATCTGTCTGAGTTCAAACTCATACATTGGTCTCCAAGCCCTACCTAATTTGCCAGAACACACTTTACCTGCCTTGACCCCTATTCCCTTCAGCCCGCCTCAGAACTCTCTAATACAACTCTGTCAACATATCTAGTTCCCACCTACTTCATCGATTTAAACCCCCCTCCACCATGAGGGACACCAATAGTGTCCCTCAGAAATTTATGTGTACCCGGAACCTCAAAATATGATCTTATTGGGACATAAGTTCCTTGCAGATGTAACTAGTCAGGATGAGGTCACAGTGGTTTGCAGTGGGCCCTAAATTCAATGAATAGGTTATTGGGAAAAGGGAGAGGCCACACAGAAGACACACACAGGGAAGATGGCCATGTGAGGACAGGTGCAGAAACCGGAATGACACAGCTGTAAGGCAAGGATGTCAGGAGCCTCCTGAAGCGAGGAAGGGCCAAGGGAGGATTCTTGTCTAGAGTCTTCAGAAGGAGCACGGTCATGCTGTCACCTTGACATCAGACTTCTAGGTCCCAGAGCAGTGACAGTTCATTGTTGTTTCAAGCCACCCAGGAAACTCATATACCCCACCTTCAATCTTCTCTGCCTGCTGAAATGTCATCATGGCTCAGTTTCAAAGTCACACTTCACCAGCTTTCTCTACGCCAAACACAAATACACCTGCCACCATGAATCTCCTAGATACCCGTCACTCACTACCTTCTGCACGCAGACTTACGCACATGCTTCATCTTCTTGAGGAGGGCAGGTACTGGGTCTTACCTCATCTTGCCCAAAAACCCAGCATAGTATGGCATGTAACAAGCAAGTAATGAATGCTTGCTGAATGCATGGGCAAACAGTACGCTCTCTTTAGCTACAGCCAACATAAACCCACGACCATTTCTCATTCAGATTTCCCATGAGTGAAACGGATTCTCATCTCTTTCCTCCCTATTTAAATATACCCTTCTGTCGGGATAAAAAGCTAAGGAAACTATTCTTGCAAGCAATATCTCAAGTTGAGAAGTTGTTTTTCTTCCCTTTCATCCCAAGTATTTTAATTAACCAAGGCCTCGGAAAGCTCTCTCACTGCACGCCCTAGAGACCAAAGATGTTTACTCATCCACAGAGCAAGGAGAGCACAGGTGCAGAAAGAGCTACATCTTGTTACTTTGAGATCAACCCTGACTTGAAATTTCAAGGCAAACACCCAGCCCTGGTCTTGACTTGTCAAGACCGGCTTCCCACCAAGATGCCATTCTGAGTGGAGATGGACACCAAAGCCAAGCCAGGACACAGATGGAAGACATGGCTGTCCTGAGGCACCCTGCCATCTGTGGTGCAGTGGTCCTCATCTCTGACCTCCAACCCCACAGATGATTCCACCCTCAGACCCAGCTGCCACAGCCACTGTGGAACGCTCAACAGGGTGACATAGCCACCATCCCAGGGGAGAGACAGTGATGCCTGGTAGTTATAGGCCTGGGCTGTGGGGCAGGTAAGCCTGGGTTCAGATCCCAGCTGGGTCACTTATTGGTCATTTGGACCTTCGGTCACACTCAATCTCTCTGTACTTTTTATCCTTGTTATTGGGGAAAACAGTAATACCCATGCCATATAGGGTTTTGTGAGAATTCCATAAAATGGCATATTGGACTCACTCAGTACAGCACCTGCTACTAGCAAAACACTCAGTAATAGTAATTTGTTGTTGTGAATGTTGTTATTATTACTGCCAAGCCTCAAATGCCCCTTCATTCCAGACTGTGCACTTTCCAACCCTGATAAAGATATTTATCTATTTAGGTGGCTCTTTTAACATAAGTTACCTCTACAAATAAACAGAAGAGACTGTAAGTAACTAACGACGGGCAGTATGATGCATGGGTCACAGGATCAGAGGCCTGGAGTTGAGTCCTAGCATGGTTAGCACTCAAGTGACTCCGGTTCAACTGGTCAGCTCTCGCTCTCCCCGTGGGACTTACCACTGTATTTGTAGGGGGGAGGGAGAATGCTACACACTGGATCACACATGGCCCCCTTTGGAGACCCCACTGGAGAAATCCTTCTCAGGTTTCCAGTGTCCAGGATCCCTGGAAATCTCCTGAACACAATTTCCAAAGTTTAACAAACATTTGAAATCCAACTGATTTTTTTTTTTTTTCTCTTCCGAGGGAGGCTGGGATCTCAGGGCCAGACCTGCAGCCCACCGCTAACAGGTGCACAGCACCTCACTACATTCACTAGACACCAAACTCCTGGGGAGCTTCTCTGTATGTCTAGGGGGCTTGCAAGTGACCTCTTATTCTGCATGTGCCCCAATTTCCCATTTGTTTTAATCCTGTAGTTTGCACAAATATCTTTAAGATATCTGAAATCCCTTGTGGGATGACCACAAATAATTACACCAAATCAAAGAAAACATAGTTTTTTTCAGTTTCATGCAAGTGAAGTGGGAATACAAGTAATAATACTAGCCCTTACGATGTTGTTGGATATGAATGAGTTGGTGTCAAGTGTAGCACTACAAGGGTATTTCTCAGCTTTAGCATTTACTCTCTCCACGTCCCCCCACCCGCCCCCACTTTCTTGAAGTCTCAGCTCAGCTTGGGAAATCATTGAGCTCATTAGACACTGAAGCTCTGATCCCGCCAGGCAGCAGTATGGGAAGCCGGAGGGAATCAACCCCAGAAGTGAGGTCTCATGGCTTCTGTGTGCTCAGCAGCAACGCTACTCATGGCCTCTCCTCACACGGTGACGGGGACACACAGCCACCACAACACCTGGGCTGGGGGACCAGAAGCCAGGGGACTGATGTGGAACACCAGATGGGACCACCCCGGCCAAGACTTCCTGCCTAAATGTTCCTACGCTGCTTCTCTCAGCTTGTAGGCGGGCGTCCCAGGCAGCAGCGGTGACCTCGTGTCTCATCAGAGTGGCCTAGAGAGGAAGGAAATCCAAGGGTGCTAAATGTGGCCTTCCACGGGGTGTGCAGGCAGAGGTGGGCGAGATGTCACAACACGCAATGGCCCAAGACAGGTGGCGCCTGGTGAATGCTGGAAACTTTTGAAAATGCTCAAAAAATCTCCAGCAATTCAGGGTGAGTGACATCTCAGCAGGACAGCAAGAAGGCACTCATTGTTTTTGAGGCACACGTGGCAAAACCAGAAAAGCCTCCTAAGGTTAGAGGCAAAGGAAGGAAGACTGGAAAGAAGAGGTGGACGAGGAGGGAGGGAGGGTAGGAACAAAGCAAAGATGAAAGATCCGTGGATGGGAACCGCACGAGAGACTGGCAACCAGGATTCTGGTCCTCTTTTTCCATTCACCTCCGGCTCGAATCTTTTTAGGACAGAGTAGTTTTTACATAAACATATTTTTCCTTCTAATGCAGAGGAAGCCTGTTGTTTAACAGTGTTTTAATTGGCCAAGAGTAAACTCCACTGAAAGAAAAACCAAAGAGGACTTGAAAGAAGTATCCCTGTTTATCAACAGGAAGCAACATGTACGGAACACCCAGTATGCATCCACCACGGAACACACTAGACCTTGGCTCATTATTTCATAGGCTTGACTGTCATCTCTTCTTACAGATGGGAGAGCAGGTAAATACAGGAGGCTTTAAAGCCAGGACTGAAATCTGAAGCCTATGGGATTTCTAATAGGTACCCAGGCCACTTTCATTTTAAGAATTTTCTCTCTCCATCCGTTTCAAGGATGATTCCACGTTCTGCTTTGGAAATCACCGAACTGCTTACAACCAGTTTGCTCGTCGCCTTTTATAATGAGTCCCCACCCGTCCATCCTGTTTCTCAGTCACTCCTTCCTTAGCAAGGCTGTGAGCATAGAAGGGTCAGAATGTGAAAACCCCTCAGGCTGGGAAGCCCCCAGAGAAGTGCTCACTGCTGAGCCCACCACCTTTGCCTCCCTGCAAGGGGAGATCCTCGTGGCAGGGGCTTTTACCATTGGCTGTCACTGTGGCCATCACTGTGCTCGCCTGCCTGGAGATAAGGTGAGGAAGGAGGGGACCAGGGCCAAGGTGCCAACTGCCACCCTGACACAGGGTGTCTCTGTTTGCCACCCACCCTCACCCTGGTGCCCCAAGACAAGCACACTTAGGAGGGTTACCTCGGTGCAGCACGATGTGGTCGATCATGTTGCGTTTGTATTTGGTGTGATAGAGGCAGAGAGGACAGCGAAGATCTTTGGGGCCCTCCTCGGGAACCGCCGAATGCCCAGCTTCCACGTGCATAGTAAAAGCAGATCTGAGAAGGAGAGGGGTGAGGGGGGAGAGAGGCAGTGAGTGCGACAAGGGATCGTGTCACTCGCACATCCCCATCCCCCGCTGGCTGACTTACTACGGGTCTTCCAGGTGTGACACCCCGGCTCGACAGGACAGAACCAAGGTCCTTAATTAATCATATTTGCTGACCACAAGCTCCTCAGTCACTCATCCAGTAACTGAGCTTTGTCATGCAGCGGTAACTTCTTTTTTGAAAATGTTTGCTACTTGGCTGGGGTCAGGGCTTAGTTTGAAAAGAAATGGATTTCCCCAAACACTTCTATTCTTGAAGATTTAGAAGTTGCCTATTAAGAACATAAAGCCAGGGACACCTGGGTGGCTCAGCGGTTGAGCTGAACGTCTGCCTTTGGCTCAGGGTGTGGTCCTGGGGTCCCAGGATCAAGTCCCATATCAGGCTCCCTGCATGGAGCCTGCTTCTCCCTTTGCCTGTGTCTCTGGCTGTCTCTCTCTGCGTCTCTCCTGAATAAATAAATAAAATCTTAAAAAAAAAAAAAAAAAAGAACATAAAGCCAAAATCCCTATGAGAACTTATTTCTCATCATGCCTGGAAGGAGGGGGACTAGAGTCCGGTTGATTTACCAGCTGCCTACGTGACTCTTCACACCTAAGGATGGGGAGGGCGAGGTGACTGGGACATCATGGCGGCCGAAGGTGGCAGGGTATTGTTGCCTTTCTCTCCATCCTTTTCAAAACTTCATCATTTACAAAGCCTTCAAAGTCTCATAAAAATGGATGAAACCAAGAGTTTAATGGGCAAGGTCCCCTTCTTATTAACTCCAGTGCTTCTCTCAGGGGAAACATGTGCACCCGTCAGTGGGCCCTCGTTATCTGAGTCTTCAGCCTTTTCTCAGTTCTAAGGTCACATGCATATTTATTCGAAAAACAACTGAACCAAATTACTAGTCAGAGACGTAAAACATTTTCCATCAAATCCCAGCAATCACGGTATTGGTGGAAAAGAAACTTGTTCTTCTTCCAACTGTTTTCTGTTGGCCATGAAGCCTGCTTTTGCCAGCCTCGCTGTGTGGAGTCTGTATGGAAGCACTAGAGTGGCCTAAGGCTCAGGCCCTAATTGCAATAGGAAGAGATAATAATAGCTTTCCATCTGTAATATAGCATCTCCCACCATATTACTCTAATAGCTTTCTAAGATATTATAATACTTATTAGTGTTTCCTTTGCACCAGGCTCTATTCTGAGCACTTCAGATACTGTGGTTCATTTGCTCCTCCTAAGAGTCCTGTGAGTGGCACAGTATTACTATCTTTATTTTGCAGATAAGGAACAGGAGACACAGAGAAGCTTAGGGACTTGTCCAAAGTCACACGGCCAGGCCGTGGCAAAGCTGGGACTCGCACCCAGGTAGTCAGGCCCCACATCCTGAACTCATAACCACTAACCTAAACAACGCTGCACAGGATGAGATTAAACCACAAGAGTCTAGATTACATGATGGGAAGCACTCCACTCTTTGAGTTCACCGATTCTGTTATACACAGGAGCAAAGGTGCTCTGGATTATCTTTCTCTGGATTGGAACAATCTCTCTATAGTTGTTCAGTTCTAGTCTTCACAGTGCTGGAGTTTTGATTCTCTGGGTTGCTTTCAATAATATGATCTTAGGAAATACAGTTTCTAAAGGGTAGCAGGGAAATCACGATGGCTGGATGTTCTCTCTTGACTTTGACTTCACTTTCAAAAACCTGTTTTTTTTTTTTTTTTTTTAACCAAAGACAAATTTTAAAAAGGGAGGATAGTCCTCTGGAGGAAAAACATGGGTTGTTTCATGCACCGGGCCAGAGAAATCCCTTCCCACGATCTCACCCTGCCTGGGTGCCCATTTGTTCTAAGTTTGAAACTGGTTTGTCCTGACATATAGCGCTTCATGCCAAACCCCCTCCACAAACCCCAAAGCTGTCTTCTGGAAACTGGCCTCCTTTTGCGAAAACCAGACCCAATCCCTGTATGAGGCCCCGTGGGCAGGGGGCCTTCCCTGAGCTCCGAGTAGGATGGCGCAGGGAAGAGTGCGGTGAGGGATGGAGCGGGCGCAGCCGCCTCGTTTTTCGAGGCTGAGTTCTTCGCGCCACTTACTTAAAGCCTGTGTAAAAGGAGCAGTCTTTGCACTTGAAGAGCTTCTTCCCACCATGCTTGTCCCTGTAATGGCGCCTGATGCTCTGGATGTAGCCAGAGGAGAATTCACAGAATTCGCAGTGGAGAACAGCCTCGGTTTTCTGCTCGGCACCCCCGGCGGCCCCAGAAAGGGGCACGGGGCTGACGCGGCTGTTGTTCCTCGCCAGGGCAGCCGACTGATAGTGGTTCAACTGCTGCTGCACATCTGGAGGTTCTGAGTAGGAGGAGTCTGTGGACAGACGGGGAAAATGACACCGGACACAGAGAACACCAGGGAGGCCGGACACCTGAAAACCCTTGACATTACTGCCATGTAATTTTTTTTTTTTTTTTTAAAGATGACGACTACGATCCACCTTTCATCTTCATTTACATCCTACAACACAGATCTAGGGAAGGGCAGGTAGGAAGGAAGTGCCACCTCTTTTCATCTGACTTTTGAGGGCTCAGAGCATTTAAAAATAAAACTCTGAGGTTAAAGGTTTCAAAGTGAAGGAAGAAAGTAAACTGTTTTCTAAAGGAAATTGCAGCGCGGCAACGGGCTGCCACAGGATACCCGTCCCCAAAGGTGAGATGAATAAACGCACAGAAGGTACACAGGCATCTCTGGGAGAAAGTCGATGATGTAAATCTCCTCCTCTGCAGCCCAGTACTAGTCCAGCCAACCCCCCACCACCCCCCAAAAAAAGATCTTTAAGAGAAACGTTCGAGCACATGGCACTCACAATATAAAAAATGCTTTATGGCTTCACAGGCAAGTGATTTAAAATTTAAAATATAAAGATCTCATAGTGTTCTCCTGGAATGGATGTTTAAAGCTTAGTCAGCATTAAGATGGAGATTTATTCATAAATCCCATTAAAATGAAGTTCCAAACAAGTTTCCCTAAAAGGTATTTTAAAGTTTTCGATTTGGAGGAAAATGTGGGAAATGACAGGCATAAATCTCCACCCGGAGAAGCTTCCATGGCATGGGATGGAGAAATCTGATCTAGATGGGAGGTGGGGAAAAACATCTTGGGTCTCTTAAAAAAAAAAAATAGGAGAGAGTGGGAGAAAGTAAAAGAAAGGTCTTGAACCTTTTCCCAACACGCGGCTTTGAGCATTGGGGCTACGCATTCTACAACATTGTCCCCCGGAACCTACAGCTGCCTGTGAATGACACAAATGACATCTATGAATACCACGCAGATGAATTTCAGTGTAACTTTCCTTGAAAAGAAAACAAAGGGCTCCTTTTTTTTTTTTTTAAGCCTTTCAAAATGCAGGGGGGAAAGGGGATAGAAACTGTACCAGCCTCCTCCTGATGTGATGGACACTTAATTTTCCAAAGCACGATTCCCCGAGGCAGGACATGGAGGGATTCGGTAAAACCCGTATTTGCTGAAACCAGTCCCATCCATCCCGTTGGCCTCTTCGAGAAGAAAAACAAAAACAGAGCAGCCTCCCTCATCTGTGGGGCCACCTCCTGTCTTCAAAATACTAAAATACCTTCCCTTCTTGTTCTCCCCCGCCCCCTCCTCCATTCGTATTCCTCAAGATTGAGGAAAAACCCCTTTGGAAATTGTAAACAAACCTGCCACACACACAAAAATAAAACAAAAGGAAACTTGAACAATACCTCCGAGCCTCCATGGGTTCATTACCAGGTGTAAACTGAAGACAAAGGAAGAAAGGAATGACACCACCGAATTCATTTTGCTCAAGTCTTTTATCTCTGCCTTCTTTATTCCTCAACCCTAGCTGATGAACCCACTCAGGATCACAATAAAGCAATTGTCAACTTCTCATTCTTCCTTTCAATAGCAGGTTTGTTTACCACCGCACGGATTGTTCAAGATGTTTTCTATTTAAGCTCTCAAGACTACTTTCTGCTTAAAACATGCGCACAATGTAGCACAAAACACACTCCGCCTCTCTTGTTAACACAGGCTGGGGCTGCGGGTCGGGCCTGGCCCCACCAGCGCCCCGCCAAGGCCCCCGCCAGCACCCCGCCTTCTGGTCTGCAATCTGCGCTGCAGGATCGAAATTCCGTGCCCAGCAAGGCCAAAGCCAGGTCCCGCTGCCTGTGGGCAGGCCACCACCCGCAAGGCTACCCAGAGACCACATCGGATGTCCCAAGGAATGGTCCATCTCTCAAAAAGCAGCCAGCAGCTCCCTCCGGGACACAGCACCCAACTCAGGGAGTCCTGCAGGTTAGCACGGAGGCTGGGAGTCGCCTCAGTCACAGACCCCGACTTTCCAGCGGAATGGTCGAGAAATCAGTTGCTCCTACTCAGATCACAAGCCAGGTAAATTCATCTTCCCCTACCTCTCGCCCACCCCAGCTTCACACGTGCACTAATGTCTCCGGGAGCCTGCCTCCCAGGGAAGGGAGTCTCCTTCGATTTCACACATTTTTCTTGTCTCTAGGGTCTACTTGCATTTTATTCCATCCATCCCAAAAATCGAATTCTAAATTTTAACTTCGGTATATATATGTGACATGAAACTTGAAGAAACAGAAATGCAAGAAGTCGTGGGGAAAGCATTCCAAGAAAGGGAGGCTCATCGCCCTTCCTTCTTAAATGGCAGTGCAAGAGGAACAGCCGTCTGGACCGTGTTATGAATTCCTGTTTTCCTGGTTAAAATCGGATGGACAGGGTTTATTTAGCAAAATAGGCAAATCCCACTGCTGAGGGTACCTCGGTAATAACGCCCAGGTTACAACTTTTTGGGTCTTCTTAGAGCTTTACTTTCCTGTCGGGTGCCAAGACACACCATGTCTCTCATTCTCTCTCACTTGGGAGTTTGTGAATAATGTACAATTTTAGCACTTTGGGCACTCAAGTGACAAAGACGTGAGCGTGTATGATTCCACCGATCTTAAAAAAAGCCCACTTGCTAAGCTACATCAAATTCCAGCTTGTTCACGAGGCACAGCCTGAAGACGGTCGTCTTGTGCCCAGGTTAGAATGGCAAACCGATTGTTAGTAGTGAAGGATACGTCATGGAGGTTAAAAATCATCATTACGACTACTCCCTTCATTCCGAGCTCACAGAAAGTAAAAAACTCTGTGCTTCAGACAGCCGGGCTTGCAGTCCCTGAGAAATACAGCAATGGAAGCACAGAAGTGTGAATCCAGTGGGAGACTGAGCCCGAGGTGGTCACTCAGGTTACAGCTTTATCACCTGGATGGCCAGTAATGCTTACACTACAGAACCAACAGCAGAGACCAGGCTGGTCCCTGCATTCCTAACTCAACCCTGAGACACACCTGCTGGCTAGGAGTTTAATTCTCTGACCCGGGACTTTATTTACGTGCAAAGTTTTGGAAATTATGTTATCATGTATAGCTAGAGTAGTAAAATAAATCTAAGTCACATGTAGCTGTCCATTTTGTAACTGTCTTTATAAATAATTTTCTTTTGTAAAATCTGGATCAAACCAGAATTCTAGCACAAACGGTCATGGTGCCTACAGATGTGGGTTTGGAATTTACTGAACAGCCAGCAATTAATTCTCATAGCTACGGTGTGCACTGTAGGTTCTCATCCCAATTTTCCCCATGATGTGGTTGAGGCAGTTGGTTATACGGCGAGTAACAGGCAGGGGTTGGATTTGAACAAAGGCTCATCTGACTCTAAAATTGGAGTCTTGCCCATCAAGTATCTATACCCAATGGTGGTGACCTTGGGTCCCATGATGCAAATCAGACGAAGGAGAAAGAACATTTGAGTGTTCCATGCTCCTGGAGAAATGGAAGATTTCTTCTTGCTATATTCCATCTCCCAGAATGCCAGCCAAATCCAGGGGACCATCAGTGTGAGGGTTTTCGCTTTCTTTTTTCTCTAAAAATCAGCCAGCCCAGAAACAATCACAAGAAATTCGATTCTATAAAGGCGAATGATAAACAAGTAAACTCTGAGAGTAAATAAGCATAACAGGATGAAGTTCTTGAATATTCTTAGGCTACAAACATTGAGGTAATACCCTCTTAGTGCCAGGCTATGTGCTGGCTGTAGGGATTCAAAGTCCAAGAAGACACGAGGGGTCCCTCCTCAGGGCTGGGGCCTGATAGGGGGGCAGGCCGCACTGTTGGGACAACACCAGCCTTCTCCACGTCTAGCAAACTTACTCCATTGATTGAAGAAGGAATAAAAGAGGCAAGGAGAACAAATGGACAGTAACAGGAGAATTTAACTCTTGCAAGATTAAGGAAGACACAAGAAGAGTAGGAATCAATTGGGCAGTAAATTGTGGGCGCTGTGGAGGACAGCCCCCTTATGCACTGAGTGATCCAAAAAGGAAGCTGTACGGGAAGATCAATTCTCAATTTTCTACAGGTCCACAGAGAGGATACGAGTGAAGGTTCAAAAGTGGCAGAAGTATCTTGGTGTCAGCAACCACACTTAATTCTATTTGAACTAGATTTTCATGCAGACTTTGGAAGGCAGCCTCTTTGGTCAGCATGAACCAAGTAAGTACCAGGAGAAAAATAAAAGACAAAGGATCTTAGGCAAGCAAATTTTAGGGGTGTCCAGAGGCAGGGGGCAAACGCTTCCATTATATCCATTTGTTCAGCAAATATATACCAAGCATCTAAGTCAACAGGAGACTCAGTTTTGGGGCATAGGACCGGGTTCCTGCCCTCAAGCAGCTCACCGTCTCAGATGGACATGTAAATAACTGATTGTAATAAATGCAGAAAAATAAACCTCCTCATAGAGGCATCCACCAAGAGCCAGTGGAGAAGAAGCAACATCAAAACTGTCAAGAGAAACTTGAGTGCCCATTAATAATGAGTATTAGTCAGTGCATTCATTAATGAAGTCAACACTTGACATGAAGATGCTGGAATGTTCAATTCACCACACTTCTACCTTAAGTCAGAAATAGAAAATGAAATAACTACATTCTTAACACAATGAGAAAAAGTCACGTAATCCTGACAGGGAAAAGGAGTGAAGATCAGAGGATGAGTCTGAACGGAAAAATATGTACACCCGAGAGTGGGGTAGATTGCATAAGGGAGAATTTTAAATCTCCTAAAATAGCATAGAAAGTTCAAAATAATGCATGGATCGTAATTTTCTTTAGAAAAGCAGGCGACTTAACAACTCAAGTTTGGTAGTGTAAGGAACCAGAAATAGAATATTACCTGTGGATAATTTAACCACAACTATTGTAAATATCCAAAGTATGGGCGGGGGGTGGAGGTGGGACCCACAAAATGCTGGAAACACAGCCCACTATTTCCAGTCAAGAAATCATAGAAAATTGGAGAAGGGCACGTTAACAATATCAAGGGAGCTGTTAAAGATGTACTTTAGTTAATAGCTGGGAAACCCTGGGAATGCCATACAACTCCTATCACACAGCTCCTAATAAACTTGGGGAAAAGACAAAAATAGTCTAGGTGTTTGCACACATGTGCTAGTGACCCAGGTATCTGTGGGGACGAGAGAACCCTGCTGCCATGAGAAGCCCAGTGAGTTCTGAGATGCTTGAGTTTTCATGTAACGCTGAAAAAAATGTCAGACTCCTTAAACCCAATGCTGTGAAGACGGACCTCCTCTTTGCCCAAACTTCTCCTTGTGCCCTTTTTGTTCCTTTGCCCATGTGTCTGAACGTTAGTTAATGGCTCACCATTTCGTTCCAGTTTCAGCTGTGAGATTCTTCCTCCAAACGGTCCTTGGCAGCAGCTCTTCAGCCAAGTACCCCGCCCTAGAGACATAGGTCACACTCAGCTCCAATTGTTCCCCTCTCTAGGCCTTCCTTCCCATTGTTCATTCAGGCCCTCATATCCTGCATGGGCAGCTCGAACAGCCTCCTATCTGGTCTTCCTTCCTCAGATATCTGCTCTAGTCTAACCGACATGCCCATCAAAGACCTACAGGCAACATGTATCACTTACGTGGTTATGGTAGATTAGCCCCAACCCCTCCCCCACCCTGCCCCCCTGTGCCCAAAGGTGAAGTCCTGATTCCTTAGTGCAGTATGCAGAGCTCTTTAGTCTGGCCCCAGAGCACGTGTTCAGCCTCATTTCTAGCTAGTTCCCCATTCCTTGTACATTCTACTTATTTAATTCATCACTGGGAGTTCTTGACTGGGGCTACCAGTGCCCTTCCTCCTCTTCTTGTCCAGCAAATACCTACCCGTCCTTCAAAGCTCAGCTGAAATGCCATCTACATGGTGATGATTTTTCCCAACAATCCAGATAGGACTCTGCTCTCCTCTGTGCTTCGTCAGCACAGACACATCAGGATTCTCGCCCTGATCTCATTACACCTCACATTACACTTCTATGTTCCCCTAAGCAACCTCCACCATCACATTTGGCCAGATCAATGCCGCTGACCTGAAAACATCCTGACCAAAGAAGACCGATGGCAACAGTGTCTGGACTGGTGCTGTGGGTCACCCTCCAGCGGGCCCATCCATTTCTGCTTCCAACAGTTGAGTTAATGCTAACAAGAATCCATTTTATTTGCTCCTAGACTTCTTTGGCCTGTGGTACTTGTTACTGAGCTTGTTCAATGTAATTAATATTACCTCAAAGGATGAAATGTGGGCATAAAGTGTCATTTCTATGAAAGCTACATTGACTGCTTTGGAAAGACTTGATAAAGTCAAGTTGCTAAAAAAAATTTTCTGTCAAATTATGTTTTGGCAAGACCAACTATAAAAGATTGAGAACATAAAAATCTAGAAGGACTCTCCTCTAAGACTGTTCCACAAATGTCTAAATTACCACTCCACTTAAAAAGAAACCAAATCTGAAAGGAGCACGTGATTCAATGGAGGTGCCTGTGGTTTATGCAAGAGACGAAATGCGGAACTTCAATCGAAGGACTTCCAATACACACGCTTGACCCTACATCATGATGCTGGAGAGTGAATCTATTTTGTAGGTGAAAATAAAATGCTTAAGGAATTTGAAAAAGGATTCCCTGCATTTAGAGACTTTCAAATATAACTGAGAATGTGGGTATTGATTACACCAAATGGAGTTTCTACTGCATCGGTCTACAGATTTGTTCCCAATTTTCTGTTAATTCAGAAAATATTTATTGAGAGGCTTCTGTGTGCCAGGCACCTCTAAGAACTTGGGATACATCAGTGAAAACAACAACAACAACAAGGATCCTTGTGGAGCTTACATTTTAGACTGGCAGAAGTAGTAGCTTGCAAGCTTTTACAGCCACAGAGACTCACGGTCCTTTCATCAAGTAAAGTACTTATGAAAATGTTGCTGGATTGAGTTTGTGGACTACTTTCTTAAATCTAGGCCAGCCTGCCTGTCCATCCATCCATCCATCCATCCATCCATCCATCCATCATTTATCATTTTAAGTTAAGTAAACAATATGCTGTCAAGATGATTCACAGACTCAAAAGCTTTAAGAATTTTTCTTAGGTTCTACCTGAATCCCTTTGAAACTCAATATAACTCCCTTTGTTTATCAAGATACCTGTTTACTTCATGCTATTAACACAGAGCAGAACTTGGCATTCAGAAGAATACCACCAACTACAAATCATCAATGCAACTTTCCAAGCATTTCCTTTGAAGAGTCTTGAAAATGTTCTCTATCTATGGGCCATTCCAAAAGAAAATCATATTAGAAACTAAGCTATGGAACATGAGCCATTTCAACTCCTTCTGGATAGTGTCTAAAGGGGAACATAAATCTCTAGAGGCAGCCACACTCTTTTATTTCCTTCTTTTGATTATGCCTTGAAAATCTCCAGGCCAAGGACTCCGGCACCTCCTCGTCTTCCATCATCAGTGGAGCTCTCTGGCCTGGATGCACAAGATTATGCTACAATGGCCAGGGGGACAATGGGCGCTGGATGACTATATATAGGAATTCTGGGCTTGGTTGTCATGGAGGCAAATGGAAAAACAAACGCCTAATCCTGAAAATAAGGTTGAGGCCAAACTTGAAGGAAACACACTTTGAAAACTTCCTGTCATTCTGATGAGTAAAAACAAAACCTTGAAATATGATCAGGGAATAGATGAGAAAAAAACAAAACAAAAAATTAGTCTTCAAAATGACAAAAACACAGAAAAAAAAAGGGCCATCTTCTCTTTTTGAGATTTAGTGTCCCATCATACTTAAGTTCATTGAAAGCAAGGCCTTATTTTACACGAAGCTTCATGTTCTTGCTCTATTGGGGGATCTAGGCAAGTCTGACCTAAGCCTGCTAAGACTTGCAGTTTGCCAGGCCCTATATTTGGGCCACAAAACCATTTGTCTCTTTGTGGTTTATTTTGCAAATGGCATCACCATCCACCCAGTCAACAAAATTAGAACAAATCTTTGATTCATCTCTCTCTTTCATTCAATGTGTTCAATGAGTGGAAAGCCCCGTTGGTTCATCCCCCCTGAACAGCACTTACTCTGTGATCCACTTGCTACTCCATGGCCATGGCTTTTATTCAGGCCCTGTGGTTGCGCGCATTAACTCCCACTGCAAGATGTTCCTGACGAGCGTTCTATTTTCAAGTTTCTTCTCCTCCTAAAATTCCTTTCTTTTCTAAAAGCAAACATGACCATCACCACATCTTACAGGAAAAAGTCCAAACTCTGCATGTGGTGCTCCCACCCTCCTGCACCTGTCCAGACCTACCGCACCCCACATCCACATTGCTCACTGCCGGCCACACGGAAGGCTCCTAACGCTCACTGTGTGCTTTTCTTTCACCGCGTCATGCAGTCTTGCAATGCCTTTCATCTTAGGTTTCAGCGTTCTCCAACTTCTACCATCTTTCAAAACTCAACTCAGTTTAAATCTGCCATTACTGTAAAGATCTTCCTTGATCTTTCTAGATATAATTATTAAAATTCCTACTAGTGTTCAAGATGGGGCACTGCAGTCATTTTACCTCTGCCAAACTAGGATCTCCCTGAAACAGGCTATCCAAGCATGCGTGGATATAACTTTTTAAAAGTTCGTATCCCCCAGAACTTAGGTCATGGTCTGGCCCAAAGCAGGTGCTCAATAAACATGTTACTAAGATCCAAAAAGAGTTCAAACTGAAAAGAGTGCCCTGGAAAACTGGATTCAAAAGGAAAATCCAATTAACCAAATGGCACTCTCGCACTGGACACCAAGATTGATAGAAGCTTCCCGTTTGAAACAAGCTACTTTTACTGAGACAAGCCGAGGCCTTTTTTAATTACCTGGAGAATGGCTTCTGGAACACTTGAGAGTTTGGATGGCATGAACTTCATAACCCATGGCCACCCCAAGAAGCCAAAGGCATAATTTCTGCTTTTGACCCTACATCAGCTCTTAAGTCTAAACTTTGAAACAGATGATTATCAGGCTACCTGGCAGCCACTTTAGTTGATTCCATATGCAACTCTCTCCTCCTTTTTTAAAGCACCCAGCGACAGGCACAGACCTTTGTAAAATGTGCAGGTGTAAATGGCACCACATATATAAATGCACCGTAACTTTTCTACAGTCAACTTCTACGGCCATGAAAATGGAGCCCTCTGCAATGCATGAGAAGGGATTCATGGATTATTTGCACACATTTATTACTATATTTTCACTGTATAAACTGTTTTACCAATTTTTCTCCATCAGGAACGCACTCTCATCTGAGGTATGTAGCATTCAGACAAGGCATTTTGTATGGAGACTTGTGGTGGTTTGGCAAAGCAGAGAGGACTTCCTGCTCCCCAGCCAGTCAATGGAGAACAGGAACATAACCCCGGGCCCCCGCGTCCCCTCGTTTCAAAAACACGTTCCTTTTCTGCCATAGTCATTAGCAAACACTGTGGGCATTCCTTCTGCACTAAACGTTGTTACTCAAAGTATGTGTTCTTAAAAACCCTCCTCGGGGGGGTCCCTGGGTGGCTCAGCGGTTTAGAGCCTGCCTGTGGCCCAGGGCATGATCCTGGAATCCCTGGATTGAATCCCATGCCGGGCTCCCTGCATGGAGCCTGCTTCTCCCTATGCCTGTGGTCTCTGCCTCTCTCTCTCTAGCTGCGTGTCTCTCATGAATAAATAAATAAAATCTAAAAAAAAAAAAACCAAAAAAACAACACAACCCTCCTTGAAGCAGGCTAGAAATTTGTAGGGCAACAAACGAATGTATAGTAAAGGAGCCTTTTTCTAATGTTTTTTCGAAGGAAGCTCTAGGTGGCATCTGCCATTGTTAATTGAGAAGCTCTTACAATACCAAATGCAAAATTCACCTGTGACTCTTTTGAATTGTGTGATGAGGAAGTAACGTTTCCTGCTGTTCGTTTAGATCATATAGATGTCTTTACCACCACACTGAAAATCCAATGCAAAACTTTTGAGTACAAAAGCCTCTTTATATCAGTGACTTGGCCTCAACCATAGAGTGCTTGCTAGCAACTTCAGATGGCATTGAGAGCTCACGGGCTGTGGGCAAGGCCACAGAGCCTCCTCCTCAAGACCAGACTGGAGAGAAGATGCCTACGGACTTCAAGGACTCGGGTCACAATGGATGGCTTGCTATGAACAGTGCAGTAGGCCTGGGCAGGGAACAATTGTCGCGATTTCTTCAAAGATTAGATAATCAGGAGAAAAGAACACATCTGAGTTTAAGCATATATATTTAGATACGTGTAGAGCTCTAAGTGATGATATGGAAATCAGGTGAGAAAGGCAATGGTTTATCAAGAATAGAACAAGCAGCCACACTTCAAAGCACAGAGTTTTGCTAAAACTGTTACAGGCGGCAGGAGTCTCCTAACCAACAAACCTAGTGGGTTTCTTACCGTTTTTCCTTTTCTTTCCCATGCCGTGGAAGGAAGAAAAACCTGGCTCTGAGTTAAGCTACATTTTTAACCATCATTAAAACAGTAGGTTCCTCCTTTGGGCTAGCAGCGTTTCTGCTCACACTAAACTCGCCTGCTCATGGGGCTTGGCTCAGGTGCAGGGCGAAAGCCTCCAAGGATGAGGGACAGGTGGTGAGATCCAGGTTCACCATCTCCCGTCTCCACCAGCTCTAGGTCTAGCACCTATATCAAGGGCTTCTTAGGAGGTCTCACCGAGACCTTATGAAATGGAAAAACCAAGGGAGCAAGTGTGAAAAAAGGCAACCTCTCATTTACCTAGAGGGGCACCTAGGCCCCGTGGAGAGGCTTAGTTAAGCAGACCTCTGCTTCCTCACTTATAAAATGGAGACTGGCAAACATCATGGCGTGGGGCAACGTAGAGGAAGCCTGAGTGGGAGGTACCCAAAGGAGTGCTTTAAGGGTCTCCGTTCCACAGCAGTTAAAGTCTACATCAGGGAATTTTGCACTAAATTATCAACTGCCTTTTAGGATGTCTGGAGTGTTTTCTATCCATGGGAAAATTCAGTCTCCTTAACTGGACCGCGGGATGGAGTGGCACGGGCATCTCTACCACTGCTCTGAACAGATGTAACTAACGTTCATCCCAGCTCCAGGTACGTGGTAGGAGCTCGGCAGCTAGTTTTTGACTGACTGATTCTGGGCAAAGCCAACCGCACTGCTACTTCTGGCAACAGCCCACCAGCTTATTTGGAAGGTGGAGAGGGCTGCAGTGGGGAGGGATTGTGATCGTGGAGCTTGGATTCAGCTCAAAGGCAGGGCTTGACCTGAATAACACCACAGACGCAATGATTCGCCCCATTTTGTTGGATAACAATGCACACAGCATGGTCACAAATCAACTTGCTGCAAAAAGAGTTGTCAGAGCAAATTTCATTTCCAAACTTTAGACACTTTTCTGGCAAGCCTTCTCGGGTTGACTTCCTTTCAGATTTTTTTCAAGCTCACCTCCAGGTTTGAGTAAGGTCCTTGGGCATCCAATTTATAGGTGTGGCAATCATCCTCATTATCAACGATTGTCTCCCAAACCATCCCACCTGACACTGCAGCCCCCAGTTACCTTACCTTGTTCTCCTCTGGACAGCACTTCCTGCCATGCAATCTATTCTAGATATGGACTGCTTGATTATCTGGTTTTCCCTACTAGCTGTGAGGGATTTTGTCTCAAATTTCTCACCATGCATGTATTTTGGATTTAATTTCATGACTAATGAGGGCATCTAAGCTTGCTTGGGAACCTGTGGCTTGGCTGAGCCTGGAGCATTTGGCCAGCGCTCAGTATGAGAAACCTAAGGGCTTGTTCCAAGAAGTAGCCCTGCCATCACACGTCCTACATCTGGGCCTTTTGAGTGCCGTGGCCAGTGTGTGGCACCATGAACATCAACACTTCTAGGTTCAGTCACTCCAATAACTCATTCGAGTGCCCATAGTTTGCAAAGTAATCTGCCATGCTCTGGGGACCCAAAAATAAAATGATGACCTTTGCCTTCAAGAAGCCAATGGTCTTGGGGGAGCTGGAGACAGAGCAGAGAATGATCAGTGCTGGGTCACTAAAGAGACCTCAAAGATCTATGAGGAGCAAAAAGGAGGCTGCTCAGCCAGACAGGAAGGTTTCTGGAGGAAACACTCAAATTTTCAAGGATGAGTAGGAATTAGCCAAGTGAATGGAATAATGAGGAGGAGGAAGGGTGGCAAAGGGTGTTCTGGACAGAAGGGACTGCAAGGCCTGCGGTGCAAGATAGGATTGCAGGAGTCTGTGAACCAGGGCATTCGTGTGGCTGCAGCCCCATATGCAGCAGGGATGAGGGATGACGAATGATCCCAGACAGAAATGGGGGACCCAGAAAACAACTTTCATGCTGAGCTCAGAACTTATTCTGAAGGCAAAGTAGACAGCCCTCAGAGGGTTTTAAGCAGGAACCAGGTGAGATAGAGCCCTCACATTTTTACCTTTTCTATGTCTCTAAATTGTACCCACAACCCTTGACCAACGACCTTTGGGTTGGGGGAAGATGGCTTGCTATAAATGCTAAATGCATTTCCACTGTGAGAAAAACCAAGTAGCAGCAAGTTCCTTATTGCCGAGGGAAGATTAGCAGCAGTCTGTGACTCCATACTTTGTTTTGCTGAGTAGAAAACACCTATGTAGTATCTCTTCTGCTCTGGATTTTACTAGCAGGTTGGAAGTGTTCATCTGAAATTCAGTTCCCACTGTTTCTACTGAATGTACTAGACTTTCATCTGGAATAGATTATGGCCCTACTCTATGGGAAGGAAAGACAGAAACTCAATAGGCTACCTTTTCTGCTCCCTACTGACCATTCATGTGCCAAATACTAACAAGAAAGCACAGGGAACCAAGTGGTATGTCCACATGCTGGCAAATATGAGAAATGCGTTGGTCCAACCAAAATCCTGTGGTCTGTGTTCCAAATACAGGGCCTCAGCAACATCCAAAATATTTCTAGATCGGTATTTTACTCAATTTTAGTAGCCATGTGTCAAGCCAAGGACTTGATACATATTTTCTTACATTCATTTAGATGTTATACAAAATATTATTTTGTTAAGTGATCCAATATTCTTCTGGATTTGTTAGCTTTATACAAATGGTCTGTTTATCCACAACAAATAGAACTATGATATGTTGATATGTTGGGTATTTGATGGATACAAAGATCATCATAGCTCTTATTTCAAGAGTTCTCGGGCTGTTAGGGGAGATTACTACAGTGCACACTGCAAATGAGTGAGCCCCCAAAGAAAAGAGCAAATGCCCGAGGGCATTTCTATCCATTCCTTGTTAGCATAATGGCTGGAAGACAACTGGGTTCTGCAGTGAGAAGAAAATTTAAATCTAGATTTATAGCTTTCAACATTGTAGGACACAACCAACTTTCATTTTACATTGATAGGACATCTGTAGGAAGAAAGTGACCCTGTGCCAGATGTTTAGAACATAAAGATGAGCAGGACAAAACTCCTGTCCTGAATGAGCTCCTTTTCTGGCATTATGACAGAGTCGGCAGGATGGACTACAAGTCCCCAGGAGAGGGAGGCCATGGCACCAGACGATTTCAGAGAAGGGAGAGCTGACACATCATGGACATCAGGAGAAGCATCATGAAGGTGGAGGAATCTGCACATGGCTCTAAAGGTCTAGTAGGTTGTGAACGTGTGGAAACAGAGGCAGGAGGGGCAGCTAGGAGTGGGTGTGGAGAATGTCGAGCGTGGGAATGTTCTTTAACTGTAGGGGCACCTGGGTGGCTCAGCGGTTGAGTGTCTGCCTTTGGCTCAGGTTGTAAGCTTGGGGTCCTGGGATCGAGTCCCATATCAGGCTCCCATTGGGAGCCTGCTTCTCCTCTGCCTGTGTCTCTCATGAATAAATAAGTAAAATCTAAAAAAAAAACAAAAACAAAAAAACCAAAACCAAAACAAAACATAAACAGGCTACGTAGAGCTGTTAATGATTTGGAAGTAGGAGAATAATGTGACTCAACTATGTATGGAGTGGGTGAAGGGAGGAGTCTGCAGGTGGAGGGGATATGGGGATGGCTTCAGTAAGAGACGGTATAGGAAGGAAGGGTGGGTATGAGAGGATGTCGGGAGACAGAGGACAATAGGACTTTGTGGGCAGCTGAGCGGCTGATGGATCGTGGGCCAAGACCTGAAACACAGATGAGTCCAGCTGGCTACCATGAGCGCTGGGAGAGGGACAAGTCTGGGAAGAAGGCAAGGAGTTCCCTTCCAGAACCTTGGAGGTGAAGGTTGTGAGAAAACCCCAGGTAGAGAAGGCGAGAAACAGATGGAAAAGAAAGTCTGCAGCCAAACCTGACAGGTTAGGCTGGAGGTTGAGATTTTGGCAGCATCATTTAAACAGTGAGTTGATTCCACATGTCTGTGAAGGGGGGGGGGGGCTCCAAGGACCAGACCAAGAGGAGGGAAGACTGGCCCACAGTCTGTGTGTTGGCAGCTGGAGGAAGAGCAGTTGAAAACAGAGTAAAGACAAGGTACTACCAGCGAGGCCAGAGGAGAGCCCAAAAGAGACAGCAGGTCCCAAACCACAGGAGAATTCTCCTGGGAGGAAAGTCAGCAGTTTTAAATGCCACGGACAAAAAAAGAAGGATGAGGCAGGAGCAGAGGCCATGGACTCAGTTGTCTGGAGTCCTCATCAACCCTTGGGCAAGCCATTTCATTACTGTGCTAGGGGCCAGAGTGACACTGCCAGGGATGCCAGACAGGGCAAGGGGGGAAGAGGAGGCGGCAGGTACGAACAGGGAGGGACTCCCCAAGGAAATGTCACTGAGGTAGCTGATAGGTCCCTTCATGAGAGTGGTTTCAATGAAGGGCTGAAGGCAGAACAGGGATCCCAGCAATTTAAGAAAAGAATTAAGTGGTGAGTAAGTGTAAGTTGGGAATACTGGTTCTTTCAAGAGGTTTGGAGGCTAAGACGGCGACTACAGAATCAAACCACAGAAAATCATATCCAAGAGTGGTTTTAATATTTAAAACACAGACAGCCCTTTCCCAAAGGGGCTCAGAGAGCTCCTCTTTTTTGGACTTCCCATGGGAAAAATAATACATCCAAGAACTGAGGTTTAGGGAAACAGTGTCACACAGGAGATGGGCCTGTGGATTAGGACATGCACCTTAATCCCAATCTGCCAGGTAGTGACCAAGTGACTTCTTAAGCCTTTCTACCTCCTTCTGCAAATAGGAGGAAGCTAGTTATGGAAGGTTCCTGTCTCATGGGATTGTTGTGTGGACTAAATGGAATGAGATGACGTTTGTAAAAGTACTCATTCAACAGACATTCAGTAAACAACAGTTATCATTAATTAAGATATGTTTTGATTAGGGCCAATAATACTAATACTAATGAGACTGATGCGGGGACTTAGTGCATTTCCCCAGCCCATTAGGGCATCCACTGCTAAGGACTGTTTTTTTTTCTTTTAAGATTTTATTTATTGATTCATGAGAGACACAGAGAGAGTCAGAAACATAGGGAGAGGGAGAAGCAGACTCCATGTAGGGAGCCCGATGTGGGACTCGATCCCGGAACTCTAGGATCACACCCTGAGCTGAAGGCAGACGCTCAACCACTGAGCCACCCAGGCATCCCTGCTAAGGACTTTCTTGTGTGGATGGTTTCAATTAAGCTCCAAAGTTCAAATAAATTTAGATCGACAGGACTCTAGATTAAACACAACCTTCCAAACACTGAATTATTTTAGACTCCCAAGAAACAGCTCATGATGTGAGAGATTTCATTCAGCTTCTAAGGCTAAACAAGAACATTTTTTTCCTATTTTATTAAAAAAAAATCCTCATCAATCTCTGGATGATGACAACTGATTATATATTAACAAGAAACTTGCTTCTATTATACTACTTTAATAATATCTAAGATTCCTACAGTCACTTAGAATCTGAAAGCACATTTCCACATGTTATCTCACTTGATCCTCGAAATAATCCCACAAAGGTGGCATTAACATTATTTTACATGTAAGAAATGGAGGCTCAGAAAAGGTAGATGGTTTATTGTAGCACACTCCGGAGAGATGGAAGTGGACAGGACCTCCGCCGAGGCTGCACAGGTGGGTGTCTCATGGCCTGCTGTATGGATGGATTCCTGGGTTTGGGTCTATAGCAGCTCTCAAGCCAGACCTCAAACTCAGGAGCCTAACATTCTTGTGCAGAGAACCAGTTTCCGAGAGAGCATTTGCCTCTAATTTTCATGAGCGCCAGTGGCTTTGCTCAGTTAAAAGGAATCCACGGATGCACAGGAGAGTCATACTCGATGCCAGTATTGCAGCCCACCTCCAAAATTCCACTGAAAATAAATGGTTATAAGCTGGGAAGGAGGTTCTCTGAGACATCTGGATGCTTCCCCTGAGTGCAAGGGCCTGAGGGGAGCCACGGCCACCAGAATGCCCCGGAAGAACTGGATCAGGCTCAATGTGTCATCAGATGTTGCTGACCTGTGTGTATCATTAACCCTCATAACCCTTCTGGACACTGGAAGCCCAGAGCTGCTCCCCTTGGTCTGCAGGAAGGGTCTGGCCCTGTGACCCTCGGCACTTCTCAACTTTATTTATGGCTTTATGTGGCCAGCTCAAGTAGAGTCACCTCCTTTGATTGGGATTATGGTGATGAGTATGAAAACCACCAATTTGCTTGGTATATTAGTTTACAAAACTTCTTTCTCATACTTTTTTTTTTTTTTTTTGGCCTTCTCTCAGTTTAGGAAATGGCCCATAAATAAACACATAACTAAATCAAATCTTAAGCCTGTCTCTGACTTGCACAGAACCGCCCCTCCATCCTAGAGTTCTCGAACTCTTTGCTGCTCTGGCAATCCACAGTAGGTGAACATCTATGTTCTCAATGGTCTTCCCCAGGCATAACTTAAGTTTGGATAATATAACAGAATATTAGAAGAGGGAGAAATATAGTGAAAAGCACTATAAACCTTTTTGTTAAGCTACAGGGGTAGAGGCACATAAAAATAAAGCCACTGAAAAACACTAGGAAAAAAATAAATCTTTCACATAGAATTAGATTGTTTCAAGAGCGAGGTTTTCCAGTGTTCTCGTACCTATGCAACATACCCAAGATGCAAAAGTATATTCTAGCTGTCTTAGCAAAAATGATCTTATTATTAACATAACAATATACAGGACTTACCACTTTCAATGTGTTAGTTGGGAATGTTACTCACAGTTCACTGCTTTTGACTTAGTTACCACAATTGTGGTCTCTCTTAACGGACATGCTGGTGGCATTATTCTTGCTTGCATGCAAGGTAGGAGTGGATTTCTTCATCTTCCCCTCTCTGTATTCCTAATTAAAAACTTACCCATGGGCAACATTTAAAAAAAAAAAAACCACAACGGTGAAACAGAGTAACAGTAAAATCACAATGCACAAGCACAATCATTTGTGACTGCCACAGCTATTAACTACATAGCTGCTCCTGCCATTGATCTACTATTAGCTTTGGGGCAGGCAAGATAGACTGCAGCTACTTGCAACCTCTAACACAGTGGCTGTGACTCCACTCTGGTCTCTTTCACTCAGGAGAAACACTTGGCACACTTGCAGGTAAGCTGGCGTTATAAAGGGATAAATCTGAATAAGCTCAAATTTATTCTTAAAAGTAAATCAGACTTGTGGTTTACAAATGTAACCTTGATAATAGATTGGAGAAGCTTGGGATCTGAGCCAGGACACCTAGCTAAAATCAGAGAAGTGGAGTGAGGGTTCTTTAGTGTAGGAGTCTGGCAAGTTGGAAAGCAGTGAAGGACAAGGGAGTTAAGAGAAAAAGGATGCTGGGGAAAGCCCCTCTGAAATGGCTAACCTGGCCTGGGATGGGTAGAGAGGTCACAGAGAATTCAGAGCTAGAGATGCTCGAGGTGAAGCAGGTAGGGTGAATTCAGGCACCGGGGAATGGTGGCTGGAACACAGTCAGGAAGGAGGTTAAGTCTCTCTACCTGAAGAGAGGCAACTATTTGTTGGGTCATTATCACTGAGTCTAATACCTTGGGAATTCCAGAGCATGATGGTCACGGCTGCAGTCAAAAGGAAAGCGGTGAACCTGGCACTGAGTTCACTGAGAAAAGTGAAAGAACATTCCAGAAGATAAGGAGGAGGAAATAAGCAGAGAGCAGGCATTTGAAAGGGACCATTAAATGAAGGAAGCAGAAATATTCTCAAGAGGTGGCAGAGAGTAAGGTATGTGCTCTCCCTCTTCTTGGCCACTTGGGAGGAAATAGTCACTTTGGTCATAGAAGCTGAAAGGGATATGGTGTGGTCATTGGGGAGAAGGCCAAAGTTAGTTAATTGGAGGAGACAGGTGAGACCCAGGAAATGTGCACAGTATAGGGCAGCACATCATGGTATACATGCAGCCCAATTCCATTGGCTTTTTCCAAACATTATGTGGCATAAGTGAGCTCACAGTCACTAAAAGTCCCAGGCTTTTCCACACATAAACTACTGTTTTGTCAGCTCTCCTTGTGTGTGGTGCATTTTGCTGCCCTAATTCAAATCAACAAATATTTATTGAATGGCCTGCCAAGTGCTAGGGATCTGAAACAGTCCTTGACCTCAGAGAGCACACAGTTTAGCTGGGGAGACAGATATGATAAGCAACAATTATAAGAATATTTGGCAAGTCTAGTACTGGAAGAGAATATAAGGGTCAGAAGCTACCCAGCATATTTTATATTTATCACCTAGCAAAATCTCATTATAGCTCATACTCAGAACAGTCTAGACAGTCTGTAATCTTGATTCTGTCATTTAACTTATGGACAATTTGCCAATATTTCAAATGTACTAAGCCTCAAGCAATAGGAAAAAAAAAACTTAAGAAAATTTTTAAGCAATGAGTGAGCCTTAAAATTAACACAATTAATGGATTTTTGATTGGCAAAACCTCAAAGGCCCTATCTAATTCGTAGAATCTCATCCTAAACACATTCTCCCTCTCTCTCACACACAAATAATTGCAACCTTTAAATAACCTGATATTTATTATATGAAGGGGAATTGGTTTTTGTTCTTTGAGATACAGACCCTCATATTTTAAAATATAATGTGAATCAAGTAATGATAGAACCTATCAAGTGAGAACCAAAAAACATGAAAAAAAAATAATTTGTATATTATGGTTCCAGTTTTCTAAAGAAAAAAAAATTAAAACAGAACCTATGTTTGTGTATGTATAGAACAAACATCCAGATGACTTTTTTATATTTTATTTTACATATTGCCATGAAGCTGTTTTTTAATTAAGAGTAGGTATTACTTTTGTAATCAAGAATAATCTGTGTGGGCATCTTAATGCAAAGACTATAGATGCTAGCTTATTTCACCTACGGTTCAAAAGTACCCTCCTACTTCCAAAGGAGATAGAGCCCTTGCTGCTGGTCTTCCCTGTTCAACCTGCATCTAAAAACTAAAAATGTCTTCCTGGTACTAAGTACCACTGCAGTCTGCACCTCTGCTCACCTCGCCAACTCTCCTCTCACTAACATGCACCCTCCTGTATGGCCCAATCAGTCTCTGCATATCCCAGGAGTCCTTCTCTACATTTACTCACTTCTGATACTCCTCCCACCCTGAATGGACTTCCACCGTGTAAAACACACTCAGCCTTCAAGGCCCAGCCTGAGCCCCAGAAGCCTTCCATGACTCTTCAATTTCTTCTCCTCTCCATGGCTGTAACTATTAAAATCTAAATGCATAATTTCTCACTTCACTCCATTCTGGTCTAACTTAACACTATCTGTGTATCTATCTATTAACTTAAGCTCCCAATCTCAGTCAATAATAAAAACTTGACTTTAGTTTCCTTTGGAAGATTCCAGGATCTCCAAACATTAAAAGAGGAGGTTGTCCGTTAGCCACTCTGGATCATGTGTGGATGTGCATTTCCACTACAAGAATGCCATGAGACGACACAAAGGTTAAGGGCACAAGCTTTGGATTCAGACAAGCTCTACCATACACACCCACAACCACACCCACACCCACACTTTGTGACAGGCTCATCATGTCACTCCTCAGGGTATCAGTTTCCTGCTCTATAAAATGAGACTAATAATTTGTACCCCTGACTCATCAGACATATTAAATCAGATAACAGATTTAAGGCAATCAGCAGAATTAAAAAAATAAAAATAATGGTAAATTTTATCCCTTAGGAATTAAACAAGAGACACAGAGAAACCCTTTATAACAAAACCAGAATGGATGACTTTCAAACTGGTCAAGGAGGAAAAAATAGCTAGCAATGCTAAAAAGCCAAGAACTAGATTAAGGGTTCTTTAGAAGGCCCTGTTGCTCGACTGGCTATCACTGCCGCTTTGATGGAGGGCTCTCAGTGCATTAAAATAAAAGATGACATAAGGAGGGTGGCTTGCATGAGTCATCTAAGAATATTCTGTGTCCCTCAGGAAGCTGAAGAACCCAGCCCTGGGCTGACTTCTCGAAGAGCAGTGTACTGGTAAATAAAACCTTAGCTGGGCTCTGTACTCGCAGCCAAACATCTCCTTTGGGTCGACCTGATGGCTCTGAAACTGCTTGCAAAGTGAAGAGCCCCCGTGGCAGGAACTTATCCTTTCCTGGGCACAGACTACAAGGGAGTAAATCCAAGCAAAAAGCAAGCAGATCCTCCTGCCTAAACCTCTCGTGTCACTTTGGCTATTACTTACTTGGCCATTTTTTTATTTAATCACCGCAATTGAGGTTTTTCTGTAGAATATTATTTAGGATGATGAATGATTTAACAGGAAAATGTGTATATTATTTAGACATGCTTTTCTGGTCTATATCATCAAAACTC
Organism: Vulpes lagopus; assembly: GCF_018345385.1. Classification (NCBI taxonomy): domain Eukaryota; kingdom Metazoa; phylum Chordata; class Mammalia; order Carnivora; family Canidae; genus Vulpes; species Vulpes lagopus. The sequence continues at coordinate 70,332,974 of NC_054830.1, forward strand.
ATATAATTTATTTTTAAAAATAATAGTTGTTTTCTAAAATATTATTTCTAGCATCTTCTTCCCATCTCTGCACTTGAAAAAAAAAAAATCTTCTTTGCATACTTATTCTTGCTTGGGACATACCCTCTGCTGGATCCAGCAAGACTGTCCCAGGATCTCTACCTCTGAATCATGGCTCACTCAAGCTGGTCCCTCAAAATATAATACCTTTCTTTCTGCTTGTCTAAGTTCCTCTAGCACAGAACAGTATTTGAAAGCGAGGAGAGAACCTATAGAAAAGGATTTTTTTAAAAAAGATTTTATTTATTTATTTACTAGAGACACAGAGAGAGGGCAAGAGAGGCAGAGGCACAGGCAGAGGGAGAAGCAGGCTCCATGCAGGGAGCCCGACGTGGGACTCGATCCCGGGTCTCCAGGATCACACCCTGGAGCGAAGGCGGCGCTAAACCGCTGTGCCACCATGGCTGCCCGAAAAGGATTTTTATATCAAATATAATAGGGCTAAAATATCTAGCTCTAGTTACAGAGAAAGAAAATTTGATAACAGCAATGAGAAAACTGGGGAAATTCTTTCTTTCCAAAAAGAACCGAAATGAATGTTTTAGATGATTTGACCAATCACAGAAAATATTTTCTGCCAAAGAATAAAACAGATTTCTTCTTTCAGTTACTTCCCACAACACAGGTTCTAGGAGACTTAAGGTAACATCTAAGCTGTCCACCAAAAGATGTAAAACTCAGACATGGAGTTATGAAGCAAACTCCAGTGTTGGAGGAACTAGCTCTGAATGAGTTCAGTAGTATATATAAGCTTGTATTTCTGATGAACAAATGTTTTTCTTGGCATGAGAAGAGGGAGATGGGTTAGTTGACTAAGTTCCCAGGACACAGAAAGCTTACACTTGAAATATTTTTTAATCCTTGGCACATGAAACTGTGGCTAATTCAAAAAGTCACAGAAATCTCAGGCAGGTGGGTTCTTTGGGAAGGATCTTTCACATGATACTTGACTTCGGGGTGGTGGTGATTCTGGAGGTTTCGTGTTTGCCACGGACGCCAAGTTCTAACAGCTTAACGTCTGAAGACCGCTGGGCATAGGACAGGAGATCCATCCGTACCAGTCTTATCACTGGAGACACAAACCTCTAAATCTTTTTAGTAGAAATGCCATTCTTCATAAAAAGCATGAAAATAAACTCTAGATCACATTTTAATGTAGAATTCTTAGGTCAAAACAGGAAGGTTAGTATTCTCTGGTCAGATCATTTTGTGACCAGAAGAACCTACTAAAAATTATGGTCAAGCCATTAAAATTATGCCTTATATCCTATGCACTGGAAACTATGTACATCTTTGTACTTCACAATTATTCACTCTAGAGTCTCCACTGCATTATTGTCATTTTTAAAGAAACCACCTCTTCTTTCCTTCACCCCAAGAGAAATCTGATTGCAATTGGAACCTGTGTGGAAGGTCTGATGCCCTAGCAACTAATTGGATCCTCTTAAAGGTTGAATTTTATGTCTGACCTATTTAGAAATCTGAAAAGCTTCTCTTTGAAAAGCAGGCATCTCAGATCTTAATTTTTAAGTGTCAAGTACTGCTGCAGTCAAGGTTAAATGAGTTGATAGCTTGGCGCTAGACTCAACATAATTCTTAGAGAAGATTTTCTTTTAAGCTTAAATGTAATTCATGTGCTAATATTTTTAAACTCTATCTAATGCCCTACATTTCATATATGAAATAAAGAATATATTTAGGTCAAGTTACACTTTAAGTGGCATCTAGGAATATTCCGTGTTAAATATAAAGGTTGATAATGACATTTATTAAAGGCTGGGTTAATTTCATGGGTATTGCTGTAATCCTCTCCACCCACCCCCAGTTATCTAGGGCAGAGGTCAGTGACACACTGCCCATAAGCCAAATCTGGCCTTCCTTCCCTGTTTTTTTTGTACATAAAGTTTTATTGGAACACATCCACGTCCATTTATTTATATAGTATTCATGGCTGCTTTCACATTACAATGGCACAGCTGAGTAGCTCTAACAGAGACCGTATGGGTCACAAACCTGGCAATATTTTCTATCCGGCCCTTTCCAGAAAAAGTTTGCCAATCCCTGATTTTGGTAGAAACTGACCAGTGTATGAATCTCATAAAAAAGAGTCTCCTCTAATCAATATATTACGTTAAAATCCCAGTGGGTACGATTTTGAGGTAGAATAGAAAATGTTCAGAACTCATTAAACCATGGGTTCTGTTGGTTGGTTTCATTCTACAGAGTTTCTTTGAATTTGGATTTCACTGCAGCCGAACACTATTTCCCCCCGCCCTCCCTCCCCAAAGATATGGAGAACAAACATTCCCCCTCGAGGGTCAATGGTTGTGTACACTTGGCTCTACCACCGGGTGACCACTTTAGTAATGCCACACCTCTCCAGCTCTACTACACCCTGTCTCCTTCTGAGGGTTGGAAAGGTTTATACTCTGTTTCCACCTTCAATCTCCCACCTCTACAGAAGGGCTTGTTATGCAGGGAACAATGACCATGTTTAAAACACTTCATCAAGGTAGATCTTCTCTTCTTGGAGAACGTGTCAGAAAATTTCTGTTAAAGCAGTCTCTGAGGTTTCCTCTTTAGAATGTTTGCCTTTTGAACTTTACTTTTAAATGGAAATGAAATACATGTGCCCTCCTAACTTGGTTCTGCGGAGTTAAGTTAGACATAGAGACTCAACACAGGAATTGAAAATTGTGATGTCTCCAAGAAATCACTGGTCATTGAAAAGAAGTTAGGATTTCATATGTCCTTACATCTAACTGCTCCCATCAGAAAATCAGGGGGCAGAACCACTCGCATATCCACAAGTACAAACAGAGCCCTGAGAGGATCATGACTAGAAGAGTTACCAGAGTAGAGGGTTGGGCCAGTAAAAGTCAGTCTTCAGAGAAAGTGAAAGTCAGAGGCTTACAGACAGAAGCAGACAGGGAGGAAATCCTTCCAAGCTCCCAGGAGAGCCTATTCAAAGGCATGGGAGTGGAAATGAAGAAGTTAGATACTGAAGGAGGGGAGAGGTGGGTAGCTAGCACAGAGATAGTAGCACATCATCAGTATCTGCTAGCGAGGTCACTCTGGAATGGGGAGTGTGACCCAATGGTAAGTTCTCCATGCAATGCCCAGGACTTTGATATGACAAGTGCCTGGAGTTCTTTAGTGAGAGGTATCTGAGTAAAAACAGTGCTTCTCAAGCATTATTCTAGAGTTCAGAACAGAAAAGCTAACTGAAAAAATTCTAACAGAAAATCTCTTACTAACAGAAAAAATAAAATCACAAAGCTCCTTACAACATTTTCCTGCTGACCCGTAACAGCAAAGACTTCTCCACTGGGTGGACTGTATCCAGACCAATGCTGTAAAGAGAAAAAGGTATCACGACCAAAAGTTCGTGGCCTTCTCTCTAGGTCGCTATCAGGGTATAGACGAAGAAACTATGTTGTCCTCCTCCACCCAGGTGCCTGGTCTTAGCATCTCATTTTTGCTTTAAACGCACCACAGTAGCTACTTCCTAAAGCAGGCAATCCCATACAGCATCACTGGGTAGACAGAAGGAAGAAAATAATCTGTTCTTTGGGGGAAATTCAAGGAAGGAAAATAATGAAATGTCACCATTGGCTTGACTTCGTAGAAAGGATATAGCTCAATTTTCAATGACATGGCCACTATCCATGTATCACAGAGCTTCAGAGACCTAACCAAACTTCATACTAAACCATGTTCTTCTCGTTTCTTGGTTCTTTTATACAGGTGTGCGTCTATGTGTTTTTCCATCCTGGAAGCAGAGACTTGGAAAAAAGCGTGACAAAACCCAGTCCTCTATTTTCTATGGCAGAAGAAGGAATCCAGTAAACACAAACACAGCAGCACTTCCTTCTGTTGACAACCTTATGATTTCCCCTTAATGCATTGTTTAGAATAGCAATTACGTGTCACTTCCCATTATCCTACACACAAAACCACCACCACACAGCCCTTGCTTTTCCTTCCAACAACCGATCGCAGAGAATATAGAAAGAATTCACATGCTGGTGGAACATGTCAAGATGGACAGCCCAGAGCCCAAGAGCTCTGTTTATGGACAGAACAGGTGTGTGGCCAGGCAGCTGGGGTGAAATCTCCCCTCCACCTTCTCAGCACCCCTCCCTTGCAGTGCTGGGCTCTGGGTTGGGAGGGAAAGCAGCTTTGGAAGAACCTTCTTTTTCAGCCTGTTTCCTCCTGCCAGAGAAGACTGGCTCGCTCTCAAGACTGCAAGCATTTGACCACTGCAAACAGCAGTGAGCATGTCAACTAGTTTTATTCACATCCCTCGCTAGGGAATCGGAAAGCCAAGGACACACTGGTGATTTCCCTGGTTTTATGGATCTCTACTCCCCCCAGGCCTGCAACACATTTTTGGGGCTTGTGTTCACAGTGTCCTGGCATCTGCAGTGTGGGAAACCCGAACTGAGAGCCAACAGCCCCAGAGCTTCTCCCTATTAAAATGTGCAATTGGATTTCACATGCGTGTTTCAAACACCATTCAAGGCATGATTTACAGGCTACTGTCTAGCCCCACAGCTGTTTTTTCATCCCCTAGACTTAGGCGTTTCTAGGAATCCACCACTCAGCTCCCCGGCAAATCGTCCTCCCCAATTCCAACCTCCTCAGTCCTTCCTGGGCACCCAAAGCTATGCAAGACCTACACTAAGGATTCAAGAAAATATTTATTGAACGAATAAACTATTATCCTTTCTACAGAACCATTTATTCATGAGAATAGCCCATTTGATGCCTTATTTCTGTACCCACCTTTGCATCAAGTTTTTTTTTTTTTTTTTTCCATCAGATTAAACTCATCACTGCCGACCCATTGATAAAGGTTATTTATATACATTAAAAACAGTGCAGGTCCAAAGAGTTGCCACCCAGGGCTTTCAGAGTTGCTGAATTTTTTCTAGGGATGAGAAAAGAAAACACTTTTATATATTGCCAGATATCTTCTTGTGGTTGAATAGAGACAGACTGTCTGTGTTCAGCAGAGAGTTATCCTACCATTGTATTTCTGTGACCACTCACCCTAAGGTACTAATGTAGTCTCACTTCCAAGAATCTGAAATCACCCCCAAAAAGGTTAGACCTCAGGCTTAGGGTTATGGTTGGTTCAAAACCATATTGACAGCATCTTCTAAATATCTGGTTTTAAGCTACTGGAGGACCAGAATGGTAGTGTATTTATTTATGATTCTTCTGTGCAGAGCACAGCTCTTGGCAGAGGATGGACTCAGACACAGTGAGCAGTCGGCAGGATTCCCTTGCTCTGTGACTGAGGCCCACCTTTTAAGGGAAGAGGACAAAGGCGGGGGGGGGGGGGGGGGGCATGACACTGAGAGAAATGTCACAGGAAAAGTCCTTGCTGGAAATAGTGTGGATGGATCAATTTCACCCAAATGGCTCTGCAAATGTAGCTTCCATTTCAGATGAAAGCAATTAATTAAAAATGATGTTAATAAAGATCTTACAATTTACATCAAATGACATTTTGCCCTTTGTTGCAGTATACCAATCTTTTCCAATGACCAGAATCTCAAGGTGCAAAGGGGACACCTGTCCATTTTCGCATACGCTCTCACCGAACCCCCACCCCAGCGCCCTCCCACCCCAGCTCTGAGATTCAAAGTTTTCCAAGAAAACTTCCTCATCCTCCTTGAACTACTACACGACACTTGAGGAGATTCACTTTGTACAAGCCACAGTCACAATAACAAGCCTTCCTTGTTAAGCCAAAGTCCCTTAAGACAGGAATACTGGTAGGGAACTCTTGTGTTTCACGTAGCATTTGATGGCTAGAAAGGCGAGGCCACCAAGTTCCTTAACTCAACAAAGGCAGCTTTAGTCTCGGGACTCCCCTTCCCTTCTCCTCCCAAAGCTGTGTCTTTACAGACCTCATGAAGGAAGATTAATCATTTACTCTTTGGATAATCTGATAATCAGACCATGTTGACATGCTGGGCTGTCAGGCCTGCAGGTTACCTGAAAAGGCTTTCCTTTTTTACACTAAAAATAACCCCAAATTCACACTTGTTACAAGTGGCTCCAAAGGCTGAAATCCCAATTGAAGAATAAAAATGGCAGCAATAAAATGACTCTTTATTAAATATCCACCATGCATCCGATGTTGTGTAGGGTGTTTGACACATGTGCCTTCTCTCCTTCACCTCTCAAGATAATCAGTGGAGGTAGTATTGTTACCTGATTCTACGTGAGTGTAGAAGTCACAACTGCCCAGAAAAATACAACTGGCATTAAAAGAAAATAGACTTAAAGCCAATCCTTTGTGCAAAAAAGCTCACGGACTTTCCTTCCAGTCCACTGTGCACCCACCCCCACCGCGAAGGGAACAGTAGACCTTGGGAACAGTGCATTCCCAGGCTGGGAAGAACTCAAGCTGGTAGGAGATTGAAGGAGTATGAGGGGCAGGGAAGGGAGCAGCCCTGGTGTCTTCCACATCCTGAGAATCTGCACGCGTCCTCCTGTCCTAAGCACCTGATTCTGCAGTCCCCGGAGGTGAGCTGAGCCATCAAAACACTTGCTTCTTGGTCTGGTCAAAACAATAAGCTGTCCTCTTGCTCACTATGCCATACCTGCAGCCTCCCCCCCTACCCCACAGCTTTGGGTACATTGCCAGTGACGAGACCCCTCCATGGCTTTCTGTATTTCTGAATCTCCAAACCCGGGCAGTTAGACCCTCTTCCCACCTGGTGCTTTCTCAACATCCTTCGGTTATCGGAAATCACTAGTTACCCCTAAATTATCCTGTGACAGAATCAGACATACTTGCCCCAACCAACCCCTCTTTCTCCCTCCTCTGAATTCTGTGTAGCATAACATGACACCCCAGACACTTCACGCATATGTTTTTTTGGATTTGCAGGTTATTTTTTTTAGAGCAACACAGGATATAAATAAGTAACTAAATAAATAAATCGGCCTGGTATATCCCATTCCTTTTCTTGCTCACAACCACACAGAAGACTCCCAACGCTGGTCCACCCACAGGGAGTGCGCTTTCTGCAAGCACTGCCCACACGAGTCCAGCCTGACATTTCTGCATGGCGCCAGACACTCACTCAGGGTACCCCACCTTCCCACTCCCATTTTTACACTGTTGCGACCTTTCCCCATTTCTTCCTTCACTTGAACCGTCATGCTTTTGGATTCAACTTTCCTCCAGGAAGAATGACTGGCAATGAATCCCAGCCCACCCCGACCTTCGGTGCTTAGCTATGGCCCGAAGCCCAGTATTACCATTAGAGTCTTCCACTTCTTCGGCTGGGGTAGCTTTCTGGGAGGAGTGGTGAGCGTGTGAGGAGAGCAGACTGACGATCCGTGGCCTGGGGAGGGTCAGGGCTTTTCCGTGGACCTTGAGGGAGTGTTCCTTCAGCTGGCTGATTGTCATGGTGGAAAAGGAGCAGCAGGAACACTTGTAGGCATGCTCACCTGGAGGAAGATGGCAGTAAGGGGCAGAAGAGGAAAAAGAGGGGAGGAGAGACGGTGGGGGTGGGAAACAAAGTGACAGAGTTAATTCACGCCAGAGAAGTGTCTCTGAAGCGTCTTGGTCTGAGAAGCCTCCTAGACCAGTTACCGTCCCTTCGCACACAACCACAATGGTCCTCTGGGACTCGAACTCCTCGAAGAGCTCCATTATCAAGTGACCTGCTCCCTTCTCATTTCATGCTCTACTTACAGGGAAGAGCCCTATGGACTGATTCCCCAACGAGGAGTGAAACCAAATGTCTACGGCCCCACCTTCAGAAAGGTTTCCCAGTCTCTCGATCTCCCTCACTCTCCACTAGAAATGACCATGTCGGCTTTCGCTCAAGGATGTTTTTTTATCATCTGCAGAATATGACATGCTTAATTCTCACTCCAAGGGCCTATTGGTGGCTTTCCAAGCACAGACAACTAAGTGCAAACTCTGTTGTGTTATTTTCATCCTTTACGTCTTTGCTGACTATACACCTCCCTCCATTCCACACATCCTAGTTTTTGGTTTTTTTGGACCAGTTCACAAACCTCAGCATAAAACTCCACGCTCCTACTTAATCGTGCAGAAATGGGTAAAAATGAGTCATTTCTTTAACCAAGAGAGAGAGTTGTATATGTGTGTTAGCTCCCATATTCTTTGATAAGGACAGGTCAGTGGAAGTAGGCATTTTAATTTTAATTATTTTTATACCACTGAGACAAATGTGACCAAATGAGACTATGATTCACCTTTGCCCTAGGTCAGCTGTTAAATGAACTGCATTTTAAAAAGCCAGGCTGTGAAATGGGCATGCTTATGTTGTTGTATAAACACTGGTTAGATCCACTCAGAAAGCAATTTTGCTTTTTATAACAATAGGCTTAGAACGCTCATGCTTGCAGCTCAGTATTTGCACTTCTCAGAGTTTATATTAAAAAAATATCCTTTGACACATAGGGTTTCCAGCCATAAGGAAATGATTAAGTAAATGTGGACACATCCTCTCGATGAATGATCATTCATTAAAATAAATTCTTGAAGAGTTTGTAATCATATAAAAAAACAAAACAAAATAAAATAGTGATACTCAGAAAAACAAACAGAAAGGCACAATATATTTTAGATTGAATTATTATCACAACTGTTAAAAATAATAATAGAGGAAATGGTTGAAGGGAAATGTCATCAAATGTTAACAGTGGTCTTTGGAGAATAAGATTATGGAGGACTGACTCTGTTTCTTCTTTCATTTCCAAATTTCCTCAAATGAGTGGAAGTTTTATTTATTTATTTTTTTGAGTGGAAGTTTTTTAACATTTCTTTTTTTTTTTTATGATAGTCACAGAGAGAGAGAGAGAGAGAGAAAGAGAGAGAGAGAGAGGCAGAGACACAGGCAGCGGGAGAAGCAGGCTCCATGCACCGGGAGCCCGATGTGGGATTCGATCCCGGGTCTCCAGGATCGCGCCCTGGGCCAAAGGCAGGCGCCAAACCGCTGCGCCACCCAGGGATCCCCTTAACATTTCTTTTTAAGGTGAAATTGTAAAACCAGAGAAGAGAAGGGAAGTGGAGAAAAAAAAAGCAGCAGAAAGGACCTTTAGCAAGGAAAAATTATGTGGGCCAGTGACAATGAACTGTGGCCACAGCTGCAGAGAAAAAGGTAAACCTCTGTCCCTGCTTTGATCCAGCTGGGATGGTTAGCTCCCTGCCACCTGGAAGATGACTAATGTTTTCACATGTGAGGTGAGCACAGCATCCCAAATTCTGCACTGAGCCTCCACTTTACCACTAGTGATCCTCAGAGCATGTACTGCCAAGAAAGTCTTGAAGAGAACATTGAGTGATGCAACATCCGACAGACCAAGGAGGAAGGGAAGTTCACAGTCAGATGACCTGAACTAGAACCTCAGTCAGTCCCCAACTGTGATCCAGGAGTCCGGATAATGTCAGTTTGTCAACAGTGGTATTTATTACTATAATACATATGGATCTGTAGAATATTATTTATAATACAACATAGAATACATGTGCTAACATGTATTAGGGGCAGCCCGGATGGCTCAGCGTTTAGTGCTGCCTTTGGCCCGGGGCGTAATCCTGGGGACCCGGGATTGAGTCCCATGTCGGGCTCCCTGCATGGAGCCTGCTTCTCCCTCTGCCTGTGTCTCTGCCTCTCTCTCTCTCTCTCTGTGTGTCTCACAAATAAATAAATAAAAATCTTAAAAAAAAAAAAAACATGTATTAGTTATTTCATATAATACGATTGACCTCCTTATTCCATTTTTTTTTTTTAAAGATTTCATTCATTTACTCATGAGAGACAGAGAGAGAGAGAGAGAGAGAGAGAGAGAGGCAGAGACACAGACAGAGGAGAAGCAGGCTCCATGCAGGAAACCCGACGTGGGATTTGATCCTGGGACTCCAGGATCGCCTGGGCTGAAGGCAGGCGCCAAACCACTGAGCCACCCAGGGATCCCCTCCTTATTCCATTTTAAAATGTTTTAATGCAAGCTGGCTGCATGAAGCCGGTTGGGCAGTTGCAAATAGCACAACCTGAGAGAGAATTCAAATCCAGATTATTTGATTTGTCTATGTGACTTTTACCCTTTAAAATAAAACAATGCATCTAGGATGGACAAGATGAGTCAAGAGTTTTGGAAAATGTATCAGTTTTCTCCAAGCCCAGCCACTCTCAGTGGCTAAACTCCACACCATGGACACCAAGTTTCCCAGGTGTGCAGAGAAACAAATTATACTGCTCCCTCCTCTCTTTCTGGATGCTTCCTTCTCGCCAACCAGCAAGCACAGTCCACATGGTCAGTTCAATGCCCCAGAGTCAGCAGGAAGCCTCTGGCACTCTCTTAAAGTCCTTCCCACAGGCCAAATCATTCACCCAACTTCCACTGCTGACTGCTTTTGACAAGGTGGAGACCTGTGAGAAAAACTGTCCAGGATGGTGTCCCAGTTGAATAGTTTACCATATGTACATGTTACAAAATACTGGTCTGAACCCTGAAGCCTCTTACTCTATAGCCTTTAGTAGACTTTTCCTGAAAACACAAAAATACTAAGAGACAAACAGAAGTCCCTAGAGCCAGTCTCCCTGTCCCACCTGCAGCCCAGTGGGGCTTGGGGCTGCTAGATGCCTTCAGTAGTTTCAATCCATTAAACCAGTTCAATAGGACCCAACATGACGAAACATGGGCAAGACCTCTGAGAAGGCCACTGGGTGCTGTGGAGTCCAGTGTGGCTGAGACCATCACGGAGAGGCCCCCAGACTGACTTCCCTGCATCACACCTCTTTCCTCTCTTGGCTGAGCTCTGATTTGCTACCTGCAAACACCCTCCATCATGTGCAAAAGGGAGAGAAGAACAGTATCTTGTCAGGGATGAGGATGGAGGCTTTCGTTCTGAAGTTGAATTCTTAGTGAAAGGGTTATACAGCCTTGAACAGGTTCCTTCATGTTGAGTCTCTGTATCCTCTTCTGACACTGAGGGTGACACCACCACCTACCGTTTAGGACTGTCATGAGGATGAAATAGTGTGATGAACAGAACGTGCTCAGGCCACAGCCTGGTAGGTGAGGGTTGCTCATGAGATAAGCACAATGAGATGGAACCACAGAGTGACACAGACCAGCACAGCTCCTGGGCACTCAGGACCCAAAGTCATTTCTCATCTGCTGTATAGAAATGTATTTAAGGGCATCTCATGAGAAATCTTACACAGCTTGAGGACTTTGTCCCTTTGAACTTCCTCAGGATTATAATTTTATTTTAGTTGGGGATTATCTTTAGTAGATACTCACAATTCATGCCTTTCCAGTAGAAAGGCTGGGCAATTTAGAAATTTCGCTAAGAAACAAAACCCGTTAGTAGCACAAATCAACTATGACATGGATCAAGCTATTTTGGCTTTGGGTGATCATTTATTTTTTAATATAGTGATCATTTATTTTTTAATATATTTCTTCATTAGATTAAAATAAAAATGAACACACAATCATGTCAAGAATAACTTCTTCTCACGTGTGGCACAAGAGACTTTGAATTTCACTCAGGGAAGACCGCTGGATTTCCAATTCAAGGAAAGGATTCTGTGCATCAGGAAGGCTAACTCACCAGCATGAGCCTTGAGTATATGTGTTTTCAGCCGGCTGTTATAGGAGGACTTGAAGGAGCAGAGTTTGCACCGGAATGGTTTATGGTGTCCGTGGTGGGTTTGCATATGGCGATCCAAGCTTGAGGTAGAAGAAAAATAAAAGAGAGAGAAAAAAACAACAGGATTAACAATTACATATATTTTCCCACTGCCCTTTCCCAGCAAACCCATTCCTAAACTGTTCAAAGTCATTGTTACTTTCCAGGGATGGCGCTTACCAAAAACAACGACAACGAGGACAAGAGTGGTCATACCTACTGGAAAGGGAGGGGAGGCTAAAAGGAAGGAAGAGATCAAGAGCCCTCTGGACTGAAAGACATGGCAGCGGGAATGGGTCATAGTAGACTCTCATTTTCCCTTCCCTAGAAACATGTATAATCGGAAGAGGGCGTCCAAAGAGAAAAGGTAAAATACCAAGTGCAAGTTTCCTGCCAAGTCAGCAAGGAGTACCTATCACAGGGTCTCTCAACTTATTATCCAAGAAAAAAACCAAACCACATAAGAATTAGAGAAACTTTGCATTTAAAAAGGGTTTTCTTTTTTAAATCTCCATTCTGCATTCCTGGTGGACACTCAGGAGGGGAAGGGAAGTTTCAAAGTAGTTGAGCTTTCAAAGTAGTTGAGCTACTTGCAACGGGGGCTGTCACGTCTCCAACATGAAAATATGGAGGCAAAGTGCAGGTGCGTTTAAAAGAAGTCACGTGATCCAAAGGCCACTCATCCCTTCTGATAAACACAACCATGTTTGCTGTACCTCAGTCTTCCAGAGCAACTTATAAAGAAGTTATTTAATTATGGTGAACTCCTAGTATTTCATAATAATTACTAGTCTAAAAAAAATAATAAATCTACCAAACAAGGTGTGGGAAGAAGTTCTAATTTGAATCGGTACCCCAGAGAAATAGATTCCATTCTAAATGACTCATGTGGGAATGGTGCTGGTTACCATTTAAATATATAATGTTCTCCTGAGCTCCAAAGCAGCACTTTCAATTGCCTCCGGACACCTCCCTCTGGGTGTCCGTTAGCTTTCTTAAATTCAACTGGCCCTAAACAAAACCATCAGTTTTTTTTCTCCCCTCCAAAACAAATGCTATTCCTCATTTCCTTGCTTCTGCAAAGGACACTACCATCCTCAAGCCAACCAGACTGAACACCTAGGTATCATTTGTCCTCTACTTTGCCTCTCATCCCTCATCCCCTACATTAAGTTGATTTTTCCTAATCGTGAAGATCCTACTTCCTTTAACCATTCCCAAAGTTCCATCCTAACTTCTCAGCTCACCTACTACTACTGCCTCCTAGTTGGGTTTCTCCCACGGTTGTTTTCAACTCAAGAGCATAAGCTATGGAGTCAGACTACCTGGGATCAAATCCCAGCGACGGCTTATAAACCGCGTGGCCTGGGCAAGTTGCATAAACCTCACTTTTCTTACCCACAAAATGGAGAGAGTAGTAGGACCACACCTCATAGGGTTGATTTAAGAATAAAATGCGATAATACTTGAAGGCACTTAGCGCACCGGTGGACACATAGGAAGTCTCAATAAATGGCAGTGATTATGATGACTCTACTCATTTCAGAGTCTTCCTTTTCCCAATAATGTAAATGACAAAATATTAATTCCACATTCAAAGATTCCAAATATGGTCTCTACTCAAGTCTTTGAACTTTATCTTCCATTATTCTTTTACATGTAACTTAAAGATTAGTCAGACTAGACTGCTAGCTGCCGCCCCCCCACCGAGCCTCACGCTCTGTTCCACAGGTTTATGCTCTCATCACTCCCTCCATGCTATGCGTCCTTTCCAAACTAGTCAAGTCCTGTCTTCTGACTTTAAGACCTGACTCAAGGGCTCCCTACTTTGTAAAACCTTCCCAATTCTTCTACAGGGAGTATAACATTTCCCCTCTTTGAAACCTCACAGCATTTTATTGTTGTAGTTTTGAAAGGTACATGCCTTATTTTGCTCCATTTGTGTGCTTGCTTTATTTGTAACTCCACTGGCCCCTAAACTCCCTTAGCTCGCTGACCATGGCCTCTTCATCTTTATACTCCCCTTTACATCCCCCACTAAGTCCCCACCACACTGCCGAGAACAGGGGTATCCATTCATTCACAACGATCTGTTGAGACTGCTGGGTATCAGACAGCAAGATAGATGCTGTGGAATAAATATATGTCTTAAGCTGATGGGAACTACACAAGCTTTACGTCAGTGCTCGGATCTGACGACAAAGATGACACATTAGGCTCCGTAGGATTCAGGGTTTGTGTAACCCATCCTACTCTCTGTAAAAGCATTGCCTCCTCCGGCCTTTCAACAACTCACTAGCACTTTATCTTTTTAAGAACCGAACAGCCCAACATTTGTTTGCAATTATCATAAAAATAAACAGCACGTCAGTCTTACAATCGGTCACTTCCATCCAAGACGGTGGCACACACATTATTGAACACGTATCTCTCTTACACAGCTCAAAGAAAAACGCAACCAAAGGCTGTTTCTTCTCCGAACCATCCCTCTTCCTGTTACCCCCAAAAGCCTGACATGATATTCTAAATCTACAATCCCAACGCCCTGATGGGCCCGGGCAGTTCCTTCTCCTCAACACCCCCCTTACATCAAGCACTTCAAGGTCTTTTTAAAATATCACGCAATGAGAGAATAGTCACACCAGTGAATAGTCCTAATTTTACCTCCTTCACCACTCAATTTCCCAAATGGCCTTTTGTAAATCATAGCAGTGCATCCAAAATAGACAGCCCCCTTATTTTTTTTTTTAAAGGCCTGTATGTGCCCAGTCTAATGTTAAGAGATCTTGGGTTCTTAGCCCCACTTCACAGACGAGATGACCGAGGCTCAAGGTGACAGAAGCAATTGCACGGCAGGTGCAAACCCTGAGCAGGGCTCACAGACCCCTCCAAACCTCCCCTGCTCTAGCTCAGCCACCTTCCACTATGACATCTCCTCCCCATCACCCCCCATGATCACGAGCCAGCACTTACTTGTGCCTGAAAGCAGAAACAAAGGAGCAATACTGGCAGCTGTACTTGTCCTCGCGGGTAAACATGGCCAGGGCCAGATGGCTCCTCTCATGAGAACGCAGCCCCTGCATGGACATCAGGACTCTGTCACATTGACTACAATGGTATCCCCCCGGCCGGGTTTCATCCTCCAACATTCCATCAAGCAAGCAGTGTTCACCATCCACCCGGTCCACCAGGGTGCCACTGGCATCTTTGGCTGCTTCCAGTCCATCCAGGAACAACTGGGAAGGGTCTTCGGCCTCCTGCTAAGAGAACCACACACACACACATGCCCCACCAACAAAATAAATATCCATCATCATCGTCTCCAGCTCTCCTCCTCTCCCTTCATTCTCCCAAACTCATCAGCATTTCCTGGTAAAGCTTTCTCCCCTGCCTCTCCAGCTCCCCCTAGAGGAAGGGCAAGCCCGCCTGCCATCCTTCATGCAGTGCTGGTTATTTTAGAGCAACGTCTCCGGGCACAGGTTGCTACTGCCTGGGAAACACGAGACAGGGGCTCTCCCACCGTGAAGACAGTTCACTCACTCATCTCCCATCTTAAAGAGAAGATTCAAACTGACACAAAGCAGGGTTAGGGTGACGGCTCAGAGAAAAGAAAGAAAAGGAGGAGGAGGGGAGGAAAAAGCAGAGTAGTGTGGGCATCTAGGAGCCATGGGCCATCCCTGGGAAAAGAAGGGAAGGGAAGGACCTTGCCGCCCGTGTTCCTCCCCACCCTGCCTGTGGTGACTCGGTCCGTTGACCGAAGGCTGCCGGACGATCGACTGAAAAACTTAAGGAGCAGCCTGGTTTCAAGACACCCGTGTTTGGAGGTGACTCCTTGGGTTACTGATTACACATGAAGAGCTGCTCTGTCTCCCTCGAGCAATTCCAGGAAACAAGCCTGGGACACACCGAGGTGCCGTGGAAGAGGCTGACCGCCGCTGCCCCCGGGGGGCCACTGCTCTGCTGAGAGCCAGAGGCCTTCAGTCTTTACGTCCAGGAAAAGCAGAGACTTTACATCCATGCTCCATGGGCAACACAAGACACTGGAGGGAGACGGGCAGATGACAAAAATATATTCACATATCTAGGGAGAAGGAGCGGGGCCCTGAACTAACCAACGTCTCTGCTCAAAAATGAGTGCTTAGCCGTATCCTGGAAGGCAGGGATGGTGGCTCGGTTCCCAACAGTGGCCGCTCTTCGGATCACCATGTTCGGAACAGGGGGCCTCATCAGAGCCACGGGGAGGAGGGAAATCACTGGTCAGCCACATACGGGAAAAGGGCACGAAGGAGGCCAACCAGGTCAAGGGGCTCTCGGGCCTACTGTGGTGTGAAGGCTTTCAGCTTTAGATTTCACGTTTCTTACGCTCCTCAGAGGACCCAGAATAAGAAGTGAAAAGATTCTCCGGGGCTCTCTACACCGTCAGCCAGATGAGAACAGTAAGGAGTCAGGCAGTGGGAGGAGCAGAAGATGATGGGGAACAGGACCCACTTGATTCCAATCAAGAGCTCGGGCAACTCGGAAGAGCAAACACCTAACGGCACTAAACGCAGCACAGAAGGGCGACCCAAAGCCTCCTGCCCCGAGAGGCCCAGATCCTCCGTTTCCACCAAACTATCCGCGTGGAAGGCAACCAGATCGAAACGCGACCGGGTCGAGACACGAAAGATGAAGACGGTCCAACCTGCAAAAGAATCACAACAAGCCAGACCGATCCAAGCGCAGCTCAGGAGTGCCCACATTCTGGGACGCCCTTTCCTGAGCTGCTCTGAGCAATGGGGGGGTTAATAGGTAACTGGAACCGCTCACACACAACAACGCTCCTCCAGGCCTCCCCCCCCCAGCTCTCACCTTCACGGCGGCGGACACGGCGGGGACGCTGCCGTACTGGACGTGCTTTCGGAGGTGATTGCAGATGGCTCGGAGCGTCGGGTGCACTTCCACACAGAATTTACACTTGTAGCCCACCACCTTCCTCTCCTTGATCTTTGGCACCTCTTCTAAGTGACCAAAAGGCTGGTGAAATACAGTGGTAGCCATCAGTACTCCGAGCCCCCCCTCACATGCCGGCATTTATTCTTGCAGCTTACTAGCAGATTTTATTTCAAAGCGGATTAGCGGGTTAAAAACCAAAGGGAGAAATATGTGAGTATTTTTACATAACGAATTCGTCAGAGCCGTGGCACGCTGCCTACTATGCAAAGTCTCTGGAACCCAAATATGTTACAACTTGTGAGTAGAGAAGATTTCTGTGGAGAAGCCTCATCGTCACGGCCACCAGGTTATGTGGTTTTTCAAGCCAATTTCAACCACGCAGGTGAAACGTTGTGTTAGCTACGCCATTAGTGAACTTCTTGACCAAAAAAAAGGATCTACTCCCGGAGATGTGAGGTTCGTGTGGCGGACACCGCAGACCACAACACGGCTGAGAGGTGCCAGTGATACCCAGAGACGGCCCCCAGCTGCCTTAGAAAGAGAGCGAGCGTTGTCGTGCACCTAGGCCTCACGTAAGGCTACTCGGCAGAAGGAAATACAGAGAAACCACCCCAACCCTCCCCCCCTCCGGGGGGCCTGGGGTGGGGGGGCGGGAGCGGGAGGCAAGGGGAGCGGGGCCGTGGAGAAGGGCGAGCATGGAACGGGGGATAATCAAGCTCGAAATGTTTAATTGACTTATTGAGCTCTCTGGCAAGCTAAGTCGCTAGGAAGCCTGTAGCAGTTTGGCTGGCAACGAAGAAGTGCATGTGGGCACCAGTGATGAGAGGCCTCCTGGGGGAAGGGAAATCAAAACATATCCTTACCCTCTCTTGTTTGAAATCTGCAAAAGCACCATCTGCATATTTCTGCTTGCTCAAAAGCTGTTTCCTCCTCTCCTGACGTTTGGCACGCTTCTGGAATTCCTCATTGTGAATGTTCAAGTGTGAGGTCAGCTCCGCTGTGCTTTGCAGTTTGCTATCACAGTGCTTGCACTGGTAGGCGGGGTTCTGCAAGCGGGGGCCGCTGGCCAGAATGACGAAGTCCCTCTTCAGGTCCCGGCTGTGGTGGTCAGTGTAATGCATGCACAGCAGCTCCGCCGTGCTGAAGGACAGCTTGAAGCACTTGATGCAGCGGAACGGGAGCCACTCCATCTCCTGCGCTTCGCTTCCC
This sequence comes from Vulpes lagopus, assembly GCF_018345385.1. NCBI lineage: Eukaryota > Metazoa > Chordata > Mammalia > Carnivora > Canidae > Vulpes > Vulpes lagopus. The sequence goes on from NC_054830.1 coordinate 70,350,876, forward strand.
TCCACCTCGGCTTTCTCGAAGCTGCCTCGCTCTTCCTCTTCCATCAGCACCGGCTTCTCGTGCTCGTCGGCGTAGACGGCCGTGAAGTAGCCTCCCAGCTTGCTGGCGTGCTGCTTCTTGGGGAACACCCCCGGGTGGCGCTTCATGTAATGGGACACGATGCCCTTCTTGCTGAAGGACTGGAAGGAGCAGAGCGAGCACTTTTTCTTCTCCACGGCCCGCCGGAGCTCCTCGCTGAGCTGCGGGGAGTCGTCCTTGGGCGGGGACGGGATGATCACCTTGTTGGGCTTGTCGCTGATGGTCCGGGAGGCTGCCAGGCAGTGGGTGTAATAGGCGTCGATGTCGTGGCGCTTCTGGTAGTGGGCCGCCAGCCCTTTGCGGATGGGGTTGGTGTAGGCGCACAGGGCGCACTTGAAGAGGTTGTTCTTGCCCTCCGGCTGGGCGCGGACGTTGTTGTGCTTGATGCGGTAGTGCCTGGCGATCCCCTTCCTCGTGGAGCAGAAGTACTTGCAGAGCTGGCACCGGAACACAGTGTGGGAGACCAGGTGCGAGGTAGAGAAGTGAGACGTGGACACGGGCTCCTCTCCCACGTCCTCCTCGGTGACGGAGACCTGGGAGGGGCTCACTTCAGTGGTTATCTCGGGCTCGAGGGAGACCGGCAGCTTCGGGGGCGACTGGGAAAAGACATCGAATTCAGGCTGATTGTGGTACTTCTCGTAGTGGATTTTGAGCTTCTCCAGCGTGCCGTGCGTGTACGGACACAGTTTGCAACGGTAGGCGCCGTAGCCTTGCTTGAAGATCCTGCTCGTCTCCTCCACGTCGTTCTGGGCTATGTCGGCCGACTGCTCCACGTCGTGCACAAAGTCCTCGGCGGTCACCTTGATGGACGGGTGTCGCTTCTGGTAGTGGGTCAGGACGCCGTGGATGCGGGTGTTGATGTACGGGCAATGCCTGCATTTGTAAACGGCGCCGGGGTTAATGTCGATGTCCTGGGCAAAGTCGGCAGCCTTCACCTTCATGCCGGGGTGCTTCTTCCCATAATGGGTGAGAAGGCCGTGCAGGTTGTTATACTCGGACTGGCACACCGTGCACTGGTACGGGGTGGAGGATATGGCTGGGTTGGCAGAAGCCAGCTGGATGCTTTTCTCTGGGGACAGCCTCGCATCCTCTGGGCATTCGGCGTCCTGCTCGGGCAGTGGAGCGGGCATGCTGTTTTCACAATTCACAGGACCCACCAGCTCTTCGGAGGAGGGGAGGGGGTTCTCAATGGCATCTTTCTCCTTGATGATATCCAGCAGCACCGACTCATCACCATTCATGGCCCAGGGATGGAATGCCTGGTAGTGATTGGTGATGTCCCAGATGGACATGGCTTCAAAAACACAGTCTCTGCACCTGTACGTTTTGGCTTCCGCGGGCATTGCGAGAGAGGGGGGGGACGGGTCTGGCCCAGCCCAGAGTTTGGTAGCCATGTAAGTATAGTCAACGTAATGCTCTGGATGCCTCCTTTGGTAATGCAGGAGCAAACCGTTGGGCTCTGTGTGGGAATAGATGCACCACTCACAGTGGTAGCCAGCTTCTATCAAGCCATCTAGAAATGCCCACCGCATGATGGACGTGACCGTGGCCTTCAGGGCAGGGTGGTCTTTCTTGATATGCTTCCTCAGTGCATAGAAGTAGGGGGAGGTATACGAGCACTGCCTACACTTGAGCGCTCGCAGCTTAGCTTTATCCCTCTCCATGTTCGAGGGGGCGACAAGCACACAACCGGCAGGCTTCTTCTGGTTGCGGTCACAGAGGCTTCGGATGGTGGCCGTGTGCTGCCGAATCACATCTGCATTGGCCTTGAAGTCTCGGTGCTTCTTCTGATAGTGAATGAGGACACCTTTGACCGTCCGGTTCCCGTAATCACAGTGCTGGCAAAAGAACATCTCATTCTCGGCGGGAGGGCCGTCTCTCTCAGAGCTGCTTCGGGTCAGCTGCTGCATGGGGGCGGGTGGCCGAGGGGAGCCTTGGGGCCCCTCGGACCCCCTCATCATTGCAGCTGTGGGAGGAGCCTGCCTGATATATTTGGCAGTGACCTTTATCTCTGGGTGTCTTTTCTGGTAGTGGACAAGCACTCCCACAACTGACCGATTACTGTAGGAACAGTGTTTGCAGTAGTAAAGCTCAGTACTGAGGTCTGGTGGCGGGGGTGGTGGGGGGGGTGGGGAACCCATGTTGGACATTTTGGGAGACATTGGAGCACCCACCTCAAATGATAATTGAGAAAGGGCAGAGCCCCTGTCCACAGACACCATTCGCATGGTTTTCTGGATCCTAAAGTAGGAAGCCTTTTCTTCCGGGTGTTTCTTCTGATAATGAACCAAGACAGAATGCATGTTGGGGCTTGCGAACGAGCAAACGTCGCAATCGTAAACGACAACAGTGTTAACTGAGGGGTCCTTCTGATTTTCACATTCTGGAGTAAAGGTCTTTGAAGGAGTGTTTTTATTAAACGTAGCTGGCAGACCGCCACCGCGAGCCACGGGAGTGGAAGTTGCCAGGCTCTTGGGGGCCGAATTCAGAATCTCCCTCAGCGTCTGGGATTCCGTATTCAGCCCTTCTTGCTGCTCCACGACATAGCTGGAAAATATCATCGCGTTGTTAATCTTAACCGTGGGATGCATTCTTTGGTAATGTGGCATCAGGCTTCTGACATTCGGGCTCGTGTAGGAACAAAACCGACACCGGTAGATCAGGTCCGAATGGTCAAAGTTGAGTACATTCATGGCTTCTGGGTGGTGTTCGCCGTAATGCTGCTGCAGGTCTTCAAAGTTGGTGTAATCAATGTAGCATTCCAGGCACCTGTACACCGCACTGTGATCATTGGGATCCAAGATGTACCTAAAGCTGAACTTAATGTACGGGTGCATTCGTTGGTAGTGGGTGCTGACGCTCCGAGCAGATTTGTTGTTAAAGTCACAGTGTTTGCAATAGTAAAGCCTTCCAGAGTCACCAAAGTCCGTGTTCTCGTTATTGTGCTCGGTTCCATAGATGGGAGTCTGGGTGTTCAGCAGAGCGGCGTTGGAAACTTGGTGATCTTTCATGTTTGTCGAGGAGCCGTAATAATCCTCTTCGTCTTCAGAAAGGGTGAGCTCAATCTCAGCCCCGTTGGTGGCGTTGTAATCGTGGGCGACGCTTCTGAAGTTGGGCTCCTTCGGGGGCTCGCCGGCGTCTCTCGCCCAAATCTGCTGGGCCGAAAAGGAAGCGGACACCTCCATGACTGGCTCTGTTGGCTCTTCCTCCCTGTCCAACTCAACCTCTATCTCCACTTCATTGTCTTCCTCTTCCTCCTCGTCGTCCTCCACGTTGATCACCGCGTCCTCCTGCTGTTTTGTCTGGTTGATTTTGCTTTGCAGGTTGCTGGCTATCTCGTCGATCCTCGTTCTTTTCTTCACGGGCGATAAATCGAGGGGAAAGTCATTAGCGAGCTTCCTAGAGGCCTTAGCTACAAAATTGTTCTTGGAGGACAACCCAAGAATTGAGGTCTGACTTTTCTTCACAGTGTTGCTGGAAGAGGGGTGGCTGTCTGTCTCACTCTCCAACGGCAGGCTTGAGGGCTGCCCCTCGAATTTTGGCAAGTTGTCGCAGAACGAGTGTTTGTGCTGCTGATGGACCCGTAGCCCTTTCAGAGTCGTGGTGGAGTAATTACACATGGTGCATTTGTAAGGGTGCAGGGGCGGGGCTTGCATGGGGGGCTGGGGCTGCTGCGTCGGTGGGGGCTGGGGCTGCGGCTGGGGTGGCACCTGGTGTGGTGGCTGGAGCTGTGGTGGCTGTGGCTGAGACGGAGGCGGCGGTGGCGGTGGGGGCGGCGGCGGCGGCTGTTGCTGCTGCAAGGGATCCAACAGGACTCCTGACTTTCTGCCATTGATGCTTGGGCTCTCGTAAGACACAACACCTTCATTCAGTGAAGAAGAAATGCTTTCGCTCTGGGAGTTCACAGCATCCCAATCTGACGTCGTACCCGTGTGACACTGCTTGTGAGCCCCGAGTTTTAACGAGCTCTTGCAAGTAAACGGACATTCGTCACATTTGTAGACAGCGGTCTTTCCGGACAGGTGGATGTTTTCTATGTGACGGGAGATGCTACGTCGATGCATAGTGAGGAAGGGACAAAAGGGGCACTGGAACCTATTCATGAACCTTCTAAACGGAATCCCCTTGGTCTCCAACAGCTTGTTGCCATCTGAGCCCATCAGCTGCTCTGCAGACATGCCCGATGTCTGGTGATCCATCGCATTCAAGCCATTCTCGCTGTCTATCTCGTTCAGCTCTTCATCAGAACTGGAGTCGTTCAGCATGCTGTTAGTTTCCAGGTCAGCGGAGGAATTGGTCATGTCAGCTATTCCATAACGCGATCGCTCTGCCAAGTTAACTAGGCCAGAGTTGTGAGGGGACTTCGGCTTCATCGGAGGGTAAGACACGGGTGAAAACTTGGAAGCGGACGAAGAATTGGGTCTCATGATGGAGTTACTGATGGAGCCCCGAAAGTTGGAGACGTTAGCGCTGGGCATCTCCCGGCTTGCAGCATTCATGGACAGATAGGTGGAATTGGAAGTGGGGCTGGGGGCGCTTTTGTTCTGCACGTCAGGGAGGTTCGTCCCTTCTTGCTGCTGTCGGAGGCTGGAAAGGATCTTGACCATGCTGCGATGCTTCTTCATCATGTGGTCACACCAGCGTTCTCGGCGGGGGGTCTGGTAGCTGCACCACTCACAGCAAAAGTTGCCTCGAGACTTGGTCAAAGGCTTGACCATGGACTCTAAGATGCTGCGCTCCACGACCTCTGCGGGCAGTTCCTTACAGGGGTCCTGCAGGGACACGGGTGGGACCACGGGGTCTGGCATTGGAGCGGGGGCAGACAGGGCAGCAGTGGTCTCCTTCAAATTGTTCTTGTGATACATCTTCTGATGCTTAATTATTCTTGCCCTCCTCGGTGACTTGTACGTGCAAAACTGGCAAGAGAAGACCTTTCCAAACCCCTCGTGCATCATGATATTATAATTTAAGGATCCGGGAACAGGGGGTCCCGCTGAACTCCCTTCAGCTTGAGCTCCGTGGACCTTCCTTGTGTGTTCAATGAGGAGGTTTTTTGACCTGAAGTAGCGTACGCAGAACTTGCATTGAAAAAACTTGTTGGTTGGTTTGGGATTAGGGGCAATATGCTGACCGTAATATCCAGGACTGTGGCCGTAGTAGCTTCCGGTCCCCAACGCAGTTGCATTTTGACCTAAAGAGGAAGTGTAAGGTAAGTGAGAACAGAAAAGCAAACAAAAGCGAATTAAGAAATTTCATCATGCAAATCAATTTTTCTTTTCAATTATTCTTCATTAATAAACATCACATTCAAAAGGCCTAACGTCTCAAGATGAGGCCCTGAAGAGTATTAATGAAGCAGTAATGAACATCCACGTATCGCTTCTCACAGATGAAGATGGAGCATTCGGCTTTAGGAACAATACTCACCTCATCTCCTACTAAATGCGCCCTACGGCTATAAAAAGACACGTTTCACACACTGCGACATTCATTCCAGAATTCTGCAAGACACTATCCTGTTCTCCCAATTGAAAGGAAACTAAGAGACGTAAGGAAGCCGAAAAGGACAATAACCTAGGACGCTTAAGAAGAGAAACATGATGCCCAAACCACAAAAATGGCTTGCAAAGGGCAAGAAACTCTGAAGAAGCCACACGTATCGAGAGTCACGGCTACAGGCTACAGCTAGAGGAGGGTGGTAAAATAATATCAGGTGTGCCAAGATTCGGTAAAGATTTACCTGATAGATCCTCTGCGATCGCAAATTCGTCCTTTATAGAAGAATACTCCACCTCTGTCTGATTACTGGCATTCATGGACCCGGATCGTGGCTCGTTAGCATTGTCTTCAGCAACATCAGTTGGCTGTAGAAATGCCGTGTGGACATCCTGAATGTGCGCCTTGAGATCTTCGTAAGATGGGGCCCTGAAGTCACAGCCATCACACTGAAGCACCTCCATGATCCGGGCCTACCTTCTCACATTAGGAACCTGTGACAGAAATCAGAACAAAGCATCTAAAGAAATGCACTATTTGCATATCCCAAGTCAATGGGGCTATGAGTCCATTAACAGAAGAATTTCTAGTATCGGCAGATTTCTCTTCCTGAACTTTGCCAGTTGGAACACCGGCCAAAGGAAAGCAACCAGACATAATAGGGGATAATGTCCTTGAGTTCATAACTTCAAAGAAGGGGATGGGGGGGAACCCAGATAAACATTTTCCACTTTGATATAAATACATCTTCAAAAGCCATTTGTCAAGGAAACCCTTAACAGTTCAAAAGTTTTAGTAGTTTCTGAATTTCTTGACTGAATTCAAATTTCTTGGTAAGTTGATATTGACTTTGATTCTGCCTTGGACCCATTTTTCTTTTGAACTAGAACCTTCTCAGGAGTAAAGAGGATGTCTGCACAGAAAAAAAAGGACAGATTTCAGTCTTTATTAGCCGTTTTAACATTACAACATTGATGTTTCATCACCAAATGGTGAAACAGTATTGAATCCTGGACTGGTGGTAGAGAGAGCTTTTATTACACCTTTTATTATTCTAATATCTTAACTGATATTGGGGTACGTCTCTTTCTTCCTTTCGCCAAACAGTTTAGTTGTGCGCATGTGTATGTGTTTCATAAGCTAAATGGTCATTTTGCCTTTTACTACCTACCAATTATAACCTAAGAGCTTCTCCAACCTAATTAGGTCATAAACTATTTCTCATGAGATTCTCCAATAACCAACTTCAGATGACAGTCCAGTTTCTAGTTTAAAGTTGCACCTTGGTACCTGGATTTACATATTAAGGTAACACACACAGTTCTCAAGAGGGGCTGCTAGGGCATGCATGACTCTCTTTTCCTACATCTCCCCTTCTCAAACGTGAAGTGTACACTTGCACGCAAAAAGCTGTAAACCTACCACAGAATAAAGCACAACTTGCCCAGCACTCTGTTCTTTGCACTGTGTGATTGAAAGACATAGATAGCGTCACACTAACTCAACGGAGAGGCTCACCATGAAGCAGTTAAAAATGTATTAGGAGGTGTAGTCTGTCCCATCTTAACACATATCTTGAGTTGAGATACCCGGTTATTATCTTAATCGGGGAGTTACTTCATTGAGCTCACCGCAAACTCTACTGAGTCACTGTAATCTAGAACCAGATGTCCAAGAACTAAAGCCTTGGCCAAATCTTCCTTTACATCTATGGCACAGCAACTTTCCATACTTTCGTGGCAAAAGGCAAATTGTTTCTGCAGGAGGAACAACGTCTAGTAATAGGTCAACGTAAGAGAAAGGGAGCCATTGCGAGCGGATTTTCTATGAAAGAATGCTCCTGCTGATAGCCTGCTAAAATAACTTCTGGCAAGTCCAGCCCTGGACAGCCTGAGCTTGCAGAGTGAGACACAGATATTTACCTCCTCTTCTTTCACCCAGCAATTTATCCTTTTTCAATAAACACTGAACTGTGCACCAGAGTCTTTTCAGCTAACTAAGTCTCAATATTCGAGATACACAAGCTTTTATGCCTAAGCACCAACCCAAATTGTGTGGAAGAGGTTGCTATCAGCTCTGGATCAAATTACAGCAGTCACTGAGGCCCCACCCCACTTCTCCTTTCGCACAGTCCATTAGACCTGAAAACAAATTTTTCCATGGTGCAGACGACTCCTGCATTTAGAACACTTCGCAGAAAAAAGCAGATCATCCAGTGTGCACTCCCCATCCCCCAAGCCTAGCCCTTTCATCTCAGCCAAACAAGCCACAGCTCTGCTGAATGTGTTTATCACACTTTCAAGAGATAGGAGCTCCTGCGTCACTGAAGCTCTAAGACTCACTAAGCTGCCCTAGTCCCTCTGAGCTTTAGGAGCAGCCATTTTAGCTCAGAGCTTCTCCTCCGTGCACAACATGGCTTCTCTGGGATTCTGCTAGGCTGACGATCAGAAATGAGCAGTAGAAGAACGGGCTGGGCTCCTCCTATGCTCTTCTCCTCCCAACAAAGCATGAACTGTTTTCATTGCTTCCCGAAAAGCAGCACCTTTCTCCTCCTCAAATGTCATTCACCAAGATCTCCGAAGGTTCTTTTATCCCATGATTGATAAGCTTGTTCGTCAGCCCCAGCAGAGCACTGGTTATTGCAGGACGATCCTGGACCAGACCCCTGTTGTTCCACAGCAGGATTTTGGGGGTGGGCCGGGGGGACCTTCAGAATGCCTTGGCTTCTTGGGAGTCGTCCTTCCACACACAAGAAGACATACCATCCGACTCTGCTTGCCAGATTCCAAAGTCTAATGACCTTTGTTAATCACCAGCCAGTCTGTCTGCATCAGCAGACCCTGCCAACAGACACACCCTTCAACACAAAGGCTGTAGCTATTCCTTTTAAAAGAGGTTCTCTGAAAGCTCCATTGTGTAGCCCGAGAGGAAAACAAAATCTCTTCCCTTCAAAACTTCAAGCCTTTAGAAATAATGCAACAAAAGGCTTTCTGCTGTGTGTCTTTTGGAAATTTTGAGCCTGGTTTGCACAACATCAACAAAAATTATGGTTCTGCACAAGGAAAGCAGGGCACCTTCAGCATTAAGTCATCCACCCAGACATGAAATTCATCTCTCTACGCAGTTCTCTAATATCTTGGTGTCTTCGGAAGCTGTTATCAAGGATTCTAACTTCGCTGGATGCAAACACACACCAACAGTCTCCTTGTTCTGCTACAAAGGAGATTAAAGGGTCATGAGATCAGGAAAAAAAAAAAAACCCACTGATTTGGAAAAAGAAGAGATGATGAAAGTGATTTCCTAATGGGTTCTAGCTTTAATGTTGTTGCAGTCTCTACCTCAAAAATAGCTCAGAGCCTTAGAAGAGGTTAATCTCCAGGCTGCTGAGAGAACCAGCGTCAGGTACAGCTGAATGGCCTTCAATCTGATGCCTGTACCAAGCACAGAAAGGAGGACGGAGCCTCCTTTGAAAGCCATTTTGCCTTTGTGTACACATTTCTCCTGAAGACGCTGACTGAAGAAGAAAGCAGAAATTTCCAGCATGGCCTAAACAATCAAAGAAACAGAAACTCGATGTGTTTATGAGACCGAGGATGCGCACACGTGCAAGAAGTGAGAACGGGAGAAGAAGGGAATGGGGGAGGACAGAGACAAATAAGCCGGACCCAAGGATGACCCATCCATCAACCGGAGTATGTTTTCACAGCAGATGGTAATCCTCTGAGGAAACCCTCGACAAGGAAAAAAAAGGAGAAATAAGCTCTGCATGTCTGACTGCCTCATCCACCCAGAAAGAGCAGCAACCCTAAAAGACTCATCTAGACACTGATCTGCTACAAAATTATGATTTAAAGCTAAAAGCCTTGATCTCCTATCTCCTTACTTCATTTAAAAATACTGTCATAATGAGATTAGCAATACTTTCCCCCACCCCCTGCACTGACCCAATCAGCAAAATCAAAAGCAGAAGAGGAAGCTTCGGAAACTAACTAAAAAGAAATGCTATTCCAGGAGGTCATGGGGTGAGTCTACAAATCAAACAAGCACCCCGGTGTCCTATACCCCCCCATCCCCCACCCCCGGCAGTATTCCCAGGCTCCTCAAGGTCAAACTGGCATCGAGGACTAGCTCTAAATACCACCCTGGAGGAGACCTGCTCAATGAATACCCTATTGCCTGACGCGATCAGTCCTCTTAACATGCACCCACGAAACCCCTAGACCATTCCAACTATTCACTGCTCTTCAATACTACTTATTACTGGTGGTTGGGTTTTTCCATTTCTAAAAGGTGGGGTTTTGATGAGAAACCCTAAATCCAATTTCCATATACTGACAAACTCTTGAGGACATATTTAAAGAAAGCCCAGGGATCTTGCTCAAGATCTGGAATATACACGTGAGAAAGGGGAAAGGTAGAGCGCATGGACACAGGTTGCTCTTCCGCTTACATTGCCTGCGCACCCCATTTCTGGGCTCAGAATCCCAGGAGGCCATCATGCCTCAGTGAAGGTGAAAGAGGACAATCCGCAGTTTCTTGGCCTATCCTTCCAGCTCACAGCCCAGACGTACCTGGAGAGGGGGAGGCACCCTTGATGGTTCACAGTGTTCTCACGACCCGGCTACCATCAACCCTCGCCCAGGGCAGCTTGGCGAACACTGTTCTCTAAGCTTGCATAAACATGGTCTTCAAGTCAAAGTCCCAACTGTCTCCAGGAAGTGCCCAAATTAAAACACACAGGCCTTGCCTGGATCGAACCTGTTCTCTGACTGAAGGACTGCAGACCAGAAATAAAGCTGTGAAGCCCCACAGCCACAGGGATTCAGCAGCAACTAATTATAACCTTCAAAGCCTTTGAGAAATAGAACCAGAAACACCATAAGGTGCTTTTCCTCTGTCCACTCCAGAAACCTAGTTTCATTTATAAGGCACTGAGCTCCCCAGTTCTCCTGAATCACAATTCTAATAAAAGGTTTTAGTTAGCACCTGTTGTTTGTGCTTTTCTTACTTTCCAATGAATGGAAAAACCAATTATCCAAGGACTGGTAGTGGAATGCATAAACTCTGGAATAGTTCAGCTAGAAAAATAGAAACATCAGGAACGTAAAGATCATTCTCCAAATGTATCTGTGGGTCGGAAACAGCTGATAGGATGAGGTCAAAGAGCCGTGAGGTGTTAGGAGGTTAGCATTTCTCACTGTGAGCCCCAGCACTGCCATGGGGTTTGGGAGGAAGGAAGAATTTTCATGCTGCGGATGAAAAAAGGGGGGCGGGGGGACCACTAACTCATCCACTTGTGAACGCGGGTTGCTACTCTTAAGACAAGGGGTGTTTTACATCGCTACTTATCACTTACCCTTGTCACGGTCCAAGTGGGAGTTCTAGTAATTTGAACATCATTTAAAGCATCTTTCCAAACAGGACTGGACTGAGAAATTGGGGTGAAACTTCCTTTGACAGGAACAGTAGTTGCAGGATCAAACTGACAAATACAAATGTAGAATAAATACTTCCTTCTCTCTCTCTCTCTCTCTCTATATATATATATCTGAAATAATTAATTTTACTGATTTAATGTTATCTCAGAAATGAACACCTGCACTCCGAATTTGACAGGGACTCCGTCTATTAGAGCAGAATCAGCCCCTTCCGAGTAAGTACAAATGATTTATGTACTCCTCCCAAGTTTAGTTAAATAATAATAATAATAATAATAATAATAATAATAAATAAACCAGCAAAATAAACCAACAAAGAACTTCTGACAACAAGCTACCTCCATCGATCCTGCAGCATTCAGTACCACTACAGATCCTGGCTCGCCATGTGGTGTCTTCAAATGTCCTATCAAATGTTTATACTGTTTGCCACATGATCTAAGCAGTTCTGTGTACTCTTGGCAATTCACCACACTAATGAAAGGTTTAACATATCAGGGAGGATAAATAATTAAGGAATTCAGAAGGGAGACACAGCTGTTCTTCAAAACCAAATTTTCAGAAGAGAAAGGATTAATTTGCGATCACATATGTAACCCCCAATATGAGACTGAATTTAAATACTAGCAGAGAAATACCAGGAGACTCTGAGTCCTGCCAATGCACGCAGCCTCTGTTGTATGTGGTCAGCCTGGTCCATCTGTGGACCCTCTATACCAGCACAAGTCTGAGGCAGGCAATCTGCAGATTAATAGCCCACTCGCTTTCTGGCCAACGATGGTACTTTTCAGGTGATCTCTTGTTTTAGCTTTGCTCTGTATAAAGTTTTCAAGTATCATGGGGCATGTTGAGTAATATTTCTTAACAGATGCCTCTGGGATCACCATTAAAATGAGATGAGCATCCAGGGATGTAATCTAAGTGACTAAAAAACTGTCAGATATGTAAATAAGAAGCAATTCTGGCTGAGTGACCTGTTATGAAAGCAGGTAGTGAGTGTCTAACACAGAAAGAGATAGTACATACCTTCTGGAGAATTCATGCATTCCTTTGCAATGATATAAGGCTAATTGAGGCCAACAGGCCAATCGGCAGCCTGCCAGCTCTCCTGTCCTTAGAAAAGGAAGCGTGTGATTTGAACAAGGAGATAAAAGAGGAGAGAAGGGACTAGAAAAGAAAGGGAGGAAGCAGGGTGGTATCTCAGTAGCTTTAGACTTCATTGTCTGTAAAGGGGAACCTGCAGTTCACTAGATAACTCGAATTCTGAGAAGCGTCTTGACAATATTCTCCTTGAGAAACAAAACAAACCAAGACGCCTCCTCATGCTAAAATTCTCAAAACGCAACCGTGACAAATGAGATCCCAGCTCATCTTGTTCTTTCAAATGACGGCAAGCCATTCTTGGTGTTGAATGAATTCTCTGAAATGTCATGGGCCCATCAGGAAGTTCCTTGGAAACTCTGAAGCCATTCTTGCCCTAGCATTGAGAACAAGAGATAACTGATTTCTCTCCTGGAGAGCCAACCCTCACCCAAACAGCAGAGACAGAAAATCACGGTGTTCCCTTAGAGACTCTTCAGAGTCTGGCTGGGTTTCTACAGAAACTTTTCACGCTACAAGAACCCTCATTATAAAAATTGTAAAATTAAAGGGAAGTTCCAGATATGCTGCTGGGTCGTCATTACAGAACTGATGGAGACGCAGAGTAAGCAGAAGTTGCAGTAAAACTCATCTTTTCACATCATGAAAGACCAGCCCATGCATCAAGTACCTCCTCTGTGGATCTGAGAGCTTGACTGACCTCAGGCGCTGGGCATGTCTTCACGGCCATAACCGTTCCTGGCACAGAAGGTCCGGCCAACCACACAAAGTCTAAATTCCACAGTTTCAGTGAATGGATCCAGAAATCATTTTAACAATTTACCTTGTTCTCTATTACCACTCAGAGAAAAACAAAACAAAACGGAACAAAAAACAGTATCTGGCTATTGACTTGTGGGGAGTATAAGAACATTTTGCTAACAAGAATTTTTTTTATTCGGGGAGAAGCCCACAAAAATCCCAATCTAATCCCTCAGGAGACTTGCACTTTGCTTTATGTACATAGTTTGCTCAAAAAATTTAAACAAGCCACTTCCTTTAGTTGAGAATTATCCCAAGTTTGTCCATATCCGTGGAACACAAGTGCCGGATCCAAACACTGCAATGACCTTTCCAGCCTAATTTCTTATATCTGACAAAACTGACTACACAAGTCTGGCACCTTTGTCTTTCTCCAAACCTTGGTTCCTGATCTAACTATCCCGTCAGGATGAAAGCCCTATGCAGACTCCTTTCTAGAAAGGTAAACAATGCCTGGGCTTGCATGGATCATGAACACTTTCAGATCCTCCTATCCAAGCAGCCTATGGCCTGTTCTTTTCTTTTCTTTTTTCTCTTCTTGGCCTCCACCTATAGCAGAAGCTGTCCTTCCTCCTTATTAAACTAACCAACTGGCCCATTCATATCCATTGGTTGTTCCAACAAATTAATAGAATCTTACAGCAGGGAAAACACAGTATGTGTTTATATATGGCACCAGCAAATACCCAAGAGATTTAGGAATTTTTTAAAGGAAATGATAGGCAAAGAATTTCTTTTCTTTTGCAATCTCCAGTCTACTTTCAGCAAGTAAGTTTATACCTACAAAATTACTGTACCCCGGGAACTTCTATTTTATTTTATTTTATTTTTTTTAAATTTTATTTTATTTATTTATGATAGGCACACAGTGAGAGAGAGAGGCAGAGACACAGGCAGAGGGAGAAGCAGGCTCCATGCACTGGGAGCCTGATGTGGGATTCGATCCCGAGTCTCCAGGATCGCGCCCTGGGCCAAAGGCAGGCGCCAAACCGCTGAATGTTAAGACATTTGTTTGCCACCCAAAAAGTAAATTTACCACCGTGTAGAAACACTAGAACGCTCCAGTACTCTGCCAAGCCCCACATTCCGTAAACCCTTAATGATAAATTTCATTTTTGCCCAACAAGTTTAGTTTTTTTTTTTCAGCTTATTCACTATGGGGCTGCTCAAAAAAAAAAAAAAAAAAAAAAAAGACAAGGATATAGAATAGAAATGCCTATCCAGCAAGTAACAGAATCTGTTCCCAGCAGGTGTGACGACTCTGCCTGCCACCTTCACCTTGAGGAAGTCTTTTGAAGCCTCTCTTCGAACATTTTGCTAAATGAAGAAATTAGATTATGATATTCAACCTTTTTACACAAAAAAGGAGTGTTTTACAAGTTTTCCTTCTCATCTCTGAAAGACTTTTTTTCTGACTTAATTGACTCCTTTACTTTTATTATTATTCAGAGATAAACAAATGTGCAGTTTTGTATGGCTGACTCGTCATCATCAAAGCCTGGGCTCAAAGGTTCTAACCTCCAAGATGCATTCCCTGACAGTTCCATCTGACATTTGCCCACCCCTTTGGCCCCCAAGAAATCAAGCTCCCTCTCCACAACCCGGACCACACTCCCTTTCTACCATATTCCACTGCTTTATTTGCTTCACTGTTGATATGATACCCATTTGTGGTCTGTTTCCCTCTAAAACATAAGCACCCTGATAGCAAGTCCATGCCTGTCTATTCATATTGGTGTCTTCAGCACTGGGGACAGTTCACACAACGCGTTCAGCAAATGTGCTGAATGAATGAATGAATCAGAGGTTCTGAAGATTCCAATCAAACATAAAAAGAGCAGTCACAGGTATTAGATCCTTTTACTAACCCTATGTTAGCACAGAGTAGAAGCAAATTTGCCTACCCTACCCCCCCCTCACAACCCCCCAACACCACCAAAAAACCCCAGCCCAGGGACCTTTGGCAATATCTAAAGACATTTTTGGTTCTCACAACCAGAGACGGAGGGTGCTATTGGCATCTAATGAGTAGAGGCCAAGGAGGAGACCGAACATTCCACAAAGCACCAGACAGACCCAATAGTGCTGAGGTGGGAAACTTTGTCTTAAGTGGTCTGTGGGTTATTTTCAGCCTCCATATATAACTCACCTGCCTTTGTAATCCTTCCATGGAGTCCCGGCTGGGGCATCTCTGAACTAGACAGTCAGCAAATTCTCTCCCAGCTCAAAGATTTCATGATTCTATGATTCAAAATGACCTCAGTAGTCTTCAGGTCATAGATCATGAGTTTTTCAGTCTTATTTTTCTGATTTGGGTATTTTACTAAAATTTTTTCAAGAAAAATGTAAAAATGTAAAGAGTGACTGGTCCATCTTTCTTTGGTGATAAGGCCCATACACTGTTGATGATCCCATGGGCTTTGAGGGCAAAGCGCCGATGTCATTAAAAATGTCAAGTTCTACACTTAGCATGCAGCCTCCAACTAAAATTTCTGTGGAAAACATGATGCACATGTTCTCCTCTTCAATACGTAAAATTATCTTCTTTCAAAGCGATGGGGCCCCAGGCTAATCAAAATCACTCTTCAGAGGACGAGTAATGTGTTCCTTTTGGTTCTTATACCCCCAGGGCCTAGCACAGGTCTGGTCCTGATGAGATTTGTGGTATGCATGAGTGTATGCATGCCTGCTTTCCAGGAAAGGATATGCCAGTGGTACCAACTGAAAGCCAAATATTTAGGAACCTAAGCAATTCCAGAGAACTTCCAATGATCAGAAAAACAACACGCAGTGTTATACAATACCCCTCCTCACTCCAACTAATGAAGCTCAAGAAGCCACATCACAATGATTAGCTGACTACTGGGGTGTGTACAAGAAATTGTTAAGTCTTCACTGGTCCTTGTATTTGAGTAAGTGACCATCTTCCTTTTCATCATCGTCCATAGGGAAGGTGCTCTGGCTGCATCATTCTACCCATATATTTATAACACTGTTAAGCTCCCCTGAACTGATGTGACACTTGGCATCATCACCTGGGGCTGTTCTTGAGACTATTCGGTTCTCTTCCCTCCACAAAAACCTTTTAATTCTTATTTGCAAGAATTCTGAAAGGCTGAGGAAAAATTCTCCCCTATAGCTCAAAATCATATAAAAATTTTCAGTGGAGGGAAGTATAACAAAATTTGGTAGGAACTGAATTTTCTCTCCTTTACTTCCCTGAAAAATATTGAAACAACATATTTCTCGTGCCTTCCTTCAAAACAAATGGAAAAATTCACTCTAAAAGTTAATCACCTATAGGCTCATAATGTCCACTGGAGAGGAGATCTTAAAGACCATGTGGTTCAGCCTGGTCCAATATCTTCATGTTTTACGTAGGGAAACAGGCCTCATGAAAAATAACCTGCCCAAGGCTTCTAGAACACAAGTTCTCTGAAGCCAAAAAAGAAATCTTTTGAATTCCATAATTTGGGAACGGAAATGAGCAGTAAAGACACTCTATATATGTTATTTAGTTCATTAATGGCTATTCCCACTTAAAGTCCATGCCCCATACATATATCCTCCCTAACAAGAGTCTTTCTTCTCTGGGAGGCAGACTCTAGAATAACCTCCAGTGTTTCATCTGCTCTGAATTCTACACTCAGGAGAGTAACTGAAAAGGTGCAAAATCCATCGTCTGCAGTTTGACTGTTCAAAGACCTTCTCAGGCATGCAAACAGTGTGTTCCTACTTTGGAAACACACTTGGAAGACTGAAAGTTGCTGACAAAGGTACACACAGAAGAACAAGAGTTATAACACTGAATTATCATTCTTCAGAATCCAACCTCATGGAATCGGAACAAGGTTACAAGGAGCTTTATGCCTGCCAAATCTACCCCATGAGAAACATCGTCTTGTTTCTTATGGAAAATGTGCACTGCCAACAAAGTCACTGAAGAGGCTGACTGAATGAGTCTTAGGGGTATCTGGAAATATCAGGGTCAGTTCTTTTAAAATGGGAAGGAGAAGTGCAGTCGGACACATGCCTGGCAAGGAAACCAATCTTCTTGTGGCACATCTAGTGTACGGCTCGGATCAGTAATTCCAGAACATTGCTGATACCAGGTTTTACTTCAGATTATATATTACATTCTGAAACCAACCACAGCTTGAGATATTTGACCACATTTGCATACACACGTATGTATGTATTTATCTGCCACTTATCTATATTCCTAGTAGACATCTATACTCGTGTATTGGATATAGAAAAGTTAATATATCAGTAAGGCTTGGAATGATCTTTAACTGTTTAAATATTCTCCATTAGGGTCTCTTACAAAGGGTCCCTTATCATCATGAAGAGAATGGTTTAGAAATCAAGAAGATGCTGAGGTCTCTATGTTTGTTCATGTTTTCCTCCCTATAGAATACTCTTATATACATTTTGAAGGTCCAAGTGATCCCCATCACTTAGGACAATGATTCTCAAAGTGGGCTGCCTAGACCAGCGGCAGTAATATCATCCAAGAATGTTAGAAATTAGTTCTCATGTTCCCCTCCAGACTTAATGTGTTAGAAATTCTAGGGGGTAGGGCCTAGTGATCTGTATGTTAACAAGCCCTCAGGTTGATGCTGATACTCAAGTCTTAAGATTAAGCTTAAATCTTCCTTCCTGTATGAAACAGTCCAAGACCAATGTTCCCTTCTCCAATGTACAAGGAGCCTTACTTATAAATGCTGTTGATTGAATGACTACAATAATAGCTAGAGAGTCTTCAAAGAGCCTAAGAGAGGCCAAGGTTTGCAAATATTTCACTTCTTATTTAGCAATTAACGGGAAAACACTAAGTTGCAGAATCCAGCATTAGAAGCTATGAAGAGTACACTCATAAAAGGCAGAGTTCCTGTCTCTGAACCAGCGAATACTGTGGCCAATACAATGCTCGTATTGATATTCATCGCTCCTAAAAACTTCAACAGTTTGTGACATGGTGTCCTTGATATTTACAAAGTGGGATGAGGCAATCCACAAAGGAAAGAATTAGAGTATTTTATCCAGAAAATACTAAGAGCTGGGTAAATCCTCAAAACCCTAGATTCTTCCATGACAGGAGGCTTTCGTGATAAACAAAATCTTATTAGAAAACACCTCCAAACTTGGAGTGGTTATTTATCACACTAAAGCTAGAGTGCAGAGCTAAATCTGCAGTAAGAATCAACATCTGAAAACACAGATGTGTTTAGAAATCTCTCAAAGGAAGGATATGGGCTTTAAGCTAACCAAGGGACTCTCAGAAAAATGGTGGCTAATTGTCTCAAAGTGCAAACAAAGGCTTGGCTGAAGGAAAAGAAGGAGGACAACATAAACAAAGAGAAAAAAAGTTTGGCGGCACTAAAGCAACAGACCAATGGGGCCCTCTAATCCAAAGCACGGCTTAGAACTTGGAATCACAGAGTTCAGAAGGAAAACTCATCAACTCTGTCTTGCCCAGGAATCTAATTCCAAGACCATGGTGGACTGCTCAAGGGGCACAGAAGTTAAGACAAACCCATCAAGACCCAAACTCAGGCTCTGAAAGCAGAACCGAACAGGACTCAAGGAGAAAATGTAAAAGATACTACCCTTACTAGTTGGAGGCCAAGAGTAGGTTCTGATAGTTATGTCCCAACCAGAGATAAACTAGAGAAAAATGAACTGAGGCTTAAAAAAAAAAAAAAGGTGATAGAAAGAAACGGTATGGAAAGGACCAATGAATAATCTATTTTGAAGGAACAGCACACAAAAATAGTTACATACAACAATTAACAGAGATACTATGAAAGAAGAGATCAAAGATAAGATGATAAGACATCAGAATGAGATGAAAGGGGAGCTGGCAGTTGAAAAAAGAAACTGACAACAAAAATAATATCATTGCAGAACCAATAAATATATTAGAGTAATAAGAGACAAAATCCACAAACCAAAAACGAAGTTGATGATGTGGAAAACAGTCTTCAAAAAAACTGCACAAAATGCAGAGGAAAAGGACAAGCAGATGAAAGCAAGTAGAGAAGATGACAGATAAGAAGGTCTGAAAACAGAGATCCAACGTACAGATAAAAGGTATTCTAGAAGTAGACAGAAAAACAAAACAGAGCAAAACAAAATATGCTCCAATCTGTGATAAGAAATAATTTTGTTGAAATAATGAAGTATCTGCCGTTCTGGGAAAAGAGTGAAAATCATCAAAATTGAGACATACTGGTAAAGTTACAGAATTTCAAGAATCAACACTGAATGACATAAAATCAAGATCTTTTAAAATTAGTCAATTATGGGGGCACGGGGAGGATTCGGGACTTTTTCACAGAATATTCAGTGACAGGAAGCAGTGAAGGAATGTCTACAGAGGCTTGAGAAAGGAGCATCTTTAGTATTCAGTTCCCAACTAACTTTCCAACCATGTATAAAAGTAATAAGAAAGCATTTTTCCAATCAGCAGAGTCAAGGCATGCTGCACTTACTAACAACTCTCCTTCATTATCTACTCAATGATGGAAGATATCCAACCAAGAGAAGATTCAAAATTGAGATCTCAAGAATATGGAATTTAGAGATAAACAGAAGATGTGAGCACTAAGTCCTCTTTCATCTGAAACTAAGACTGAATAATTCATAATAATTGCAAAACAAGATTATAGTCCCTTCAATGTAATAACTAATAACAACAAATTATCCCATAGAATAACAATAAATACATAGAATTGGGGAAAAAAAATCCTTAAGCATAATAACAGAAACAAAGAGGTAGGCATTAGAGTAAGTGGGACACTATTCTCAACTTTCATAGTAGAACACACACAAAAAAACCCCACAAAACTTGATATTGCCTCCTTCTGAAGTTAATGAATCCCCAAATAAAGGTATAAAGCACATTAAAGTTAAACATTTAAGTAATAAAAATCAAAACAGAGAATATAGCGCTTAATTTTTTTAATCAAAGAGAACATAGATCATGTAGTAAAAGATAAGGACAAAGGAAACAGCACAGAAATACACTAGTAATGAAATTAATTAGAATCAAGTATATACGTTATATCAATAAAGGTGATCTGGATAAATCTTCCCATGGAAAATATCCCCAGAGTAGATTCAAAAACAAACTAATTCCATTTGGTCTACAGGATACACACACAGTAAAAAGACAAAAAAAGTCTGAAAGTAGTAATAATGTAAAAGATACATCAAGAAAAGAAAAAGTAGAAAGAATGATTAGTATTGTTCAAAGTTAAACTCACAGAAAAGTTTTTAGGCTTATCTTTAATTTTTACAGAAAATTACAGATAAGAAGAAACATTTTCACGATATAAAGGAATATAAATTATTATAAAAGTTGAAAGTTTAATTTTACAATTAATAATGTTAAAAAGTACAGTCTACAATGAAGATTTGTCATAAATATTTATGCTCCCTCACATCACCAAATAAAGGGAAAAAAATGGCAACAAATAAAAGAGGAAAGAGACATAAATACTTAATAGATTAAATGAGGAAAGCCAAATAAGAATAGAATTAATAGTTAGAATTCAGTTAAGAGATACATTTCAAATTCTATATCCTAGATATAGAAAGCACATTTAAAAAAAATATATTTTGTTCATTT
This sequence comes from Vulpes lagopus, assembly GCF_018345385.1. Lineage (NCBI taxonomy): Eukaryota > Metazoa > Chordata > Mammalia > Carnivora > Canidae > Vulpes > Vulpes lagopus. Next base: position 70,371,426 of record NC_054830.1, read on the forward strand.
ATTTGAGAGAGAGAGAAAGAGTGGGAGGAGGGGCAGAGGAGAAGCAGACTCCCCGCTGAGCAGGGAGCCTAATGTAGGACTCAATTCCAGGACCCTGGGATCATGACCAGGGCCAAAGGCAGATGCTTAACTTAACTGACAGACCCACCCAGGCACCCTAGAAAGCACATTTTCATTTCAAGCAACTGTGGGACATTACAAAGATTTTCAAATCCCCATGGAAGTTTACAGGAGTCTATCACGTCAGAATTAGGATACAATAAATTACAAATAGAAAAAAAAGTCCATCACTTTTACTTATAATGCAGTAAAATTGGTGGAGGAGGCGACAAAAAATTCCCAACACTTGGAAAACCCTTTTTAACACTCTCTTCAACAGTTTCTGGACTAACCGGAAATGAAAACTCAAGTACAGAATGTAGTTCTGTTTTAAAATGCTATATATATCTATATATGGAATTTGGTAAAAGCTGTACTTAGAGGAAATTTCATAGCTTTATGAAAACTGCTAACTATGAAATAATAAATTTTTTTGAAATAATAATTCTTATAAAAATCAAGAAATAATGCTAAATTAAAAAGAAGAAATAATACTAAATGAATTAAATATCCAACCCAAGTGAAAAGAAAAAGGAAGAAAGGTGGAAGAAAGGAGTTGATTAAGATAAAGATAGAAGATCAGGAATTAAACAATCAAGACACAATGAAACTGGCCAAGTAACCACATTAAAACAAATCTAACACTATATGAGATTAAATAAAAATCTCTAGCTAGCCTAATAAGAAGAAAGGGGTGTGTGTGTGTGTGTGTGTGTGTGTGTGTTGGGGGGAGGGAGGGTAATGGGTCGGAAATACAGAGAATTAAGGATAAAAAGTAGAAAATATTCACAAATGTAAATGAAAATAACAATAAACTATATTTAGAAATTACTATGTACAACTCATAGTAATGTTTGTAAACCTAAATGTAATGCATGATTGTCTAGAAACATATATTACCAAAATCAATCCAAGAAGAAACCATACCAATAGAAGACTAGGAATGAGACAAAGAGCCAACCCAAGCACCAGAGAGCCTTCAAAGAATCAGTAAATCACATATTTTTGAAATTGCTCCAAAGTCTAAAGCATTAAGTTTCATCAATGTATTTCTAAACCAGCATGACACAGATAACAAAAAGCTTCCCTCAAAACAATAATCATAGTGTTAATAAAATCAACCAATTCACTTATAAATATTGAGGCGAGAGTTCAAATAAATTCCTGTGCACCTTAAAGGAATATTACTCCACGATCAAATGGGATTCACTGCAGGAAGGCAGTATTTCAATACCAGAAAATCTATACTCCACTACCTTAAGGAGTCAAAGGAGAAAAAATAATTTGACCAATACAGAACAGGCCAGACAGCGTTGGATGAAATTCAGGATCCATTTCTAATAAAAGTGGTTTGGTTAGATATAATATATGGATACACACACACATAATTCAGCATCATGCTTAAGGATAAAACATTAGAAGAACTCAAGTTAAAACCAAAGATTATACTTACTTAGCATTGTTGTGAAGATGCTAGCCAATGCATTTATACAAGAAAATAAAATAAATAACACTTGGAAAAGACAAGATAGTTTCCAAAATCTACAAATAAGGTAAATGACCCAGATGTGGGCCCCGGTGAACAACACTGTCATTTTCTACTTAATAATTTAGAGCTTTTTCAACAAGACTTTATTACTCGAACCTTTAAAACTCTCATCAAATGTAAAGCACTTAAGTGATTTGGCAACATATTGGTTATTGATGACTTTATTACAGCTCACCTTACTAAGAATGTTCAGTCTCCTGCCAACCCTGGCATTCTTTCTCTATCCTGTTTGGTATTCTTTAATAACTCCTTAAATAAATAATCTCAGATAAGCATATCCAGTGATCTTAGGAATTCCAGTCATAAGGTCATGAAGATAATTTTTAATCGATTATATCCACATATAATCAATCTTCAAGCAACAAGTTGCTCTATCGATGCACTGACAAATCATTTAGTTCTGTGAAAAGAAAAGCTACACTTGACCTCCTTAAAGGAACTTAAGCAGGCGAAAAAGAAGATTGTGAGAATGAATCCCTAAAATTAAAGTATGAAGCCTTACTCATGGTCTTTCCTTCATAACCACCTGGAAAAAAAATCTCAACCTTGGATCTGTTTAAATCAGTGTTTTCTCCCAACTTTTCTTTGACGTCAGATTGGCGACCCTGCAAATTCTTGGTTTCAGTTCTACCCCGAAGTCTGATGTTTACCTGTCTCCCGTTCTTGGCTGTGTCCAGTTGAGAGGAAGAAGTTTCCATCTTCTGTCTGCCTTTCCCTTCCTCATCCCAAGGGGTACCCATCCTTTCCATCTTCTTTTGCCACAAGTGGAAGACATACTTCCAATCCCCATGATCTCAGACTGACTCCTCAACTTGGGCTCCTGATCCAATTCCTCTCCTTCCTTATCCGAGAGCCCACGTGACCTGCATTTTCAATTTCTCTCTACTCACCACATCACTCCCATCTGAAAACCCACTCACACATACACACACAGATACACACAAGCACTCCCACTCAACCCATGTCCCTCTGGCCTATCTTCTTCCCTCGGGAAACAATACAGGTATAGTCCAAGATGCCTGGGGTTGAATCCCAATTCCATGATTTATGAGCTGTGTGAATCCTTGACTAATTATTTAAATTCTCCAAACCCCTATCTCCTCATCCATACAAAGAAAATCCACATCTCACAGGTTTATTGTGTGGAACAACCTGGACAGTGAACATGAAGCATGTGGCACAGTTTCCGACATACACGAAGGCTCAATTATAACTGCCATTACTACCATAAATTCCCTTTTCACAGACAAACTGCTTTCCCGCTCCCTACTTCTCCTTCAGCCCTCTACACCTGGCACTTCTAAGTAGCATTCTTCCAAAACAACTTTCTTCAGACCAATGAAAGGATATTCTGACTCTCTGAGCCGCTACTTCCATGCCATTCTCCACCAGAGCCCATGCTCTCCTGTAAGTAACTCTCTCCCCTGGACTCCACAGACTGTCTTCATCCTCACCCAGCCCCAGTACCGCAGGCCTACATTCATCCTTCATTCTCAGTTCAGCCCAGGGTTTCTCAATCTTGGTACGTGGACATTCAGAGCCAGATTATCATTGTTGGGGGTGGGAATTTGGGGGTGGGGGTGTCCTTGGCCCAGGTCTAGTAGCATCCTGGCCTCTACCCACTAGAGGTTAGTAACGTCTCTCTCCCCTGCTCCCAACAACCCCAGGAGTATATCCAACAGTGTTTTCCATTGGATTGAAAAAATCACACACACACACACACACACACACACACACACACATGTGCATGCCCCAGTTGAGAACCACATTCTCTAGAAAGCCCTGCCTGGCCCCCCAGGACTGGATTGAGACCCTTCCTAGATGCCCCCTAAATCTCCGAAGCATTTTTCATAAAGAATTAGGTAGTATGTGCTATACTATAATTTGTATACAGCACTAGGTCGTTATGCTTAACCGCCTGTTCCCCACAGTGTACAGTGAGTTCCTTGAGAGCTAGGACTGTGTGTGTGTGGTTTAGCCTCTCAGCCTCAGCCAATGGCTGGAACCTCCACACACTTTCCTTCCTCTACTTGGAAACAAACTTGTTATGAGACATACTTTAACACAGATTTTCAAGGGAAAGAAACTCATGCATACTAAAAAGAAACTTTAATTGTAACATGCATCCCTTTGGAGAAATTATAAAGGTGGAGAAAAGTATGTTTTAGTCTCCAGGAATAAGGAATCAAGCTGGACTGATGGGCTGTGTACATTTGTGTGTACATGTGTGGAGGGGGATGCTGACAGAGGAGCTGAGGGTCAGAAACAGCAAAAGCCTTTAGCCTCAGTCCCATGTGACCATGAGCTAGGGACCTTGGGGCTGGATGCCCTGGGCTGGATGCCATCCAAGGGAGATGAGCAGGACCCTTCTGCGGGCCTCTTTCCCTCTGTATTCTATTCTCAGGCACAAGGCATCTCCTTCCTAATCTCAATTGCTGTCCTTGTCTTAAGACTTCCCAGCTGATCTGGAGTTTTTTTAACTTAATGATATGTTTCTACCTCCATCCTCCTGGTGCACATGACCATGCTCCTTATACTGTTCCTGCCTCTGGCGATGAAATTTCAGACCAAGTAGATTGTCCTTACAAAATACCACTTGCACTCATAAAACAGTCCTGCATTCCAGAAGACTGGTGTATTTAGGGGGGAATGAGAAATGCCAGATTTGAAAAGAAGTAACAGGTCTCCAAACAGTTTATTTTTTCCAGAATTACCTTAAAAAATAAAGGTCTTTAAAGACCCACTTATGAAAACAGAATGAGGTCACTGAGGGCCAAAGTTCAGCACGACATCGGCAAAACTCTGTCACCCAAGCTAAGAACCCCAGGTATCCAGCTCCTTTGCCCACCTTATAAAACCTGTCCTTCTCCTTAAGGAATTCTTAAGTAAGTGTTCCTTAACATTTCAGATAAATGAAAGAGTAAGTTGCAAAACAGAATGCACAGTCTATTGCTACTTAAATGACAATAGTAATAACGACGTGCTAGTATATAAATATAGGAAAGAGACAATCTGTGCCCCAAACCCTTAAAAGAAGCTTTCTCTGGGCGTAGGGTTAAAAAGAACTTTCACTTTCTCTGAATTCCAACTTCTATAATGTTTGTATATATTTTGGTTATTACAAGCTGGAAATTCTTTTTAAGGTTTAAGTGTTTTCAGAGAAATAGGTAAACAAGCTAAACAGTCTCCCTTAAAAAAAAGTCTCCCAGTTCCAACAAGTCAACCCACATTTTAGGGAACGTGTGGGTGTGTGATCACTTTGGTGTTTAAATACTTAATATGTGTCCACACAATAATGTGGGCACGTGAACAAAAGGAGTACAGCCAAGACTGACCACGGAACACTAACTGCCGATTAGCAAACAGACCAAATGTCAATGCTTTGCTAGCGCTCTTTGTAAACTTCAGGCAGGAGCAGATGTGTCCCACACAATTTGAAAAAGCAAAGTTTAGCAGGAACACATAAATGATCACAACTTTAATCAATCCGTTGACCCCAGTGACTGACCATTCCACCTAATGTTCAGTTTTGTTCCAAGAGTCCTTATGGAAGACCACAACTCTGCCCTGAATCTACTCCCAAACAGGTAGAGACATCTTAAATGTCCCTCCAGGAAATATTAGAAGCAATATAATCCATTAACCCCCTGGAGATACATGGGCCACCAGTCATGACCATCTCATCCCACGACTGAGATAAGGTAGGAAATCTGAGACTCAATGAGGTAAGGTTTGGCTTAGAGGTGTCTTGTCATTGCCAACGGCCATTTCGTCACACATCCAGACTAGTGAAGAGGGAGCCACTGACCTAGTGTTCTCTGCCCTCATTTAAAAGAAAAATCATTTTCCATTGAGCCAAAAATACGTATTTATTGATCAGCGACCATGCGCCAATACCATCCAATTATTGAACATTTGAGTGCCTTCTAGGTAGCTGGTATGGCTCTAGACATGGGATAAAAACAAGGAACATGGGGACATGGTGGGGAGGGCACGAAAGACAGGGAAATGGCATGTTCTTTCCAACAGAAGTTTAAAAATACAGTTGGGACAAGACTTAACATTAAAAAAAATTAGAGAATGAAGAATTCTAAACACTCCATAATGAAGCATGGATTATTATGGTACATTTTGCAAGCACAAAGATGATTAGAACAACTAGGAAAGCAAAGGACACAGTGAGTCCATGGGTTTAATAATGAATGTTTTTAAAAGCTGGGCAGCCATCATGGTCAATAGAACTAGCATTAGGTTTTAGCAAAGAAACAGGACAGGACCTCACCCTAGCAGTCAGGATCTAGCTTTATGGCCTACCCCTTGACCTTAGGTACCATAGAGAACTGCTTCCTCACCTGTATAATGGCGCTAAAAATATCCATCTCCTAGGGATTAAAAATATGGAGCTAAAAATATCCATCTCCTAGGGATTAAACAGATAACATCTATGGAGTCTCAAATGTCAGATCCTTCCCCCTCTACCTACATTGGGACAGCAACAGGGAACTCTTATCATCCTTCATCAGGGGAATGTGATATAATGAAAGCTGTGTCCTCTCAAGATTATTTTGGCAGCAGTATGAAGGACTTCTGAGGCTGGGAGGGGGAGCAGGGTGGGGCAGACAGAAGCTGCTGAAGTAGCTGCTGAGATGGTCCAGGGATGAGAGAAAGAGGGTCTGGGCTAGGAGGATACTCTGGAGGTGAAGGGGGTGGGGGTGGGGTCAAACCTAAACATTTAGAAGGGAGATAAGGACAACAGCTAACTCTCTGTGAACTCTATCTAATAACCAGTTTACCACCTAGAGTAAACAATGAGATGTGGTCCAAGTTCTTTTTTAAAAAAAAAACAAAAAAAAACCGTCAGGAACAGTTAGTTCTTCAGTGACGGTGCAAGAAAAATTATATTCTTAACTGTATTTTAAAAAGAACAGTGCCAATGAAAGTATATAATGTCACCCAAGAACTTTAAGAAGCAAGAGTCCGTAGGTTGGAACATTTCAGCCAGATGGTACTCAGAGACAGCGCATCAACCTATGATAATGGCCTTCTTAGATACTTTCTATTTAACTAGATAGCAAGAAAATTACCTAGACCAGAAGGAAATATCCTGCAAGCCATGTATGTAAATTAAATATTTCTAGCAGCCAGAAACAGGTATAATTAATTTCAATAATATATTCCATTTAGCCTAATATATCCAAACTATTATTTTCACATATACTCAACATAAACACAAGTTAGTGAGACATTTTACACATTCTTTTTTTTTAATCTACTAAGTCTCAAAATTCAACATATTTTAGACATGCAGCAAAATCTCCATTGAGACCAGGTATTTTTCAAATGCTCAACAGAGCTACTATAGTGGACAGTACAGACTCAGACAACCATCGGGTACTTCAGGTACTTGAACAAAGTACTTATTCAATAGAGTCTGCACTGGAACTCACCTGAAGGTAGTCACCTACTGCAGCTGAACATCTGGACTGAGAGATTTAAAATGCTTATCTAATCACATCTGTTCCCTGGCTCAGAGCCCTGCAATACCTTTACATTTTCCTTAAGATAAAGATGAACCAGCTAGAGATCTCTTCCATTCAACAAGGAAGGTGTCACATCAAGCTTTGTGGATTACTGAAATAATATCTTGGTAGCTTATCTCTGTAATTACAGAGATACAAAGGACTTTCTCAAACCACAATTTCTTTACCTTTACTGTTAAACTGGTCGTTTTCATAATGCACCCCCCCCCCCCCCCCCCCCGCCGCCCCGAGATGATCTGGTTGAAAAACACCTTGGGCCAACCAGGGCTATTTTGAACCTGGCACTTGGCCTACAGAGCAGTATCCTGCATGGCAGTTAAGAGCATGGGCTTGGAGCCCATTTGCCTGGGTTTGAATCCAGGTTCAAAACGGTAGTACTATTTCATAGGATGACAGTACAGATTAAATGACGTGCTACATAAAAATTATTTGTCACTAATTTTTAGCCATTATTTGCATGGACATCTCTACTCCTCCAGCAATGCCAGTATGTTTCTCAACAATCTGAGAAGTCTGTAGGCAGCACTGCACAATGGAAAGGGCACAGCTGACCTGTGTTCCCATCCCTGCACTGACACCTAACTGATGTGACCATGTGCAAGTTACTTAACCTGTCTGAGCCTCTGTTTTCTCCTCCTTGAAATAGGAATCACAAGAAAATGGGATCCACTACACAATAATACACTTAAGATTCAACAACAAACACAGTGGGTAATTTGATAGTGTCTGTCCTCTCGAGTACCATGAGCATTTCCGCTTTCCCTTCTCTATTAGAGCCTCTTGCTTTGATCTGAGGATGAACTGGAATACATCTCTTCTGAGTGAAGTAAAGGCAAAGGGAAACTACCATGACAGGACTGTTTACTGTTTCAGGGACATTTGCTATTTCATCAAGTCTTTACCATGTCCTCACTCGTGTCCAATCCAACCTACATAAGCCATAGCAAACCATCTTGGCCACGGGCCCTGAGGAGGATTATTCCATGAAGAGCATGGTGATTTCCTTCCATGATGATACACCCTCACAAGGTTAGAGGATGTCTCCTGAATATCCCCAACTTCCTTTAAAAACCTACAAAGCATTTGTTATTCATGGGTGAGTCATCCATGGTGTACTGGAAAGGGCTGGTCAGAAGACAAGATCTGGGACTTTGTTCTGGCTTTCAACCAGCTGTAGCTTTGGGGAAGTCATTTGACCTCTGTGGGTCACAGAGAACCTATCTGCTTCATGGAGCCATTGTACAGAACACATTTACATAACATACTCTTAAAGCCCTTGGTCTTATTTATAAAGAGTTTCGCAAATCAACATAAGGCAGGGATTGATCTAAACCTGATGTCCACACTTTTGTGTCTTGGTAATATATTTTGGGAATTTGCTGAGATGCAAGAGTCCTGAGGACTCTTGCTTTATGTTAGCTGTGTCATCTCCCACCTTCTTCCCCAGTTCCAAAGTGAGGAACTGGAGATGTAGACCTCTGACTCTGAGAGCAGGAATAGGATGAGGCTGAGGAGAAGCCTGGGGCCAGGGTGACTCATGGCTGTGGAACTCATTAACGGGTGGAATGCTCTCTGCATTTCCCTTCCATGTCAAGTCTCTGGGTTATAAGCAAGGTACAGATGACAGACGGAGGAAATGGGCATATTTCTGTACAGACCAAATGTTATTTACATATGCATACAGACGTGCCTACGTGTATGCATATCCAGGTATGAAAGCAAAGTTCTAAGCAAATTATTCTTCTATTGAGTATAAAACTGGAAACATCATTTCTGTTTGAAGAAAAGGTGTGTTTTAGAAAGTATGGCATCTCCTCCAGTTGTCTTTTTCTCTACTGCCTTGGAGTCTGGCAAATTAAACCCCATAAATCCTTTGATATGATTAAAATTTTTAATAAAAAATGTTAAGCGCAAAGAGAGAACACACTGCTTAGATAACCCATTAAAGTTCTCAAACACTGTAACACTCCGAAGTTGTGGTGCTATTGTGGGGGACACAGAGATGTGCTGGTTGTAGGAAAAGCTTAATGATGCCAATTTTTTTTTTAAATATAGTCAAAGTCCTAAACCAAATAAAGCCTGTATTACACACTCATGTACACAGTCTACCTAATCTTTTGTCCAAGTTGTACTTTTGCTAAATGGATGTCAGGATTATTCTAGAACAATAGGAAAGGACCTCAAAGGGACATTCCAAGTACCTTGTACTTGGATTTTCTCACACAGCTGTAGTTATTACAGCTCTATTAAACCAGCTGCTAATAATTTTCAAATGGTCCATTAGTTCTACCAATGACCTTGGGCCACCACCAATTTCAGACCTCATCTTCATGTCTTAATCAACAGATTCAAATGGAATCCTCTCTTTCAATACAGAAATGCATTTTGAAGAAAGATTGTTGATCGCGAAGCTTCTTTGTCATTAGGGAATTTGTATAATGTGGAATTTAACCTACAAACCCCAATTTTCCTAAAAGGAAAATGATTCCTCTGAGATTTCCTTCTCTAAAGCAAGGTGAAAACTAAACTTTTTCTTTTTTCGAATTTTTTTCTTTGTTTAACAGAACAAAATGCATGGATGGATCTCTCAGGGCTCTGGAAACCTCTCTTGAATATGCTTGATCAACAATGGGAACTAACCCAGAACAAAAAAAAATGCCAGGAAAATATATCCTAAGCTACTTCAGATAAATCTAAGAAAACGTCACCTTCTCTATAACCAAGGGTGTGGAGAGGAAAAGAACTTACCAAAGTGATTTCATTTTCAGATGTGACTTATTAATGGGAATGAAGATGATTCTAGGGGAAATCAACACCATGAAAACAAGAGTGCCAAGACGAAAAGGAATGTCCTTTTCTTAGGCTTGGAACCGAAAATATTTTTCTCTCTCGTGACCATCTTAACTTCAAAAGCAGAAGCAAGGAATGTCAATCCGTATGGAGCTCCGCTGGCTGCTTACCATATTTCCATTCTTTCCACAGAGAAGGGGAAAGGCAGCCCATTGTGTGTCTCCGCCAACAGAGATGAGAAAAAAAATATCACTTGTTTTTAAACTTTCAGAGGACACAGATAACTCGGGGAGAACGAAAACACAGAGATGAATAAAGATTTTGGAATTAAATGTTAGATTTTGAAAATCAAGAAAGTTGGAGAAGTCAAGAAATGTCAGAACTTCCAGTAACAAAAAGCATGGGCTTCACAGTTTGCTTGCTGGGGAAATGCACCTTTTTTTTTTTTTTTTTTTTTTGGCCTCTTTTTATTATTTCTGCAATACTTTTTGTTTCCGGAAGAACTTTTCTTTATTACTGTAAATATATCAAACAATCTCCCACTTCCTAAAAATTGGTATCTCCTTTTCCAACCTATGTATTTTCTGTTCCATCTTTGACTTTTTACCAACTCTCATCAAATTGGCTAAAAATCTTGGTTTCCCGTACTAGCCACATTCTTTGTCAAAGGGGGAAAAAAAAAAAAAGCTTGCCTTATTCTTTACTCAATAAGAAGGGTACAGAGGAAACCATCAGACATTAAGAATGCCATTTAGTCTTCAAGAATAAAGGTGAGAAAGTGGCTTGGGGCATCTCTTTGTTCACTATTGCTGGCAAGTTTCCAGGCAAAAGTATTCAGTAATCTCATGATAATTGGACAACACAGTCTATTATGCACTCCCTGCGATGCAATATTGTTTCATGCCACAGCATGATGCAAGTGACATGAGCTTTGGTGTAGAGGACAAAGGCAGGGAACGACCTCTGGAATTCCATATCAAAGCATATGCCCTCTGACCTAGACACATCTGGCTAACCTGAGACATTTACCCATACTAGGAAGGGAAGCCTAAATGTCAGCGTGAGTAGGGACAAGCCTCAACATTTTCTCATCACAAATGGCGTTGAGCCTAACTGCATAATACAACAAATGGATAGCCATGCTTATTGACATGAATAAAGAACTGCCAGAGGCACATATGATAGTACATGATTGGATGGTTTCAAATGTGCTAGTTTTTTATACGCCCAAAAAGGGACTCTAGGAGTGGATGAAAGAATCTTCCCAAACATGTTTGGGAAACTCTTCTAAAGCGAGAGACTAGGGGATCACCAGTGTTCCTGGAAGCACTTCAGGTGCTACTGGGTTGACGACTGGAACTTTTGTGGTACCTACACGGAAATGATGGTGGAACATGGGCTGATAACAGATTTGAAGAGTGAGGCCATCCATAGCCCAGTCAAAGCCAGGAAAGCTGTATGTTTTTAAGGCCTAGGAGCTAAATTCTACCACCAAATTTCATAAATTTCATTTTAGGCAGAATGTCATCCAATGACACACAGGTTGACCAGCGCAGAAAAGCCTACTCTAAGAAACCTGCCAGCATCTTGGAAGGATGGCAGATGTAATATGAGATCAATGTGGAATCTAGTCTAGAGCATAAAGCACTCAAATAAATGGTCAAGCCCATTAGTTGCTCTGGATATATGTACATCAATGCTACTTGCAGCTTTTAAAGGGGCTGATCTTGCACCCTGATCACCTGGGTACCCCAACATGGCCAAAAGAATGGGTGGCTAGAAAGACATCCAAATAGCTTTATTTGAGGAAGTTGATCTTTGGCCATGAGACACCACAGAATCCAAAAGAACTGCATCAATAATGCATCTTTGAGGTGTGTCAGTGTGTTTGACCTGCCAACTACTGGAGATGTAAAAACTAGATTATGAGTTTCTAGGAGGCAGTGAGGGTCTGGGTCTTTCATTTCTGTAACCCTCAATATTTAGCACAAAGCCTGGCAAGTAGTCAAATGCTCAATAAAGGGTTGAATGAATGATCAAATGAATGCACAGAGTGAAAGACAGGTAAGCCTGGTGTCCAGTGTCCAAAAAGAGGCAAACAGGCTGTCACTTTTCAACTAACCAAGAAGAGTCTGAGCAGGGAAAGGCTGTGCAAACACCCATGGCAGCCACAAATCAAAGAGCAGGGCAGGGGGATGCATGCTCTGACAAAGAGAGTTCGCCAGCCCTGTTCCCTTTTAACCAGACTCCCCCATACATATACCACATCCCATCACTGCCATTACTTTCAAATCCAAGACAGCAGCAGTGACAGCAACAACCGGAGCTCGTTAACGATCACAACAGGGGAGCAAAGAGACAGGAAAGTTTTACAAGATAAATGGAGAGGCAGCAATTTCTGAGGCCTCTCTTTTAAAAGGGGTGGAGATGGAGGGTGTGTACACAGGGAGTGGAAGTACGAACTTCCACCTAGGTGCCCCATTAGGCCAATATTTTGCAAAACCAGGTGTGTGCAATTTGCTTATTAAAGTTCTCACCCTGGGGCAACTGACAAGACTCATCAGTCCTGGAAGACATGTGCTATGACCCCAAGGCAAGTTAAAGCACATCCGGAATATTTTATGCAAGAAAGAGAATCTTTTTGTTAAAGTGAAAGGGGATCATTTTGCTAAAACAACTGACTGGGAGGAAAAGGAATTAAGAGTGGTTTGTTCCCAGGTTTGTGTAGAAAAGATACCATTATCTTCCAAAACAAAGGCTCAAGGTTAGATTGAGGTTCCCCAAGGAGCAAGAGAAGTGTTTTTATTGATGATTCTGTAAGTGGTGGCACTTCAAAAGGAAATGGTCCAGCAGAGAGCAAAGCATCCGAGGTAGGCCACCTCGCCTACTTGCTAAGAGGTCCACGGGTGGACTCCTGTTTGAGCACCAAGCTCCCTTAGAAATCTGGACACCTTTCTTTCCTCAGGGGCTAATATGGTGGGGAGCGGGGTAGATACCAAGTGGCCAATGGGAACAGATGGAAATAGCATTGCTCAGGGGAGCTGTCTGCTGCTGAAGGCGCAAAAACAACCAGGAGACCTTCGATTCTGTTTTCCAGACCAGCCAAGAGGGGCAAATGACTACACAGGAAATTGCCGGTCTTTTATATATGTTACCAATGGTATTCATCTCAAATGAGACGTGAACAGATTATTCTGCCCGTGAAACATAGCTTCCTCCCTCCCAAACTCCGATTCTATCCAGGGCGAAGTGTTCTTGGTTCATACAAGCAGTAAGCATGACAGAGCTCTGGTGGGAGGTGCTCCAAAATCACAGGGACAGAACAAACGACCCTCATGTGCCCAGCACTGCGCCAATCTCAAATTCACAGCACTCTTCAGATTGCTAGGCACATTTATACCTCTCACGTGGCCTCACATCAATCTTGGGAAGCAGAATGGGTTCCAAAATTATCCTTAATAAGCTTCTGAGGGGGGGCACCTGGGTGGCTCAGGGGTTGAGCGTCTGCCTTTGGCTCAGGTCGTGATCCCAGGGTCCTAGGACTGAGTCCCGAATCGGTTCCCCACGGGGAGCCTGCTTCTCCCTCTACCTATGTCTCTGCCTCTCTCTGTGTCCTCATGAATAAATAAAATCTTAAAAAAAAATTTTGTGAGGGTCCTGTGATAAGAAATTTATGATCAGAGTGTTTCCTTCCAAATTTATTATTTACTACATGCATCATGTAAGGATAATCCAAAAAGTCCTCTTCTAATCAACTTCATCCTTTTAACTATAAGAATGCTTAGATTTTAATATCTCATGACCTCTGTGAACTTTGAGATAAAAGTTTATTTTTCTCATTAAAATAAAGAAAAGAGAGAAAAGTAAAGGAAAAAAATGTACACCACGGGTTTGGCTTTGTTCCTCAAGACTCAGGGTTTTGTGCTATTTGACAACTTAGTTACCTTGGTTGGGCAGGTCCTTTCAGTGTTCTTGGATTCCATATCTCTAGCTATACATAAGATTAAATAAATAACCTCTCCAAGGTTCCCTCTGGTTTCAACATCACATGTGTTGTAGCAAGAAGGAAACCTCTAAGGAAATATCTTGGAGCAGTGATGGTCACCACCAGGGTTCTAGCCTGGCTCTCTTCCACAACTTGACTGTGTGACCCTCTGCAAGTTAACCACCTCTCTGAACCATCCACAGAGGGAGACTTTACCAAATGGTCCAGGAGGTCCCATAAAGCATGCAGGCAATAAAAGGGAAACTGTGGACAACGTGCAGAATGGGTAAGAAGGTGGGAGTGAACAGGGTGAGTGATCCATCACCAGTATCAAGGTTACAACTATACGAACAATGCAGAAAGAGAGCTCTTGGGCTGGTTGATAAAAACCACAACAAACACTCCACCACTGATTCCAACTGCTACCTAACAAGTTAGTGACCCTGGGTAAGTCACCTGGATAAGCGGTTCTGAATGAGTCGCCTCTTGACTGAGTATCTTCTTTGGTTTAGAACATTTGGAAACAGGAAGACATCATGAACACTAAGTGAGAAAGTGTTTTGGTAAAGAATAAGTCTATGATTTCAAAACACATAATTGTAAGGGACAGCAACTATGGGGAAGTGCCACTGCCTATCATTTACCCTCTCCCGCCTACTGCAGCCCTCTCTGCTTGATCTCCATGCTCCTTTCCAACAAGCCTCGACAAGGCACAGAATCCTCAAAGCGGAGCTCCGGGCAGTCTCCACCAATCAATCAAAACGGGCACAAGAAATACAAGCTACTTGCCAATGCTGTTCTAGTGGAATAAGCATAGATGGCCGAGGCAGGAAACTGAAATTGCATTTCAGGCTTCCCTAACTAACTTCTTACGTTGTGGACTCTGGACAAATCACTTTAGCCTTTCCAGGGATGCAAAATAAAGAGGCTGGGCAGGATGATTTCACAGATCCATTGTGGCTTAGGGTCTCATTTCTTTGAATATAACCAGTAACCTTATGTTAAAGACAGATGACAGTAAGCCATTCCCTTTTGCACTCTCTCTTCTGGGTGTGTGTACATGCTGTATGTGTGTGTGTGTGTGTGTGTGTGTGTGTGTGTGTGTGTGTGTGGTTTGTTTTTTGCTTTTTTTTTTTTTTTTTTTTTTTTTTTGAGTTGACACTGCTATGTACCCATGGATCAAGATTTAGAATGTGCTCACAGACTATGTCTGGATCTTCAAGGCGGCACCCTGGCATTTTATTTATAAAACTGGGATTCAGTATCATTGCCAACATGCAGTGGCTTGAATCTTGAGAGCTGGATACCCTTGAGTCATTATCAACTTTTGAAATAGGCAGCACATTCACTCAGCTGAACAGAAAGAAATTTTAAGCTTTAAAATAATTTTGGATTTACATAAACATACTGAAGTCATGAAAAGACAGAGAAAGTTTAAAAGAGTGGTCTGGTGAGGTAAGAAGCTCAACCACCTTCCTACCACCCTACCCCCATTTTTCTTTTGTACTAAATCAGTAATGTTCAGTGAGTCATTATGCAGCTACCTCCTCTCACAGAAGGCCAACAAACCAGCTTCTTGGGTATGAGTTACCTCCTAATTATTATTTAGGAAAATACAATCTGTTTATCTGTTGTTTTATTCAAAATAGACATCACACATTTTTTTAGATTACCTAGGGTACACTTTACCTTTTTGCGGGGGGGAAACAAAAACATCCATCTATCTAGATGAGGAAACATCCAAAGAGCAAATCATTACGAGAACTCATGACTCTCTTTGGCATCCTCCCCTTCTGTTCAAGTGGTTTATAAGAGGGTAAGGTGTAGGGGTGGAGGTAGAAACTGGCAACACTTATGAATCAGATGGTTCCAAAACAACCAAGCAGCCCCCCTCAACATAAGTCCCATGTGCAGGACAGCCCATTCAAGTTGTCCTTGTTCTGAAGTTTTGATATGAGCTCTGTACCATCTGTCTACAGGGTGACCCCAGCTGATTTCTGCTGGGGCAGCTGGAACAGGACAGGATCATTTGCCACTGTGATCTGAGTCATTATTCAACAACATCTCAGGGTTAACAAGATCACATGTTCAGCTGCTACTTAAAGCCTTGGAGGCACTTCAACCTCTTAACTTGGGTAAGCATTAGAAGCCTAGTAGGTAGTGTCCAACTCCTCAAAATAACTTTGAAAAGACTATCTTCCATTCTTGGAGCTTCTAAGCATGCCAAGGACATGACTATGAGTTCTTAGGCCATGACCACTGTTTTCTGTAACCACCAGATTACCATCAATAAGAGACATTTCCTCCACGTTCTTCTTTCTACTCAATTGTTTCTCCTCTTCTGCTCTTTGAAAACAACATTCTTCCCACTCCTTATGAGACCTTTAAAGCTCGAAGGAAGAATGGAGAAAGAACATCCAGTATCCTTAACGATGTTTGTTCTGTGCCACCCTCTTTAATGTGTGTGGGGATTTTTTTGTGGTAGTACTGCTGACAGTTGTTTTGGGGGATAGAGAACACATGAATAACTTCCCTGCATTTTCTTAGGAAGCCAAAGTGTCTGGTCTGTCAAATTTTAAAACAGGGTCATTTTCCTTTTTGTTGAAGATTAATACAGAAAACATCCTTAAAAGGTTATGTTGACCACACACATTGCTTTGAAGCAGAATCTTCTTCTTTCCAAGTTACTTCTTATTTCTTGGGGGCAATGTTTGCTTAGCTGGTTCATACATTCATCCACTAACTGTGCATTGAAGATCAACTATTTATCAGGCACACGATTAGACCCCAAATTAGGGTGATCCAGAAGTCAAAGCCATTCTGATTCACAAATGGGTTATTTAGCTGTGGCCCAATATCAGAGTCAGTAGCTTCAAACCAGGCCAGGTGGGCAGCTATAAGGAGCAAGTCCACAGTCAACATGTGCATCCTCTTTATTGTTAAAAGGAGGGAAGGGGGGGCGGGGCAGTAGCAGCAGCTATTTGGGTGGATCAGTAGCAATTTCTTTTTATACAGAAATCAACATAAGGTAACTTCCCTTTGTTTCAGCCAAAGGTATGACTATGAAAAAGCTCCATCCAATTTAATTGATGAATGACAGACATTCTGCTAACACTGTCTCCACGGTGGGTGGGAGGGAGAGGAAGGGGTAGTGGAGGATGGTGATGGTGGTGGAGCACAGTCAGTGGCATGCCACTAAGATGACATTTCCCAAGCCTAAATCACTTAGTATACAGTACCCGTAAGGTGCCCTGGAGGAACTGACTTCCTGGGGAAGAAAAGACGAAAGCCTATTCCATAGCTCAAATTATTAGCAGCTACAAATATCAAGTTCTGACAGCATCTCTTTTCCTTTTCCTACTTCCTGCATATGAGACATTAAAGCACAGTGGCTGCTTCCTCCTCCCTTGCCTGCCTAATGATACTGAATTCCCAAGACCAGTGGTTCCTAAATCAGGCTTCTAAGAATACACATTCTAGGGTCCCACCCTAGACCTACTGAATCCCTCTCCTGTGGTAGAACCTAAAAATCTATTTTTAATAACCTCCTTTTAGTTTCCAAGTTCTCAGAATGAGATTCTGAACATCAGCCTGGTTTAGGAAATCATTGTCCCATTCTACAATTATGGTGATTTTTAAAAACAAATTTAAAAGGAACTGTCCACGCCATCCCACCCCACCCCACACACTTGTGGTTCCTCAAGGGTTTTCTTTATGTGCAATGAAGACAAAAATCTTCCTCTACCACCACCCAAATATTCAGCAATTAGCAGACTAGACCCACAGACCCTTCACATTCTGAAGCTGTTAAACACTGTGTGTCTGGTACAAAGTTTACTCAGCAGCCCCCATGACTTCGTGGACTTGCCTGTCCATCTAAATGAACAGCCAAGGCTGCCAATTCCAGGTAGAATGATAAGTAAGTTAAAGGAGCCTCAGTCTTAAACTCTGGACTCCATCCAAACTTCAGACAAAAAGATTTACTAATCCCTTGTTGGCAATACAAAAATAATAATACAAAAACAAAATCACCTGCCATTAGCCAAATCTAATCTAATCTTTCCTTGCACAGGGTACCTCAACAGCTAACTGGGTCTAGCGCACATGAGAAAGGAACTAACCATGTAGGCTATAGGTACAAGGCACTTTGGGAAAGGGCAATTCCTTGGAATGCACTGGGATGAAGTGTGAGGACTGCACTAAGAATTAGTAAACAGGACCCTGAAGAGAAAAGTCTTTTCACTTTCCACCCATACACTATTCCGCCCTCACTGGGCCAGCATTAACATGGTCTCTGCTTCAGAAAGGCTTTGACTTTCCTGCTATTATCCTAGTCTTGCTTTAACACATACTTTATATTAGAATGCGTTCCAGGAAGCATATGGCAATAGAACTAGGTCAACCATTAACCAAATAACAGGAAACTGCTCTGCAGCGCACACCCTTCAAAAGCCTGCTTAATGAGCTGGCTCTTCAGAATATGGCCTTCAGTGAGGGTGGAACTAACAGGATCCGTGGGTTTCTTTAATACTGCAAGGTCACCTCATACCTAGAAGGCTTCTGCACATACTAGACTTTCAATGGTCTAAATCATTCCACTGAAATGTTCAAGAACTAAAGTCAAAGGTGGAGAAGCATGTTTTCTGAACCTGCTTGACCATCTTCAAAGAGCATGACTACTGGCCCAGTTCCATTGCTTCATTCTTCCAATTATGTTAAATTGATAGGAAATGCGACATACTCATCTTTCCTTTCTCTAACATTTTTATTTTCTATATTCCTTGAGGCTTCCATACCACCCATTTGCCCCATGAAAAAACATGCTACGATCCATACAGACTTAATAGGTCAAATTAAGTCTTGGAAAAAGATGTGTTTTCCTTTCTCATATAAAACTACAAATGAGATTCCTCCAAAACCACCGACCTTGAGTCGTTGAATATTCCTGAATTTGACTTTTTCCTCCCAATGTCTCAGAC
This sequence comes from Vulpes lagopus, assembly GCF_018345385.1. NCBI lineage: Eukaryota > Metazoa > Chordata > Mammalia > Carnivora > Canidae > Vulpes > Vulpes lagopus. The sequence goes on from NC_054830.1 coordinate 70,390,368, forward strand.
CTGGTTCCACAAAATCTAACTTTACAACGCCCAGAGAGGTCATTCAGAATCAGACTAGTAAAGTGTTGTCCTCAAATTAGTACCCTTCATGAACCACCAATACCCAAACTCTCCTTGGCTTCTTTACTCTAGAGGGCAATCTAGCCATTCTTACTTCCAGAATATACTTAATATGGATTGTTGAGCAGTTTCCCTTGATTAAGAACTTACATTAACTCTCAGTTTTAAATTAAAATGTCAGGGCGAAATCTCCATTTACTCAAGCTGAATGCTTTATACTAGAGATATCTGGAGTAGCAATCACTGTTTAGAAGAAACTAAGAGATATGGTTCTATGTTTAAAAAACCTAGGTGTATTTAGGGAACAGATATTTAAAAGCAATATGACCTTTCAAAAAGTGTTGGATTCGATTAATGACTCAACATTTACTTACTGATGCTGTACACCTGCCCCAGGCACTGTGCAAGGCACTGATGGATGATACAGATGTAAAGGAGAGACCCTGGGCATGCCTTTCTGTAGCTTCTAGTCGAGCCCTGTTCAGTAATTGACCAAGAGAAACCACTGGTTGGCCTTCGTAGTTGATTTGGCTAAATTTTAACTTTTCCCCCTAAAAACAGTCAACAAGGCTTCATGGAACACCAACATAGGGAATGGCACACTGGGCTAGAGGTCAGAGAAAAGAGGCTGTGAGGGTCATTAAATCGTCTATTGGGTTCTGGACACTATCTCCCATCTGTGCTATTCTTGGGAAACATCAGATTTTTCTTTTAAAGGAATTAGTTGTGCAACCATAGTCAAAACAACAACAAAAAACAAAAATAGAACCTCATCTGAGGAATTTAATACATAATCTATTACAGAATGTTCAAGACAGTACAAACAGAGGTTAAGGTACTTTTTTTCCCCTTTACCTGATTTTGGAGTCATATTTTATAGAGGAGTACATGGGCTTTTAAAAGTCACAATAGAGAGGCACTTGGGCGGTGCAGTCAGTTGGGCATCTGACACTTGGTTTAGCCTCAGGTCGTGATCTCAGGGTCATGGATCAAGTGCCATGTCAGGCTCCATGCTCAGCATGGAGTCTGCTTGGGACTCTCTCTCCCTCTGTCCCTCCCGCTCATGTTCTCTCTCTCTCTCTCTCTGATAAATAAATAAATATTTTTAAAAAATAAATAAAAGTCAACATATAATAAAACATATTGCTCCAGCCCCGAAAGCCAAGATGTTAAATGTTCATCAGCCCCATCAGAATAAGTCCCCTAACGGGGATTTCATGTGGACTCAAGTGTATTTTGAATCCTAATCAGATAGTCACTGTTAACAGTGCTTTGCCTCTAATAAGTGTTTTATGAAAACTTAAGGATGGGAGAAAAAGGAATTAGTATTTTTTATGTGCTCACTTTACATCAGGCTCCACACCGCAGATTTACACTCACAATCTCCTTTATTCCCCCATGAAGCTTTACAAAGTAGATTTTTTTACCCTCAGATAAGAAAATTAAAGATCAAAGATGAAATCATTCACTCAGGGTCACGCAGCTACTCACTGGCTCTGAGGTCTCTGTTCTTTCTACTATAGACCAGGGCCCTCACTGCCAAGGTCCTCATAGGCCTCTCAACACTGATAGCAAAGGGTTCCCTTCTATGTGGTCTCTGCACTCGGGTCAAGTGTCCCTTCCTGGTACGCGAGCACACTGCTCCCAACAGTCTCCAGGACCCTTGAGAGATGGTCCAGTGTTTTCTCAGAGTACCCGAACAAGGATGATAGAACAAGGTCAGGCCAGTTTCTAAGACACGAAGCAAGATGAACTCAGTGGGTCCTCCTGCCAACTGCCCTCGCCCTTTCTCATCTGTGGGAGCCTGCCAAGGCCTGCCTGGAATGACGCAGGAAGGGGTCACCATGGGTGATCCTATACCCCCCTCAGATTGCTACAAAATACGAGCTCAGGGCTGAGCCAGCCTGGCTCCTTGAAAAGCCCACCAACACTGTCTCATAGGAATCAAAACTCAAAAAGAAACTATTTGCATCCACTAAACCCAGGAGAAGAGGAGTAAAGCAGGCCTAAAGGTAAAAGGTCCAGGAATCTATGGCCCCAGTCCAGCCCGGAGACCCAACTCCTTCCAGTGCCCGCTGGCCGTTCCTTTTTTAACTCACAAAGGAGCCAAAATGTTTGATTTGCCCTATGCGAGGTTCTGACTACAAACACATTTCAATTGAGAGATACAGATGAATGTCATCGTGATCAAAGGCCCAACTGAAAGCCATTGATAAAATGTGGCCCGACAACCACCCTCTACTCCAGCAGCTCCACAAAAGCGACCCAGAAAGGCAGGACTGCTGAAATGTAGAGCTACTTAACATAAACAAACATAAAGTCCACACTCGGGTTAGGAGATGTGGCTAATTTTAGATGACGGTTTCGTATCTGAAGAAACAGAGCCCGGACTTCTCGCTGGTTTAGTACAGGCCTCATGCCTCCATTTAACCGACTCCACCTCAAAATTTTCTCAACTATGGAAAACAAGTGGTCAGGTAGCTGAAAGAAGGAATTCATTCGTGCGCTATGAGGTCTTCAGAGACAAAGTGTCCAGTCTGCTCAAGCCCCTGGGCTGCCGGGGCACTACCATGGGTTGATGTTGAGAGGATTCCAGCATTTAGGAACATCGGATGACAGTCAGGCCCCACAACGCTCCTGATGATCAGCTTTCGAGGCAAGTGTTCATTCAAGAGAGGCTGTGAAAATCCTCCTGGGTGGGCAGCAGAACTTGAGGGCTCTCTCAGTGATGAAGTGCAGCTCCACTGGTCCCATTCCTAGGAAAGCTCTGGAATACTCCATGTCTTGAATGCATGTGGAACGTAGCCTCACAGATTAGAAACAAGTCAGCTAAAGGAATCCACTTTTCTGAGACCCGGTGAGTTGCACTCCCTCTCTGTCTCCCTTTGACGTAGCTGTGAAGTCCACTGAATGTCCAGCCAAGTGTACTTGTGAACATCGTCCTCTCTCATGCCAGGGAGAGGACCCGGTTCCAGCCTGGTGGCTTGATGTCCTTGCGCATCAGCTTTCGGGTTTAACAAGGGAAAACAATCTATCCCTTAGATTGTAGAAGTTGCTTTCCAGGGGAACCAGACAGTCCTGAGGGCTCTCTCCAGTTACATGGCAATTATGTAATTGCTAAGCTCCTGCAGAATCCCTGGGACCATTCTGCGGGCTTCTACGGACTACAGCTGCAGCCCAGTGTTCTGGGATGATTGCAGCCTTTGAACGGATGGCCGGTCTCAAAGCTGAGCACAAAGGGCCGGACAATGGGATTCCATCTCAAGCACAAAGATGCTCCTGCCTAACGAAGCCCTTTCTCCTCCTCCCAGGCTGTGCAGCTAACTCTTGCCTTTGCCCGCCCTACATGTGTGTGGAATGTGGTTCACTCTGTTTATGCTGACAGGTTCCAAAAGAGGCAGAAAATCAGCTGAAGTTTTGCCATGGACCATGCACAAGGTAATCATTTAACACATAATGTGAAAGCTCCAGAAGAGGACAAGATGCAAGGGGGTGGGAAGCATCTCTCTAGGCTTCCTGCACTGGCATGAAATGAGTGCTTCCCTTCTTTCTGCCAGCTCCAATCCTTCATGTTGACATTACACATCCTGTACTGTAGATCCACCCCCATGCTGCCGCTTGCCCAGCTGAATTATCTCCTGCGTCACAGCGGTGGTAACAGAACTGCTGGCTCGGCAGACCTGAAAGCACCATTTCAATGCTTAATGCATTCAGCAACTGGACATATTACCAGTGCGTCGGGGCTGGTTTGTGGCCCTCCCAGCAGCCACGCAGTGCTCGACCTAACCTTCTGCTAACCAGATGGTCTGTTTGCCTCTTGGGACCAAACCATTAAACTTTACTTTATTAAATTCTATCAAAATGTGGGGACAGTTTACAGCAGCGTGTCTGGTTCATCTCCAACAGGGTTGCTAAGATGAAAATGACCTAAAAATATCTGGAAACTCTACTTCACACCAACAGAGAACAAGATATTTTGGAGTAAATATTTAAATGGCCTGCCAGATTACGTACCCCGGCAGCATTGACTACATGGTTAGCAAATTATATTGTAAACATGTACACACAAAGACTCAGAGACGTGTGCATCTAAACAGGAATCCGTTTCCCACTGGCGAAAGCCACAGTGCACCAGCCCCTGGCTCCAACCTATTTAAATGTGGCTAAGGACACCATCTCCATCATAATCATTTCAATTACCAAAACAATGAGCCCAAGACAACTGATGGAGAGATCCCACATCCCCACCCTGGGTCCGACCACCCAGGCACCCAGGCATACCGCAGGTGGGCCAAGGGTATTCAAAAGGCGCTCAATAAATGTTTGGTGAATGAATAGATGGATGGGCACACATTTCTGAAATACAAGAGCATCTATAAACCACGCTGGATGATAGTGAAGACACTACATTCTTTCCAACTCTACATCATCCCACAACTGCTAACTAGGCGTGCAAAGCCAGGCGGCAGATGAATGGCAAGGAGCAAGCCATCTGCACAAGAGGCACTGGAAGGCTACTAATTGATCATTGCAAATGAACTACAGAGGTGGCCATTTACTGGGTACCTGGCAGGGTGCTGGGTGCTTTACATGCATTACGCTTCCTGCCTTCACCACAGACAGAATTCCATTTTAAAGATAAGCTGGAGGCTCGGAGCGAATTATAGGAGCTTGACCCAAGTTAAACCAATCCCTTTACTACTACTCTGTAGTCACAGGTAAGTAAAGGTCTTACAACTTGTAAAGAACTGAACACACGTGAAAGCAGCATTCCTAAAGACACCCATTATCAAACTCTCAAGGAAATTGGAGAAATCTTTCCACTCCCAGCTTCTCAGGCATCCTAAGAAGTCCTAGTGTCAGTTCCTAATGTTTCTCCTCATGGTTTACTTTACTGAGGGCATTTCATAATATTGTAACCACTGCCACACCCACAGATATACTGGGACCTCTTTAGTCTTGGGATCTACACTTTTAAGACCCAAAATCTCTCACTCAAGACCATCCTAGAGATCTGAACACCAGGATATAAATGCACCGTCTCTTCTTCTTGCCTCAAATATCTCTGGACACAATTTCAATGCAGCAACCATACATTTTTTTATAATTTAAAAAACAGTCCACAGACACCCTCATCTCTCTGGAAGTTCTTGAAATGTAAACATTTTTAAATAAGGTAAATAAAGCAATCTTCACGGGTAATTTGCTTTTCGAGGGGCAAAGTCCCCATACTTTTTTACCAAAGAATCGCTCAAACGCTATTCATTTCCGCCAGGGCCACCACCGACCACCATGCTGTCACAGGAGGAGGCCATCAACAAATGTTCTTCTGACTTGCAGCAAACACGGTTAGGTAAGTCCTGTTAGGCTCTACCGTTCTACATTTTGAAACATCATCTCCCCTTAAGGCACTCTAAAATTAGCCTCCTTACTCCTGAGATTTCAAAGCATCTGATATTACAGTACATTAGCAAGACCAAGTAGACATGGGTTATCAAAATAAACATTTGCACAGCGAAGACCAAAGCAATTCTAGGCGAGGACACAAGACAGTGCTCGAACTGGCTCAGAGCTATCCATACGAGTGAAGCTACCGAGAGGCATCTGTAATAGCACTATTTTCATTGCAATGAACTCTACTTTCTCGGACAAATAATTTTTGCCAGAATGATGCCAAACAAAAGGAACAGTAAGAACATCTTGCTTCCAAAATGCTCAAGGAAGTTCACGTTGATTAAAAATTGTTCCCCTACAACATTCCAGGGAATCTGTAGCTGCAGGGTTAGGATAGGTTTTGTTACCATGAAAATACACTATTCCAAGAGGTCACCACAGCATCATCCTCAGATAGTTGACAGATCCTACTGAACACCCCCCATGGATACGGAGCACTGCAGGGTCCGCAGGCAGGCCGACCAGAGGTTCACAATCTGGGAAATCTCCCCAAGAATGCACAACAGCGGTGAAGAACATTCATCAGTTAAGGCAGACACGGCACCAAGTTCATCAGGCGGGACTCAAAAAATGGAGTTTAAGACCAAGGACAAAACAATTCACATCTGGCAAAGCCCTGGAAATTCTCTACCCCAGTTTCTCTATCAGTGAGGAAGGAAGAAACTATCATTTTTCAAGTGCCCATTCTGAACCAGGATCCTTCTACACATAATATTCTATAGTCCTTATGTCAGTTCTACAGATTCGTATTATTGTCTCCCTTTCGCTGGGTGGGAACTCATGGGAACAGAGAGGTTAAGTGACTTATTCAAAGTCGCACAGCTAGGAAGAGACAGACACAAATTTCATCCTGTGCTCATGCAGTCCCAGAGAGTTTGCTCTACACAATACACACCACTGTCTTCCTGAAGACCCCTGCACAAAGAACTGCATGTTCACCCAGAAAGTCTGCAAAATTTGCACTCCTGATGTTTCAGCAAAAAAATAAGCACCTTCTCCCCAAAGAGAGTATACACATACATGTTTATATGTATATATATATATATAAATTTATATTTATATACACAGATATATAAACACACACACACACACATACCTACAGAGAGAGAGTAATCAGGTTCCTAGTTGTTCAGACAGTTCAACTGCATAGATGTTTAGCTATGGTGTGCACATTTTAAGTGCATTATTTTTTCATATAATTACATGTCAGAAAGGGAAAGCTGCCAAGTGACAATCTGGCCCAGTGATTCATGGTGTCACACTGACATACCCACTTCTGATACAGGTTGTTGTTTGCATTTCCTAGAAATCATTGCCTTCATTGGGGAGATAAACAGTAAACAATGTCCCAGCAATGACTTGTTCTTCTTCCACTGAAATAGCCTAGCAGCAAATGTCACGAATTGGGGATAGGAACGTGTGGTTAATATAAAGTTAGAAGTTCTCCTTCTGTTCCTCAGACCTTAATGATCACATCGATAAGACAGTGTCTCAAACATAGATTCACTCTTTTTCACTTTAGAACTATGCCTTATAAAGTAAAGGCTCTGTTCAAATGAATCATATCAAATCTACTAAATAGGTTTCATGTGCTGAAAAAAAATCTAGCTCATTTCCGATCTTTAAGTTTCAAGATTCTGACTTGCTGATTTATTAATGTTTTGCTTTTTTTTTCTTTTACTAAATCTATTTTTCTGTAGACATCAACACTAGATATACAATATGTGCATGGTCACAGACAAAATAATGTTACTACTGATCTTTCTGCTAAAACGGAGAAAAGATGATGGGAAGGTGGCAAGTAGGGGGAAATGAAACAGGGAGGAACACCCCAGAACATGGAAATTCACCGTTCAGTAGCTGCTCCAAATAAGATCGCTAACACTTACCTGTGCTGGGGTCAATTTTGATAATTGTGGTTGACGTCTAGAAACGGGGTTATGAATATAATTATCATGAAGCAGCAATTGGGCAATCACAACCTAATTAAGCCCACTGACTAGATTATCTTGTTTTTCCCCTAATAATCACGTAACATTTAACACTTGCTAATTTCGGGACCTGTGGGTGATGTTCCTTCATTATTAACAAGCTACGGCCACTGGCCAGAAAAAGAATGGGTGAGTACTCAAAACCCTTGAGTCAAGCAAGGAGGAATGTCAGGGACAGCATGACATCTGTTCTTCAATGTCACGTCACTTCTCAGCCCCCCCCAAACTACTAATCAGAGGCAAAGCTTCAAATCAGAGAAGACGGAATGCATGAGGAGAACTTTCACACAAGTGGAAGGATGTATACAATTCTGCTCTCCTGAATGTGTGCCGTTTTATGTGATCCCTACAACACGCTTTTCCACATTACGATGGACTCTGCCTTTGAAGAGGCTATTTTCTTTTGTTTTCAGTATAATGGGAGATTCCTCCACCAGGCCTAAATACATAGACCTACTACAGTTACCACCTTGGACATGCTCCAAGGGTCCCTCTGCCACCCCGCCTCTCACGTTGAGTGTATTCTCAAATTCAAAGTCCTAGCCCCAGTTGGACATCACTGCACCCACCAAGATACGCTGGCTCAATTCACCTGCACCTTCTGCAAAGCTCCTGAATAGATCTCTCCTCAAAGAATTAAGAGGAAAATTGGGGAACCAGGCTAAGAACTGGTCTTTGAGACAAGCTGGTTTGAGGGAATATCTTAGAAGGCGGGGCGCTACTGATTAGGGTCACAACAGATGTTACCTAAGGCTCTTAAATCAGAAATTCCACCTAGAGAACCACACGCTTTGGTGTAGCTCAGTGTTATTACTCTCTTCCACTGTGTAGTTATTTCGGGGGTGGGGGGTTGGCGAGGGGCTTTTCCCCCATAAAAGGCTTTTATCTAAGAAAAACAATGGTTTTGATAAGTTTGGTAGATGACAGGTAAAAATATGGGTGGCTCCGTGGCCTCCTCAGTACACTTAACAAACAGGACACATACTTATCCTCCTACAAAGGTTTTGGGTACAAGTCTGTCTGGGAACAGATCACCTGAACAGATCCTGTAGCAAAGTTAAGATTTTATAAAACTACGACTACTTGTTTTGAGGTTAAAGAGTCTACTCAGCAATTAATGCCCCAACTGCCTGTCTTACAGTAAAGCTACTGTCCTGGGTATCTCAGGGATATTTGGACCTGCTCCATCCCCCTTAGTACAGCTTGTTACTCTATTAAGGGCATTTGTGGTCATCCATGAACAGCAGCTTCCTTACTGTACTGTGATGTTTCAGGGAGAGGCAAATAAAACCCAAACATTCATCATGTCTCCATGATCTAAATAGAGCACATGGTGATCACTAAAAGGCATGGGGGATACCAGTACCCACGCTTTGAAGAGTATCTGTGCTATTTTCCAAAAATGACCATTAGACGGTGGAACTACTTTTCAAATATGTCTGTGTGGCTTTTGGAAACATGTTTCATGCTTACAGTAAACCAGAGCCAATACGGGGCACTGAGACTTTCAACAGGAGACCTAAGAAGGGGGAAAAAAAAAGTAAGACCCTTCTTTACTTAGAGAGAAAGAAAGAAAGAAAGAAAGAAAGAAAGAAAGAAAGAAAGAAAGAAAGAAAGAAAAAAAGAAAGAAAGAAAGAAAAAAAGAAGGAAAGAAAGAGAAAAAGAAAGAAAGAGAAAAAGAAAGAAAGAAAAGAAAGAAAGAAAGAGAAAGAAAGAAAGAAAGAAAGAAAGAGAAAGAAAGAAAGAAAGAAAGAAGAAAGAAAGAAAGAAAGAAAGAAAGAAAGAAAGAGAAAGAAAGAAAGAAAGAATGAAAGAATGAATCAGGCACCTGGGGGCTCAGTCAGCCAGAAAGGTAGCTCTGCCTTTCGCTCAGGTCATAATCCCAGGGTCTTGGGATCGAGTCCCCACATCAGCTCCCTGCTCAGTGGGGAGTCTGTTTCTCTCTCTCCTTCCTGCTCCTGCTCTCTCTCAGAATCGGTCTCTCTCTCAAATAAATAAATAAATAAAATCTTTAAAAAAAAAAAAAGTCACACAGCATAACCTTCTGCTGTAACAGGTAGGTGTTCCTTCTTAACCATCCACGTGTATAACTACTTTACAATTCTGAGCTTCGCACAATACAATTTAAAAATATTTATTCTCTAAATTTCCTCATACATGGTCTCTTGCTGTTTTTCACCATCTCCTCTATAATTCAGAAGAACCAAAACAGGGTACTCTTTAGTTAAACACACTTTTATCAAGCTATTACAGTAAGTTATATCTCTCATATCAACTAATCTACTACAATTAATTTTCCATTATGCTCAAATTCCCCTTCTAGAACACCAGGATATACTAGTGGCATAAGCAACTGGAAGAGAGAAAGCATCAGGATTATAATCTATTAGCATACTAAGCAATAATCAAGGCCAGTTCCCACCAGCAGTGGGCCAAAAGGTAGTACCCATGTGTGAACCCCGGCTCCCCATCTTCTAGCTCCAAGACCTTGGGTAAATTACTTCATCTCCCCAAACCTCAGTTTTCTGGTACAGTCCCGGTACGTATTAAATGTCAAACAAATGCTACCTGGAATTAATAATGAGTCTCTCCAGGAGGAGAATTAGCATTCTGTGAAAGATCTGTGTGATATTCCTACTCTAGGGGAGTTGGTAGCCTTTTTTGATGACACCATCATATTTATTCTCCTTATAGATGGTAGGTATTCTTACCCAAGATCAGAAGGGAAAATATTCAATTGACAGCAGAAGGGGGAGACGTTCCGGCAGCTGAACTGTGGCATTCAGATCAAAATGGTCTCTTCCATGAGCATCCCCTGCCCAGCTATCAATAGTCAGTACCAATTACCAGTCTTCAGAGAAGACCATGTAAGACAGAAACCACTGAAGAGAAGAAGTTTCTGGGTGATAAGTGCTTGTTATTGAAATCCTTACATAATCTCTAGCTGGCATCTAACCCTGGCCATCTTCGGGGCTACAGCCCAGTGTTCAAATTTTACCCCACACAAAGGACTCCTAGACCAGGTCCCACGTGGGTTGAATGATTGATACTCAATCGTTGACTAATTGGGCACAACAGAGGGATGACGTAATTAGGGATTAGAATGGCTAGCCATTCTGGGCCACAAAGGCCTTATTTGGGGTTTTTAAATGCCAGGATCGGATCGACAGACCAGCCTGCGCCTCCTGGCTCTAGCAAATGGCTTAATCCCAAACTGGACTCCAGGTAGCTGTCACGGTCCACTCCTTTCCCCTCGGAAAGAAGCATGTCTTTGTTCTTCCTTCATTCCCTCTCACACCCACAGCGTAGGTAGAGAAGCTCTATGGATGAGTGTAGAGGACTATCGCAGTGTCTGCCCATTAATAATGCAGCGACTTTCTGCTGTGCTCTCTTCTCCACTTCGTTCATTTTCCAGGAAAATCTCCACCCAGGCCTACTTAACCAGTTCCTTCAAGCTTCCCTCTGGTCCTCCCATCAGAAAGGCTGATTTGTAGCCCTGAAGTCACATAAATGGTCTTCCAAGTTCAATTCTTTCTCTTTTTCTCTTACAGTAAGAACTGACCAAAGACTGTGGGCCTGAGCACGGGTCTTCATTTTTCATGTGCAAGGAGTTCCAAATTACAGGGTCTTTTCCCACGTGCTTTATTGTTTTCTTAAAAAGCAACGCCTTTCTTCTTCCTGTAGGCTCTTCCCAGTGGATAGACCTCTCCTACCTGGGCTTGGCAATCACTCCCCTGCCTCTCTCCTCCTGCTTTTCCTTCTCCCATCCAAGCGGTCTCTCCTTCCCAGCAGATTTCCACCACATAATTATGGCAATGCTTTAGCCTACTTTTCTGTTAGCTTGACAACCCTGTCTATTTCCTACTTGTGCTGATGCTACTGTTTGCTTTTCTGATGGGCTAATCCGTGTATCCTTTCAAGGCCTAACTTCCCCTACCATGATAGCAGCTGGAGCTCTAATTCACAGGTGCCTTCCAAAGCTTTTCATTAGCAATAGAAATGAGATGGTTTAGAAACCCATTTCTTAATCTGCAGGTGAGTACTGGAACCTTTGTGCAGCAAACATCTTTCAAGTATCCCACATTGTGCCACCGCACAATTATTTTCTGAGTAATAAGTACAATGTTATAGGCACATTTGTAGTGTTAAAAGGGAGAATGTTGCCTCAGAGGAAATCAGCTCCCACCTCCCCCCCTGCCTCTGGCATTTCCCAGCTCCAGAGAGAAGCAAGCACTCAGCTGACAGGAGCAAAACTGAATAAAGGCAACTTTACCTTCTTAAATCTGAACAGGGAAGAGAAAAACTCAAAAATGTGAAGGCCTTAGCTCCTGTTCTGGTTCAACTGGCCAGATGAGGGCTTAGGGAGCGAGGTTGGCCTTCCCCAGCTGGGCTCTGTGGCAGATAAGCCTCTCCACAAATCCTGGGCTTAATTACTTCTGACACAGTTGTCTCGCCTGGGCCTCCAGCTCCTTTTGTACTCAAACCAATCTGAATCCAAAGGTAAGTCTTTGCTTACTCATCTTGGACAAATGCTTAATTTCCTACGAAGTGATCCTAAAACATTTTAATCGGGATCTACTGGTTCCTAGTAGAATTTTCCCCATCTTTCCTTGCATGGTCTTTGTGAAAAGTCTACTCGAAAGCCTGGCAAATAATTCTCTGACTTGAGCCGTCTTCATCTTCTTCGGGTATTTATTTTTTGGAACAAGGAAGTACCTACCAACCTTCCCTTCACCCTCAAGAGCAGGCTGTGTTCTTTGAATGAAGTTGGGGCTAAGATGTGGACAGGCACAGCAGAAGTATTTTATTAATATCCAGAAGCAACATGCAGGGAACTGAACAAGCAAACACATGAAAGCAAGAAAATCAATATCAAAATACCCATGACCTGGCACAAAAAGAAACCTTCCCTCCAAGAATAACTCATAAAAAAAATGTCTCCAGCTAGGAATTAGGCAAGAACGCTTTGAAGACACCAAGTCATCTGCTCACTAGGATTAAAAGACAATGCATTTGCAGGTGACCATACTCATACCCTTCTCATACCACATCACTCTACCTACCTCTTGTCTTCCCAAGACCTGAAAAAACCAACTTTGAGTTGAAGTCACACATCCAAAAGCTAAAAAGCTTATGTACGCTTTAACTGATAAGGACAGGAGCCCTTAGAAAGTAAGACAACACTTATGATAGTATTTTTAAGCAGAAAATGTAAATCCAAAGTACTTCCAATTGACTTTCTATTTATCAGTGTGTACAGCTCTCCAGAGACAAAGTTCAAGGGGACAAAAGCTTCAAAAGAGCTTCCTAGTAAACTGCAAGTACAATCTAAATTCATAAAAATCCATTTTCCCCTCACTTGGAAACCTCTCTTCCTGGGTCTTATGAATCCAGGAGACAGTTCAGTTTGGGATTATCTTCTCTCCAATGCCCCCACCCCCCCAACCCCAACATTTTTTTTTCTTCCCTCAGTACTGGCATGCAAACCATGCTGTTTTAACTTCTTTCCTGTTCTCCCAGTTCTTCTGGAACATTTTATTTTCGACAGTCAACTCATTTGGAGGAGTGCCACACTGAGGTTCAACTGTTTATAGCGTTAACTGTGTTTCTGCCAGAAGTCCACATCCAGCAGTACCTTCTCCAGACTGCCTCCTGGATTAAGAATTTATGCTTTAGTTTGGAAGAAGCTTAGAAAATGTGGAAACTTCCAAACATCACTCTTTACACAAAATGACTTTCACTTGTCCAAGAGGAATCAGAAATGGAAGTCCATTTCACCTTTCCCAAAGTACTGTCCTATCTCTCTCTCTCTCTCTCTCTCTCTCTCTCTCTCTCTCTCTCTCTCTCGTTAAATGTTCCCCGTGTTGTCAAAAACTCACTTGAAGGATGACTTCATGACTTCATTGGGGAATGGTAAATAGCTAGCCATTGATTGGCCTGCTAGCCATTGGTCTGCAAGAGAGAGAATCGGGCTCCAAGAAGATCCATGGAGCACACATTTTTGGATGAGTCTGGAATACTGGAAAATCACCAGTAATTGTCTTTGACTGGATTTCACTCTCTTGGCCATTCATCAGTATTACAAAATGGCATCTCTGAACGAAGCCAATTTAAATCTGTACCATGTTGCAAAATAGATCCTCTGAGTCCAATTGTGGGCACTCTGGTAAGTTGCAATAGTCCCAGACAAACCTCTGAAGAAGGGCATTCGCAAAGGACTCCCAAGCCCTGGATGACAGAACTATATAGAAGAGAGGAGGCCAGTGAAAAGAAAAGCACTGTCCCAAACCCAATAGCTGCAACTCGACGGGAAGTTGCATGAACAAAACTGGCCTCTGGAGTGTATCAGTTCTATGAATGAAACCATGCTCGGCCCCAACACGGTAAAGTCAACTAACAAAAACCAATACTCCTGCCCCACTAGTGTTTGATTACAGAGTTTCTCAGAGAGGCTTGCACTCTGGAGAGGAGAGCTGGTGTTTCACAAACCGCTAAAATCATCGGCAATGGGGTGGTGGAAAGGGCACTGGGTTGGGAGTCAGCTGACCTGAGCGCTGGGCCTGGCTTTGTTACAACTGAACCTTCTGACCTTGGGCAAGTCACTGCGCGTCTCTGTGCCAGTTTCCTCTTCAATAAAATGCCGCGGGAAGGGGAGATCTGAAGTAGATGATCTCTCTACGGCACAAAACAACTAGCTTCTCAATTAGAAGTTCTTACTATTCACCATTTACGGTGTACCAAATTAGTCAACCTATTTTAGGTGATTTTTATATTAATTTCTACTGAGGAAGTAGTATTTTTGTCCATCACCCCAAAACTCTTCAGCTTAATCTAGTCACTCCCTGGAGTTCTTCAAGATGACAATAAATGCCTCTTTTCTTTTTCTTTCTTATTTTTTTAAGCAACCTTCCCCAAACTAAGGCTTGTGCTATTAAAAGAGCTCAGAACTTCCCATTTCCTTGCTAGGGCTAAAATTAAACTGTCCATTCCTTAGGGCCCAACATAACATCTGCCAGATGTCTTGGCATATCACACAAGAGGAATTTTCTTCTAGCATTATCTACTCTCCTATTTTCTCATAATCAATTAATAGGTCACCAACACGCAGCTAATGTTTCTCTCCAAGCCACCAACTTCATAACTATGTGAACCTCCAAAGATACTTGCCCTCACACACACATACACACACACACACACACACACACACAGGCTGACTTTTTTTTTTTTTCCCTCCAGTTTGCTGGATTTGCAATGAGACCCTGGAAATATTTTCCTCCACTTCTTTTGAATTTCCTTAATTTCCACATACCAGTCATCCAATCATATACTCATGTCAGAACCTTTGCAATCTGAGCTCATTATTTATATATTTCCTAATTTGTGAATGTGGCATTGTGTAATAGCACCTCTGTTCTCCAGTGCTCTACTTGAAACATTCCGTACAGCTTTGTCAATGCTCTGTCCAATGAGCCTGATAAAGGCATATAGCACAAAGAGGATGAGTAAGGTTACTACCTTATCCAAGAACTCTCAACACCAGGAGAGAATTCGAGACAGACTAGACTCTATTCGACTCCATCACACAGAAAGCAGAACTCTTTCCAAGGCAATTTTACCATTCTTTTCTTTCAAGAAAACTGACCACAAATACTCTAGAGTCCATTAGTAGGGTTGGATTGCTTTTCTCCTATCTTCCAGAAGACTCATTAGAAAGAAAGAACACACACTCACACACGTGTATGTATACATGTGTGTATATATGTGTATATATATATTTTTTCTTTTTATCCAAAAGTTGTTTCCAACTCCAAGGAGTATGGAAAAAAACAAGCCCTCAGGGAATGTGGTCAATAAACTAGATGGACATAAATCTAACCTGAGAAATATTATGGAACACAAAGATCCAACAAGAATCTTTCCTATGGCAATGGACCTCAGAGCTCACATATATTTCTCCAGAATGATTTCTCTTTGTGATGTATTAGAGCTGAGGAAAAAATTTGCATAACGAGCCTCATCAACTTGCTGTCTCAAAAACAAAACAAAACAAAAAATTTGATGTCGGAGCCTTGACATCAAATGAGAATGTTCAATCTGACACTCTTCGTATTTCTTGCGTAGCACTTTATCCAAGATAGTTGGCACATTTTGAATGTGTAGGTTTGGAAAAATGTAAGCAACCACATCTTTAATACTAGTGCTTCCCATGTTGAGGAAGGGCATCAGAGATGAACATGTCTCTTAGGTAACCAGTTAGAACATACTCTCAAACTCCAAAATGCCTCTTAGATACCTAATTTTTTCCCTCCAGAAAAGCCCAACTCTAAGACTGTGTATAAAGACACCAAAACACTTGGTCACAAAGTAAAAAAAATGTGGTGAGTCAAAACGCTGGACCAGCAACCAGTCTGTCAGATTTTTTTTTCCCCCCACTGAAATAATTAACCGGTTGTCCTGGTATCAACAGCAACAACAAAGATATCATAGAAGTTTGCTTCAAGATCAACCTAGAATGTATTTGTTTACATACGCAAATATGGTTAATTAGATGCAAAATTATCTGGTAATTACTTTCCCAAATAACTCTCTTTATTCCGTTGCATCTGAACTTCCGAGTTTGAACAAGTAGCATCCACACATGCATTAGCAAATTTAAGTATTAACACTGACAACATTCCACCTAGGAGCAAAAGTAATGGTATCAAAAGACAACATTCAAAACTGAATAATACCAGGTATGATTCCAAGAAGAAAGATTTTTTCAAGTGCTCTTGGAGAAGCCCAGGCTTTTAATAAAGAAGCAGAGATCTGAAGAGAAGTATTTTTAAATGAGCACACACATCAACTGAAAATGTTGAAAACCATACATCTTCGTCTGCAAAAACAGGGTTTTACTTCATTGACCATGGACAATTATCAGCTAAGGAACCATGTATTTCTCCTTTCCTTTCACACTCCTCAGAAGAACAATAACCCTCAATTAATGACACAACAGTTTGGTTTGAAAAATGTGATGTTGTCATATACAGCATTGTGCATTTGCTGAATGACACTGCTACCAGCTACTCAACAGAATATAATTACATCTGGAATCTAAAGCCACTTCGATATGCACAATAATACTGTAGACATAGGAACTTTACATACACACACACACACACACACACACACAAATCTGACACATAATGAGAAAGCAGAGCAAGAAAAAAGCTGGTGTAAGTCGCTCACCAATGTGTTCCTTATTTCTGTTGAAGCTGGTACCTTTCTATGTCCCTCCTTAGTTGAAAACGAGGTCCAATCAGCCTCCTTATTAATATATTAATTGGTTCTGAATCTCCTCCAAGTTTTCATTCCACCGTGGAGGCTTCCTCACCTATCTTATCAATAGTCCACCTAAAATTCTTCCAACATCTTCCCTCACCCTCAAGATGGCTACCTTACCTAATGGTAAAGCAACATCTTCATGGTTGGCTTTTATAAATTCCTCAAGCATTTCAGGACTGTGTCCTTTACTTGGCTCAATCACGTACATTCTCTAGAACTAATCTGTGAAGAGCTCCAATCAACGTGTGTGGACTGGGGTAGGACTGGGTCCTTCCTTCAAATCATCCTCACAAAATGTCTTCCTACAGGACTACTAAACTGTCCCCAATTAAAAAGGTGAAGATACCTGGACCTAAGGTTTTCTCCACAGACACAATATTGTAAAAATTTGTTTCCATAGTGACATTGTCAAGAAGACATCTGATATTTCTGAAGACTCACAGTCCTTGAGAACAGAGAGAAAAAGAGCAGAACGAAGGGGAAGGGGGAAAACAAAGGGACTACTAGAAGGCCTTATGCACAGATGGAACAACCTGAAGAGAAATGTGGACTCTGGAGAAACTGGGGTCAGTCTTAGGAGTTCCTCTGCGATCTTGCAGGATTTGCTGCGGTTGTGGTTGCTGTTGTTGTTCTTTCCCCTTTCTGCAAGAAGTCAGCCCACACCAGACAATAAAGTCTTGCCATGCATCAAATCATGGTGATCACCAAGCCCCAGGACTCCCCAGTCTCAGCTTAGGGCCACCACCATCTTCACAACGAGGCAACAACAATCCCTGGTGACTTTTCAGGAGACCTGGAGCTGCTTAAAAGTTGGGTGAAGACCTGGGTGGAAAACGAGTAAGGCTCTCCCTTGCCTTTCCCGAAGGAGGTCAAAACCCTTCAGGTCCACTCCCGAGAAGAAAAAAAAAATGTCCAAAGTTTACTTTAAAATGGAAACAAACGCCTCCATAACTTGTGAAAGCACTCCTCTGGTGGGAGAAAAACCTGAGCGGCCCTTCCAGTAAGTCCCCTGGTTCCCTTGCATAATGAATAGATGGTGAGGAACCACCACACAAGATTTCACCCTGGAAAAGGAGGAGTAGGCAGGCAAGCCTAAGCCTAAGCCTCCTCCTCCTCCTCCTCCTCCTCCTCCTCCTCCTCCTCCTCCTCCAGCCATCACCAACAGAGCTTCAAAATGGAGACATCCATAATTTTATAAACACTTCTCATCTCAGCTTTGTCTCCTGGAAACCCGCTCTCCTCCATTTTCTGGTGGAGTTACAACGTGACACGGCTTACCTGACTCAGTTCCCAGCTCTCAACCCAACTAGTCACTTGGTCCCCCAAACCTGCAAGCCACCTCCAGGAACAAAACCCAGAGCAGACCAAGCAACCAACACAGACACTCAGACACAACCCCCCGGGGGAGCCCTGGGAGAAAGCCCCAACTGGTTGGTCTTTCCCCATCCCAGACGCGTGCTTAAAAATAAAACTTTTTTTTTTCCACCCCCCTTTGGGTAGAGGAGGAATATAAAAGGAACTCCGGGCGGCCTCCCTCCCTCTCTTGGAGGTTGGAAGCTACAATGAAAAGAAAACGAGGGTTCCTTCAGGAAGGGTGAAAAGCCTGGAGAATGAACGTGAGAAGGAGCTTTGTGTTTTGGAGTCTGGACTGGAACCAAAGCAGACAGCTTGCAAATGGAGGACAGGGAGATAAAGAAAGGGAAAGAGAGGGGCTGCTCCAACGGGGGGCGGCTGCGCCTTCCCCTCGTGCCTGCAAGGAGGGCAGGCCCCTGGGACCCGCACCAGGAGTGAGGCGACCCCCAGGCCCCTGCCTTCTTATGCTCCCCTCCTCGGAGCCAAGCGTGTGTAATGGCTTCTCCTCTCCAGAAACCGTTGTCCTCCTCCACCAGACGCTTCTGAGCCCCCAGCCTGGAGACAGCTCCTCAGCGGCTCCCCAACCTGCGCGCGCCCCCCGCCCCCGCCCCGCGGGCCCGGCCCGCGCCCCGCAGCTCCTCGCCTCTCCGCGCCCCGGCGGCCCCGGCGGCCCCGGCAGCGGCCGCCCCCCCCCCGCCCCATCCCGACCCCGCATCCCAACTTCGGGGAGAGAGAGCGAGCGAGAGAGCGAGGGAGCGAGGGAGCCAAATACCTGAGCGAGGAGAGGGGGGCGCCGATCCGCACGGCTTTGCCATCGGGCTGGGGACGGGCAGACAGAGAGGGGGGCAAGGAAGGAGACGGACAGAGCAAGAAAGAGGTCAACGCGCGCAGGTCGCGGCGGCTCGGGGCGCTCGCTCCCCGGCCCCGCTCGCTCCCGCCCTCCGCCCCCCTCGCCGAGCCTACTCCGGTCCCCGCGCCCGGAGCATCCGTCCTAAGCCTGCGGCTCTCCTCTCACTCATCTTGCATTTTCTCTCCTCTCCCCATAGAACTACGCGAAATTAATTAAGCCCCAGCGCTGCGCTCCCCCCAGCAGAAGGAGCCGCCAGCAGGAAAAGCACAGCCACCTCCACCGCCTCCTCCTCCTCCTCTTCCTCCCTCGCTTCTCCTCCTCCTCCTCTTCCTCCTCCCCCTCGTGCTCTCCCTCCTCCCCCCCCTCCTCCTCCTCCTCCCCTGCCCTCTCGCCGCTTCTCCTCTCCCAGCAGCCAGTCCAGGCAGGGGACTTCCTCTCCGCCCCGCTCCGCCAGCCCCCGTCGGCCGAATGAATGAGCGCGCCCGAGCCTCCGCCGCGCCGCGCTGCCCTCCCCGGGGCACCCGGACCACCCCGGGCTGCCGCTTAATTGCAGCAACTTACGGAAGAAGCGTCCCGGCGCCGGGAGGGGTTTCGGCTTCTCCAGCCCCGCCGCCTCCTTATCCTCTTTCTCTTTCTCCTCTTCCTGCTCGGGTTATTGTTGTGGAAGTTGTTTGGGAGTCTCATGTGCGTGCGCCGGGTCTCAGCAATGGAGGATCGCCATCTTCCCTGCCTTCCGCGGCTCCTCAGACTCGCTGCAGCTGCAGATGACCTGAGATATCCGTCTCCCCCTCTGCCTCTGCCTCTGCCTCCCTCCCTCCCTCCCTCCCTCTGCCTCTCACTCTCCCTCTCTCTCCCCTCTCCTCTCCCCTCTCCTCCCTCTCCCTCTCCCTCTCCCTCGCGCGCTCGCTCTCTCCCTCCCTCTGTGTCTCTCTCTGAATAATGAGCAACCGGAGGGAGAGGGAAAGCGAGGCCGAGGGAAGGGAGACGGTCTCCTCCTGCCGCACAAAACGCCGGAGCACCAGGGGGTGCGCGAAGCCTTTCTAAGAGCAGCCGCGGCGCGCGGGGGACGGGAAGAGAACGCAGAGAGGGGAAGAGCCCGGGAGAGGGCTGGGGGGGGGGAAAGGGAAGGACGATCCAAGAGCTGGAGAAGAGCAGAAGGAGACGCTGGAGGAGATGCTGAGGCTGCGGCGCTGGCCCCCCGCCCCCGCCCCCCGCCCCGCGCCGAGCCCCGGGAGGAGGCAAGGTGGCTGCAAAGTTAAGGCTGGGACATTGTCTTTGTCGCTCAGAGCAACACAGAGCCAGGCCAGTGAGATGCGAGAGGAGGAGGTGGCGGCGGCGGAGGAGGAGGAGGAGGTGGAGGAGGAGGAGGAAGAGGAGGAGAAGGAGGCAAAGGAGGAGGAGAAGGGGAAGAGGGAGATGAGACGAATAAAGACCTGCGGGGAAGGCGGTGCGAGGAGCGCGGCGGCCGGGCTGGGGCGCGCGCGCTCGCGTCCCGGAGGCGCCCGGCCGCCCTGGCCGGCGGAGGAAGCCCCCGGCGCCCACCCCGCCCGGCCGCCCCGGGCTCCCCCACCGTCAGCCCGGCCCGAGGCGCCCAGCCCGGGCCCCCGGGAGCCCCTCGCACGCATCCACCGGGAGGCCAGTCTTTGCAGAGAACATAACACGGGGAACTAGAGGTTGCAAGTCTAAACCCAGATCAACCACGTGGGGCTTTTTAATCCCTTTCCAGCCTGCGGTGTGAGTATCTCCAGTGAAAAGCTCAAATTGTCCATTACTGGCACGTATTTTGAAGTCTTCTCCCCCGAAATAAAGGCGCATTGTGCATTTTATTTCTTTTCTGATATGGAAAGGGATGGGGGGGGGAGGGGTGCTGGGGAGGGGGGAAGGAAAGAACCCATCATTCCGGGCTTCGGAACCACCACTTTATTTTCCCAACTTGTGAAATGTTTTGACGGCGCACCAAAAGGAAAAAAAAAAAGAAAAAAAAAAAGAGCCTACTTAAATAACTTTACACCCTCCAGCCCCGCGTTGTTTGCACTTTCTGGCTGATCATCTAAAGGCTCGGAAAGTAACAATCAGCGCTTCTAATGATAAGGTGTCATGGTGTTGAAGACAAGAGAACCAAGATGAAGCTTTCACACCTTGAATTTTTATTTGGTGTAATTTTCCCCAAAATCGTTCCGAACTATCTCTTTTGCAAAGGGATGGGTTCCCCCCCCCCCCACCTCACCCTTCACCACCAGGTCGCACGTCTCTCCTAAGGCTCTAATTTGATGGAGTGGGGTGGGGTGGGGAGGGGGACGGTCTGTGCCTACACTATAAAAAAAAAAAAATCAATACAGCGAGTCAGGAGCAATTGAAGTTCAAGGGCACCGGCTGGTTGTACCATTTCTATTTCTCGCTTCCTCGAGTTGGACATCACCGAGCGTCGGGAGAAGCACACGGCGCGCGGGGCAGGGACCTTAATTAAAGTTTCTTTTGTCCGCGTCTGAATTGGGGGATGTTGCTGGATTCCTTTGCATTGGGGAGCGCGCATCCGGTGGAGAAGGCGCGGTGTCGAAGATCCAGGGCCAGATTGTCCTCTTTAATACTCACTCCCTGCCCCCCCACCCCCCCCACCCCGCCCCTTCCAAACAACAGTCCGGGAGGATAGACCCATAAAGCCCTACAATAAAGGGGAGGAGGAGACGCGCGCGGAGTTGGTTCCCATCGGATAGCGGGCTTCCAGACACAGATCCCAATCCTCCTTTTCCAAGATTTCTTTTCTTTTTTTTTTTTTTTTCCTCTCCCCATCGTTTATTCCCGGGGCAGAATGTCTCACCCAGAGGCACGATTTCACCCCCTTCGCCGTCAACACTTCCTGCCCTTTTCTCCTCCCACTCGCACTGAAAAGCTCGGGAGCCCTAAAAGGGTGTTGATGGCGGGGGTGATGATAAATAAATAAATAAATGACACTACGCGTGCGGCGGCGAAGAAAGGAGGAGCGGGGGGGGGGGGGGGGGCGGGGGGGGAGGGCGAGGCGAGGGGAGAGGAAAAGTAGGGAGAGGAGAGCAAGGAGGAGAAAGCGCGGAGGCGAGAGGGAGACGGGGAGTCAGAGAAAGAGAAGAGAAAAGGAGAAGGGAGGAGAGGAGGACGGTAAGGCTGCTCCGGGCTGAAGCGCCGCTGGCTTTGTGCAGAACCGGGAGGACTCCCGGCTCCCAGGTGCCCGGCGGGACCCGGGGAAGCCCTTGTGCCCCGAGCTCCTCCCCCGGGACCCCAGGGGTGTCCGAGCGCAGGCTGCGGCTCCCCCACAAATTCCTCGTGGCCGCCCGAGGAG
The DNA here is from genome assembly GCF_018345385.1 of Vulpes lagopus. Lineage (NCBI taxonomy): Eukaryota > Metazoa > Chordata > Mammalia > Carnivora > Canidae > Vulpes > Vulpes lagopus. Next base: position 70,412,714 of record NC_054830.1, read on the forward strand.
GCGCGCCAGGTCTCCGCCGTCCCCGCGGTGCCCCAGCTGATCGGTTACCTCTTTGTCTTTAATAAAAAGCTGACTTTCGCTGTCAAGCCCTTGCACCCGGAAAATCACCATCGTATTTCAGGGTTGGAAGCCCCTGGGACCGCTGGGTTTTGGAGGCTGTGCGGGGAAAAAAAAGTCTTGCTCGACGTGAAGGTACCTCCTGGGGTTGGCCGGGGGCGGGGGGGGGGTCGGAAGTCCTGAAGACGGGGGCCGCCCTTCCCCGGGGGCAGGGTCGCTCGGAGCCCGGCGGTGGGGAGGAGGAGGAGGAGGAGGAGGAGGAGGGGGAGGAGGAGGAGGAGGGGGAGGGGGAGGGGGGGGCCGCGAGGAAGCGCCGGGGTCAGAGGGAGCCCGGGGCTCCGGGGGCACCGAAGGGCAGCCCGCAGTCGGGGAGCGAGCCCTGAGCCCTGGGGAGGAGCCTGGTGCGAGAATGCGAGCGCGCCCCGACACGCCGCGGACCTCGGCAACCCCCTGGGCCGGGCCAAGCCGCGGGCCGCTGGCCGACCGGCTGCGGTGAACTCGAGCAATTAACCTGCGCTGCGATGAAACGGGCCGCCGCCCGCTCAGACTCACCTCCAGCGACCCACACAGAAGCTCCCGAACCGGCCGCGGGGGGACCTGGCTCCTCCCTCCCGTCCCAGGAGAAGAGGACAAAAAGGGGAGATGGACTTGGAGATGGCCCCGCCCTTCAAACGCTCCAATCCTTGGAAACTAAACCTCCTCTCCAAGCCTCCCCGTCTACGAGGGACAAAGGCAGCGAGGAGATCCCGAGACCGATGGGTGGCTTCGGGGCTCCTCCCGAGGGGCGTGGGGGGCCAGGTACGGTGGTGAGTCTCCTTTCCAAACACAGGACAGTCTTTACAAGACCATCTTCTGGTTCAGCAGCGACTGACTTCCCAAAGCCGGGAAGCGAACTCCTGCAAAACTCCCGCAAAGCCTTTTTGAATGTGGAAAGGCTAAATTTTCAATTAGTGATGCCACACACATACACACACACACATTTTTTTTTCCCCCGACTTCTTTTGGAGTCACAAGTGCCCGAACTGTCCAACTAAAATAAAAGGAAAAAAAAAAAATTGTAACATGGTTGGGGATTAGGCTTTTTTTTTTTTTTTTTTGATTTTTTTAATTGGGGGCAGTTTTCTTTCAAATGATAGGAAAGCAACTGGGAAAATAAAAAAAAAAAAAAAGGTGGGTCAAGTCAAGGAAAGAGCGCTGTGGCTGCAGGTTTTAGAGAAAACCTTGATAAAGTTGGCACTTGAGTAACCGTAATTATGCTTTGCCATTAGCGGACAATTAAGATAACGGGAGAAAGTTCTCACCTCCTGCTATGTCATTCCTTCAGAATATTCATAAGGATAATGCGAGGCTCCTTGGTGGAGTTATCCTCCTCCTCCAGGAAGGTTGGTTTCTCAATTTTTTGCATTAAAAATGGAAAAGTTTAGGTTTTGTACACAGCCAGCAATGTGAGGGAAGTCTCATGGGGACGTGGGGACCGCGTGAAATTTGCCTTTTGTTACCCTATCCCATGCCACTGTGCCCTGGAGTCATACAGGATTTCAAGATTTTATTAATGTTCATAAGGAAATATGAATATGTTGGAAGTCTGGACTTTCTTCTCCCTTATCATGGGTGACTGGCATACAGGCTCCTCATAAAGGGAAATTATGGCTCATCAAAAGAGTGACTTTATGAGCATTAACAGAATAATAAATCTTGCTATTTTAGTTCAAGAAACAGTGGAGTCCTATAATTAGAGTGACCCGTGCAAATATGATCCACTCATGTGCCCACCTCTAGCAGGATAGGGGTAGCCTATAAATCATTTTGGGCTTTAAAGGTTTAGGAAAGGAAGGCACCCAGATCTCTCAAAGAAAAGTGTTTATGGCAGGAAAAGGGCCTTCTGTCACCTGCAGGAAGGAATCATGGAAAGAAGGAAGAGTTGGTCCAGAGGCTACATTAAAAAGACAGAATTTCAACTGAAACCAGAGTTATTCACTCATTGTTACAATATTTACATTATATGAAAAAAGGAAAAGTCCTCCTTCCTGAAAACTATACAAAAAAACAAAACAAAAATCCAGTTTATAACCCCACTTTCCAAATTCCAGCTGGAAAACTGTTCATGCTGATGATTTTAGCAAAACAAAGAGCAAATGAACGGAATATGGCTTTTTCAGAAGTCTCAATTATTCCGTCTTTAAACATTTGACCATATTGTGACAGACCTCTTGAACTTGATGGTATTTTCCTGCCTGTGTAAAACTCCTTTACTGAACGGTTCAAGACAGTCTTTTACTATTTGAGTTTCTGACTTTCAAAGGGTTGCTCCCAATCCTTCAGATCTTTTACTCTTGTTGGAAATTACTCAGTCCTTAAAAAGTTTTTTGTTTTTCTGAAAACTTCAAATTCGGTGATTACGGATCCACCAAATATCCAAAACGTGAAGTCGCTAGCACCTTACTCAGCCCTTACCGGAAAATCAATATATTCTCATAAACCCATATCCAAATATACATAACTAGTTGACTAGTGTCCATGCCTCTGGAGGAGTGACTAAAAGACAACAAAGGTGGATAATTCATGGTTCTGAACAGCTCTCAAAAGAAGAGAAATTGCAATAACTTATATTAAACTTACTCCTTATGAATCTTTGTATATATACCTTTGGATACCAGAAAGGAATGGCAATGTTCTAAAATTCAAAAAAAAAAAAAAAAAAAAAAAACCTTTCTGCCATAGGTACAAGTTAAATTTACAGTTCTATCAAGCTAGTTACTATAACATAGAACATTCATGTGTAAGATCATTCAATCGTTGAATAGCTGTTTAGCAACTACGATGTGCCACACTCAGAGCCGAATATTAGGGATGCAAAGATGAATGAGAGATGATATGTTAGAATCTCAGTGCACGATCTACTTGCTGAGCCATTAGCTTTAAAATCACATTATTTATAGAACTTTAGTTTGTCTTTCGTTTTTGTTTTTTTAACTTTCTCAAAATCAATACAGGGATTTAGCCAATTTGGAGACTTTGACTTGAACATTTCTGCTCCTATTTTGGAGTTATTGAGAGGTAATATTTTGTTAAAGTAAAATTTTGGGACTTCATTTTAAAGCCAATATCCTGTCAAATTCATATTTTTACAAGAACTTCTTTATAGAGCGGATCTTTTTAGGAAAGAGAGCAACCTTGGCTCAACTATGATTAGATTAACCAAAATTCAGAAGAAAAAGACTCAACTGAAAGATTGCCCATTTGTTGAAGCATCCTCTTCCAGCAGAAAGACCAGTATTTCCAGATTCCTGCTACTGAAACTAAAGCTCAGAGAGGGGACATGACTTGGTCAGGACCACAGAGCTGGTCAGAGGCAGTCAGCTCTAGAAGCTATGCCTCTATGGCATTTTCCCAAAGTTCTCTTCTTATATCACTTTCAAGATTTTTTTTTTTTTTTACATATTGCCATGTTATTTACTTAATATATATTATTTTTAAATCAATAAAAATAATTTAGCTTTATCAAAAGAAATAAGACCCATGATACCATAGATCTGATGGGCTATTTATATACACATCTTCAATACATATCAAAGTAAATATATTATTAAAATTAAAAGAACAGAAAAATGTTTGGATTAAAGCAGTCTGATAGTATACATGCCAAACTGTTAATGGAGAAGTGGCAAAGAAAATGTTGTTTGAGCTATTTTTGTGTGTACAAACATGAATCACTTTTCAGTTTGAAAAGTAAAAAAAATAAAAAATAAAAAAAAAATAATAATAAGGTCTAGCAGAGGCTAGTATAGCCCCAAATTAGCCCCCCCTTATATATTCCTGCTAGAAATTAAAAATTGTAAAAAAAATTGGCACAAATCTTTTTAGCACAATTAGCAATATATATTTAAAGTCCTAAAATGGTCACACTTTGTGTTCCCTTATTCCTCCTCTTAGAATCTACCCTAAAGAATCAATCAGAAATATAGAAAAAACTTACACAAAAAAATGGTGCAGGTGACGTGAGTAATTGAAAATAAAATTGTGATTAAGAGAAGAGGAATGGTAAATAAGAATATATGCCCACTCTGATATATTAGGCAGCCTAAAATTGTTAGGAGGATTTTGTAATGAAATAGAAAAATAGCCTCCTGCTAGGTTAAAGACCTAGATATAAAATTATGATCACTGATTATCTTTTATAATACACATGCACATGCAAATCACCAATGTATCAATAGTAAGTTGACTTCTCATAAAAAATTTAGAAAATGTGGAACTTATATATAGTCTATATATGTTAGATAATTATATATAAGCCATATATCCATATGTGCATATACTTATATATACATGCACATACATATATATTGCTATGGAGTTGACTGCTCTTTTTGGACTGAATTGTCAATTATCTGTTTAAGTATTTAAAAACATTTTAAAGTTAAATAATAGAACTTCCTTTTATGCGTCTGGTAATTATAAATGAGTTTCAAAGAGCTAATTAATATTGTTAATAAAATACAGTAACTGTTTTTTTCATAAAAATAATTTGCTTTTCACAGGAACAAAATAGGAAGATTTGAGTGGGCATTTTGAGTACATTTTATATACAAAAGGAAATTTAAGACCAAAGGGATTGAATGATTTAACCTAAGGTCTTCTCAAGTCAGTAGTGTAAAGAAAACTAAAATCCAAGTCTCCTAACTTCTTAACTCTTGTATTTTGAAATCTAGAATTCTACTACATACTCAAAATATTACCAAATATTATCAAAATAAAGTTACTGATGGCCAGTATGAATAAAGTTCAATTTCATCAGTTAGGAAAATGAAAGCTATGATACCCTTTCATACTTACAAGTTGGCAGAAATATATACTGCGTTATGTGCATATATGTGTGTGTATTTACATTTACCAATAGTTAAGAGTATACATAATTCCTTGTTGTTGAGGATATGGACAAATAGACCCTTCCATTCTCTATTATCGGAACAATGACAAGTTTCAATCCTTCTGGATATATTAAAAGTCTTTACCCCAGAAATTTGGGATCCCTGGGTGGCGCAGCGGTTTGGCGCCTGCCTTTGGCCCAGGGCGCGATCCTGGAGACCCGGGATCGAGTCCCACATCGGGCTCCCTGCATGGAGCCTGCTTCTTCCTCTGCCTGTGTCTCTGCCTCTCTCTCTCTCTCTGTGTGACTATCATAAATAAATAAAATTAAAAAAAAAAAAAAGTCTTTACCCCAGAAATTTAACTTTTAGAAATTGACTTAAAATATCCATGACTATCATCAAAAATTTATGTACAAGGAGGTCCACTGCAGCATTAATACCTAACAAGTGATTAGTTAAAGAAAATACATTCATCGGGACACCTGGTGGCTCAAGAGGTTGAGCATCTGCCTTTGGCTCAGGTCATGATCCTGGAGTTCCGGGATCGAGTCCAGCATTGGGTTCCTGAATGGAGCCTGCTTATCCTCCCTCTGCCTATATCTCTGCCTCTCTCTGCGTCTCTCATGAGTAAACAAATAAAATCTTTTTAAAATAAATAAATAAATAAAAAATAAAGAAAATACGTTCATCTATGTAATAGAAAATAATACATTTTTATAAAGCTATCAAATTCTATAAGAAATATTAAATGAGGGATCCCTGGGTGGCGCAGCGGTTTAGCACCTGTCTTTGGCCCAGGGCGCGATCCTGGAGACCCAGGATCGAATCCCACGTCGGACTCCTGGTGCATGGAGCCTGCTTCTCCCTATGCCTGTGTCTCTGCCTCTCTCTCACTGTGTGCCTATCATAAAAAATAAAAAAAAAAAAAAGAAATATTAAATGACATTGAAATACGTGATTTTTTGATAAGAGAAAACTAGATTTCAAAACAATGCATATAGCATTATTCCACATTTATACATGTGTGTTTGTGTGGATCGAGGCATTGAAAAATGATTAGGAAAGTATAATAAAACTGTTAATATTTTTTTCCAAGTGATGTAATTTTTCTAGGTGATGTAATATGAGTATATATATATATATATTTTTTTTCACTGTGGCTTCCCAGATTTTGGGGGGATGGAGGAAGGGACTGAGGGGGGGAGAGGGAAACTAGGTTTTTTTTCTTTTTTAAAAAATTTCAATTAGCCAGAATATATATACATCATTAGTTTCAGATGTACAGTTCAGTGATTCATCAGTTGCATAGGGCACCCAGTACTCATCATGTACCCTTCTTAAACCCATCACCCAGTTACCCCATTCCCCCACATACCTCCCCTCCAGCGACCCCCAGTTTTCTATAGTTAAGAGTCTTTCATGGTTTGTCTCCCTGGGAGACGGATGATTTTAAGCAGGCTCAATATCCAGCAAGGAACCAACGCGGAGCTCAATCCCCCGACCCTGGTATCATGACCTGAACCGAAATCAAGAGTCAGACGCCTAACTGCTGAGCCACCCAGGAGCCCCAGCTTCTCAGATTTTTAAACGTTTCTATATATATATATAGATTGGAGAATCTAGAATATATATATATATATATATATATATATGATTGTGAGGAGATTTTTTTGCATCTAGAAAGAAAAAAATTTATAGCTTGCAAGTAAATTTTGCCAGCACAGAATTTCTCTTACATCATAATGACTGACCGAACCAAATGTTTTTTTTCTAGTGTGTTGTAAGGTTCCATTAATTATTATCTTAAAACATACACATCTTGAAGTAGTTTTGCATATATTCATTCGATTTCCTAGACAGCCTTTACTCAAGAGTTCACTGTTCATATTTTGGGTAGTAACTGCGAGCATGAGCATCAGGTTGACTTGACTCTTCATCCACTAACCACTAACCCTTGACTGATCCCTTGCAGATTTCATGTTAGTTGCCCTTTCACCATAAAGTGGAATCTACACATTCTCTCTCCTATCTACTAGGTTGAGGTTTGGTTTCCCAGTGAGTTGCTAAGAACAATGTTTCACAAAAGTTACTCATTGGTTATATTTTTTTAAGTTTCTAAAATGCAGAATAAATGTGCTTTTTAGTAACATTCTAATGTTTATCCTGAAAATCTGCTCATGCCAAGGAGCATGTTTTAAGTATTTATTGACTTAATGTTCAGAAGAAAGACAAAGCCAAATCCAGAAATGTACATCTACTCACTAACTTCCAGCTCCAGCTCTTACTAGTGATGACCTTGAACTCCATGCATCAGTTTCTACATCTGTAAAAAAAGAACAATTAAATATTTATAAGATTGTTATGAAGCTTTCTTTTTTAAAATGCATATAAAGAACATGGGAGTTTTTAAATGTAAGCTAATACGATGCAAGTCCTTAAAGCTTCACTGTGAGATGGCATAGGTGAAAGAAAAGCTCTAAAGTCAAAAGACAGGTCTCTAGTCCAGATTTGAATTCAAAACCAAAACACGCACCCTTGTCAAAAGCCAATCCATTACTATTTTAACAAAATTTAAAAATCAAAATAATAATAAAAAGCCTAGGCAAATTAATGTATCTAAGTTCTCCTATTACTATTTACTTGCCGCTTGCTGGTTCAGTGTGCTGTTCGCTAGAACTCAGAGCTACCAGGCCTTAGTGCCAAAGGTTTTTTCAAATGGAAAAAAAAATCTTAAAATCAGGAAAATGTTGTTTATTGATACCTCAAATCCAAGAAACAGTTGTTGATGCTCAGAAAAAACCATGCAGTGTGGGAATTGTTACAGTAAATATAAATAAATAAACCAGAGCAAAGGGGGAATTTTATCTTTCTTTATTTTTCTGTAAATTGTACTTTATTTTCCTTCATTTTTCTGTAAATTGTATAGAGTCCACTTCTGTTCACTGCTTTAGCTTCTGGGTCACCAATGTTCTGCTGGAGCACAATTTGAAAGCCCACTGATCCTTTCCAGATGAGAAAATCGTCTCACCAAAAATGCTCAGGATTACATACCAAAGTGATCGAAGATCCATACCTATTCAATTTCTCTTTATGGTGATTTCTACTACAACCAAGTTGCCTATCTTGGTAAAAGAGACTTCCTTGAGCTGGTATTGAATAAAAAATTCAGTTTTCTCCTTTCTCAGTCCTTTCTTTCCCTCTATCTCTCCTTCCCTTCCTCCGTAAGGTTTCCCAGAAATGAGCTTTTATACGTTACATAACCCACAATAATTAGCAGCTTAGTCAAGCAATAAATAATTTTTATACTTTCTCTAAAGTATGTTGATGACTCTCAGTCCATTTCATCTTTTTTGTAAACTCAGAGGATTAGCAGAACAGTTAATTATGTTATCTGTATATCAACATCTTCTCTACCTTGAGGATGTTCAGGGGTTTTCTCCACTTTTTCCTTCTCATCTTTCAATCTTTATAGGCTTAGAATGAGAAAAGAAAAAAAAAAACACAAAAGACAAGGAGGCACAGGGCTCTTCACCTGGAAAATTGTAATTCTGCTTTTATTTCACATAGAGATATAAATGGAGAATTAATGCTGTTCTGCATATCAGGGATCATAGAAAAGAAAAGTCGGTTCTTCTGGTCCTTTTGCAATCCCTCTACACCTCTATATCATGCAGCATTCACAGAGGACTTATTCTTGTTATTGAAAAGGGAGATTGGCCTTTCATCTGACTTATGACAGATGATTGAATTTGAATTAGTAGAAACTTTCTTTTCTTTTCTTTTTCTTTTTCTTTTCTTTTTTTTTTTTTTTTTTGAGAAGAAGACAGAGAGAGAGGCAGACAGGGAGGGAGGGAGAGAATCCCAAGCAAGCTTCATGCACAGCATGGAGCCTAGCACACAACTCTGAGAACATGACCTGAACTGAAATTGTCAGATGCTTAACCAACTAAGCCATACAGGTGCCCCAGTAGAGACTTTTTAAGTGTCATAAAATGAAACTGTAGTATCAATTTGGCAATTGAATGAACTCTGTGGATCCTAGAACTGAATGATAAAGCATATGACATGGAGAAAGAAAAGCAACAGTGATTATTATTACAATTTCATTTAACTGTTAATCTGTATGTAGCCAGGCTCTAGCAGGTGCTCCATTCCCATTCACTGAGGAGATTGCAAAATCCAAGACATGTCCAGCTGTCATCTTCTCAATTTAGGAACCTAAGCCCTTATCAGGCAAAGGGATATGGTATTTGTAGGAGAAGACACAGATTTTGTCTGGAGGCTGAGAAGAGCCCCAGCACAGTAGATCAGTAATGCGAACCTCTGACATCTGTAAATGATCCTTACAAAGCATTTATCACATACATTTAAAAAAAATCTATTCTTCATAACCATTTATGACATGAGGATTATTTCTTATGTTTTATAGTTGAAGAAACCAAGGCTCCAAGTTCAGTGACTCACTCAAGATCATCCAATGAGCCCTGGGTCTTGAACTCAGGACTTTTGATTCTGGATAGTACCATCTTTCCTCATTGTCAAATATTAAACTCCCAATATAATATAGTGATATGTGTTTTTTTTTATTTTTTGCATCATGTCTCTATATACCTCTTGATATATCTATATTTCCTGATTATAAAAGTAATATATATTGTGACAAACACAGACAAGTTAAACAAAAGAAAATATAAGATAATATCTACTCTGAAATTACAGAGAGAACTACTGTTAACTCTTTTCTCTGTACTTTCCTCTGTACTTTGTGATTCGTTTATGTCTTCTGCTTATTTTTTATTGGTATGATTGTGTGTCTGTGTTTTTACAATTACTTGTGATGTCACCTTATAGAATAAGGATATTTACTCCTTACAATATGGAATAAAATATTTTTCTTAGTGTTTTGCTTTTAACTTTGATAATATCGCTCTTTAATATACTGAGGTCAGACGGCTAGGGTGGCTCAGCGGTTTAAGCGCCGCCTTCAACCCAGGGCCTGATCTTGGAGATCTAAGATCGAGTCCCATGTCGGGCTCCCTGCATGGAGCCTGCTTCTTCCTCTGCCTGTGTCTCCGCCTCTCTCTCTCTGTATGTCTCTCAATAATAAATAAATAAAAACTTAAAAAAAAGAGATTTACTTCTATAAAAAAAATACTGAGGTTAAAATATTTTGTGTTCATATTTATCACTCATTTTCTTTTGGCTTTCCACCTCATTGGCATATTTTAGAAAAGCCTTCAAATCCCTAATGGGACAACCACTTATCTATGTGGGTGTTTATCCCCCCCACAAGTGTCAAGATTTTTATTATTTGAGCAGAATTTCTCTCTCCATATGTATAAGTAGTAATTTATGTATATATGTGTAAATTCATATAATACGTAATGATTTACATGTATAAATTTGTATGTATATGTATAAATGTACATACATGTAATAGGCTCATTTATATGTATATGTATAAATTTGCATGTAATTTAACTTAGTCCAAATTCCTTCAGTAGGTACACAGGTTATTGCTTTGCCTATGATCCCAAATCATGGCTTTATCATTTTACAAAATTGTAGACATGTTATTGAGTTACCAGTCTATTCAAAACTTTATATCTGCTTTTTCCTTTTGTTTCGTTTTGTTTGGTTTGGTTTAGTTTTGGGGGTTTGTTTTGGTTTTGGTTTTGGGTTTTTTTGGCTTTTTTCTTAACATAGTTAGATTCGGGATTCTGAGTCCAAAATCTTATATGACTATTCACTGTTCAACTTTTTTTCATCTCACTAAGAAAGTAGTTAAGGTGTTAGAACAGTGACTTCAAAATTGAGGAAGGAAAGAGAAATGAGAAAATCAGCTAATACAGTGAAAGAAAATAAAATATTTAAACAAAGAAGAGTGTTTGACAATAGACAACACAAACACCATATCAGACAAAATAAGAAGTTGGAAATAAAATTGTGTAGTTAATATGTTTGTGTTGACTTTCAGAATAAATGTTAATGGATGGAGTTTCTCTATTGAGATATAGAGTCTCCTACTGCTAAACCAAGTTAATAACCATAAACTTTATTCAAGCTGATTAAATGGGTTGTACAATTCCTCTATATTCTGTTTGTTACCTGAGGGTCACAGAATCTGTCAGCTTCCAGAAGAAAGGTGTGTTAAACAATATGCTGGTCTAAGAGACAAAAAATGCAAAACAGCTATTTAAATAGGTCACAAGTAAAAGTAAATGGCCAGGAATTTTTGGAAATAAAAAGGAGTAACCAGAAATCAGATAAATACTATCAGAAATGAATTAGGAGAAAATATAGTAATATCAGACAAAATGAAGTTCAAGGTTAAAAACATTAAAATGAAAAAAAAAACATTTTAAAAAAGTAAAAAGAGGGATCCCTGGGTGGCGCAGCGGTTTGGCGCCTGCCTTTGGCCCAGGGCGCGATCCTGGAGACCCGGGATCGAATCCCACATCGGGCTCCCGGTGCATGGAGCCTGCTTCTCCCTCTGCCTGTGTCTCTGCCTCTCTCTCTCTCTGTGACTATCATAAATAAATAAAGATTAAAAAAAAAAATGTTAAAAAAAAAAGTAAAAAGAGTAATTCATCATTTTTGTACCTAATAATATAGCTTCTAAATATGTGAAGTATGATTTGTTAAAACTACAAGGAGAAGTTTACAAAACTATATGATAATTGTAGATTTTTGATATGCCTCACCAAAAAATAACAAATTAAGTGGCCCTCAAATACAAAAGAATATGAAGGAATTGAATAACACACTCATCAAACTTGATTGTAGATGTATGTGTAGGAGTGTATGCCTGATTTTCTTTTCCAATACCAGTTAAGCAGTCACGAAAATTGACCATCCAGCCACAAAAATAAAAGCTCTATAATCTCAATAAATATTGAAAGCAGAATACAGATCAGAATGCAAGAAACTATAAATAACTTCCAAAGAACAGAAATACACACACCCATACACACATACATCCATACCCACGCACACACCCGAAAACTTTAAAATACCTTTCATGATAATCTTTGGTTAAAAAAAAAAAATCAAGCTGAAATTACAGACTATTTAAGTAGAAACAACACTGAGAATACTACATATGAAAACTTACATGATGTAACCCAATTTTAGTTATATAAAATTTATATCCTCATGTGCATTAATTAGAAGCAGAATGCATTTAAAATACACAAGACTTTGAATTGAAGGAGTTAAAAATCCTCCCCCAGTTTTTTTTTTAAGTAGAATGTATTAAGTGTTAAAAGCAGAATTCTATGAAAATTAAGAAGTAAACTTTATCAATTAAACTATCAACAGAAAAGTCAGATAAGTCTGAAAAAAAAAACCCCCACAAATATACAACATTACGATAAGGAAAGAAACATAACTGCAGAGGAGATTAAAAAGTTATTAGAATATTATATCAATAAAATTGAATTTCTTAGGTAAAAAGGATAATTTTCCAAAAATCTATATAATAATGAAAATTGACTCAAGAGAAAGAAAAAAAGAAAAATAAACCAATTACCGCAGAAAAACAGAAAGCATAGTTAAATCCCCAACTCCCACAGCAGAGGCACTAGGTAAACTATTACACCTGATAGAAATGATAATCTGGGTTTGAAAAATATGTGTATGTATTTATTTGTCTTTAAATATTTTTATTATAAAGTAATAGATATTTGTGGAAAAAATTTTAAAATACAGAAAGTTTTAGACACCAAAGTGTAAGTCCTGGGCTATTTAAAGATTTTATACTCATTCTTTGTGTCTTAGAATTTTTAGAATACAATTCTTTGTGTTATTCTATAACCCCACAATCCACAAAGCAAACCAAATACAGAAACAAAACTTTATATCAATATTACTTGTAAATATAAATGTGAAATTTCTGAATAACATATTTCATGTAAAAATTCAACAGTGTATCAAAGAAATAATTCACCATAAGTAAATAAGGTTATCCCAGAAAAGCAAGGATGCTCAAAACCAGGAAATCTATTGAGGTAGCTCATTACATTAACTGAAGACAGTAGAATTACCATGTGATCATCTTGATAGATGCCAAAACAAGTTGTTAATAAAATTTAATATCCATTTCTGATTACAAACAAAACAAAATAAAACAAAATTGAATTTTCAGTAATTCACAACTAGAAGGATACTTTTTTCATTATCAGAATATCTACCAGGAAATTACAGCAAAACTTACTACTGAAGTATTAGAAGCATTCCCATTAAGGTCAGGAATTAAAGAAGAAAATACCTGTTATTCACTGAGACAATTCAACATTTCACTGAGGTCTCGGCCTTTGAGATAATTCAAGAAATTTTCAGAATAAATATTAGAAAGACTGAGACCAAAAAACCGTCATTATTTGCAAATGCAAATTAGAAACTCTCAAACAACCCTCTTAAAAACAAATAGAACTGAGAGTTCAAGAAAAGAACTGAGGACAACGGAAACATACAAAAATCTATTAATTTTCTCATATGCCAGTAATACCTACATAAGTTTGAATGCATTCAGCTTCAGTTAGAGAATGCCGAGTGAAGGTTTAAATCTTATTTACTGAAAAGAGAATCAGTTCATTGGTATGTCTAGTGGCTCAGTAACATTTCCTGGTACCTAAACACTTCATCTTTCTGCTACATTATCTCAACATGCTGCCTTTTTTGTCTTCATATGGCCACATTACGGTTTATCCCAATCAGGTGTCATGCCTGGTCATCAGCATTGAAAAGTAGAAGAAAGAATGGGTGTAGGAGCAAAGGGGATTTTACTTGTATCAAGTAATAAATATTATCAGAATTTTTCTTATCACACATTGTGTAATACTAGGTAATATGGCCAGCATTGGTGGCAAGAGTGCTAGAGAAGGTAAGCAAGTAGTAAAAGCACAATCATGTAGATTGCGTGGCTGGCTTAGCCCTTACCATGATTCATCCTCAGGTAATGGGCATACTGCAGACCCCAAATAAAATTAGGACCCCAAATAAAATTAGCAAGGAAGAAGTGATCAGAGGACTATTTGGTAGATGACTCATAGTGTATGTCACTGTACCATTTAGAAAATACAATGGGAATAGAAGATTCCAATCACCCAGATGACATTTTTTAAAACATCTATAATGTAGCTAAAGTAAATAATGAAATGTGCGAAACCTACATGATGATATTTTAAAACTTTACTGAAAGAACTTAAGACTTATGACATGGAAATGGAGAGGCATATTGCATTGTTACATGAAAAGCCTCAGTACTGTTGATTCCCTTTATAATAACCTAGAAATCCATAGTAGTCCCAATCAAAATGCCCTTTTCTTTTTCACCTTGATAACTGATTCTAAAGCCTATGTAAGAGGAAATTATCATTTTCAAAAATAAGCTAGTATGAAGTCTAATGCCTCATCATATATCCTAAAATTTAGTATACAGATAAAGTGACAAGAGTTGAATGCAAATTGAATACAGAATGGAATACAATAAAGAACACAAAACCCAAAACGAGCCTGTCATGTTAGGGTTCGTATATGATAAAAATAGTATTTCAGATCAGTTGGAAATAATCGATTATTTCAGATTTAATTTTGGAAACACGTCTCCACTTGGGAAGAAATAGTCATATTCTCACACCATGTATAAAAATAAATTCCAGATGGATTAAAATTATAAACATGAAAAAACAAAACTGTAACATACTGGGTCTCATGGGGAAATATTTTTAAAATCTTGGGTGTAAAAGATTTTCTAAAATGTCATAGATTGTCCAGTTAATTTACATGGTAAATTTTATAGGTGAAGAAAGTTAAAAGACAAATGACAGACCTGCAGAAGATATTTCCAACATATATGACAAAAGTAAGTATTATTTGTAAAGAGTTCCAATAATTCAATAAGAAAAAGACAATCTAGGGGTGCTGGAGTAGCTCAGTTGGTTAAGCACCTGTCTTCAGCTCAGGTTATGATTCTGGGGTCTTGGGATCAAGCCCCATCCGATGACAGGTTCTCTGGTCAGTGGGGAGTCTGCTTCTCCCTCTGACACTCCCACCACTCGTGCTCTCTCACTCACTTTCTCTCTCTCAAATAATAAATAAATAAAATCTTTAAAAACAAAGAAATAAAAAGAAAAAGACAATCTACAATTTAAAAATGGAAATAGAAAATCATCAAACTATTCACAGAAGTCATACAAAACACATAATAAAAGACATTACACCTTTAATAATCATGAAAGTGAAACTTATAATAATCATAAAATTATTTCATTCATAAGATTGTCAATTATCTTTTAAATTTGTACTATCTAGTGTTGGCACTAGATACTGAAGTACTGAATTTGTGGAAACATACATCTGTACAGTGGTTTGGTGGACAATGGGGTGATATCTAATAAAATTTAAAATATTCATAGCTTTCTGACCCAAAAACTGTATTTCTAAGAATTCATTTTATAGGAATATTTGCATATGTGTACAAGTGTAAATTGAAGTATTGTTTCTAATCGGAGAAAATCTGAAACTACTTAAATACCCAACAATAGTGGAATTATTTTATAAATTATAGCATATAAATTTACACCATTATAAATTTATATATTTTCATTATAATTAAGATAGACCTACTACACTGACATGGCAAGATCTTCAAGATACATCATTACATTAAAAACTCTTGTATTTATATTTTAAATGCTACGTTTTTAATATTACATATTATATTATTAACGTTATATTTATCTGTTATATCATATAAGTATGTAAATGCATAGAACAGTATTTAAAAGGTTGCTTTTACACATGATTTCTTATAGATCAGAGCATATTAATGCAGAGGTTGACAAGGCTGGGGAAAAGGCTATAAAAGAGCTTTAATATTTAGTTTGTATATTGCTAAATTGAAAATTTTCAAAATAAGCATGTATCATGTGCTTCTGCAATTAAAAATATTTTAAAAGAGGCAGCTTAGTATTTGAATGAAACAAACATTTGACTGAGTTTCAAGTCTAGGTATATATCACCTAATTGTTGCATGACTTGAATATTTTCAATTTCCTTATCTTCAAATTAGGTAAAATAATACTTATTCCATAAATGGGTCACATGAGATTATGTAGGAAAATACCTAGCCCATAGTAGGTGCTCAAAATGTTGGTTTCTTAAATGGCTAAAATTAGAGATAAATAAATTGTAATCTTTATCATTTGCTTTTCTTATTTGAGCTCAAAGGAAGCATGGTTGGATCAAACAGATATTTTCAAGCATTTGTACTTGAAGTTTTCATTGAAGGACAGCAGATCTACATTTTGAGATGAATTAAGTATTCAATTTTTTTATCATAGTATTATAAACTATATACCAGACAGTGTGCTAGGCACTTGGAGGCATAAAGATGAACAAGAACTGGCCCATTCTATTGAGGAGCTTGAAGTTTGCCTTAATTTAATGTTTTCAGTTAGGTGAGATAAATGCAATGCTAGAGACATTTATAAATGCTAAGGATATAGAAAAGAATACTGCTAAGAAATCACAGAATGTTTGAATTGAGCAAGATCAAGAGATCATTTATCCAACTTCCCATCCAGTGTAAGAATTCCTTCCACAACATTCTTGTTATTCTTCCATAACAAGATGGAAAGGTAGTTTCTGCCAGAATAATAATGATTTATTGAATGTTTACTACAGTCCCATATATCATTCAAACTCTTCACAAACATTGTCTTGACTTTAACATTGCCACAAAACTGAAAGCTAGTTAACATCATACATAATTTACAGATAGACACTGAGACCTAGAGTGGTTAAGTAATTTGTTTGAGGACACACAGCTAATTCACAAGGCTGAAATTTGTATTCAAATCCAAGTCAGCCTTATCCCAAAACCGGTGTTCCTAATCTGAGCCATTCCACCCTACTGTTTTTACAGCTGGGATATTTCCAGTGGTATGAAACTCGATATACTGAAAGTCTGTTGTTCCATTTATACAGTTCTCTATATAGTGCTGGAATCTGTTGTCTTTTTTTTTTTTTTAAGATTTTATTTAATTATTGGACAGAGTGAGAGAGCACATGAGCATGGGAGAGGAGCAGAAGGAGAGGGGGAAGCAGACTCCCCTCACCACTCCCTGAGCAGGGAGCCTGATGCACGGGGGTCAATCCCAGGACTCTGGGCGCATGACATGAGCAGAAGACAGATGCCCAACCAACTGAATCACCCTGGTGCCCTGTGGAATCTGTCTTCTAATAACATCAATTCCTTACTTTAATGAGTATCAGATGACACCTGCAGTGGAATTGGACTTGCCAAGAATATTAAAATCTTTCAGACATGGTTTCTACCCTCAGACAGCTTATAATCTTGCCTTTTCTGTTTGGAAAAGCACGGAATGCCTGTTCTCTTTTACCAGAGTGCCTTCCAAGAGTCTGAAAACAAATCCATCCCCCAACACACCTAAATAAAAACCACTCAACTTCTGACTGAATTTGTTGTTATTTCACACTAAATATCCTCAGATCTTCAACTGTTGCTGGATTTCCAGTCTCTCCACTTCAATTTTCTTTCTCTAAATGTGTATCGGATCCTGTCCTTAAAAGACAGGGTTTTGAACCCAAACAGTGTAATGCTAATGGTAGTAACAGAGGGAGTTTGACTTTCATTTGAATATTGACTTCAATTAATATTTGCAATAATGGTTCTGGTTTTTGATAGCCATAATGTTATATACCTACATAAAGTCACCTTAATACCACTCAGTTCCCCCACATTTTTATTTTAACAAATATTCACCCATCCAGTCTTGGTTTTTTCTTTCACTTTGAACTCGTCAAATAGAATTTTTAAGCTTTTATATTTAATTCTTAAATCAGGACTTTATTATTATCTTTTCAAAATGCAATCTTTAAAGAAATAATTGGTCTACCATTTCAGACTGTCAAATTGTTTTTCAGTCTTGATATTGTTTTCCATTTTATTAGATATTTCACCCAGCTTTATGAAACCCTTAATCCTTAAAGCCCGATGTTTCTGTGAACTCTGAAGATTCAAGGCAAAGGAGGGAGTTTTGAATTGTGTTACTAATGACCTCTTCCAAGTTGGAATAGGTTCATTAATCAATCCTTCTTTGTTATCATTGTTCAATCAATCTTCCTTTGTTATCATGGTTCAATCAGGAATGAATTCACTTAGCTAAGTTAGCATCTGATGTATTATATTATGAGAAACAGAAAACATGTTCTTGAAATTAGGATCCGTTACATGCATGGCATTTTCCTGTAGTTGTTAATTTGGCCTGATTTATTCTTATTGAACCCATACTGGATCCAATAATCACTGTATTCTTTCCTAAATGCTCGCAAATCCTTTATCCCAGTCACCTATCTACCTGCCATCTTTCTTTTTTATTTCTCTTTAAGTTTTACAAAAGGTTCAGGTCAAATTATAAAAATAAATTCAATAAAAAGGGAAAAAGTTACAGAAATGGGAGCAAGGGTAAAAATGAAAGATAATCACAGGAGAGGTAAATTAATATACAATAATGCATGTCATAGACTCCTACATGTGTGTTTGGAGCAGGTCAGAACAGCTGAGACACAATATTAGGGACAAGGCACTCAGAAGATAAAGGCAAAGTTTTCTCTGTTTATGTTTGTTTTTAAACATTTAAGAGAGCCATTACATCTGTGGATTTACCTGCAGCCCCTCAGTAGGCCAGTGGGATATTATCAAATACTGATTGGATAAGAGTAGTTCTAGAAGGGCCAAAGCAATGCTGTCTGTGTGGGCATATTTCCCATGGTCTGACCTCATCCAGGACAATTCAGAGAACGGGTAGGATATATGCTTGGGCTTCAAGCAATCCTCTGTAAATGGAACTGCTTGCAACTGTGTTATTTGTTTGGAATAACTAGGCCCTCTAGTGAGAACCTAGTTCAGGGCATGATCACAGGGTCTGGGGACCGAGTCCCACATCGGGCTCCCTGTGAGGAGTCTGTTTCTCCCTCTGCCTATGTCTCTGCCTCTCTCTGTGTCTCTCATGAATAAATAAAATCTTAAAAAAAAAAAAAAAGAACCTAGTTCAGATAGTCTGTGTCACCAACTAGAGGTATATCTATGTGAATAAGTTCCCCACAGAAAGGTAAGAAACTATACTAAGAAATAGTTTATTATCTATTTAATTAAGACCCATTGGTTATCAAGGTTAGAAGATACCTCTTGTGATAATAACAGTAGTTCACTAGATGAACTTAGGAATAATTTCATTTTAATGATATATTTACATCGACTTGTACATAAACACACAAAAATGTTAATATTTATTTTACCCAGATGAAATCCTTTTGGTACTAGGTGGATCTAAATAAATTTTAAAATAAAAGGATGAATAGAATGCTATTTATAATATTTCTACTTCAATAATTTTCTTTCTGTTTTCTCTACACAGCAGAAACTGATTTTCCAGAAACTTCTGTATACAAAAAAGTGGGCAGAGCATTATCCTTCCTAATATTTTATTACTCTCAAGACATGATAAATATTACTGAAAAAAAGTGTCTCACCTAGTATATATTTTCTCCAAATCTAGCAAATGCTTAAGAATAGTACCCCTTGAGGAACCTGGGTGGCTCAGTTGGTTGGGCATCCGACTCTTGATTTCAGTTCAAGCCTGGGTCTTGGGGTTGTGAGATCAAGTTCCACCTTGGGCTCTGTGCTGGGCATGAGATCTTATTGACCCTTATAACTTTCTAACTATCCAATGATTCATTTCACACTTAAAGTGCAGAAAATGACAAAAATGAAATATACATTAAAGAAAATCTGGAGGCACCTGGGAGGCTCAGTGGTTGAGTGTCTGCCTTCCACTCAGGGCGTAGCCCCAGACTCCTGGGATCAAGTCCCACATCGGGCTTCCCATGGGGAGCCTACTTCTCCTTCTGTCTGTCTCTCTGCCTCTCTCTGTGTGTCTCTCATGAGTAAATAAATTTCAAAAAATCTTTATAAAAACAACAACAACTAGAAGAAAACCAAAGGAACTCTAAATAATGATAATGCATGTGTTGGATTTTTTGTGAAAATTGTGGTTCCCTGTTTTTTGAGGCCCTCAATGTCTCCCTATTCCTGCTGTGATTTTGGTGTGCATAGTCATGTGTAGAGACTTCCGGGAAGGTTTGGATGATTTTTGTGTGTGGATTACCAACAGGGTGGAAGCGGCAAGGGTAAGTAGAGGACACAGTGGTGACAGTGAGAGTAAGGAAAAGAAAATTAGATTCAAGCCCTGATATGTAAATGTCTATTAGGTGCTTGTTCCATGCCAAGCAACATGTTAGACAGTGGGAATACAATGGTAAGTAAATCCAGACAATGTCACAGATCTTCAAAGGTTATATTCTAGTGGGGCAGAGCAGGATGCTGGCATAGGAAGGAATATGGCTCCACATAAAAGTGTTAAATTGCAGCCGTGTGACATGTTAAGGAAGACGGGGCCACTGCAGTTGTTCAGCTTGGGCCTCACCCAAAAGCACCAGGCCAAGGGGTTCATGGTGCCTGAACACCAGCCAGAGCTCTGGCTGCTGAGTTTTCTGCAGGCATCTGGAAGAGTGACAAATTTTGTTATTTTCACCAAGGTGGACTAACAGGGTACCAGAAAAGAGGGTCCAGGAGAGTTTACAATGGTTGGAGAGGTCAAGGAGGTTTTCGTTGAAGGAGAAGTAACCAATGAAGTGAGATCTGAAAAAAAAAAAAAAGATTTAAAAGAAGAATCAAGTGGGATGCAGATGACAGTGGGGAGGGCAGTGAGAAGCCCATTCATTGTACAGGGAGCAGCTTGTGTAAAGAGTATGTGCATCGTGTCTTGGAGAAGTTGAAGGAAGGATGCTGGACTGAAACGAGAAAAATGAAAAAAGTCAGAGTGGTATTCATGGGCCAAGCATGGAAACTCGATCACGATGGGTTGTATTAAGGATTGAGTATTTAAGAGTGGTGAGTGTCCAGTGCTGGATTGTGGAGGGCCCAGGGCAATACAGACAAATTAAAGAGGCTATTGCCATGATGAGCAAGAGATGGTGATAGCATAGCCTGGGTGATGGTGAGATCCATACAAATGTTTAATAAAAATATGATAAGAGGGTGCCAGTTTATTAGAAATGTTGTAGAAGGAAAGTGTACAGATAGTGCAAAGAATAGAATTTAGGACCTGTAAGACCCAAGGCATGGTTTCCTGCCTCAGTAAACAGAGCAACACATTTTAGTTGTTTTGTTTTTGATAATGCTCTTGGTTAAAATGGAATATATTAATTTTTATGTAAAGAATCTGGAGTGATAAATCAGTTCTATGTTAGTTTCAAATATGCTCTGAACGTGGTTCCTTAAAATTGTCCACATCAGACTTATCCCCTATCCTTTACATTTGTTTGCATAAATGTGAAGTGCTGTATGAGCTACTTGATGCAACATAGCTGTTTTAATGGAATGCTAATCACCTAATTTACTTTAGCATTCTAATATTATTGAATATTTAATTGTTTTCAGATTTTTGTTATTTCCTTAGGATAAGTTCCTGGAGGAAAAAAAAAAAAGTTCCTGGAGGGATAATTTCTGGGTTATACAGCATATATACTTTTTTTTAAAGATTTTATTTATCCATTTATGAGAGACAGAGAGATTGCCAGAGACATAGGCAGAGGGAGAAGCAGGCTTCCTGTGGGGAACCCAATGTAGGACTCCATCCCAAGGACTCCGGGAACATGACCTGAGCCAAAGGTGGACGCTCAACCACTGAGCCACCCAGGTGCCCTGAGTGTATGTATTTCTAAGGCTTTTGACACACAATGCTAAATTTTCTAGAAAGTTTTGGTATTTTACATTCTTACTGGCTGTATAGGAATGCTCGTTTCTCCGTATTTGTATCAGCATTTGATGTTTTTTGTTTTGTTTTGTTTTTGTTTTTTTAAGATTTTATTTATTCTTGAGAGAGAGAGAGAGAGAGAGAGAGAGAGAGGCAGAGACACAGGCAGAGGGAGAAGCAGGCTCCATGCAGGGAGCCTGATGTGAGACTTGATCCCGGGACTCCAGGATCAGGCCCTGGGCCCAAGGCAGGTGCTAAACTGCTGAGCCAACCAGGGACCCCAGCATTGGATGTTTTTATTAAGAAATTAAGCTTTGCCAATCTTGTAGATAAAATAGAATCTTATTATTATTTTGATTTTTGTCTATTACATTATATAGGTTTTTCCCCCCAAATTAGTAGCCATTTATATTTCTGTGCCAAAATTTTTATTGGGTGCACATCTTTAACTTACTGATTTTCAAGGATTCTTTACATATTGCTATGTAAAGACTATACTCCTTTAGCTTTTTAAATAGGTTAAAACATTCTGTTGTTTCAGCATGTATTTACTGTTTTGCTCACTTTTAAGTTAACGAGAACTTTTTTTGTTATAAACTTAGAAAGTGATTAGTAATGATGAATAAAATCAGGTTGCATTTTTGAAACTGTAAGCATGAGTGATAATTTCCAAATTTGGTTATTCACTTTTTCGCTGTTTATTCCACTATGCTGTGGTATATTTGAGGGCATAGATTTTAGAAGCAGCATTTTATAAGTAATTGACTCTAATATTTGTAATAATGACTTAGAAGCTGCTAGTTGGCTAGTGAATGTTTAACAATGGAGTCTCCTCATAGAACTGACCGCTTTCTATGTTATAAATACTCCCATCATGTCTGATTTCAAGCCACCAACATGAAGTTGCATGACACAGTTTTGAAAACCGGTATGGAAGCAGTACACGATTCTAAAAAATATCTGAATCATTGGTGGTTAAATTCTGTAGCACATAGTTCTATTGTTAGATATATTCCAAAATTTTTGAACATTAATATATAGAGGATATTTGATTAATCAAAAAACCATATTCCCCAAATATGTTAGCCAAATGAAAATGAAATTTACTTGTAATTTTTTAAATTTACATTAACACATTATGGGAAATTCTAGGATCTTTAAATTAACTGGGGAATAATGAAGTACTTTAATTCCAAGTTATTTTCTAACATACAAATAAGATCCATGGCCGGGGTGGGGGTGGAATCGTAAAACTTGTATTAATACATCTAGAAAAGAAGAGGTCAAGGATTGTATTAGTAATTGCCTTCAAATGCCTGAGTGGTGAGAGTTAAATGAGAATAAAACCACCATCACCACCACCACAATACACACACTATACACAAACACAACACACACACTTCCCTATATCTATAAAGTTAGGAACAAGAGAAAATAGTAACAGAGGAGGGATTTAGCTTGAAGAAAGGAGACTCACCTGGTTGCAAAGATTATCAAGAATATCTTAGTTTTGTATTGTCCTTTTTCTATATATCTGTTGAAATAATGTAATGTGGTTTGAGACCATTTTGGTGTGATTTTGTAATAGATCTAATGAATTTCAGGCATTGAATATGCTACTTTTTCTTTTCAGTACACAGAAGGAGAATGTATTAAGTAAAACCAACTTAAAATGTTGAGCAAGATGGAGTTCTTGAAATCCAAAAGTTTAGAGTGACACTGAGCATAGGAATGATTGCCCCTGTGAGGGGGAGAGCTCAGTGATTCAGGGAGGAAAGCCTCAAGATGGGGCGATAGGGACTGGAAAATTCATTTGGTTGCTTAAAAGATCAGCTTAACTCTGGCTCAAGATTCACATTTCCCACTTGTGTCTTGTCTTCAAAAATAAAAAAGAGGAAACCACCAATGAGAACATGTGGTGTTATAAATCATCCTGACTGTTGTTAGAAAAATGAGTAAGGGTTCTAAACAGTTTCAAAAGATCCTGATTAGCCCTTTTCACTCACCTTGAGAAGAACCATAAAAGTAAGAAAACAAAAGGAATTCTCTTTCTTTCTGTACACCAGTCATCAGCAGTGTTCTCTTTGGGCTCCTGGCATCTGGGCCCAGTTGCTGGGTTACAGGCAAATATAATCAAAACAAACACTAAAAGGTACTCTTTTGGCTCTTAACACATTGGAAAGGTCTTCTGCCTTCCATCCTCTGTGCTAGCCAACTCTCAACGCAAAAGTGACTTTCCCACTTGTTGTCCTTCCCTTTTCTTCCTGCAGGACAACTCCTGATTATAAACTTGTTGTGGAGAAGAAGCCCTTAATTATGAGGCCATTAGAACTTTAGACTCTTTTCCCAACTTCCTGCTGAACAGCACCAGGAATTCCACCTGTTTCTAGGCACTATCACCCTTCCCTGTCGTCTGAGAACTGGCAGGGTGCAGAGGTTCTTCCATGGGAGCATTATTAACCCTTTGCTCCCCACATTGTCCAGTTACCAGGGATAGATTGTCAAGGAAACCAATGGTATTTTCCACCCAGGACTATAATGCCAGATTCAGTGATGGACTTCCTCCTTCTCAGCACTTGTGATGTGTTATACTATATTTGAACTTGGACAGGAAAGCTCCAAGCACGTTTAGAACTTTGGGAAATAAGATCTATGGCAAAAGTCAACCTGTTAGCCAGTTTGTCCAGAGTATTTTATTAAGGTCTATGCGGTGCCAAGCACTTTAATAGAGTCAGGGCATTCTAGTATGCTCTGCAGAGGTTAAAGGCACTAGGATGATTTGTCCTGGAGAAGAGAAGAGTGAGAGGAAGCTATTATAAATCCTCCAGCATTTAAAGAGGTGTCACTCAGAGGGTGGCAACCAATTGTACTTCAACTCTGCTGAGGCTAGAACATGAGGAGATACGGACATTTTGTTTATTTTTAAGGAAGAATGTCCCAAAAGGGTGAATTTCTAAGTACCCTGAAGGTTCCCTAGAAAGGTGGCTACATTTCCTTTCTGAAAACCTGGACCAAAAAAGGCTCACCTCTTATCTGCCTGAAATGGTTTGGTTTTATATGCATGATGATTATGAGTGGGTATGTGTTTACCCGAGGGAAAGAGCTGGACTAACTTCTGATATAGGAAACCTCTAACCATGACTGATCTTTCAAAAGCAAATATTCACCATATTTCTGGAAAGGTCAGAGTTAAGTGTTTTTATCCTGGTTTTGCAAAATCTGAGCCAAAGAAGACAAGTTATGTGTTCCAGGGTCACCCAAAATATGAGTGTTAGAACTAAACATGTATTTTGCAAGGGTATATTGTATTTATTAAAGTTTAAAACCTCTGAAAGAATTTTA
The DNA here is from genome assembly GCF_018345385.1 of Vulpes lagopus. Taxonomy (NCBI): domain Eukaryota; kingdom Metazoa; phylum Chordata; class Mammalia; order Carnivora; family Canidae; genus Vulpes; species Vulpes lagopus. Next base: position 70,437,828 of record NC_054830.1, read on the forward strand.
CCCTAGTGACCTAAAAAATTACCACATCTCTCCAAAGCTGGCGATTAGTAGCGGGTTTTCTTTTGTTTCTTCATTCTTTTTCATCATCATAGCTACTATTCATTGAGCTTCTGCTATGTCAGGCATCAGACTCAGGGCTTTATATACATTTTTTTTCTCTTTTCATCCTTACACCCATTGTATGAGATGGGTATTATGATTTTAATTTACCAGGCGATGGAACTGTGGCTCAGATAAATTCTGCTACCACTTGTCCAGTTGCAGTCACCAGTCTAGTAGGTGGTGGAACCAGAATTAAAATCCTGGCCTCTTTGAATGTTGAAGTTCTTTTTCCATGACACTGGTCTACCCAGGAAAATATGACTCAGTCATTATAATCAAAAGGATCAAACTAATTGTTAATAAAAATATAATTCATACATACTAACTTGCCAAAATTGCTAAAACATGTATGATTTATGTCAACATGCTTTAAAAGTGGTTGAAAACTGTTTTCTGCCTAAGAAAATACAACAGAATGTTCGAGGCAGGAAACATTTAAATTCCCTTACTATTCTTCTCTATCTGAAATGATTTTCCTGAGTGATTGTAAAGCCCAGAGATTGATTTCATCGGGGCTGTATTTCATAACATAACTAGCATCAAATTATGGAAATGTTTTCTAATGGCCTGGATTTTATGTTCAACAATTTTATTCTATTTTACAACCTGAGTCAGGCATGTCTTTTCCTCCTGGCTTCTGGAATATTCCAAATTCCTTTTAGAGATGACTCTTCCACTTGCGCCTCTTCAGCTGGTGTTTTCCCTCTCTCATGATCAAATTTGCAGGCTCACTGTTTAATAAGAGGAGGCTGCAGGGTAGAACACGCAGTGGTAAAAAAAAAAAAAAGTCCTAGAACTAAATGTGATTTCAGGAGAGCCTCTTAAACTCTTTGTGTCTAGGCTGTTCATCTACAAACTGGCAGTGATGACCCTTGTATCTCTCAGGTGTGGTTTGTTGTGAGAACACAGGGAGACAGGCAGGCAAGAAAACTTGGTTGTGTGTGTAGTGTTGCTGTTGGCATTTGATATGGGAAGTGGGATATACTGTAGCTCACTCCAAATCCAGACGTTTGTAATAATGAATTGACCTATGATTTGGTCTGACTGACCTTCATAGTCTGTTTTCTCCCATTGGAAATAGGAAAAATTTGAGGGAGGAGAATACAATACCCCTTTTGCTTTGAATCTCCATTGTTCTGGATCTTCACCAATACACAACTCACTATTTTCTTCATCAAACCTGTTCCTCTTCCCTTATTTCTATCCTTGTTAATGATGTCAAAATTCACTCAGCTTCAATCCCAATCTCTCCAATCAGAAATCTAGGAGCTATTCCCTACCAAACCACCGCCCCCCAACCTCTCTCTTTCTGCCATGTCTCTCTACCCTAATCCAACTGGTCTTCAAATTTAGCAGATTCTAACACAGATATGTTTATTGGATGGATCTTCCATTTGCATCCCTACAACTCCTGTTCTAGGCAAGGCCTGGATCATTTCTTACTAGGACTGGTGAATTCTTTTCTGTCAAGATAAGTGGAAGAATGACTTCCATCCACAGTCACTATGAACTTGTGTCTGAAGGAAAGTTATACCAACAGTGGTCCACCAATTTGCCATATTTTCCTGTTGGCCTGGGCTTTTGTTCCAAATTCCTGTATTAGGAATTAGGTGGGATGACACACCAGCTGAAAAGATTGCTTATTTCTCGCCAGCTGCTCATCTGCTTCAGGATCCTTTTTTTCTGGGCTACCTTTTGTTTTCTGTTGGCTATCTGTGCGTGGAGTAGGTTGGCAGAAGGTGATGACAAGACCTAAGACTTCTTATCTCACTAGCTATATGGGAAGTGATTTACAAGAAGGAGAAGCATTCCTAGGAAGAAAGGGAGGCCAAGCAAGATATCCCAAAATACTTCTCATTATGAGATCAAAAGCTGTTTCCCCTTTGCTCTTTCCCCAAAAAAGCTCCAGCTCCTAGTTTTATGGCCCAGCTCTGTGTTCTTGGTCTTACCCATTCTTAGAGCTTGGTCTACTTCTCAGGGATGGAGCTGGAGAGAGGAGAGGAGAGGGAGGCTAGGATTTATCCCAGAGTAGTGTTGTCACATATGAATCTTGAAATTATTTTTGTGGGTTGTGACAAGAATTTTTAAAAGATGTAATGTTGGGCAGCCCGGGTGGCTCAGCGGTTTAGCGCCACCTTCAGCCCAGGGCGTGATCCTGGAGACCGGGGATGGAATCCCACGTCGGGCTCCTTGCATGGAGCCTGCTTCTCCCTCTGCCTGTGTCTCTGCCTCTTTCTCTCTCTTTCTCTATCTGTCTGTGTCTCAGGAATAAAAAAGTAAAATCTTAAAAAGAAAAAAACAGCTAAAAATGTAATGCTATAGAGTGTAAAGGAATAGAACGCAACAGAACAGAAAGTATTAGGGTAGATTCCATAAGGTAAGGATATCACTTTTTCATGAAACTTCTGTTTCAGTCATATGTAGGATAATTGTGTGTGTGTATGACTATGTTGGGTCACAGTATAAAATATATTTCTGACTGTGTGGGTCATGGTCTAGAAAGTTTGGAAGCTACTGTTAGGTTAGAGCATAGAGACAACAATCTCTCCCAGCTTCTAATTTTCTCCCTTTGATCCGTCTTCCATCCTCCAAATTGTCATTTTTTTTAAAAGATGTTATTTACCTATTTGAGAGCGGGAGAGCACGCACACAAGTCAGGGGGGCAGAGGGAGAGGGTGAGGGTGAAGCAGACTCCTCTCTGAGTAGAGAGCCAGACTGGGGCTCCATCCCAGGACCCTGAGAGCATGACCTGAGCTGAAAGCAGATGCTTAACCAACTGAGCCACTCAAGTGCCTCCTCCCCCTAAATTGCCATTTAAACAGTCTTCCTACAAACCAATGGGATCGCACCACCACCCTCTTTAAGAATCTCTGCTACTCACACAACTAATTCATTAGCATGACAGTCTTCAGTATCTGCTTCCAACTACTTTTCCGATCTTATTTACTGCTACATTCCTTCTTATAGGTCTACTCTATTTTTTCTAGAAGTGTCTCTCATATTTATATTTTTGTCTCTACTCATTGTTCTTTGGCCTAAAATGTCATTTTCACTTCTCTACTTGCCTAAATTCAACTCATTAAAAAATTGTTGTTAAATAACATTTGTCTGATTAAAACTTTGGAATATGAGAGGTTACCGAGTATAAAATAAAATTACATAATCCCATAATTTAGAAATAGTATTATATCTTTATATATCTTCCACTGTTTATTTCAAGCGCATATACATATTTTATGTATATAAAAACATATATTTAGAACACTTCTCTCTCACTTAATGTATAAGCAAAGATTTCCAATGTCATTTAATATTCTTCTAAAATACATGTAATAGATACATTATATTTTACTATATAGATATTGTTGAGCATTTAAAGATTTCAGATATTTTATTTTTATAAATTATGCTTTGATATATGTATTTATATGTCTCTCTGATTTTTCCTCCCTTTAAACAGAATATTAGATTTGGATTTACTGGGTAAAATTATATTAACATTTTTAAGGGTCTTGATATATATTGCTTGATTCCTCATAAACACTATGCACAATATCCCTATTTTGCCAGTATGGATATTATCATTTACAAAATGTTTGCCAGTCAGATAGATGAAAAATAGTTTTGCATTATTTTCATGTGCATTTTAAAGTATTTGTTAAGATTAACCTCTTTTTTCCTCCATGTTTATTGGTCATTTATATCGCATTTTAGATGAAATTGCTTGTCGATGGCCATGGTCCATTTTTTAATTAGAGGGTTTGCTTTTTCTGTGTTTTTAAAAATTCTTATTATAAATTCTGCTTATTCTTCAAAGCTCAATTTAAGACAGAATTTTTCCATGAAATTTTCTTCTAGTTTTTTAGTTTGAATTGTTTTTCCATGGCACATTATTTGTACTTCCTCTTAGTGATCAAGTTACTTTGCCATGTTGGTTGCTATCTTCTCCCACTTAATGACAAGATTTTGGGGGTAAAAACCTTTTCTTCTTCTTCTTTTTTAAATCTCTCTCCAGGAAAAGGCACAGATCAGATATTCAGGATATTGTTGGTGTTCTTTGCCAAGCTAGAGAGCAGAGCTTTCCCTCCTCAATGTGAAATTTGCTAGGTTATTCTTCCTGTATGCTTTTAGAATATTCTATCTGAGGCTGTACTTACATATATTTAGGAAGATTCAGTGAGCACAGAATGCCTTTTTCTTGAGGTGCTGAGGTGAAGAAGACAGCACTCCCCCTTCTAACGTCCTCTTGGCTCTGTTTCCTAGTTCCATTTAAAATAATTTCACCCAGATTTGCATTATGATGTGAAATTTCTCTTTTCCCTTATTTTCCTCAACACTGTGGCATTCTGCTTTGATGCACTTACACGCCATTGAGATGATTTAAATTGCTTTTGCAAATTGGTCAGAAGTTCGAAGCATAATATGTGGTTGGTGGATTGACTCATCTAGTCTCATTCCTTAGACCCTCTACCAGCTTCTACTCCAGAGATTTCTCCTACTTGAGATGACATTGACCTCTCAAGAGGAATAGAACTCAGCTCCAGCATTAGGGGACAAGTCCCCCTTTCCACACTGCATCCTGAAGGACTGTCCTCCAGACACCTTTTCTGGAGAAGAATATCCCTTTTATCCATCTGTAGGCTAGGGCCAGCAGCAGGTGCCACTCCAGAGACCTCCTTGGGCTAGCTCCCCTGCCTGCCTCCTTGCTGGTGTTCTCCAGAGGTGGCATAACCACCACACACCATTGCTTTCTATCTGCTTCTGGCTGTTGCAGTTTGCTTCCTTTCAACATGTTCTCTGAAGGAATCTGATATTTAACTTGCCTTTTATATGCCACACTGCACTCAGAGCTTTGCAGATAGTCTATCATTATTTCTTCCGATAGCTCCCATTTTACATTCAGGGAATTGAGGTTCACAGTAGTTAGAGTATTAAGGTCATGCAGCTGGTGAAGGAGTGGAGCGAGCCCTTGAGCCCAGGTTTGCCTCACTCAGACTCATGTTACTTTCACTACACCAGGTTTCAATTCAAAGAAGAGCGATTTGGATTACTGAAACCATATGTGCATCCCTGAGAGGCTCTCTTGCTTTTGGTAACGCAAACGTTACATTTTGGGGGTGGAAGGGAGAAGAATTGTTTTTAGATACATTTATTTTGAAAGTTAATTGTAGGTATTCTACATAAAGTCTGAATCAGTGTTTATAGAGGGATGGTTCGAAATATTTAAAAAATAGTAGGTGATCTAAAGTACTTATCAAATGATAGAGAATTGTATGCTTATTCTAATCAAGAATATGGTTCGATTAATGAGGAATTGAGACACAGGACCCACCATACCAGGAGGTGCTCTGCAGAGCACTCATAACCACAGATCCTGGAAGTCAATCAGAACTGGATTGAAATCCTAGTTTTGCTACACGCACTTTATCTCTCTCAGGAGTCCCTAAGTTTACTCATCTGTAAAGATAGGTAATAATACCTATCTCTTAGGCACTTAATGAGATAATAGATTCATTCCTTCATCTATTCATTCCTTTGACAAAAGTACTTTTTGAATATTTACAATTTGCATGACACTGGAGATGTAGTCACGAACAAGACGCATACGTGGTTCCTGCCCTAAGAGCTTTGACAGTCTGGTGGTTAAATGTAAAGTGTTTGTCATGGTGTCAAGCACATGCTAAGCACTAATAAGCGGTAGATGTTCCTATTATTATAATATTATTATTATCATTATTATTATGAGTGTGCATTTCTACAACTTCTTGTAATTTTGACGTATCTTACACTTGATAATAGGTGTGAGACCTAGTTAACGTTTTCCTGTATTGGCATTTCTAATTAAAGGATAGTGTCGTAAGGTAACAAGCAATTATTGTTAACAAAGGAAGTACTGTATAATCAGAGCCTTGCTTCAAGAATGTAGGATTTCTTCTCTGCTCCTTACTTGACTGTTATTCCGTCTCTAGCCACATGAAACACTCAGAACAGCGTCTGGCACAATGAATAACTATTAGTCAAAAAAAGAATGTACGAATGAATGAGGGTTGCACAAACTCTAAACACAGCATCTGGCTGGTGCCTACAGATGAGGATGCTCGCTGGTTATAAATTGTACAATGATAGTCTCCTGGTAATAAGTGCCCTAGGACTTTATTTGTAAACTCAAGCACGTTGGGGGAAAATCCAAGGTGGGAGACTCTAAGCAAGAAAGTTATTTTTCATGTCACTAGACTACCTTGGAAGAAGAAAAAGTGCAAAAAGTCTGAGTATGCAATATTCATCTCCTGCAAATTAGGGATTCTAATCTGAGGGCATTAAATGCTGAAATAGTTATTCAGGCATTTTTCCATGCACCCATATATTTTACAATGAGTGTCTTTACGTGTAACAGTTTGAGTCAGTATTTTATAATAATTTACTACATTTTCAGATTCATATCGAATTTAATGCCCTAGTCAATGGAAATAACTTTTACATGCACTTAGAACATATCCTTGCAAGTGTTTAGTAATGGAAAGAACATGTGGCATAGAACTTTGAAAATGTTTCTGCATATCAGATTCACATCCATAAAGATAAATTTGTTTATGTGGGTCAGATTCCATTTCAACAAATACCTGTTTGCAAAAGATTAAAAAAAAAAGCCCCAAGTAATAATCTGTTCATTTCACATCATAAAATCTGTTCATTTAACATTATATTTATCTACCTCACATACTATCATAAAAAGTAGTATAACAAAAAATACTTTTATTGAATTTGAGATCATGGAATTTGACCCATACATTATTTAACTGTGATTTAACTGGCATAATTTCTAGACCATCTGGAGAAATCTTCTGTTCTTAATAACCTTTGCAAGAGCACTAGTGGTTATTTGGTTTTGATATTTTTACATTGTAATTCAAACTCATTACCACCATCAGGAAATTAATGTGATCAGTATGAGCATATTTTTACCTTTAAAGACATAATCGTAATAATTTTAATAGGTAGGCCAAGTAATGTAGATAATGAAGTCTGAAGGAAGTTATAGCTTTCTCTCCCGCCAGCCTCTTTCGCCCAACACACACTATCATTTTTGATAAACATTGCAAGTTACAAGTATAATACTCATTTACTGAAATATTCAGAGAATTAATATTTGACCCATAAATTCCAAAGTACATCAGCTCCTCTTTTTTTTTTCCTTTCCCTTCTAAAAGAAATATGCTTTCATTCTCTATGTATTGAATGTAAATCAGAGACCCGATGCATCAGGGATGAACATTACCTTTCAAAATCTATCTATACACAAACGCTCATGTATCTTGAGCCGTAATTGTATGCATGTGTGCACGATGATTGCACATAGTGTGGAGAAACGTTGTTATGGTGGGTGAGCACTTAAGAAAACAGAAATCAGTCAGCACTAGTTTAAGCCAGACATGGTGTGGGTAGGTAATATAAAAGCCTCTTTCTGCAGACCTCCTAAGTTGGCTGTAGCATCCCAATTCTGAGCTAAAACCTTCATTGCTATTCTAGTCAGAGAATTCAAAGATGGAAAACACCTATTAGGTTACTTAGTTTATCCCCCTAGGGCCAGCATGGAAGATTACTCTGATAGCATATTTTATTCCTTCTTCTACTTCTTCTGTATTCGGTTCTCCCTTATTCCAAAATGTCTGTGCTGACAGGCTTTTCACCTTGTTTCTTTGAGTAGCTACATTCTCCTGGATTTCTTTACATTTCTTCAACACTTAGATACATTTTCTCATTTGCCAATTATGTTGTGTGCTTGTAATCAGATCTAGGCAAATGATTTTCATGGTATTAATCATCTGCTCATGGGTTATAAGCCTCCAAAGCAATGTGGTGGCAATGACATCTTTGAAGGATTTCTCACTTCCATGCATATATGTATGTATGTCTGTATGTACCTCATGGCCACCAATTTCTTTCTTAGATTGCTCATCAGCCAAGGCTGAAGAAAAGACAAGCAGGTCATTTGAGTTATGTAAAACTCTGCATGCTGAATGAATCACAAAAATAGGATTGCTCCCAATCTGATTATTGGAGCAAACAGGGTATATGCAAGGGGACTTGATTCAATTCCACTGAAGCTTTCTGGACTTCGAGAGCATATCTAAGTTGCTGGTCCTCTTTGAGCCCAGGAATCCCAACTGGATGCACCAAAGTGAATGGTGAGGAGCTTAAGATGTATTGGGAATTTTAAAAAACACTTCACATATTTAAACTCACTCAAGAGCACCTGGGTGGCTCAATGATTGAGCGTCTGTCTTTGACTCGGGTCATGATCCCAGCCAGGATCTTGGGATGGAGTCCCATATCAGGCTTCCTGTAGAAAGCCTGCTTCTCCCTCTGCCTATGTCTTTGCCTCTCTCTGTGTGTCTCTCATGAATAAATAAATAAAATATTAAAAAAACCTCACTCAATCCTTCTCACAGATTTTTGAATAGGTTCTAAAGAACTCATTTTACTGAGGACACTGAGATGCAGGTTCACTTGCCCTCTGTCCTACAACTGGTTGGGGATGGAGCTGGGTAAGACCTCAGGAGTCTGGTTTCAGAGTCCATGTCCCTAAGCGCCATGCTGATTAGAGTGTAAAGAAAGTGAGTGAGCATGTACTTTGGAGTCAGATGCACTCTGTGTTGAAGATTGACTCTATCATAACTTTTATGACTTGTACAAGTTAGCTTTCCTCACTGAGTCTCAGTTCCTTTATCTGGAGAGTGGGGTTAACAATAACCTCCTTTTAAAATTTTATGAGAATTAAATAAGAAAAATGCATGTTTCTGGCATATGACTGTCATGAAACAAAAGTTTGTTTTATTTGAGGATCTCCCTAATGTCATGGAGGAAGACTGGCCATCTTACCTTCTTCTCAGTCATTCATCTACCATTCTAAAAGTAAATTCTTTTCTAAGTGATTGGCCTCTGCTCTGCATGAAAAAATAGATCTGTGCTCATGACTGGTAGAGATTTTGTGGTATGAAGGAATGTTCTTGTGGAATAAGTTGAGACAAGTCTAACCAATGCCTTCATTTCATGTCATGTTTAGTTGGTAGACATTGTATGGAGATAGCCCCCAACTTAACAGATTCTGTCCCCAAAGGTTGTTGAAATTTGAAACTGGAGGCATGTTTTCTCATAAAAATTATGTTATATATTATAAACAATGGTGAGGTCCTTAGTTTAGTTGACACAATCTTTTTTTAACTCATCAGATTTCTAAGCCATAACAGTAGCTGGTAGCAAAAATAGAAGTTGATTTGCTTGTCATAACTAAATTCTCCTTTTAGCTTACCCTATCCTGCTCAAAGCCCTGGAAGAGCCAGAATTGAGTACTACAAGTTCTACTGGTCTCTGATAATTAGAGACATTTTACAGAACTTATCAATCTATCCATTGGCTAGTAGAGAAATTTTAGAGAAATGATAAACTCATCAGCTGACCACTGGTCAATTCCAAGACTTTCCTTAGAATTTGAAATGAGTCACAGAAGCTGAAGCCCAGCTATGTTGGATCCTAAGAGACTACAGTCATGGGGTTAAGCTATGGCCATGTTTTGGTTGGGACAAGAATGACCAAGCTAGTATACAGGAAGAGGAGAATGAAGTAGATGCCCAGCAGAGGAAGAGATCATGTGGCTCAGACAGTGAGATGGTCGGAGTAGGTGCATAATGACCTTCTAGATCATGTGACGCCCAGATGTTATATTCTACAGTTGGATCTCATAGGATCCTCCTGTATTGGTTCACCAAATCCTTCCCTACTTAAACTAGTTTCGATGAGTTTCTGTTATAAACAACAGAATGATTCCTGACAAAGCTAAATTTCTCAGACAGAGCCCTTCTGAACTCGTCTTTTTGTCTATCTGGATGGCTGTCTAGGTATGGCAGGGTAAGGTTTCTGATATTTGGATCTGATAATCTTTTTTTTTTTAAGATTTTATTTATTTATTCATGAGATAGAGATAGAGATAGAGAGAGAGAGAGAGAGAGAGAGAGAGAGGCACTGAGACACAGGCAGAGGGAGGAGCAGTCTCCATGCAGGGAGCCCGAGGTGGGACTCGATCCTGGATCTCCAGGATCATGCTCTGGGCAGAAGGCGGTGCTAAACCTCTGAGCCACCCAGGCTGCCCAGGATCTGGTAATCTTAAAGGAGGGCTCTGCGTTGGGACAAGACAGCAAATGGCAGCCCTAGTGTTGACAGTCTATTTTTGTTAACTCTCAATCCAGAAAGCATTACTATCATCGCCTTAGGGTCTTCTATTCCAGACACAACCCATTGCTCTACTGCTTTACATTGTTCCTATCTTAAATGCCCTTTTGTTCCTCTCTACTTATACAAAGTTTATTCCACCTTCATTGTAGCTCAAGATGAGTCATGGAAAGTTAGCGTTTTATGGCAGGAAGAGGACAAAGCCATCTAGTTCAAAGGCTCAAAGAGGTTGCCCAAGATCACTCAACTGGAAAATAGTGCTGCCAGGACTTGAACTTAGGTTCTGACTTCGATATGTTTTCCACTGAACAACTCTGCCTATAGCCCACAGGGTCCTATCCTCTCCTAATATATCAGAGTGGCCTCCTCACCATGCACTATTTAATTACACATTCCCTTGACTTATATACTTGGCTCCTGTGCTATTCATGTTTATCTTAACAGGCTGCAAGCTTGTGGAAAGCAGAAAGAGTAAACTTTCTTTTAATTTGTTCTTCCTCTTAGTATGTCACACGAAGCTTGATATATAAGTGATCAATACATTTCTGCATAGTGCTTAAATGATTGAAATATCATGTAGGGATGAATGAAGAATCTCAGAGGTTTTCAGAGTTGACATCTACAAAAGATGAACATTCCTAACACAGAGAAGTCCCATGAAAACAGCTTGATTTTATAATCAAACTGGTGATAGAGGGACAGCCCCGGTGGCTCAGCGGTTTAGCGCCGCCTTCTGCCCAGGGCGTGATCCTGGAGTCCTGAGATCAAGTCCCACATTGGGCTCCCTGCATGGAGCTCCCTAGCTCGCTTCTCTCTCTGCCTCTGTGTGTGTGTGTGTGTGTGTGTGTGTGTGTGTGTGTAATAAATAAATAAAATCCTAAAAAAAAAAAACCCAAACTGGTGATAGAGATTTTCAGTTGTGTAGAGATTTGACCCCTTACTCATTATGAATGGGAGCCAGATCCTGAGGCTGGATGCTTCACTAACTGAAGTTAGGGGGATGTTTAATGGTGGCACAAGCACAGAGATGAGTCATATGTAGCAGTCATTTCCATTCAAGTGTGAGTGGAGATATGGTATTCCCAGATGGGGAAGATAAGATGATTCATTGATTAACTTGTTTATTTCAAGTTGTGATCATGTGCTTTTCAGAAGATCATCTTGGATGGTCTTCTTCTAAGATTCTATACTTCATCGGGGACATGAATGAGAGGGCAAGTTAGCTTTTCTCTCTTTCCAGGTCCTAAGAATATCCTCCTGATTTCTGATTTCCTTACTAACTGCTATCTAAGTGTTGACAACCAACTTCATGTTTCTAGATTTCATTGTTCACAGTTGTATCTTAACACATTTTGACAGTATGTTTTTGGCAAAATGGACATAACATTCAGATTACATCATGGGGACTAGCAAGTGGTAGTTATACCTTTTGAGTCTTAGACTCATGAAATGGGTCCATCCTTACTAGGACCACAAAGCTGTGATATCTTACTGGGTCATGTCACAAACCAACATCCTTTCACTTTGGTATATCCAATTGGTATTCCTGCGTTTGAGAAAGGCCAGCAACTTAAATATGTTCTCAATGTTCGGATATCTTCAATTGAACTGGGTCAAGGTCTCTTTGCTATACTCTATTTGTTCCAATAGCGAGGCTTACAGAAATCCTAGCAATCCCATTTTGTGGCTTTTTCAGCATGAACAGTCTTACATAATTCATGCTGTCTGTCTTCTCTTCTACTTCTGTGGATGAGCAATCTGAGAAGAAAATTGGTGGCCCACAAGGTATATATATGCATACATGCATGCAAACTTAGAAACAAAAAAAAAAGAATCAAAATATTAATAGATGATTAAAGTGAGCTTTTCTCTCTCAAATTTTGTAAAAATGTTACTTTATAATCAAGAAATCAATACTCTTATATATTAAAATAAGGAACAATTTTGAAATTTAGAAAAATATCACTGCTTATATCTTAAATGCACTCCACAATGTTCCTAATTTTGCTCTGAATTAGAAAGTACAATTTTGGAGAATATAAACCAGAAGGAATAAAAAATGTACTATCTTTCCAAATTCCTTGACTTACTGAGTAATTGTCCTATGTTCATTGGCATCAAAGTAAACATGCACATTAATTTCCCATGACATTTAGTTTATGAGGTGCTCAAGGGGGGATGCTTTTGCTCTGATAAAAAGAACATTTTACTTAAAGTTTAAGCTAAATATTTGCTGTGTGATTATCAACAAGATATCCATCTTTTCTGAAATTTGGTTTCCTCCTCAATTTAGTGCAAATAATAAAGAGTCATCATAAATGCCAACCTAGATAATATATCTAAAATTTCTTTTAGGGCAGCCTGGATGGCTCAGCAGTTTAGCACTGCCTTCAGCCCACGGTGTGATTCTGGAGACCTGGGAGTGAGTCCACGTCAGGCCCACAGCATAGAGCCTGCTTCTCCCTCTGCCTGTGTCTCTGCCTCTCTCTCCCTCTCTCTCTCTCTCTCTGTGTCTCTCATGAATAAATAAATAAAATCTTTAAAAAAAATAAAATAAAATTTATTTTAAAGTATGGGATGTTTTATATGTCTAGGAATAATACTTATTATTTCTATCATAAAGTTCATAGATATCCTTACAAAGCACTCTTCTCCTTATTGTTGGACATCGACTGACTGAGACCCCTTCAAGTACAAGTTGTGCCCAGCTTCTCTGGTGTGCCCTTTCTTCTGTGACTACAGCTGGAAATGTCATGCCATCATGACTTTGCCCATGTTGTTCTTTCCACATAGAATCCTCTCCCTACAATCCTCCCAACTTACCTTCTCAGATGGGCATAAGTCTACTCATCATTCAAAGTCCAGTTCATAAGTCCACACCTCTGTGAAGCCTTCTCTGGTAACCTCTCAAGAAGAATTAATTGCTCCATCCTCTGTATTGACCTCCTTTTCTAGAATTCTCTTAGACTGTATTATAACTAGTTACTTACAAATCTCTCTTTTTTAACCAGGTGGGTATTTCTTGACTGTTGTGTCAAGGTTGACAGGTGTATCATGGAACTTTCCCTCATGTACATACCAACATTTGATCTAAGCAAAAGGTTTATTTTTGTTAGAGCTGAGTACATGCATTTATTACAGTGACTTCTGTCATAAGGTACAGATAAACTGAATAAGTTGTGCAATGTGGTATAAAACAGGGTATTATTTGCTGCAGGGAAAGGTAAGAACTGTCAACAGAAGTCCAGGAATAAATAAAGATCACAAATTTATGTCAAGCCAGTCCCTAGATCTACCTCAATAGTAGCTCTGTGATTGATGGAGAAAACTTAAACCCTTCAAATGCACACCCAAATTTCTAATATTTAAAAGTGTATCACAAATGCAAAAAGAATCAAGCACCACTGTACTTGATGTTGAGTTTGATGAGGGTGTGCATTTGTATCTGAATGGAAAAAAAAAGAGTAATACATAAGAATCAGGGCTGGTAGATCTAAAAAGATAATTAGTCAAGTAATTTTTTGGTAACTCAAGTCTAGCACTTTTCTAATATGAAGTAAAGAAATTTTTGGTAAAGTGATTGTCAATGGCCAAAAATTTTTAGAAATTTAAGAAAATGAGTTTAGTTTGTTTTGTAGTTAAGATCTTGGGCTCTGAAATCAGAAGGACATGTGCTTAAATCCCAACTTTTCTGCTTATTAGTTGTGCAGTTTCGTTGCTTCATGTCTCCGAGCCTCAGTTTTCTTATCTTTAAATGAGGCTAATAGACTGTATCAGTTGGGATAATTTTGGCTGCAAGTAACAGACATGCTGGCAATAAAATAATTGGTTATTTCACATTGCAAGAAATTTGAAAGCACAGTGGATTCCCAGGTTGTGAGAGTCAGCGACTCAGTAATATTCTTTCCACCCTTCAGCATATTATCATCTTTAGGGTTCACTATTTTCTGAGGGGAAACAGAGGCCGTGTATTACATGTCTCTTGCTTAGGAGTGAGGGAAAAGACCACTGGGTTAACAGCTTATTGCCAAAGTAATAGCTGGAATTATAATGACTGGAACAGACCAATCATCTTAGGAGGAATAAATGCTGGATAGTTAACACAGCCACTACAGAATCAAGTTTGTTTGTTTTAAAGGAAACTATTTGCAAAACTCTTAGCTCATTGTTTGGAACACAGGAATAGAGTAGTTCTTCTTATCAATAAATTACTAATCCCAACCTAAAATATCTACCTCATATTTCTGACTCATGACAATTTCTTGCACCATTCTCTTTCTTTTCTTGAAAAAAAAAATTTTTTTCCTAAATCCTTCTTCTCACTTCTGGTCAAAGTTTGCCAGGTCTGTGTCTCACATACAGTGGACCTAACAGTGTCTACCTTAATGTGTTGATGCCTCTATGTTTACCTGCCAATGATTTTTAGATATTGTAGTCTGGAAACACTCTTTGGCCTGAGGAATATGGATTTTATTGTGGGTGTTCTTAAGGAAGGAGGTAATTCTCAGCACCAAGAGTCAGATCCTGAGGTAGGTGCTTTCTTTTTCTTTCTTTCTTTTTTTGTTTTCTTTCTTTCTTGCTTTTCCTTAAAGATTTGTTTATATATTTCAGAGAGCGAGAGCATAAGTGGGAGGGGCAGAGTGAGAAGGAAAAATAATATCAAGCAGACTGTGCTGACTGCAGAGCCTGAGGTGGGGCTCAATCATATGACCCCGAGATCATGACCTCATGAGACCACGACCCAAGCCTAAACCAAGAGTCAGATGCTTAACCAAATATACCACCTAGGCGCCCCCTGAAGTAGAGGTTTTCATTTCAGATTTGGCCAAAGGAAACCTGGGCTACTTGGTCTCTCACATTCTAGCTCAGTCACCTTGTGCAGATTACCCTCTCTTGTGAGTCTCTGTTGTCTCTTGCAAAATAAAGATGATCTGATGATCAAGGAGATAATGGTTTAGAAAGGCTTCCTAAACAATTTAGCTCTATGAAGATGCTAGTTATTTTTTCTCCACTGGATAGCTTTTTAGTGTAACATACAAACATGATAGTCAGATGGGCATAGCCTACTCAAGGGGAAGGTGCAAAACAAACAATGCAAATGACTTGATTTGGGAGCAGCTTCCTATGTTTAAAGAAAAAAGAAAGCATGTTTCTTCTTGTCCTCCTTCTGCCCGAACTTCCCCACCCTTGACATTTTTAATGACCTCAGTAGAGTCTCCCAGTATTTGGAAAATATCTCTGATTGAACATGAACAAGGTAGATTGGATTGTTTGGTCTATGTTTGGTCATATGATCTATGTAGAGAGCTCTCCATTTTCTCCATGAGAAGCAAAGTCATCTGCTTTCTTTTCTGTGGATTGATGGGCAAAGTGCTACAAACATCGACACATTTGGTACATCAATGAAATGCATTCAAGGATGAGTGTCATTTTCTACAGTGTTCTTTTCTGAGTTCAAGACTCAACCAGTCAGAGCTGTCTTTCAAATAATGAGAACTATCATTCCTTGGAAAGTAGCATCAAACAAAGTGGCTTTTAGGGATATTCCTTGGCCTAATCTAAAACCAAAACAGATACTGCACATGGCTTTATTTAGGATCCTGGAAGTTGAACATGGAAGGAGTTCTTAGTTCAACATTCATCCAGATTGTAGAAACTGGTTGATATTTCCTGACAAGGCCTCTTGCCAGTCTAACCTCTCCTAGCTAAGCTATTTTAACTCTGGTCTTAGGCTGATATATCTCCTAGCAACACATCTTCTCCAAAATAAAAACAGATCTCCCAGATGGTCTTGTTCACTCTTTCCTTCTATTGACCAATGTTGTTACCCATTTTCATCATATTCTCAATTTTGGTCATTGTCTCTTTTGTTCTTTTCCTTTAGCCACCTTATCTTATTGTTTTATCTTCATCAATCTAAGTAAAGATCTAGGTTAGCACTGCTGTGTGGGAGCCATTAGCCACGTGTGCTTATCTCAATTTCCACTAATTAGAATTAGTGAAAATAAAAAATTCAGTTCCTTTTCAGTTGCACTAGCCACATTTCAACTGCTTAATACCTAGTGGCCACCATATTGATTGGACAGTGCAGATACAGAATTTCCATTATCACTGAAAGTCCTGAAGACAGTGCTGATCTAGGCATTCAATTTTTCTGCTTCCTTAAGGGCTTCCCTCACTACTTTCAGCTAATTTCTACCTATTTCTTACTTTTATTCCTACAAAAAAGTCAAAGATATTTGTTGGAAACAACAGGAGCATCTTGATAAATTGTTACTTGGAGCACATGTTCTTTCCTTTGGGTATAGCCATTTCAGAGTTTCTGTAATCTTTTCAGCAGATTAAATTGAAGAACAGAGAATTGTTGTAGTCTTTAAGAATTTTAGTCTCAAAAATGGAATTTCATGTAAGCTGTGAAGACATGTAACTCCTTCTCCTTTGAGGCAGGCATCCACACAATTCGACAGTAATCACTAAGTAGAGACTTAGTCATCAAAAGAGGACAGTCACTTACTTCACACCTGTTAAGATGGCTTTTATCAAAAAATGAAAATGTAACAAACGTTGGTGAGAATGTGGAGAAAAGGGAACCCTTCTATACTGTTTGTGAGACAGTAAATTGGTACAGCCACTATAGGAAATAGCATGGAGATTCCTTAAAAAACTAAAAATGGAACAATCATATGCTTTAGAATCTCATGTCTGAGTATGTATCAAAGTTGAAATCAAGGATCCCAAAGATACATCTGCACTTCCATGTTCACTTCCATGTGCAGCACTGTTCACAGTAGATAAGACATGGAAACAGCCTAAAGGTCCAATGATGGATGAATCATTTTTTAAAATGTTGCATACATCTATCTATCTATCTATCTATCTATCTATCTATCTATCTATCATCTATCTATTATCTATCTATCTATCTATCTATCCATCTATCTATCTATTTATCTATCTCTATTTTTCTATCTATATATATACAATGGAATATTTTCAGCCTTAAAGAAGGAAATCCGCCACTTTCAATAACATGGATGAACCTATAGGATATTATGATAAGTGAAATAAGCCAGACACAGGAGAACAAATACTACATGATACCAATTACATGATAATGTAAAATCATCAAGTCATAGAAGCAGAGAGTAGATTATGGTTGTCAAAAACTGGGGGGAGGAAAAAATGAGGGGTTATGAGGCAAAGGCTATAAAGTTTGGGTTATACAAGATCAGTAAGTCCTAGAGATCTACTGTACACAGTAGCATTACCAAAACTGTATTGTACACTAAAATTTTGATGAGTAGATCTTATGTTAAGTGTTCTTATCACAAAATAATAGTAATAGAAATGAGAGAAGGAGGAGGAGAAGGGGTAGAAAGAAGAGGAAAAAGAAGAAGAGGATAAGGAGAAGAGAGCAAGAGCAACCACGAAAATGATGGGTAGGTTTATGGCATAGATCATGGTGATGGATTGGTGGATGTGTACTTAAGTCCAAACTTAGCAAGTCATGTACATTAATTATGTACATCTTTTTGTATGTAAAAAAAAAGAATAAAAAAGGAGGTTGATCTCAGCAGAGTTATCTAAACAGTATGGTCCAGACCTAACTTTCAAATTTTATTTCCCTAACATCTTGCCTTTCAGCCCCTGCCAGCTCTGAACCTGACTTATTCCTTAAACTGATTCTTGCTCTTTGCTTTCTGTCAACCCTTTGATTAGGGTTGTCATCTTTTTCACTAGACACAAATCTGATCTCATGCTTCTCTGTTTTGTTTCCAGGCTAATCTTGCTAAGCTTGATGATTCATCTGCATTGTTGCCAATATACAATCTCTTCCTGCACCCACATTGTGCTTTGTCCATCAGAATTTGAGGGCACACTTGGAGTTTGGGGACATTGTCTGTTCCTCCATTAGCAAGCATGAGTTTTGCTTTCTTCCATTTGCCTTGTACTCAGCTTGGGGAGATGAAAAAGAATAAGAATTTTTTTTTTACTTTCCAGGAGTTTACAGACTTGTTGGGGATACAAGAGACAGTTAAGAAATAAGACCAGATGATTTTCAAAGAATTCAATGAGTGGCATAGACACAAGAACTGTTAGAATTAAGAGAAAGGTTTGGATAATTTCATTCGAGAGGTTGAACCTGGCTGTCTAGGAAAGTTCGGGCAAGTTTTGGACCTGCCAGAGGAGGGCATCACAGCTGGTGGTCTGTGGCAGATGACACGGAACAAGAATCACTTAGGACTTGCTTTGCCTCCACCTTATTTGCTTTCCTTCTTCATTTTCTGTTGACAGTTATGTCCAGATTTGGGCCCTGGGTGTCACCATCCTTCATTCTGATGCATTTTCATATGTGGTTTTGCTTGGCTGTCTATGGTAGTAACTATCACAGGGAGCTTAAGATTCATTTACTTTTCTTTTCTTTTTTTTTCTTTTCTTTTTTGACCATATATTAAGACATTTTGGATATTCCACTGGGGATAATAGTCACTAAGAGTTGCATTTAAGTCTGTGGCTAACTTTATCCATATCTTTCACAATGATGAAAAAAAGAAAAATTGCTTGCTTCCTGCCCACTGCTCCCCGTCCCAACCCGGTGGGGGACCTTGAGATCTTAATTATTGGAAGCAATTCCATTGAGGCCATACATTTCATGAACTATTCTTGAGTAGGGATAGGTATCAGGAATTTATAAACCCTATTTTTCAGATGGAAAATCTGCATTTCTACATGGAAACTGAGGGGCTCAGGATGTAAGCTCCTCCAAGGGTTGGGACTGTTCTTTCTGTTTGTCTCCCCAGTGCCCATTGTTGTTCCTGGAACATATCGGGTTCTCACTAAATGTTTTCTGGGTGAATATTTAATGAATGTCTCAGAAAACAACAGTAATGCAGGGTGTGAGCAGAGCTCAGCTAAGCTGAGTGTGCAGAACTTCATCCCTTCACAAAGATTTCTAAGTTCTACTTTATTCAAAAGTGTCAGATATGTAAGATTAGGTTCTCTCTGAAGTTTTGCATGACATCCACCCCTGCTGTTAGGTACTTATTCATTGTGATTTCATAGCACTTTTATTTTTGAAAATACCAACCACATTACATTTTGTGATTTCATTTATCTGTCCGGCCTTTCCTCCAGCTGTTGATGTTTTACATGAAATGGTTTCTTGTTCATTTTTATATGTCCAGCACTTGGCCCAGTACCTGGCACATAGTAGGCACTAAATGATTGCTTGGTGACTAAATGACCTTATGATCCTATGTCATAGTATATGTTGTTGGTACTCCACACAGATCCCCTCAAATACCATACCCTAACTCCTGTATGTTTTGCTCCTAACAGCTCATACCTTCTCAAGAGGGCTAGCCTTAGGCCGTTGGACATTCTTTGCCTAGATCTTCAAAGAACCCAAAGTGCTTGGTAGTTTACATTCCTCTGGGGCTTCCTGGAGTTAGTGGTTTACTGGTTCTGAAGTATGAAATTCTAGCTCCCTTGCCTCAAAGTGGAAAGGACACCATGGAATTATTTATCCTCCAGAGCTCCCCACAGGTTCAGATTGAGGCTGGACTTCACCTGAGCTTAGACTGTGCTTGGCTTCTTTCCCTTTGCTGTCCTGATTTCCCCACCCTTAGAACACTGAGAGTGCTTTCTCCTGAGAACACTTCTTCAATAAATCTCCCCTGCAAGAATCTTCATCTGGGGTTTTGCTTTTAGGAAACCTCAACTAAAAGCAATGTTGATTCTGAATGTTGGAATTATACATTCAAGTTTCTTTGAAACCTAGGCTGAAATAATAAAAATGTTTCAAACACCCAGGTAACTTCAAGAAGCATTAGAGATGGAGCTCCTGTAGTGAGTTTCCAACCCATTTTTAAGATGTAAAACACCTTTGATGAGGAAGCATTTTCATCGGTAAATATGTTGGTAGAGAGCACTGGCTTTCTTCCTAACAAAAAGAAGTGCAGGAAGGTAGCACTGATGTTAAATAGGACCACTCGTGTATTAGAACTGAAGAGATGGGACCCTAAAGTATGAGTCACAGAGAAAACACAGCTGGAATGAAGCAAGACATTCCAGCACATTCAGGAATGTCACTAATTCATTTCTGAATACTTGGAAAATGTAGTCAACTGTGTAACACATACCTCTCTGTTTGCTCTTTCCCATCTCACCTCTTACTTTTTCCAATTTTACAGCTCTCCAGATCTGTTTCTCTCACTGTCCCAAAAACAGCTGGTCAAATTTCTTTCATTTTCTGGTGACTGTAGCTGCCGTAGGACCCAAGGTGCCAATGGAAAGAGCAATGGCTAAGAAAAAAGTGGCTTTCTTAATGGTTGTATATATTTTCCAAGAGGAGTAGATCACCGGCATTTTAAAGAGATCATAAATACACCATTAATGAAACTGTTAGCCATCACTTCCACCTCCAGATTAGTGTCACGAGTTGCCATTATTCCTAGAGGAGGGGAAAGCACTAAAATAAAATTACTCCAGTCCAAATATCTCCACCCTGCACAGGCTTTGGATGAATGACACTTGGGTAAACACGTGCATCAATATCTTTTAAGTGCAAACTGTCCCTTCCTAAACCCTTGGGCTGGTGACAACTTGACATACAGAAGACATAGCTCTGCATAGGCTATTTAACCAAGGAAAGATGATTGTCAGTTTTCTCCAGTGTTCTTTTGCTAATAGTCTATAAACACGGATGTCCCTATTAGGTGCAGCCCCTTCTCTTTATTTGAAATCACCATTAAATTACTCTCCCCAAATACTGTAGAACGGCTGCAGACCTCACTGAATGTAAGCTTGTCCCCTCTCCCTTGAGCTTTCCTCTGCTTAGCTGCTCGTCCTTTGGCTCTGAGTATATAATCAGCCCCGATCTCCTGCTGAGCACCGTCAGGAAAATGGCAGCTCTCACTGAGAGACAGCAGAGCCATTCACAGTCATGGAGCTATTGAAACATTGACAGAAATGACAGACATTTCCAAAGCTGTGCGAAGCATTAATTTTAATGTATGCTGTGTGTCCTTACTTAGTAAATATTTATTTGACTGTGAAAGATAGGAGAGGTAATCACTGCTTTCCTTCAAATGCAGTTCCTGCATGAGCTCCAGCCCCTTTCTCTTGAGAGAGCTCAGGATTCAGTTGTGGAATTTTGAAACAGAACGTGTAGGGGAAAAAAGATGCAAGAGGCTAGATCTTTATTTTGGAGTCAAGTTTTAACAGTCTTCTGTGATTTTGTCCAAAGTGCTCCCTTTGGTCATATGGACACAGAATAACCATGTTGCATCAGCAACCAATAAGAATCTTGCTTCAGCTAGAAAATAATTTCTAGGAAGTCTGGATTGCCAATGAGATCTTATCTGAAGACATGTAAACCTATCTGACGCTTTCTTCATTCCACTTTCCCCACCTGGATTTCCTAGTGTTGTCTTCTCAGCAAACCTCTATAGTCAATGGTTGTCCAATCTATTCAGAGTATTCAGAGGGTCTATCTGGGGCCACCACCTTTTCAGATGCGTGGCAGAGCATTTTCCTCTTTAATCTGGATGGATGGAAAAGTTGGAAGGCAGTAGATTGGGTCTCGACAATAATCACCAAATACCAGCAAAGGTGTACTTATTCTCATATGTACCATCTTAGTTAATCCAAACAACTCCCATGCAGACATTTCACAGAGCAGAAAACTGAGACATAAAGAGGACAGAACACTTTTTCCAATGTTACGTAATAGCAGAATTGAGATTTAGACTTGGGATTTCCAAATCCAAGGTCTGGTGCTCTGTCTACTACACTGCAACAAAGAGCATTACATACATAACAGCATTTTGTAAACCTAAAATCTTTATGAAAATGTTAGTTACTGCTATTGTGGATGGTTAGAAAAATGTGCTTGTTAATTTTGTCTGGCTGGTCAGCCATCCAGGGCTTTTCTAATGAGGCAATGAACCCAACAGGGGTGAGGGGATGAGCTGCCAAGCCTTTCACATCAACTTTGTGTGCACTAATTAAACATCATGCCTGGATAAATGGCCCAGGATGACAAAGTCCACAGCTTCTCACAGATGGTTCCAGGAAGTCGCATGGTTGGCTGGAGAGGATTTGGTCATGAATAAGATGCAACCTCAAATCTCCTCCACTGATTCTTTATGAGTAGGTACATTAATCTTTGTATCAGTAACAAGTTGTGGGTTGAATGTCAGGTGGGCTCCAGAAATCAATTTCCCATTGGTGAGTATCGGCTAATATGAGCTCATTTCATTATTATATATAAGGAGAATGCCATATACTGGGTTACGAGATCGAGCTCTAAAATATTAATTTATTATCAGTGTTTTTTTTTCTTTGAACCTATGCTATTTATCTTGGCAAGTTCCCTTAAATATCCTTTGATCTTTTAAAAACTGGTTTATTTGCTAAGTTTGCTCTCTTCAGTTCTTTGTATTCAGTTTAACTCTTTTGGAATCCCCTCTCCCCTCCCCAGTTTTATATTGGGGCAGGAAATATCCATAGCCAAATTCTCTAGGGAATAGAAGTAGGTTTGCAAATTATGCATGATATTGGTCATGCATACTATGTTACAATATCAAGGCAGCCTAGTTAGGGTCTCAGAGGCAGCTAGTTTTCTACACTAAACTTTACTAAATTGGGTATGCTCTACCTTTTCAGTCTCGAGTTCTGTAAGTGAAAAAACCCAGCCTTTTTTTTTTTTTTTTTTTTTTTTTCTGCTTCAGCACTGAAGCTGATTCCAGCTCTTTTTATGTCATGGTAAGGGTATGTTCAATTGTGGAGTACCTGAAAAAAATCACAATGAGAAAAGCAACAACTTCCTAAAAGTCTTGAATTTTTTGGTCACCCAAATAGGAATGTATCTGTTGATAGTTAATATGAAGATGGATCTTCAACTAATTAATATGACCCAAGGTCTGTGACCTCAATAGTTCCATCTCACTAACTCACTACAGCAAAGACTCAACACCTGGTATAAGCAGACCATCATCTCATTTAGATCCCAAACAGTAATTCAAATCCAGTATTGGATCTTTATTTATTTGGCACTGTGGTGAGTGTTCTCACTTATATTATCCTGTTGATGCTTTAAAAAAAAAATGCAAGGCTTTTGTTTGTTTGTTCGTTTCTTACAAAGAGAGACACTAACAAATAGAGACACGGACTCCCTAGGAAATTAATTGATTTGCTTGAGATAGGACCTGAGATGTAAACTCAGGTTTTCTAAATTTCAATTCTACATTCTTTCTTTGGTGATTCGGTAAACTGGCTTCTACTGTTGATAAGACATGTTATATTGATCAATGAAGAAATTGCTAAGCCATTCTGGTTAATCTTGTCCATCAGTCAGTTTGTGGGTATCTTGGTAGTCTGCATCTTGTTTTTTGTCCAACATTTAGCTTGAGAGTGATGAAGCATGGTAGTTCCTAATAATGCTCCTGCCCATAAATTCTCTGCACTCAACCAAGGCAAATGGTGAACTATTTTAAAAAATGATAGTGTTTTAGACTTTCATTTGCCTCAAATAACTGGCCCAGGGCTGATGTTTAAGGTGGAACCAGGATCATCACAAGCCCTTTAGAAACAACTACAATAGAAATTTCTTGTCCTGGAAGAGTCATACAAAAATAATTGTATATCTGAGATATAATTAAGAGCTTAGACTCATCTACAGAGAAGAATGACTCCCCTCCCCAAAGATTTGTGAGGAAGACAAATGTCAAAAGGGAAGGAGGCCTTAAAACCTTGATTTCTGATTTCTGTCATAAAAAGATGGGCTTCTTGTGGAAAAAAAAAAAAAAAGATGGGCTTCTTGGTCAATGTGTATGCAGTTACTCTCTAAAGATGAGTTAATACTTGCATTGTAAAAAATAAGCAATTTAGTTCTCTAACATTTTGTGGCTGAGCCAAGTTGAAGCAAATTATTCATAGTGAGAGGCCATGGTTTCTGTCCACCATCAAGAAGTAACAGAGTCCAAGAAGCATGTATCTTTTGATTAATTCAATGCCATAGGACACTTCCTCTGCATTAGAAAGTGAAGTGATTTAACTATGGTTACAATTTGTGGAATAAAATGTGGTGAAAGTTGAATAGCTCTATGATGACTGGAAGACCTTATTTTTGGAGACCATGTGACATGGATTACGCTTCACTTCATTTCAGAAGAGTGAATACCAGGGAAAGTAATGCAATAGACCAAGAAGATAGCATGTTGAACTCCTCTTCCTGGAACCATTCCCAGAGCTTTCACTGCTCACTATTCTCTGATGACTCCCAAATTTATTTCTTTAGCTCAGAGCTTTGCAATGAACTCCAGACCCAATTTTCAACTGCCTGTTCAACAGTTCCACTAACATGTTTGGCATACACATACTACTTATCTGACCAACAAAATCTCCCATGCCTCTGTTTTCTTGTCTCTCTTAATTCTAGCTAGAGTCACTCTAGACTTCCTTCTCTCTTGTTCCTTACATTTGATCAATCATTGTGTTATGCTAATCCTACCTTAGAAATATCCCTCAAATCCAATTCTTCTACTTCATTTCCCACTCCCTGGATTTTTCTTGCCAGGATTATTGCAAACATTTCCCACTACTCTCTCTGCCTCCTATGCTCCTCACTCCAGTCTCTCACATATTCTGCTGCCAGAATTTTTTTCCTAAAAAAAAAACAAAACAAAAACAAAGCCATAATATTACTTCTCTGCTTAAAGATGTCCATTGTCTCCTTCTTGCCAGCAGGATAAAGTTCAGACTCGTTCATACAGTTTATAAAGTCTTTCACAATCTGAACCTAACTTATCTTTCCAATCTCATCACTTGCCACTCCCCTCAACCACACACTCTACACAATCACCAAACTGAACTGTCTTGTTCCCCTAACACATGGCATGTTTTCTTAATCCTGTTTGTTTGCATAAGCTTTTCCCTTGGCTTAGAATCCGGCCTCTAGTTTTTCCCAGAGAGTGCCTCGTCCACTTTAAAAAGAGCACAGTGACCGATACCAGGCATATTTATTGACCATTTAGTCTGTTTCGGGCACTGTGCTAGGTACTTGGCATGTATCATCTCAATTAATGAAAAAAATCCCATTTACTATTAACATGTTAAAGAGGAGGAAATTGAGATTTAGAGAGCTCGGGTAATTGTCAAATTTACATACGATATCCTGGATGAGGGACTCCAAAGCTCCTACTCAAATCTCTACAGTATAGTGCTTAGAAAATTAAGTGAATGAGTATATGAAAGAATGAACAAATAGTACTAGGAAGATTGTGAGCTTTTCCTTTGGAGAAACCCTTGTATGGATGATATGATATATTCTTTACCTTTAGAGTGGAAGTTACCAGCTTTTTTTTTTTTTTTTGCACTGAGATTTGTAAATCAATGAACTTCTCTGAAGCTTCTGTGATTACCACCATAACCCATCCCAGGCAAGTTAATATGACTTTTCACTGTGTTTCCATAAATTCATACTTGCCCTCTGATGATCAATACTGGCTTAAGCGTCTGTCTCTCCTTCATGAGACAAGGAGCTCCTAGAGAATCAAAACCAACATATTTGGTACAGAGTAGGCATATGGCATGTGTTTCTGGAATAAATGAATGAGTGTATCAATACTCTGAGAAGGCTTGGCACTCTTACTTTAGTCTAAGAGTAGATTTGTCATAAGTACTCTATGATGCATAGATATTTTTGCTCATATTTCCACTTAATGAGTGAATGTGAATTAGAAGCTATGATTGTGGTTTTCCTTGTCTCTCCAAGTTGCCTTGTGTCTCTTCTAGTGGGAGCATCTTCCTACTCTGATTCTATGTCAAGAGTTTAAAATATAGTTTATATATATATATATTTTTTTATGTAGTTTATATTTTTTAATACAACATAGCCTCTAAACACACGCTAATGATTTTCTCTGGTGCTCGACTGAAGCATTAGCAATCCATGCTAATCCTAGAGGAAAAATTGTTTGTTTGGCTTCTAGAATTGTTGAGGATTATACTATATACAATTTTATGGATGATTTAAGGTATTTTGAAAGTAATTTTCTTTTCTTACTATATTGAATTTACACCTAAAACTAACACTGGAAACTAATCTTCAAACAAGATGTGACTCTACTCCTATTGAGTGGTGGATAGAGTATTAATGTAAGAGCATCAGAATATGATATTGAAGTTCCAACTTGACTTCTAGATTTTTCCCTCTGCTTTATAATTTGTTAAAGTGATATATGGCAACCAAAAGTTGTTTCATGAGTTCATCTTTCCTTGCCTGTATGATTGGTGTGCTATCTCTGTTGCATAGACTGATGTTAGCTGCTTATACCAAGTTAACTACTGAGCCAAATACTAGTAACCAGGCACGGCTGACAATGGTACGAAGAGTGTAGCGTACATAGGTTAGCCAAAGCCCACACTAGGAGGAAGAGCAAAAAATGGGGGTGATAGGTGGGAGCAGTGGCCAGGGTTTAAGTCTATCATGAAAGACATAATCTGAGTGTTAGTGATAGGATGAGAGAGGTGGAAGTTGATAGGAGCATATCAGCATATAAAATATATGAGCTTTGGGAAGGGCCCTATTGGTTCACAGTGATTTCCTGGGAAGATAGTTTTGTAACTTTCATATACCTGCCAGGTGACACATAAAACAGCCTGATAAGAACAACTCACTGCCACCACCCCATCCGAAAACACCATAAATTTAATTCCAGAAGATTGGAAAATAATGTGAGTCTTTACTATCTTTTCTTGAATGGCT
Organism: Vulpes lagopus; assembly: GCF_018345385.1. Classification (NCBI taxonomy): domain Eukaryota; kingdom Metazoa; phylum Chordata; class Mammalia; order Carnivora; family Canidae; genus Vulpes; species Vulpes lagopus. The sequence continues at coordinate 70,464,928 of NC_054830.1, forward strand.
ACTCCAGGGGTTACATACTATATTATTCAGCAAAATATGTTAAATATGTTAATATTTTTCTTTACTCATACATCTGTTCAAAGACATGAAAAAAATCCCCTCCTTTTCTTTCCCATTTATGGAAACAAAAAGATTACCTGATTCTTTGTTGATCTCTAACCCTCTATGTTTCTTGCCCCTCCTTCTTCCTCTTTCACTCAAGACAATGCTCCTCTTTTCCTTTTCTGGAAATACTCCTTGTACTCCTCAGCCCAGAGAAGGATTCTAGCGAATAAAGTCCTCCACCTCCCTGCAGATATCTGTATCAGCTTTCCTTCTTGAAGACTCACTGAAGCCCTAACTTCATCTCTTTTAAGGAATATTTCTCCAAAGCTATCCCAATACTGGATAGTTTTATGGGGAAAAGGTTTTCCAAAGGGATGGTATGTAACCTGCAATGGCCTTTCACAAGTAATAGTTGCATCATCAAAGATCAGCTGTTGACCAACTTGGACAAAGCTAGGCTTTGCAAAGTCCCCACACCAGCAAGAACATCCAGGAATAGACTGTCCAAAGATACTGCATATGGGTTCTGCTTAAAAGTTTTTAGTTATAGCTGCATTCTCTATAGTGTTCAATTATTAGGCAATTGTGAAGTGAAGGGTTAATGGCACTGCTGGCTTGAGGATGCTGATTATTTGTTGAAAAGTCTTCAATTATTTTCTTTGGAGCCCAAGATGATTTCTAGCATAAGAATCAACTGGTGCAATGGGTAAATGCAGGATGGACACAAGCTCAAATAATTTTTCAGAGACTACTTTGGGAGATCTCTGTCAATTTATTGAGATTAGGATATTCAAGTGATACTAATGATGGTATAAATGGGAAGTACATGGAAAAATAATTTGACTACTAATAATTTGAAGCTAATATCTACTAAGTATCTCTCTCTCTCTCTCTTTCTCTCTTTAAAGATTTCATTTATTTATTTGACAGGGACAAAGAGAAATAGCACCTGCAGGAGATGCTGTAGCAGGAGAGGGAAAAAGCAGGTTCCCCACTGAGCAGGGGGCCCAATAAGAGACTCAATCTCAGGACACTAGGATCATGACCTGAGCCTAAGGCAGATGCTTAACCAGCTGAGCCACTCAGGTACCCCTCTACTAAGAATCTTAAAATGATCATTAATTCTATTTATGAGTGTTTATCCAATGAAATAAGCCTAATATTAAAAAAAAATCTTGCATAAAGATGCTGATTGTCAAGTTTTTCATGATAAAGATCAACTGGTAAAACCTGAAAGGATTATTCTGTTGAGAAAAATAATATATAAATTATGATAATCATGCTCAGTAGATAATTAAGCAGCCATTAACCTGCTACTATGTTATGTCCAAGATAACATTTCATATAGGATGTATATTGAAAAGTAAGATCTAAAGTTATATATCCTTTTGCAATATATACAAATATACAAATATCAAATCATTATGTTGTATGCCTAAAACTAATATAATGTTGTGTGTCAATTATACCTCAATAAAAAAACAACAAAAGTTATATTCCAGTATTATAACAACTTTATAGAAGATATATAAGGATATATAATACTATAAATATATTAAAAAGAGCAAAAAATAAAACACACTATTGGTTGTAGTTGACTTGAGATGCTGGAACCATGGATTTTCCCCTGTATGCTTTCTACTTTTTAAAAAATATTTAAATCTTTTCTATAAAGATCATGCATTTCTTTAATAATAATAATAATAATAAAAATAAAAAGTTGATAAAATATTTAGATACAGTTCCAAATGGAATGGTGACCTTGGGCACTGAAACCTATTGCTATAAACTAAATTTTCTCCTTTTTGATTTTTTGGTTGCATTCCCTTTGTAATGACACCTCGCAACGCAATTTCCAGCATCGTCAGCTGTGAGATTGTTGTAATCTCAAGGAATGCATGCTGGTCTTAACAACCATGGCAACAGACTTTGAAAAAAGTTAAATGGAATGTGTCTGATTAAGGATCTACCACAACTCTGTTCAATTTGAATCTTACTCTTCTGGTTGATGATGGAGCTCTGTTGCTAATTCTAGGGCAGGTGCATTGTGGCACAATTGGAAGAGAATTGCCACTTATTCCCTGTATGGCCTTTAGAGGCCACTTATTTTCTTGAACCTCTGTTTTTGTCTTTTTAAAGCAAGGATAGTAATGTCTACATCAGAGAGATGATGACTAGAGCCAATGAGGCAATTAATATGCAGAAAGGCACCATGCAAACATTGAGGACATAGTTCAGTATGTAGGAAAATGCATCTGACTTGGTGTTGAGTAAACCTGACTTTTCCTGGTTTAGACAATTACTATGTCCTAAGCCTTCAGAAGATGACTCAGCACTCTTAATCCTTAACTTATTTCATTTGTAAAATGAGGATAATGGCACTCACCTTACAAAGTTATTATGAAGGTTGGAAATAATATTTGAAATGCTTGATATGAAGCTTTTAGAATTAGTAACACTATTTTTAAGTATTTATCAAAAGCAACTTGACCTATATATTCCCTGAATATGGTCCAACCTTTGGCATTGACTATATTTGAATAATCAAGAACTCTTGATGACAGGTTATGGGCACTGTTAACTATGTTCCTGGATTCCAGTCTAATGGATTCTGAAGAGCATGCTTGGCTAATATTATACTTCCTTTTGGAGAACTTGCACTTCATATTGCTAAACTTGTGAGTAGTTTTCATGTGAGTCTCTGAAGCTTGGTTGGGTTTGCCATATCTGAAATTAACTATAGAGATTCTGTACAGGTACTTTCTTGATCAGACAAGTTAGTTTTTTAAAGATTTTTGTCTGTGCATTGTAGAAAGTACTTCTTGTGGAAGCTATGTCTTTGATTTCTGAGATACTTAATCATGCAGCCTTGATGTAGAGATTTTTCCCCAGGTCATCAGAAATGACCATACTGTTTCAATTCAGTGAGACCTTACAGAAGTTGGTTCATTGTGATCTTTTCAAATAGGATAATCTTGAAATATGTACATTAATAAATTCCAAAATCTGCAGTCTCAAGGCAGAAGGGATACGTCTGTGATGCAAATAGCTATGTCCTTAGCAGGATGTTCATTTTATTCGTAAAATGTCAGTCTCTAAACAATGACTAATGGTTAGAAGAAAAGTGCTGCTTTAATAATTTGCTCATAGGTAGAAAGCAGAATCTATGCAAATTCTTACCATCTGGAAGTTCTCTATCTGGTTGGTTGAGGATTGAATGAAAACATCCTCACACATACATTCTGTGAAGAAGGATGACTGACAAGGACTCCTCAGTGTAGTCCAGTGTTATCATTTGATCACAGAATGTACTCAATTTCAGGGTGATGTCAGGATTAATTTGTTTACTGGGAGAATCTTAAAGTGGATTTGCAGTGCATCTTGCTCAGCTTTCTCCATTGTAATAAGAATTCATCTTGTTATTCAAAGTGGTGGGATTGAAGCCATAGAAAGAAGCTCTGACCATAATTCGAACATGTAAATACATTACATTTGAAAACTATGGAACTGCATAATTGCACCCCTCTCTATGACGTATGCAGAGAGGAACCCCCAAACAGCAACAGCAACAAAAGTAGAAAATCTTAAGCATTCCCTCTAGGGCTTCTCCTCAGCTATCTAGCATATACCAGAATAGTCCACGAATTCTGCATGCCATGTTGGCTTCAGAACAGGGATTTTTGTCCAACTAGAAGCAAATGTTCTATTTTGAAATTTGGATGGAAAGTTATTGGTATGAAAGTGTATGTGAAGGAAGAATGACATCAACCTCCTTGAGGAGCAATGTGGGACTCCTCCCATGTTTTTCAGGTGGCAGAGACCACAACAGTTGTGGAGCTTATTTCCGAACATTGTGAAATAATATTTCACTCTTTCCATTACACACATTAGGACCAGCTCTACCATCAGGAATACTTATGACACAATAATAATAACAACAGCAACAACGACAACAACTAACATTTATTGAAAAATTAATTAGTGCCTGAAACATAGTAAGTTCTCAATAAATGTTAGACATTATTGTTATAGTGGCTGTTATTATATTGTTACCAATATTCCTGCTGTAGTCTTATTCCCATGAGATAGTGTTATAAGCAATTTTGCAAGTGGGGACCCTGAGGTACTAAAAGGTTAGATAAGTTGCCCAAGGCAGAACATACAGCTCACAGGTAGCAAGGTAGAAATGTGAATTTAGGCAGAATGTCTCCAAAGCCTGAGTTCCTGTTTTCATGAACACTTGCTCATGAGAGAACAAACAGATAAAGAAAAACTAAAAGTGCAGACTGTTTCTCATTTTCCCCACTAATATTTATTTACAACTTATCATTTTGTTGTCACTGAGCGGAGATTTGAGTAAAAACTTAACATCAAACAAAACACTAAGCATTAATATTTTTTCTCAACAGTTCAAAAAAAGACGAGATTTTAGATGCAGAACCCTTTAGTCCAACTCAAGATAAACTACTGTTTTGTGGGATCACGATTTGAACTAGATATAAGAAAAGAGTCTTGGATTTGAGGTATAAGAAAAGAGTCTTGGATTTGAGGTAAAAAACACTTGGGTTTGATACATCTTTTACTTTTTTACTGTTATATCTATATGACTCTAGGTATAGGTGTCCAGAAAGAGATTGAGAATGGGATGAAATGTCACTAGCACGTACCAAGATGTCTCGTGCCAGCTGGTTTTGAATTACATTCTATCACTTATATTCTAGTCCCAGCCTGGGATTGAACCTTTCCATCTTGTGTATCTGCACGTTTCTTTAGCCCTTTCTTGCTCCCACTTTCCCCATCAGACATCAGCTCCTCACTGAATTCCTAGTGCCTTCACAAATGCTACTATACAGATAACAACTTGAGGTTTTCAAGATATTTCATGTATAATTACCATGGGTCTACAACTCAAAGGTAAACATGTTGAGGTGGGGGGGTGCTGGAATCTTTTTTATCTCTTACTTTGCATGACACAGGCCTCAAGCCTTGTCTGATGGAGGTGGAGTAAGAGAATTTCATTTCCTTAAAAGAGATCCTACATCTGTATCTGAAAGGGCTATACAGAACTGCAAGGAAGATTAAACAAAAGACATTTTTAAAGTTTGTGTAACAGAAAAAGTCTTTTAAAAATAACCACAACCAACTGTTAAAGAGGATACTTTTGTTAAATGGAAGGCTGAGAGTCTTGCTGAGTTTGACTACCCAAATTGGGCGGTGAGAACTAGGGAGAATTGACTTGTTCTGAATAGTAGAGGGAGTGGAATCTGGAGTTCCAGGGGAAATCCAAGAGGAGAGGGGGAGGAGCTAGAGGCAAAAACTGAGCCAGGAGCTGTGGGAATTTATGTATCTTGGGGGGCATAGATCACAAAAGGAACTCTCTTAGAGGTAGGGTGGCTTGAAAGGGCTTTCAGACTAGAAATGTCTAATAGGAGATTTTTAGTTGTTTGATCTCAGATATGCTGTCAAACCACCTTTCCCAGTGCCTGTGTATTTGTGTGTGTATGTATAATAAGTTTTTTCTTAATTTTTTTAAAGAAATTGGCAAAATGGCTCAGTTTCATCTCTAATATTCCATTTTGTAGATGTGGAATCAGGAATCATAATTGAAGGAAGAAGTCAAAGACTTGGGCTCAAAAGTCCTTAGAAGTCCAAAAGTCCTTAGAGAAGGATTTGACTTTCACAAAGCATTGAAATGGGATTCAAGTCAGGTGTCTAGACCTTGAGGGTCAAGCCTCAGGTATATCTGGGTTACTTTGGCAAGATCATACCTTGCCCTAGTGGAAGAGGTCATGAGGTATAGTGAGTGAAAGGAAGGCCAACCTTGGAGTAAGAGGACTTGGTTTGTTTTCTGACTCTTCGACTTACTGTTTGAAGCCTCAGTTTCATCATTTATAAAACATACCTACCTAACCAGTGGTTTGAAAATGAGGATAAAATATGTAGTATATATTAGCATACGGTACATACTTCAAACATGTTTTTTTCTTCGGTATGTACATCACAAAGTAGCTTGATATCTGTTTTGTCTTGTCTTGATTCTGGAATCAGGCTGATGAAGCAGCAATTATCATTGGTCATCAAGAGAGATAGAAAAAAAAGCTTTGGGAAAGTCTAGAAGAATGCTTGAAGGAACTGTAACATTCCCATGTGCTTGGAAAGCAGAGAGCCTGACAAATAGCACCAGGGCTAGCAAAACAATGTTATTCTTTATTGTTTCTCCAATCTCTTCATGAAGGCTGGTGCATGGGATTATTGGACAGAATGAGGGCTAGCAAGTTTCTTTAGAGTGCTGAGCCCTCTCATGATCAATTGCCCTCTGGTTCAAGGGAGAAAATTGTTTTCAATCTACCATAATGATTCTGAAGCAATAGATTTTCAACATCATTTAATTGAGTCAAAAATTTCGAAAGTGTACGCGTGAGATTTCCTGATGTAAGCTCTGATGTGTTCAGTTTAATGGCATTTGAAGCTAATTCTTCTGTCTTCATAGGAGGTGAAGATACTTTATAAGTCAAATTTGAATAACTATTGTAAAATCAAATCATTAAAATGTTGAATGTAAAGTATCTCAGTACTGTTATATCTCCTTATGATGTTTCTACAGGATAAAATATATATCTGCATATGTATATGTATGTATGTACACCCTGAGAAGAGAAACACTTATAAAGGTAAATTTATTTCTGTTTTCCCACTTGTGCCACTGAAATTTGATGTGTGGCAACTGACAGAGTTGGGTTTGTGAAATGGTCATAGAAATACAGAGACAGATCTCTGGCCAATCTGTATTCTTCACACTTTTCCCCACCTGCCTGGAATTTTCATTAGCCATGCTGATTTTTCCCCCTTTTCTCCAAACACTATAAACCTCTATACAGATAGAAGCGCAGACCAACCTCATTTTCTCTACCTAGAAGATATTTGCTCCTTAATTACTTAGCTCAAATTTCATGTCTTCTGTGAAGCTGCCTATATTTTCTCAAAGAGACCAAACTGCTCCCTCTGTAATTCCAAAGCACTTTGACGATGATTCTTTTATAGCACTTAGCACATTGCATTGTAATGGTCTGCCTCTTTCCCCTACTCATTTCTATATCACTAGCACCAAGCATAATTCCTGGTGCATAGTGGATGTTACAAGAATAAATGAAAGACATGAAGCCAGGGCTCGAAACTGGATCTTCTAATCATGACTGCAGATCAAGCTCCATTTTTCACACTGCTTATGATTGGTTTAGCAGTAGAGCTGTTCTGCTTAAGATAAAGATTAAGATTCTCATAATAATATAAGTTCCTTACTAGAACATGTGTGCTTTGAGAACAAGGATCTTCTCTGACTTACTCACTACTCTATTGCTGATGCCTAGAATAGTATCTGATCTGTAATTGGGAGATCAAAAAAAAAATTGTTGAATAAATAAGTGAAATACCATTAGAAGACATTTTAGCCATTATTATCACTGGGTATTTTTAAAATTATTATTTTCCCCCCAGCATGCCAGGCAGAGGGAATAGAAGAACACTGGGCAAATACAATGAAATGTTAGGGAAAAAGAGGAAAGGTTTGGAGCATGTGGTCATCCATGGTGAGCAGGTCTGTTTGTGGCAATAATGAGGAGCTCTGTGATCCTTATGGCTTTACTGATGCTCAGTGTCAAAAAGAACAGAGTGACTTTGAAGCACAGGCTACGCGCTTTGTCACCGTACAGGGGACTATCAAACTCCTGGAGATTCCAGTGAATTATAATGTTTTTTTTTCTTTATCAGAATCATGTAAGTGACACTGTCATCTCCCTTAATAAACTCAGATCCAAAAGCTCCAAATTTGCAATGGAGGGTGAAGCCCAGGGTGGGGAGAATTGGTAGATTGTGGTTGCCATAATTCTAGCCTTCACAGGATTTCCATTTCCCTGGGGATTTCTCTGCCACTGTGACCCGACCTGTTCCCCTTATGAAATGTTAGCCAGAGTGTACATATACACTAATTCACTACAGTGGTACAAATGAAGTGAATAAAGACACTTTTCTCCCTTCGGACATCTTGGGCTCACACTTTGGCTTTTTGACTACGACAAAATTACTTTACTTCTCTGAACCTCAGTTTTCTTCAGATGTACAATGGGGAAAATAATAGTGTTATGGACCGAATTGTGTCCCTCAAAATTCATATGTTCAAGACTTAACTCTTGTTGGACACAGGACCTCTTGACTGAAATTAAGTGAGGTTAAAAGTCTTAATCTTTTAGGAGGTCTTAATCTGGTAGGAATGGTACCCTTATAAAAACATGAGACCTGAAACCATAAAATTCTTAGAAGAGAATATAGGCAGTAATTTCTTTGTCATTGGCTGTGGCAACATTTTTCTAGATATATCCCCTCAGGCAAGGGAAACCAAAGCAAAAATAAACTACTGGTATGATATCAAAACAAAAAGCTTTTGCATAGCAAAGGAAACCATCAACAAAATGGAAAGGCAACCTACTGAATCGGAGAAGATATTTACAAATGACATATCCAGCAAGGGGTTAATATCCAGAATATATAATGAATTCATACAAATTAACACACATGCAAAAAAAAATCCCATTAAAAAAAATGGGCAGAGTACCTGGATAGACATTTTTCCAAAGAAGGCATACAGATAGCAACAGACACATAAAAAGATACTCAACATCACTAATCATCAGAGAATTGCAAGTCAACACCACAATGAGATATCACCTTACATCTGTCAGAATGGCTACAATCAAAAAGACAAGAAATAACAAGTGTTGGTAAGGATGTGGAGAAAAAGAAATTCTTGCGCGCTGTTGGTGGGAATGTAAATTGGTATAGGCACTGTGGAAAACAGTCTGGAGGATTCTCAAAAAATTAAAAATAGAAATACCATATGATCCAATAATTCTATTACTGGGTATTTACCCAAGGAAAGTGAAAGCCTAATTTTGAAAGGATATACGCACCCCTGTTTATTAGAGCAGTATTTATAATAGACAAGATATGGAAGCAACCCAAATGTCCATCGATAGATGAATGGATGAGGAAGATGTGATATATATATCACTTATCTATCTATCTATCTATCTATCTATCTATCTATCTATCTAGGTATATAGATAGATAGATAGATAATGGAATATTACTCAGCCATACAAAGGGATGAGATCTTGCTATTGTGACAATGTGGATGGAGCTGGGGGTATTATTTTAAATAAAATAAGTCAGGGATCCCTGGGTGGCGCAGCGGTTTGGCGCCTGCCTTTGGCCCAGGGCGCGATCCTGGAGACCCGGGATCGAATCCCACATCGGGCTCCCGGTGCATGGAGCCTGCTTCTCCCTCTGCCTGTCTCTGCCTCTCTCTCTTTCTCTCTCTGTGTGTGACTATCATGAATAAATAAATAAAATCTTTAAAAAAAATAAAATTAAAAAATAATAAAATGTCAGATGGAGAAAGACATATACTGTTTGATTTCACTTATATGTGGAATCTAATAAACAAGACAAATGAATAAACAAGAAGCAAAATCATATCTACAAATACTAAGAACAAACTGATGGTCGCCAGAGGGGAGAGGATGGGAGGATGGGAAAAATGGGTGAAGGGGCATAGGAGATACAACCTTCCAGTTATGAAATGTGAGTAAAAGGTACAGCATAGGGAACATAATCTGTGTGGTATTATAATAGCATGGTATAGTGACAGATGGTAGCTACAGTGTAGTGAGCACAGGGTAACATATAGAGATGTCAAATCACTACGTTACACCTGAAACTAATGTAATATTGTGCATCAACTTACATTAAAAAATACATACACACATACCTGTGAGGAACAACAATGAAAAAAAGAGGAAGACACACCAGAGTTTTCTCTTTCTCCACATAAGCATAGGGGAAAGGCCATAGTCACGAGGTAAAATGGGAAGGAAGCTATCTCTTAGCCAGAAAGGATGACCTTCACCAGAAACCGAATTTGCCTGCACTCCGATCATGGACTTTTAGCTTCCAGAATGGTGGGAAAATAAATGTCTATTGTTTCATCCACCCAGTCTGTGGTATTTTGCTATGGCAGCTGGAGAAGACTAATACCAATAGTGTCTAATGAAGCTTTTGTGGGGAGTAGGTGAGGACTCAAGACATGTAACTTGTATTTGTTGTACAACCAGAACAACATGCTGTTGCAACCAGCTGAGAAGATGATGGTTCACAGATATGACTATACTGGAGGTTCAGGAATAACCAAAGGAACTAGACACGTACAAATAGGTAACCGAGTTGATAGGACGCTGTTTCCTCGTCTCTAGGTTGGGGCTTCTGAAGGGATTTTTCCATGTTATGAAGTCTTGTTATCCCTACTATTCAGGCCTGCCCTTAAGCAGGTCTCAACTCCAACGTATCCAGAAGTGAAAGAAGTGTCCTTTTCTTCTGTGTCTTATGAAGTGCCTGCTTCATAAGGCCTAATTTTCTGTCCCTGTTTGTTTTTTCCAGGGATGGTTAACTTAGAGGGAGGGTAGGCACAGGGTATCACCTGTTTAGTGGCATGGTCTTCCACCAATTTTAAGACCTTATCCTATGGCTTTTACCAGGCAAAGACATCAAATAAACCCAAGAGTCATAGAAGAAATATATATATATATAGTGGATGTCTTCTGTTGCCACTTTCCTTTTTAAACTATACAAAGAAAAGACACCTCTTTCATATTTTTAGAAACAACTTTTTTTGGGGGCATATAATCACCATCTTATACAATTCACCTATCCAAAGGTACCATTCAATGGTTTTTAGTCTATTCACAGATATGTGCCGCCATCTTCAAGCTCTCACATTTTTAATGTCTATCAGAGTAGGGTTCTCTGTTCTTACACAGCACCATGTGCAGGACATTGAATACACCAGCCTGAGGGAATGTCACCAATCTGAGGCCAGTGCATCTGGATAGTTCTTTCTCCAGTTCATGGTGGTTCCTCTTACATTCCTCTGGTGCTGGCTCTGGTTCCTGCTGGAAGCTCCCACTAGAACAAACACATCGCCATGAGGACAAGTAACTGTTGGCCAAATGTTGCTTGGGCCATATAAAATACTTTACTCAGAGGCCTCAGGCTCTATCCTTCCTTACTTCTCATGGTATATATGGCCAGAGATTCAGGGCTCCCTGAGAAAGCTAGTTGGTCTCAGTTCTTCCTGTGAATTCTGTGTCGAATCTTCTGTCGTAAGCCCTGCTTACGAGGGTTTAATAGGCCCTCCCCGTGTCTGTGTCTGGGACAATCCCAGCTCTTGTTTTAGTAACCAGTTCCAGAGAAGAAACACTTGTAAAGAAATGGCAGAAAGTAGAAACACAGCTCAGCCTAAAGATACCCCAAATTTACATTACTGCACAAGACAGGATAGAATATTTTTTAGGTCATCCAAAACAGTTTTGCTTTTTAAACAAGTGAGTTTCAAGCATCTCCATTTTAGATGCTGGCTAATGAAAACCACTATTCCAAAGTGGGTTTCCAAAAACAGTGCCCAAGTACTTGCATTATATTTGCATAACCAGATCAGTTTTACGGGCTGCTCTTCTAGAAGAAAGGGAAAATACCAGAGGTGTATTCAAACCTTCACCTCTCACAAGACAGGCAACTGCTTAACAAGCTGAAATGGCTGGTTCTTCCAACATCTACCATTCTCACCAAGGCTTCACAGCCTTAGTGCCCTGGTCTCAGTCGGGACCACATTCAAGGTTTCTGGTACTTCCCCTCATCCTGGCAGTACCAGCAAGACTAGGCTGCCCACAAGCAGGTGTGCAAGGAGGCTACCTGAGATTCTGCAGCTCTTATTTCCTTTTATCTCACATTCTGAATTTTGTTCTGAAAACCAGCAATAGACTTAACCCCAATAAAAAAACCCCACAAATTCAGATTCAGCTAACGTTTTCTGGATTTTGACTGTGTGCCAGTTGCTCTCATAAAACTTTTCTTAGGAAATCTTTAGGTAGGACTAATATTATTGTTATATTCTTTTAACAACTGGAAAAATAGAGAGAGTGGGTAATTTGTGCACCAACCAACTAACAATAACATTTTGGGTCAAAGCTAAACCTTCTGACTTTGGCAGGTTTCATGTAAACTTCTCTTTCCTAGGAAAGTGAGTTTATCCGGGCCATGCTACAAACAGGAGATTAGTACTGTAGGAGGTGAATACATGGCATAGTTTGCACTCAATACATGTTAAATGGGTAAATGAAATGAATGAATAGAATAAACTAATGAAAAATCCCTAGAAAGCTCAATATTTAGTCCAGTAGTTTCCTAGTTTGGCTCTTTGATACCCGGTTATATTGGAAGATTTGATTTCATTCCTATTTTCAAAGGCATCTCGTCAAGGTTCTTTTTTTCCCACCAATGCTTCTGGCCATTCAGGGAAGTAAGTGGTCATGTTTCCCTGCTGCTAATGCTTATAGGGACTACACACATCCTGGACATCTTCTGGACCTAAGGATCACAGGCTGAGGCTATTCCCAGTTCCCCCAGTACTCACACAGGGAACCTACTGCTGTTCTCCTTCTTCTCTTTGGAGGCAGATGAACAAAATGGCACAAGGGACTAATGGCATCGAGTGGGTGGGAACATTTCAGTGGAAATTATGATGGTGCTACTTGTAAGCTGGGTGATTTGGGGGAAAAATAATTTTTTGGAGGCTTATTTTACTGTTGACACAGCGCAAGTGATGACATCTACCTGATACTGTCCTAAAGAGGCTTAAATTATTGAAAAGAGGGTTGAAAGCCCAACATAGTCCAGCACAATCCAGCAGTACCTGGGCCCCTTGTAAAGTTGTGTGCAGTTTTATGTGGACTGCACAGAAGAAGGTGCTAACTTGTGTTTAAGAAAGCCATTGACAGCAGTAGTTCATTTATTACCAGGAGTCAAAAATAAGCTGTACTGACGTGGTCACTTGTCCCCTCGTCTAGTGCTTAGTAGGAGAGATATCTAAAGGCCTTGGTTTTGGTGAGAAGTTTTGTTTTTGTTGTTGATGTTGTTTTTGAAATTTTATGACACAACCATGAGACGCTGTATGATCCATTTCCAGATGGGACACCAGGGACTGGCACTCCTTGTAGTGGAAAAGCTACATGATGCACCCTCTGAGTCTGGTATAAGGTCACAGCTCCTCTCCCGACACCTCTGCTCTTGTGTATATATTAAAAACTTACTTCCTTACATTGTCGCTTTGCATCCATGAAGGCAGAGACTCTACTTATTTTACTGCCATATGCCTAACACTCAGAACAGGGTCTGGAATGTTGTAGGAACTTAAGACACAAGTATTAAAAGAGTAAGAGAATGTTCTTGTCATTGTCATTAGCGTCATTAATATTATGACAATGGAAATGTTTCTTGGGGAGATTGGGTTATTTCAACCTCTTTCAAGGTCACCCCAGACTTGGCCATCTCTTGGTTACCTAACCAACACTGACCCTCAGAAGACCTTGACCTGGTCTCATTTCTCCATGGCCTCCCACCCAGCTTTCTTCAGTTCTTGCTAGGAGTCGGCTGTACAACCCAGTGCATTGCCGCATGATGACTTAGTATTCCCAGTTGCAGAGTGCAGGGTGCCCTGAGAAACATGAGGCTTAGAGGTTTAGGCAGTAATTCACTCTTTTTTATTTTACACACATTTGCAAAGTGTTCCATGTGTGTCAGGATCAAATGGAGCAGACGTAAACGACAGTGGCCCCGGTGGGGCAGCCAGTCAAGTTAGTGGACAGTCTCAACAGGGCGTGTATGAAACAGAACAGGGGGTAAGCTCAGGGGCCCCAAAGAGTATGGAGGAATCAGCCCCACTCGCCTGTGTCCCAGCCTGTTTGTTAGAATGGGACTGAGCATGTGATGCCTGGTTACATAGGTGACTCATCCATGCTGCAGAAACAAACAGGCAATACCAACAGGCTGAAGACAGTCAAATATAATGAATTTTTCATAAGACATGTTGGAGGTCTGGGCGGGGGGGGGGGGCTTCCAGTGGTTTCCAGAAGTTATTCACGGTTTCTTCACATAGAAGAAACAGAAGCAGAATTCCTTTCTTTTTCTTTCCTTTCTTTTCTTTTCTTGTCTCTTCTTTCTTTCCTCCCTTCTTTCCTTCCTTTCTCCCTCCTTCTCTCCTTTCTTTCTTTCTTTCTTTCTTTCTTTCTTTCTTTCTTTCTTTCTTTCTTTCTTTCTTTCTTCTTCTTTCTTTCTTTCTTTTTTTTCTTTCTTCTTTCTCTCTCTCTTTCTTTCTCTCACTCTCTCTTTTGGGCATGGCTAAGTGGCCCTTTAAAATCCACATTATACGTAGGGATCAGACCTGCCTTTTGCACATTCTATTCAGGGGTAGAGCTGCCTTGCTGAATCTGGTAGTGGTCTTCATACAACCGGCACCAGAACACATGCTCTGTCCAGAAAGACAAAGTCATATGAGTATCTTCGGAGGCCCGAGAGGGAAATGCTAATCCTGATTTGAGTGCCAAAGCCTAAAAATAATCCAAGTCCAGAGCACAGCATATCACTGAGGTCCTGTCAGCTGTGGAACCATTCGACCTTCCTTCAATCTCCAGTGCTTTCCGTACGCCTCCTTTGTTTGCTTTTTCCGTATGCCTCCAGTGCTTTCCATACGCCTCCATAGCTCACTGATTTATACTTCATGGAGGCAAGAAGAGATGATAAAATCCTGTTTCTAAACTGGAGAAATTCCTCAACAAACTGCTCACCCTCTTTCGTTTAAGGACAACACATACTCTTGGAAAACTTTAACTTTGGGAGTTACTAAACAGGTTTTGATGTCATGCCTCTGAGGAGCCTTGGGTTTAGGTTGTACCTAATCACATTTCAGAGGCTGTTTGGGACTGAGAGATTGAAGGGAGTAGCCAGAAGTTTCCTTAAACATGTTAGGCCCTACATATGGTTCTAACTATAATCATGTTTTCAAGGGCCTATGAGATAGAGTGCTCCAAGAATGCTTCTTATGTCCGTGTTAGAAATTGGCTGTGGCTAGCTTGGCTTGAGGACACACTCAATACTTTGAAAGCTTTCCTCCAAAATCTTTCTGCTTCTCCTCCCTGCTCTTTCTGGCTTTCTTTTCCAGCTCAGGATTTTGAGCTGGATGTGAATTCATTTGAGGGAGGTGTCTTGATTCCTTATCTCTGCTAATGACATGTGAGGGAGGGACACGTGGTGTTATGAAGTGCTTACCTGTTACCAGGTTTATAAACAATCCCAAACATGGCAACTCTCTGTCCCTGGAGGCCTCAGCCCTGCCTAGTGCAGGTCCTGAAGCTTGCGGACTCAGTCCCACCCATTCACACAGCCAGCCCTGTACAGGCTTGGCCCTTTGTCAGAGGCTCCTCCTCTGACAGGAGGTTAAGTCTGATACGAGTCTTCCTGCTGTCATCCTCATCTTCATTTCCAAGGGCCCCGGCCCAAGTACCTGTGGTCTCTGTGTTAGCTCAGAACCCTACTGGCCTTGGTTTCTTGAATGCGCTCTACTTATCCTAAAAATGGGAATTGGGCCCCTTGAATCCAACCCATTGGCTGGAACACTTGCCTGCCTAAATCAGCAATGGTCCAGTAGAAAGATAATGTGAGCTATGCGTGCAGACCACACACATAATTTCAAGTTTTCTTATAGCCACACTGGAAAAGGTAAAAAAGAAAAAAAGGGGGAGAAAAGGGGAAATTAATTTAATAATATAATTTATTTAAGCCAATAAAACCAAAGGGTTATCATGTCAACACATAGGAATACAAGATAGAGTATTAATGAGATATTTTACTATTTTTTGCCACATTAGCCCTTTCAAATCTCCTGTGGATTTTATCCTTGTAATACATCTCAATGGGGACTACCCACATTTCACACGTTCAACAGCCACATGTGGCTGGTGGCTACCATAGTGAGCAATATAGACTCTCATCCCAAATTGCTTAGTTTGGACACTGTTACAGCCTGGAAGAAGAACCCAGGGCGGGGGAGCTGCCATTCTCCATGAGATTACTTTTGATGGGAGGTCACTGTCTACCAGTGGAGAATGTCTTCCCTTGGAGACTGAATCAGCCTGCAAAGAGTGTCAACTATAGTTTATCCCGGGCTAGCCCGCGTACTAAGAATTTTATAAGCATCATCTCATTCTAGCCTCAGAATAATCTGAAGGTTCTTTTATTACCTCTGGAGCATAAGAGGCTATGACAATTGCCTAAGGTCACAGAGTCGCTATGTGGCAGTGCCCACATTCAAAACCAGTTCTGTCTCTCTTTGGAGTTTGAAACTCGTACCTGCTGTGCTAAACCTCCTTCCCTCCTGCCCCTTGGACAGCAGGACTTAGAGGGCTGCCTTCTCTCACAGAAACCATCTTGCAAGCTGGTCAGCTCCTCTCCCAGCGTTGCCTGTTCCTCACATTCATGTTTACTCGTCTTTCTCTGCTGACTTAGCACAGACACCCCAGCAGCCTGTGCAGCTAAGTCTGACAGGTTATGGTGGTAACAAGCCTCTACAGCATGAGGTCCTCAGAAAAACTGATCTATGAGGCAAACCATGTGAAATATTTCTCTCTTCTCTGTTTGGAAAACCTGGTGAGCCCTGAGTTTCTGGCAAGCTTGCAGCTAATGAACACAAGAATATGGAATTAGAAAACACACCCAAAGCCGGTTGCTTGGCTAATGGAGACATATTGCACGTCTCCGGAGCTTGTCTCCGGTCTCTGGGGACCAGGAGCCTCTTGTGTTAAACAGCTGGTTTAGCACAGTGTCTGCCCCGTGAGTGGGTGCAGTGGAAAGCTCTTATGAAGAATCCTTGGGGACTGGAAGAATGTTAGCTATGAGATGGATTTTTCTTGGTGCAAACACTCCCAGCCAATCTGGTTTTCTCCTGGGAGGAAAGTGGGGTTGGACTGAGGTGCATTGAGGATGCAGAGGGTGATGAGTGAGCTCATGGACCTTTCTTAACCTCTGTGGGCATTCAATGTGACGGGACATTCAGCTGTGTCCCAGCAGCATTTCCTCCTTGCCACAGGAGTAAAATACAATTTCTGTTCTGAGCTAGTTCACTGTGACTTGGGAAAGCAGAGAAGCCGAGGACTGTACCAAGGTCCTCTCTGCAGAAAGCGTGTGCATTGAAATTGCATGACCTTTGGGGCCAGATTGGCAAAGAGCTGTGTATTCTTGGATGAATCACTTAACTTTGAGTCTTGGTTTTTCCACTTACTAAAATCAGGATTCAACTTTAGGAGAATTGCTAGGTATGTGAAAGTGGCTAGCACATTCCTCGTTCAGTTTATGCTAGATTCCATTTTTCTGAGATTGAGGGCAGCCATCCAAGTTCCTCTGCCCAAGGGGCCAGAGGGAAGGCGTTGAGGAGAAGTGGCTTGGTTGTCCTCATACAAGTGAACTTCTGGCTTGGGCACTCACCAGCTCTCTAGCTTCCTGGATTCTGATCTTTCCCTGACTTCCCTGACTAAATCTGAATTAGGTCCCAATCCACGGCTCCCACAGCCCCTTATCTGACACGTTGAGTCTGATGGAGTGTGGGTGTACTGGATTGAATAATGTCCCCTCAAAATTCATGTCCACTTGGATTCTTGAAATAAGACTATTTGGAAATAGGGTCTTGCAAATGTAATCAGTTAAAGCCATACTGGATTAGGATGGACCCTAAATCCCATGACTGCTGTCCTTATAAAAAGTCATATGAAGACACAGAGAGAAAAGAAGATGTGAAGATACATAGAAAATAAGGCCAGAAAAAAAAAAGAAAGAAAGAAAGAAAAGAAAAGAAAAGAAGGCCAGGTGATGCCAGAGGAAGATGTTGAAGTAGTACAGCTACAAGGAATGACAAAGATTATTGACAGTTACCAGAAACTAGGAAATACCAAATACCATACCAAAGCCTTGAAATTTACAGGGAAGGATGGCACCCTCTGCCCCCCAACTTCATCCATGGTGTCTGCTATTCAGAATTCTCCCCTGGATGAGCCCTCTGTAGATTCATATTTGAACTCCAGGGAAAGATGGAACTGCAAATACGCATAAATACAACCTTACTACAGTTATCATAATGCTTCTTCTTCTTCTTCTTCTTTTTTTTTTTAAGATTTTATTTATTTGAGAGAGAGAGAGAGAGTGAGTGAGCAGGGGGAGAACCAGAAGGAGAGGGGTAATCGGACTGTGTTGAGCGCAGAGCCAAACATGGGGCTCAATCCCACACCCCCGAGATCATGACCGGAGCTGAAATCAAGAGTCAGACAAGACACTTAACTGACTGAGCCACTCAGGCACCCCAGTTGTTATAATATTTCTAATTATAATGGTATTTGTAGAACTTTCCTCCACTTTTGCACAAAGATAGGCGACTTAGGCACATTAAAGACTTATGGAAACAAAGTGCTGCTTTGGCAATTTCAGAAACTATAGCACATTAGTTGCATTTTTGGTAGGTCGGTGGGAGGGGTTTCAATGGTGTGCCCTAGAAACGGTGTTGGTACTTTTACACTGCTCTGAAGGTGATGGACATAGGGAAGTGTTTTGGACTAGGAGGGAAGATGAGGTCCCATCTAGGTGGAAGCAGACAGAATAAGGGAGTGAGCACATGTGAGCCCTTAGGGGACTCCTGACAATCAACAGGCAAAATGATGAGGGTAAAGCTAGAGTACACTGAGTTTTAGGAGAACTAGTAGAGTTGGACCTACTGAAGTATTATTTTAATGAGAATCCCTTTCTATCCCCTACACTGGTTTGTCCTGGGGACACAATGGCTACCTTGATAGTAGGAGTTAGACAATCTCCTTGAGCCCAAACTTATTTGCAGGAGGGGATGGCATGAAGGAAAGGGTACATATGAGATGGAGATTTTGAGTGCAAGGTTTGAAAGAAGAGAGACACCACCATTGGATTTTGCCACCAGTAGGCCATATGGAACCAGGTCTAGACTGCATGAGAAAGGCCTGTTTTTCTCATTTGTGCATAGAACTCAGCAGCGTCTTAATGCACTAAATACTAAAGGAGAACTTGTGGCACCTCGGAAGACAATAGCTTTGGGTGTCATCCCAGGATGTCAACCCCTCGGAATGCCCATTATTCACTCAGACAACAGCAGAAGAGTACTAGAGAGACCTGATGTGCCAAGGACATGGCATATGACCAGTTCCAGAGTTTTCCTTTCTCACATGTTCTTCAGTGTGGCTCAGTCAAATCAGCACTCCCTGGGACCGTGGCCCAATGAAATGTCATGGAATTTGGACAACTCTCCTCAAGAAGGAGCGGAGGTAGATAGAGGGGGAGATAACTTCAACCTCCCTCATTTAGAATCAGCATTTAACAGATGAGATGGTTTTATTTTCATAGATCAGGAGTGGATTTAAGAGACAATTTTCTTTTTTTTTTTTTGAAAAAAATTTTTTTTTTAATTTTTATTTTTTATGATAGTCACACACAGAGAGAGAGGCAGAGACACAGGCAGAGGGAGAAGCAGGCTCCATTCACCCGGAGCCCGACGTGGGATTCGATCCCGGGTCTCCAGGATCGCGCCAAAGGCAGGCGCTAAACCACTGCACCACCCAGGGATCCCAAGAGACAATTTTCTAACAACAAGAATAGCTGCTGATTAATCCTAATACTAATGTCAATCCTAAAACTAATGTTACTAATTTAGGGTAGATAAGTCAATTTTAAACTCATTTTTAGGAAAAAATCCTATATAAAAAGTGGCATAAATAAGATACATTTTGTAGTTTGTTTCTCTTGGTGAGTGCACTAAAAAGTTGAGTTGTTTCAAAGTCTTTATAGATATCATATATACATATATATGTGTTATGTATATGTGGAAATGGGAACATTATACTTGTTTTGGATTTTCCCTTATCTCTAGGTCTCATTATTTTGAGGCTCCTCCTCTTACCCTTTTAATTTATTTTTAATAAAATTGTTTTTGATGTGATAAAGTTGGTCTACATTGGAGGACACAGATTCTACTTGCTGTTGACACATTTTAATAATATTGCTGAGGATAATGCTCATTACATCATTTGATTTATTCTTTATGAAGGTTAGTGGGTAAAAGTTCTCCCTCGTTTCAGCAGCAAGGATAGATGAGGTTCTCTTTTGGGGAAATAATCTGACTTGATCTTACTTTGTGGACACTATGACTCTTCTAAGTTGTCAGTCTTATTCCCTTTTTAGCACTGGTCACTAGGAAGCTCAGAGTCAAATTTTAGTTCCATTTCTATTGTGATATATAGACAATTCTCTATTGTCTGTAGAGATTTGCTGGTTTACAATCTTAATCCTTGAATCTACTATTCTTATTCCTTCTCCTATGTGCTTCTCAAGTGATTTAAAAAAAATTCAGTTTATCTAAATTTTTATTCATCATTATGAGTTTCCTTAAGTACCTTTTGAGAGTCAGGCAGAACTGTAAATAAATATAAGTTATAATTTTGTTCTTTAACCTTTGGATGGAACAAAAGATAAGGATTTAGAATCAGTAGATTTGTCATAGCTCATCTCACCTCTCTAATTTTCCATTTCCTTGTCTATAAAAATAGAGCTCACAGTAACTTCTAAGTCTGCAGACTCTTGTGAAAACCAAATGGGACAAGGGAAGCAAAAGTGCTTTGTGATATTATTTGTAATAGTAAAAACAGGAGATCGATCTTCTTTTCTATTAAAAATTATGTGCATGATACACATAGTTTGAACACAGAGTAGGACTGAAGCTTATGTAAGATATGACAATTCCTAGTCCCAACCCTTTCTGACTGCCAAGAATGATCTTCACTCCCATAGATGTGGCAAAGAGGATATTCTTTCTTAAATGCCTAATGATTTTCTATTCTCTGTTCTTATTTAAAATTGAGCCATTATTTGGAAGCTGTGTGCGTGTGTGTGTGTGTGTGTGTGTGTGTGTGTGTGTGTGTATAGGAGTGTGTGTTGAGACAGTATGTATGAACTGGTGGGCTTCAGTCTAGAGAGATCGAGAACCTTAACCATAGGTGAGACCCTGGAATGTGTGTGTGTGGTCTTTTCCCTAGAATCCTTTAATTTTTCCAGAAGGAGATCTTCAAAATGTCTGCTTTGAACTTTTTAGATTACTGACCTGTGGGGGCTGCAGTAGGTCAAGTTATTTGCAAATGGCCTGTTTCCACTGGGGAAAAGTCTGGGGGTCTCTGTGAAATAAACCTTCATTCTACTACTCTGGAGGGTGAAGAGGGGGTGATTTTCCAGCTGCCCAGAGTGAAGGGGTGGGGTCCCACTCCTCTTCATACAGACATCCAGCTAATCCCTCTTTTATTTTTATATTTCAACCCCCTCCTTTACGTTCCAAGCTTCTCTCTCTTTCCCTCCAGGGTTCCTGCTGGGGAAATTGCCCACTAACTTCTCATGATTTTTTCATCTAACTGTAGGCACTGAGTTTGTAACTCACTTTGCTCTGCTAAATTCTGAAATCTGTTGAATTCTTACTTTCTGAAGACTTTTTTTCCCCTGTTCTTGTCCTTGGGTGTCTTTTATCATGCCTTTACTACCATTTTAGTGAGAGGAAGCATAAAATAAATCCAGCATATTGAACTGTGAGTCCATGCTGAATTTCCTCGTGAATATATGACTATTTAAAACATTATAATAAACTTTATTGAGGTATAATTTACATACAATAAAATATACACATTTTAAGTGTACACCATGATGACTTTTGACAAAGGAATGTAGCTATATAACTACCACAGTCAAGATATACTTTTGTTGAAGGAAATCCTGCCATTTGCAACAACATGGATGAAACCTGAGGACATTATGCTAAGTGAAAGAAGTCAGAGAAAGACAAATACTGTATGATATCATTTATATGTGGAATCTAAATGTAAAAAAACCCAACAACAACAATGGCAACCAAATTCATAGCAACAGAGAGTAAAGTGAACTGCTCATTTCCAGGGGCAGGAGGATGGGGAAAATGATTAAAGGTGCTCAAAAGGTACAAACTTCCAGTTATAAGATAGTAAGATCTGGGGATCTAAAGCACAGCATGACTTACTTTTAACTATTTTATATCTGAAAGTTACTAAGTGAGGAGATGTTGAAAATTCTCACCACACAAAAAAATGGTGAGTATGTGTGTGATGAATGTATTAACTAACCCCACTGTGGTAATCAATTTGCTGTATATATGCATATCAAATCATCACATTGTATACATTAAACTCACACAATGTTATATGGTGATTATACCTCAGTAAAGCTGGGGGTGGGGAAGATATACTGTTGTTACCCTAGAAAGTTCTTTCTTGCCCCTTACATTCAATTCTCGCACCCTCTCACCCCTGGTCCCAGACAACCACTGGACTGCTTTCTGTCACTATAGATGATAAATGTATTATTTTTGTTTATAAGAAGAGTTACGTGGGTTGTGCAATGATGAAGAATTTTTTTAAAAAAATTTCTCTTTGTATTTAAAAAATGAATACATATACAAGAGCATAAAATGCAAATTGAATATAACAAAAGTACTCTGTAAATTGTAAAGTGCTTTCTAAATATTACTTATAAAATTTTTCTTTTTTGATCAGCTCACACATTACTGGAAATTGATGGGAGGGCAGGGATTTTGCTAGGAGAGGGTGGTCAGAGACCAGACCAGAAGGAAGGGGCTGGGGGGAACAAATGGCACCAGCTAGACTCCCAAGTAAAAATTTATCAGATGTTTCCCTTTGGGGAAAGGACTAGCTGGAGAAATATTATAACGGAACTGTGTGAGGAGAGCAACCAGTTAATGTCTATGAACCCTTTCATATTAGGAGGAGAAAAGAAGGATTGTGATCTCAAGGAATATGTGAGGTAGAATCAACAAGTTAACTTGTCCACATAATATTTCTTCCATCTGTTGACACAAATCCAGGTGATCTAATTGCTCAATAGCAACAGACATAAGTAACAATATATGCATCTGAAGGAGTAAAGCTTAAATTAAAAGCCGATCTACCAGATATGGTCAAGACTAAGATGTTGACATGTCCCATTAGGGTCAGGAGTGATTTTTCAAGACCTTGAAACTCAATGCTTTTTTTTTTTTTTTTTAAGATTAATTTATTTAGGCAGTCCGGGTGGCTCAGCGGTTTAGCGCCGCCTTCTGCACAGGGTGTGACCCTGGAGACCTGGGATCCAGTCCCACACCGGGCTCCCTGAAAGGAGCCTGCTTCTCTCTCTGCCTGTGTCTCTGTCTCTCTCTCTCTCTCTGTGTCTCATGAATAAATAAATAAAATCTTTAAATACAAGAAAAAGATTAATTAATTAATTTATTTATTTATTTATTTTTTATTTTTATTTTATTTATTTATTTTTTTAATTTATTTATTTTAGAGAGAGAGAGAGAGAGAGTAGGAGCAGGGGGAGAGGCAGAGGGAGAGAGAAAATCCTCAAGCAGATTCCCTGCTGAGCACAGAGCCCAATGCAGGACTGGATCCCAGGACCCTGAGATCATGACCAGAGCCAAAATCAAGAGTCACACACTCAACCGACTGAACCACCTGGGTGCCCTGACCATCAATATTTTAAAAGGACAGAAAAGTATACGTCTTTAGGATGAAAGTAAGAAGTAGTTGGAATTCAATGACATATAAATGTTTCTTTTTCTTTTCAATTCTGATAAAAACACCTTGAACTTTAAAAAAATGAAATCCGGATTTCTTTTTTTAATGTTTCAATCTTGGTAGCATATATGTTCTTCTCCGTGAATACATATTCTTAATGGACAAGAAGTATGAAGAGACTAAGTGGAAAGAAACAATGCTATCCCTCTGAACACTAAACCTAGTTTAAGAAAAATCAATAACCGTATTCAGGTTGTTGTGGGAAAGTGGAACAATTAAAATTCACCTTACTCATGAGGCTACACCTGAGGCTTTTTTTTTTTTACGTTGAAAGAAAAGTGTAACTGGGTATTTAATATTTCAGTTTATAGAAAGTATGTCGTAACAGGGAATTTGGATAACTCTGGACATTAATAGGGAGACAAACCAGTTGTAGTAGGAAGGGTGTTGCCATA
Source organism: Vulpes lagopus (assembly GCF_018345385.1). Classification (NCBI taxonomy): domain Eukaryota; kingdom Metazoa; phylum Chordata; class Mammalia; order Carnivora; family Canidae; genus Vulpes; species Vulpes lagopus. Next base: position 70,489,019 of record NC_054830.1, read on the forward strand.
AACACTACTTTAGGGCATAGGGCAGAGGAATACTTATATTAATTTAGAATTCTCTCATTGGAATCAGTGAGCTAGTTTTGGCTGTAATCCTATTCTACAAATCTTAGTGTTTTTCGTGCTCTTTTCTCTTTCCTAACCCTTGACCAAGAGAAATAAAGACTAGTTGAGTGGTCAAAGACCTCTGACAAATGTTATACATAGTAGTCTTACTTGTCTTTGCAAGACAGGTTTTAGTATGACATAAACAGTTTCTTTAGTAGCCTAACAAGTGTCCATTTGATCATGGGAAGAAAAAAAAAAGGGGGACAAGAAGCCAAAGGAGGCCAACCCAGATTCAGCTCTGAAAATTTAAGTTTTCAGGTAGTTTTTTGATTTCCTGTTTTAGAAAGAAATGACTCTCAAGAGACCCAAAAAGCAAAATCACAATGAATTGGGAAATCAGTGCATTTCTCATTAACTGAGTTTCTACTTAGTCCCATCTTACCAAGATAAAAAATAAAAACAGAGTCAAATTTGTTGAGTAATGGGCTCGGGATATATATATATATATATATATATATATATATATAATATTTTATATATATATAATATATAAAAATATATATTTTATAATTGAGTCTAAGGTTCAAAGAGTTGAGCTAAATGCAAATTGGCCCAGGCCTCAGGGGATGGAGGGTTTGTCTCAAAACCATTACCATCATTATCACCACCTCCACCAAGGATATGTTTTGGTTGTGAGTTTTTTCTTTTACTTGGAGAACCTGGGGGGAAAATAATAAGTGAGGAGTTTGGTTCATTCTGTTCGAGCTACTTGATGTTTAACCGTGTTTGCAAATGCACTGTAACTATAACTCCTATTTTCGTTGAAAGTGAAGATAAGAATAGCACTACATGGGGCTTCCGGAAGCTGGGAATTCTAGTGCAAGCTGAGTCAAGAACAAGCTCACTGTGTGATCCTAGGGAAGTCTTCTTATCTTGGTTTCAGATTTCCTTTTGTTGTAAAATATGCATGATATAAAACTTAACATTTTAGCCCTTGTTAAGTATACAGTTTAGTGGCAACATTCGCGTTGTTGTGCAATCATCACCACTATCCATCTCCACAACTTTTTCATCATCCCAAAAGGAAAGTCTATACCATTAAACAATAAGTCTCCATTCCCCTCTATCCTCAGTCCCTGACAGCCACTATCCTACCTTCTGCCTCTATGAATTTGACTACTCTAGGTACCTCACATAGTGGAATGATACCCTGTTTATCATTTTGTGTTTGGCTTATTTTCCTCAGCATAATGTCTTCCATGTTGCAGTAGCTGTCAGAATTTCATTCCATTTTAAGGCTGAATCATCTTCCATTGTAGGTATATCACATTTTGTTTATTCACTCACCTGTCGATGAGACATTTGGGTTGTTTTCACCTTTTGACTATTGTGAATAGTACTGCTATGAACAGGAGTGTGCAAATATTTGTTTGAGTCCCTGCCTTCAGTTCTTATAGATATCCAGAAGTGGAATTGCTGGATCATATGATGATTCGATCTTGAATTACCCATATTGTTTCCCCACAGTGGCTGCACTATTCTGCATTTCCACCAGCAATGAATGAGAGTTCCAATTTCTTCATATTGTCACCAACACTTCTTATTTTCTTTTGTTGTTGTTGTTGTTTTTGATAATTGCCACAGTAATGGGTGTGAAGCTGTATCTCACTGTGGGTTTTTTTTTTTTTTAATTTTTATTTATTTATGATAGTCACACACAGAGAGAGAGAGAGAGAGAGAGAGGCAGAGACACAGGCAGAGGGAGAAGCAGGCTCCATGCACCAAGAGCCCGACGTGGGATTCGATCCCGGGTCTCCAGGATCGCGCCCTGGGCCAAAGGCAGGCGCCAAACCACTGCGCCACCCAGGGATCCCTCACTGTGGGTTTTAATTTGCATTTCCCTAATGATAGTGATGTTGAGCCCCTTTTCATGTCCTTATTGGCCACCTATATACCTTTTTTGGAGAAATATATATTCAAATCTTTTGCCTATTTTAAAGTCAGGCTGTTTATTTTTTGTTGTTGAGCTGTAAGAGTTTCTTTTTATATATATTGGATATCAGTTCCTTATTAGGAATATGATTTGCAAAAATGCTCTCCCATTCTGTGTGTTGGCTTCTCACTCTTCTGACTGTGTCGTTTGATGCACAAAAGTTTTAAATTTGGGGGAAGTCCATTTTATCTACGTTTCTTTTGTTGCCTATGCTTTTGGTGTCAGAGCCAAGAAGTCATGGGTAAATTCAATATAGTGAAGATTTTTTTCTCCCATGTTTTGTTCTAGGAGTTTTATGGCTTTAGTTCTTACATTTAGGTCTTTGATCCATTTGGGGTTATTTTTGTTTATGGTGTAAAGTAAGGATCCAACTTCATTCTTTTGTGGGATGTCCACATTTTCTAGTACCATTCGGTGAAAAAGCTGTCCTTTTCCCATTGTAAGGTCTTGGCATTCTTGTCAGAAATCATTTAACCACATATCTGAGATTTTACTTGTGGACTCTCTTTTCTATTCCATTAGTTGATGATATGTTAGTTTTATGCCAGTAACCCAGTTTTTTATTATTGTAGCTTTGTAGTTAGTTTTGAAATCAGAGAGTGTTAATCCTCTAACTTTGTCCTTTTCCAGTTTTGTTCTATTTCAAGGTCTCCTGAAAGTCTGTATACATTTTAGAAAGGGTTTCTCCATTTCTGCAAAAACATCTTTGGGATCTTGATAGGGAGAGCACTGAATTTGTAGATCACTTTGAATAATGTTGACATTTTATAACAATGTGAAATTTCAGTACATCAAAACAGAGATGTTTCCATTTATTTGTATCTTTTAATTTCTTTAACAATGTTTTGCAGTTTTCAGTTTACAAATTTTTCACCTCCTTGGTTATGTTTTAAGTATTTTATTCTTTTTGCGCTGTTGTAAATGTAATTGTTTTTATAATTGTGTTTTGCATTGTTCGTTGTTAGCGTGTAGAAATGCAACTGATTTCTGTATGTTGATTCTATATCCCACAACTTCGCTAAACTTATTAGTTCTAACAGTTTGTGCATGTATGTGTGTGCATAATCTTTAGGGTTTCCTACAATAGGATCATGTTGTCTGCAAATAGAGATAATTTTACTTCTTCCTTTCTTACTTGGATGACTATCATTTCTTTTTCTTGTCTAACTACTATGGCTAGAACTTCCAATACTATTCTGAATAGAGTGGAAAAAGCAGGTATTGGTGCCTAGTTCCTGGTCTTAGAGGAAACACGGAGTCTTTCACCACTGAGCATAATAATGTTAGCCATGGGTTTCTCATATACGTTCTTTATTATGTTGAGATAGTTGCCTTAAATGCCTATTTATTGAGTATTTTTATTGGTCTCAATTTTTTATCTCTAAAAATAGGTGGTTGAATGAAGTGACTTATTCAACATGGTGAACATGAGAGTGTATATTGTTAGATGACGTTTGATACATGACTTAAATTCTTGATATACATGAAATACATGACTTAAAGTCTTGGCTTTTTATTTGTAAAATGGAGATAAAAGGATCTACTACATGTGGTTATTGAGTAGAATACAAAAACATGACATAAGTTGATTGCCTAGGACACACTAGTGGGTTTAGTAAGTAGGTTATTAGTTATTTGTCCATCCCATTCTGTCACTCACAAGGATTCATTTATTTTTTATTTATTTATGTTTTAAAGACTTTATTTGTTCATGAGACACACACAGAGAGAGGCAGAGACACAAGCAGAGGGAGAAGCAGGCTCCCTGTGAGGAGCCTGATGTGGGACTTGATCCCGGGGCCTTGGGATCATGACCTGAGCTGAGGGCAGACCTCAACCACTGAGCCACCTAGGTGCCCCATGTGCCTCAGTTTTCTTATCTATAAAAAGGAGATTATAGTAGTACTTACTTATAGTGTTGTTTGAGGTTTAAATGACTGAAGATATGTAAAGTGCTCAGTGCCCAGCATATACAGGCACTATACAACTACTATAGTCATCTTGCAGCCTTCTATCAGAAAATCTATAGACTACCTTATAAAACCATTTATAATCTCGCCTCCCCCCCACCCCATAAGTGAATGAAGCCTTAGGAAAAGAGAAGAGCCCCCACCCATGGCCTGAAATTCCCCTCCTGAGGGTGCTTTCCCCACCTCCCGCTTGCAGTGACACCACCTGGAGGGAACACCCTCTCTCCCCATGCCATGGCTCCAGTAACAGACCCGCTGGAGATCTGAGCAGATGTTTCTGCTTTTCAGACCCAGGCATTTCCTCTCTTCTAGGAGCACATGCCAGCACAGTCAATATCTGGAAACCTGCTGCTTCACAGTAGGGCTGAGGACTAAACTGGTACTTTACTAGAAAATGGTAATAAAGCAATTTGAATAGCTTTTCATCCTCCTTGCTCTTAACGGCTTTTAGGTTCATATGAGACCAATCAATTAATCCTGCTTCAGAGCTACGGGAATGGGGTGTTTTCCAGCCTATGAATAGGAGATGGGCCCATCACAGAGATTCTCCAGCGCTATCCTGAGGACCACCCTGAGCCTGGTGTCTGGGGCAGTGGTGAGCAGATGTGCCCACTTGTGTGGTGCCCTATTCTTGCAACCTGGCTGGTTGCCCAGATGCTAATGCGTCACCTCTGTCACTAAGACAAATGAGAACGGAGATGATGCTTTGCACATTCCCCTCCTCATACACCCACTCTACCTCCTTCAATCTCAGGTGTCTTTCTGGGACAGTTAATAAGGAAGAGATGATGATTCACTTGGATGGACACTGATGTGCCAATAAAAAGAGGAGCTGCCTTTTCTTTCCTGGCCACGTGCAAGGTAGTTCACCTGAAAGCTTCCTCCTTCACCTTCAGGAAGTTCTTATTCATCTCAGTGTCACCAGGGTCGTGCTCAGCACACAGTGGTTCTCAAAGAGTCATGGATAAACTGAGTTAAGATAGAAATGGAATGGAAACTTGGAAAGAATACAGGTTAGGGTGGCATTTTTCCTCCTCCTCTTCATGACCAAGTATTGAATGTTATTCTTTTAGGAATTAATTTACTTTAAAAAATCTTAGGACCAAAAGACAAATGATTAATCCATAAGTGGAAAGTAACAGATTGAAAGTGATCAATGTAGGTAGACTGACTCATTGGCTCCCCTGCAGACAAATTGGTGATGGGATGAATCGATGTTTTTCCCTAGTTGTGAAGTCAGTGTGGGGGATTTCTCCATCTCAGCACAGATTTTTGCCAGAAGTTGTCTCAGGACCTCAAGTACAACTTGTTTAGACATTTTCCAGTTGTAATTTTTTTCTAGGCTGTTAAAAATATTGACTTTGACAGCTTTAAAATGATGGCCACAAAATTGGAATAATTTACATTCTGGAATTAAGATAATTCAGGCATTTCTGCTGGCAACGACAGAGTGTAGGAGCCAGTTATATAAATCCCAGATTTGAGGGAGACTGAGCCATTAGCATAGATTGGTCTGCTGTGGGTATTCAGAGCAGTCACCTTCCCATGTAAATGGATCTTTATGTCTCTCCCAGGCAGGCCCAAATTCTGAGCTATTTTCGGAGCTCCTTTCAGATCAGGTGATGTGGAAGAGGGTGGGTGAAGGCTGAGCACTCAGGCCCCACTTCTGTTGCTGGCCTCTTGGTGTTCTGCAAGATACACGGAAGGCCTGGGGAAAAATTCTAGCCACTGTCTGACTGTCGTGTGTTTACTCTAGATGTTCTCCCCTTTAAATCCTGGGTCTCAGTCCGAAGGAGTCAACATAGAAGGCATTCAGACCAGCTCAGTGGCCCTGGCCCAGGCCCAGTGCTCTCTGCCAGATTCCAAGCACACCTGCTAAACAGATTCCTTTCTCCCAGCACTTTGCTGACATTTTCAGCTGGAACCAAAGTCACTCTCTTGGTCCATTGCATTCCTCTGACTGCTAACTGGATCATTTGTCTACCCCATTCCTCAGGAGCTGCTCCTTGATTGTGACTGGAAACACCTAAATCAAAAGAAAACTGGATCCAAACCCGAAGGCTATGGCTGAGAAATGATTGAGTGGTAATCATTTCTGTAGGGAAAAATGAAAACAAGAGCCTTCCATTTGGACTTTTCCTCCTCCTTGGTACCAGACACATTCACACTGGCTGTATTTAGACCTTCTTGAATTGATCTGAAGTATCATCCACTTTGACATATGAACAAATTGAGAAAAGCTCAGGATTTTGCCCAGAGATCACCTGACTGGTGAATGGGTGGGATGAACCCCAAATCTGTGGTTAGGACAGTTCACTTGTCACCTCTAGCAAAGACATGGATTATGAGTCAATCACATCTGTGGAACTCAGCAGGTAGAAGAGATACTAGAGGTAACAAGGGCCTCTCTCAAATCTGTGGAGTATGGGTGAGTTTGAGTTCAAATCCGTAACAGCATCACTGGCCTGTGGAATTTTATGGTTGGAAGGGGTATTAAAGCCCATCTAATCCAACTCTCTAAGTGACACCCAAGGCCTGAAACCCTTAAGAATATAGCAAATGGTTTTTAACTGGGGATGATTTTGACCTTCAGCATATATTTGGCAATATCTTGAGACATTTTTAAGTGTCATAGCTTGGATGGGGGTATCAATAAGGTAGTAGAGTCTAAAAAAGTTGCTAAACATCCTACAATGCTCAGGACAACCACCCCTCCTCAGCACAACAAAAAAGTATCTGGCTTAAAATGTCTGTAGTGCCTTGGCTGAGAAACCTTGATGTATGGGAAGGCAAAATAATAGACATAGCTAATGGTGATAATTTGGAGCAAGGCCTTCATAGTTATAGACAGAAATAAGAGGCCCAGAATGGTAAAGTCACTTACCCTTGATTACACAGTAAAATTTTGGTTGAGCTGGATTTGTACCCTATTTGATATTGATGCATTAAATATCTATACAATAAACATAGAAAAATTGTTTATAAATGCAATGCCTTTGTAGAGAAAGGTACAAAAAATATTGAGAGTCACATAAATAGGACTAGGCATGGGGATAACAGGCATTTTGCATTTGGAGCTATAAAAAATATGAGAGGAAAATACTGTCCAGATAGAATTCCTATTTAAACTAGCTCAAACTCTCATAGCTGGCAAGTGGCGGAGCTTGGAATTGAACCCGTCTTCTCTAACTCTTAAATCAAAGGCCTGTGGATTGATTAGCCTGAGCCTTGGTTAGTCTATGACTAAAGAGGCCTGAAAAAGAAAAGAAAGTTTATGTCTTTGTATGGGAGAACTGTAAGATGTTCAAACACCTTATATTGTATTATACTCATCTACATTTCATATACCTTTGGAGTCCACTGCTATGAAGGATGCTGCACTTAACCTCTGCAAGCACTTCTGTTGGGTGTATAAATTGCCCTAGAATTTGTAGAAGATAATTAAGCACTATGTAGAAGAGCCATCCTTTGATACAGTGATTTTACTCATTGGAATCTCTCCTAAGAAAACAATCAGAGCTGCAGATAGATTTACGTGCAAAGATATTATGCTAATAATAATGGCTGGGATTTATCGAGCTCATACCATATGCCAGACCCTGTGTTAAGTGCTTTACATGTATCGTCTTATTTACTCCTCATAACAACGTTGTGAGGTGAGTATTATTCTCATCTCCATTACCCAAGGGAAGCTGAGCTTAGGGGAGCCTCAGTAATTTGGCCAAGGTTACCTGGCTACTGTGTAATAAAGAAGATTCAAAGCAGGGCAACCTGATTCATAGAGTTCCTTTATTTTAATGATGATGTGAGACTGACTGATAGCAGGACATCACAACTTTTTTGGGAAAAATTGGAAGGAACCTGGATGTCCAACATTAGTGCCCTTGGTTAGGTGAATAATGACCCGTTTCCTTCTTTTGGTGTCTTGACCTGAAATAACCTTGACTGTACCTTCCTTGGGTAACAAAGACATCAGAGGTAGATGTGCTCCACCTCTAGAGCTTTGAGCTAGAGTTTTTGCAGATAGTTCATGCTCGGGCATTAACATCATTTCGAGCTTAACTCTGGTCACAGGAAGGAGAACCACAGCCAACTGGAAATCAGACAGACCTGGGTTTGAATTCTGGTTTGGCACATCCTAGAAGTTCTGCCTCGGAGGAGCCACCTTTCCTTCACCAAACCTCACATTAAAATTGGGAAGTCACACCCACCTCTTGGAGTTGCTGTGGGAAGTCTCTACTTGCAGAAGTCATTGGCCCCGTACTCTGGCCCCAGTACAGTGCGCTTAAATGCGCACTGAGTTAGATGACTGGAAACAGGCAGAGGTGGAGCCCCCTACTGGTTAGGGGACCAAGGAGCAAGGCCTGCAGTCGGAGGGAAGTGGATTCCTGGCTTGCTCTGGGATGAGGAAGTAAAGGAAAACCACCTGAGAACCTTGCATTCTTGTGGCAAAGTCCTGTGAGCAGCTTTAGAACAATGTAAATAGGATAATTGGGTGTGGGGATTTGCCCAAGCAGGAAAAACAGACTCTGAGAAATTCAGAGACTTGAAAGAGAGAGCTCTTTCTTTGGTGGAAGCTCTGACTGGTCTATTGGACAGAGTGTGGTTGTGCACTTGAGAGGGAGAAGTTTGGAGAGGTTTGTGTAATCAGGGAATAGCCTCTGACAGCTGCCTCAGCCTCAGACTGGACCTGCTGGTCCCCAACTCCTGAGAATGCATCTTGGGATGCTACTGCAGTGACTGCACTCCCATTTCCCGGTCGGGCCAGAATAATCTCAGCTTCAGAGGTGACTCAGCTTGGGAAAGGCCAGGGCTGGTGGCCCCTTATCACAAGGGTTTGACTCACAGAGTGTGAGAGCTGGAGGGGAAGTCTTGGAGAAAATCATCCCAGCCACCTCCTCCATTTGGGACACAAAAGAGGCTTAAAATGGAGAAGGGACTTATCTACTGTCCAACCAGCTACTAGGAGAGTACCTGAATACCATCCCAGTGGATGCTGACCCAGAGTCCAGAAGAGCTAGTACCTTAATGCTGCTTTTGCGTAATCCTGGAGTACCTACCTAGTAAATTATGTGTCTTTACTTAAGCATTTAAGGAGCTTACAGACTTTTGTGCACTCAAAATGTATATGGTGGGGGCCTGGGTGGCTCAGGTAGTTACGCGTCTGCCTTCAGCTTGGGTCATAATCTCAGGGTCCTGGGATGGAACCCTTGCATCAGGCTTCCTGCTTAGCAGGGAATCTGCTTCTCCCACTCTCCCTCTGTGCTCTCTCTCTAATAAATAAATAAATACAATCTTAAAAAAAATGTATATGGTGGACACTGAAGTATATCTCCATCCTGTCAGCAAGTGCTGGCAATTCTAATCCAGAAATGTCTCTTTGAATCCTTATCTAATTCAGATATCTTTTTTGGATATTTGTAAATTCCTAATGCATTGTCTTATCTTCTGTAACTACCTCTCTTCTTGGACATTTTTTTTTTACATATTTTATGTGTTTATTTGAGATGAGAGAGAGAGAGAGAGTACACAAGCAGGGGGTGAGGGGCAGAGAGAGAGGGACAAGCATATTCCTTGCTGAGCAGTGAACCTGATATGCAGGGCTCGATCCCAAGACCCTGGGGTCATGACCTGAGCCGAAGGCAGACGCTTAATAGACTGGGCCACCCAAGTGTCCGTGGACCTTTTATCAACCCTGCCACCTGAATAATTTTTCAGAAATCTTTCCATGATCCCATTGCTTCCTGGACAACTCAAATTTCTTTGGAATACACGTCCAAGGCCTTTTATAATCTAAGCCTAACCTCCGTTGCCAGACTCCCGTTTAACTCTTCTGCCCGCCCATGCGTGATACACTCTGGTCACACAGGACAATTCACAGTAGCTGCTTTGTACCTCATGCTGTTTCCCTACAGCATCCCCTTTGTCTAGAAGGCCTATCTTTTGTGCCCCAGCCCAGAGAACTTTTGCTCATCCTTTAAGCACAACTCAGATATCACCTTCTTTATGAAGTCCTCCTTCATACCTCTTCAGGCAAAACCCAACACCCTCACTGCTCTGTTTCTCCAGTGCCCTACACATACTTGATTACAGCTCTCAGATAGTATAGGGGTGAGTTAGTTATTTGCCTGACTCTCAGAGGAGGCTGTGAGTAGGCATTTTCACAGCAGGCACTATGTCCATTTCATCCACACCCAAGTTTTAGCAGAGAGCCTAACACAGAATAAGTGTTGAATAGTGTTTTCTGATTTAATGAATAAATTATTGAATTAACGTAAATACAATTATATATTGCTTGTCTGTTGTCCTGCTAAGCAAAATATCTAGATAGATGTTCCCCAAATCTGGAGGGTATATCTGAGATGGTCTGATATAATTATAGCCTATGTAAGATAGAGAAATTTGCATGGATAGAGAAAATATCAGTTATTTTAAATACAGGCTCGCATAAAAATCATAAGAGAAGATGCTTTGAAATGCAGGTGTGGAATAGAAATGGAACTGCTTCTTATGTGGGCAGCTCTACATTGCATAGTCTGGGTGACTAGTGGCACATGTTTTTTTTTTTTTTTTTTTTAATTAACTTTTTAAAGGATTTTATTTATTTGAGAGAGAGAGAGAGCAAAAACCAGGGGGAGAGGCAGAGAGAGAGAGAGGGAGAAGCAGACTCCCCACTGAGCAGGGAGCCTGATGTGGCGCTCAATCTTAGGACCCTGGGATCATGACCTGAGCCAAAGGCAGATGCTTAGTGGACTGAGCCACTCAGGTGCCCCTACATGTTTATTTAGTTAAGGAAGATGTGATGATTTCCAAATGCAGTACCAGGAAAACCAATGAGAATGTTATAAAATGTTTAAGTGAGGCTGATAAATACCAAAGTGTTGGTTGTAACACGATGTGCTCTAGACAATCAGTATGGGAGAGCTTGTCCTTTACCAAGGACAGCTGCTTGAAGGAGACACACCTGAGACAGACCATCACCACCAACATGGATCAATTATATGATCCCTCACGCTTTATATATAATCTTCTTGCTTACCAGTGTTGGAACACACCTGAGTTTTGAGCTTTTACGTTTTAAGGCAGCAGCTCTTAGGGGGACCTGAAGTTCTTGAATCAGACTATGTTCAGCGAAGAAATGAAAGCTAGAAAGTTTCAACCAGAATTTTCCTAGAGCTTACCTGTGACCCTCAAGTGATTTAATTGATAACAGTCCTTCAAGTTCTTATCCTTGTCACCCACTAATATTTTATATTTGCTGTAAGAGATATGGGAATGAGTATAGAAGACACAAATGAGAAATGACTCCATTACATTTTTTTGAAATCATTGTTTTTAGGGGTTGACATCCCTTACTAAAAAGATCTGGATTAATCATTATTTTTATCTGTCCATTTAGTCCTGTTTTTTATTTGCATGGATAGGTGAAAGTAGGTATACTAGACTTCCTGATAGTAACAGAGCACATTTGTGAAATGCTCGCACATTTGCCATATTCCTATATCTTCCTAATAACCTGGAGGGAGGACTTAAATAGATCCATTTTACAGACGAGCAATATGAAGTGCAGAGAGGTTAAGTAGCTTTCTAGAATAAGTAAAGTGGCACAGATGACACTTAAACCTAGATTTTGTGACTTCCATTGTAATGCTCTTGGATGGCTCATTGCTAGGGGATTTCCATCTTGTCTCAACCACTTCTACTAAGCAATATGATTTGATGGGGGTGGGTAGTTGTGGGGAATGGGGAAAAATAAGAAAGAAGAAAACCTAACAGTACCTCTAAGAAAGATGTTGTACTCCATTTGGCTAATTTCCATCTCAGAAAGAGCTCTAGATGGGAAATAAAGCAAGAGAATGTATTATATTATGAAACTAATGGTTCAATCTTTAATAAATTGAATGATTGCATTATAAATAATATATAACATATCAAGCCAAAAATGCTTGTTCTGTAGACCTGTTTATTCAGCTGCTAAGATATATATCCCGGTTCGCGTTCTCTTTTTCCCATTAAAAAATATATTTCATTGAAAAAATGCAACATCACTTTGACATAAATTCTGATGTAATTTTTCAGAAATGTGAAACTTGATGAAAATAGCCTCTCCACAAAGGCTTGCAAACAGCTGGTTAATATTTATCTCAAAGAACAAAGGAGGATGTAAAGTGAAACTGTGTGTATTTGGAGTAGAGTGGACAGGAGGTATAGATTCTCGTTCTCTTTTACTAACTAGTTGTGTTACCTTTGGGTAAGTTACTACTAACCCCTCTCTGACCTAGACTTACCCCATTCGAAAACTGTGCTGTTTTGACTGGAGGATCATAGAATTCCTTTCTTGATATCTGGTGAAAACATACAGCAGCCGCTGAGGGCTGGAGAGGACTTCAGAATTCATATTTTATAACCTCTTGCCCTAAATGAGCACCCAATGCTCATTGTGCTACTTAGAGCTTTGTCTGGCACTTTCGTTAAAAGATCACAAAGGAAAGAGATTCTACAACTTGTCTTCGTAACTCAGTCCACTGTTTAGCAACCCCTCCCGTTTACTGGAGTTCTTCCTTTTACATTGAATGTTGTAGAATGCTTTAAAGAACACACACACACACACACACACACACACACACACACTCCTGACTGCAGAGGACTATTCAGATGCAACAGGTGCAATGAGTTATAGATCTTACAAAGAGCACAAAGAAGCACCCAGTCAGCAGGAACAGCGGTTGCCAAGAATTTAATTCATCAGTACAAATCCAAATTTACAAAGAACTAATCCCACATAATGGATAAAGGACAAAAAAGAAGGATTAATGGGGGAAAAGGGAGTTTCTGAAAATTCACATTTCGAGTCCACTAAACTCCTCATTTGGCCTGCTTCATTTTCCTTCTTTTCCCAAGACCTTCATTTATTTTTCTTAAGAAAAATAAAGTTGACCGTGATGAATAGTTGCAACCTAAGAACATGTATGTGCTCAACTGCTCTGAAGTTGGTCTGAATGTGTCTGCGTGTGGAATAACGTTAGTGTTGGGAATGTGGGAAGACTGCAGTTGAAAATAATGAATCCCTTCCTCATGACTTGCATTGCCCTTGCAGAGTCGGGGCAAAAATCTGTTTCTTCTCAAATGAAAAGAAACCTTCTTTCTCTCAGCTATGGAAAGAATATTTTCCTCGTGCCAATCCAAAATGAAAAGCTCAGTCGGCCACCCAACAATATTCTCTTCAAGACTCACTATCAGTTCTTTATTGGAATACAGTTCCTGCCCAGGTTGGAAATCATTTGCCCTATTGGTTTTAGAGAAAAAAGTTTACAGTTTTTCTCCCCCTGCCCCCTCTAGCAGCTGTACCTTGGCGGGTGACCTAGTTTATAGAGGAGAATGACTTCTCCGCAAATGCCCCCTCCTTGGCCTTAGGGACTTGGGTTTCTTTGCTGTCCCGATATTCTTTGCTGTTTCCTTTGCTGGACTTTTTTTACCCTCTGTTTGTCCTAAAATGTTTCCCTCCTAGGATATGAGCCCCATTCTCTACTTTCCTCACTTCAAACTCTCACAGTTGTTGATCTCATTCATATCCATGACTTCAAACAGTATATCTTGATAGATGGCCACTGAACCTTCACTTTCCATTTTAATTCTTCTCTCAACTTTCCAACTCTATATGAAATTGGCTAATTAAACATGGCTTTCTAATGTTTTGTGGCCACATCAGGCACAACTTGTCCTAAACTGAATATATCATTTTCCTCTTTAAACAAACACCATTTCTCTGTTCAGTTGCCCAAAGGGAGAGACTCAGGTCTGTATTCACTCATACTGAAAAGTCACTTTACTTCTTATTTTTCTTGCTTTCTTACTGTCCCAAATCTTTGTTAGGTCTTTCATCTCTTCTTTTGTACTCCCATGGACACTGAGAGCATGCTTTTAGATTAATTCCTTCTCTCGCTTTCTTCATTTTCCACTTATTCATTTTTGAAGAAAAAATGGAAATATGCTAAATGTGCATTCTATTGTAATCATCTGTTTAAATGCCTTTCTCATACAAAAGAGTGTGGGGTTTATCTTTGTCATACCAAGCATTGAGTATGGTATTTAGTTTTGGGTCTCAAAATGGTGCCTAAGGACATACTCAACCCTTTGGATGTATTTGGTTGGGCCTGCACAATATTTTTTGTCTTGCTTTGTTTTCTTTACAAAAGAAATGTCACCTTAAAAAAATTGAGACATTTTATACAAAATCTGTTTTTCAAATTTTCTTTTTTTTAAAAAAATTTTTATTTATTTATGATAGTCACAGAGAGAGAGAGAGAGGCAGAGACACAGGCAGAGGGAGTAGCAGGCTCCATGCACCGGGAGCCCGACGTGGGATTCGATCCCGGGTCTCCAGGATCTCGCCCTGGGCCAAAGGCAGGCGCCAAACCACTGCGCCACCCAGGGATCCCCTGTTTTTCAAATTTTATTTGAATAATCAAAATCAAAATGATAATGCTGGACCCCCATCCCTACTCAGCAATAATGCATGGGGCTGTGAAGTGAGTACTAGAATTACACATGGCATGTCTGCTCCAGTGTACCCCTCTCCCCACCACTCTCTAGTGATCTGCAATACTCAACCCATTTAAGTCACCCACCTCACATATCACCGGTAGGCATTTGGGTTTGTGCTTTCTATTGAACTCCAAAGTAGATACTCAGAAGATATTAACTGAATGAACACTACAATGATACAGCATCTCAAAGATTTATCAGTCCCACATTCTCATTAGATGTCAAAGCCTCTACAGCAGGTTTGGAGATTCATCTCAATTCCCCCACAATTACTGTGATTGCATGCAAACTTTTGTTAAGAACCAGTTCTCTTCCTTCATAAGCAACTCATCTCTTCATAGGCAGAAAGCTCTAATTGTTGGAAAGGTCTTTCTCAATTGAATTGAAATCACTTAGAGATCATCATAAGGCACATATCAAAGTGCTGAGTGTTTTGAAATATTTGGAGGAGTGAGAAATCCCATCAGTTTGGGAAGGGGAAAAATCATGGGGGTTCTTGGAAATTGGAGACACTTAAAAATGGGCATTGAAGGAAGGTTAGGATTTTGCCAGAGTGGTATGAGGAAGACTGTTTCCAAGAAAGAAAGCACATTGGCATGGTAAGTCTGGAGTGCACTGCTAACAGCTCAGGTGGGCCAGACTGGCTGATGCACAGCCTGTGAACAGGGGACAGAAGATGGAAGAAAGCCTACAGGTGAAGAGTTGGTGAGTTCTAAGGAGGGATTCATCTTCACCAGGCCTTTCTTCTGACTCTTACTTACTGCTCATTTCCATTTCCATTTCTAGCCTCACTGCCCCAGTTCCTAGTTTCAATTGCTTCCCAACTGTGGTGCAGGTGTGGCTTCCTTGGCTCATCCTTGTCACGTACTTCCTTGTTCTCTTGTAATGCACCTTGCCCACCAAGGCCAGGACAATCTTCCTAAAATAACATTCTGATTAGGTATTAGATAATTCTCCTGTCAGACACCTGCCTTTTTTGTTTTGCTTATTTTTAAACTCCTTTCCCTGAGACTCAGTGATTTAAACCTGTGTATTCTCTCTGCATAAGCTTATTTTTCACTAGTTCCCCCACATTCCTCACTATGGCTAAAATGGACTCCCTATTACTGTATACACATACACACATAGTGAAACTCAGGCATGAGTGTGAAATTCACCTTCATTTCTTACTAGCTGAATAGGCTTGTATAAATAAGTTTCTGGGGGCACTCTGCTGACTCAGTCAGAAGAGTGACTCTTGATCTCAGGGTTGTGAGCTTGAGCCCTATATTGGTGTAGAGATTACTTAAGAATAAAATCTTTTCTAAAGATTTGCTTATTTATTTGAGAGAAAGAGAGAGAGGAGGGGCAGAGGGAAAAGGAGAGAATCTCAAGCAGGCTCCCCACTGAGCATAGAGCCCAATGTGGGGTTCCAGTTCATGACCCTGAGACCATGACCTGAGCTGAAATCAAGAGTCAGTGGCTTAACTGACTGAGCCACCCAGGTACCCCTAAAAATAAAATCTTAAAAAATTAAGCTATTGAACTGAATCTTAGTTTTCAAATATTTTTTTTAAAAATGGGTTTAATACAGCCAACTGGATGAGATTTTTGAGATTATTGAGGCCAGGTGACTTATATTCTTTGAAGCCATGTTGACCTCCCCAACAAGTGAGCATTCCTCCTCTCAGCCAATGCCTTATCCAGAACTTCCATACATATCTTAACAGACTTTGTACCAGTTATTTGATAATAGCCACCCTTTCTTTTTTTTTAAGATTTTATTTATTTATTTATTTATTTATTTATTTATTTATTTATTTGACACAGAGAGAGAGGGAGAGAGAGAGAGAGAGAGAGAGAGAGAGAGAGGCAGAAACACAGGCAAAGGGAGAAGCAGGCTCCACGCAGGGAGCCCGATGTGGGACTCGATCCTGGGTCTCCAGGATAATGCCCTGGGCTGAAGGCAGTGCTAAACCACTGAGCCACCCAGGCTGCCCAATAGCTACTAGTTCTGAACACTAATTTTCATATGTCAGGCACTGTGATAAAGACTTGATATGTGTTTTTTTTTGTATATAATCCTATCTATTATAGCCTCATGAGGTAGGGATGATCAGCATCCAATTTATAACTCTCCGAAGATAAACATCATGTCAAATTCTTTTTTGTATGTCTTCTGCCAAGCAAACATTCCCTTGGCAGATGACAGATCCTTGTGGTAGGTAGAATTCTGAGATGGTCCCCAAGATTCCTGTCCCCTGGCATCCATGCCCTATATAAAATACCTCCCTTGAATGTGGGCAGGAACTGTTCATACAATGGAGGTCACCTATGTGTGGATATGATAGATGTCACTCCCATGATGAGGTTACCTTATATGGTCAAGGTGAAGGGATTTCTCATGACTCCCTACCCTATAGGCAGGTTTGTGAGGCATCTGTCCGCAGTTGATAGCTGAAATAATGGCAAGGCTGAGCTTGACAAGAGACAGAGCATAAAGAGAAAAGATGAATATGGGTAGAGCATTGCCCATTGCATCTACACTAGTGAAATAGAAGAAAAATTCTTGAACAAAAAGAAAAAGAGGAGGAGCCTGGCATAATGCATTAGCCCATAAATTAACAAAGTAGTACTTCAAAAGTTATAAATTTGGGTGCTCAACTCTATGGTCAACTAGTATTCAACAAAGCAGGAAAGACTATCCACTGGAAAAAGGACCATTTCAGGACGCCTGGGTGGCTCAGCTGTTGAGTGTCTGCCTTTGGCTCAAGGTGTGGTCTCGGAGTCCTGGAACCGAGTCCCACATCAGGCTCCCTGCATGGAGCCTGCTTTTCCTTCTGCCTATGTCTCTGCCTCTCTCTCTCTTTGTGTCTCTAATGAATAAATAGATAGAATCTTAAAAAAAAAAAAAAAAAAAGGACAGTGCCGGGAAATGGTGCTGGGAAAATTGGACAGCCACACGCAGAAGAATGAAACTGGACCAGTCTCTTACACCATACACAAAGATAAACTCAAAATGGTTCAAAGATCTAAATGTAAGACAAGAATCCATCAAAATCCTAGAGGAGAACACAGGCAACAACCTTTTTTAACTTAGCCATAGCAACTTCTTGCTGGACATATCTATGAAGGCAAGGGAAACAAAAGCAAAAATGAACTATTGGGACTTAAGGTAAGAAGCTTCTTCACAGGGATCCCTGGGTGGCTCAGTGGTTTAGCGCCTGCCTTTGGCCCAGGGTGCGATTCTGGAGTCCCGGGATCGAGTCCCACGTCCAGATCCCAGCATGGAGCCTGCTTCTCCCTCCTTCTGTGTCTCTGCCTCTCTCTCTATGTCTATCATAAATAAAAAAAAAAAAATAAATAGATAAATAAATAAATAAATAAATAAATCTTAAAAAAAAAAAGAAACTTCTGTACAGCAAAAGAAATAGTCAACACAACTAAAAGACAACCCACAGAATGGGAGAAGATATTTGCAAATGACATATCAGATAAAGGGCTGGTATCCAAGATCTATAAAGAACTTGTTAAACTCAACATCCAAGAAACACAAAACCCAATCATGAAATGGGCAGAAGACATGAATAGACATTTCTCCAAAGAAGGCATACACATGGCCAACAAGCACATGAAAAAATGCTCCACATCACTGGCCACCAGGGAAATACAAATCAAAACCACAATGAGACACCACCTCACACCAGTGAGAATGGCAAAAATTAACAAGGCAGGAAACCACAAATGTTGGAGAGGATGCGGAGAAAAGGGAACCCTCTTGCATGGTTGGTGGGAATGTGAACTGGTGCAGCCACTCTGGAAAACTGTGTGGAGGTTCCTCAAAGAGTTAAAAATAGACCTGCCCTACGACCCAGCAATTGCACTGTTGGGGATTTACCCCAAAGATACAGATGCAGTGAAACAGCAAGACACTTGCACCCCAATATTCACAGCAGCAATGTCCACAGTAGCCAAACTTTGGAAGGAGCCACGATGTCATTCGACAGATGAATAGATGAGGAGGATACAGTATATATACAATGGAATATTCCTCAGCCATCAGAAAGGATGAATACCTACCATTTGCTTTGATGTGAATGGACCTAGAGGGTATTATGCTAAGTGAAGTAAGACAATTGGAGAAGGACAAACATCATACGGTTTCACCCATCTGAGGGATATAAAAAATAGTGAAAGGGATTATAAGGGAAAGGAGGAGAACTGAGTGGGAAAAAAATTAGAGAGGGAGACAAACCATGAGAGACTCTTAATTCTGGGAAACAAACAAAGTGTTGCGGAAGGGGAGGCGGGTGGGGCGATGGGGTAAGTGGGTGACAGGCAATGAGGAGGACACTTGATGGGATGAGCCCTGGGTGTTGTAGTATATTTTGGCAAATTGAATTTAAATTTTAAAAAAGTAAAAAAAAAGAAAGAAAAAGTAGAACTCGTATAAACACAAGAGAACAAGATGTAATTCTATACAAACTATGTATCTATCCAGAAAAAATACAGGTAATAAAACTTTAAACTTTGGTTAATGCTAGTAAAATACAAATCTGCATAAATTGGAAATCAATCAATCACTATATAACTATAAAAAACACCAAAAAGCCCCCATAAAAGTTATAAATTATCCATCACCCAGTGGTTCCTAAATTCCTATTAATTTTTCATCTTTTTATTTTCCTTGATTATCATTCCTAGCAATTAAAATATTTTTGAACAATGTCCTATTTTGCAAAGTGTTTTATTTATGTGATCTTATTACATGTCAATAAATTAAGTGTTATCATTATTTCCATTTTACAAATCTGTGAACTAAAGTGTGTGGATATGAAATAGCTTGCCCAAAACTCAGTCCATTTAATCCATGATTAAATCAGGATTCATACCCAAGTCTCTGACTCCTGATGCCATAGCGCTTCTAAAATCCACAAAGACAAGCATGGAGGTATCAGTGTCTGGGCAAATATAATTCAACTATATTCTGAACTGCTGACTGTCTCAGAGGCTGAGAGAGGTGTGAAGAGGAACAGACAGAAGAGGAGAAGGAGGAAGTTCTGAAGAAGGAGTAAGAAGGGCAACGTAGTCCTTCAGGGCACAACAGTTGGGAATCTGTTCATAAGAAGCAGTTGAAATAAGAACTAATAGCCTCGCAGGAAAGAGAAAGATATATATGCAGATGAAAGAACACACTTCTCTGAGCTACAAAGGGACTTAAGAATTCCCTTTCTTAAAATGATCAAGTAGGGTTGTAGTAGCCTAGAAAAAATATTGCACAGAGAAGCCGAGGTGAGGTGAGGAGATTAAATGACCCAAGGGTGGTAAAAGAGAAGTAGAGGAGAATATTCTAGATCTCCCCAGATTCTACAACTGGCAACTCAATGAACTTTGCCCCCAGGAATTTGGAAATGCCATTCTTGCCTCTGGTGGCTTCAGTGCTCCTAAAAGACATGACACAGCTAACGTTTACTCATTTGCTAGTGTAGAAAATTGAGTAAAAGCTTTTCCATCTTCATATCAAGTATCAGTTATCAGCAAATTGCTTTTTCTGCTGTTGACAATTCTGTATTCAACCCAAGAGGCTTTTGCTTTTCTTACTAGAGGCACATAATAAGTAATAGTAATGATGATGATGATAATCATGATGGATATTGGATGCTTGCTAAGTACCTGGCATTATGCTGCATGGTTTACATATTTGATTTCATTTGGTCATAATTATAATCCTGAGAGATTTTAATTTTTATTTCTATTTTGCAAATGAGGAAACTGAGGCTTGGGAAAGTTCAGTGATGTACTGGAGGACTGTGGCTAGAGAGCCCACAGTAAAGTCTGGGGTTAAGACCTGATACCACAGCCCTCTGACTCTTAGTCACTGGGCTAAATAAGCACTTAGCTATGTGATCATTGAGCT
Source organism: Vulpes lagopus (assembly GCF_018345385.1). Classification (NCBI taxonomy): domain Eukaryota; kingdom Metazoa; phylum Chordata; class Mammalia; order Carnivora; family Canidae; genus Vulpes; species Vulpes lagopus. The sequence goes on from NC_054830.1 coordinate 70,509,465, forward strand.
ATATGACCATGGACCTACATGACCTGTGGGGCAAGATAACCACGAGTTATTGGACTACAGAACTGTATGACCACTGAGCTAATATGCCAAAATGCTGCTCCACACAGGTAGCTTTAGGTATAAAAATAGACACAGGGACACCTGGGTGGCTCAGTGGTTGAGCATCTGTCTTCCACTCAGGGAGTGGTCCCAGAGACCCTGGATGGAATCCCACATCTGGCTCTGCACAGGGAGCCTGCTTCTCCCTCTGCCTATGTCTCCATCTCTCTCTCTCTGTACCTCTCATGAATAAATAAATTAAATCTTAAAAAAAAGAAAATAAAAATAGAAACATTCTTGGTTTAGGTATCTCATTTAGCATCTTTTTTTTTTAAATGAGAGAGTAGTAACAATAGGTAAATAAACATTAATAGCGCTTTAAAAGGACATGTGATGTGGAGTCTGACATCTCATCTCTGTGCCTTACTAGCTGTAGAAACTTGATAAGTTCAATTCTGCTAACGGTTATTGAGCACATACTGCGTGCCAGCTGCTATACTGGGTTCCTGCTTCCATAAAGCTTAGAGGGGAAGACCAGCTTCAAGTAAGTAGACATGAGTGAGTGGTAAAGATAGGGTACTCTGGAAATACCCAGCAAGATCCATCCTGGTCACTTAATCGTTTGACCAATCTCAGTTTATTTATCTAAAGAATGGAGAGGATAGTAGTGCTTGCTCTCCTGATTTCATAAAAATCAAAGTAATATATATGACTGTATCACATAAACTATAAAAATGTAAATGTTGATTATCCTATTGTCTGGAATTGTTATTATGACGTTCATAAGATTCCCTTGTGAGTTATTAATAGCCCTGTTACATATTGCTTGTCTGTAGGTATCATGTACCCAGCTCATAGAGTTCCCCCACCCTCAACTCACAGTTTTAAGAAATAAATTCTTAGAAGGTCTAAATTCAGTGCTACACATTAGCCAGAATGTGGACATCAGCCAGCTTATTGACTTTAGAACTAATGTGTTCATTAAAAACATAAGCAATGAAATATATTAGCATTTTGTAGCCTGAATTCACATAAATGCTGAATAATTGGTTGGGTGGGAAAGATGTATATGCATAACCCAGACATATAGTCAACTGGACAAAAGATAGCTGTGACTCTGTATTGATAAATTTGGTGGGAGATTTTACTCCCCCCACTTCTGTTTTCTTCCAGTTGTTCTAAGTGTTCGCCTCAAGAAAAAGAAATAGTTCCATTTACCCAAACACACATGCATTTCCCATAAACTCTGCAGTCATGATCTTGAAGTGAAATCTCAAAACTGAATTTCTAAGAGGATCAGTTGGATACTGATGCTTGATGTAGAGAAGGAAAAGCTTTTACTCAATTATCTACAATAACAGCAGGGGAAATGCTGGAAATTACTGACACAGTAAATGGATTTTTTGCATAAATGCTCTCTGTTTTCAAGTTTACCTTCGTGTGAAAGACCTTTATTATGAAGCAGTCCCTCTATCTCATCTCTTGTTTTTCAAGGAATAGGAGATGGATTTATTTATTTTTGTCAGGGGCCATGGACAAATCACAGTGGTGGATTGCTTGGTCTTAGACATCTGACAGTTCCCAAGATTTGATTTTCTACAGTTAGGTGGCCAGCATTTGGTGGATCAGACAAAGGATGATGTGACCTTAAATGGAGTGATTATCTCTTCTTATTTTTTTCCTTCTTAAAAAACAGCTTTATTAAGATACAATTTACATGGTACAAAGTTCAGCCATTGAAAGTGTACAGTTTAATGGCTTTTAGTGTATTTACAGAGGTGTGCAGCCATTGGCATACTCTAAGCTTAGGACATTTCATCCCCTCGAAAAGAAATCCCATACTGAGTAGCAGTTACTGTCATTTCCATCAGTCCTGCTGCCCCTCTCAACCACGAAACTAGTTCCTGTCTCCCAGTGCTTGTCTGTAGTGGACAATACATCTCAATCTTATACGTGGTCTTTCTTGATTTGTTTCTTTTCCTTAGCATCGTGTTTTTGAGGTTCCTTTGTGTCATGTGTCAGCACTCTATTTCTTTCCATTGCTGAATCATACTTGATTATACGGATATGCCACATTTTGTTTACCCAATGTCGTGCCACTTGACTCTGTTGGTAATTCCTTGGAAATCCTTTTTCCCTTCATTTCTGTAACACCCCTTTTGATTTTCCTCTTATTTCTTGGCTTCGTGGGATCCTCTCCTGCAATTACTTTGCAGCTGTTGATGCTCCTCAGCTAGTACCGTTCTCTGGACTCAGCACTAGGGAGCCCTGCCCTGACCAACATCCTTTAGAAGGTTCCTCTCAGTCAATTTATTGAAGAGCACAAGGGCACTTCCACCATTTGGGATCCAGTGCTCAGTAGGGGCACACTGTGTCTCATAACTGTTACTCTCATGACTAACCTTGTTCAGGGCCCAGGAAAATCCTTCTCTGCTTCTTTTGCACATGGATCCTAAACAAAAGTCAAAGCCCCATAAAGATGCCTGTGTTCTGCTGCCATGGAAGGCAAAGGCTGATACTGCTTTGGAGTATATGGAGGATTTGAGTGGCAAAGTGCTTAGAAGAGAAAAGACAAATTAATTAATGTGTCAAATCTTTTCTCGGAGATAACATGAATGCAATACATTCTTATATAATGAAGTATCATTTGTCCAAAGTACCAAATGTCCATTTTTTTTTGCTTCTCTTCACTGTCTGATTCAGAATTCTAGAAATATTCATGAATTAATGTGGGATTTACAGTAGTGTCACAATGAGGCAGGGAAACATTTTGTAGTATTCAACAACTTGTGTTCCTCTTAAATTTGTATATATGCAGGCTGAGATGTAATGAGCATTGAATTTTTATATTTTTATATTTTTATATTGCTCTATAGATCTAGATACTACTCTAAGAGATAATGAACTTAAAATATTTTGTAATATTTTCTAAATATTCTGTATATTACAATGTTTGGACATGATACGTAAAATGAATTGTTCATTTCTGAATTGAATGGGCTTAACATTTTTTTTTTTGACGTTTTCAATCACTACTGCCTCAGTTTTATATTTTGGTACTCCTGTGAGAAGAATATGAATTATATGAGAATCTTGATTATAACGACATAATTAGTGATTTTGTTGAAATGAAGAAAATACATTTCTTGGGATAAATTTATAATAACTCACAAAATGTGTATGACTTTTTTTTAATTCCTCAATTGCACATTGCTGGCCCACCGGAAGAACATGCAGCCATCTCAGAATAATAATTGAATTCACTCATTCTATTTTTTGCCAAATTCCAGTCATTTAAAGCCATTATTTTACATATTTAAAATTGCATTGTTACGAAGATATAATATGAAAAGTAGGAGGATTAGACATTTTAATAACCTGTTAGTTTGATGTTTTCACTTTCAAATATTTAGGCATAGTATGGGCACTGGTACTCTTGCCCAAGGCCCCACAAATATAGACTGTCTTCAGGGATCTCCACTAGACCGTCTCTCTGTTCATTTTATATCCTTTTTCTTGGGTGATATTTATTCTCATGTCTTCATATCACCTATTTGCTATGGAGCCCAAATTAATTTTTCCCATCTAGATTTTTCTCTTGAGCCTCAGATTTGTATGTCTTAATGTCCAATTTGGATACTCCATCCTGGACACAGTATGTCCTGCTAACTAAATGCAGTCTAATTCCACTCCTTCTCGTACTGACACCACCTGAACCCTGGACCTCGTCCCCACCTTCTGGTCTTTCTTCCTCAGCTCCTCATCTAATAGCATGTTAGCCTGCTGATCCACCCATTTGACATCTATCATCTATTCTCTCCTCTCCATTTCACCACCTTTGTTAAGTCATTCTGCATTTCATGTTTATTTTTCTACTCATCTCTCTGACTCTAGGCTTGGCCTCTCCAGCAAAAGTCTGGTCAGTTTACTATCCTGGTTAAAATTTTCCAATGTCACATCAGGACCCTTAGGAGAAGGTCCAAACTCTTCAAAATGGTATAAATGGCATTTACTGACCTCGCCTCCTGCCCCTCTGGCCACATCTTGAAACGGTTTCCCCTTACCCATTGTGCTCCAGTCACACTGGCCTTTGATTTTCTGAATTCCACCATTCTCTCTTCTGCCTCAGTTCCTTTGTATTTGCAATTCCCTTTGCCTAGAATGTTCTGTCTTTCTCTATTCTTCCCCTTTACCTAGTGTTTGGGTGAATATACAATAAAGGTCTGTCTCTACCATAGACAGTCCTTGTGGGCAAGTTCCAGGATTTTTCCCATCATGTTTTCCCTAATGCTTGCCTACACAAAGTAGATGCTTAGTTTGTTTGTTAAATGGAAAAAAAAAGGTGCATTTGTTTTTCTGTTCCCAATGCTTAGCAGAAAAAGTGGAATAGAGGAGCACCTGGCTGGCTTAGTTGGGGGAGCATGTGACTCTTGGTCTGAGGGTCATGAGTTTGAGCCCCACAGGAGGTATAGAGATTGCTTAATAAATAAGTAAACTTAAAAAAACAGAATGAGCGGAAGAGATTGTTCCCTAAATGCTGAGAAAATGAAATAAATGAATCGATGCAAGGTAGTTGTTTGAAGTGTGGCTTTCAGAGCTTGCCATCACTTGGAGGTCAAGTAACTTATCCCCTTTAATTCATGAAGAGCCTAATCAAGTGCTGGCTATGTTCAGGAACTTAATAAATGAAATAGATGGACACGGACAAGATCACATAGTTTGCCTCTGTCTGCACATAGTCCAGATTCCCTTTCCTGCAAAACATTATCAGGAGGCTGGTTTAGCAAGTGAGTGTTCTTTATAAGCTTAAGGGAGGAGGGAAAGAGTGGTTTATGATTTGGGCATGAAATTAAGAAGCTGTATATAGTCAGTAGATCTAACCCACTAAATCAGTGGGTCACACAGCTGGAGATGAAGGCCAGTGACACTGCCTCACCAGGGATATAAGACCAGGAATATGAGGGAGAAGGGGCCAAAATAGGTATCAGGTCTCACTTGTTTGTTATGATGCAGCATGTGCAAGAGCAATACTTAAAAAAAATCCTCCAAGGTTTCAGTCAACTCAATAAACCAAATGTATTCAGATTATTTTGGCCTCAAGTAACATAAGAAAATGAATTCTAAGTGGCTTACACAATAAAGAAATGTATTACTTCATATTACAAGCAATCTGGAGATAAGGGGGTTCCAGTGTTGGTTATTCAGCAGCACAATGCTAGTATCAAGAATTCAGGGTCTTTTTATCTTTCACCTCTGCCATACTTGTCCTCATCCTCAGGCTGAATTCTCTCTTGGTTGCAAGATGGCTGCTGTGGTTGTAGATATCACAACTAGGCATGACAATGACCAGAGGAAAAAGAGAACAGCTTTTCCTATGTGTCTTTTTTTTTTTTTTAAATAAAGGAAAAGTTTCCTAAAATCCTCCAGCAGATTTTCTCTCACACCTCATTGGCTTGAATTACAACCATGCCACCATCTAAACCAATTACTGTCAAGGGGAATGGGTTCATGACCCATCCCTGGGGCTGGAGCTAAGGGCACGCATAGGTAACCAACAGTATCTGCTTTCCCGAGGCTGCCTTTACCTTGAACTTCTGACTTAAAAGCTTTGCCAAAGAAAATACATCCTCGTTCCTCCAAGCCCCCACTACACAGGAGGAGAAGGACTGAATTTTAAAAGAATTAATGAATTTTTGTGTGTAGACTCCATTATACATTGGAAGCATAGTCAATGGGCCCGTCTCTGTGGGTTGGGTGTAAGTTATGCAGCCTGGAGAGCAGTCCAGGGATGCTGGAGATTAATTGCACAATGCACGAGAGCGGTTAAGTTTAATCACTGCATTTTCTCCCCCTCTTACAAAGAGCAGCCTGGGTGGGGTTTGCCAATCGTATCAATCTGTTCCAGCCTCTAGGCCAGTAGTATTCGCAGTTATGTGGCCCTAGAGTCACATTTTCTGTCACCATTAACCAAAGGAGCCACATGAGCCTAGTATAACAGAATATTCTAATACAGAAATGAAAGGTCTTGCAGCCTTGCAGGTTGCGGAAGAAGGACCAACACTCAGCCTATTAGCTTTTGCCTGAGAGTGTGATTTTCTCAGACAAAGCTTCAAGCTGGCTTTGTATCCAGAGGGAAAGAAACTGGTCGAACCAGTTTATGTTTAATCCTTTGTTTTTCCTCCACCATTTTTTAACTTTCAAAACAATTTTGGACCACCATGCAGACAAAGTCATGTCAAAAAAAAAAAAAAAAAGAAAAAAAAGGAAATCCAATCAAGCTAAATGTTTCAGAGATGCTTAATTCGATTCCAATTATACCTCTTGAGCACCTACGGTGAGTAAAGCACAGCACTGGGTACCATGGGGAGCATGCAAAATAGCAAACATGTCACTGCATGGACAGGTGTTCTCCAAGAATGCATTTCTGGTCAAGAACTTGGGTACACTTGGAGATGTAAGATAAATAAGAAATTTTTCTGTTTTCACAGTGTGCATGTGTTTGGAGTTAGAGGAGACAATAATAGATAATTAAAAAGGTCCACTGCTAGAGACCAAATGTTTGTGTCCCTGCAAATTCATGTGTTCATACCTAATTTGAAGCATGCTGCTATTTTGGAGGTGGGGCCTTTGGGGGTGATTAGGTCATGAGGGTGGAGCCCTCACAAATGGGATTAGTGCCCTTATAAGAGACCCTAGGAGAGCTTGCCTTCCCCTTCTGCAACCCTGTGAGGACACTGTGAGGAGACAGCTGTCAATGAATGAGGAAGAGAGCTCCCACCAGACATGGAAGCTGCCAGAATCTTGACCTTGGAATTCCCAGCCTCTGGAATAGTAAACAACAATTCTGTTGTTTCTGAGCTGCCCAGTTCATGGTCTTTTGTTATAGTAGTCCGAATGGACACAGATATCCATTAAATTTCATTGTGGTGTATCAAATAAGTATTGGTTGCTGTAGCTTCAAAGGGATGACCACACCAAGGATGAAAAGAAAGTGAGGAAAGTCATTTTCCAGGAAATGATATTTAATGGAGTATCAAAGGGTAAATGCCAGATGATCCTGGAGCTCCAATTTTCAAAAGCCGAGGTACATATTTATACCAAAAGCTAAGTCAAGACAAAATGTGCAAAGTTATCTAAGGGGGCATCATGGAATACTTCAAGGAGGAAGGACTTTTTGTTCTGGGCTTTGGCAATTGAATAGGGTATTGAATCGAAATGGGCAGAGGGTATTCTGTGCAGAGCGTACACTGTTAATGTGATAGTAATAAGACAAACTATATTAAACCCCCCCCCTCCTGCAGCCCCTCCCTTTTACCCTTTTAGTGGAGAACTTTTTGCTGTTGGGTCAGCTCTGGGGTTCTTAAAGGAAAATTCAAAGAAGCTTGGGAGGCTGAAATGACATAGATATGAAGAGCTTAATCAGAGAGGGGGACAAAAGAACCTGAATGTGGGCCTGAAGGAAACCTTGGAGTAGAAGCTTAAAGCTGTGGGGAGGAGACTCCAGGTCAGCCTTGACACAGGTGAAAAAATGAGGGAAAGGAATGGGAAAAAGAGAGGTCTTAGGGCATTTTTCTGTGTTCCAAGCACGCTCTCCCTTTTGGTGTTTTCACAGAAAGACTTGTAAAGATGTAATTAATTTTACATTTTTGGGTCTGGGCTAATACTCAAGATGGCGCTATATGGCACTGGGCTTTGTGTGAGTGAGCTAAGCTAAGCTGTGAAGGTGGAAGAGCACAAGCAGAATTGGGGAAGCAAGAAGTCAGACTGGATGCTGAGAGATCGGTTGTTTGAGGAGAGTGCTGGGACAGAGGTCAGGTCTACTGCGTGCAGTGGAGGGCTCAGAAGTCTAGGTTGGGAAGGTGCTATGTGCTCATGGGCAGGGCAGAGCTTCTGAGGTTTCAGAATATGGAGGCTCAGTACCAGAGACCTGGTTTAGGACAATTACATTGGCAGGAGAGTCAGTGGAAAAGGGAAAAAGGAGTAAGAGATATCACGGAAGATATAATAGTGCCAAAATAATAGATTTGGTAGATTTTTTTTTTTAAATGAAACTGGTTTGTTTATTTGAATCGACCAAGTGTTTGAGTTCATCAAGATGCAGCCTTACCCAGGGCTACAAGATGAAAATGCACTCGCTAACCTCATTACTATTTTTTATTTCTATGATTTAGGAGGGACAGAGGACTTACAAAGTGCTCAGGGTGGATCTGGAGTGCAATGCAATAGAGCAAGTTTTTATTGAGCCCTCACCAGGTGGCTGGCACAAGGGCCTTGAGCACCAGGCTTACCATATAATTAGAGTTACCAGATCAACACACAAGCCTGCCCCCCAATGCAGAGGGAGACGGAGGGCTGTAACTTAATGAGAGGCAGATGTCAACGGGGAGCAGATGTTTGCAGCTCTTCAGTTCTATCAAATTAATCATCTCCTGACTTCAAGGTGCTTCTTGGAGTCCAGGAAATTTCCCTGTAATAAATTGCTCCTGGGATTGATTTTTAAAGTGAGAATGTATATGCCACTGTCTTGAATGCTTTAGAACAGTTCTACCTAGAAGCAGAAGAGGTTTTTTAGTATAGATGGAGGGGGAAAAAAATCTAAATTCTCGGCCCTATTTCTAAAACACAGAGAGGCTGACTTTTTATTAATAAAATGAGCTGCTAGCACCACTCAATCAGTTTGCCGACCTTTTCATTTATTTAGCAAATAATTTTTATAGACACACTGTGTATTGAAGCTACAATAGTGTGTAGGAACACAGATGCTGACTTCATGGAACTTTCAACATAGTAAATAATGATGCAAATACATCCAAAATTACCAAAGTGGTAAGTGCTGTGAGAGAGAGCCATGTAGCTCTTAAAAAGAGTTCATGCAGGGATTTAGCTTAGATCTGAGAAATCGGAGAAGTCATTTCTGAGGAAAGGACAAGGGCAGAGCTATTCCTTTTCTCCCTTTCCTTCCCTTTCCCTTGTCCTCCTTCTGCCTCTCCCTTCCCCCGTCCCTTTGTCCTTCTTTCCCTTCCCTTCCTCCTGTCTGCTTTCTTCCCCCTATCCTTCTCTTTATTTTCCTCTCTCTTTCCCTATTTCCCTGCCACCATCCCTCCATCCTCCTCCTTTCTTTCCTTCCTTCCCTGTCCCCCTTGTCCCCCTCTCTGTCACCTTTCTTCCATCGTTCTCTTTTCTGCTCTGTCTCTCTGTCCACTTTCCCTATCTCTTTAGTTTTCTTTCTATTCCTTTCCCAAATAGTTGTGGAAAGCTTGCTGGGGACTCAAGCCCTGTATGGGGTATGGAAGGGATCAAGGTGTTGGTGAACCAGACAGAGATGAGCAGGAAACTGTTCCTGTTCAAAGTGCCCAGAGACAATGCACAATTAGTAGAAATGCAGAATGGCAGGTGTTATGCTGGAGGTAGGAACAGGTGCTTCTGGGTGTCCACAAGAAGGGCATCGGACTCAGGCTGGAGTTTTCTGGGGCTGGGGCGGATTGTCAGGTGAGAAAATGGTTTTTAAGTGGTTGAGGTTTGAGTAAGTCTTTGAGAATGGTAGGAGGCAGAATGGAGGACCTTGAAGGCAGAGGAAAGCTCCCACATTTAAAAACAAGAAAAGAGGCATGACAGGACTGTTACATCCTGGGGAAGACAAGAAATTCAGTGTGACTAAGGCAAGAGATGTGAGTTGGGAAGATCCAGGAGATGATAGAGTTGGAGAGGCGGATAGGAGCTAGATTGTGGGGAACCACACAGTATTTTGTCTTGTGTACAATCAAGAGGAGCCATTGGGGGTGCCAAGAGGACAATCACACAATCCAGTCTATCATTTAGGAAGATCTTTTCAGGCAGTGGTGTGGTCCTGCCCACTGTCATCAGATAAGAAATCATGCATCCTCACATTTGGCTTTTTCATTACCATAATTATGATAAGGTAAGCCATTTCTTTTTCTTTTTTTTTTTTTTAAAAGATGGGTGTTGTTTTTCAAGGTATATATTAAAAATAAAATAAAATAAGCCTGTAAAGCATGAAAGTTTAGAAAATATCTGTAATTCTAAGCAGGGTTTCTCACTCTCAGTCCTATTGACATTGGGCTGAATAATTCTTTGCTGTGTCCTGCATTATAGGATGTTTAGCAGCATCGTTGGCCTTTACCCGTTAGGTGCCAGAGAAAATCCCTCGTCAGTTGTGACAATCACACATGTCTCCAGACATTGCCAAATGTCCCCTGGAGGGCAAGACTTCCCCTGTTGAGAATCATTTTTCTAAACTGTATGGATGGAAGTGTTGTAGATAAGAAGGAATTCAGATAGCCAATGCTCGGCAAATTCTTCCCATGTTTAGAGTCACATCAGGAGGGACCAGTGGCATCTGATGTTAAATGAATTCCGGCGTTGCCTCCAGAAGCACCACATCTCCCCACTCTCAGGCCTCTGCTAATTATTAGACCACCTCTTACTTTCTTTCATCTCCAAATGCCTCTAATGTGTTATCATGGCACGGATCCTACTTTCTCTCCAATTACATGATCAGATGGACCTTTTTCAATTTGGCTTTCAAAGCTGGTTACTCCTAGGAGACAGCTTTGCTAAAAGCATTTAATGATCCTCGAGGTAGCCAAGCCTTAGAGGTGCCTCTCTGCAGGGTGGAGCGGGTTGGGGACACTGTCTGGGGTTCTGTCCACCTTCCAGCACTGCCGCATCTTCCATTCCTCTGTCCTCCAGAGTGGGGCTCGCTGGTTTTATTTAGGTTTTGCATTTCAGATTGCTGTTTGATATGATGCCAGCAGCGACATTTCAGACATTCCCAGGCAATACACGGGGCTGCTTTGCCCCGACTAGGTTTTGTATGCTGCAGTACAGCTTCACACATTACAATTATGATGCTTTGGAGTTGCCACTAGGCTGATGACTGCATTTTAAGGACAAGGACTCTGTCCTATTTCTCTCTGTTTTCCCAGTGCTTATATCTTCTCTCACACCTTAAGGATGCTAAGAGGCGCCCTGCTGGGTGTTTAAAGTGGATGTCTTCCAGAACACACATGAGCCTTGGACTTGACACATTTGGCAGCAACATGGGGTGCTCGGCATTTGGAGTCTACATTATGGATGTGAACCCATATTTTGCCTGGAAACTTCAGCTGGGAGATTGCATGCTATTTTTAACAGTGTCCCTTTTTCCCCCCCAACATGGTTCTTTAACAAGGTCGTGTCATTATCAGTTATTTAATATTTCTAAAATTAGAAACAGTTTCACCACTGTGGCAGCTTGAGCTTTAGGCCAGACACCGTGAGCCTTCTCACACTGGGGCTATTGATATAGTCTTGTGGTGAGTCTTCTTGTTCCTTCTTTTTCTAGCTTACAGTTGGCTCGAAATTCAGCCAGGCTAAACCTTTTTGCTCTCTTTTGGTCAGGATTTCTCAAGATTTTATTTAGGGAATTGCAATAGCCACCTTTAAGCCAAAGGGGTGGGATGTAGCTGCCTGGTTGGTAGTCAACATTCTGTACTCAGTGGTCTTATCCAACTAGCTCAAGATAGCACTCTGGCCAGCCTAGAGAAAACACAAAGGAGAGAAAGGGGTATAATAAGGATTCCTTCCTAAGCAGCCCTCCCTGCTGCTTCCTAATAAAGCAACCGTGAGAGCTGCGGATAATTAAGAGGAGTTGAAGTGGCAAGCAAGGAGAAGAAATAGAAGGAAAGATGCAGACTATTATTTGGCCGAAGCCTACTCTTCACCTGCAGTGTGCCAGCCAATCAGAAAGCATTACCTATGTGGTCCTGCCTTCACCCAACTCCTAGTCCACGGGCAAGGCAGTGGGGACTGGGAGCAAAAACCAGGGTCTGATGTAAGCCTATCTGAGAGGTTGCTCCTTGGCACTTCCTAGAATTTTGACTCTCTCCTGTAATCTCTACTTTGCATGGGTGCTGCCAATATCCCCATTTTATAGAGGAGAAAATTGAGTCTCAGATTAAGTAGCTTGTCCATAGTTACTTGTTCATGGTTACTTCACCGATAAAGGACAGAGCCAGGGCTGGAACCCGGATCTTCTGACTCCAAGTCCAGGGAAAGTTCTACACTCCTCCCTGTGTCCAACCTGCCTCCTTCCCCCAATACATCCTCAGTGTTGTTTCATTATCGATCTCATGGTAGTGTCTTTTGGTCCTTGTGCTATGTTGAAAGACAATATTTATTCCTCTTTCCACAGGGCTCCATTCCGGCAGAAGCGCTGCTCATTAGGTGTTCAAGAAATCCATAGCCCACCTTTGAGGGCAGCTTTAAAGCAGGGGTTCCAGGAGGGTTATTGATCAGTCTGTTTCCATGTCCCACTGTGGAGCACCATTCTCAAACACCAATGAAGGGCTTTGTGCCCATAAATCAGTTCCCTGGAAGAGTAATTAATAGGGCAATCTGTGGAGGGTGAATTCTTTTTTTCCCAAAGAATCTGAATAAATGGGTCATGGAGATGAACAGATCTGAAAAATGAGGAGGGTGGTGCTCAGGTGGAAATATGTCATTAATTTTTTTTTCTTCTGAGGAGAAATGAGGAGAGTTTCACTAGTCCAAAAATGGATTCAGCACAGTAGGATATAAATGCAAAAAGAAGTGTATTACACCTACGACGTGGATAAATTATTTACCCTGTTACAGGGAGGAAAATAATATGTGAAAATTTTAGTATTATGCCTAGAACATAGTACACACTGAGTAAATATTGGTTGTATATGGAATTAATAAATAAATGACTCACTGCCAAGAAATCCACTCAACATGGATCCACTTAGTGGGTCAATTGGGCATTTTGACTACATCCTGCCAAAAAAACCAGCCTTACTGACTTTTTCCCCCAGTGGAACTGGCCCAGTGCTGACTACATATTTGGGACAATTAGAACTTATGTGGAATTTTAGATTTGGTGCATGTACCAATTTATGCACATGACCTCTAATTACTGTGTGGGACAGTGAGAAAAATCCAAGGGATTCAGACTCAGAAGATTCAGATTAAAGTCCTAGTTCTGCCTCTTACGAGCTTTGAGATCTTAAGCCAGTCATTTAAACCTCTCTGAGCCTCAGTTTCTTCCTCTGTGGATGGACATGGCATCAACAGAGAACTCAGGTGTTGATTGATGAGTAAGTGCCGGCAATGACTGTGGAAGTGCACTCTCTACCATCCACTGAGATGCAAGTGTGACATGAGTCATATAATTAGTTACCAGTGTTCTTACCAGCATCAAATGAGTAGAATGAGTGGCCAGTTCTCTGATTATGATGTTAATAATAATCATCATGAATATTAATTAATTTGAAGTGGCTCAAGTCTTTGCTCAAATGTGTCACCCTTTGAAGCTGTAGGAACACCTCCCTGAACGTTGTTAGAAAGCCATGAAAAGTGGGGGTTCCACTTGTCCTCTGGGTCCCTGTTGGTTAATTCTGGAATCATCACTGGCTGACAGCACTTGAGTGAAGAGCTGTGTTTTCCCCCACAATGTGTTGTGATCAGAGGATATGGGACAAATGACTTCACTGAAGCCAAATAAGGGCTGTGTGCTTGAGCTGCAGTTTGCCAGTGCAAAGATTCTTTTCTATAGCTGGCTCCAAAGAGGAGATGAAATGGATGCTTCTGACCCTAACAGAACCCTATATGCTGAATGGTAGTCAGAAAGTAAGGAGGACTTCTCGTCCTCCATAGGTTTGTCCTAACACCTCTCTCTCCCAGCAGACATTTGGGTTATGGACTCTGCCCCAAAGACTATCACAGGGCAAGGTGAGAGAGCGGAGGCAGGATTTTACTCTTCTCCCCTGTCCATGTCTCATCTTTAGAAAATTGGACATTGGAATGGAATAAGAACATAAGCAAACATATTTCAAGAGGGGGCTCCATATATCTGTTTAAAAAGCTAATCTCCTTTGCACCTCGAATTTTCTTTTCCCAAGAAGCTTTGTTTTGCCACCACCTCAGTAATTTGTATCTCTGCTAGCTCTGCTTGACTTGATCAAACTAACCTGTGTAACGTGTGAGCTATTAGGAGAACACACCTTTTCCTTGGGGAGTCATTTATTCCCATGATCATTGATAATAGAAAGTCCTTTTTCTGGGCTTGATGCTAATGACTTCTCAATCCAGACTGGATTCATTTTCTCCAATTGTTGGTTATTCTCAAGCTATTACTTGCAGTCTTGTGGAAGCAAGGATGGAATATGCTTCATTGACCCATTCTGTGCTGTTTTGATTATTGTCAGCAATGTGGATAAGGCAACAGAAGTAAATGGATGTTGAATAATCAGTTTTATTGGAGATTAGACAAAGAAGACATGAAATGCTCTTGTTTGTACTTTAAAATGACTTTATAAACTACGAGAAGGTATCATTAGACTTTACTACTTCACAGTTCAAGTCTAAGTTTGAAAAGGGAGATTTCTCACAGGCAGAGTTTGAAACATTTTCTTACTCTTTAAATGTTTAACACTGAGTTTGACATCATTCCTCATATACTGGTTGTCCCTCGGTGGAGCCATTGATATTCCATTTTAAAATTTCAGAGTCTTCTATATCTCCTTACGTAGCCCACATATATGGAGTCTTGTTTTTCCATATTTGTTCTCATAGTTTTAACTTTTTTGTCTTCTAATCTCTACTTACCTAGGTGAGGTCACTATTAGCTTGCACGAGTCGACTGAGAGCCTTGTGACTGAGCATCATGGCCCCAAGCTCTCTTGACTTCAATGAGTCCCACCCTGTACCCAATTTTGAGGACAGTGTTCTGAAAGCAACGCTCTGCTTGTATCGATCCCTGCTCCAAATCATCACTGACTCCCTATTTCTAGTAAATGAAAGCCAGACTAGCCAGTGTGAGATTTAAAGTCATTCATAACCTGCCCCAATCTACTCATATCTTTCCAATACTCTTCCCTTCCCTTCCTCTAATGTCTAAGCACACTGACTCAGTCATGCCCTATAATAGCTTTGTACTTTTTGCCTCCAAGTCTATGCCCATACGACTGTCTTCCTGGGATTCTGTTCCTTTTTATTCTATTGTGTACTTTTTAAATGCTTCTTCTTTAGGGACACCTGGGTGGCTCAGTGGTTGAGCGTCTGCCTTTGGCTCTGGTCATGATGCCGGGATCCTGGGATCAAGTCCCACATTAGGCTCCCACTGGGAGCCTGCTTCTCCCTCTGCCTGTGTCTCTGCCTCTCTCTGTGTGTCTCTCATGAATAAATAAATAAAATATTAAAATAAATACATACTTCTTCTTTAATTCTTTTAATAATCAATGCAGATTGATTAAATTACGGTCATATGCATCTCTATTTTATCTCCTCGTAAGACAATTAGATGGTAAAGGGCAAAGCTATGCTTCATATATCCTTTCTACGATGCTTTCGCCTAATGTCTTGTACAGAATTCACTGTCGATAAGCATATTTACTGAAAGAATGAATGTAGAAATAGAGATAGAATCAACATATTGTTTAGACTTTGGGTTACATCATATACTAAATGGAAACTCATGGAAAATGAACTGGTAGTTTCAGAGCACAATAGAATTGAGAATTTGAAATATTTTTAGTCTCACCAAGGCCAGAGCTACCGATTGTTCTCTTGTTTAATCCTCTCCTCATTTTCATTTCATTGGACTCCTACCCCTTTATTGTCTCATAAATATAGCATGATATACAGAAAAAAATGGTTTAAAGCCGTTAGCATTTAAAGATATGTGGCAATCAAACTCCTTTTCCAAAACTCTGCCATACTGTCTCCACCATTCAGACACAGCGTGTAAATAAAGACAGCTCTTTGTGATCAGATCATTGGCAGAACCATGCAGTGGGCAACTCCAGCTAAGGCCATCGTTGGAAATGGCAGCCTCCTGGAGACCTCATTCTTTTAGCTGCCTTTAAATTGACATTCTCATCTTCTAGAAAAATGTCCTCCTCCTGATGTTGTAGAAGAGTGCAGGATGCCATGGTGCAGTACCTATAGCTGCTGGGACATATGGACATCTGTACATATAGGTATTGTGTGTGAGAGCATGTCTATTTGCATTTATGGGTTAGCTTTACCCAAAAGTTTCTGAGATCTTTTGAGACAGAATGAAAGTGCAAGTCTCAATTTAATCCTTCTTAAAAGAAGGGCCTGAGTCCAAGGACTCAGAGGTTTGGTTTGGACAAATACCCAGAAATTGGGATGACTATCTGAAGCTCTTGCATCTGCAAATTTGTACTGGATCAATTGAGGACAGGCGTTGTCAACATTTTCAGCACTCCTCACTGCCATTCAGACTAGAAAGGAGTATCTCCTTCACTATAATACACGAAGATTTGGGAAACTGGAATAACAAATAGGAAACGTAGAGAGAAGGAAAAAGGAAAGTTGGTTTGATTTCTTTAAGAATTGCCATTCTTTCATTGCCTCCAAAGTGGTGATTATACTGCTTATAGTTGGGTCAGGTTATGACACAAATGTGATGAGTTAATAATGGGCAACTTTACAATAGATCCATAGATCCACAGAACTTGAGAGCTAAAGGGGACCTTGGGGACCTTCTGCTCAAACCATCTTTTTTTATACAGATTATAAAACTGAGGCTTGGAGAGGAGACATGGCTTGCCAAGGACTCAGAGAACAGAACTGGGATTTATTCCAGAGTCTTGACATTTAGTCAACATAGTTATTCTAAATCATCACCCAGTCAGTTCTGTTGTAGCACATCCTGATAGATTCAATGGGCTGGGATCAGACCGAGGCTGAGTTTTACTGTAATTCTCATTTTTTATTTAAACCAACTTGACTTTGGTCAATTTGTTTGTAGAATGAGGGCTTAAAAGGTGAGATGGATTAATAAGTGTGGGAGCTATCAGCAGGGGGCAGTAGGACAGTCATTGCTGACATTCATTTGCCAGGAGGGAGCATTATTGAGAGTTCTGAACCAGGAGAGGAAATGCTTTCCGTCAAGGTGGAAGATGGCTACCAAGGATTGGATGAGAAAAGCCAATTTAGGGAAGCATATCTCATCAGCCAGAGAATCAACCAACCAGGAAATGAAGGAAATGGGCCAGGGTTCCAAGAACCTTTAACCAAGCAAAGACAGGAAAGTTAGGGAGTTTTGGGATCGGTCCCAAAATAAGAAGAGAATTACAGGCAAGTGAGCTGGCCAGAGGGTCTCAAAAGGCAAGTTGCTTCTGCACATAAATCTGTGGTTACAACCATATTCTGGAGCTCCTTCTTGCTCTGCATTTTTTATGTGTAACAGTTTCAGAAACCTCCTGATGGAAGAAATTTTATGTGTTTGTGAAACTCGGTTTCCTAATTTATTGATGCAGTATATCTTTCAAATCTTCCTATCTTGAAAAATCAGAATAAAACATAGGAATATTAGTGAGGCTTAAGTCCATCATGATGGGATCACAGAGCAGGAGTGGTAAACTTAAAACATCCCCAGGCAAGTGTTTTGAACTCCATCTTAGATGAAGCCTCCTGAACTGTAGACCTTGTCCATGAAGAAAATCAAGCTTATTTAATTAATTTCTTTGCCCTCAGGCATGTGCAACTTCTTTTCCTCCCCCTCATCTTTTTTTTTTTTTCCAGTTTGGGAGTAATATCAAATATATTAGATGATTGATTCAGTACCCAAGGAATTTCAAGTCTGAAACTGTGGATGGAGAAGCCTAAAGACATGAAGTAGTGTTATCCTTTGATCAATGATCAAGGTTCTACTATACCATATGATTTAGCTCTGTGTGTGTGTGGGGGGGAGGGGATAAATGATGAATTAGTTAATCCACATACAATTGATTAGGAAGTGGATAAATGTTTATGGAAAAGAGGGAAAATGCTATTAATTATAATCTTAAAAGTTTGTTCCCAGGGAGAAGTCTCATATAGTTCATAAAAGAGATTATGAACCTTCGGGCCCAGAATGGGCCCACTGAGACCTGGACATGCTGGACTTTTTTTTTTTTTTTCAAAACTGGCTAACAAGAGAGGTGTCTGTACTTCCCTGAAGACTATAGGGTCCTATAGGTGGAAGGGGGGATAGGCATAATTTCATCTTCAACTTCATAATTTATGAAGATGATAGCAACAGACACTATAATTAAACTAGATAGTAACTAATCAATGAGCACCCAGAAAGTGTCATTACTGGATATATGGAAACCTGGAACTCCATATGATGCTTTTCTTAGTAGTTTCCAGTTTAGTATATTATATTAAAATAAGAATTGTTGAGTGATATTTCACATGGCAGTTGGAAGTGGTATCCAATATAATAATAAGGGAATCAGTATCTGAGATTCCCCAAATCTGAAATTATGGGGAAAATATTGGAAGAAATGTGATAGGCATAGATGTAAAGTGCTGGGAAAAATATTGAAGGTAGAAGATAGGAAATATATGACTGACATAGCACCCAGCACTCTGTGATGGTTAATTTTATGTGTCAACTTGACTGGGCCAGAGGACAGTCAGATATTTGGTTAAACATCATTTCTAGGTGTATCTGTGAGGGTGCTTCTGGTTGGGATTAACATTTGAATCAAAGACTAAGTATTGCAGGTTGCTAGCCTCCATGTAGGTGGGCCTCATCTAATCTGTTGAAGGCCTGAAGAGAACAAAAGGCAGAATAAGAAGGAATTTTCTCTCTCCACTTGACTGTCTTTGAGCTGGGATATCAGTCTCCTGTGTAGGGACTCAGGCTCAGACTGGATCTTACACCAATGCCTCTCCTGGTTCTTAGGCTTTTGGACCTGCACTGGACTTTACCAGTAGCTCTGTTGAAACTGGTTCTCTCAGCCTCTATAATAGCATGAGCTAATTCCTTATAGTAAACCTCTCTCTCTCTCTCTTTCTCTTTTTTCCCCTGGAGAACCCTGACTAATGCAGTCCTCTCCCTGACTCCCTCCCTCGCCCCCAAAGAGGGGGGAGCAAATGCTAGCCTTGGTATTAAGTCAAGAGCGTTAATGTCTACTAAAACATCAAAATTAATCTTGGGTCCAAAACAAGCAAGGCAATATCTTACTCATTATTCTGCTCTGACCAGATTATATCTGGAGCATCATGCTCAGTTCTGGTAATCCCGACATAGGAGGGAAAAGGTCAAACAAGAGGAAGTCCAGAAAAAATCAATCAAGGTGGAAAATGCATCTAACGACATGACAGTGAAAAACTGTCACAGAACTTAGGATACTCTTGCAGGGAGAAGACTTCAGAGAAAGATACAGCAGCTATCTTCCGATCCTCAAACTGCTATCAGCAAGAAGAGGAAGGATGTTGTCTCAGTGTAACTCCAAGGAGCAGTGACACAGAGTGCATGTTCTACGAAGAGAGAGTTCAGGCCATTTTAAGGAAGCGCTTTCCAAAGATGGACTGGACTGAAATGAGAGTATAAGTTTTCTCATTGAATGCACGTGACACACCAAGTGCTGCGTAGTTTGGGTTTCCTGGTAGGAGTAAGATTGGCATCAATTACTTTAAAGATGCTTCTCTATGCCTGTTTTAATCTATAAAATTGCTGTTCGTAGGGAAAGTGATTGTTAGCCAAGCAAATACTCTGGTGTAATGGAATATTTATGCCATTTAAGAGAAGACACTTTTCAAAGGACATATGCATTTATAAGCAAACTGTTACCTATTTTTTTGAAGTAGGTCCCTAGGAAACTTTCTGCATTAAGACATTTTAGGCCCTTCGGTTTACTTTTGTTACTTTAATTTAAATACCCACATCTTTTTGAAAGTAACATAAAGGATTATTATAAGTATTTTTAATCTACATTTTTCACCAATTCAAGCATATTTTTCCTTAATTATCCTGACTGAATCACTCTGCTCTGAACAAGTGAGTGACACGTACTACAGAAACACCGTAATAACAACAGCAGCAGCTTACCTTGGTTCGCAGTGCTTATTATGTGTTGGGCATGGTTTTAAGCATGGATTCACTCATTTACATGGATTTACTCCCTTAATCTTCACCAGGCAACTATATGAAGTAGCTGCAATTATCATTCCCATTTTTATTAACGAAGAAACTAAGCCCCAGAGAGGTTACACAATTTGTCCAGAGACATATTGTTAGCAAGAAGCAAAGCTAGGATTCTGGTTCCAGTGTCAGCCTCTTTTTTTCCCCCTTTCCTTTCCTTTTCTCTTCTTTTTCTTTCTTTCTTTTTGTCTTTAGAGTCAGCATTCTTATTACCACGTTATGTCTGTTTAACAACTTTCTGATTTTACAGCATTACACTTAGAAGTAGAACATCTTTGTGACCTAGTAATTAGTTGATGTTTCATTCCAGATCATCCCCCAAGGATGTTGCTTCTGCAGTCTGCAACCTAAGCTTTTAAGGTGCTTAGGTTCTATTATCACATGATTGGAACTCAGTTGCATCTGTCTTGTGAAATTGGACTGCCTAGACCTGAACTCAGATCCTAACTTGGCCTCTTACTGGGTATATGGACTGGGGCAAATGATGATTTCGTGTGATGGCTTTGTCCTCTACAGAGTTTTTGTTTCTATAAATGAAATAGTAGATGTAGGGAATTAAGAGGACACCATCATAATGACACTATCATGATGAGCACAGTATAGGATTGTTTAGTTATTAGATTGTACACTGGAAACTAACACTGCATGTTAACTGTACAGGAATTAGAGAAAAAGAATAAATAAGATATGCATTAACTCCCTTCTGAAGACCTGATGCATAAAATAAGTATTCTAGAAGTGGGACTTCTTCTTTTTATTTGATAAATGCTATTTATTCTGCTTAAGTTTTTTGGATTCTGCTGGTTAAAGGAAAAGTTACTCCTTGTAATTTGAGTTTCTATTGGGAGGTAAATAAGAATCATATTGAAAATGACTTTCAAGTAGTTGCTCAAGTTTAAGTAGTTCCTGTGTGCCTGTGGTGGGGGTAGTATTCCAATGCAATGTGTAATTGGGGATTTTTTTCATGCTTTGCAAAACATCCTAGTGTATCTTAAATTTCCCCATTATCGGTATTAATGACATGATTGTGTTTAGACATGGCCACCATGTCAAATGCACTTTCCATGTGATACCAATCTTTCTAAAAACACATTGAACAACTATATTCTTGCCTCAGAGTGATAGGACACAATGCCTAGTGCCTATGGCCTAGACAAAAAGCTCTGGAACCCAATGTGAATGTAACAAGGTAATGTTACAAAGTGCTCTGCAAACATGGAAAATAAATAGGGGCAGAGGAAAGAAGTCCTTCTACCTAACCACAGACTTAAGAATTCAAGAAAAGAGCTGCACAAATGAATAGTTTTGTGAGTTGTGGGTGGATCTTACCGTGTAACTTCTTGCTTTTTCAGAGTGCCACAAACAGATTATTTTCTCCTCCGGGCAACTGGGTTCATGATTAATTCTCTGTCTCTCTTGACCTTTATAAATAGAGGAGAGTATTTTGATTAGGTGGTTTATGGATATTTCTTTTCCCTTTTTTTAAAAAAAGAAAAATTAATATTGTCTTAAACTAATACACACATGATGCTGCAAATTAGAAAAAGTCAGAAAAATACAAAGAAAAAAGCGAAAATCACTTGCAAGCCGTCATGCAAATGTCTCTATTAATATTTGAGAGATTGACCTCCATTTTTTCCCCCTATAAACATATATGATACATAACAGAGTTATATTGCCATTTTTAAACAATGTCATAATACGTTGTGAATATTTTCTTGTGTTGTTAAAAAAGAGAGGGGGGTATAACCACTATGGAAGAAGATCTGGAGGTTTCTTATTAAAAACACATATACACCTAACCGTATGACTCAGCAGTTCCACCCTAGGTATGGTACCCAAGACGAAATAAATAAAGCATCTGTTCACATAATTACTAGTACAAGAATATGCATCACAACTTCATTTATAATAGTAAAAAACTGGAAACAGCTCAAATATTCATCAACAGATGAATGGATAAACTAGTCAGCGATAAGAAGGAACAAACTATTTTTTTAAATGAAATGAAATTTTTAAAAGTTTAATTTCAGTCTAGTTACCAGTGTCATAATAGTTTCAGGTGTACAATATAATGATTCAACAATTCTATATATTACTCGGTGCACATCATGATAAATGTACTCTTGATCTCCTTTACAGGTTTTACCCATTCCCCCTACCCACCTGCCCTCTGGCAACCATGAGTTTGTTCTCTTTAGTTAAGAATCTGTTTTTTGGTTTATCTCTTTTTTTTCTTTGTTTTGTTTCTTATAGTCCACATAGGAGTAAAATTATGTGGTATTTGTCTTTCTCTGACTGACTCATTTCACTTAGTATTATACTGTATAGATCCATCCATCTTGTTGCAAAGGGCAAGATTCCATTTTTTAATGGCTGAGTAATATTCCATGGTGCGTATGTATATATTATATATATATATATTTCACTTTTTTCATTTCAGATTTCATTTTTGATGGCTGAGTACTATTCCATGGTATATGTATGTGTGTATATATATATCACATCTTTTTCCATTCATTTATCAATGGATACTTGGGTTGCTTCCATAGTTTGGCTATCTTAAATAATGCTGCAATAAACATAGGGGTGCATACATCTTTTTGAGTGAGTGTTTTCATTTTCTTTGGGTAAATCCCCAGTAGCAGAATTACTGGATCATATGTTAATTCTATTTTTAATTTTTTGAGGAACCTCCATACTATTTCCACAGTGACTGTGCCAGTTTGCATTCCCATGAACAGTGCACAAGGGTTTCTTTTCCTCCACATCCTCACCAACGCTGCTTCTTGTGTTTTTGATCTTAGCCATTCTTCTTCCAGGTGTGAGGTGATATCTCATTGTGGTCTTGATTTGCATTTCCCTGATGATGAGTGTTGTTGAGCAGTTTCATGTGTCTGTTGGCCAACTGTACGTCTTTCTTGAAGAAATGTCTGTTCCTGTCTTTTGCCTATTTTTAATTGGATTATTTTAGATTTTGTTTCTTTGGTGTTAGCTGTATAAGTTCTTTATGTATTTTGGATATTAACCATTTATCAGCTATGTCATTTGCAAATATCTTCTTTCACTCAGTAGATCATCTTTTAGTTTTGTTGAGTGTTTCCTTCGTTGTGTAGATTTTTATTTTGATGTAGTCTCAATAGTTTATTTTTGCTTTTGTTTCCCTTGCCTCAGGAGACATATCTAGAAGAATGTTGCTATAGCTAAAATTACTGCCTCAGCTCTCTTCTAGGATTTTTATGATTTCAGGTCTCACATTTAGGTCCTTAATCCACTTTGAGTTTATTTTTGTGTATGGCATAAGAAAATGATTCCATTTTATTCTTTTGCGTGTAGCTGTCCAGTTTTCCCAACACCATTTGCTGAAGAGGAACTACTGATACATAGAACAATGTTAGTGAATCTCAAAAGCACTATACTACGTGAAAGAAAGCAGACTTTAAAAAAAAAGCATATATTGCATGATTCCATTTATATAAAGCTCTGGAACGAACTAAATCAATCTAGGTTGGAAAAAACCAGAACAGAAGTTTCCTCTGAAGGGTAAATTGGGATAAAGGCAGAACTGACTGGGAATGGGCATAAGAGAACTTTCTAGAGTGATGACACTCTTTTGTATCTTAGTAAGGGCTTATGTTACATAGATATATGCATTAGTCAAAATTCATTAAATGAGAGGTGCCTGGGTGGCTCAGTTAAGCCTCTAACTTTTGATTTCAGCTCAGGTCATGATCTTGGGGTCCTGAGATTGGGCCCTGCATCAGGCTCTGTGCTTAGAATTTCTGTGAAATTCTCTCTCTCCCTCTCCTTCTGTCCCTGCTCACATCCTCTTTTTCTCAAGAAAAAAAGAAATCAAATGATACAGTTAAGATTTGTGTATTTCACTGCATATAAACTTTACAAAAAAAAAAAAAGAAAAAACACATACTGAATTTTAAATTTCTATTTCTTCATCAATGAAACTAAAACATGGAATTATATTTGTAAAGCATAATGCCTTTATATATAATTACTCTGGAGGTTACAACAATCTTTTAAAACATGAATATTTCTTTAAAACAAAGGTTTAATATACTTAATATTTGTATATATATAATAGTATATATATACACACATATATTATATATATAATATATAATATATAATAGTATATATATATATATACACACACATATACACACATATATACACACATATATACACACGTACAACTCATTAAAAAGAAACCACTGAAACTTCAATGGAGAAATAAGAAAAATAAGTGAGATTAAAATTATTATTATTATTATTTTTAGTTTAAAATTATAAGGAGCAATATACATAGCTAGAAACAAATTTTGTTCAAACTCATTACTACAACAACAAAAAATCTCTTTTTATTGAAGATCTATTAGGTTTACATGGATGATCTCAACTAATACACATGATTAATACACTTATCAAACATAATCAACCTCACCAGTATTCCAAAAATGAAAATTAAAATAATAGCTAACATTTTTTTTCCTCACAAAATGATGAACTTTAAAAGCATATAATAATGCTATGGAAAACGTGATTGAATAAACACTTGCAAATATTATCAGTGGGATGTAATTTGTTGCTACTCTTTTGGAAACCATCGCCTTTTTCTCCCCCATGTGGATCAAGAGTTCAAAAAGAGAATATATTCTTTGTATGAGTAATTGTGTTCTAGGATCTTTTCTAGGAAACCCAAGTGTACAAAAATGCAACTATAAAAATGTTCACTCCAACATTATTTATAATTGCAGATGACTGAAAACAATCTGCATGTCTAACACAAAAGGCTGGCAGATTATTTACTGGAGAATATTCATATGTTGGAGTCATGGGGATCCTTAATTGTCGTCTGATCAGTGATCAAGGTACCTGAGGGGTACAAAGAGAGGGAAACTTTTCTTTTCCTTGTTCTGCCCCGGAGACTAGGGGAACAATCAGGACCAGCTTTACATGTGGTCTTCCAAGCTTTTGCACATTTCTGAGATAGGAATACCAGGGTCTCTGGGCACTGAACGAAGCAGAAGATGCCTGGGCTATGTCCATATGAGGATAGCAGATGGGCTGTTGCAAATACTATTAGGACACCCTTTCCTATGCTCCTACAGCTCCCTGCACACAGTCCTATCACCCCATCTATATCACTTTGTATCATACTCTCCACTTGTTTACTTTTTTCACTAATTCCTGGAGGCCAGGAGTTTTTGTTCATCTTGTTCATCTTGACGACCCAAGAGTAAGTGTTCAATATATTAAATTGGGAGATTTTATAAAATACCGGTGAAGTTCTATATTCACACTGTTTTTTTTTTTTTGAGGAGTGCTACCCCTGCTTTTTTTTTTTTTTAAGATTTATTTATTTATTATAGACAGAGAGAGAGAGAGAGGCAGAGACACAGGAGGAGGGAGAAGCAGGCTCCATGTCAGTAGTCCGATGTGGGACTGGATCTCCAGACTCCAGGATAGCGCCCTGGGCCAAAGGCAGGCGCCAAACTGCTGAGCCACCCAGGGATCCCCACACTGTCTGGTTTTTAATCTTGGCTTTGCCATTTCTTAGCTCTCTGAATTTGGATAACACATTTATCTGAACCTCAGTTTCCTTATTTGTAAAATGCGATTAGTAAAACTCACCAAACTTAGGGAGTAATTAAGTGAGTTTGTCTCAGAACAATGCCTAGAAAAGAGTAAGTCCTCAAAAAATGTTGACTGCAGATATCCTTAGCAATTATTCTTTTTACAAAAAAATGCTCTGTTGAGATAGACATAGCCATACTTATCAAGGAATTCTTTTTTTTTTTAATTTTTTTTTTGCATTTATTTATGATAGTCACACACAGAGAGAGAGAGAGGCAGAGACACGGGTAGAGGGAGAAGCAGGCTCCATGCACCGGGAGCCCGATGTGGGATTCGATCCCGGGTCTCCAGGATCGCGCCTTGGGCCAAAGGCAGGCGCTAAACGGCTGTGCCACCCAGGGATCCCCTTATCAAGGAATTCTAATCACTAAATAATCCATGAACTTACCTTGGGGACACAGAAACACATATTTGTCTCTTGGAATTCATTCCATGCGCTTGGCACAACTTTAGGAATAGTAGGTGCTCATTAAGTATTTAATGAATAGATAAACATATGGATTAGTTGCAGACCAAAACTAAGAAAAAGGAGAAAAATCTGTGGCTGCTATAACAAAATTAAATCCTCCATTTTTGGTGTCTTAATGACTAGGAAAGTTCCCTGGTTTGGAATTGGATGTATACACATCTTTCAGGAGGAGGCCATATGGCTTAATGGGAAAAGCCAAGGGGAAGGAGTCACACGATTTGGCTCTCCTCTGCACTCTGCCACTTAGCAACTGTGTGACTTCAAACAAATTATCTAACTGGTTTGGTCGTCAGTGTTCTCCTTAGTAAGATAAGGTTAATTATTCCTACCTCTTGGAGCTATTATTTGGTTATTGTCATTGTTGGTTTGGTTTTTGTTTGGTGTGACAAATTTTTATTTCAACGATTTGTTAAAATACCATTCATTAGCTTATTCCTCAGGACTAGAGCAAAGGTTTCTGTGGAACTATGTATAGAATCTTATAGAATAGGGAACAACAGACTGAACCCAGACTGCCAACCAGATAACTTAATATAAGGTTATCATACCAGATACCTTAATATAAGGTATGTTAGGATAGTTTCTATAGAGTATTGGAGTTGTTATTTTTATTCCAGACTAATTTATGTCAGGTACAAGGACAGTGGTGAGATTCCTGGAATCCATTTTTCTGTCCGGTAAACACTAGTGGAAATTGAAGTGGTCATGAAGCTCTCAGAGGTGACATGTACCTGAGAACATGGAGGGCATTCAAATCAGATCAACTACTGAATACCAACATGGAAAGAAAATTTGTTACATGCGGACTTAATGGAAACTATGCCCTAATTTATGTTAAGCTGATTCAAGAAGCCTCTCCTAAAAGTCTGCCTGGAATTGTCTGTGTGATGTGTCATGTAAGACATTATATTTTGATTATATTTCTTTAATTCAATCAAAGGAGTTGCCTTGGGCTGACCTATAGTAGATTATGACATTAAATCATTATCTGGAGGAAAATACAGGGTACAAACATGGGTTTCATCTTTTGGCTTAGGAGGCAAAGATGTTTCATTGAGACTACCAGCAACTGGATTGTCACTCAAAATTGTTTAGACATTTGGAGTACTTGGTTGTGTATTCAGAATTTAGATTTGCAGGTTTTGTATTCATTAAACATTTCATTTCTCTAAGTGCTTACTGGGTACCAGGCACTGCTCACGGTGCTAGGGACCCAAAAATGTAGAATATCCAGGAAGATCCTAGAGCTTACTGTAGCTGGGGAGACAAAAGTAATTTTTAAAAGTACAGTTTTGCACGTGTTCTAGCAGAGATGTGTGTAAGTGCTACGAGGGCACAGAAGTACAAGCACTCAATTCCTCCTGGGAGCATCAGGGAGGAGGTAAGATTTTGAGTGGCTCTTGAAGCACAAGTGGGGGTTCAACAGAGAAATGAGGGAGGGGTGGTCATTCCTGAGAGAGGATGGAGCACTGGTTGAAGGAGCATAGAGGTGGTGGTGGTGGTGGCAGGTGGTGGGAAACCAGAGCACACAGGAGAGTGGTGAGAGGCAGATGAGGTCACATTATTGAAGGCTTGAACTGGTGACTTTTTGGAAGATTAAAAAATGCTGACTCTAAAGTGACCTAAGTAATCAAAGTAATGCTTACTGCAAAAGTCTAAGATAAATTACCAAACTGCCTGAAGTAAAATGTTAAGTTCTAGATTTCTCACTCTTCTAGTTTCCAAATCCCACTTCCAGAGAGAATCATGATTGACAGGTGGTTTTTTCTTTTTCATAATATTTCCTTATATTTTCTATGCATATATACCATACATGTATGCATGTATATGTGCATTCATGTACACATTTTCACAGAAATGCAATCAATGTTTATGTATAACTTGCTTTATTTTCCATAGAAAGTTATATTTTAGACATCATTCTCCATGAATCCATATATTTGCATCTTCTTATTTTGGATGGCTGTCTCGTATTCCATCAGTGAGGTGGACCACAATTTGACTCAAATGATGTTTAAGGTTCTTCTTCACTTATCACTCTGGGAAATTCCACTGCCTTTCTTAGATTTCAAGGAAGGAGGCAGTAGGATGATATTCACAACCATTCAAAATGTCCCTTTGTGTTAAACAATCCTCCTACTGGGAGAGGAGGGGAGGAATGTCCTTCTAGGTCTCTGCAAGTTGCTCATCTCCACAGAAGTACCATGCTATTTGGTTTGATAAGGTGTTCTCAGAACTTTTCTGTTACTGGGGCTCCCGCAGGAGAGTTGGCATTTGGAGAGTTGGGGAAGCATCAGCAGGGGTTCCTCAGGCAGGAAAGCTTACTCTGTTCTGAGCAGAATGCTGCTGGACTGGATTCAGGTGGGAGGCTGGCTATTTCCTCATTTTAATCGGTCAATCAACAAACAATTTTTGAATACCTGCCGTGTGCTCAGTGTGAACCAGCAGGGGAAACATGATTCTTGCCTTTGAATAACTTATAATCTGGTTAGGGAAACAAGATTCATGAAGCAGTGAGTAAGATCTATTAAGCAGTATGTAAGCAAGTGTTGTCGAGTTATGTCCTAATAAAAGTGCTGTAAGGACCCCTGAAAAGGATAATATGAGTGTGGGCTGGGATAATCGGGAAGATCTCTCTGGAAAGGGTGAGATGTGAAATGGCTCTAGGAGATGGGTAGCACTCCAATAAACAGAGTACTTAAGAGGGACTTTCCAGCCCAAACCAGTGTGCAGACCTAACCTTGCAAGTCGATTGGTAGGAATACTGAATTCAGTTATTTGGTCTAAGTAACAGGAGAGGTCTAAGTTCTCTGTGTGAATTCCCAGATACGGAAGCATCCTACAATTCTCCTTTGCTCACGAATCACAGATCCCTCCTGGTGAATAAAGAAAATAATGATTACTTACTACATGAAAATAAGTTGCAGGGCTTTGGTGGTGTTGATGTTTATGGCCTGCCTCTCTTATTTTCAGGCACATCATCACTCTTACTTACCAGGGTTGCTGGAGAACTTTGGTTTCTGCTGCTCCCAAACCAGAGCAAAACATTACGTTTGAGTTTCAGATATTTTGACCATAATCAGAAGACAGACAGTCCAAGATTTACTTGAAAATGGATATGATGCTCTCATAAATGTTGGTCCATTGAAAAACCATGGTATTGGTGACTTGGCATATCCCTTTGAGCCTAACTTTACTCCTAGTATGTTCTTAGTGTTGTATTCCCACAGGGTTTCTGTAGATGTGTGTGACAGAGATTTCTCTTTTAACCAGGGTTGTAGGAAACTAAGGAGGTCTTAAAATCTAAGTGATGTGGGAGAAGGAAGATCTGCTTTCCTGGGGGTTTGCCTTAGAAATTTGGGCAAGTTACTTCACTCACTTGGGAGGGACTAATTCTGCAAAACTAAGAAAAATTATTTGCTGGGGCAAAATGTAGCGTCTTGTTCTTAAGTCATCTCAGAAAAACAAGGTTGAACTGACTCAGGTGTTCTTATCCTAGGGTATTTTGGGTGAATGTGAGGGCAGTCCTGAACCTCTTCAATTTTATGCAAAGCATGGTACATGTGTGTATTGCCGGAAAGAGACTCCAACCCCATAGCTTTCATTAGATTTCTAAGAAGTTCATGCCCTCCTCCAAGTTAATCACCTCTGGATGATAGGAACTCTAAAGGCTTTTTAATGTTTGAAAATTTTATCATTCTTTGATGTTCCATCTTTATAGTAAGACTTATAGAGTAAATATTTTTACAGGGAGAAGGATTTTCACAAATCCCTTTAAATCACACCTTCTTCACTTGAATCTGAGGCTAATTCTATATTATGGAGGAATGTTTTTTTACCAGAGAATTCTATGAGACCCAAGGTAATATAATTTTTGTTCCATTAAACTTGGGAGTTGTTTATATGTCAACAATGTTGTTTATTGCATTATTAACACTATCTACTCTAAATGACTTTGGGGAGAAAACATTGTTCTTTCAACCCAAGTGTTCCTCAGAGTTCTCAAAGATCTATCTTTGCATTAAGAGGTTAGGTATTCCAGGGTAAAAATGTGTTCATTATCTTACTTTACTTCCTTAAAAAAAATGTCTTCTCTGAGTTACTTACTCTTATTGCCTCAGTGTTTTTTTTTTTTTTTTTTAGATGGCCACTATAAGGCTGTTCATGTGCAGAAAGTTTCTGTGTCTTTCACAGAAGCAATGAGAAGGCATTGCCCAATGACACCCAGTGTCTCTTTTATAAATATAGTCAGGGCCACCTGGGTGGCTTTCAGTTAAGCATCTGATTCTTGATTTCAGCTCAGGTCATGATTTCAGGGTTGTGAGATTGAGCCCTGTGACAGGCTCTGTGCTCAGCATGGAGTTGGCTAGAGATTCTTTCTCTCCCTCTCTCTCTGCCCCTCTCCCCACTCATATGCACGCACTCTCTCTCTCACTCTCAAATAAATATATAATAAATAAAAACTAAAAAATATAGATAGTCAATAAGACCCTCTTTGAATTTAAAATCGGGGGAAAAAGATTTTGAAAGATGAATCTGAATTTAAATATCCCCAAAAGAAAGATAGATTTGTATTCTTTCTGTTAAAAAATAACATAAGACATTTATTTCTCTTTTTGCTTTATCTGCTGGGACTCTCAGAACTAAAGTCAATGCCTAAGTGTAATTTGCAAGAGGTTATTCATTACAGATACTTGTACACATCTCTATTTTCCTACATTTACTCCAATGCTACAATTTGTAATTTTTTTTTAAAATTATAAAACAATATGTTTTCACTGAAGAAGAATGCAGAGGAAAGAATCATGAGTAGCTTCATGCTGAGAAATAACACCTGTTAACTTTCTGGTCTTCCAGTGTTTCTTTTATGCATAGATGTACTTTCACAATGTTGTGATCGATTGTACATGTTGTTACATAAACTCCCCTTTTAATTAATAATATACTATGAGATTTTCAGTTTCTGTTACTTTTCCTTAAGAACATGATTTTTGACAATCGTTTGGTGCTCTATAACAAAGATGCACTGTTATTTTACGCTAAAGTTGGTATCTTTATACATGGAGGCTTAGGGCTCCTTTTTATTAGAATAAATATCCTGGAGTGGAATTACTAAATTACTAAACCTATTTTAAAGATTTTCACTAATACTGAAAATTTGCTTTCCATTACTGTGGGAACAATTGCACCCCATACCAGCTGTGTTTGAGGGTGGCTATTCCTGTACACCATTGTCAGCACTGAATAGCCCTTTTTTCTTGTAATCTTAATTTCTTTAATAGAACTAAAAGGTATATCATTCTTTGAATTTATGTTTCGTTGATTTTAATATGATTTAATATTTTAAAAATGTATCAGCCATGTGGAGGTTTTTATATGTGTGAGCTGTCCATTGTTGTCCTTTTCTCATTTTTCTACTGAGGTGTCTGCCTTTTTTCCTATTGTCTTGCAAAAGCTCTCTCTATAGTTAAAATAATACCTCTTTGGCATCTGTCTTGCATATGTTTCTCTCATTTGCATGCCCATTGCTGTGAGAGGCATGTAGTACCGGGAGTACAAGTAAAGAGACTCCAGAGCTGGACTCTCTGGGTTCTTAGCACAACTCAGAAATTATTCCACATCTTTGTTCATCTCCTTCCTTATCTATAAATTGGGCTAATAGTGCTATCTTTCTGATATGTACAAAACTTGGAATAGTGCCTAGAGTATAATGTGCACTCAATACTAACTAGTTTCATTAATTAGAAGTCTATTTTCAAATGCCCTGCTTTATATTGAGCCAACTGAAGAATTGTCTTATATCTTTTTAAGGGGAAGAGTTGTGGGAGGAGGGAGGGAGGATAAAAGGAAAGTAAAAAAAAATGTCTGTGTCAATACCATTTACACTTTGTGACAGCTTTGCAAAGAACAAGTGATACTTCTCCAGATCCAAGTTTGATTTACACCCGAAATAAATGTAGGTGCAAAGGAAAAGAACTCAATATACTTGGAATGTGCTGGTCATCAAATGCATAGTTATTGCATCTATTTGATTGTTTTGGTTTAAATGACAGATGATGTTCCCGTGGCCTTTCTCTTGGAGGATCTCAAGATGTGTCACAGGTCTTTAATTTAAGCCTCATCTTTTCCAACCAGGAAATAATCGGGGTAGGGCTCTCTTGCTTAAAGGAAGAGAAAATGACAGGCACAGTGTGAGGCTCCTCCGTGAGGGAGCTGCTGCAGGTGAACCACCAACCCTGGAAGGGCAGACATCAAATTTCGCTGGACACCGGAGACCCTCCCCACTGAAAATAAAATAAATTGTGTTCCAAATGTGGTTTTGAAACGAGGAGCGAAGAGCCTCCAATTTGAAAATAATCACATCCACTGTGTCTTCATCCTCCAAATGAGGACTCTCTTACATTTTAGTCAGTGTGCCATGTTCCTTTTATATCTGTTCTCGAAGTCTTGACATCACTAAAAATAAATGACTCAATTACGCTTGTGCAGAAGCAGCTGGAAATCTACCCAAATCTTCCCAATCTCTAAACTGTGTAAACAGAGACACCAAAGAGGGGGGAAAAAAAGAGAAAAAGGAAACAAAAATGAAGAAAGCAAGAGAGTTTTAAAAATAAGAAGTTCTCCAGGAGAAGCTCAGGGAAGAGAGGAGGGTGCTTATACTCCTTTTTTTTTTGTTGTTCCTCCACAGTACACTGTCCTCCCTAAACCTTCGGGTCCAGGAAGCAAACCAGGTGGAAAAAAGGATCAAGAGACTTTATAAACACCTGGCAGAGAAACGCGCCCAGCCAACACACATTCCAGTGCTCACGGGAAAACGTTGGCAGCCGCCTCTGGTCAGATGGCCCAGGATCTTGGGGGCCTCGGCTCGCACTTGAGGGACTAATGGGAAAGATGGAAACAGAATCCTGGCCGGCCAGCAAGCCCCAAGATACAACCACAAACCCCCTCAGTTTCCAAAGACTGGTCTTTTGTGGTGGCTCTCAGCTCAGAATGCACAATTACAAAAATGAAATGTTCCAAACGTCCTATACACCCACAGCATTCTTTCTTTTATTTACTGTCTTGGGTCGAAGAATATACTTTGTCTCCTCGTGTCCTTTTGCCAGGAAAGAAAAGCAGGTTTGGCCAGCAGAAAACCTGATCGTCTCTATTCCTTCCTTCATGTTACTCAGGAGATGAAGGAAAAGGTCAGAGCAGTGGTGCAGCTCGTCTGCCTCACCCCTGCGTCGGGCTGCACGTTGTCTACACGCTTCAAGGGGGAGAACTGCACTGGAGATGAAAGTAGGTCACAAGGCGGTGAAAGGGGACCGAGACTTAACCGAGGAAAATGAGAAGTGAGAGCTGGGTTAAACCCGGGGCCTAGAGCCCTCGGTGCTTCTTCTGAGAGGTTGACCAGAGAGCCGAAGGCCGGCGTGGCCCGGTGACCCCTGTCTCCTTCTCCTGCTGCCCGGCCCCTGCTCTGCTCTCATTTCAATCAGTAAACGCAGCGCCTGTGGGAGCCAAGGAATCCGTGAAGGGACCCTGCGAGGGCAGTGGCAAAGAGCTTTCCTCTTTTTCCACACAAAGACAGGCCAAAGGGGAATGGTTTAAATTGCTTCCAGCAGGATTTAGGTTCGGCATGAGGAAAATCTCTGTGAGTGCGATGAGCCTCTGGAATGCATTACTAAGAGAGGCACAGGAATCCACTTCAGAGATCCCTGAGGACGCCATGGAATGCTAATCTTTCCTTAATGGCTAATATTTTGGTGTAATCAGAGGCGGAGGCATGGATGAGCTTTCAAGTCCCTCTCACTCCTGAGATTTGAATATGAAATCTGGCAGGAGAATGAAAGAGCAGTTGTCCTGTGGCATCTTCAGCCTCCGAGCCCTGCTGCATTTAGGTCACCTGAGGCCCTGTGGGTACCTGCCCCCGCTGGTGACTGGGTGTGGGTCCTGCGTGGATAGGTCTAGAGGTGTGCAGAGGCCTGGAGGGGGAGGGGTACGGGGGAGAAAAGAGTCACGTTGAAAACAACAGGAGTGAAAGAACCGGAAAGTGAGTCTGAGCCAGAAGTTTTAGGAAGTGCTGAAATTTGAGTGAGGGAAAATGACAATAATCTATCAAATATTGCAAGGGGTAGGAACCAGACCAGACCTGGAAGGCAGAGCCAAGGCTCCCAAGCTGGATAGAAGGAAGATGGAGAGGGAGGGTGTTAAGGGCAGACTTTTACCTATGGGGTGCCTGAGACTCACCATCTCACCACGGGTAAGTCATAGGAGTCAAGAGTGAATGCATGAAATGCATCAAATATTTGTTATCAGCAAAAAGTTGATATCTAGAAATTTATAAATGAACCTAAGAATGGCTTCAAGGGTATCGTTATTAAGAATAAAATAATTATATCAGTCTTTGGCCTTTTGGTTTTCTGGGGTAAAACCTAATGGGTAGGGAATTAGGATAATTTAGTATTTGATCTTGAAGGTGCTTCATGTAGGTAACGAGGGCCACATGTTTAACAGGCATGGACTGGCACTCAGTGAAGATCCTGTGGATGGATCCTGCGGCCGCAAGGTCATCAATGGGGAGTAGGCAATTAGGTGAGTCAGTCAGGCCACCCGGAAGTCCATAGCTTAGTGGTAACATACTCATCAGTGTGTCTTCATTGTGATAACATTTGCCTGTGCAGGGTCAGCATCGTTTTTCCTTGATGGTTTTCTTTCTCCAGAGCAACTATGTCACACAAGAATGTTCATTACCATTGATCGGTTTGGTAGAAACAACCTGTGTGTTTATATGCTGGGGTATGAGTTAGCCAACATGTTGCTTTCCAGTTTGTGAGTTGTTGAGCTCACAAGCAAAGAGAAATGGTTGGCCTTCCTATCCCTTCTGCTTCACAGTGACATTCATGCAACATTGTGTACCACGAACTAGGCTGTGGAATAGGGAGTCAAAGATGAATAAGGGAGGTTTCCTGCTGTCAAGGCAATCTATTCGAGAATAGCCATTAGCTTACATCAGGCCTCTGTGTCATGGAACCCATGCTGAGAGGAGAGCAGGAATGAAGCCTTTATTGATGAGCATCGTGACTCCTGGCATTACATTTTGTTTGGCTAAGACACTGATTTAATGAGAGAATGTAATCCATGGAGGTTAGTAGAAGTCATAACCCTTGGAGAGGATTGGTTAACACACCATACCATTTGTTTTCCTTCCCCGCAGGTAGAGTTTTAACTGGAATACTTGAAACCCCATCATTCTCTAAGATGAAGAACAAAGAGAATAAAACTAGTCAGAAACCCAGCAGCCAAGGTGCTCTAATCCTCTAGGCAAATATTTAATAAATGGGTTTCCTTCCATGATGCCTCCATCAGAATGGCTCTTAAGGCAAGAGGTTCTGAGACTTTCTGCTCCTCGAGGGTGGGTGGAGTGAGTTTATTGTTGATGTCAGGGATGATGTTAATGATGGTGGGGGGGGGGTAGTTGTTGAACTGGTGGTAATTGTCTGAATCTCACCACTGACATTTCTAGGAAGGAATTTTGGCCTTCGTGATTTTGGCTGCAAAAAGTTGGTAAGCTAACCTTCCCTTCCCCCTTCCCATTTTCAGCTCCTTTGGGGGAAGAGGAAAACCCCAGACACCAGCTTTCTGGTAACATAAGAAGCTTCCCATAACCATGTACTATAAATTATAATAAGCACGACCCTTCTTTTTCTCTTCCTCTTTGTTTCGCTCCCTGAGCAATATTGTAAGAGTCTACACAATCTCATAAGGGACTTGGCTGGCAATCAGTTGAAGATACTGTTCCTTTGGCAGCAGTTCCAAGCAACTAGACTAATGTATTCCTTTTTGCTTAGTTTCTACAAAATTGCATTATGGTTCTACACAGCTGAGGAACTGGAAGAAGAAACCAAAGCGTAGAGAAAGTTAAGGCACAGACTAGCAAAGCCACTCAACCAAGCTGTATTATTTCACCCGCTTTATGTCATGGTTGTACACAGGTGGAGTGTGGAGTTGCTGTCTCTTTGGGGTGTGGCCTCTTGGCAGTCAGTGAGGTTCAGTGTCACCGGTTGACCAAGAGGCAGCTAGCTAGGGCTGTGATGAATCTTTATGGAGGTAAAATCTTTTGGGCTGATTTTTTTTTCTTTGTGGTGCATTCCCTTTTAGTTTCACCTTTGATCTTGCGGAGTCTGACTGTGTTTGGGCCTGGAGGATACACTTAATGCACAAACACCCCTGGAAACAAAGACCTCAGGCCAGTTTCTGCAGGCAAATCAGAGGAACAAGACTGTTAGGCCATTTGCTGCCCATCTTGCAGCCTTAAGCCGTAAATACTCTTAACACCAGCACTTGCTACCTGTGCAATCTGGGGTAAGTTGTCAGCTTTTTTTTTGCCCCTACAGTCCTTCATTTGTAAAAGGATGGTAGGAGGCAAATGATCTCTGAGTTCCCTATAGCTCACTTAGAACAAGCCTATAAAAGTAAGTCAATTTCTCTGACGTGTGTTATTAGTAGATGAAAATACTTTCCCTATCTCCTGAAAAATAAATAAATGTACATAGAGAGTTATCAAACTTAAAGTTTCTAGCCATTATTTTAAATTTCATTTCATAGAAAGTGAAACAAATTCGGACCAAATGTATTATCCACATGAAATAAATGAAGCTTTAGTCTGGCTCAGTGTCATAAACTGCAGTGAGTTGGACTAGCCTGGGTGGGCCTCTCTCTGAGGCTGGGCTACATCCACAGATAATGCAAGGAAGTTCAATCCAGCTTAAAAGTGAGGCCTGAAACACATGTACTTCTAGCTCCCATGGCCTCTTGCTAGCTTCTCTGCTTACCCCACGTACCTGATAGTTCAGTAAGAGGACATCTTTTTTTTTTCTTTTAAGATTTTATTTATTTATTATGGAGAGAGGGCACAAAGAGGGGTAGCAATAGGCAGAGGGAGAGGGAGAGGCAGGCTCCCTGCTGAGCAAGGAGCCTGGTGTGGGGCTCATCCCAGGACCCTGGGCTCATGACCTGAACCAAAGGCAGACGCTTGACTGCCTGAGCCACCCAGGTGCCCCAAGAGGACATCTTTTACCTGTGTCCACAGTTTTAGCTCTCAGCCTCTTACTCTGAATCATTTATTGAAGCTTGCTCTCTTCTGCTGAGGATCCACCCTACTGCTAACCTCAGTACTCATTCTCTGTTTCTGCGCTTGCTTTGCCCTCTGGACTTTATGGTGGGCATTATAGTCCCAGCTAAACTTCCTTCCATACGATTTCATTTCACCCAGATAGACTGCTTGTAGACTTCCCTGGTTGAACCTAACGTTGGTCACTACCCATGTGAGCTCTGCCGCCATGGGCATGATGCTTAGCAGTTTTTGCTAACTTCCACTGGCAGCCCCTGAATGTGGTAATGGGTAATAGGTGAAGTAGAAGCAAACGGAATCAAGGACCTAAGAAAATTTTACCAGGGTTTCTGATGGATGAGCACAGAGTGGTACCCCAAGATGTAGGTGTACGGTGGGAAACAAGGATGGAGAGTAGGGCCTCATCTACTGGACGAGAACTCAGAGTTTGGGCTCTAATTCCTGATGGTCGTGGTGTTGAGGATTCTGACACGTTTGAGGTTCTAATGGCTCCAGAGATCCTACTGGGTCATAATAGTATTGCCAATTAAAAAAACCTTATTATGTCTGCATCTTTACCTGCAGGGTTATAATAGTTACATTTCGGGTAATGAATCCTAGCCATTGTGAGCAGGCAGGCAGTCTGCAATCTCTGAAGCAATACAACCATGACCTTTAGTCTGTGGATAGGTACCTACTGGGGCTCTGCTCTGTCTCCCTTGTTTTTCTCTGCAGGTGGCATGCTTAACTCACCTGGTCCAAGTACATGGTATTTAGCCAGGTGTTAGAAATTTTGATGGTTTCAGACCATTCTGGGCCAGGTCAATTACATGAAGCCAGAGTTTCCTCTTGTGAAACAGACAGGAGGAGGGCTGTCACCAAAGGAAGTGAGTTGAGCAATAGGTGGGTGAGTGAGGACAGCATGGTGGCATGGGGCGAGACAGGGAGGAGTCTAGTACAAGAGTCAACAATGAGTTAGGGGGGGGATGGCACTCCCTAGGGACTCAGTAAGTACTTGGGAATGAATGCATGAATAAATCATTCCAATTTTTCCCAGACTCAGGATGAAAGATCCAGGCTAAAGATTAATTATCCAAACTGACATACCAGGTCATGGTTGAACTATTAGCAGAAGTGACTCAATGTTGAGTCCCATAGCGAGAGACTCCTCCTGCCTTGTACCTCTAACCCCTGCTTGTTGGTCTTTGGGGGAAGGTTGAGTTGTGGGAAGGAAGGGGTATGAGGAAACAGAGCTGGATAGGGCTTTTCAGGGCAGTGTTTTTCAGAGCCAACCCATTTCTGGCAAAAAGTATTACTCTCTAGGCAAGTGTCTATTTGCTATGTTGATCTAATACAACATTAACTTCTGAAACAGTTGCACTCACTTTGCCAATTTTCCAAGCTCAAAACAGGAATGGAGTTAATAAAGTAACAGGCATTTTGGATGGTGAAGCTTTACTTTAAAAATGCCCACATGTGCATAATTTTCCACTTTCTTCCTAAATTCCTATGCCTGGAAGGAGCCTTAGAAATCTAAACCTCTTGTTTACAGATGAGAAAACTCAGGTCATGAGAAGTAGAGGATTTGCTCAAAGCCACATGGCTATCTAGGGAAAAGCCAGGATCAGAATCCAAGATCTCAGACTTCCGGAAAGTGCTGTTTTAATTCTATTCCAATCTTTTAATTCATGAATGGATACCATTGAGGGGTTTGGAGATACTCTTCAGCATCAGGGAGCAATCAGCTTGCTCCTGCACACACCACGGATTTGCTGCAGTGGGCAACTGCAGCCATGAAGAATCATGGTCTTCTCTTAAGGGGAGTTTCCTAAGGTTTGGCAATGCAGTTGGGAAGTGTTATCTGAGCTGATGTTTTATTTTATAACAACTATTTTATGTTGTGATATTATTGATTATGATAAGCTGGCTCATTCACATGGTCAGTCTGCAAATACTTGTGGATACCTATCATGGGCTTGCACCATTTTAGGGACTGGTAGGAGTGTGGCAGTGGTGAGTATGGCTTTGGAGCCATAGGATAGGCTCCAAAGGAGCCTATCGTTGGCCCTATGGAGCTTTCAACCTAATAAAGGGTCTGGAAAGCTGTGTTTTGTTCATGTCCACTTTGCTATATCTACCCAAAGTCCCCAGTTGGATTAAATCCTTGTCTAGCTCCCTGCCCTGACACTCGAATTGATAAAAACGCACTTCAGAAGAGGAGAACACATCCTTTTTAAAAATTATTTAACCCTTTGTGAAGCACTTCTTGGTGAAGTAGTGCTACTAACTCAGAAAACGAAGCGAGGGGAGGTTGAAAGCCCTTAAATGTCAGGAAAGCTTAGAAACTGCAGGAAAGTGACTTGTTCAAGGCCTTGAATGTTGGTAAAGTCACGAAGGGAACCAGATTCCTGGGCTCTCATTTTACGACTCTTTCATAAGAATGGCAATCTTCTAAAAATCCAAAAACATTAAAAAAAAATGAAAACACTTCTATCTCTTTACACAATAAGAAACTCTCCTGAGAAGACTGTATCACTTGTCCCTATTGAGTCTGTGTGTTTTTAGCTATCATCCTAGCACTTGGCAAACTGCTCTATACAAAGTAGGCACCCAATATAATTGTTTAATGAACACATGAATGGATGAATGAATGAATGAATGTTATAGACATTGATATAATGTACTAACTTACTTTGGTCACTCAGACATGTGTGAAGCATCATTTGGAAATTCATTTCACTCATGCTCTTAGAAGAGCTTTGCATAGGATTTTTAAAAAATCTGTTAAATTCTATAAGAAAGGAAAATGAAAACTATTTCTATGTACTTCTCTCTTCATAGGTGAAATTCAAAATGGGCTCTTGATGTGGAGTGTCAAGCTGGTCTCGGATATAGGACCCCCTTCAACTGGTGGTTGACTGACTATTACTTTTCAGAAGAAGGTAGGAGGTAGGAGTTGTCCTGTCTTCCTTTAAAATACTGATAAGGGGGTTCCTGGGTGGCTCAGTTGGTTAAGTGTTTGTCCTTGGCTCAGGTCATGATCTCAGGGTCCTGGGATCAAGCCCTGAATTGGGCTCTCTGCTCCACGGGAGTCTGCTTATCCTCTCCTTATCCCTCGCCACTGCCATCTCTCAAATAAATAAATAAAATCTTAAAAAAATAAGTAAAACACTAATAAGTCTGGAAGAAACAGAAGTACAATGGAAGGAATGGAAAAATATGGAAGAAAGGAGACCAATGGTAGTACATTACTATGTATACAACATTTTCATATCCACCATCTAATTCACTACTTAAAACAATTCTGAAGATGCTATTATTATTCCCATTTTACAGACAAAGACACTGAGGCATAAAAGTATAAGCTAGGAAATGGCAGAGCCTGCACTCAAAGCTAATTCTCCCGACTTTAGAGCTGGTGCTGTTTCAAGCCCTTAGCCCTTCTTTGTAAACATGGCAATATCACAGCCACCCTGTGCCGCATTCAGACTTTCATCTGTGGGCCACGAAGTGGGAGATTTCGTGGTGAATCTGTCTTAAAAATGATGGATGCTCTACATTGGTGCACATTCCCTATTTTAGTTGACAGCATCACCTTGTGGATGAAAATACATCTGGTGTGTGTTTTTATTTGTAAATATATGTATACTCTGTCGATTAGGGATAATGAGCCAAAAGATTAGGCCATCAATCAGAATTGTTTAGGGGTTAAAACTTCTTTTCCAGAGCTTATATTTTGTTAATCGACTATTAAAGAGTGATCAAAGGGACGCCTGGATGGCTCAGCGGTTGAGCATCTGCCTTCAGCACAGGGCATGATCTTGGAATCTCGGGATCGAGTCCCGCATTGGCTCTGTGCCTGCTTCTCCCTCTGCCTGTGTCTCTGCCCGTCTCTCTCTCTGCATCAAATACATAAAATCTTTTTTTTTTTTAAAGAGTGATCTAATACTAATACTTAATTGATGAGGGAACAGAATGAAAGCTGGTTTGTTTCTGGCCACCTTGGTTAAAACTCACTGCAATTTTGTTTGCTTAATTCATAGTTTTTGAAAAGTGGGAATGATATAGTATTGTGGCTTAATGGCAAGAACTACAAGGGCAAAGTGAAATCAGAGGCTTAGCAGGATCTCATTGTCTAAGACAGAAGGACGGTAGGGTCTTAAGTCCGAAGGCCTTCGAGGTCTACCATTTCAACTTGGGGTCATGTAAAGCCCTCTGGGCCTCAATGCGTTGATCTCTAATGTAGGGAGAATAATATCAAGATTTTGGAATGGTCATAACATGCCTGGTACCCTGGGCCCATGTTTTTAAGATTTTAAGAGAAAGAGCTCCTGCACTTAATGACAAGGAATGAAAACTTCAAGACAATCATCCATCCAAGTGCAAACAGAATCCAGGCCACTCAAGCAGAAATGTAGACACATGTCAGTAGGCATCTTAGCTGACTTGAGTTCTTTTGCTGCTGCAGTCTCTGGTAGACAAATCAGTTTGTAAAAAAAATATTTTTGTGATCAACGGTGAAAAATGTGAACTATCCGGATTTTCTTTTTTCCCCCGGAGGTCTCTCAAATTAGAACATAAAACTAACAACACCACAACTTCTTGACAGCAAAGTAAGGACAATTTATCCTAACCTGGTGGATTATTAATAATTGCAATAGATTACATTTTCATCTTAAATTTAATCATTTGGCAATTATTGATTCGAATGATGATTTGATGAAGAATTTAGCAATCTGTATCACATGATACGTGATGTCCTGATTAAACGTTTCCTTCAGAAACTATTAGAAAAAAGGTTTTGCTTTTTTTTTTTTGAATTCCGTTTTTCTTGTAAGAGAAAGCCTAATTGGGCAATCCACAAACAGTGGGAACGGATTCTCTATCACGTCTCCTGTTCACAGGGGCTGGGAAGGGCCGGCCTGGTTAGCTGGAGAGCACCAGCTTCTGCAGACTGCCAACCCCCCTCTGGTCACACTCCCCCCTTTCCAAAGTCCAGCCCTCACAGCTGAAGATCTTTAGGGCAAACTTTCCAGTTTAAATTTCCCGGCTTTTTGTCAGTTTGTGTCAAAGCCGTAGCCACCTTCTCCTGCTGACTGTGGTGGCTTTGTTTGTTCCTCCCCTCCATTTGCTACTGGTTGGCCTCCCTGGACTGTGTCGGCACACTTACAGTAGGCAGAGTGCTGATGACAGATGGTGGGGGGCTGGGAACTGGGCTGCCGTGGCCTGGTGCCAACGGATAGGCCTTGCTGCCCAAACGTGCAGCCCAGAAGCTTCTCCTTGAAGCCTTGTCCGTTTGGTTGGTTCTGTGGGCGTGTTTGTGTGTGCTTGTGCACACGTGGCGTGTTTTGTTGTGGTGGTGGTGGTGGTTGTGGCTGTTTTTGTTGTTGTTTGGGCCAACGACAACAGAGGCCTCACTGGCTGGCTGCGGCTTTTCACTCTTGGCAGTTTCCAGACTCCCAGGCAGGAAATTCTCCCAACGATTGCAGCTGTGAATTGGCCCATTTTTTTGGAAAGAGGATAAAGAAAAGAGTTTTGTGGGTCTTTTGCTTTCCTCGCACAAGCAGGGGGGTGTTGAATACAAACAGGGAGGGATACATGGGGGAGGGGAGGGAGTGGGTAGGAGAGGGATGGATGGCTCCCTTGGAGCATACACAGGGCTGGTGCATGGAGCCAGATGTGGGGCAACCCCAGAGGTGAGACTGCCCTAGGTCTTTGTGGGGTTTCAGCAGTTTGACCCCTTTGACAGCCAGAGACACTCATTTCCATTCATCCCTTTAACAA
The DNA here is from genome assembly GCF_018345385.1 of Vulpes lagopus. Lineage (NCBI taxonomy): Eukaryota > Metazoa > Chordata > Mammalia > Carnivora > Canidae > Vulpes > Vulpes lagopus. The sequence goes on from NC_054830.1 coordinate 70,552,467, forward strand.
ATATTTGAAAGCTTGCTTTCTGACCGGTGGTTTACTGGGAGGTGAGGATACCAGGAAGCAAAACAGACAGGGTCTATACCTCATGGAAGTAACAATCAGATGAAATGAGAGTGAACAAACACATCACAGTCTCACACCCTCCTTAGAATTTTCCATGCAACTTAATAGGTTACTGTGGTGGAGGACGGTGATGATGATAATTATTTACAACTTTCAACGAGTATTTCTGTGCCAAGCACTGTTCTAAAGGCATTTCTCATTAATCTTCAGAATAATTCCGGGAGGTAAATGCTATGAAATGGACATTTGGGGACAGTCAGAAAAGGCCTCTCAAAGAAGGTAAAATTTGAGTTGAGATATGAAGGATGCAAAGGGGTCAGTTATTTAAAGAGTCAGGGAAAAGCTTAGTGTATTCAAATTGCCAGGAAAAGCCTGTGGAATAGGGTGTAGAAATAAAAGGGGGGGCGGTGGACTGGGGAGATTGGAGTGATGTGAGATCAGATTGGAGACATAGAAGGGGCCTTGTGAGGACTAAGTCCTGGTAAGGGATATGAGAATGGGAAGCTGTTGCTGGATTTGGAGTTGGGAAGAGCCTTACTGGAATTGCATTCCTGAAAGATTTCTCCGTCTGTATTGGGGAGATGAAGTGGATTAGGTAAAACCAGCATGGAAGCAGGATTGTAGGAGGCCATTACTGGCCAGAAATTATGGTGACATGAATGAGGGTGGCAGCTATGAACACAGAGCAGTGGAAGGGGTTAGGTATCCATGTTGGAGATGGACACAAGAAGTGCCAATCAACTGAGTTGATAAGGTGGTAAGGCAAAGTAGTCATGGCTGGCACCCTGGTTTCTGGTTCTGGCCACTGGCTGGCGGCGGATGGTGTCATTCCCTGAGATGGAAAGGACTGATGGCCGAGGGCACGGGGGGTACCCCTTTGAACACTAGAAAGGTCAGTGCATGGAGAGGACATCTGATGGCCTGGGACAAAGAGGAAATACCTTCCATGGAGGGGAGAAGGAACCACTGAATCGCAGCAGGAAAATAATTTTCTTACATTTGCAAGGTGATGTTTGCACTTTAGCTCCTGTCCCTTGTCTTATTCGATCTTGACCATAATATTGCAACATAATTATGATGACCTCAGTCTTATAGAGGCAGACAGTGAGATCTATAGGAGTAAACTGACTTTTCATAGTCACACAGCGATACTACTAGTTATTGCTCATGTTGAGTGAAAGTCTACTTTGTACCAAGTACTGGTCCATGCACTTTACATATGCGGAGTCTTACTCTTACCCCATTTTTCAGAGGGAAAACTGAAGCATAGAAAGTTTGAATAATTTGTTCAAGGTTATACAGCTATATACTTATCACTGTAAAGAATAAAGCCGGGCTTCAAATCCAGCTCCCTATTTGTGCTCTTAACCACTGTGTTATACTAAGTATAACTGAATTGGGACTCTGAATCTCACAACCTCTTGACTATCCTGAAATGCCTCCTTGATGCTACTTCTGATTCCTCTTTCCCTGCAATGGATTTACGTACCAGGGCAGTTTCAGCATTGCTTTAGTTAGATGCCCATTCCTCAAATATTTTCCTCCAAAGAGCAAGCACCAAAGGCACCAAGATGTGACATCTGAAAAAGAGACTCTACCTTGTAGTGACATAACTTTCAATAAAAACTTAAAAAAGAAAAAATAGTACCTATCAAATAATTTGGTCTATATGTATCTATTCATTGGAAAGTATTTTTCTGTGTTAAGAGTTAATAGATGTACCATGAACGTGACTGCTTATTTTCTGGGGAGTCCTAGAGCCGAGTAGGAAGGCAGGCATATAAACTTATATCTGTTTCATTTTCATATCTCTTAAAAGATGATCTATGCACATAACAAAGATGAAAGAATTAGGCCACAAACAATCTGCACGTATACCCCGATGAGGTCCCAGAGGTGATCATCTTGGCAGCATCTTAAATGTACTTCATGTCACATTTCTTCACTAAGGGCAAGATAAGAGAGAGACTATTTCAACTTTATTTGTTCATATGTATTCAATCAAGCACTCTAACTGCCTGTGAGAGAGTGAGGATGAGCAGCCACTGCACTGCCTTCCAGAAAGCAGCTCTGTTCCTAAGTAGGGTTGAAACAACCACAGATAGTTCTTTCTTGCTGTTGTTTAGTTGAGTAACCAGGGGGCTAAGTCCTCATCCTGAAATGCTCTAAATTGGTGTCTCATACCCAGATGATGGGGAATAGTTGTCTCACCAGGCTGGTTCTGAAGATGAAGTGAGGTGATTTCTCCATTCTGGCCATCAAGTAGCAAGGACAAGAGAGGCAAAATGGTTACCCCAGATTTCTCAAAAGGAGCACCACACATCATTGGTTTACATTCTATCCAAAACACGCTCTCGGTTAGGTTTGGAAAGTGTTGTGTTCTATTCCTGCTAAGGATTGGCATATTAAAAGCTCTGATAAGCCCTACAGTAAAGAACATTCAAGATGCTGCCAAGATGATCACCTACTGGACCTCATCGGGGTATATGTGTGGATTGTTTGTGACCTAATTCTTTCATCTTTGCTATGTGCATAAATCATCTTTTAAGCAATGAAAGTGAAACTGGTATAATGTTTATATGCCTGCCTTCCTACTTGGCCCTAGGACTTTGAAGAAAACAAGAAGTCACATTTTATGGTATATGTATTAACTCTAATTTAGAACACAAAAGTATTTTGCTGAACATAGCATTTCCGAAACTATCTATTGCCATCAATGCTGATGATCAGTTGTGTGATTAATGGCACCGACAGATAATTCTTTAGCCCATTCAAGGTATGTTGAGACTAAATTTTCCTTTAATAAAGCCCTAAAAGAAAAAATAGTGTCTGAAGTACAATGTTTCCAGTCAGATGAACTGGGACTCAAGTACTGGCTTAGTCTATAAGAATTTCTAAAATTTTGGGCTATTATACTTAAAGTCCCTGACTGCCTTCAAATACAAATTGGTAAAATGAAACTTTTACCTTAGAACATGGTTGTGATTTGTTTACTGAGTGAACTTATTCATTTAACAGATGTTTATTGAGGGGAATCCCTGGGTGGCTCAGCAGTTTGGTGCCTGCCTTTGGTCCAGGGTACGATCCTGGAGACCCCGGATCGAGCCCCGCGTTGGGCTCCCGGCATGGAGCCTGCTTCTCCCTCTACCTGCATCTCTGCCTCGATCTCTATGTCTATCATGAATAAATAAATAAAATCTTAAAAAAGAACCCCACAAATGTTTATTGAACATCTTCCCAGTACCAAGTATTGTGGTATAGGGATTCAGGAATTAGCTAGCTGTATTTATCAGGATTTTCTAGAGAAACAGAAACAACGGGAGATATATCTAAATAGAGATATATAGATATGGTTTGTAAACATAAAAACAAATAAGATTTTTTATAAGGAATTGGCTCATTCAATTATGGGTACTGAGAAGTCCCGTGAGCTATTATCTGCAAGCTAAGGACCCAGGAAGGCCAGTGGTGTTATTCAGTCTACGTTCAAAGACCTGAGAACCAGGAGCACCCAGGGCAGGAAATGATCAATGTCCCAGTATCCTGACTCAGACAACGGAGCAGGAAGGGCCAAATTCTCCCTTTCTTCACCTTTTTGTTCTATTTAGGTCCTCAATGGATTGGATCATGCCTATGCACACTGCTTTACTGAGTCCACTGATTCAAATGCTAATTTCATCCAGCAACACCGTCACAGATACATCCAAAAATAATACTTAGCGAACTATCTGGGCACTTTGTGATTCAGTCAAGTTTAACATATAAAATTAACAACTCCACCAGCCCACTAGGAACTTAATTGTTTACTCATGAGAAGTCCCTGATCAACATTTTGTACTTATGTTGGGGCATCAGTGACTTGTCCTCTTTTTGGGTATCACGTCGCAAGAGAGATTCACCAGCAAGAGTGGTCTGTATCAGACCAAGCCAGATGTTTTTCAAAACTTTTAAGCAGAAAGGAACATCCCTTAAAGGAATGTTACCCAAATATGGGTAACATAAAAAGTGCCAACATGAAGGCAAGTTATTTGTCAAGATTTCTCCTACAAGAGGTTTAAAAACACCCTTCCAACTTCCACCCTTTGTACTGTTGTTGTTGTTTTAATCCTGGGGTTTTCAATCTGTGAAGTTTATTTTAACTCAACACAGGAAGATTTTCCTTTGGAGAGGAATACATTGCTAAAGGGAAAGGAGGAAGAGGAAGACTGTTATTACTGGTTCTTGGGTGGAGAAGATGTTTGATTTCCTCACCTCCTCCTTTCTTGCTGCCCTCCTTGCCTTGAAAAGGAGCCCTTGCATTTTAAGTGAGGCCACCTTTGTGGAAAGTACTGAATTAATCATACAGTCCATGTAAGATCAGGGGAACTAGACAGAGGGCATATGGACCATCTTGCTTTTGCCTACGGACATTGGCTCCTCACTTGCACGTCTAAGAAGAAGATCCAGTAAGTTTGTCAACACTCATAATACTCCCTTGCCCAGAGCTTCTGGCTCACAGATCTAGGGAGACTTGTAATACTTAAATCCAGGATGGATGCAAGAATTAAAACAAAAGCAAAAGCAAAAACAAAACCTACTTCATCTTTGTGATAACTCAGAGGGAGGGCAGGAAGGTTAAAAGGGTGAACATAAATAGAAATTAGGTGGGAACAGAAGGACTAGCAATTTTTTAGCCTTTTGTTGAATATTGCTCTGAAATAGGGTTTCTCAAACTCAGCATGACTGACATTTGGCCATAATGGGGGGGGTGTGGGTGTGGGGGTGCTATCCTGTGTACTGTAGAATGTTTAGCAATATCCCTGTCTTCTACCGACTAGATCCAGTAGCAACTATTTCTGGACATTGTCAAATATCCCCAGGGGACAGGGGCAAACTACCCCTGATTAAGAACCTCTGCTCCAAAAGCAAGAACTCTTTAAATTTTTGTGGCAGTGGACCTGTTTGGTGATCTGGAGAAGACGACAGACTCTCAGATTAATCTTCTTAAATGTATGAAGTAAAACATATACAATAAGATAGGAAAACATTTATATTAAAGTTAACAAAATATTTTTAAAAACCCACAAATTTGTGCTATGGTAATTTATGTATTTCTTTATGAACATACTAAATAAAAATATCTAAAAGTGGACCCAAATAACTACCTTACTTTTGAAGTAGTGGTGAGCTCATATGATATTTCAGGAAACCTGTAACAACTGTTATGTGATATGAAGACATCTGTGATTTTAATTGTGACAAAATTCTAAGACTACTATGGATTTATATTTAAAGGTAATGTTAAATTTTAGTTCAAGACGGATGGAAATTAAGATGTAACTTTTTCTTTCTTTTCTTTTTTAAAAGATTTTATTTGTTTATTCATGAGAGACACATAGAGAGGCAGAGACACAGGCAGAGGGAGAAGCAGGCTCCATGCAGGAAGCCTGATGTGGGACTTGATCCTGGGATTCCAGGATCACACCCCAGGCCGAAGGCGGCGCTAAACTGCTGAGCCACCCAGGGACCCCAAGATGTAACTTTTTCTTATCCATGTTCACAGAGACCATGAATTCATAGGTATTGAATATAGAACTCCTTTTTCTAAAGCATGAAGGAAAGAAGCCATGTAAGCTCAAGTTATTTTTATGATATTTAATTAATACCCCAAATTCCAATCAGAGTGCCTGAAGTGAAGGGAAGCCTCTGACATCAGGCAATTATGGGCCCTCATGAGTGCAGACACAATCTTTAAATCCAAAGAAAGCATAAATTTTGTAGGCATAACCTGAACCTCTATTCTACAAATGAAGAACTCAGAGGTAGCAGAAGGAGGACTATAAAATGGGCCAAAACCAAAGAAGGTGTCCTGGTATGACCAACGGGCCCAGAAGATCTGCTGGGCTCTAGGTAACGGTGGAAATAGTGGTAATGCTGGGAACTGGCTCAGCCAACAACTAGCTGTGTACCTGAGGAAGTTAAATCCCTCTAGGTATCTAGGAAGTGATGGGCTCAGCTTGGACCAATGTTGATGAAATCTCTGCTGTTCAAGACAAGGTTTAAGACTTTCACCTACACAAAACTCATGGAGGCTAACAAAATCCACAGAACAGAGTGCTGTAAAGGTGAAGAAATTGGCATGGGAAGAGAGGTTAGGTCAAGTTGTTTAGTTCTGTAGGTAGTTAATGGAAGAATTGAGTGATTGTTGGGGCCAGGAATTGGGTTTATTATTATTATTTTTTTGGAGTCTTAGCAAATTCAGGAATATAATAGGTTCCCAATAAATACTTGTTGAATGAATGAATGAATGAATGCATCCATAAATCACCAAGTTCCATTTTTAATGTTGACTGTGTCAACCCAGTTACCTCTTAACATTATATTTAGTTATAAATATATTTCTATATTCCCCTTTAGGCAGAGGAATGTGGGGACCATTTTTTATCCAATTTGCTACTTATTGTGTAATTCTAATATATTTACTCATAAATCACACATACACACACAGGTTTGTTGGTTCCTTTGGGATAGAGGATTCCAAGGGCATCTTCTAGAAGGTTCCTTAGAGCCTTAGGCAGATTTTTTTTTTTTTAAGATTTTATTTATTTGAGAGAGAGAGAGAGAACAAAAGTGGCAGGGTGGGAGGGGGCAGAGGGAGAGAGACAAGCACACTCCCCACTCACTGGGCAGCCCAACTTGGGGCTTGATCCCAGGACCCTGAGATCACGCCCTGAGCCTAAGTCACACTTAACTGACTGTGCCATCCAGGCACTCCAAGAACTGTAACCAAGTTTCTATTGATAGCAGGAGGGCTCCTACAGGATTTATTGCCATGTGATACTACCACCCTACTGAAGTTAAGCTCCTGATAAACTGATTGGGCCCGTGAGCATGCAGAAATAGAAACTACAGCAGAGAAACTGCATAATGAAAATGGTGGAGGGCAAAAGTAGCTGAGCTAAAGAGGGAAATCTAGGCTGGCTTTCATTTGAGGATTTTCTTTTGAAACCTAGCTATTTTTTTTTTCTCAGTAAGGGGAAGCCCTAATCAGCTATGGAGCAAAGTGAGCCTCTTCTCTCTTGTTTTGCAGAAAATAAATAGGCTTGATTATGGGCACAGAGCTCCACAGTTGCTGCAGTGTGTGAAGCATACATAAATTGCAGACTAAGGGACTCTGAAGCAGAAATTGGTGGGTTTGAGTTCTTGTGCGAGGGTGGTCAAGATACTCTACTATCTTGAACTGAAATTATTTCTTCTGCCAAATATGGTTGTTAAACTAGCTCCAGGATTGCAACTCAAAAGGCCTACTGACAGGGACAGAAATGGGTGAAACATAAGACAAAAAAGGGAAAAGTGGGGACTGTGGCCAAGTAGAGGGTATATGTCCATTTGAAAGAGGTGCTACTACCTGCTTTTAGTCCATTGTCACTGCACTAGAATGTGCATCGAACGTTGCCAGATCTTCTAGACTTTAAAAAAAATCTGTGCTTTGAATTTTAAATGCTGACAACTCCTTCAAAATTTTAAAAGACATAGTGCAAGCCAAATTTGACCCTGGGGTGGCCACAGATGATCTCTAAAGGCTTGCAGCATTAACAGTTGAAGAATATAAGTAGATATGCTTTATCATCTGTGAAATAATTCTTTAAATTCACTTAAAGTAAAATAAATAAATAAATAAATAATAAAAATAAATTCACTTAAAGTTTTGGTGTTTGTTTTGTTTTTTGTTTTTTGGGGGGGCTTTTAAATTTTTTTAATTAATTAATTAATTAATTAATTAATTTTAGTAGACGAGGTGGGGAGGTCACAGGAGACTGTGCTCTCCAGGGCACGTGTAGGTGCTCCACTTGCTTCTCCAGTATGCCTGCCTTCATTGCCCCCACCCTGAAAGTCTCGTTCAAGTTCAGAGCTAACTTATTTTCATGTCTGGTCTCAGGTACCCAGACACCTGGGAGATATAGGGCTCCAGACCCAGTCCTCTCCAGCCTACCTTGGGGAAGTCCTGGGCAGCCAACCCTGGGAACTTCGAGACTCCTGAAGTTCATCAGCCAGCATCTCTCCCCTCCAGATGCTGTCCACCTGGGCATGTGGCTAGGAGACCTAAATTCACTTTTTATAGTGCTTCATAGTTTGCAAGTCGCTTGCATGACTTTATCAGTCTCATGAAAACCCTGTACACTGGTGCTACCCCTGTTTTATATTGGAGGAATCTTACATTCAGGAATGTTAAGAGACACGTCTGCAGTCACAGCAAGGAAGTTGTAGAAGCTAGATTCATTCTTTCATGTTGGACTCTCAGCACTTCTGCCAAACATACAGCCTTGCCCCAAAACGCAAGAACTTCGTAGCCCTATTTTGCATCTCTGGAGGTCAAATAAAGGAAATACCACTATTCCAACCATTGATCTGTGGAAGTCTGTCCTTGGAACGAGGAAGGGTTATGAGATGACTACTCTTTAAGAAAGAACATCTGAATCTCCATTCTTGTACCAAGTGGCATATCAGGTCAATGTTTCTTCTAAAACCTTGGCTATCCCTCCATCATTCTCAAAGTAGAAATAGGACTGGAGAAAGAAGCCTTATTATTCTCACCATGATTCAACTGCTAACTGGCTATGTGACCTTAGACAAAAATTCCTTTGTCCTCTCTGTGAACTCTAGGTTCCTCATCTGTAAAACAGAAACCATGATACGTGAGTGCTAGAGCTGGAAGTCAGATTAGCATCCCATCCCACTCCATGAAACACCACCAATTTATCCTTAGAGGTCACAGGCAACTGGGGGAAGCAAACCCCAACATATAATAACTATACAGGATATATGCTACTAATCAGGGATGAATGGGGAGTTACATATAAAGGAGATACAGAGATAAATGGTTCCTATTAGTGGTGATGAATAAATGTTACATAGAAGCTGACTATTTTTGTTATTATCTTACTGCCTTTTACAGCACCCCCCCCCCCCACAAAGGTACTGGTCGCCAGTGGGTTTTGCTGATTTTCTGAGACACAAACTTAGCATAAATATCCTCCATGGCAAAAGCCTCTTAATACCTTTTAGAAAGGATTACAAATTGTAACTATAAAAGGATATACAATAGAAAGGAGTCTCCCTCTCACCCTGACCCTTTCCAAAAAGGTAACTTAGATTCTGTGTGCCTTCTCAGCATATTCTGGATATACAAAAGTACATATGAATGTGGTATATACCTGTATCTCTATTTTTGTCTATATCTATTTTTATAGTCCCCATTTTTTCACAAATGGGAGCATCCTTCTTGAATTGCTTTTCTTAGTTAAAAACTTAGTTAAAAAATTTCCATATCAGTACATACAGATCTATCTCCGTCTTTGTAGTAGCTGTATAGTATTCCACCATTGTATTTTTTAGATACCTTTCTTAGTCAGTTCCAGCTGTTATAATAAATTGCCATAGACATGGTGGCTGAAACAACATTTATTTCTCACTTAGTTCTAGAAGCTGGAAAGTTTTACATCGTGATGCCAGCATAGTTAGTTTCCTGGTGAAGGCACTCCTTCTGGTTTACAGAGGGCTATCTCTTCCTTGTATCCTTACATGGCAGAAAGAGAGGGAGAGGAAGCAAATCCTCCCATGTTTATTCTTATAAAGGCATTGATACCATTTATCAAGTTTCACTTTCACGACCAAATACCTCCTTAATAAGACCCCATCTTTTAATGCCATCACATGGGAGGTTAAGATTTCAGCATATGAATTTGGGAGGACACAAATATTCAGTCCATAACATTTGTCCACTTATTTCTAATTGAGGAATATTAATATATGTCTATTCTTTTGTTATTTCAAATGTTCTAATATATATCCTTGTATATATCCCTGAACGCAAGCTCAATATAAAATAAATTTCTACTACTGTTTCATTACAGGTCTTGAGTACTGATATTGCCCTCTGAAGAGACTGCACCCTTAATACTTCAAGGAACATTTCAAGAAAGTTTCTACGTATTTTTACCAATATCCTGTATTATAAAACTTTGATTTTTGTCCACTGAGAGGTAAAAATGCTTTATTTTTATTTGCACTTACTTGCTTTTAATAAAGTTGAACATAAAATACTGATAAGACATATCCTGTGATATGTATATCCTGTAAAGAAGCCTGCTCATGATCTTTATTCATTTTTCTACTGGGTGGTTAATTTTCTTTCTTATTGAATTATAAGAGCTCTTTACATATTAATGAAACCAGACTATTTATATGAAGTCATATGTCATACTTGTTGCAATTTTTTTTGTAGTTTGTTATTTGTCATAATACTTCCAGATGTATCTTTTTAAAGGTTTGCTTTAAAAATCAATATGTACTGTGATTATATGGCTGTTGCTTCTGAAAGTTGGGTTTGTACAGCTTTACCAAGAAGCTTCTGCTTGTCATCACAGGCAATGGTGTAATGCTTCTTGAATAGGACCTGGTTTATGCCACTGTGAGTCATTCATGTTACTGGAAAAACTGACTGACCACCGGACATTACTGGCACATTTCCCATAATTCTCCAAGGAACTGAGGGCATTCAAGAGGGAGTATTTCTCATTTCCTATGTAACTAGTCATTGTCCTGATTGACTTCAAGACTTTGTCTCTGTGAGAAAAAAAAATAAAGTATCCCAAAGCAAAAAAAAAGTTTCACAAGTTATTTTGAGTTCATAAAAAATAATGGTCATCAACTGAAACAGAAATTTTAGAAAAATGATCCAGACTTATTGGAAAACTCAACACCATGGTTTACAAGTTACGTGATGAAGTGCTTAAAGCATCCCAGCCAGAGAAGAGAGGACTTTCATTAATCGGGCAGAGAGAGTGACAGAAGAAAAGAACTTGACTTTAGCCTGAATGAGTGAAGATAAAAGTCATATGTAGTCACTGAGGAAAGAGGGGTACTATGTTTTTATTCTGATCCAGATTTGATAAGATAGGACACAAAACCAAGCCCCTCCCTACAGACATTGAGGATGGACTGTTTGTTCAAAAACCACTTGGCACTGAGCTGTCAGATTCACCATCTGAAACAGCGTCAGAGACAGAAGGAAAAAGATCTCTTTTCTTCCAAGTTCACAACAACCACCAAAACAATGTGCACCCGTTGCCACAAGGCTCCTAGCTGATCGACCAAAGACCATGCTTAATTAAAGGGTAAGCTGGTAGTGTATACACTACACTGGTCTGTATGTGGCATTTGCCTCTGGTAGCTTATTACTCCTGGTTGTACACAGTGGAAATAGAATGTAGTGAGTTTTACAGTTCTTGGATTTATTGGCTTAACCAGAGATCAAAATTCTACACTAAGTGAGGTAGAGTGACCAACTGTACCCTAAATGCCCAGGACTGTACTTGTTTTAGTACTGAAAGTCCAGTGTTCTGGGAAACCCCTCAGTCATAGTTCAAAGTAGGACAATTGGTCACTCTGGGTCTTGGTCTCGTCCAGCTGATTCTTTCTTCAGTCATGTTATTCTATAGAAAAATTAAATAAGATAAAATGAGCTTAACTGTAAGAGAAAATTCGGTAATACATAAATAGGATCACAGCTTTTGGAGTGAGAAATGCTGGAACAAGATGCATAAGACCATACGCTCAGGAAGAGAAAAAAAATTTTTTGAGGTAACTTCTTTGATTCTGTGATTCTATATCACTATTTCTATCATCTTAGAAAAGTTATATGAGCCATAAGTAAAATAATCTCTATTGCCATTTATTGATGATTGTTGGGTACTAGGCACTGTGGTGAACTCTTTGATGTTATTCTGATGATAGCCTTAGGAAATAGATATTATTAGATATGATTTATAGGTGAGAAGGCAGGCCTAAACAGATTATGTCTTGCCCAAAGTTATGCAGGTAGCAGATGGTGAAGATAGGATTTGAATTCAGATCTGTGTGGTTATAAAGCCTATGCTCACATACCCCATCTTCCATTATCCACAAATAGTTATGACCAGTCATTTCTGCTCTCTCCATGTTCTGAGGTTATCGGTACTACCTATAATATGATCCCTGGAGACCAGAGAAATAGTAACACTAGCAATATGAATTTGCATAACATCTTTTACATTTCAAAACACTGTTACTTCTATTTTCTACTATCATCATCCTAGAGATGCTGGGAAGTAGCTAATGTTGATCCTTTCCCTATTTATAACACATAGGAAAGAGAAGCGTGGATGAGTAGGGTCAACTGTTGATGGATACATAGGTGATGCAGTGGCAAACTGGACTCACATCTACAACTCTTGATCTTAATTCCTTCTGAATACTAGGTCTATTCAGTAGAGATTAAGGGATTCTGTGACTTTGTATCAAAGGCCTTCCAGATTTCTGTGGGAATTGGTCCAACTTTATTTCCCCTAATTGTCTGTCTCCCACACTTCACTATAAGCTCTGGGAAGGCAGGTTCATGTGTCTATCTTATTCATTTCTCTATCCTCAAAACCCGACACAGAGATTCTTAATAAACATTTGGTAAAAATGACTATCCTTTGCAAATCTTTCTCCTAATTCAGATGGGGTAGATACCCTATTATCATGCCACGTTTTCTTGCCACCACATCTAATTTCACACTGTTTTCTCCCCTCATTGCCACATGGTCAAAGACTAAGGGTTCTTCCAGGTGCAACTGAAATACCACTTCCACCAGGCAGGCCTCCCAGCAGTGAATTTTCTTTCCTTAGTATCCAGGGTCCATCCCTAGCACACTCCTCTTTTGTTGCACCTACCAGTGTGTCTCTCTTATTACAGTGATTTGTAACTTGCACGAGTCAAAAGGGAGTAGGAGGGACTGGACCTCTCTTTATGTTGCACAGCCCCTGTGAGTAAGCTCTTGAATTATGAGTTCATGGTTTGAATTTTAGGACCTTCACCAAGCCCAGGAATTTCTGAAAAGAACCCAGAATCTCTGTATCCTAGAACATCAGCCTGCACTTCAGAAAGAGTGCCACAATGGTCTCTGTAGGCTATTCCAGTCATAAGAAGTGAGTTGAGGATCTGTTGGTCCAAACGTGATGCCTCTATTTGGACTCAGAAGAGGAGGAGTTGAGATTAATCACGAAGGCTTTTGTTATTTATTAATGAAATATTTATTATCCTTTATTAATGAGATAGCATTGCTACATAACTTGCATATACCCTCCCCATATCTATTTGTGAGGTCAACTCAATAGGATCATTTCTCAGTGAGATTTTAAAGGGATGTTTGTTATTACTTTGTCCAAGTGGTGGGCTGAAGGAAATATATTAAAAACTATGGATCCAAGACAACTTCGGGCCTTTGAGATTTGCCTCTTTGCTATTGTTACTTCAAGATTCAAATAAAAATTCACAAAACTGCTTTCTCCAACTCAAAAATGTAGACATCAAGAGATTCCCTGGATAACCAAGCAACCCTGAGGTTGCAGCCATTTGGGCCAGGTGTTCGCTTTCATCACAATACTGCTTGACCTCAGATTTTTGTTTTAGATTTTCTGCTATAAATGTTAGCTGATAGCTAAGATAAGGCTCATTGAACCAGAGCAATATAAAAGCATTGGCATGACACTCATGAGAGAAACCAGAAAAATTTAGTAGTTTATATACTCAGGCAAAATAAAAATAATTTGCTACTTTAATGCATTTTGTTATAGTGATGGTTTATTGTTGTGGGTTTTCTTATCACAAGGTATAGCTATGCAGTTTTAATAAAATACGTTGGTTTTCATTTAAAAAGAAACCCACAACAAACAGAGCAGAAACAGAACCTCCACTTCCCCACAAAACCCTAATGCCAGTAAGCCTATTAAATTTTCTTCCCTTGTAACCTTCAAAATGGTTCACCCTAATGATCTGTGGGCCAAAAATGTATTAGCCAAGTAGCAACCCCTACATGGTGGATGGATTCATAGCAGATGGCAAAGGAAGGTGTCTTATTCAGTCTGGGCTGCTATAAAAAAGTACCATGGACTGGGTAGCTCACAGAAAACAGGAATCTGTTTCTCACAGTTCTCGAGGCTACAAGTCTAAGGTAAGTGCTGGCATGGTCAGGTTCTGATGAAGGCCGTTTTCCAAGCTGTAGACTTCTTATTGTGTCCTTACATGGGAGAAAAGAGGGCTAGAAAAGTCTCTGGGGTCCCTTTTTGAAGGACACTAACCCCATTCATGAGAATTCTACCCTCAAGACTTAATTATCTCCCAAAGTACCCTCCTCCTAATACCATCACATTAGGGATTAAGATTTCAACACATGGATTTTGGAGAGGACACAACCATTCAGTCCATTGCAGGGGGAATTCAGAGCGGGAACTGTGGCAGAGGGTAAAATTGGTTTTACACAATCAAGTGGGAGGAGGCTTTCTACCCAGCCCCTTGATTCAACATGCACATAGCTGTAGGCAGGCTGGGTCTGGGTAAAGGGAGAGCACCTCAATACCATCCCAAGGTCTTTCTGGGAGATTCCAGTTTGTGCCCATTGTTTCAATGTAATTACTGTAAGCATTCCCTTTATTCTCAAAGGTGTCATGGTGAGGATAATAAGTTAGTTATATGTTCATCCTAGACCAGAGGCAGCCCCGTTTACTCAAGTTTTCCCCATGGTAAACCATCTCATTTAATTAGTGCACAGTTTTTGTTTCACTTAAGGTAAAGTCATATTCCTTATAAACACAGGCACAAACATTGGAAATTTATATGCTGCATTGATTTTTAAAAAAATCATTATTTTAACTAATAATGAGGATTATAAAGCATAAAACTATTAGAACTGCACAAAATAAAAGCCTTTTGCACGGCAAAGGAAACTATCAACAAAATGAAGAGGCAATCTTGTGAGTAGAAAACATTTGCAAATGATATATCCAATAAGGAGTTAATATCCAAAATATATAAAGAACTTGTACAACTGAATACTAAAAACATGAATAATCTAATTTAAAAACTGGCAGAGAACCTGAATAGACATTTCCCCAAAGAAGACATATAGATAGCCAACAGGCACAGGAAAAGATGCTCAACATCATAATCATCAGGCAATTGCAAATAAAAATCACAATGAGATATCACTTCACACCTGTCAGAATGGATGGCTAGAATCAAAAAGACAAGAAATAACAAGTATTGGAGAGCATGTGGAATAAAAGGAACCCTCGTGCATTGTTGGGAATGTAAATTGATGTAGCCACTGTGGAAAACAGTGCAGAGTTTCCTCAAAAAATTAAAAGTGGAAATACTTTTACGGTCCAGTAATACCAAGTATTTACCCAAAGAAAACAAAAAACATGAATTCAAAAAGATATATGCATCACTATGTTTATTGTAGCATTATTTCCAATAGCCATAATATGGAAGCAACACAAATATACAGAATGGAATATTACTCAGCCCTAAAAAAGAACGAGATCCTATCATTTGTGACACCATGGATGGACCTAGAGAGTATACATATGCTAAGACAGGCAGGGAAAGACAAATACTATATGATTTCACTCAGGTGGAATCTAAAAGACAAAACAAATAAGTAAACAAACAAGAAACAAAATCAGATCTAGAAATATTGAAAACAAATTGATAGGTTGCTAGAGGGGAGGGGAATTGAAGGATGGGCAAAAATGAGTGAAGGGGAGTGAGGAGTACTGGCTCCCAGTCATGGAATGAATGAGCCATGGGGTTGAAAGGCACAGCATAGGGAATATAGCCAATGGTATTGTAATAGCACTGTCTGGTGACAGATGGTAGCTACACTTGCGGTGAGCACAGCATAACATAAAGAGTTGTCAAATCACTATGTTGTACACCTGAAACTAACGCAACATTGTGTATCAACTATACTTCAATACAAAATATGAAGATATATATGTGTATATATATCACATTAATAAAAGTACCCACGTTGAGAGATAAGTGGGAGGCTGGTGGTCTGAATCATGTGCTGGAGTGCATGCCTGTGTATATGAAAACACACACACAAACATACACACACACGAAAACACACAGATACAATGGCAGTGGGCAGGAGTGTGGAAGGAACAGAGAGAGCCAGTGGTTGTAGCCAAAGTGAATGGCATCTAAAGACCAAGATAACCAGTAAGTTCTCGGTGATGCTACATAGCACAGGCTCAATGTTTGATTTATATTCCATTGTACCTTTAGCTAATTAAGGTTCTCATGATAATTTGGATGGGAGAGAGCTTATGCTGCATTTCAGATACTCCTCGGCTTTCTAGAAAAGGATAATCATCATTCATAATATTTCATGTACCTATCCTTGGGTGAATTACATAAAAATCACACTGACAGGTGTGATTATGAGAATTTGTATAGTATTTTACTTTCCACATACCCTATGCCTCCTAATTTTTAGTGATTCTCCCAGCATATATTTTACACATGAGTGAGCTACATTCTCAAAGGGAATTTGTAGCTTAGAAAGAGCACAGAGCTAGTGAGTGGAGGCACGACTGGATTTTGAAGCCCGCTCTGCTGGCTCTCAGTCTTATCCCTGTCAGCTACAATATACAGAAGGCGGGAACAAGTGGACACAGGGTGATGTAATGCCCTGGCCTTGAGTGTTGATCTCCTATGTTCACTGAGTGCATCATTGACACGGGTCTCCCTGAATCCTCTTAACTCTTTCCAACAAGTCAACACCTTGGTCACTCTTATTTTTTCTGACTATGCCTCCTTCTTCCATTCCTCCCCTGCCCAGCTAGAAATCAATGAACATATTCACACTGTGGTTGGTACAGACTGAAAGCTTTAAAGCAGCCTCATAAGACCCGGTGTGGTGGGACCAGACCACTCCTCTACGGCTACCTGTACTACTAACCTCATGATCTCAGCACTGCAGCCCTCAGCAACTTTGCAATTCCCTTGACAGCTGCCACCTGCCTTAGAATTTCTACCATAAAATCCTATCTATTTGAAGAGTCTCGCCTGGTTAACATTTAGCCATCCCTCAGATCTCAAGGTGAACATTCCTCCTTCAGGTAACTCCATGAGCCACTCAGAGTGGTCCAGATCTCAACAGATCCTATAAATGTGCTTCACGACACTCATCACCATTGTAATTTTACTTATATTCGTATAATTATTTGACTGATATCTATCTTTGTTAGACTTGACGCTCCATGAGAATGAGGGATGGCTTTTATTTTCACTTTGCTTTTCCCCCAACAGCTATTGAGATGACATGTAGTAGGTGCCCAACAAATACTTGTTGAATGAAACTCCTTTGCTATCTAATGGCTACATGCAGTTTTAGAAACTTGATTAAAAGTTTAAAAAAATGGAAATTCAGTTCCACAGTTATACTAGGGACATTTCATGTACTGAATAGCCACATGTGGCTATTCCTCTAATGGGACACTGTGGTTACAGAATATTTTCATAATCATATAAAGCTCTAATGAATAATGTGTCCTTAGATGTTTACAGAACCAATAAATACAATGTTCTTGCTTCTTGTTCATGTCCAACATGGCCAATGGTTAGATTTTTCTTAAAAAAAAAAACAAAACTCAAGAGATGTTGTCCAGTTTGGCTTTAGGACTCCTGGGACGTCTCTTCTATGGATAAAAGAAGTCTGAAGATGAACAAGCAGAGAATTCTAGATGGGTTTTTCACTTGCTCATTTTCACTGAGCAGATATTAACCAATGCCTATTATGTACAGCACTGACTACACTTAAAGAAACAATCCTTTTGAAATTTTCAAGTTTTTCTTTTTAGAGAGGCAATATATAGCTTGATGATGGAGAATATAGACTTTGAAATCAGGAAGACTTGTGTCTAAATAACAACTCTGGTGCTCACTAGAGTGTGTATTGCTCTGGGCAAGCTGAGCTTTAAATTCTTCTTATGGTGAATGGGGATAGAAGTAGTACCTGCCTGATTGGGTTGTTGTGAGGATTAAATGAGATAAGCTGACATATTGTTATTAATAGCAGTTTTGTTATGATTCTTTCTTTTTGTTTTATTCTTGTTTGGGATTGGCATTAGCACTCTGCATTTTGTTTGTCCTTCTTCTCTAAGTTTTGATAAAATATACTGACATTTCCTCTTCCAAAATAAAGCAAGTTGCTTGCTTCCTGTATGCCTATTAAGTTCCAATTCATAATATATGAAGATGGACTTGCTCAAGACTCTGAGGGTATCTTTCCTACTAATGCTCTTGCCTTGATTATCCTGCCTGCACAGTGAAAACAGAGCTACTGAGAGTTTCCAGAAGATGAGGAAGGTTTGCTTGGCTCATAGCTGAAAATCAGTGGAGATCTAATTGCATACCCATGTCAGGACCCTGGGAGAACCTAGGATAGATAACACAGGGGGTATTTTTTCAGGAAGGCTCTAGGCCTTCTGGCCAAGATGGTGAGCTGCCTCTAGGGCTGCCCTTCTAACTATTGTACATTGACATTGAGATTTTTATTCCTTTAAGGAGGCCACAGTCTA
Source organism: Vulpes lagopus (assembly GCF_018345385.1). Lineage (NCBI taxonomy): Eukaryota > Metazoa > Chordata > Mammalia > Carnivora > Canidae > Vulpes > Vulpes lagopus. The sequence continues at coordinate 70,570,959 of NC_054830.1, forward strand.
GTTAGGAAGGAGAGTGAACATAGGAAACTCTTTTGAGAATATTCCACCAGCTTAGTCCTGGATAAGGAGGGAAGAATGGGTACAGAAAAGGAGGGCAATTTGAAAGCCAGAGTGCCATGTACATATTCATGGAGGAGAAGGAAGGAGAGGGAGGGGGAGAAAGTTAGTCAAAGGCTCCAAGTGTACAAGTGATAATGAAAGATGGAGCTATGCAGGCATAGGAGGGTCAGGTGGGGAAGGCTTTTCACCCAAATGAAGGAGCCTGGACCAATGGCCATGGAGACCACTGACGCATTTTAGCAGTCAGTGGCACAATCAGATAGCATTTTAGAAAGCTTGCTCTTACTTGCATGGAATCAACTGGACTTGGACAAGAATGGAGGCAGGGAGAACTGATGGGAGGCTGATACAGTGACCCAGATTAAGACATGATACTGGCTTGAGCTAAAGTGACAACCAGAAAAGAACATAGAATTGAGAGAGATTAACAGGCCAAATGGGTAAGTTTTATGAACCAATTGTATAAGGTTACCCAGAGAGCTGTAAGAATAATTACCTTCAGTTTTCTTTTTTTTTTTTTAAGATTTTATTTATTTATTCATGAGAGACACCGAAAGAGAGAGGCAGAGACACAGGCAGAGAGAGAAGCAGGCTCCAAGCAGGGAGCCTGATGTGGGACTTGATCCTAGGACTCCAGGATCATGCCCTGGGCCAAAGGCAGGCGCTAAACCACTGAGCCACCCAGGGATCCCTACCCTCAGTTTTCTGGTGTGGGCAAAATGTGCTGATAGCATTTCATGAGTTAGAAATTAAGGAAAGGGAGGAGGGAAGAGGATGAGTTGAGCTTTAGACTTGAGGTATCTGTAAGATAAGTAAGTGGAGATGCACATTGAGCAGATAGTAATACACATTTGGAGAACAGGACCAGAGCTTCCTTTAACATACGTGGTGGCTCAAACCATGGGAATGTTGGAATGAATTCATTTGCTGAAATACAGTTTGAAACAACTGAATGAATAAATAAAGGAAGGAAGTCACCCAGGGAGCAAGTGGAGTAGGGGGATGGAGACGGAGGAATGGTAGGTGTGGGAAGGTGGGGGTGGGGTGGGGGAAGAGACCCAGGCATGGGATAGGCCTTGTTTCCTTTCTCAGGAACCATGTATATCACTTAGTGAAGACTAATTAGTCTCATTGTATCAAGCTGAAGATGGAAATGTGCTTTGGGAAGCCCAGACATTGTGCAAATAGGATCCATAGATTTTTTAAAAACGTATTTTGCTATCTTTGCAGCTGACTTGAGTTGCAGCATGTTGAGTCTCTGATCGTATAATCTGATGGTCAAACAACCAAAATTAATTCAAAGAAAAAAGATTGGTTTCCTGCCTTGGCAATGATGTGGACCCCAAATATGGCTGCAAAAAGTAGAGGTAGCTTTCTCAGAAGTACTGACCTACTCTACCGCTGGGCCTGTTCTCAGTCTTGGAGGCCCTTCCTCCCAATATGTCTTTTGAATAGTTTTAGGCAAGATATAAGAAGGGGTACAAAGTTTTAGTGTAAAATAGGATCCATTTCTGTCTTTTATCTGAGAAGTGAGACTCGCGTATATACTTGCTAAATATCTCTGCTTACTTATGGAGTCCTGATCTTTATCCTCTTCCCACCTCTCAAATGGCAGGCTGGTGTCAGGATGGATAGAGGATTAGCAGGAAAATTCTCTCATCAACCCTATTCCAGTGCTACCACAGAGCCTATTGCATATTCTACCTTTGTAGCAAGCTGAGCCACTCTTTATGTGAATAGGACTTAAGTGCATGCCGGGAGCCCAAATTATGCAAGGGAGGCCATCACCGTGTCTCAAAGAGGAAAATTTGGTCTTAACTGATGGGGCCAGAAGTCACACTTGGAGTTTCCAATTGTTCTGTCTTTCAGCCCCCCAAAAGCTTGCAGCGTTTATAGGAAGTTCTCTCCAAAAGCAAAATATGCTCATATTATTATTACTTTTTGGCTTAATAAGAAGGTTCTTTGGCAACTCGAAGGCACATGAAAAGCAAGAGGGAAAAAAGGTAAGGGGCCTTCAGTGGGTTTTTCTTGCTTGTTTTCTGACACTATGAATGCAATGCATATCCAGGTGTGTGTACACATCAGAGTGGTTAGGATAGTCTGAGCTCTAATTTCTCTGCAGCAGTCAGAGGCTCAGAGAAAGGAACAAGGCTGTGTATCTGCTGAAAATTCAGAGGCTGCTGGGCAGGTGCTCAGGGCTCTACTCGTATGAGAGTCTGGGGACCACCACTGAGGGAATCGGTAACCCAGAACTTGAGCTGATGGTCAATTCCCAGGCTGAGTCTCATCTAAACCAGAGGGAATAAAAACCACATCTTAGCATCAGAGGAAGTGGGGAAGGAACGGTCATTAAAAGAAGAAAGTCATGGTGCACATCTTGGTCTGGAAATAACGACAATGACAAAAAATTATTAAATGTCTCTTTATATAATAGGCCATGTGCCAGTACTTTATAACCTATGGTACAGTTAGTCTTATGCTCCCTATTTTACAGATGAGGAGGAGGATGCACAGGGAAAGTATGTCCTTTGCTCGAGTTCATGCATCTAATCAGAGGAAAAGGAGGGACCTAAACCCAGGTCCATCTGACTCCAAGGCCTGTGTTCTTACCTTCATATTATACTAGAAAAGAAAGGGGTGATGCAGATTGGAGCATGATTCTATTCTTTTAAAATGGCCTGGACTCCAGACTTGGCAAGAGAGTTCTAGGTGCCACTTTTAAGGTTTCCTGAGTGGACTAAAGATAGGATAGCAGAAATAGGCTTTACCCCAGGAGAACTGGTGGGGAAACAGCACCAAGACTACACTGTAGGCTGAGAGCTGTGAGCAACACTCAGGGAAAAGGGGGCATTTCAGGCATCCAGATGTGCATCTGTTCTTGCTTTTTAGCATGGTGATTATGAAGGAGGACGGGGCAGTAGCTAGAACTCTGCCAACACAGGTGATATTGCAGGGTGTAGCAGGAGTTGCAAGAATAAGGCTAGGCCCCACATTCAGTGTGACTCTGAAAAAGTCACCATAAGTGAGCCAGAAGTTGTCATGGCAGTTCCTGAATCATTGGAGGAACCCCCAAATTAAAGTTAATGACTTGCATGGGGGCTGGGGCACTTTGCTCTAGGAAACTCCTTCTTGTTTAGCATAGACTCTCCAGACTGGTGCCGTGCTCTTCCAACACCTCATGGCCTTCTTGCAGCTCTGCCCATAACTTCACCTGGAGAGATCGTTCCTAGCCTTCAAATCTTAGTTTTGATGCCATCTCTTTAGGGAGGCACTGTCTAATCAAATTAGCAGCCTTTCCCCATTGCCCATGCACTAATCACTCTCAGCCACACAATCCTGCTTTCTATTCCCACAGTACTTCAATTATCTTGTTCCATTTATTTATTTACATATGCTTAGTATCTCTCTCTCTTTGTTGGAATGTAGGCTCTGCTATTTCAGAGACCTCATTTGTTTTGATCAGTGCTGTGCCCTAGCAAACAGAATACTGCCTCATTTAGTAAATGCTCAATCAACACTTTTAAGTGAATGAATGGATGAATGAATCAATGAAAGGAATACGGCTGGGTTGTCACGAATATTATGACCTTTTTGTGCTACCTAAGCCCTCAATGGCTGGAGGAAATATGTGTTTCTAGGTGGCTGAGGCCCAGACAGTCTACCCCGAAGCTGACTGAGAGGAAGAATAGAATAATCAGGCATAGCATCTTCTATGGGCCAATGTCATTGCACATGCTAAATCAGGTAATTATTACAGGTGAAAAAAAAAGTAGGCATAGGCTACCTAGCTAGGAAGTGCAAAGAACAGAGGCTTGCACTCAGGTTTCTGACTCTAGTGTTTTTTTTTTCCATGCAAAGGAAGGCTAGAGAGAGAGAGGGCCAAGTGCAGTTCTAAGTATTTCTGTTATTGTCCTTCTTTTACGAACTGGACACAGAAACATTTGGTAATTTGCTTAAAGTCACTTAGCTAAAAGTATTAGGCTAGCTCCAAAGTCCATGCTTCTAATCGCTGGACTATGAAGGCGTGTTCCAGACAAGATGAAGAGTCTTCCAAAGAGGCAGAAGTGAATCCAGGGCCATCAAAATGTGTGGGGGCTGTGGGGGGAGAGTGTTCCACACCAAGGATATCTGCCTTAGCTAAAATCTGCTGTATTCTCTTTCCCTGCCTCCTGACATTCTTACCGATCTGCCTGAAATCCATTTATTCTTGGAAATGTTGCTGCTTCTGATTTCTGAGTAAATGACACAGCAGAGATTGGAGTAAATAGTTTTCATGCACATCATTGCTTCTCCTTGAGACATTCTATCTTTGTGTCTCTGAGACAGGCTCACGGGGTACTAAGTACTTGCCTGAAATGTGCATGACTAGATGGTCCAGCCTGCAGGTTCTGCCCTATGGAAGGTAGAGCTAATGCCCACCGAGTGGGCACTGGTTATAGGCGCTCATTTGCATTTTATCTGTAACAATTAAATAGCCTTACAGCAGCCCCTGGTTGCTGATGGGCTCACACCCCATTGCCATGTAATCACATCTAATCCCATTGAGCTCTGCTCAAAATAGCCATAATTGGTGGTTTTATCCAAATCAATAAAGACAGCTTCTACATATTGATTATCATCCAGGGTATAAAATCATCATTGGCTACCTGGAAAAGAGAAGCAGGCTGCCAAGGGAAAAGGTCAGATATTCCATTTGAACAGGGGAGGGAAAGGGGAGGCGGAACCAGTGAATTTTAAGGTAATAGTATCAAATTACCTGAAAATGCACACAGTATATTCTTGTAATTTACAACAACAGAGAGCTCAGAAATAGGTCAATCATTTAAGTGAGTCTTCAAGTCTTCTCTCAGTGATGCACTGAGCTAGCTTACATTAGCAGTCTTAAAGGGGCTAGAGCCAACCAAGACAGAGAGAGCCTCAAGTCTTGTTCCTTCTTGCATTTTACAACCTAACAGTTTCAGTCAACTCCATGCCTCAATCTGATTTCTTATATTCAATTAATGATCAACAGAGATTGTTGGCCAATGTCATCAGTGAATTTGGGTAAAGTCTTAAGGGTGAGGTACATAGACAATTCCATCTGAGGACCCAGGAGACAGAGTAGAGATGTTCACTGCCACAGTGAACTGGAAGGGATTTTCCACTCGCAATGGAATAAGGAGCCTGCCCAATTTTAAAGTTTACATGTCTAACCACAGAATTTAAAATAAGCTACATCTTTTAATTATTGCAAGATGAAGCTCATTATTCTATCCTTTCTAGCAAATGTTAAAACAAAAATTTCATAAAATCATTCATGAAAAACACAAGAAAAAGATGGCAATCCATTCAAAATCTTGCTACTCCAATAATATTAAAACTGGTCTTGGGGACAATTCATGAGCAAAATTTCCCCTTCTGTTAAATGGAGATAGCAATGATGACAACATCTACCACAACACAGAGTTTTATGAAAAAAAAATTAAAAAATATAAAAATACATAGGAATAATATGTATATATTATATATAATATATATGGGACTCAATAGATAACCATAGAACTTGACTTTTAAAAAATTTATCTAGGGGAGTTCTCTTAAAGTTCTTATCCATATGACTATATAATTTTTACATAGCTATAATTATTACAGAAATATCATTTGACATCTCTTCTTCCCTCCTCCCATTCTTTATTCGCGAATATACCATTGTAAGAGTTGCATAAAGTTCTGTTGAATGGATATTTACTTAATTAATCTCCTATTGTGAGATATTATCTATGGTAGACAATATTTCAATGAATGTCTCTGGCACACAAATTATTTTTCCTTTTGGATTATTTTCTCAGTATAATATGAAGTGGGGTTTTCGACTCAAAAGCATTATGATATCACAGGGCCTGGAAGTAGAAAGGCTTAACCCAGCAGGGAAACCATACCAGTGATCTTACTAGAGGAAGAATAGTCAAAGCCAAAGTTAGTTTTTAATGCAAGAGTATGAAGTAGAAAAATCAGTACAGTTTCTATTTTATAAATGAAAAAACTGAAAATTTAGACAGGATATTTAAGAATAGACATATGTAACAGTTAAGAAATAGACTAATGACCTTCACATACCATAGGTGCTATTGAGGAAAAGTAGGCCTGTCAACCATATTCTTGCATGTTCTGAGCTGGATATCTACATTCTAACAATGGAACAGGAACTGAGATGTGAGAGAGAAGGGAACACAGGTTGGTAGCTTGACGGAATAGAATTTATAACTAACTGACTCTTTATGAAGATCAATTGTGACATGTCCATTAATAATCTCCCAGTTTTTATCTCTAAAAGGGGAGGATCCCAGTGCTCCCATTTCATGGGACGCTGGAATGGGATCTCTACCAGGCAAAGATTTGACTTCCATATTTTCTTTCATGGAGGCAGGACTAGGGGGGGCAGATTTTAACCTTTCACCTGCTGTATTTTATTCAGTATAATTATTGCAATTATGATTTTGAATGAGCTCCTAGGGGATATTTGGTCTATGAATACTGACTGCATTTTTAATATATTGGAATGGCAAGTAATAAACAGTGAAACTAGCAGAATAAATGAAGAGAATAAAATAGGGTCACCAAAGGTTAGTTTTAGTTTAGTTTTGTTTTTGTTTTTGCCATCACCCTTCAAAGCCATAGATCTAATTGCATTTGTTTTCATAAACTAAAGTGCTCCTGGATGGCAGTATTCAACATGAATCTGGAAATCTGGAATCCGTAGGCTTTCAAATATATGGTTTCCAAGAAACAGGACAGAGGCTAAGCTGCTGAATTGCTGCTAGTAGGTCCAGGGTTCCATCCTTAGCCCCTAACTCCCTTAACTCTGTATACTTTCCTGGATTATGGGATCGATTCTCATGATTTCAGTTATATTCTATCAGCTAAGACCTCTCTCAAGTTCCAAACCTGGTAGAGATGGCCATCTAACTGCTCTCTCCACCTGGATATCCCTTGAGCACCTGTAATTCAAGTAAATCTTTGTTCTCTGCCATATCTTATCCCCAACCCCACTGTACCCCTTGCTGTATGCCAACATGCTTCCCCTCCGTCTTTGAAGCTTCTATGAATTGTTCTATCATCCAATCAGTCACCCAGCCAGCTGAGGGATTTCTCTTTCTCTCCTTCGTCCCTTTTATGTCTCTGTTTAAACAATCATCAATGTATCTACTTTTACCTTCTAAATAATACCGTGATTCACTGCTCTCTCTCAATGTCTGTAATATTTCTCCTGGTTCATTCCTTTAACATCTCTGGCTTGGGCCAGGGCAACAGCTTCTTCACAGTCTCCCTGTTTCCAGTCTTGACTTTCTTCAATTTATCTTTACTTGTTGCCAAATTAAAATTCTAATAAATAAATGTGCGCATGTTACTTCCTTGCTTGACACTTTTCGATGGTTTTACATGATATGCTAAGAAGTCAGTAAATAATATGTGTGTGTGTGTGTGTGTGTGTGTATAAAATGAATGAATAAGATAGTAATAGAAGCCCTTGGCTCCCAAGACCCTTCATGAACTACCTCTGACTACAATTCTAGCCATACTTCCTGTAATTTTTAAAGAGATTTTATTTATTTATTTATTTATTTATTTATTTATTTATTTATTTATTATTTGATTGTGGGGGGGAGGAGCAGAGGAAGAGGGACAAACAGACCCTATGCTGAGCATGTAGGACTCAATCCCACAACCCTAAGATTATGACCTGAGCCGAAATCAAGAGTCAGATGCTTAACCGACTGAGCTACCCAGGGACCACCCCTCCTATAATTTCTTTTTTTTTTCCCTCCTATAATTTCTAACCCACTAATTTATATACTAATAGTTCCACAAATGTACCGTATTGCTTCACTTCTCTGGACAGGCTTGGAAAGCTCTTCCTCATTTTCTTCATTTGGATAATTTTTAGACTTCCTTTCGGACTCAGCCTATGTGTCACTTCCTCCAGCTCATCATGTCTCATTCATTTTTCCTCAAACCCTTAATTATCCTACCATGTGCCAAAACCATGTCAGGTACTGGGGTAGGGGATCAAAATGGCAAGTTAGATTAAGGATAGGTGGGGAGGGAGGTATGGAAACAAATATCATTCATTTATTGAAAGAAGGACTATGAGGAATGCAAGAAAATGGTGACCAAGAAGGAGAAGAAGAAAAAAAAAAAGATGTTAGTTTATAAACTATCTGTAGAAATTAGAGGGTTGGTGGTAAAGAATTCCTGGCCAATGGGTTGAAATTTACCCCCCACCCCAAGTTTATATGCTGAGGTTCTAATCCCTTGTATCTCAGAATGTGATCTTTTTGGAAATGGGGTCTTTGCAGACATAGTCAAGTTAAACTAAGGTCCTTAGGGTGGGCCCTAATCCTGGTGTTTTCTAAGAAAAGGAAGTTCAGACACTGACACACAGAGAGGGAAAACTATAAATAAACAGGGAGAAGACAACTGTCTACAAGCCAAGAAGAGAAGCCTGAAGTAGATTCTTCCTTCATGGCCCTCAGAAGGAATCGACTCTGCTGGCCTCTTGATCTCAAACTTCTAGTCCGTGGAATTTGTGACACAGTATATTTCTGTTGTTCAAGCACCCAGTCTGTGGTATTTTGTTACAGAGGCCTTAGTAAACTAATACAATTTGGTAATCGGTAATTTGTTTGGGCATGAAGATGGCAAGAATGGACAAGGTTCAGAACAAGTTATGGGAGGGGTCACATGATACACTGAGGTTTCCTCTTCCAATTAAAATTCAAAACTTACTTTATAGGTGGTGGGGAGCAATGAAGACAAGCCATTTAGAATTGAGACTAGAAACCCATTCTAGTATGGGTAGAGAATGGGGTCGGAAATGGTGAAGCATGGGAATGATGGACTACAAACAAGCCATGGCAATAGTTCAGATGAGAGGGGCTAAGAGCTTGATCCAATGCACTGGATGTGTGAGTGAGGGCCACTGCCATATTGCTTTAATTGCATTTATCTTTATATGTGAGACTTACTGAGCCTATGCCTGAAAGCACAATGAGAGCAGAGACAAACCAATGAAGTTGATATAGACAATAGTTCATTTCCTCCCGAAGTGCCACCAGCCCTGATTCAGGCATTGTGGCACGGTCCCAATAATTAGAAGCTATATTCCTAATGTTTTAGTATTAAAAACTTGGAACTTATTAAAATTGACTATAGTTAAAGCCTACAAACAAATGGAATGTTAACAGAAGTTACCAAGAGAATAATTTTTTTAGAAAAGGAAAACTTCAGTGGACTTCTTTCTTGAGACAGCAAAGAACTTTCTTTTCCCCATCGTCCCTTCATCTATCCTTTTTCTCTTTCCCTCTCTCCTCCCTTCAACAATACATGCTAGGCTCCAACTTCATGCTAGGTGCTACACTAAGTGCTGGCACACATAGGAAACAAGCAAGCAAACAAACAAAACTTTGTAGGAGGATCTCATGACTTACTGGAGGAAAGATGTGTAAACTGAGAATCACCATCCAGTGTTATAAGAGCTGTAGGCACTCTGAGCTGTTTGGCAATGCCTGATCTGATGGAATGAATTAGGAAATACTTCCCAGAAGTTATGACTGGAGCTAGATCTTGAAGGGGACAGTGAAGGGATCCAAGTCCTGGAGTGTGGCAGAGTGTGCTATCTTCAGGGAAATGCAAACAGTTGTGTGACTGCTGAGTTAGGCCATCTCAGGGCAGACAGAAGCCAAGGGAAGAGGTTGGGGGGATAACCTAGAGGTCTGACTCACAAGCCTGACATCTTGCTACTGAAATCACCAGTTTGGTCCAATGACACTAAGAAAATGTTTGATTCCAGAGAGGAGAGAGGATTTTTTCAGACTCTCTTTTCTCAATCATTCAGGCTTTAAAAAGAATCCCAGTAAGATTGTGGATAAAGGAATGAATCTAAACTCAGAGACCTTCACTAGGGCAACATGTTCTTTAAATTCTTGGGTCTCACTGTGGAATACTGAGCAAACTTCTTCAAGGCTTTGAGTGTTGGCTTTTCTATAAGACAGCATTACAATGGTGGAAAGACTACAGAACTGGGTATGAGTTATAGCTCAGTGACTCACTGGTCATGCCACCCAGGATAAGCTGCTTTATTTCCCTGAGCCTTCTTTTGCTTCCTAAGAAGTTCTCATACTCTAGCTCTCAGTTGAACTTTCTCCAGGAAAGCTTCAGCCACAGCTGCTCCAGCTGGGACTGTGGTTCAACAGTAAAATGCACATGTACAGTGAGTGAGATAGAGAACTTGACTCCCTCCAGTCCCTTTAAGGGCCACCAGCCAGAGTCAAATCCAGAGTATGGCTCCAGTTCAGCTTCCTGGGTGAAGACTTCAGCTAAATCAAAGTGCTTGCAATAGGACTGTTCACAGCTCAGGCATGGAAAATCCCCGACTGGAACAATGATAGGGTGTTGGTACAAGGAGGGGCCTTGTAGGTTAATGAGTCAAGCACTTTCATTGTACAGAGGGGAAAACTGAGACCTGGAAAATCTCGGGGAGCACAGTTAATCAAGCATCATTAAGCAGCTCATTAATTCCCTTTATTAGGACCTTTGTTAGGGGAAATCTGGTGTTGAAAGAAACCCTATTTCATCAGAGCAATTGATTTTTGCCCTTATCTTTTGGCCATGAGGAACTTACCTATAGATAGTATTGCTGGATAAGATGCAGGGAGCCCAAATAAAGCTAAATTTTTGATGAATAAAAAATAATTTTTTTGGGGGGGGGGGGTTAAAGTATGTCCCAAATATTGCATGGGATAAGTAATACTAAAGTTATTTATGTTTTAAAAATAGAAATTCAAATTTAACTCAGCTTCTTGTTATTATCTTTGTTCTATCCAGCAACCTATTTATAGTGTCTTTCCTAATTCCATCCTTACTTTGACTGCTAGGAAGCCCAAAAACAAAGATATTAGCATTGCTTTCTAATAGGACTTTATGGTATGCACTCAGTTTTATCTTTCTTTTCTATTTGTTTATATCCCCTTCTCTTCTTTTTACTAGGTCACTGGTTTATTACTAAAGGACATAACTCAGAAATAGCCAAATGCATAGAGCAAGATATGGGGAAAGGGCACAGAGCTTCTATGCGTTCTCCAGCCCTGCCATTCCCAGCATCTCCATGTGTTCACCAACCCTGAAGCTCCCTTCTCTTCTTCCTAAAAAAAAAAAAAAAATCTAATTGCTATGAGTGTTTCAGTAAACCATTTTGTTCGGGTATGATTTAAAAAAACCCACAACACAACATTAGGTAATTATTAAGGACCCTATTTTGTACTAGGTTCTGCAGATTTTAATTTGAATTAATTATATCTCTTGTCCAATGTCAAAAAACCTGAGTCAAGTGGAAGAGATAGTCATTTATTTAAGTAATCAGAGTGCAGAGAGATGAATAAGGAATGTGGCCCAAGGTCACATGGCTAGTTGGTGGCAGAAACAAGATGTGTTTCATTACATTACATCCCACGAGGTTGGCTAAGCTGACAACTTTTTTGTTATACACACCTACCTAAATGCCTATAGGATAGCACAGTGGGAACCGAGTGTTTGGCCATCTCAGCACCTATCTTTTTTCTAGGAGTAGCACCACCTTTCTGGAGGAAACTGCTCTCCCTCTTCCTTAAATTTTGTAATATAAAAATAAAGGCTGCCAGTAAGAGTATTCGTTCTCCATGCTTATGGGTGACTGGTTCAGGTTGTGGACATTTGACCTTAGCCAGATAGAATCCTTCCCCAAGAATTTCCACAGTGGAACAAGGAAAAAGGCAGTCCCTCTCTGGTGGCAAAGATGAAAATATAAGTATCAGCTATATTGCCTGCTGTGTAGAAGAAGCTGGGCTGAGCACATCAAGGTAATATGTGAAGAGCAGCAGAGACAAGAGATGAGAACACTCTTGCAACATCTGAGTTTCTAATTTCAGCTATTCTCAAAGCTCAGCTGTAAGTCTGCTTAATCCTTTTAGCCTAAAATGATTTGAGTTGTGTTTCTATCACCTGCAAACAAAAAAAGGGGTTGAAACTAATAGAGATGGTTTGAGCTGAATGACAATTAGCATTTTCCCGACCCCTAGACCATAAAGGGATACATACTAGTGGAATTCTGTGGAATTCTGTGGCTCACAGCACAGTTTACATAAAGCTGTTGATTCTGCTTCCAAACAATGCAGAAAAGCTCCTGCCCCTTTACTGCCAAAACCAGTGTTTCGCAACCTGCTTCCAAGATACCCTCAAGATGTTTGCACTTATGACAGATTTGTATCTAGCAAAATCAAGCAGCACTGCTAAAGAGCCAAGCCGACCTCAAGGTCTCCAAACTAACTTCATACTGCTGTTGTAACTGCTTCCATCTAAAAAAAAAAAATGGGGAAATTAAAACCCAGAGAGGTAAAGTAGATTATTCAAGTTCATACATATTTGGCTGAATTTATTCTAGAACCTATGTCTCTTGCCATTTAAAACACTGCTTTTTTCAATATGCTCTGTCTTAATGGCTGGTATCATTCACTGAAGATTCTCAATGTGGAGAAAAATTATTGGTTGTGATGAACATAAAAAGAGCAAAAAAACCTTTCAGGTGATGTGGTTGTGTATTTAAATAGTCATTTTGGGGAGAAACCTTGAGAAAGTTATTAAGACATAATATATATTTGAGCATCCTCATTTTGGCTGCACATCACAATCACTTTTAAAACCTTTAAAAAGGTAGAAAATGGGGGGAGGTTCTTCACTCCCACCAAGATCTACTGAATCAGAATGTTTGGGAGGTAGGCGCAAGGGTTTTATACATTTCAAGAATCCCAAAGATAACTTGGAATGAACTGATCTAAGGACCAGTATTTGGCATCACTAATGTAGATTTTTTGGTCTACATCATCAGTTGTTATATTAACGACGTTTAGGAAAAAAATCTCTCTTGGTTGTATTTATGTAAAATCAACAGAACTATTTATACAACCATCTAGACTTGCTATTTAAGCAATGTTATATACCTCATTCATTCAACCAATATTTACTAATTCCCTCCTAGTCGCTGGGTTCTATGCTTGGCACTTAGATTCAAAGATGAGTCAGAGGGAAACCCTGTACTCAAGCAGTCTAGATGGAGAAAATACATGTGAATGCACAATGTTCAAATGAGGTTGCGAAGTCAGAATACCAGGGAAGAAACTAGAGAGAATTAGGGATGGCTTTGTGGAAGAGTATTTGAACTGGGTTCTGAAAGCCTGGTAGGATTTGGATTTGCAGATGAGAGGAAGCTCAAGTCAGGCAAAGGAACCAGCATGAGCCAAGATTGGGAGCACAGAGGCAATAGCAATAATAATGATAGTACTACTACTACTACTAATAATAATAATTATAGCAATTTTTGAGTGCTTGCCAAATGTGTTGATTACTGCTCTAAGTGCTTTACATGATCATCTCATTTAATCCTTACAACAGTAATTGACCCATAGGCAATGAAGTAGGTACTTCTATTATCCCTATTATAGAGATAAGAAAACTGAGTTAGAGATAGGTTTGGTAACTTGCCTAAAGTCATGGGCCAAACAAACTAGTTATTTTTATTTTGTTCAACACTTGTTTGTAGAACAAATAGATATGTTAATCTAGCACCTTCACTCGCAGATGAGAAAACTGAGAGTCAAGAGACCTCCCCAAGAGACAGAACATGAAGATTCCCAACTCTGGGAAACGAACTAGGGGTGGTAGAAGGGGAGGAGGGCAGGGGGTCGGGGTGACTGGGTGGCGGGCACTGAGGGGTCACTTGACGGGATGAGCACTGGGTGTTATTCTGTAAGTTGGCAAATTGAACATCAATAAAACATAAATTTATTATTAAAAAAAAAGAGACCTCCCCAAGACCACCAGTCTGGTTGGTGGCAGTGCCAGAATTAGGATCATTTTAGTGTGTTTTCCACTATGCCATATGTATACATGTACTATGCATGACGTGTGAGGCTGAGAGGAGAGCGTTAGTATGTCATTTCCTTGAAGTTATAAAAGTATGGAGGAAATGCAATATTTGGAAAAGTAACTAAACTCAGAGCTGACGCTTAACCAACCTATAGCTTTTAATGCAGGAGAAAAAAGTACAAGGGCGAGGCAGTAAAGCAGAGTGGAGTAGTACTTATTTTGGACAAATCTCTTCACATTTGTGTTCTCATTTACAAAGTGAGGAAGTTAGACAAGAAGATTTCTAAAGGTCCTTTCATCTTGGCTATTCTGAATGATCTTAGGAAGGGCTAGAAACAGAGATTATGCATATGTACACCTCTGGGTCAGATGGACTGAGATCCGCCCAGCAATGAATAAGAGGCCTGTATCTGGGGGTCAATGCCAACTATTGGATAAATGGAGCTGCTTCACTTATTGCCCTCATGTGATGCTGAGAAAAATCATGTGATCCATTTACAGAAACCTCTAGGACCTAATCAACTTCCTCCTTCCAAAAAGAAGGGACTTAGCAAGAGAGAGCATCATTTTCTGTGATGTCAAACGCTGAAGAAAAGACAGAGAAGATATGGGGGTTAGGCCACTGGGACACTTCTGGCTTATCTATGGTCTTACTGTAGATGGTATACTCTTTTTTTTTTTTAGACTGTATCAAATATAATTTATTCAGAGAAAAACACAATGTTTTAAGAACTTAATTCCAAAAGGCTGACAGAACCCAAAAGCTGGGCAGAAAACAGCCTTCTGTGAGCAGTAACAGGTCAGGCGGAGAACCACATGGGGTCTAGCTTGGAGAGAAGGCTCCACCAGCCACACACCAGGTATAAAGGCCCCTATGAATTACTGATGGTGGGCGGTCCCTCCTCTGCCCAGGTTGCCATCTGCTCCACTGTGGGTTCCTAGTTGCAGCCAGGAAAGCTATCCACTTATGAATCCACAACTGTCAAGCGAGTTGAGAGCTTTACTCCCTTTAAGGAATAAGATAGGTTCCTGTGCCTTCCCTGTGTTGTGCTGTAAGATTTTAAAGGTAAAATAATAAAAGAAAAACATCTGGGAGTTGAAGTTGTTTGTAATTTATTCCAACTGGTGCCCTTGCACCTAATGCAAGCTCTAGCTGGGTCATCTGTTGAGAAGCCTGAGAAGAGCAGTAATGCTGGAAAACATTCTGTCTATTGTAGAACAAGATGGATAGAAAAACATTTCCCACACAGCAACAATGATTATACTTTGTATTTATATAGCACCTGCTTCTGGTGAGTCTTTGAGAGACTTTGAGAATATTTTTTTCATTTCTCATCTTAAGAAGACTGTGAAGCCAGTTACAGAATGTCTACTGCCAGGTGAAGAGCTATACTGCAAGGCACACAAGTAGCTTCCTGGTCTCCCGAGTTTTCCAGTCAGAGGGTTTACTGCTAAAGCTGAGCTTTTACATGACCCAGCCACCAAGGGACAGTGCTGGTTTAGTGAGTCCCTGTATCTTGAATGCGTTGGCAGCTCTCAGGTGAAATGCAAAGGCAAGGAAAGCCCTTGCTCTCAAGTTTTAAAAAATATCAGAGTCAATAGGGAGCATAATCAGAGAAAAGTTTCATAAATATGAAAAGGGAAGTACAGAAAGAAACTTGAGGTATTAGATTAGAATTGGAGATATAAATAAACTCATAGCTTAGTTTTAAAGTATCTATAATCTATCTATCTATCTATCTATCTATCTATCTATCTATCTATCTATCTATCTTCATCATCATCATCATCTATCTAAATACAGAAATAGATGTGTATATTAATGTATATGAAATGTGAAATGTGTGTTAATGTATGTACATACATGCATGTATTTCTTACCTCTGTCTTCTGAAAGGGCCTAGAAGCAACGTTATTCCAGAAGCAATGAGCAGACCAGCCTTCCATATCTTGCTTTCCAAGTAGAATTTTCCACTAAAAGGAACTGAGGCCCTTGGAAAAAGGATTGACTCTAGGGGCTGGGGCAGGAAAAGTGAAAGCTGAGCCCCCCCAATTTTTGGCAACAGAAAATAGGAAAGAGCTGTTAAGAATATGGGGACAAGTCACAAGAAAATTGGAATCAGGAGTTCCTGATGACCAAATCTAGGATACTTTAAGCATTATAATAAATGATTGTAGCAGACTACCACCTATTGCGTAAAATGGGAATTTGAAGGTCTCTAGTGAAGAGAGAGAAAGGAGGGGAGCTCTTCCTTGAAGTAAAATGCCAACTGAATAATAAAGTGGGGATGATGAAGATAGAAAGTCATTGTTTGACAATTATCATTGTGGAGGCTCTTTTAAGCAGGAATTGTTAATCATGTTAAAGTAGGTGAGTAGAGCTTTGTTGAAGTACAGGATATTGGTTCATTTGGAGCATCTTGCTATAAAAAAAATATTTATCTATCACAAAGATAAAAGCTGTGACTCTAGAGTGGAGAAATGCGGCAGAAAGCAATCTGACCAGGTGATCAAGTTTTGGTATCACTAGGGGTTAGCAGAGTGACATTAGATGCCCTGACATGGACTATCCTGAGAGGAACAGAGCACCAAATTTATGATATTCTGCTAAAGGGTCTGGTCATGAGAGGATCATAAGGAGGTAATGAGGAGGATCCATGGGATGGATCCAGGTTGAGGGACATCCCGTGGAATGAAAGGCTTATCATCTACAACTGTCAAGTTCAAGAAAGACAAGGAGGAACTTAAGAGACATAAAAGCCAAGTAAATGCATGATACTAAATTGGATCCTGGGCCACAAAGTAAATAAGGACATTCTTAAAAGAGCAAGAATTGAATGGGGTCTGAATCTGGTCGTCCCGTATTGATATTGATTACCTGAGTGAAAAGGTACACTGGGTTTATGTTGGAAAGGGTCATTCTCTCCACACCAGGAATTTAAAAAAAAAATTTATCCAGTAAATATTTTCATGTACTCAAAACAAAGTCCAATGCATGGTAACCAGATGATTAGAAAGGGCAGGATTAAGCTGTGGAGCTCAAAACTGAGGGACTGTATTTCACCGAGAATTCAGGAGAGAACTTATACAAGAAGCTGAGGTTTGGGTTGGGTCTTGAAAACAGGATAAAATTCTCACAGGAGAAGTGTGATGAAGGCATCAAAGGTAGAGGGAGGGGACAGAGCAATGACCTCTTAGATTATACATGACAGAAACCCATTTAAACTCTCTCAAGAAGAGAGAAAATAAGAAATAAGAAGACCTTATTTGTCCCTGTACATGGAAGGTACATAAATAGTCTAGCTTCAGGTACAGTTAGAACCAGGTGCCTAAAATATGCCATTAGGACTGGAGTCTTCATCTACTGGCTCTGCTTCCCTCTGTATTGACTCCATTCTCAATTCACTTCTCCACAGTGCTACCTGCAGTTGACAGGCTCAAGAATTCTGGTGGCAAAAAATAGTTTCTCTTTCCCAACAGTTCCACTAGAAGTCCAGAATTACAGCTTAATGTTGTGGCTTCGGCCACATGCCTATTTCAAAATTAATCGTGACTGGGACATCCCGGGTGGCTCAGCGGTTTAGCGCTGCCTTTAGCCCAGGGTGTGATCCTGGAGACCCAGGATCGAATCCCACGTCAGGCTCCCTGCATGGAGCCTGCTTCTCCCTCTGCCTGTGTCTCTGCCTCTCTCTGTGTGTCTCTCATGAATGAATAAATAAAATCTTAAAAAAAAATCAATCGTGATAGAGAGGATGGAATGCTCCAATTGCCAGGTTTTGTTATTGATTCTTTACTGGGGATAAGAGTGAAATTAGCTTCCCAAGAACCACAAAAACTGAGGGTTGAAGAGGGGCAGTTTTCAAAGGGCAATCCAGTGCTGTCACCAGGAAAAGAAGAAATGGACACGGGGCAATCTAATCCTGCCAATGAATGTTTGGGGAAAACCAAGTAGTCCAAAATGATTCTGATACGGGCAATGTTAAGGAAGAGATTAGGAATTAAAGTGGGAAGCCAAATTGAGGAAATTGTTTAGAAGGTCTTAAGTGTTATCCTGTGACCATAGTTCTTATTTGATGGGTTGGGACAGGCATCAGCAAACTTTTTTTTTTTTTTAATAAGACCATCTAGTAAATGTTTTACGCTCATATGATCTCTATCACAACTACTCTGCTGTTGTAGTATGAAAGCAGCTTTAAATAACACATCAACAGAAGAGCATGGTTGTGTTGTGATAAAACTTTATTTACAAAAATAGACAGTGGTTTGGGTCTGGCCTGTGGGCTGTAGAGGTTAGAGGAAACCCTTGAAGACTTTGAGCCTATAAATGATATCATCAGAATTATGCCATGGGAAGATAGATCTAGCTCTTGGAGAATGGATTAGAGGGAATGCGTGAAAGTGGGAATAAAAATTAGGAGGCTGTTGCAATGGTCCAGATGTTTGTACTGCGAAGAAACCAATATTGTTTTTATGAGCCAAATGTACCTGGGAGTTTGGCCTCACAGACTAGCTGGCGCACAGCTGGGTCTGTCTGTCCTTAGATGACCTAGATTCTCAACATCTTGCCAGTTTAGCCACCTCTGAAATCCTAGCCACCTCTGAAATCCTGTGTCGGAGTTTGTAAATCATCTTGGGAGCCTGATTATTCCTTTTCTTTGCTCTACAGTGTTTTTGATTTTGAGGACTAAGTCTGTACTATTTGTATGAGAGGGAAAAATCAATAGAAGGAGAAAGTTTAATAAAAAAAAATACATTCTCCATTGACTTTAATTAACTTGGCCTTAGGTTTACAACTCGGGCAAGTATGGAAAATGAAAAAAAAAAAAAACCTTACATTTCACCCTGTACACCAAACTTTTTAAGAATAAAATCTCAGATTAAAATCCATATGTTATTAGCGATTTATTTCCCAGCAACCAGCTGAAGACAAAGAGTAAGATGGCAATGAAAAGAAATTCCCTTGTCGGGTCTGACAAAACAGGCTGGCACCTCTAATTCCTGTGGTAAATTACCATATACGAGAATCAGATCCGTCATTTATTGGTGTCAGAGAACACTTGCATTTCTCTCAGATGGTCATGACTCTGGTGTCTTCTTCAGTCTCGTGACTTACTACCCACAATCTCTGAAACCCTATGGGCCTTAGCTTGTCTCCTCAGCACCAGTGCTTTCTGCCTTGGGGCAGGGTTCTGGCATAAGGAGGAATAAGAGGAATGACGTGGGTCCCTGCCTTCTGCCAGATGTCTGCAGAGAAAGCCCAAGAATTTGTGGACAGTTCACATAATTATACACTTGTGAGATTTTCCTGACATTTGAAGTGACACATGGCTATTTGTAGACACATGCGTTAGTGTAATATAGAATGAATACACACACACACACACCTATGTAGGGGATACTACACACGTTCATAAAGTAACACGTGCATTCAATTGCACAATAGTTACATGCACGAACATCTGTTCTCATACACACAGCACGTATAGACAGAAGCAAATAAACGGTGTCACACAAATGTGAACATACTATTTATATCTCTCTAAATGTATGTAATAGGTATTTAGACAATAAAAATCCATGCAAGACTAAAAATACACTTAAGACTAGAAATCTAAACATGTCCATGTGTGTACTCTACATACGCGTACAGCACCTACGTATAATATCCACATGCGTTTTCTGATCTGGTTCCCATTATCTCTTGGACATATTCCTTACAATATTCTGTCCCTCCATCATTATATTCAAGGTACTCTTTGCTGTTGCATAAATGTCAGGTATATTCTCACCTCGGGGTCTTTACATTGGTTGTCCCCTGTAACTGGAAAACCCTTCCCAGCCAATATCACACAGGCTGTACCCTCACTTCCTATAAGTCTTTGTTCAAAGGTCAGCTACTCAATGAAATCTATATAACTACTCTCTCTGCTTAAAATTGCAATCCACTCACTCCAGCCCATATTTCTAATTTTAGTTCTTTGTAGCATTTGTCACTTTCAAGATATCATATAAATTTACTTATTATATTTGCTTTTTATCATTACCACTTTACCTTCCTCTGGAATATGATCTCTAGAAGGGGGTAGGACTACTTGTCTGGTGTGCTCACAGGTATACTCCAGGCATCTAGAACACAGTCTGACTCATTGAAGACATTTGTATATTTGTTGAATGAATGGATTCATCCCATCATTTATGTGGAACATCCACATAAATCTCTCTCTCTCTCTCTCTCTCTCTCTCCCTACACACACACACACACACACACACACACACACACACACACACAGAGTTTGTTGGGCCATATCCATATATCAAGAGTAACAATGTCCATCCCTATAACCATGCATCTTGGTGTAATGTGAATATATATATTTGTACCTATTCAAAGAAACTGGGGGACACTAGCAAAAGTCTGTGTCTGCTTAAAGAATTTGCTCCTGTTGAGTGTGTTCAGCAACTCACCATAGGATATAGAAGGGGTTATATGGGTGACTCTGTGCACCCCAGCTATAGGAACTATCATGAACCCCATAGCAAGATAAGTTCAGAGTGACCAGAAGTTTTGGAAAAGAAAAGAAACTGATTAAACACTAGGAGATAGATTTTGGACTTCAAGAACTATGTTGGTTCCCAGAACCTAATGGTCAGGAGTTAACTCTGTCTTCTATTAAACTTGATAACAAACTAACATAGAATTTCAACTTTGAAAACTTTGTTGGAAGGTGAGGTAAAGGGACCAGGGAAAATAGCTTTTAGTCCTTTAGATCTGGGCTCAAACATGTCTGTCTCTTTCAAGATTTTTATCAGGTTCAACCTGGGGAATATGAACTAGACAGAAAGTTTCAAGTCAGAAGCCTTGACTTTTGGAAATTTAAGAAAATATAAAAGTCTGATGCCTTCCTTCTCTGCTTTCTCCATCACTGTGTGTGTGTGTGTGTGTGTGTGTGTGTGTGGTGTGTGTGTGTGTCTGGTGTGGTAAGAGAGTGTTTGAGAGATATTTTTATTTTTCCACCACTGCAACAAAGAAACCAAGTCCAGATCTTAGCATTCCTAAGCAGTTGGATAGATTCAGCCCTTTGAAGACTCGGGGCACCCTTGATACTCCTTGAGACGACTCTGGAACTACTAGGAATTAAATTGTCCTATCTGGGTTTCTGACTGCCTTTTGACTTCTCTAGAGACATGGCAAATTTCCAACTCCTAATCTCTCTCATATCCCTTACTCTTTGACCTTAAAAAAAAACTTTGAATCAATAATGAAACATAACCACATTGATCATATAATTTATTTTCTAAACTGGAACACTTTTGAGAATAAAGGAGGTGATATTGCTAGCTATGTCTCTTCTTCCTGTTCTTCCTCCTCTTCATCTTGCTTTTCTTCCTATTTATTTACATTATTGTTGAGTACCTACTGTGTGCCAGTTACTGTGTAGGTCCCTAGGTATACAACGATCTGCAAAAATAACACCATATGTCCTCATGGAGCTTTCGAGTTCAGTGAAGGAGAAAGATGATGACTCGTTCTCTCAAAAAATGGTTCTTAAGTACCTACTGTGTGCTTGGCACTATTTTAATTAATTAATTAATTAATTAATTAATTAATTAATTAATTTTTTGGCACTATTTTAGATACTGGGACACAGCACCAATCAAAATAAAGTCCTTGCTCTTAGGAAACTTTATTTTTTTTTTAATTTATGATAGTCACAGAGAGAGAGAGAGAGAGGCAGAGACACAGGCAGAGGGAGAAGCAGGCTCCATGCAAGGAGCCCGACGTGGGATTCCATCCCCGGTCTCCAGAATCACGCCCTGGGCTGAAGGTGGCGCTAAACCGCTGAGCCACCCGGGCTGCCCAACATTACATCTTTGAAAAATTCTTGTCACAACCCACAAAAATAACACACTAACAACAGTCAGATGCCTTCTTGTGTGGTCAGGAAGGAAGGAAAAAGGAAGTGGAAGTGAGAACTGGTGGGACAGAGGAGGTCTGTGGTTATGATAAAGAGATGTGGTCTCAGATGAACTGGTGTAGATCCCAACTGGGGGTGCTGTTTATATTCATGAATTTACCCAGTGATATTTATTGAGCCCTACAATGAGTCAAAAACCTTGTTAGGCAGTGAAGAATCAATCATTACCACGATAGATACTATTTCTGCCACCAAAGGAATAACATTCTACTGGACAGCATAGGTCTATGCACCATATTTTAAGAGGGACAACAAACACTAGAGTCTAGACCTGACCAAAATGATAGGGAATCTGGACACGAGGGCCCATGAAGACCGTTGAAGATGAAAGGCCAACATGGTGAGCGCCTTTTTATTCTCCATAGAAGAGAGGACAGGGATGTTCTGCTTTATTTCAGGAATTGGGAGTAGAAGCAGGGGATGAGAGTTTTTAAGAGGTCTGTTCTGGAAAAAGAAAAAAAAAAGATGACTGTTTTAATGGTAGAAGAGGTTTGAGATGCAGCAAGGTCCCCATTGACAGAGAGTGCTTGAAGTTTGTGAGCATCCCGTGTAAATACTATCACAGGAACTGCTCACAGGGACAGAAGATGTGCTGGGACACAGACCTACACTCAATGCAAAGTAAACTCAAGAGTGGGGAGGGGTGAAGAGAGTTCTTTAGTTGTGCAACATGGAAGGTTCAGGCTTCCTGGTTGTATCCTGAATCCTGGGTGGCATTTATTATTCAACAAGCCATCTCAGAGCTCTGGCAGGTAAAAGGATATCATTTTAGGTTTGGGTAGAGAAAAACAGTCTGAAGGGACATTCTGCTATCTGTCAGCTTCTAGCCAGGTGGTCAATGGGATGTAAATCTCCTGGATCTGGAATGTTTCAAGGATACAATTTTTAGTTTTAAGCATCTGATTCTATTAGGTAATGTTTAAGCAGTGGATTCTGCTCCTTAATGAAAGTCTGGTGATAAAGTTCACTGGAGATTTTTGTTATCTCTGAGACTGCTCTTAATCCAAGGCCAAACCTTGAAAGAAATGTGTTCTGAAGTCACTTTGGGAACGCAAATTCCTCCATCCTTAGTAATGGATATCTGGCAACATTTGCCACTGTTAAAAAGATTTACTGTTTATATGCTACTTTCAGATCTTTGGAGAAGTTGATTGAAGTGGCTATTATTACAGTTATCTCCCCTATAGAGATGAGAAACCTGATGCTCAAAGAAGCAACACTTTGTTCAATAATCCACTGAAAGGACTTGCATCAGTCAGGATAGGCTGGATTACGTGGTAGTAATAAACAATCCCCAAATCTTCAGGATACCAGATAATGGAAGTTTAATTCCCTTTTATGCTAAGTGTGAAATTGAGGGCCCACCAAGAGACCTCCTCTGCCTCATCATGGTCCTCAATCTGGGACCCCTGCTGTCAAGGCAGTTATAACTGGTTGTTGCCACAGCAAAAGGAAAAGAGAATTCAACTCTTAAACTCACCCTTTATTATTATTTTTTTAAA